>NC_136061.1:174716218-176015778 GCF_964261635.1 Lissotriton helveticus
CGGAGCGTTTGAGCAAATCAAACACTCACCCCCAGTCAACTGATCTGGGTTTAATCCATCACCATTCTTTAGTCCACTAAGCCACCCCAGTTCAGACATGGTCATATGCAAATCAGTCTGACCCTGTGCCTCATGGGAACAGTCCAGCCCGAACTGCCAAGCCATGTCTTCCCCTGGACCGGAAACAAGCATCCTGGGACCGGTTTCGGATTCATAATCCTCATCAGCCAGGCTATCTTGAATCCAGTGGCCAAGTGAGCAAGGGACTCACGTCTGAGCATACCCTGCCAAACTTAGGGCGAACAAAGCGATACAAAAGGGGATGATGGACGAAGCGTTTGAGCAAATCAAACACTCACCCCCAGTCAACTGATCTGGGTTTAATCCATCACCATTCTTTAGCCCACTAAGCCACCCCAGTTCAGACATGGCCATATGCAAATCAGTCTGACCCTGTGCCTCATGGGAACAGTCCAGCCCGAACTGCCAAGCCATGTCTTCCCTGGACCGGAAACAAGCATCCTGGGACCGGTTTCGGATTCATAATCCTCATCAGCCAGGCTGTCTTGAATCCAGTGGCCAAGTGAGGAAGGGACTCACGTCTGAGCATACCCTGCCAAACTTAGGGCGAACAAAGCGATACAAAAGGGGATGATGGACGGAGCGTTTGAGCAAATCAAACACTCACCCCCAGTCCACTGATCTGGGTTTAATCCATCACCATTCTTTAGCCCACTAAGCCACCCCAGTTCAGACATGGCCATATGCAAATCAGTCTGACCCTGTGCCTCATGGGAACAGTCCAGCCCGAACTGCCGAGCCATGTCTTCCCTGGACCGGAAACAAGCATCCTGGGACCGGTTTCGGATTCATAATCCTCATCAGCCAGGCTATCTTGAATCCAGTGGCCAAGTGAGCAAGGGACTCACGTCTGAGCATACCCTGCCAAACTTAGGGCGAACAAAGCGATACAAAAGGGGATGATGGACGGAGCGTTTGAGCAAATCAAACACTCACCCCCAGTCAACTGATCTGGGTTTAATCCATCACCATTCTTTAGCCCACTAAGCCACCCCAGTTCAGACATGGCCATATGCAAATCAGTCTGACCCTGTGCCTCATGGGAACAGTCCAGCCGGAACTGCCAAGCCATGTCTTCCCTGGACCGGAAACAAGCATCCTGGGACCGGTTTCGGATTCATAATCCTCATCAGCCAGGCTATCTTGAATCCAGTGGCCAAGTGAACAAGGGACTCACGTCTGAGCATACTCTGCTAAACTTAGGGCGAACAATGCGATACAAAAGGGGATGATGGACGGAGCGTTTGAGCAAATCAAACACTCACCCCCAGTCAACTGATCTGGGTTTAATCCATCACAATTCTTTAGCTCACTAAGCCACCCCAGTTCAGACATGGCCATATGCAAATCAGTCTGACCCTGTGCCTCATGGGAACAGTCCAGCCCGAACTGCCAAGCCATGTCTTGCCTGGACCGGAAACAAGCATCCTGGGACCGGTTTCGGATTCATAATCCTCATCAGCCAGGCTATCTTGAATCCAGTGGCCAAGTGAGCAAGGGACTCACGTCTGAGCATACCCTGCCAAATTTAGGGCGAACAAAGCGATACAAAAGGGGATGATGGACGGACCGTTTGAGCAAATCAAACACTCACCCCCAGTCAACTGATCTAGGTTTAATCCATCACCATTCTTTAGCCCACTAAGCCACCCCAGTTCAGACATGGCCATATGCAAATCAGTCTGACCCTGTGCCTCATGGGAACAGTCCAGCCCGAACTGCCAAGCCATGTCTTCCCTGGACCGGAAACAAGCATCCTGGGACCGGTTTCGGATTCATAATCCTCATCAGCCAGGCTATCTTGAATCCAGTGGCCAAGTGAGCAAGGGACTCACGTCTGAGCATACCCAGCCAAACTTAGGACGAACAAAGCGATACAAAAAGGGGATGATGGACGGAGCGTTTGAGCAAATCAAACACTCACCCCCAGTCAACTGATCTGGGTTTAATCCATCACCATTCTTTAGCCCACTAAGCCACCCCAGTTCAGACATGGCCATATGCAAATCAGTCTGACCCTGTGCCTCATGGGAACAGTCCAGCCCGAACTGCCAAGCCATGTCTTCCCTAGACCGGAAACAAGCATCCTGGGACAGGTTTCGGATTCATAATCCTCATCAGCCAGGCTATCTTGAATCCAGTGGCCAAGTGAGCAAGGGACTCACGTCTGAGCATACCCTGCCAAACTTAGGGCGAACAAAGCGATACAAAAGGGGATGATGGACGGAGCGTTTGAGCAAATCAAACACTCACCCCCAGTCCACTGATCTGGGTTTAATCCATCACCATTCTTTAGCCCACTAAGCCACCCCAGTTCAGACATGGCCATATGCAAATCAGTCTGACCCTGTGCCTCATGGGAACAGTCCAGCCCGAACTGCCAAGCCATGTCTTCCCTGGACCGGAAACAAGCATCCTGGGACCGGTTTCGGATTCATAATCCTCATCAGCCAGGCTATCTTGAATCCAGTGGCCAAGTGAGCAAGGGACTCACGTCTGAGCATACCCTGCCAAACTTAGGGCGAACAAAGCGATACAAAAGGGGATGATGGACGGAGCGTTTGAGCAAATCAAACACTCACCCCCAGTCAACTGATCTGGGTTTAATCCATCACCATTCTTTAGCCCACTAAGCCACCCCAGTTCAGACATGGCCATATGCAAATCAGTCTGACCCTGTGCCTCATGGGAACAGTCCAGCCGGAACTGCCAAGCCATGTCTTCCCTGGACCGGAAACAAGCATCCTGGGACCGGTTTCGGATTCATAATCCTCATCAGCCAGGCTATCTTGAATCCAGTGGCCAAGTGAACAAGGGACTCACGTCTGAGCATACTCTGCTAAACTTAGGGCGAACAAAGCGATACAAAAGGGGATGATGGACGGAGCGTTTGAGCAAATCAAACACTCACCCCCAGTCAACTGATCTGGGTTTAATCCATCACAATTCTTTAGCTCACTAAGCCACCCCAGTTCAGACATGGCCATATGCAAATCAGTCTGACCCTGTGCCTCATGGGAACAGTCCAGCCCGAACTGCCAAGCCATGTCTTGCCTGGACCGGAAACAAGCATCCTGGGACCGGTTTCGGATTCATAATCCTCATCAGCCAGGCTATCTTGAATCCAGTGGCCAAGTGAGCAAGGGACTCACGTCTGAGCATACCCTGCCAAACTTAGGGCGAACAAAGCGATACAAAAGGGGATGATGGACGGACCGTTTGAGCAAATCAAACACTCACCCCCAGTCAACTGATCTAGGTTTAATCCATCACCATTCTTTAGCCCACTAAGCCACCCCAGTTCAGACATGGCCATATGCAAATCAGTCTGACCCTGTGCCTCATGGGAACAGTCCAGCCCGAACTGCCAAGCCATGTCTTCCCTGGACCGGAAACAAGCATCCTGGGACCGGTTTCGGATTCATAATCCTCATCAGCCAGGCTATCTTGGATCCAGTGGCCAAGTGAGCAAGGGACTCACGTCTGAGCATACCCAGCCAAACTTAGGACGAACAAAGCGATACAAAAAGGGGATGATGGACGGAGCGTTTGAGCAAATCAAACACTCACCCCCAGTCAACTGATCTGGGTTTAATCCATCACCATTCTTTAGCCCACTAAGCCACCCCAGTTCAGACATGGCCATATGCAAATCAGTCTGACCCTGTGCCTCATGGGAACAGTCCAGCCCGAACTGCCAAGCCATGTCTTCCCTGGACCGGAAACAAGCATCCTGGGACAGGTTTCGGATTCATAATCCTCATCAGCCAGGCTATCTTGAATCCAGTGGCCAAGTGAGCAAGGGACTTACGTCTGAGCATACCCTGCCAAACTTAGGGCGAACAAAGCGATACAAAAGGGGATGATGGACGGAGCGTTTGAGCAAATCAAACACTCACCCCCAGTCAACTGATCTGGGTTTAATCCATCACAATTCTTTAGCCCACTAAGCCACCCCAGTTCAGACATGGCCATATGCAAATCAGTCTGACCCTGTGCCTCATGGGAACAGTCCAGCCCGAACTGCCAAGCCATGTCTTGCCTGGACCGGAAACAAGCATCCTGGGACCGGTTTCGGATTCATAATCCTCATCAGCCAGGCTATCTTGAATCCAGTGGCCAAGTGAGCAAGGGACTCACGTCTGAGCATACCCTGCCAAACTTAGGGCGAACAAAGCGATACAAAAGGGGATGATGGACGGACCGTTTGAGCAAATCAAACACTCACCCCCAGTCAACTGATCTAGGTTTAATCCATCACCATTCTTTAGCCCACTAAGCCACCCCAGTTCAGACATGGCCATATGCAAATCAGTCTGACCCTGTGCCTCATGGGAACAGTCCAGCCCGAACTGCCAAGCCATGTCTTCCCTGGACCGGAAACAAGCATCCTGGGACCGGTTTCGGATTCATAATCCTCATCAGCCAGGCTATCTTGAATCCAGTGGCCAAGTGAGCAAGGGACTCACGTCTGAGCATACCCTGCCAAACTTAGGGCGAACAAAGCGATACAAAAGGGGATGATGGACGGAGCGTTTGAGCAAATCAAACACTCACCCCCAGTCAACTGATCTGGGTTTAATCCATCACCATTCTTTAGCCCACTAAGCCACCCCAGTTCAGACATGGCCATATGCAAATCAGTCTGACCCTGTGCCTCATGGGAACAGTCCAGCCCGAACTGCCAAGCCATGTCTTCCCTGGACCGGAAACAAGCATCCTGGGACAGGTTTCGGATTCATAATCCTCATCAGCCAGGCTATCTTGAATCCAGTGGCCAAGTGAGCAAGGGACTTACGTCTGAGCATACCCTGCCAAACTTAGGGCGAACAAAGCGATACAAAAGGGGATGATGGACGGAGCGTTTGAGCAAATCAAACACTCACCCCCAGTCAACTGATCTGGGTTTAATCCATCACAATTCTTTAGCCCACTAAGCCACCCCAGTTCAGACATGGCCATATGCAAATCAGTCTGACCCTGTGCCTCATGGGAACAGTCCAGCCCGAACTGCCAAGCCATGTCTTGCCTGGACCGGAAACAAGCATCCTGGGACCGGTTTCGGATTCATAATCCTCATCAGCCAGGCTATCTTGAATCCAGTGGCCAAGTGAGCAAGGGACTCACGTCTGAGCATACCCTGCCAAACTTAGGGCGAACAAAGCGATACAAAAGGGGATGATGGACGGACCGTTTGAGCAAATCAAACACTCACCCCCAGTCAACTGATCTAGGTTTAATCCATCACCATTCTTTAGCCCACTAAGCCACCCCAGTTCAGACATGGCCATATGCAAATCAGTCTGACCCTGTGCCTCATGGGAACAGTCCAGCCCGAACTGCCAAGCCATGTCTTCCCTGGACCGGAAACAAGCATCCTGGGACCGGTTTCGGATTCATAATCCTCATCAGCCAGGCTATCTTGAATCCAGTGGCCAAGTGAGCAAGGGACTCACGTCTGAGCATACCCTGCCAAACTTAGGGCGAACAAAGCGATACAAAAGGGGATGATGGACGGAGCGTTTGAGCAAATCAAACACTCACCCCCAGTCAACTGATCTGGGTTTAATCCATCACCATTCTTTAGCCCACTAAGCCACCCCAGTTCAGACATGGCCATATGCAAATCAGTCTGACCCTGTGCCTCATGGGAACAGTCCAGCCCGAACTGCCAAGCCATGTCTTCCCTGGACCGGAAACAAGCATCCTGGGACAGGTTTCGGATTCATAATCCTCATCAGCCAGGCTATCTTGAATCCAGTGGCCAAGTGAGCAAGGGACTTACGTCTGAGCATACCCTGCCAAACTTAGGGCGAACAAAGCGATACAAAAGGGGATGATGGACGGAGCGTTTGAGCAAATCAAACACTCACCCCCAGTCAACTGATCTGGGTTTAATCCATCACAATTCTTTAGCCCACTAAGCCACCCCAGTTCAGACATGGCCATATGCAAATCAGTCTGACCCTGTGCCTCATGGGAACAGTCCAGCCCGAACTGCCAAGCCATGTCTTGCCTGGACCGGAAACAAGCATCCTGGGACCGGTTTCGGATTCATAATCCTCATCAGCCAGGCTATCTTGAATCCAGTGGCCAAGTGAGCAAGGGACTCACGTCTGAGCATACCCTGCCAAACTTAGGGCGAACAAAGCGATACAAAAGGGGATGATGGACGGACCGTTTGAGCAAATCAAACACTCACCCCCAGTCAACTGATCTAGGTTTAATCCATCACCATTCTTTAGCCCACTAAGCCACCCCAGTTCAGACATGGCCATATGCAAATCAGTCTGACCCTGTGCCTCATGGGAACAGTCCAGCCCGAACTGCCAAGCCATGTCTTCCCTGGACCGGAAACAAGCATCCTGGGACCGGTTTCGGATTCATAATCCTCATCAGCCAGGCTATCTTGAATCCAGTGGCCAAGTGAGCAAGGGACTCACGTCTGAGCATACCCTGCCAAACTTAGGACGAACAAAGCGATACAAAAAGAGGATGATGGACGGAGCGTTTGAGCAAATCAAACACTCACCCCCATTCAACTGATCTGGGTTTAATCCATCACCATTCTTTAGCCCACTAAGCCACCCCAGTTCAGACATGGCCATATGCAAATCAGTCTGACCCTGTGCCTCATGGGAACAGTCCAGCCCGAACTGCCAAGCCATGTCTTCCCTGGACCGGAAACAAGCATTCAGGGACAGGTTTCGGATTCATAATCCTCATCAGCCAGGCTATCTTGAATCCAGTGGCCAAGTGAGCAAGGGACTCACGTCTGAGCATACCCTGCCAAACTTAGGGCGAACAAAGCGATACAAAAGGGGATGATGGACGGAGCGTTTGAGCAAATCAAACACTCACCCCCAGTCAACTGATCTGGGTTTAATCCATCACCATTCTTTAGCCCACTAAGCCACCCCAGTTCAGACATGGCCATATGCAAATCAGTCTGACCCTGTGCCTCATGGGAACAGTCCAGCCCGAACTGCCAAGCCATGTCTTCCCTGGACCGGAAACAAGCATCTTGGGACCGGTTTCGGATTCATAATCCTCATCAGCCAGGCTATCTTGAATCTAGTGGCCAAGTGAGCAAGGGACTCACGTCTGAGCATACCCTGCCAAACTTAGGACGAACAAAGCGATACAAAAAGGGGATGATGGACGGAGCGTTTGAGCAAATCAAACACTCACCCCCAGTCAACTGATCTGGGTTTAATCCATCACCATTCTTTAGCCCACTAAGCCACCCCAGTTCAGACACGGCCATATGCAAATCAGTCTGACCCTGTGCCTCATGGGAACAGTCCAGCCCGAACTGCAAAGCCATGTCTTCCCTGGACCGGAAACAAGCATCCTGGGACCGGTTTCGGATTCATAATTCTCATCAGCCAGGCTATCTTGAATCCAATGGCCAAGTGAGCAAGGGACTCACGTCTGAGCATACACTGCCAAACTTAGGGCGAACAAAGCGATACAAAAGGGGATGATGGACAGAGCGTTTGAGCAAATCAAACACTCACCCCCAGTCAACTGATCTGGGTTTAATCCATCACCATTCTTTAGCCCACTAAGCCACCCCAGTTCAGACATGGCCATATGCAAATCAGTCTACCCTGTGCCTCATGGGAACAGTCCAGCCCGAACTGCAAAGCCATGTCTTCCCTGGACCGGAAACAAGCATCCTGGGACCGGTTTCGGACTCATAATCCTTATCAGCCAGGCTATCTTGAATCCAGTGGCCAAGTGAGCAAGGGACTCACGTCTGAGTATACCCTGCCAAACTTAGGGCAAACAAAGCGATACAAAAGGGGATGATGGACGGAGCGTTTGAGCAAATCAAACACTCACCCCCAGTCAACTGATCTGGGTTTAATCCATCACCATTCTTTAGCCCACTAAGCCACCCCAGTTCAGACATGGCCATATGCAAATCAGTCTGACCCTGTGCCTCATGGGAACAGTCCAGCCCGAACTGCCAAGCCATGTCTTCCCTGGACCGGAAACAAGCATCCTGGGACCGGTTTCGGATTCATAATCCTCATCAGCAAAGCTATCTTGAATCCAGTGGCCAAGTGAGCAAGGAACTCACGTCTGAGCATACCCTGCCAAACTTAGGGCGAACAAAGCGATACAAAAGGGGATGATGGACGGAGCGTTTGAGCAAATCAAACACTCACCCCCAGTCAACTGATCTGGGTTTAATCCATCACCATTCTTTAGTCCACTAAGCCACCCCAGTTCAGACATGGTCATATGCAAATCAGTCTGACCCTGTGCCTCATGGGAACAGTCCAGCCCGAACTGCCAAGCCATGTCTTCCCTGGACCGGAAACAAGCATCCTGGGACCGGTTTCGGATTCATAATCCTCATCAGCCAGGCTATCTTGAATCCAGTGGCCAAGTGAGCAAGAGACTCACGTCTGAGCATACCCTGCCAAACTTAGGGCGAACAAAGCGATACAAAAGGGGATGATGGACGGAGCGTTTGAGCAAATCAAACACTCACCCCCAGTCAACTGATCTGGGTTTAATCCATCACCATTCTTTAGCCCACTAAGCCACCCCAGTTCAGACATGGCCATATGCAAATCAGTCTGACCCTGTGCCTCATGGGAACAGTCCAGCCCGAACTGCCAAGCCATGTCTTCCCTGGACCGGAAACAAGCATCCTGGGACAGGTTTCGGATTCATAATCCTCATCAGCCAGGCTATCTTGAATCCAGTGGCCAAGTGAGCAAGGGACTCACGTCTGAGCATACCCTGCCAAACTTAGGGCGAACAAAGCGATACAAAAGGGGATGATGGACGGAGCGTTTGAGCAAATCAAACACTCACCCCCAGTCAACTGATCTGGGTTTAATCCATCACCATTCTTTAGCCCACTAAGCCACCCCAGTTCAGACATGGCCATATGCAAATCAGTCTGACCCTGTGCCTCATGGGAACAGTCCAGCCCGAACTGCCAAGCCATGTCTTCCCTGGACCGGAAACAAGCATCTTGGGACTGGTTTCGGATTCATAATCCTCATCAGCCAGGCTATCTTGAATCTAGTGGCCAAGTGAGCAAGGGACTCACGTCTGAGCATACCCTGCCAAACTTAGGACGAACAAAGCGATACAAAAAGGGGATGATGGACGGAGCGTTTGAGCAAATCAAACACTCACCCCCAGTCAACTGATCTGGGTTTAATCCATCACCATTCTTTAGCCCACTAAGCCACCCCAGTTCAGACCTGGCCATATGCAAATCAGTCTGACCCTGTGCCTCATGGGAACAGTCCAGCCCGAACTGCCAAGCCATGTCTTCCCTGGACCGGAAACAAGCATCCTGGGACTGGTTTCGGATTCATAATCCTCATCAGCCAGGCTATCTTGAATCCAGTGGCCAAGTGAGCAAGGGACTCACGTCTGAGCATACCCTGCCAAACTTAGGGCGAACAAAGCGATACAAAAGGGGATGATGGACGGAGCGTTTGAGCAAATCAAACACTCACCCCCAGTCAACTGATCTGGGTTTAATCCATCACCATTCTTTAGCCCACTAAGCCACCCCAGTTCAGACATGGCCATATGCAAATCAGTCTGACCCTGTGCCTCATGGGAACAGTCCAGCCCGAACTGCCAAGCCATGTCTTCCCTGGACCGTAAACAAGCATCCTGGGACCGGTTTCGGATTCATAATCCTCATCAGCCAGGCTATCTTGAATCCAGTGGCCAAGTGAGCAAGGGACTCACGTCTGAGCATACCCTGCCAAACTTAGGGCGAACAAAGCGATACAAAAGGGGATGATGGACGGAGCGTTTGAGCAAATCAAACACTCACCCCCAGTCAACTGATCTGGGTTTAATCCATCACCATTCTTTAGCCCACTAAGCCACCCCAGTTCAGACATGGCCATATGCAAATCAGTCTGACCCTGTGCCTCATGGGAACAGTCCAGCCCGAACTGCCAAGCCATGTCTTCCCTGGACCAGAAACAAGCATCCTGGGACCGGTTTCGGATTCATAATCCTCATCAGCCAAGCTATCTTGAATCCAGTGGCCAAGTGAGCAAGGAACTCACGTCTGAGCATACCCTGCCAAACTTAGGGCGAACAAAGCGATACAAAAGGGGATGATGGACGGAGCGTTTGAGCAAATCAAACACTCACCCCCAGTCAACTGATCTGGGTTTAATCCATCACCATTCTTTAGCCCACTAAGCCACCCCAGTTCAGACACGGCCATATGCAAATCAGTCTGACCCTGTGCCTCATGGGAACAGTCCAGCCCGAACTGCCAAGCCATGTCTTCCCTGGACCGGAAACAAGCATCCTGGGACCGGTTTCGGATTCATAATTCTCATCAGCCAGGCTATCTTGAATCCAGTGGCCAAGTGAGCAAGGGACTCACGTCTGAGCATACACTGCCAAACTTAGGGCGAACAAAGCGATACAAAAGGGGATGATGGACAGAGCGTTTGAGCAAATCAAACACTCACCCCCAGTCAACTGATCTGGGTTTAATCCATCACCATTCTTTAGCCCACTAAGCCACCCCAGTTCAGACATGGCCATATGCAAATCAGTCTACCCTGTGCCTCATGGGAACAGTCCAGCCCGAACTGTAAAGCCATGTCTTCCCTGGACCGGAAACAAGCATCCTGGGACCGGTTTCGGACTCATAATCCTCATCAGCCAGGCTATCTTGAATCCAGTGGCCAAGTGAGCAAGGGACTCACGTCTGAGCATACCCTGCCAAACTTAGGGCGAACAAAGCGATACAAAAGGGGATGATGGACGGAGCGTTTGAGCAAATCAAACACTCACCCCCAGTCAACTGATCTGGGTTTAATCCATCACCATTCTTTAGCCCACTAAGCCACCCCAGTTCAGACATGGCCATATGCAAATCAGTCTGACCCTGTGCCTCATGGGAACAGTCCAGCCCGAACTGCCAAGCCATGTCTTCCCTGGACCGGAAACAAGCATCCTGGGACCGGTTTCGGATTCATAATCCTCATCAGCCAGGCTATCTTGAATCTAGTGGTCAAGTGAGCAAGGGACTCACGTCTGAGCATACCCTGCCAAACTTAGGGCGAACAAAGCGATACAAAAGGGGATGATGGACGGAGCGTTTGAGCAAATCAAACACTCACCCCCAGTCAACGGATCTGGGTTTAATCCATCACCATTCTTTAGCCCACTAAGCCACCCCAGTTCAGACATGGCCATATGCAAATCAGTCTGACCCTGTGCCTCATGGGAACAGTCCAGCCCGAACTGCCAAGCCATGTCTTCCCTGGACCGGAAACAAGCATCCTGGGACCGGTTTCGGATTCATAATCCTCATCAGCCAGGCTATCAATGAGGTACTGGGTTTTTAAGAACCGGTAACGAACCGGTAACCCAGCGGTGCCAGGGGATCAACACACCAGAGACCTCGGGTTCTCCTGAGTCAGACCCACAGAAACTTCAGAGTCTTCCAGGTGAAGTCAAAGATTCGTTTATTGGCTGCAACCAAGGTGACAGGGTCCTAGAAGTACGATACAAGTATATTCAGGAGACTGCACACTTTCACAAAGTCAGGCTTCTCTTCTTATACCTAATATTCAGCCTTGAGCAATACATTCCTTGGATTCGTGGTATTTCATTTATGGTTACTGTTTACAAAAGAAAAGCAGAGTCATGATGACATGTACATATTTCACGTCGTGCTGCTCATAACAAATCATCCGGCAAGGCTCAACATTTCATCAGATATCGCTGGACCCCTAATAAAAACGGTCACCTCCCCATCATAAAGCAAGTGAAGGAAGGAGTGGAGAAAGATGTGAGCGAGATATGGCAGGTGTGCGTGCTGAAATGGCTTTATGGCTGGTTGGGCTTAGATGCTATCTTGCTCGGCCACTGGGAGGGAACTGACCTAACGAGCTCGGCCTGGGGCAATGGTTCTAACTTGTACTGGGGTCAGGAAGAAGTCGATTAAGGAGTATGTGTCCTTGTGGAATCAAATTCGACTGGATTAAGGCCTATGTAAAGGGCAACATGCAGCTAAGGGTTTAGAAATGACGATTTCGAGGTGAAATCGTCACTCGAATATGCCGAAAATACATGTACTTGATGTACTCGTCATTCTCGGTCTTTTGATACCAAATTCGTCCTATTTCGACGAAGTTTTTATTCTCGAGTCCAGAACTATAATATGAACCCAGATTTTTCAGAACCACAGACCCTCCTTTTGCCCTTACATAGGCAATTAATCTATCCTCATGTTAATCTGAGTCCAGATCTATATTCCTAAAGTCATTGAGATGTTGCTGCAACATCATTCTAGTGCTGAGTTCATGTCTTGACACAGGCTTCCTTACACATGATGTAGCACAGAGGCCACATATTGCAGGAGCACACTGTATACATAGACAGAACAGGAAAAGAATGGCTAAGACCATCCCAATGACCATCAGAATTTTCCATCCCCAGGCAGATATCAGTCCCCAGAACCATCCCATTAATGACCAATCTCCTTTATCCACATGAATAGATTCGGAAATCTTATGCAGTTTGGAGATGGCCCCGTACACTGTTGGAGCATTATCTGGAATAAAAATGCAACAACTGGACTGGATCAATTTGCATACCCCACCCCGGTCCGCAAGTATTACATCCAAAGCGACCCGGTTCTGAAGGGTCATCAGTCGATCCGACTGGAGCTCAGCAGTCAGGTTACTAAGGGCACCAGCAGTTTCAATCACGGTGGATTCAACTACCCTTGTCAATTGCCTTATGTTTCTGCTGTTAACCATGGCTCCCCAGAACGGCAGAACACCCATTGCAAAGTCACCAAATTCTTGACCCGCAGTGTCTTCTTTACTAAAAACACCTCGAACTACCCTTGTCCGATGGTAATCCGCCGCTGCTGTGTAGGTGGGAGGTAGCAGAAATGAAACAAAACATGAGCCCGAGAAGTCAGGGGGCAACCATGTATAGGCTCTATCATGGCAGATAAAATAAGTACCCTTTGCGGCTAAAAAGGCAGGGGAAGTCTGAGATCCAAAAACGTACGTTTCTGTACAGACACTCTTCCCTAGCTGAGCTCTGGGATTCCTACCAATACCTTGCAGACACAGGTGACCTTGATGGGGTACGATCCAGATAGGGGACGATCTCTTAGCTTGCTGCTTCTCACTTAATGTAGCGCCATATCCGGTCACATTCCAACCTACATATGCAAGTATCTCATCATCCGGGGTATCTTCGTAAGAAGTTACTTCCTTGATCATGTCAACTATACCCTTGACTAGGGCGCTAGTCTTGAGGTTGTCTTTTACCGAACGTAGGGGTTGGATTTCTCGTGCATATATGAACATTGTTCTATATGCCCATACTGACCCATTGCGACTAAATGGCAGGACCAAATAGGGGATACCTCTATCCGTGGTGTGGGGCATGAGACCACACACCCAACAGTTGGTTGTGTTCATTACAAGTTGGTGTTGGTGTAATAGCTGAACGAAGGAGTTATTAATGAACTCTAATCTCCTACTTGATTCGTGGTCAGGCAAAGAGTGGAAAGAATGAGAGGAAACAGTAGGGGGAGGTATGGGCGATGCAGTAGGCGTGAATGTCACATGAAAAGAGAATAAAACATAGTTTATCAAAAACACCATTACGCTAAATAGCATAAAAATACACATTATTATAAAAATTTTCTTTCTCATTGTTTTCAAAAGTCTCTGCTTAAAGTTCATTTGTTTGGCAGTTCTCTCCACACCAGGAAACTCCATCCTCTCTAAGGTGCTGCCCGCGGCGGTAGGTTGTTTCTGCTAAAGGGCGCTTCCGTCAGTCTAGGGTGGCTCCCTTCGACCAACTGGAACCAGCAACCTATTGTTGTCAGCTGCACCCAAAAGTCTTTAATCAACCGCGACCCTAGCAGCGGAACCCGGATGGCGGTTCAAGAAAAACAAAAATAAGCAAGTTACCTAGATGGGAGAATCTGCACTTTCAAAATAGCATTTTGGAAGGAAAAACTTATTATTTTATTAGTCCACAGGTTTTTCTCTCGGATCAAAAAAATAAATCACTTTTACTTTAGTCTGTTTTTCTCGGTCGGAAATTATAGCGTCTTTTCCCGGGTGCTGTCTGGTCCGGAAAGAGTAGCTCAGGTTCCACAGAGTTCAATTGTTCTGATGGCGGCGTAGTTTCTTGAAAAATGTTCCCATTTTCACAATCACGTTTGGCGTCTTTTACGCGTTCATCAGTTGTGCGCTTTGAGTCAGTGCCTCCTGTCCGGACCCATTGGTCATGTGGCAGAGGGAAAGGTATTTTCTTACAATGGATCCCGTGGACCCAATTGGCCTTCCCCTCCACTCTAACGGTCGACCTTGTAGACAGGAGAACGAGGTGTGGTCCGGTCCATCTGGGCTGGTCGTTTCTTGTCCTCTGGAAATTCTTGACCAGTACCCAGGAGCCGGGGTCAATGGAGTGACCCGGTGTCTCGGAAACCGGAGGCAAGGTGTTGTGGACCTGTTGATATAAAACACGCAATTTAGCCGTCAATTCATACAGATAGTCGAGCAAAATGGGGTGTTGTAGCTCGCTAAACTTCGTGGGCCTAGGCACTCCCCATATGTTGGCTGGCCGACCAAAGATTATTTCATAGGGGCTGAGTTTCATTCGCGAATGCACAGTCGTTCTGGTGGATAGGAGTGCTAAGGGTAGAGCGTCAGGCCATTTAAGACCCGTGCTCGCTTGGATTTTGGCCAATTTAAGTTTAAGCGTGCCATTGTAACATTCCACTAATCCAGCTGATTGGGGGTGATTTGCAGCGTGGAACTTCTGACTAATACCTAGCCCTTCACACACTCGTTTCATCACACAACCCACAAATTCACTTCCGTTGTCCGACCAGACCATTCTAGGCATTCCGAACCTGGGGAAGAACTCTTTCACAAGGGCTTTCGCTGTGGACAAGGCGGTATTGTCCCTTAGGGGATAGGCTTCTACCCACCTTGAGAAGGCGCAAACAACCACGAGCACATATTTTAAGTTGTTGCACCTCTCCATGTGTATGAAATCTAGCTGCAAAACCTCGAACGGATACGTAGGAGGTGCAAAATGACCAGCTGGAGTTGGGGTCCCCCTACCAGGATTGTGCTTCAGACATACCATGCAATTCTTGACAACATTCTCTGCACACTTGGGAATCCCTGAATTCTTCCACACTGGGGCCAACAAGTCGCAAATC
This sequence comes from Lissotriton helveticus, assembly GCF_964261635.1. Classification (NCBI taxonomy): domain Eukaryota; kingdom Metazoa; phylum Chordata; class Amphibia; order Caudata; family Salamandridae; genus Lissotriton; species Lissotriton helveticus. The sequence goes on from NC_136061.1 coordinate 174,731,526, forward strand.
CCTTTTGCGCTGATATGGGCCATCCCATGAGCCATTGTAACCACTGCAGGCACATATGCATCAGGTAACAACCATCTTTGTTGCTCTGTCGATTCAATCCAACAACCATTTGCATCCATTCTCCCTGTACTTTCTCTCCACATGCTTAACTCTTTCTCCGTGGCCTCAGCTTGGATGGACTTCACACTTTCTATCGTGTCTTCACATATTCCAACATCACCAGTCCATCTTTCTGGGCTCGCAACATACATTCGGCTCATCATATTCTTTGCCGTTTCCTTAGCAGTTTCATCAGCAAATGCATTTCCACGACCAACATCATCAATCACTTTCTTGTGTGCACTACATTTCACGACCGCTACTTTCAGGGGCAACGTCAGTGATTCAAGAAGCTCATTCACCAACTGACCATGCTGAATCTTAGCTCCATGCGACGTCAGGAACCCACGTTCTCTCCACAGTCGTCCAAAACTGTGAGCCACTCCAAAAGCATACTGACTGTCGGTATAGACAGTCACTTTTATTCCTTTTGATAACACACACGCTCTCGTTAACGCCACGAGTTCGGCGGCTTGAGCTGAACCATGTGGTATTCGCGCAGTTTCAACGATCGTGTGCAGAGTTGTGACAGCATACGCTGTAGTCACGTTACCATTTGGGAGTTTAAAGCATGAACCATCCACCCATAATGTACCATCACATTCGGCGAGAGGAGTATCGAATAGATCAACTCTCCCTTTTGTCTCTTCCTCCGTTCTGAGGAAACAATCGTGCTGTTCTGAAGCATCCGATTCCTCAGCAATTGGTAACAAGGTGGCTATGTTCAGAGTACTGCACCTTTTGATGTGCACATGGCTTGCTAGTAGTGTCAATTCATAACTGGACAGTCGAGCACTAGTTAAGTGCTGTGTCTTGGTCCTATTTAACAATGTGTCTACTGCATGCGGGACCATCACGATTAGTGTATTATTCATTACTAGCCCTGCAGACTGTCGAATAGAAACAGCTGCTGCTGCTGTGGCCCTTAGACAACTTGGCAATGCTCGTGCTACCGGATCCAAAGTTGACGAAAAATAGGCGCATGGCCGCTGTCTATCTCCGTATAACTGAGCCAGCACGGACAATGCACAACCCCCCTTCTCGTGGACATACAATGTGAAAGGTTTACTGTAGTTGGGGTTACCTAACACAGGGGCCGAACATAATGCTGTGCGTAATTCGAGAAAACTTTTCTGACACTCATCAGACCAAGGAATGGGATTGGGTGTATTTGTACACGTTAGTGCCAATATGGGTTTGGCTAATAACGAAAAATTTGGAATCCACTGTCTACAGTACGATGTAATGCCCAAGAAAGCGCGTACTTCTCTCTGCGTCCTTGGCACATTCAATTTCGTTATTGCCTGAATTCTTTCTGGGGTCAGTTTCCTTCCCTCCTTCGATAAGAGATGACCTAAGTAGGTCACTTCTTGTCGGCAATATTGAAGCTTGGAAAGTGACACCTTGTGATGTAGATCACATAGATGACGCAGTAGTGCCAACGTGGCCATTTTACATATTTTCTCAGTATCCGCAGCTATGAGCAAATCGTCCACGTACTGTACGAGGGTGGAACCTTTGGGCAAAATCATTGCGTCGAGCTGACTTTTCAGAGCTTGACTGTTTATTGAGGAGCTTTTACAGTAGCCTTGAGGAGCGCGTTTAAAGCGGAAACTGCGACCACCTAAACTAAAGGAAAAAATATCCCTGCTTTCCTCAGCAATCGGGATACTGAAGAAAGCATTCTTCAGGTCAATCACCGAAAACCAGGATGCAGAGGCTGGAATCATAGTCAATAATGTTGTAATGTCGGGGACAACTGGGAATTGTGGCACCACTATCTTATTTACTTCCCTAAGATCAATCACGAATCTATACACAGGTGGCTGAGAAGGGTCAGTTCGTTTCAAAACAGGCAGAACAGGACTATTGCAAACATTGCCTCGTGTTTCTTCGATTACGTCTTTTTCAATCAACTCGTGAACAATCGCTAGCAAAGCTTTTTCGCCCTCATTGGATATTCTGTATTGGGGAATTCGTGGCATTTTGACATTCGACTTCAATGTTACAACATATGGTGGAATTTCTAAAAGACCTACATCATTTGGACCAGTAGCCCAAAGAATATCCGGAAGGAGTGCCAATTCTGCTGGAAGCGTATTTCTCGACAAATACATTGGAGAAACCACTTTCTTACCTAAAGTCAGTTGTACTCCTGAGGGAGAACAGTACAAAGTCGCATACAATCGTTTTAGCAAATCTAATCCTAGCAAATTTTCACCACAACCTGTTGTCAAAATAAGGGGTGCTTCGAATTCACAAGGACCAACAGAAAGAGATAAAGGGTCAGAAATCGGATTTCTAACCGGGGCGCCAGAAAAACCTACGGAAACGTTCATTTCGCCAGACAAAGGTGCGCCAGGGAGTTTGGAGTGCATAATAGAACTCTTTGTAGCACCAGTATCCAACAGAAAAGGTTCTGACACACCCGATGTAATCACCTCAACGTAAGGTCCACTCTGATCTACTGGAACTGAAACAACTCCCTCTCCTTGTCTAAGGCTATCCTAGCAATCATTACTCTCCCACTGCTCATTTTCTGTGTAATACTCATCGACGTAGTATTGAGCTGTCCTGTCAGATACGTTATTTTGCTGGTCAAACCTGTTCATAGAGTTTTGTGGTGGAAGGAGACGTGCGTCCTGAGGGGTGTTTCCACGCCCTCTACCTCTAGGCGCTTGCTGACTACCACGACCTCTTACGCCAGAAAACTCGTTTGTACGTTGCGGCAGGGCAGGACAGTCATACTTGTAATGACCTTCTTGTTTGCAGTATAAACACTGATTGGGACCTACGCGGTTTTGATCGTACTCGAATCTCTGCAAGTTTCTCTGAGGCTGCTGAAAAGTGTTCCGGTAGTTATTCTGACCATTGTTATGTTTATTACCACCACCTCGTGGCGGATAGGCTTGCTGTAGCAAAACCTTCGTTTTGAGTTCTCTAGTTTTCTTCTCTACTTTATCTTTCTCATCCTTGTCTCTATTCTCGTAGTACTGTGCGGTAGCTAATATCTGGGCTGAAGATGAGACTGCCCAAGAACTTTCTGAATCTTTCAATTTTCTACACAAGTCTGGAAGTAGATTGTGCACAAATTTATCGACAAACAATCTCTGACCACCTTCTGTGGTCATATCTTGACCGCTGTGGTCAATGAATGTTTCTTCAAATCTGGTGAAGAAATCTGACACAGTTTCTTCTTTCTTTTGCTTGCATGCAGATAACTTATCCCAATTTACGCGTATTGCCGGCATTATTGTTTTCATGTAATCTACTATTCTACCAGGTAGTTCCGCTATCAGAGGCTCAGGCTTGGCACCACCAACTTGTCGTGCGTCTGCAGTAGTAATATTAGCCCACGTGTCACCTAATTCCTGATCATGATCTTCATGACGAATTTTTCCCCATAAAGGCTGTGGAACAACGTTCCCGAATAACATATCGATATCGGCTAAATTCATAATACATGACCCAGCAGTTTGCGACAATTCTTTATAGTACCCTGCAGGATTTTTACGCGGATCTGGTAGTGTTTGTTTGAGTGCTAAAACTTCAGCTCGCTTCCATGGAACATGTACCCATACTCGGTGAAAGTGGGGCAGGACAGGTGGGACAGCTGTCGCGTCACCCTCTCTCCATTGTGGGGGAACTTCTCTCATAGGGTATTGTCGTGCCTTTTTCCTACTAGATGCACTAGATTCCGATGGTGACCCAGAAGTACTTCCCTTACTTCGATATGATAATAGCATTTCAACTGCTCCTTCTACATCGGGACCTATAATCATACCCAGACTAAACTTAAACCTTATACGACACATCTCTTGTGGGAGGCAATCCTGATCATTGTCCTCTAAATCTTCGCCAAGAAAGACACACATTTGTTCGAACACATATCTCTGTGTCGCTGTTTCCCATTGATGGAAAACTTCCATGACAGACTGTAAATCATATTTTGCAGTGTCCAAGACCCATTTCCGAGCTAAACTATTCAGGGAATCTCTCTCTTGATAATCGGGCAGTTGACTTCGCAACTGTCTTCTTCCTATGTTAGGGGTCGTAGCAGGCGACCCGAAAAGCGGTAAAAGAAGATTAGTAACAGTACTGGCCATTTTCTGCCGAAAGGAAGGTGAAACGGAAGAACAAACAGATGAAAGAACGGGGTGAGATAAAGCGGATGCAGAGATGGCAGAAGAGGTATGAGGAATAATAGATGTGGTACTAGGCAAAATCATAGAAGGGGCATTTGTAGAAAGTACAGTAGGCAAAATCGTAGAAAACACAGGTGAAACAGAAGTGGTCGGTGGGCCTGGAGGGGGCTGCACCGAAGAAGTAGGAGCCAGCTGAAGAACAGCTGGTGGGTGCTGTGGAAAAGCCAAAGGCGCAGCTTGTGCAACTAAAGGTTGCGGGGGTGCTGTAGCATTCTGCGCATAGGGCGGTGGTGAAGTTAATAATTGCGACATTAATTGGTCTTTTTCACGCTCTTTTACTGTCCCTTGCTGAAGAGACGGCAAAACTGGATAGCATTTATCTATTGCCATTTTACGTTGCCTGCGCAATTGTTCATTTATCTGATCTTCCTCATTATCTTTAAACTGCACGGCAGCTTGCATTACTGAAAGTCCCTCTTCTCTCTTATTTTTCTTAGCTAATTTAATTTCTTTTTGTTTTGCTTCTTTGCGCCATATGCGGAAAGAGTCAAACATCGCCGGCCGGGCTTTCTTTTTGAAGAGTTTAACTTCAAGGTTGTCTAAAATTTCAGAATCAAAGCTACCATATTGGGGCCATTTTAAAACACCGTCTTTCCTAGTGTATTTAATCCATACCTCGTTGTAAACGATGGGGCCTACTCCATGTTTAACGTATAGCTCGTAAGTCGGAGTTCCAACTGGAGGAACCGGACATGAGTCCTCCAATCGGGAGTCCCTATTATTATTACCAAGACAAAACAAATTCCCGAGTCTAAGACTAGGCATCCTTTCTCTCTGGTCTAGTTCCAAAACTTCAAAGGAGTTATCGATTACGATATTGCTCGTGAAAACACGAATCCTTCGGTTATGGTGCTTGCAAGAACCAATAAAAACCTTTATGTATCTCTAAGATAACAAAAAGTAAGTCCAGCTAAGGACTAGGAGACGCTCCGCTTATACTTAACTGAAAAATATCGATGGCTTCACCAGAAGACTCGTCTCAGCGTTTCGCTCTACCGAAAATTTCAAGGGTCCAACATCAGGGCGATAGCCAGGGCAGCAGTCCTTGTAGCCGTCGAGAAGCGGGGAACCTCGCTGTAAAGACCTTCGGACCACGTCGACATGCAGGGGTCGATGAGGTGGTGGGCCCTCCTCCGGAATTTTCACACGAAGCTCCTCACGATCTTCAGGCTGATTGGTACCACTGGAATCGCCCCAACGCTGGGCGCCAAATGAGGTACTGGGTTTTTAAGAACCGGTAACGAACCGGTAACCCAGCGGTGCCAGGGGATCAACACACCAGAGACCTCGGGTTCTCCTGAGTCAGACCCACAGAAACTTCAGAGTCTTCCAGGTGAAGTCAAAGATTCGTTTATTGGCTGCAACCAAGGTGACAGGGTCCTAGAAGTACGATACAAGTATATTCAGGAGACTGCACACTTTCACAAAGTCAGGCTTCTCTTCTTATACCTAATATTCAGCCTTGAGCAATACATTCCTTGGATTCGTGGTATTTCATTTATGGTTACTGTTTACAAAAGAAAAGCAGAGTCATGATGACATGTACATATTTCACGTCGAAGCATTCTTCAGGTCAATCACCGAAAACCAGGATGCAGAGGCTGGAATCATAGTCAATAATGTTGTAATGTCGGGGACAACTGGGAATTGTGGCACCACTATCTTATTTACTTCCCTAAGATCAATCACAAATCTATACACAGGTGGCTGAGAAGGGTCAGTTCGTTTCAAAACAGGCAGAACAGGACTATTGCAAACATTGCCTCGTGTTTCTTCGATTACGTCTTTTTCAATCAACTCGTGAACAATCGCTAGCAAAGCTTTTTCGCCCTCATTGGATATTCTGTATTGGGGAATTCGTGGCATTTTGACATTCGACTTCAATGTTACAACATATGGTGGAATTTCTAAAAGACCTACATCATTTGGACCAGTAGCCCAAAGAATATCCGGAAGGAGTGCCAATTCTGCTGGAAGCGTATTTCTCGACAAATACATTGGAGAAACCACTTTCTTACCTAAAGTCAGTTGTACTCCTGAGGGAGAACAGTACAAAGTCGCATACAATCGTTTTAGCAAATCTAATCCTAGCAAATTTTCCCCACAACCTGTTGTCAAAATAAGGGGTGCTTCGAATTCACAAGGACCAACAGAAAGAGATAAAGGGTCAGAAATCGGATTTCTAACCGGGGCGCCAGAAAAACCTACGGAAACGTTCATTTCGCCAGACAAAGGTGCGCCAGGGAGTTTGGAGTGCATAATAGAACTCTTTGTAGCACCAGTATCCAACAGAAAAGGTTCTGACACACCCGATGTAATCACCTCAACGTAAGGTCCACTCTGATCTACTGGAACTGAAACAACTCCCTCTCCTTGTCTAAGGCTATCCTAGCAATCATTACTCTCCCACTGCTCATTTTCTGTGTAATACTCATCGACGTAGTATTGAGCTGTCCTGTCAGATACGTTATTTTGCTGGTCAAACCTGTTCATAGAGTTTTGTGGTGGAAGGAGACGTGCGTCCTGAGGGGTGTTTCCACACCCTCTACCTCTAGGCGCTTGCTGACTACCACGACCTCTTACGCCAGAAAACTCGTTTGTACGTTGCGGCAGGGCAGGACAGTCATACTTGTAATGACCTTCTTGTTTGCAGTATAAACACTGATTGGGACCTACGCGGTTTTGATCGTACTCGAATCTCTGCAAGTTTCTCTGAGGCTGCTGAAAAGTGTTCCGGTAGTTATTCTGACCATTGTTATGTTTATTACCACCACCTCGTGGCGGATAGGCTTGCTGTAGCAAAACCTTCGTTTTGAGTTCTCTAGTTTTCTTCTCTACTTTATCTTTCTCATCCTTGTCTCTATTCTCGTAGTACTGTGCGGTAGCTAATATCTGGGCTGAAGATGAGACTGCCCAAGAACTTTCTGAATCTTTCAATTTTCTACACAAGTCTGGAAGTAGATTGTGCACAAATTTATCGACAAACAATCTCTGACCACCTTCTGTGGTCATATCTTGACCGCTGTGGTCAATGAATGTTTCTTCAAATCTGGTGAAGAAATCTGACACAGTTTCTTCTTTCTTTTGCTTGCATGCAGATAACTTATCCCAATTTACGCGTATTGCCGGCATTATTGTTTTCATGTAATCTACTATTCTACCAGGTAGTTCCGCTATCAGAGGCTCAGGCTTGGCACCACCAACTTGTCGTGCGTCTGCAGTAGTAATATTAGCCCACGTGTCACCTAATTCCTGATCATGATCTTCATGACGAATTTTCCCCCATAAAGGCTGTGGAACAACGTTCCCGAATAACATATCGATATCGGCTAAATTCATAATACATGACCCAGCAGTTTGCGACAATTCTTTATAGTACCCTGCAGGATTTTTACGCGGATCTGGTAGTGTTTGTTTGAGTGCTAAAACTTCAGCTCGCTTCCATGGAACATGTACCCATACTCGGTGAAAGTGGGGCAGGACAGGTGGGACAGCTGTCGCGTCACCCTCTCTCCATTGTGGGGGAACTTCTCTCATAGGGTATTGTCGTGCCTTTTTCCTACTAGATGCACTAGATTCCGATGGTGACCCAGAAGTACTTCCCTTACTTCGATATGTTAATAGCATTTCAACTGCTCCTTCTACATCGGGACCTATAATCATACCCAGACTAAACTTAAACCTTATACGACACATCTCTTGTGGGAGGCAATCCTGATCATTGTCCTCTAAATCTTCGCCAAGAAAGACACACATTTGTTCGAACACATATCTCTGTGTCGCTGTTTCCCATTGATGGAAAACTTCCATGACAGACTGTAAATCATATTTTGCAGTGTCCAAGACCCATTTCCGAGCTAAACTATTCAGGGAATCTCTCTCTTGATAATCGGGCAGTTGACTTCGCAACTGTCTTCTTCCTATGTTAGGGGTCGTAGCAGGCGACCCGAAAAGCGGTAAAAGAAGATTAGTAACAGTACTGGCCATTTTCTGCCGAAAGGAAGGTGAAACGGAAGAACAAACAGATGAAAGAACGGGGTGAGATAAAGCGGATGCAGAGATGGCAGAAGAGGTATGAGGAATAATAGATGTGGTACTAGGCAAAATCATAGAAGGGGCATTTGTAGAAAGTACAGTAGGCAAAATCGTAGAAAACACAGGTGAAACAGAAGTGGTCGGTGGGCCTGGAGGAGGCTGCACCGAAGAAGTAGGAGCCAGCTGAAGAACAGCTGGTGGGTGCTGTGGAAAAGCCAGAGGCGCAGCTTGTGCAACTAAAGGTTGCGGGGGTGCTGTAGCATTCTGCGCATAGGGCGGTGGTGAAGTTAATAATTGCGACATTAATTGGTCTTTTTCACGCTCTTTTACTGTCCCTTGCTGAAGAGACGGCAAAACTGGATAGCATTTATCTATTGCCATTTTACGTTGCCTGCGCAATTGTTCATTTATCTGATCTTCCTCATTGTCTTTAAACTGCACGGCAGCTTGCATTACTGAAAGTCCCTCTTCTCTCTTATTTTTCTTAGCTAATTTAATTTCTTTTTGTTTGGCTTCTTTGCGCCATATGCGGAAAGAGTCAAACATCGCCGGCCGGGCTTTCTTTTTGAAGAGTTTAACTTCAAGGTTGTCTAAAATTTCAGAATCAAAGCTACCATATTGGGGCCATTTTAAAACACCGTCTTTCCTAGTGTATTTAATCCATACCTCGTTGTAAACGATGGGGCCTACTCCATGTTTAACGTATAGCTCGTAAGTCGGAGTTCCAACTGGAGGAACCGGACATGAGTCCTCCAATCGGGAGTCCCTATTATTATTACCAAGACAAAACAAATTCCCGAGTCTAAGACTAGGCATCCTTTCTCTCTAGTCTAGTTCCAAAACTTCAAAGGAGTTATCGATTACGATATTGCTCGTGAAAACACGAATCCTTCGGTTATGGTGCTTGCAAGAACCAATAAAAACCTTTATGTATCTCTAAGATAACAAAAAGTAAGTCCAGCTAAGGACTAGGAGACGCTCCGCTTATACTTAACTGAAAAATATCGATGGCTTCACCAGAAGACTCGTCTCAGCGTTTCGCTCTACCGAAAATTTCAAGGGTCCAACATCAGGGCGATAGCCAGGGCAGCAGTCCTTGTAGCCGTCGAGAAGCGGGGAACCTCGCTGTAAAGACCTTCGGACCACGTCGACATGCAGGGGTCGATGAGGTGGTGGGCCCTCCTCCGGAATTTTCACACGAAGCTCCTCACGATCTTCAGGCTGATTGGTACCACTGGAATCGCCCCAACGCTGGGCGCCAAATGAGGTACTGGGTTTTTAAGAACCGGTAACGAACCGGTAACCCAGCGGTGCCAGGGGATCAACACACCAGAGACCTCGGGTTCTCCTGAGTCAGACCCACAGAAACTTCAGAGTCTTCCAGGTGAAGTCAAAGATTCGTTTATTGGCTGCAACCAAGGTGACAGGGTCCTAGAAGTACGATACAAGTATATTCAGGAGACTGCACACTTTCACAAAGTCAGGCTTCTCTTCTTATACCTAATATTCAGCCTTGAGCAATACATTCCTTGGATTCGTGGTATTTCATTTATGGTTACTGTTTACAAAAGAAAAGCAGAGTCATGATGACATGTACATATTTCACGTCGTGCTGCTCATAACAAATCATCCGGCAAGGCTCAACATTTCATCAGATATCGCTGGACCCCTAATAAAAACGGTCACCTCCCCATCATAAAGCAAGTGAAGGAAGGAGTGGAGAAAGATGTGAGCGAGATATGGCAGTTGTGCGTGCTGAAATGGCTTTATGGCTGGTTGGGCTTAGATGCTATCTTGCTCGGCCACTGGGAGGGAACTGACCTAACGAGCTCGGCCTGGGGCAATGGTTCTAACTTGTACTGGGGTCAGGAAGAAGTCGATTAAGGAGTATGTGTCCTTGTGGAATCAAATTCGACTTGATTAAGGCCTATGTAAAGGGCAACAGGCAGCTAAGGGTTTAGAAATGACGATTTCGAGGTGAAATCGTCACTCGAATATGCCGAAAATACATGTACTTGATGTACTCGTCATTCTCGGTCTTTTGATACCAAATTCGTCCTATTTCGACGAAGTTTTTATTCTCGAGTCCAGAACTATAATATGAACCCAGATTTTTCAGAACCACATCTTGAATCCAGTGGCCAAGTGAGCAAGGGACTCACGTCTGAGCATACCCTGCCAAACTTAGGGCGAACAAAGCGATACAAAAGGGGATGATGGACGGAGCGTTTGAGCAAATCAAACACTCACCCCCAGTCAACTGATCTGGGTTTAATCCATCACCATTCTTTAGCCCACTAAGCCACCCCAGTTCAGACATGGCCATATGCAAATCAGTCTGACCCTGTGCCTCATGGGAACAGTCCAGCCCGAACTGCCAAGCCATGTCTTCCCTGGACCGGAAACAAGCATCCTGGGACCGGTTTCGGATTCATAATCCTCATCAGCCAAGCTATCTTGAATCCAGTGGCCAAGTGAGCAAGGAACTCACGTCTGAGCATACCCTGCCAAACTTAGGGCGAACAAAGCGATACAAAAGGGGATGATGTGTGGTAAATAAATAATTAATTACCGGTTCTATTTTTGACTATGATCAATAAACGGTTAGCTCAATAAATAAGAGTCAGGATTCGAGGTAGCTAGAGTTGACAGGCTTTAATTAAGTATAAAAGGACAGGAACAGGACAGCCTGCATGGGAATAGGATGTCAGGGCCCGGCAGCTGCCGGGGCAGGATCTGGGAATGGCTGGCTTTTAATAACAGTGCACAAGTATATATAGTTAAAACATTTACATTACAGTCAATACAGTAGGCGTAGCAGTAGGCGGAGTTTGTAGCAGTCGCGAAAGATAAGACATAAAGTGGGTGTAACAAGAGGTGTGTACAGGGCGTATACATAGACATGTGATGCAAACGTAACAGAATATGTCATAAACGGGGCGGAAACATGGAGGGGGCTACCTGAGCAGCTGGGACCTCTAACCTAGTGGTGCGCGCAAACTGACAATGACGTGTTACTAGAGAGAACTGGGGGCTATGACTTCTGCGCTAGAAGAGGAGACGAAAGTCTGGAGTGTCAGAGCGACATGTACCTAAAGCCTATCTAGTATCTAGTGTTTAGAGAACATGTTGATAGAATCCAAAAGTTATCAGGGTAAAGGCTAACAGACACTAAGACTGGTGCATGCATTATTCTAAATGTATTGCATGTGCGAGGAATATTCTATGAATATTAATACAGTATTTCTCTTACATGGAGACATAAAGGCTAGACCATGACGGAAACTATTGATGCGATTCAGTAGTTTAGGAATGCAGAGAAGGAGGGCTGGACTGATAACTAGAAACATAACATACTCTTGGCAGACTGGAGGCAGAGCCAGGCCGAGCCGGGCACTGCGAGGCATGAAAGTAAGCTAAGGGTCAGGGATACAGGTGGGGGCTGTATCGCTCCTCGGAGAGGGTTTCAGGAAACAGGAGCTGAATCTGAGTCCGGGCCCTTTTGAGGCCTAGAAACGGGGACAATTCAATGAATTAACGTGCACACTGTGAAGTGTGGCAACGTAGCTTTACATAGGCCTGATATTCGTTGTATTCACGAGGACTGGAAACTGGCATACTAGAGATGGACACAACTGTAATTGAGTCTTTAATCGATCAGAGGGGAATACATGCATATCGATCATGCACATATGACATAACATGGGGAACACGTAGGCACATATAACATGGCAAAACTTACTTTTCCACATTCCCTCCTTGTGCCCTACGTTTCCATCAGGAAACATCTATATTCATGATACCATCTATCATTTCATATAGCATCATTTGCTCGTCTCGAATTGTCTTGGAACGGGACTTAGGACTAGGGATACAAGAGGTAGCACAAATGCCGCAAATCGCAGGGCCACATTGTATACAGAGGCAGCAACTGAATATGATCGCTACTGCAATACCTAGAAATGACAATACTTTCCATCCCCAGGCAGATATAATACTCCAGAGCCAACTGGACCATGTCCAGGTGCCTGGATTCTGGTGTAACTGATGGGCAATTTTATGAAGTCTGGTTATAGCTGAATAAACAGACGGCGCGTTATTAGGAATGAAAATGCAGCAACTAGATCCGATGACTCTACATGCTCCTCCTCTATCGGCCAGTATGACGTCAAGAACGAGACGATTTTGGAGCACGACAAATCTCATAGCAGATTGCTCTTCGGTTAAATTACCTAGAGCAGAAGTAGTCTCAGTCACTACTGCTTCGAGGGTTCTGGTTAATCTACGTATTAACTTACTATTCTGGATAGGTCCTATAAAGAAGAAGAAACCTTTATTGAAATCTTGATATTGTTCTAGAGTAGTTTCAGTTTGATCGACAATTGGGGACTCGATCTCCCTTCTATGTCTGACGTGGACTAGATGTGTGTTTCTGTGATAATCAGATGGGGCTAGAAAAACTGGTGGCAGTAGGAAGGCAATGTAACATGTTCCATCCCAATCGAGGGGCAGACGAACATATGCGGTCTGACCACAAACAAAATAAGAATGACGTGAAGCTTTGAAAATAGATTTCCCACTGTCACTATACTCGACAGTAGTAGTACAATCACTATGTCCTACATGTGCGGAACCATTCTTTCGGACACATAATTCGCCTTTGACTGGTAGTACTGAAATAGCAGGTAAGTCTGGAGTAGTATCAGACTGAACATTCAGGACCATAAAATTCGAAGAATAATTACCTAAATCATATACTTCATTTTCTAGATCTAACCCTGTTCTATGGGGGAGACCTTGCTTGTCTGGGAAACATGTTCTGTTCAGAAGGGACATATCATTGGAAGATGATGTTAACATGGACCATGCTCCACATGAACCATTATGTGAAAACGGATAAGGAAAGAGTGGCAGAACTCCCTTCGGTGTCTGGAAAGGGGGGAGTCGACCACACACCCAACAATTAGTAGCATTGCTGGTCGGTGTGAATAGTGTAACATTCTTATAAATGTATTATTTCTCATAGCAAGACGATAGGATAACTCGTGAGGAGGCAGATCACTAAATGTGTGCTCTACTGTAGCATTAGAAGACTTATTTACATGAGGAATTGGGAAACATAAATGCAATGCATAACTTGTGCAGGTAACCATCAAACTTAAGAATAATAGAAAACTTAGAAAAACGATACATCGGATAGAGTTTTGACTAACTCTCTCACTATGGGGGTCTATCTCATACATGTCAGATACCTGTCTAACCGTTTCACCCGAGGGGGACTTAGACAATTAAACTGGCTGACTTATTTTACTAGACCGGAGCTTGGATTTATACTCCTGCTGCGGAGTTTTCTCTAACAGGGAGGGCTTGATTTCAAAGTCAGTAGCGGGACAGTCCTTGAGAATAGGGCAGTCTTTCGAAATGGAACAATCCTTTGAAAAAGTTTTAGTTTGTAATCCATGGAACTTCTTGATGTGGGACAGGTGGACCCACCCCTTACGGCCTTCCAACTTCACGGCCGTACGGGTGGTCAGGAGGACTAGTTGAGGTTGCTTCCAGCGGGGCTCCAGCGGACTTGAACGATCAAAATTCCGGACCAAAACGAGATCCCCGGGGATGACCTCATGCGGTTTCACTTCAGTGTTGTCTGGAAATGCGGCGGCAACCTGTGAACGACAAGAGTGTAGGGCAGACATCAAGGAAGCTAGGTAATCTGTCAGCATATTACTTGAAACATCTGTAATACTGCGGGGTCTAGGTGTACCCCACATATTTGGGGGGCGGCCGAATACGACCTCATAAGGAGACAGACCTGATCTGGAGTGTGCGACCATGCGCATGAAGAATAGAGCAACTGGCAGGGCAACTAACCAGTCTACACCTTTCTCTTTACATGTCTTAGCAATACGGATTTTCAGGGTTTGATTATGTCTCTCTACGAGACCGGCTGCTTCAGGATGGCGCACACAATGGAACTTCCACTGGTACCCTAACAAGAGGGAAACATGCTTCATTAACTCGGATGAGAATGGCTGGCCATTATCAGAATACACGACCCTAGGGAGTCCATAACGGGGGAAGAATTCACGAACCAACTGCTTGGCAGTGGTCGCTGCTGTGTAATCTGAAACTGGATATGCTTCTGTCCACCTGGACAAAGCGCATACAACTACAAGGACATACTTGAAACCTCGACATCGCTCCATCTGAATATAATCCATCTGGAGGACTTCAAAAGGGTGGTCAGGAGGTTGGAATCCACCTTGTTCCACCGGGACACTTTTACCTGGATTGAACTGGCAACATATCATACAGGTACGGACTTTCTGCTTGGCTGCAGCTCGTAAGTGCTTGTTGAACCAAAGGTTCTGTATACTGTCTAACATAGCTTTTTCTCCTAGGTGTGCTGGACTATGTGCGGTATTGATAATGACTTGAACCATAGAGTCGGGGAGAAACCATGTGGCTTTTCCCTTCGTCACCCATCCCTGATCTGTCTGGACCCCTCCTTGTTCGGACCATTTCTTGATTTCTTCAGGAGTAGCATGTAACTGGATGTCTATGACATCTTGTGTAGGGTCCTTAACTGTCATACAAGTAGTCTGTTCTGGAGTGGATGTCTGTGTCTTGTTAACTGGAATGTCTGGTGTCTGAGCTGTAAGCTTGGCTGTTCGATCTGCTAGATCATTACCTTGGGAAATGATGTCAGTAACTTTCGTATGTGCCTTACACTTCATGATAGCAATAGCTGTCGGTAAATGTATTGCATCTAACAGAGCTTGAATGAGGAGACCATGCTGAATCTTGGTTCCATGAGAAGTCATGAAACCTCTCTCCTGCCAGAGCACTCCGAAGTCGTGTACAACTCCGAATGCGTAACGTGAATCTGTATATATGTTCACTTTCAGGTTCTTGGCACGTATGCAGGCTTGGGTCAGAGCAACTAGCTCTGCTGCTTGAGCAGACAGGATGTCAATACGGTGTGTCTCTATAACTTCGGTTTCAGTAGTCACTGCATACGCGGCTACTAGTTCTCCTGTACTTGTTCTCATACATGAACCATCCACATAAAGTGTCAGGTCGGGATCTGGTAATGCAATGTCTGTCAGGTCTTGTCTTGGCTTAGTCATAGTATTAATAACTTCCACACAGTCATGTGTGGCAGGATTTGAAGTAACTGACGGTAACAATGTAGCAGGATTCAGAATGTTGCAGCGTCTGATTTCTATGTGTGGCTGGAACAGTGTCAGTTCATAACCTGTTAAACGTGCAATGGTCAAGTGCTGTGTCTGTGTTCGGTTTAAAAGAACTTCCACGGAGTGTGGAACTTGTACTGTCAGGGAGTGTCCTAACACTATGGAATCACTTTGTCTGATTGCTAGAGCTGTGGCTGCAACTGACTTGAGGCACGCAGGCAGAGCCTGGGCTACTGGATCTAATGTGCTCGAAAAATAAGCACAGGGCTTGTACTGTCCTGCTTGATCTTGTGTGAGAACAGATAATGCTGTACCATTACGTTCTGTGACAAAAAGTGTAAAAGGCTTACTGTAGTTCGGTGTTGCTAGAACAGGTGCTTGGCATAGAGCTTTCTTTAACTCATTAAAACTAAGTGTATGTTCAGATGTCCAAGGGAGGACAGTCGATACGGCTGCCTCCTGTGTCGTTAACTGTATCAGTGGCTTGGCTAGAAATGCATACTGAGGAATCCATTGTCTGCAGTAAGAAGTGAGGCCAATAAAAGCTCGTACCTCCTTCTGTGTCTTGGGCTGTGGAAGACTCGCTATTAACTGGATACGGTCTGGTGTCAACTGCCTACCCCACTTGGACAGTAAGTGGCCTAAGTAGATCACTTGCTGGACACAGAACTGGAGCTTCGAAGGGGACACCTTGTGCCCCATCTCGGCTAGGAAATACAGAACTGTAAGTGACGCTCGCTCGCAGTCACGTTCAGAATGGGCTGTGATCAGTAGATCATCGACATACTGGAGCAGGGCAGTGTCTGTTGGCATGTGAATATTGTCAAGTTGTCGTTTAAGTGCTTGACTGTAAATACTAGGACTTTCTGTGAAACCTTGAGGAGCTCGTGTGAATTTATAGCTCCTTCCATTTAAACAAAAACCGAAAAGGTACTGGCTGTCTGGATGAATGGGAACACTGAAAAATTCATTCTTGAGGTCTATTACAGTAAAAAATACAGCTTCAGAATCAATAGCTGTCAACAGAGATGAAATATCTGGGACTACTGGATACTGGGGTATGATACATTTATTAAGTTCTCGAAGGTCAATCACTAATCGATATACTGGAGGTGCATTTGGATCAGTACGTTTCATGACTGGAATGATAGGAGAATTACATACATTGGAGTCAGTTTCTACAACCACTCCTTGAGCAATGAGCTCGTCAATAATTTTGGATAAGGCTGCTACAGCCTCAGGTGGCAATCTGTACTGTCTGATTCGTGGCAGGACTATACCTTGCTTGAGAGTCACACGATGGGGTGTGATTTGCATAAGACCTACATCAGTTGGACCTTGTGCCCATAAATGCTGTGGTACATTGGATAATCTTGGATTAAAATCGCGTAATACATAGTGACCTTTAAAGTCCCTTAAGAACAATCGTATTCCTTCTGGAGAACAGCAAATAACTGCACCTAATTCTTTCAATGTTTTAATACCTAACAAATTTTCTGGACATGACTTCGTAAGTAACAAATCAGTAGTTCGGGACAATGGGCCAACTTCTAGGGAAACTGGTTTTGAAATCTCGTTCACAATAGGCTTTCCTGAAAATCCAAGGGAAACATTTCTAGAGCCTGAGAGCGGAGCCCCTGGAACCTCGTCATGACTGATAGTAGTCCTACTTGCCCCTGTATCAATCAGAAACTTTCTGTCTTTCCCTAATACTTGACTGTGTACATAGGGACCCTCTTGATCTACAGGTATCTCGATGAGAGGCAAGCCTACCTCCCTCTCTAGGCTGTTTCATGAATACGGTTGATACTCTGGATACTCTGTCTGGGCATACTGGTACATTTGCTGTGTAACATGCTGTGTTGCAGCAATAGGCTGCGGTGCTGGAACTGTCTGTTGTGCATTCTGTGGTGACTGAGAAGTCTGTGAGACTTGTTCTTGTCTAGGCGGACGTGGTCTTTCTTTAGTCTTACCAGTAGCTATGTTGTGTTTCAGAACTGCACACTCGTTTATAAAATGACCTGGCTGTTTACAGTAATTGCATGTCCCTTTAACGGGAGCTGCAGGATGACTGGCTTGATTCGGACCCCTCTTCTGACTGTCTTGTGGAACAGATTGTGCAACTAATACTTTCATTTTCGTATCTTTCATACGTTTCCTTTCGTGTTCTTGCTCTTCCCTGATTCTATTCTGGTGATACTGGAGCATCTGTAACATTTGGGACGGGGTATTAGCTTGCCAGGTACTTTCGACTTTCAAAACTCGATTTTTAACTTGTGGACTTGAATTCTCGACTAGTTTAGTAACAAAAAGATGAGGGTATGACTCGCTACCTGTCTTCAAACCACTGTTAATTATAAAACATTTCTCGAATCTAGAATAAAAATCACTAGTGTCTTCATCTGGTTTCTGTTTACAGGCTGAGATGGCATCCCAATCTTCCTTTTTCGTGGCTAGTAATCTTGGCAAAACCTGAATCAATAACTCGGGCAATTCTTTACATTTATCTCCAAGACCGGTACCTGGTACTCGTGCATTATCTTCAGCTTCTAGAACTGCCCAATCTATCTTTTTCTCTCCCACCTCCCATTCTTTTTCCTTGAGTTTTTCATATATGCCCGCAGGCAACAGGACTTTTAACATTTTAATGATATCTGGATACGTGTATTCTCCCATACGGAGCATGTCTTTTAATTCACGGTGGAACCCTGCTGGATCTTTGTCGTGACAGGGAATTAACTTTTTCATCTCTAAGAGTTCCATCTTGGTAATCGGGGTGTAAACAAATACTCGTTCTAGATCGCCACCCGTTCCTCTAACTGGGTGGACTTCTCGTAACGGATGCTGTCTGTCTATACAGAATGGTTTACTGTCTGGAGGTGAGACATGAACAAAATGCGGATTCAGAAACGTTCTATATTTGTGGCGCTGTTCTAGAATGACACTAATTAAATCGGTACCTAAACCTTTCCATCTATACTGGAGTAACTCGTTCAGAACATCATGTAACGGACCTGGATCAGAATGTTGTCCCTCATACAGTGTAATGAGGTGCTGGATCATATACATACCCACCAGTCGCTGCTCGGCTGGGGGCAGTTTCAGAAACATTTGTGCCACTATTTCATCTGGAAAAGTGGTAGAATCAGTAACCCATCGGACTGCTGATCGGGCTAGTTCTTGTTCATGCATGGTACTAAGTTCACTATAACCGATTCGTGATTTCAGAATGTGATCGGTAGCTTGAAATACTTGTTCTAGAGAACCTTGTTCTGGTACTAGAGAAGGAAAAGCTTTCTTGTAGTCTAGGCGTGAATGTCGGTCTGGAAATCTAGATCTACCTACATACGCTATTCTGGTGGGATTCTCGTCGTCTACCTCTTCAGTAGAAGAGTCGTTTTCCTTCTCGCTTACTTGTGCTTCTTTACGTTTTTCGTGTAACCTTATTATTTCCTTACGAATTTTCTTGTACATACTCTCTATACTACTGAGTGTCTTGTGTCTTCCCTCGGCTATATTATCACTCCACCTTGTCAGAACTTTCATTTCGGTCGGATCTTTAGTCGGACAATCTTGTTCCCTTATTAAACAATTAATTAGAAACTTTAATAGCATGAGCTGGGTCTCAGCTTTCCTTAGAGACATGATTTCGCCAATACTTTCTGGATCGTCTCCTGTACGGATGAAACGATATATTCTGTCTAGATCTTCTTTCATATTCGGTAGGGTGTCCAAATACTCGGTCACCCGTCTTACACGCAATGAATATATAACCATATTATCATCGCCTGGGACTGGATCATAACGGCATTCGGTAAGAGCTCGTCTGATATCTGCAACGGACTGATATTTGGGCGTACGCTGTAACGCACGTTCATGTAACTCGACTAATGTTACACGTTTGTGTGGCGGCGGGGTACCAGGAAGACCTCCCCCCGCGGCCCCTAAACTGGAATCGTCGACTGATACTCTTCGTGCTGGCAGAGTGACCGATGTAGCGGGTACTTGTACTATGGGCTGGACCGGGGGTACCGTAACAGGTGCTGTAACAGGTGCCCCGGTGGCTGGAGGAACAGGAACTACATTATTTACAGGAGCTGGCGGAGCGGGATTTGCATATTCTGGAACTGTGTCGTCCAAATAGGACGAGAGGAAAATATCAGCTGCGGTCGGTTTGTGACGTAGCTTAATCGGAACTAATGGCGGCGGAAAATTACATGGTGCTTCCGGGGTTGCTTTTGGCAAGCCCTCGGCAAGAAGAGGATACATACCCTTAATGAGGGCATTTCTCTGTCTGTCTGACTGTTCGGCTTTAACTCGTTCACCTATTTCTATTAATTCCCTTTCTTGGGCTCTTTCAGAGGATTCTCTACTTAATTCTGACTTTCTGATTTCTTTTTCTGTTCTCCTGTGAGATTCTTTGCGCCATAACTCGATGGCATCTTTCTGTGACTGTCTGGATTTCTTTTTCCATAATACTTCTTCTACTCGCATGATGCACTCGGCATCCCATGTACCTGATACAGGCCATCTATATTTGTCTTCTAGATCTTTAGTATACTCGACCCATAAGTCTAGATATAATATGGCACTTATGCCATGCTTATGATACATAAAATGTCCTGGACTGTCCCTAGGCGGGACAGGGACTGCTTCCTCGAGCAGCCCTTTTCTAGTTTTTAACTGACGTAACTTAGAGAACAGAAGCATACTTTAGGCTGAATCTGAACACAATACAATACACGATAAACACAATAATAACTTTAAGAAAACAAATCACTCATACCACGACATTGAATACACATTGAAATAACATTTAAAAATAACAGTTCGGACAGAATATTACCTGGAATACTGAGAACAGAAACACATGAATTTCTCGAGAACAGAACTTACTAGAATTACTTAGATGCACTGCTGAAACAGTACGAAACATACCGGTCTCATAAAGAGACACGTCAGGACCCGCATCCACCTAGGTGGACACTTCGTGTTGGATTTGCGTACCCAAACCCACGGACCAGAGACAAATTAATTGACCCTGTCTAGATGCTACCCCAGCAACGGTACTCACCGGGCAGCAAGAACGGAAGGCCTCGGACTGGACTGGACTGCTACGACGACGGACGACGAACTTCGGACTTCAGTTACAGGTGGGCCTCCGGATACCTCGGACCTTGAACTCTCGGCTTGGGCTCTGGTCGGGACTCGCCGCGTTCCTCCACCGCCTCGTCTGGATGCTGGACCGCAACCTCCGTCTCCTCCGTGGGCCTGAGGGATACTTGAAGCAGAAATATCTGCCGCTGCGCAGGATGGTTCCGTCACGGCTGCAGAGGATCAGGGGGCCTGCGTGGCTTCTCCGGCGCGTGGGGAAAGGGCAAGTCCCTATTCGGGCGCCATTATGTGGTAAATAAATAATTAATTACCGGTTCTATTTTTGACTACGATCAATAAACGGTTAGCTCAATAAATAAGAGTCAGGATTCGAGGTAGCTAGAGTTGACAGGCTTTAATTAAGTATAAAAGGACAGGAACAGGACAGCCTGCATGGGAATAGGATGTCAGGGCCCGGCAGCTGCCGGGGCAGGATCTGGGAATGGCTGGCTTTTAATAACAGTGCACAAGTATATATAGTTAAAACATTTACATTACAGTCAATACAGTAGGCGTAGCAGTAGGCGGAGTTTGTAGCAGTCGCGAAAGATAAGACATAAAGTGGGTGTAACAAGAGGTGTGTACAGGGCGTATACATAGAC
Organism: Lissotriton helveticus; assembly: GCF_964261635.1. NCBI lineage: Eukaryota > Metazoa > Chordata > Amphibia > Caudata > Salamandridae > Lissotriton > Lissotriton helveticus. Next base: position 174,752,817 of record NC_136061.1, read on the forward strand.
ATGTGATGCAAACGTAACAGAATATGTCATAAACGGGGCGGAAACATGGAGGGGGCTACCTGAGCAGCTGGGACCTCTAACCTAGTGGTGCGCGCAAACTGACAATGACGTGTTACTAGAGAGAACTGGGGGCTATGACTTCTGCGCTAGAAGAGGAGACGAAAGTCTGGAGTGTCAGAGCGACATGTACCTAAAGCCTATCTAGTATCTAGTGTTTAGAGAACATGTTGATAGAATCCAAAAGTTATCAGGGTAAAGGCTAACAGACACTAAGACTGGTGCATGCATTATTCTAAATGTATTGCATGTGCGAGGAATATTCTATGAATATTAATACAGTATTTCTCTTACATGGAGACATAAAGGCTAGACCATGACGGAAACTATTGATGCGATTCAGTAGTTTAGGAATGCAGAGAAGGAGGGCTGGACTGATAACTAGAAACATAACATACTCTTGGCAGACTGGAGGCAGAGCCAGGCCGAGCCGGGCACTGCGAGGCATGAAAGTAAGCTAAGGGTCAGGGATACAGGTGGGGGCTGTATCGCTCCTCGGAGAGGGTTTCAGGAAACAGGAGCTGAATCTGAGTCCGGGCCCTTTTGAGGCCTAGAAACGGGGACAATTCAATGAATTAACGTGCACACTGTGAAGTGTGGCAACGTAGCTTTACATAGGCCTGATATTCGTTGTATTCACGAGGACTGGAAACTGGCATACTAGAGATGGACACAACTGTAATTGAGTCTTTAATCGATCAGAGGGGAATACATGCATATCGATCATGCACATATGACATAACATGGGGAACACGTAGGCACATATAACATGGCAAAACTTACTTTTCCACAGATGGACGGAGCGTTTGAGCAAATCAAACACTCACCCCCAGTCAACTGATCTGGGTTTAATCCATCACCATTCTTTAGCCCACTAAGCCACCCCAGTTCAGACACGGCCATATGCAAATCAGTCTGACCCTGTGCCTCATGGGAACAGTCCAGCCCGAACTGCAAAGCCATGTCTTCCCTGGACCGGAAACAAGCATCCTGGGACCGGTTTCGGATTCATAATTCTCATCAGCCAGGCTATCTTGAATCCAGTGGCCAAGTGAGCAAGGGACTCACGTCTGAGCATACACTGCCAAACTTAGGGCGAACAAAGCGATACAAAAGGGGATGATGGACAGAGCGTTTGAGCAAATCAAACACTCACCCCCAGTCAACTGATCTGGGTTTAATCCATCACCATTCTTTAGCCCACTAAGCCACCCCAGTTCAGACATGGCCATATGCAAATCAGTCTGACCCTGTGCCTCATGGGAACAGTCCAGCCCGAACTGCCAAGCCATGTCTTCCCTGGACCGGAAACAAGCATCCTGGGACCGGTTTCGGATTCATAATCCTCATCAGCCAGGCTATCTTGAATCCAGTGGCCAAGTGAGCAAGGGACTCACGTCTGAGCATACCCTGCCAAACTTAGGGCGAACAAAGCGATACAAAAGGGGATGATGGACGGAGCGTTTGAGCAAATCAAACACTCACCCCCAGTCAACTGATCTGGGTTTAATCCATCACCATTCTTTAGCCCACTAAGCCACCCCAGTTCAGACATGGCCATATGCAAATCAGTCTGACCCTGTGCCTCATGGGAACAGTCCAGCCCGAACTGCCAAGCCATGTCTTCCCTGGACCGGAAACAAGCATCCTGGGACCGGTTTCGGATTCATAATCCTCATCAGCCGAACTATCTTGAATCCAGTGGCCAAGTGAGCAAGGAACTCACGTCTGAGCATACCCTGCCAAACTTAGGGCGAACAAAGCGATACAAAAGGGGATGATGGACGGAGCGTTTGAGCAAATCAAACACTCACCCCCAGTCAACTGATCTGGGTTTAATCCATCACCATTCTTTAGCCCACTAAGCCACCCCAGTTCAGACACGGCCATATGCAAATCAGTCTGACCCTGTGCCTCATGGGAACAGTCCAGCCCGAACTGCAAAGCCATGTCTTCCCTGGACCGGAAACAAGCATCCTGGGACCGGTTTCGGATTCATAATTCTCATCAGCCAGGCTATCTTGAATCCAGTGGCCAAGTGAGCAAGGGACTCACGTCTGAGCATACACTGCCAAACTTAGGGCGAACAAAGCGTTACAAAAGGGGATGATGGACAGAGCGTTTGAGCAAATCAAACACTCACCCCCAGTCAACTGATCTGGGTTTAATCCATCACCATTCTTTAGCCCACTAAGCCACCCCAGTTCAGACATGGCCATATGCAAATCAGTCTACCCTGTGCCTCATGGGAACAGTCCAGCCCGAACTGCAAAGCCATGTCTTCCCTGGACCGGAAACAAGCATCCTGGGACCGGTTTCGGACTCTTAATCCTCATCAGCCAGGCTATCTTGAATCCAGTGGCCAAGTGAGCAAGGGACTCACGTCTGAGCATACCCTGCCAAACTTAGGGCAAACAAAGCGATACAAAAGGGGATGATGGACGGAGCGTTTGAGCAAATCAAACACTCACCCCCAGTCAACTGATCTGGGTTTAATCCATCACCATTCTTTAGCCCACTAAGCCACCCCAGTTCAGACATGGCCATATGCAAATCAGTCTGACCCTGTGCCTCATGGGAACAGTCCAGCCTGAACTGCCAAGCCATGTCTTCCCTGGACCGGAAACAAGCATCCTGGGACCGGTTTCGGATTCATAATCCTCATCAGCCAGGCTATCTTGAATCCAGTGGCCAAGTGAGCAAGGGACTCACGTCTGAGCATACCCTGCCAAACTTAGGGCGAACAAAGCGATACAAAAGGGGATGATGGACGGAGCCTTTGAGCAAATCAAACACTCACCCCCAGTCAACTGATCTGGGTTTAATCCATCACCATTCTTTAGCCCACTAAGCCACCCCAGTTCAGACATGGCCATATGCAAATCAGTCTGACCCTGTGCCTCATGGGAACAGTCCAGCCCGAACTGCCAAGCCATGTCTTCCCTGGACCGGAAACAAGCATCCTGGGACCGGTTTCGGATTCATAATCCTAATCAGCCAGGCTATCTTGAATCCAGTGGCCAAGTGAGCAAGGGACTCACGTCTGAGCATACCCTGCCAAACTTAGGGCGAACAAAGTGATACAAAAGGGGATGATGGACGGAGCGTTTGAGCAAATCAAACACTCACCCCTAGTCAACTGATCTGGGTTTAATCCATCACCATTCTTTAGCCCACTAAGCCACCCCAGTTCAGACATGGCCATATGCAAATCAGTCTGACCCTGTGCCTCATGGGAACAGTCCAGCCCGAACTGCAAAGCCATGTCTTCCCTGGACCGGAAACAAGCATCCTGGGACCGGTTTCGGACTCATAATCCTCATCAGCCAGGCTATCTTGAATCCAGTGGCCAAGTGACTCACGTCTGAGCATACCCTGTCAAACTTAGGGCAAACAAAGCGATACAAAAGGGGATGATGGACGGAGCGTTTGAGCAAATCAAACACTCACCCCCAGTCAACTGATCTGGGTTTAATCCATCACCATTCTTTAGCCCACTAAGCCACCCCAGTTCAGACATGGCCATATGCAAATCAGTCTGACCCTGTGCCTCATGGGAACAGTCCAGCCCGAACTGCCAAGCCATGTCTTCCCTGGACCGGAAACAAGCATCCTGGGACCGGTTTCGGATTCATAATCCTCATCAGCCAGGCTATCTTGAATCCAGTGGCCAAGTGAGCAAGGGACTCACGTCTGAGCATACCCTGCCAAACTTAGGGCGAACAAAGCAATACAAAAGGGGATGATGGACGGAGCGTTTGAGCAAATCAAACACTCACCCCCAGTCAACTGATCTGGGTTTAATCGATCACCATTCTTTATCCCACTAAGCCACCCCAGTTCAGACATGGCCATATGCAAATCAGTCTGACCCTGTGCCTCATGGGAACAGTCCAGCCCGAACTGCCAAGCCATGTCTTCCCTGGACCGGAAACAAGCATCCTGGGACCGGTTTCGGATTCATAATCCTCATCAGCCAGGCTATCTTGAATCCAGTGGCCAAGTGAGCAAGGGACTCACGTCTGAGCATACCCTGCCAAACTTAGGGCGAACAAAGCGATACAAAAGGGGATGATGGACGGAGCGTTTGAGCAAATCAAACACTCACCCCCAGTCAACTGATCTGGGTTTAATCCATCACCATTCTTTAGCCCACTAAGCCACCCCAGTACAGACACGGCCATATGCAAATCAGTCTGACCCTGTGCCTCATGGGAACAGTCCAGCCCGAACTGCCAAGCCATGTCTTCCCTGGACCGGAAACAAGCATCCTGGGACCGGTTTCGGATTCATAATCCTCATCAGCCAGGCTATCTTGAATCCAGTGGCCAAGTGAGCAAGGGACTCACGTCTGAGCATACCCTGCCAAACTTAGGGCAAACAAAGCGATACAAAAGGGGATGTTGGACGGAGCGTTTGAGCAAATCAAACACTCACCCCCAGTCAACTGATCTGGGTTTAATCCATCACCATTCTTCAGCCCACTAAGCCACCCCAGTTCAGACATGGCCATATGCAAATCAGTCTGACCCTGTGCCTCATGGGAACAGTCCAGCCCGAACTGTCAAGCCATGTCTTCCCTGGACCGGAAGCAAGCATCCTGGGACCGGTTTCGGATTCATAATCCTCATCAGCCAGGCTATCTTGAATCTAGTGGCCAAGTGAGCAAGGGACTCACGACTGAGCATACCCTGGCAAACCTAGGGCGAACAAAGCGATACAAAAGAGGATGATGGACGGATCGTTTGAGCAAATCAAACACTCACCCCCAGTCAACTGATCTGGGTTTAATCCATCACCATTCTTTAGCCCACTAAGCCACCCCAGTTCAGACATGGCCATATGCAAATCAGTCTGACCCTGTGCCTCATGGGAACAGTCCAGCCCGAACTGCCAAGCCATGTCTTCCCTGGACCGGAAACAAGCATCCTGGGACCGGTTTCGGATTCATAATACTCATCAGCCAGGCTATCTTGAATCCAGTGGCCAAGTGAGCAAGGGACTCACGTCTGAGCATACCCTGCCAAACGTAGGGCGAACAAAGCGATACAAAAGGGGATGATGGACGGAGCGCTTGAGCAAATCAAACACTCACCCCCAGTCAACTGATCTGGGTTTAATCCATCACCATTCTTCAGCCCACTAAGCCACCCCAGTTCAGACATGGCCATATGCAAATCAGTCTGACCCTGTGCCTCATGGGAACAGTCCAGCCCGAACTGCCAAGCCATGTCTTCCCTGGACCGGAAGCAAGCATCCTGGGACCGGTTTCGGATTCATAATCCTCATCAGCCAGGCTATCTTGAATCCAGTGGCCAAGTGAGCAAGGGACTCACGTCTGAGCATACCCTGCCAAACTTAGGGCGAACAAAGCGATACAAAAGGGGATGATGGACGGAGCGTTTGAGCAAATCAAACACTCACCCCCAGTCAACTGATCTGGGTTTAATCCATCACCATTCTTTAGCCCATTAAGCCACCCCAGTTCCGACATGGCCATATGCAAATCAGTCTGACCCTGTGCCTCATGGAAACAGTCCAGCCGAACTGCCAAGCCATGTCTTCCCTGGACCGGAAACAAGCATCCTGGGACCGGTTTCGGATTCATAATCCTCATCAGCCAGGCTATCTTGAATCCAGTGGCCAAGTGAGCAAGGGACTCACGTCTGAGCATACCCTGCCAAACTTAGGGCGAACAAAGCGATACAAAAGGGGATGATGGACGGAGCGTTTGAGCAAATCAAACACTCACCCCCAGTCAACTGATCTGGGTTTAATCCATCACCATTCTTCAGCCCACTAAGCCACCCCAGTTCAGACATGGCCATATGCAAATCAGTCTGACCCTGTGCCTCATGGGAACAGTCCAGCCCGAACTGCCAAGCCATGTCTTCCCTGGACCGGAAGCAAGCATCCTGGGACCGGTTTCGGATTCATAATCCTCATCAGCCAGGCTATCTTGAATCCAGTGGCCAAGTGAGCAAGGGACTCACGTCTGAGCATACCCTGCCAAACTTAGGGCGAACAAAGCGATACAAAAGGGGATGATGGACGGAGCGTTTGAGCAAATCAAACACTCACCCCCAGTCAACTGATCTGGGTTTAATCCATCACCATTCTTTAGCCCATTAAGCCACCCCAGTTCCGACATGGCCATATGCAAATCAGTCTGACCCTGTGCCTCATGGAAACAGTCCAGCCCGAACTGCCAAGCCATGTCTTCCCTGGACCGGAAACAAGCATCCTGGGACCGGTTTCGGATTCATAATCCTCATCAGCCAGGCTATCTTGAATCCAGTGGCCAAGTGAGCAAGGGACTCACGTCTGAGCATACCCTGCCAAACTTAGGGCGAACAAAGCGATACAAAAGGGGATGATGGACGGAGCGTTTGAGCAAATCAAACACTCACCCCCAGTCAACTGATCTGGGTTTAATCCATCACCATTCTTTAGCCCACTAAGCCACCCCAGTTCAGACATGGCCATATGCAAATCAGTCTGACCCTGTGCCTCATGGGAACAGTCCAGCCCGAACTGCAAAGCCATGTCTTCCCTGGACCGGAAACAAGCATCCTGGGACCGGTTTCGGACTCATAATCCTCATCAGCCAGGCTATCTTGAATCCAGTGGCCAAGTGAGCAAGGGACTCACGTCTGAGCATACCTTGCCAAACTTAGGGCAAACAAAGCGATACAAAAGGGGATGATGGACGGAGCGTTTGAGCAAATCAAACACTCACCCCCAGTCAACTGATCTGGGTTTAATCCATCACCATTCTTTAGCCCACTAAGCCACCCCAGTTCAGACATGGCCATATGCAAATCAGTCTGACCCTGTGCCTCATAGTCCAGCCCGAACTGCCAAGCCATGTCTTCCCTGGACCGGAAACAAGCATCCTGGGACCGGTTTCGGATTCATAATCCTCATCAGCCAGGCTATCTTGAATCCAGTGGCCAAGTGAGCAAGGGACTCACGTCTGAGCATACCCTGCCAAACTTAGGGCGAACAAAGCGATACAAAAGGGGATGATGGACGGAGCGTTTGAGCAAATCAAACACTCACCCCCAGTCAACTGATCTGGGTTTAATCCATCACCATTCTTTAGCCCACTAAGCCACCCCAGTTCAGACATGGCCATATGCAAATCAGTCTGACCCTGTGCCTCATGGGAACAGTCCAGCCCGAACTGCCAAGCCATGTCTTCCCTGGACCGGAAACAAGCATCCTGGGACCGGTTTCGGATTCATAATCCTCATCAGCCGGGCTATCTTGAATCCAGTGGCCAAGTGAGCAAGGGACTCACGTCTGAGCATACCCTGCCAAACTTAGGGCGAACAAAGCGATACAAAAGGGGATGATGGACGGAGCGTTTGAGCAAATCAAACACTCACCCCCAGTCAACTGATCTGGGTTTAATCCATCACCATTCTTTAGCCCATTAAGCCACCCCAGTTCAGACATGGCCATATGCAAACCAGTCTGACCCTGTGCATCATGGAAACAGTCCAGCCCGAACTGCCAAGCCATGCCTTCCCTGGACCGGAAACAAGCATCCTGGGACCGGTTTCGGATTCATAATCCTCATCAGCCAGGCTATCTTGAATCCAGTGGCCAAGTGAGCAAGGGACTCACGTCTGAGCATACCCTTCCAAACTTAGGGCGAACAAAGCGATACAAAAGGGGATGATGGACGGAGCGTTTGAGCAAATCAAACACTCACCCCCAGTCAACTGATCTGGGTTTAATCCATCACCATTCTTTAGCCCACTAAGCCACCCCAGTTCAGACATGGCCATATGCAAATCAGTCTGACCCTGTGCCTCATGGGAACAGTCCAGCCCGAACTGCAAAGCCATGTCTTCCCTGGACCGGAAACAAGCATCCTGGGACCGGTTTCGGACTCATAATCCTCATCAGCCAGGCTATCTTGAATCCAGTGGCCAAGTGAGCAAGGGACTCACGTCTGAGCATACCCTGCCAAACTTAGGGCAAACAAAGCGATACAAAAGGGGATGATGGACGGAGCGTTTGAGCAAATCAAACACTCACCCCCAGTCAACTGATCTGGGTTTAATCCATCACCATTCTTTAGCCCACTAAGCCACCCCAGTTCAGACATGGCCATATGCAAATCAGTCTGACCCTGTGCCTCATGGGAACAGTCCAGCCCGAACTGCCAAGCCATGTCTTCCCTGGACCGGAAACAAGCATCCTGGGACCGGTTTCGGATTCATAATCCTCATCAGCCAGGCTATCTTGAATCCAGTGGCCAAGTGAGCAAGGGACTCACGTCTGAGCATACCCTGCCAAACTTAGGGCGAACAAAGCGATACAAAAGGGGATGATGGACGGAGCGTTTGAGCAAATCAAACACTCACCCCCAGTCAACTGATCTGGGTTTAATCCATCACCATTCTTTAGCCCACTAAGCCACCCCAGTTCAGACATGGCCATATGCAAATCAGTCTGACCCTGTGCCTCATGGGAACAGTCCAGCCCGAACTGCCAAGCCATGTCTTCCCTGGACCGGAAACAAGCATCCTGGGACCGGTTTCGGATTCATAATCCTCATCAGCCAGGCTATCTTGAATCCAGTGGCCAAGTGAGCAAGGGACTCACGTCTGAGCATACCCTGCCAAACTTAGGGCGAACAAAGCGATACAAAAGGGGATGATGGACGGAGCGTTTGAGCAAATCAAACACTCACCCCCAGTCAACTGATCTGGGTTTAATCCATCACCATTCTTTAGCCCACTAAGCCACCCCAGTTCAGACATGGCCATATGCAAATCAATCTGACCCTGTGCCTCATGGGAACAGTCCAGCCCGAACTGCCAAGCCATGTCTTCCCTGGACCGGAAACAAGCATCCTGGGACCGGTTTCGGATTCATAATCCTCATCAGCCAGGCTATCTTGAATCCAGTGGCCAAGTGAGCAAGGGACTCACGTCTGAGCATACCCTGCCAAACTTAGGGCAAACAAAGCGATACAAAAGGGGATGATGGACGGAGCGTTTGAGCAAATCAAACACTCTCCCCAGTCAACTGATCTGGGTTTAATCCATCACCATTCTTTAGCCCACTAAGCCACCCCAGTTCAGACATGGCCATATGCAAATCAGTCTGACCCTGTGCCTCATGGGAACAGTCCAGCCCGAACTGCCAAGCCATGTCTTCCCTGGACCGGAAACAAGCATCCTGGGACCGGTTTCAGATTCATAATCCTCATCAGCCAGGCTATCTTGAATCCAGTGGCCAAGTGAGCAAGGGACTCACGTCTGAGCATACCCTGCCAAACTTAGGGCGAACAAAGCGATACAAAAGGGGATGATGGACGGAGCGTTTGAGCAAATCAAACACTCTCCCCAGTCAACTGATCTGGGTTTAATCCATCACCATTCTTTAGCCCACTAAGCCACCCCAGTTCAGACATGGCCATATGCAAATCAGTCTGACCCTGTGCCTCATGGGAACAGTCCAGCCCGAACTGCCAAGCCATGTCTTCCCTGGACCGCAAACAAGCATCCTGGGACCGGTTTCGGATTCATAATCCTCATCAGCCAGGCTATCTTGAATCCAGTGGCCAAGTGAACAAGGGACTCACGTCTGAGCATACCTTGCCAAACTTAGGGCGAACAAAGCGATACAAAAGGGGATGATGGACGGAGCGTTTGAGCAAATCAAACACTCACCCCCAGTCAACTGATCTGGGTTTAATCCATCACCATTCTTTAGCCCACTAAGCCACCCCAGTTCAGACATGGCCATATGCAAATCAGTCTGACCCTGTGCCTCATGGGAACAGTCCAGCCCGAACTGCCAAGCCATGTCTTCCCTGGACCGGAAACAAGCATCCTGGGACCGGTTTCGGATTCATAATCCTCATCAGCCAGGCTATCTTGAATCCAGTGGCCAAGTGAGCAAGGGACTCACGTCTGAGCATACCCTGCCAAACTTAGGGCGAACAAAGCGATACAAAAGGGGATGATGGACGGAGTGTTTGAGCAAATCAAACACTCACCCCCAGTCAACTGATCTGGGTTTAATCCATCACCATTCTTTAGCCCACTAAGCCACCCCAGTTCAGACATGGCCATATGCAAACCAGGCTGACCCTGTGCCTCATGGGAACAGTCCAGCCCGAACTGCCAAGCCATGTCTTCCCTGGACCGGAAACAAGCATCCTGGGACCGGTTTCGGATTCATAATCCTCATCAGCCAGGCTATCTTGAATCCAGTGGCCAAGTGAGCACGGGACTCACGTCTGAGCATACCCTGCCAAACTTAGGGCGAACAAAGCGATACAAAAGGGGATGATGGACGGAGCGTTTGAACAAATCAAACACTCACCCCCAGTCAACTGATCTGGGTTTAATCCATCACCATTCTTTAGCCCACTAAGCCACCCCAGTTCAGACATGGCCATATGCAAATCAGTCTGACCCTGTGCCTCATGGGAACAGTCCAGCCCGAACTGCCAAGCCATGTCTTCCCTGGACCGGAAACAAGCATCCTGGGACCGGTTTCGGATTCATAATCCTCATCAGCCAGGCTATCTTGAATCCAGTGGCCAAGTGAGCAAGGGACTCACGTCTGAGCATACCCTGCCAAACTTAGGGCGAACAAAGCGATACAAAAGGGGATGATGGACGGAGCGTTTGAGCAAATCAAACACTCACCCCCAGTCAACTGATCTGGGTTTAATCCATCACCATTCTTTAGCCCACTAAGCCACCCCAGTTCAGACATGGCCATATGCAAATCAGTCTGACCCTGTGCCTCATGGGAACAGTCCAGCCCGAACTGCCAAGCCATGTCTTCCCTGGACCGGAAACAAGCATCCTGGGACCGGTTTCGGATTCATAATCCTCATCAGCCAGGCTATCTTGAATCCAGTGGCCAAGTGAGCAAGGGACTCACGTCTGAGCATACCCTGCCAAACTTAGGGCGAACAAAGCGATACAAAAGGGGATGATGGACGGAGCGTTTGAGCAAATCAAACACTCACCCCCAGTCAACTGATCTGGGTTTAATCCATCACCATTCTTTAGCCCACTAAGCCACCCCAGTTCAGACATGGCCATATGCAAATCAATCTGACCCTGTGCCTCATGGGAACAGTCCAGCCCGAACTGCCAAGCCATGTCTTCCCTGGACCGGAAACAAGCATCCTGGGACCGGTTTCGGATTCATAATCCTCATCAGCCAGGCTATCTTGAATCCAGTGGCCAAGTGAGCAAGGGACTCACGTCTGAGCATACCCTGCCAAACTTAGGGCAAACAAAGCGATACAAAAGGGGATGATGGACGGAGCGTTTGAGCAAATCAAACACTCTCCCCAGTCAACTGATCTGGGTTTAATCCATCACCATTCTTTAGCCCACTAAGCCACCCCAGTTCAGACATGGCCATATGCAAATCAGTCTGACCCTGTGCCTCATGGGAACAGTCCAGCCCGAACTGCCAAGCCATGTCTTCCCTGGACCGGAAACAAGCATCCTGGGACCGGTTTCAGATTCATAATCCTCATCAGCCAGGCTATCTTGAATCCAGTGGCCAAGTGAGCAAGGGACTCACGTCTGAGCATACCCTGCCAAACTTAGGGCGAACAAAGCGATACAAAAGGGGATGATGGACGGAGCGTTTGAGCAAATCAAACACTCTCCCCAGTCAACTGATCTGGGTTTAATCCATCACCATTCTTTAGCCCACTAAGCCACCCCAGTTCAGACATGGCCATATGCAAATCAGTCTGACCCTGTGCCTCATGGGAACAGTCCAGCCCGAACTGCCAAGCCATGTCTTCCCTGGACCGCAAACAAGCATCCTGGGACCGGTTTCGGATTCATAATCCTCATCAGCCAGGCTATCTTGAATCCAGTGGCCAAGTGAACAAGGGACTCACGTCTGAGCATACCTTGCCAAACTTAGGGCGAACAAAGCGATACAAAAGGGGATGATGGACGGAGCGTTTGAGCAAATCAAACACTCACCCCCAGTCAACTGATCTGGGTTTAATCCATCACCATTCTTTAGCCCACTAAGCCACCCCAGTTCAGACATGGCCATATGCAAATCAGTCTGACCCTGTGCCTCATGGGAACAGTCCAGCCCGAACTGCCAAGCCATGTCTTCCCTGGACCGGAAACAAGCATCCTGGGACCGGTTTCGGATTCATAATCCTCATCAGCCAGGCTATCTTGAATCCAGTGGCCAAGTGAGCAAGGGACTCACGTCTGAGCATACCCTGCCAAACTTAGGGCGAACAAAGCGATACAAAAGGGGATGATGGACGGAGCGTTTGAGCAAATCAAACACTCACCCCCAGTCAACTGATCTGGGTTTAATCCATCACCATTCTTTAGCCCACTAAGCCACCCCAGTTCAGACATGGCCATATGCAAACCAGGCTGACCCTGTGCCTCATGGGAACAGTCCAGCCCGAACTGCCAAGCCATGTCTTCCCTGGACCGGAAACAAGCATCCTGGGACCGGTTTCGGATTCATAATCCTCATCAGCCAGGCTATCTTGAATCCAGTGGCCAAGTGAGCACGGGACTCACGTCTGAGCATACCCTGCCAAACTTAGGGCGAACAAAGCGATACAAAAGGGGATGATGGACGGAGCGTTTGAGCAAATCAAACACTCACCCCCAGTCAACTGATCTGGGTTTAATCCATCACCATTCTTTAGCCCACTAAGCCACCCCAGTTCAGACATGGCCATATGCAAATCAGTCTGACCCTGTGCCTCATGGGAACAGTCCAGCCCGAACTGCCAAGCCATGTCTTCCCTGGACCGGAAACAAGCATCCTGGGACCGGTTTCGGATTCATAATCCTCATCAGCCAGGCTATCTTGAATCCAGTGGCCAAGTGAGCAAGGGACTCACGTCTGAGCATACCCTGCCAAACTTAGGGCGAACAAAGCGATACAAAAGGGGATGATGGACGGAGCGTTTGAGCAAATCAAACACTCACCCCCAGTCAACTGATCTGGGTTTAATCCATCACCATTCTTTAGCCCACTAAGCCACCCCAGTTCAGACATGGCCATATGCAAATCAATCTGACCCTGTGCCTCATGGGAACAGTCCAGCCCGAACTGCCAAGCCATGTCTTCCCTGGACCGGAAACAAGCATCCTGGGACCGGTTTCGGATTCATAATCCTCATCAGCCAGGCTATCTTGAATCCAGTGGCCAAGTGAGCAAGGGACTCACGTCTGAGCATACCCTGCCAAACTTAGGGCGAACAAAGCGATACAAAAGGGGATGATGGACGGAGCGTTTGAGCAAATCAAACACTCACCCCCAGTCAACTGATCTGGGTTTAATCCATCACCATTCTTTAGCCCACTAAGCCACCCCAGTTCAGACATGGCCATATGCAAATCAGTCTGACCCTGTGCCTCATGGGAACAGTCCAGCCCGAACTGCCAAGCCATGTCTTCCCTGGACCGGAAACAAGCATCCTGGGACCGGTTTCGGATTCAGAATCCTCATCAGCCAGGCTATCTTGAATCCAGTGGCCAAGTGAGCAAGGGACTCACGTCTGAGCATACCCTGACAAACTTAGGGCGAACAAAGCGATACAAAAGGGGATGATGGACGGAGCGTTTGAGCAAATCAAACACTCACCCCCAGTCAACTGATCTGGGTTTAATCCATCACCATTCTTCAGCCCACTAAGCCACCCCAGTTCAGACATGGCCGTATGCAAATCAGTCTGACCCTGTGCCTCAAGGGAACAGTCCAGCCCGAACTGCCAAGCCATGTCTTCCCTGGACCGGAAGCAAGCATCCTGGGACCGGTTTCGGATTCATAATCCTCATCAGCCAGGCTCTCTTGAATCCAGTGGCCAAGTGAGCAAGGGACTCACATCTGAGCATACCCTGCCAAACCTAGGGCGAACAAAGCGATACAAAAGGGGATGATGGAGGGAGCGTTTGAGCAAATCAAACACTCACCCCCAGTCAACTGATCTGGGTTTAATCCATCACCATTCTTTAGCCCACTAAGCCACCCCAGTTCAGACATGGCCATATGCAAATCAGTCTGACCCTGTGCCTCATGGGAACAGTCCAGCCCGAACTGCCAAGCCATGTCTTCCCTGGACCGGAAACAAGCATCCTGGGACCGGTTTCGGATTCATAATCCTCATCAGCCAGGCTATCTTGAATCCAGTGGCCAAGTGAGCAAGGGACTCACGTCTGAGCATACCCTGCCAAACTTAGGGCGAACAAAGCGATACAAAAGGGGATGATGGACGGAGTGTTTGAGCAAATCAAACACTCACCCCCAGTCAACTGATCTGGGTTTAATCCATCACCATTCTTTAGCCCACTAAGCCACCCCAGTTCAGACATGGCCATATGCAAATCAGTCTGACCCTGTGCCTCATGGGAACAGTCCAGCCCGAACTGCCAAGCCATGTCTTCCCTGGACCGGAAACAAGCATCCTGGGACCGTTTCGGATTCATAATCCTCATCAGCCAGGCTATCTTGAATCCAGTGGCCAAGTGAGCAAGGGACTCACGTCTGAGCATACCCTGCCAAACTTAGGGCGAACAAAGCGATACAAAAGGGGATGATGGACGGAGCGTTTGAGCAAGTCAAACACTCACCCCCAGTCAACTGATCTGGGTTTAATCCATCACCATTCTTTAGCCCACTAAGCCACCCCAGTACAGACATGGCCATATGCAAATCAGTCTGACCCTGTGCCTCATGGGAACAGTCCAGCCCGAACTGCCAAGCCATGTCTTCCCTGGACCGGAAATAAGCATCCTGGGACCGGTTTCGGATTCATAATCCTCATCAGCCAGGCTATCTTGAATCCAGTGGCCAAGTGAGCAAGGGACTCACGTCTGAGCATACCCTGCCAAACTTAGGGCGAACAAAGCGATACAAAAGGGGATGATGGACGGAGCGTTTGAGCAAATCAAACACTCACCCCCAGTCAACGGATCTGGGTTTAATCCATCACCATTCTTTAGCCCACTAAGCCACCCCAGTTCAGACATGGCCATATGCAAATCAGTCTGACCCTGTGCCTCATGGGAACAGTCCAGCCCGAACTGCCAAGCCATGTCTTCCCTGGACCGGAAACAAGCATCCGGTTTCGGATTCATAATCCTCATCAGCCAGGCTATCTTGAATCCAGTGGCCAAGTGAGCAAGAGGCTCACGTCTGAGCATACCCTGCCAAACTTAGGGCGAACAAAGCGATACAAAAGGAGATGATGGACGGAGCGTTTGAGCAAATCAAACACTCACCCCCAGTCAACTGATCTGGGTTTAATCCATCACCATTCTTTAGCCCACTAAGCCACCCCAGTTCAGACATGGCCATATGCAAATCAGTCTGACCCTGTGCCTCATGGGAACAGTCCAGCCCGAACTGCCAAGCCATTTCTTCCCTGGACCGGAAACAAGCATCCTGGGACCGGTTTCGGATTCATAATCCTCATCAGCCAGGCTATCTTGAATCCAGTGGCCAAGTGAGCAAGGTACTCACGTCTGAGCATACCCTGCCAAACTTAGGGCGAACAAAGCGATACAAAAGGGGATGATGGACGGAGCGTTTGAGCAAATCAAACACTCACCCCCAGTCAACTGATCTGGGTTTAATCCATCACCATTCTTCAGCCCACTAAGCCACCCCAGTTCAGACATGGCCATATGCAAATCAGTCTGACCCTGTGCCTCATGGGAACAGTCCAGCCCGAACTGCCAAGCCATGTCTTCCCTGGACCGGAAGCAAGCATCCTGGGACCGGTTTCGGATTCATAATCCTCATCAGCCAGGCTATCTTGAATC
Organism: Lissotriton helveticus; assembly: GCF_964261635.1. Taxonomy (NCBI): domain Eukaryota; kingdom Metazoa; phylum Chordata; class Amphibia; order Caudata; family Salamandridae; genus Lissotriton; species Lissotriton helveticus. The sequence goes on from NC_136061.1 coordinate 174,768,692, forward strand.
CAGTGGCCAAGTGAGCAAGGGACTCACGTCTGAGCATACCCTGCCAAACTTAGGGCGAACAAAGCGATACAAAAGGGGATGATGGACGGAGCGTTTGAGCAAATCAAACACTCACCCCCAGTCAACTGATCTGGGTTTAATCCATCACCATTCTTCAGCCCACTAAGCCACCCCAGTTCAGACATGGCCATATGCAAATCATTCTGACCCTGTGCCTCAAGGGAACAGTCCAGCCCGAACTGCCAAGCCATGTCTTCCCTGGACCGGAAGCAAGCATCCTGGGACCGGTTTCGGATTCATAATCCTCATCAGCCAGGCTATCTTGAATCCAGTGGCCAAGTGAGCAAGGGACTCACATCTGAGCATACCCTGCCAAACCTAGGGCGAACAAAGCGATACAAAAGGGGATGATGGAGGGAGCGTTTGAGCAAATCAAACACTCACCCCCAGTCAACTGATCTGGGTTTAATCCATCACCATTCTTTAGCCCACTAAGCCACCCCAGTTCAGACATGGCCATATGCAAATCAGTCTGACCCTGCGCCTCATGGGAACAGTCCAGCCCGAACTGCCAAGCCATGTCTTCCCTGGACCAGAAACAAGCATCCTGGGACCGGTTTCGGATTCATAATCCTCATCAGCCAGGCTATCTTGAATCCAGTGGCCAAGTGAGCAAGGGACTCACGTCTGAGCATACCCTGCCAAACTTAGGGCGAACAAAGCGATACAAAAGGGGATGATGGACGGAGTGTTTGAGCAAATCAAACACTCACCCCCAGTCAACTGATCTGGGTTTAATCCATCACCATTCTTTAGCCCACTAAGCCACCCCAGTTCAGACATGGCCATATGCAAATCAGTCTGACCCTGTGCCTCATGGGAACAGTCCAGCCCGAACTGCCAAGCCATGTCTTCCCTGGACCGGAAACAAGCATCCTGGGACCGTTTCGGATTCATAATCCTCATCAGCCAGGCTATCTTGAATCCAGTGGCCAAGTGAGCAAGGGACTCATGTCTGAGCATACCCTGCCAAACTTAGGGCGAACAAAGCGATACAAAAGGGGATGATGGACGGAGCGTTTGAGCAAGTCAAACACTCACCCCCAGTCAACTGATCTGGGTTTAATCCATCACCATTCTTTAGCCCACTAAGCCACCCCAGTACAGACATGGCCATATGCAAATTAGTCTGACCCTGTGCCTCATGGGAACAGTCCAGCCCGAACTGCCAAGCCATGTCTTCCCTGGACCGGAAATAAGCATCCTGGGACCGGTTTCGGATTCATAATCCTCATCAGCCAGGCTATCTTGAATCCAGTGGCCAAGTGAGCAAGGGACTCACGTCTGAGCATACCCTGCCAAACTTAGGGCGAACAAAGCGATACAAAAGGGGATGATGGACGGAGCGTTTGAGCAAATCAAACACTCACCCCCAGTCAACTGATCTGGGTTTAATCCATCACCATTCTTTAGCCCACTAAGCCACCCCAGTTCAGACATGGCCATATGCAAACCAGTCTGACCCTGTGCCTCTTGGGAACAGTCCAGCCCGAACTGCCAAGCCATGTCTTCCCTGGACCGGAAACAAGCATCCTGTGACCGGTTTCGGATTCATAATCCTCATCAGCCAGGCTATCTTGAATCCAGTGGCCAAGTGAGCAAGGGACTCACGTCTGAGCATACCCTGCCAAACTTAGGGCGAACAAAGCGATACAAAAGGGGATGATGGACGGAGCGTTTGAGCAAATCAAACACTCACCCCCAGTCAACGGATCTGGGTTTAATCCATCACCATTCTTTAGCCCACTAAGCCACCCCAGTTCAGACATGGCCATATGCAAATCAGTCTGACCCTGTGCCTCATGGGAACAGTCCAGCCCGAACTGCCAAGCCATGTCTTCCCTGGACCGGAAACAAGCATCCGGTTTCGGATTCATAATCCTCATCAGCCAGGCTATCTTGAATCCAGTGGCCAAGTGAGCAAGAGACTCACATCTGAGCATACCCTGCCAAACTTAGGGCGAACAAAGCGATACAAAAGGAGATGATGGACGGAGCGTTTGAGCAAATCAAACACTCACCCCCAGTCAACTGATCTGGCTTTAATCCATCACCATTCTTTAGCCCACTAAGCCACCCCAGTTCAGACATGGCCATATGCAAATCAGTCTGACCCTGTGCCTCATGGGAACAGTCCAGCCCGAACTGCCAAGCCATTTCTTCCCTGGACCGGAAACAAGCATCCTGGGACCGGTTTCGGATTCATAATCCTCATCAGCCAGGCTATCTTGAATCCAGTGGCCAAGTGAGCAAGGGACTCACGTCTGAGCATACCCTGCCAAACTTAGGGCGAACAAAGCGATACAAAAGGGGATGATGGACGGAGCGTTTGAGCAAATCAAACACTCACCCCCAGTCAACTGATCTGGGTTTAATCCATCACCATTCTTCAGCCCACTAAGCCACCCCAGTTCAGACATGGCCATATGCAAATCAGTCTGACCCTGTGCCTCATGGGAACAGTCCAGCCCGAACTGCCAAGCCATGTCTTCCCTGGACCGGAAGCAAGCATCCTGGGACCGGTTTCGGATTCATAATCCTCATCAGCCAGGCTATCTTGAATCCAGTGGCCAAGTGAGCAAGGGACTCACGTCTGAGCATACCCTGCCAAACTTAGGGCGAACAAAGCGATACAAAAGGGGATGATGGACGGAGCGTTTGAGCAAATCAAACACTCACCCCCAGTCAACTGATCTGGGTTTAATCCATCACCATTCTTCAGCCAACTAAGCCACCCCAGTTCAGACATGGCCATATGCAAATCAGTCTGACCCTGTGCCTCAAGGGAACAGTCCAGCCCGAACTGCCAAGCCATGTCTTCCCTGGACCGGAAGCAAGCATCCTGGGACCGGTTTCGGATTCATAATCCTCATCAGCCAGGCTATCTTGAATCCAGTGGCCAAGTGAGCAAGGGACTCACATCTGAGCATACCCTGCCAAACCTAGGGCGAACAAAGCGATACAAAAGGGGATGATGGAGGGAGCGTTTGAGCAAATCAAACACTCACCCCCAGTCAACTGATCTGGGTTTAATCCATCACCATTCTTTAGCCCACTAAGCCACCCCAGTTCAGACATGGCCATATGCAAATCAGTCTGACCCTGTGCCTCATGGGAACAGTCCAGCCCGAACTGCCAAGCCATGTCTTCCCTGGACCGGAAACAAGCATCCTGGGACCGTTTTGGATTCATAATCCTCATCAGCCAGGCTATCTTGAATCCAGTGGCCAAGTGAGCAAGGGACTCACGTCTGAGCATACCCTGCCAAACTTAGGGCGAACAAAGCGATACAAAAGGGGATGATGGACGGAGCGTTTGAGCAAGTCAAACACTCACCCCCAGTCAACTGATCTGGGTTTAATCCATCACCATTCTTTAGCCCACTAAGCCACCCCAGTACAGACATGGCCATATGCAAATTAGTCTGACCCTGTGCCTCATGGGAACAGTCCAGCCCGAACTGCCAAGCCATGTCTTCCCTGGACCGGAAATAAGCATCCTGGGACCGGTTTCGGATTCATAATCCTCATCAGCCAGGCTATCTTGAATCCAGTGGCCAAGTGAGCAAGGGACTCACGTCTGAGCATACCCTGCCAAACTTAGGGCGAACAAAGCGATACAAAAGGGGATGATGGACGGAGCGTTTGAGCAAATCAAACACTCACCCCCAGTCAACGGATCTGGGTTTAATCCATCACCATTCTTTAGCCCACTAAGCCACCCCAGTTCAGACATGGCCATATGCAAATCAGTCTGACCCTGTGCCTCATGGGAACAGTCCAGCCCGAACTGCCAAGCCATGTCTTCCCTGGACCGGAAACAAGCATCCGGTTTCGGATTCATAATCCTCATCAGCCAGGCTATCTTGAATCCAGTGGCCAAGTGAGCAAGAGACTCACGTCTGAGCATACCCTGCCAAACTTAGGGCGAACAAAGCGATACAAAAGGAGATGATGGACGGAGCGTTTGAGCAAATCAAACACTCACCCCCAGTCAACTGATCTGGGTTTAATCCATCACCATTCTTTAGCCCACTAAGCCACCCCAGTTCAGACATGGCCATATGCAAATCTGTCTGACCCTGTGCCTCATGGGAACAGTCCAGCCCGAACTGCCAAGCCATGTCTTCCCTGGACCGGAAGCAAGCATCCTGGGACCGGTTTCGGATTCATAATCCTCATCAGCCAGGCTATCTTGAATCCAGTGGCCAAGTGAGCAAGGGACTCACGTCTGAGCATACCCTGCCAAACTTAGGGCGAACAAAGCGATACAAAAGGGGATGATGGACGGAGCGTTTGAGCAAATCAAACACTCACCCCCAGTCAACTGATCTGGGTTTAATCCATCACCATTCTTTAGCCCATTAAGCCACCCCAGTTCCGACATGGCCATATGCAAATCAGTCTGACCCTGTGCCTCATGGAAACAGTCCAGCCCGAACTGCCAAGCCATGTCTTCCCTGGACCGGAAACAAGCATCCTGGGACCGGTTTCGGATTCATAATCCTCATCAGCCAGGCTATCTTGAATCCAGTGGCCAAGTGAGCAAGGGACTCACGTCTGAGCATACCCTGCCAAACTTAGGGCGAACAAAGCGATACAAAAGGGGATGATGGACGGAGCGTTTGAGCAAATCAAACACTCACCCCCAGTCAACTGATCTGGGTTTAATCCATCACCATTCTTTAGCCCACTAAGCCACCCCAGTTCAGACATGGCCATATGCAAATCAGTCTGACCCTGTGCCTCATGGGAACAGTCCAGCCCGAACTGCCAAGCCATGTCTTCCCTGGACCGGAAACAAGCATCCTGGGACCGGTTTCGGATTCATAATCCTCATCAGCCAGGCTATCTTGAATCCAGTGGCCAAGTGAGCAAGGGACTCACGTCTGAGCATACCCTGCCAAACTTAGGGCGAACAAAGCGATACAAAAGGGGATGATGGACGGAGCGTTTGAGCAAATCAAACACTCACCCCCAGTCAACTGATCTGGGTTTAATCCATCACCATTCTTTAGCCCACTAAGCCAACCCAGTTCAGACATGGCCATATGCAAATCAGTCTGACCCTGTGCCTCATGGGAACAGTCCAGCCCGAACTGCCAAGCCATGTCTTCCCTGGACCGGAAACAAGCATCCTGGGACCGGTTTCGGATTCATAATCCTCATCAGCCGGGCTATCTTGAATCCAGTGGCCAAGTGAGCAAGGGACTCACGTCTGAGCATACCCTGCCAAACTTAGGGCGAACAAAGCGATACAAAAGGGGATGATGGACGGAGCGTTTGAGCAAATCAAACACTCACCCCCAGTCAACTGATCTGGGTTTAATCCATCACCATTCTTTAGCCCACTAAGCCACCCCAGTTCAGACATGGCCATATGCAAATCAGTCTGACCCTGTGCCTCATGGGAACAGTCCAGCCCGAACTGCCAAGCCATGTCTTCCCTGGACCGGAAACAAGCATCCTGGGACCGGTTTCGGATTCATAATCCTCATCAGCCAGGCTATCTTGAATCCAGTGGCCAAGTGAGCAAGGGACTCACGTCTGAGCATACCCTGACAAACTTAGGGCGAACAAGGCGATACAAAAGGGGATGATGGACGGTGCGTTTGAGCAAATCAAACACTCACCCCCAGTCAACTGATCTGGGTTTAATCCATCACCATTCTTTAGCCCACTAAGCCACCCCAGTTCAGACATGGCCATATGCAAATCAGTCTGACCCTGTGCCTCATGGGAACAGTCCAGCCCGAACTGCCAAGCCATGTCTTCCCTGGACCGGAAACAAGCATCCTGGGACCGGTTTCGGATTCATAATCCTCATCAGCCAGGCTATCTTGAATCCAGTGGCCAAGTGAGCAAGGGACTCACGTCTGAGCATACCCTGCCAAACTTAGGGCGAACAAAGCGATACAAAAGGGGAAGATGGACGGAGCGTTTGAGCAAATCAAACACTCACCCCCAGTCAACTGATCTGGGTTTAATCCATCACCATTCTTCAGCCCACTAAGCCACCCCAGTTCAGACATGGCCATATGCAAATCAGTCTGACCCTGTGCCTCAAGGGAACAGTCCAGCCCGAACTGCCAAGCCATGTCTTCCCTGGACCAGAAGCAAGCATCCTGGGACCGGTTTCGGATTCATAATCCTCATCAGCCAGGCTATCTTGAATCCAGTGGCCAAGTGAGCAAGGGACTCACATCTGAGCATACCCTGCCAAACCTAGGGCGAACAAAGCAATACAAAAGGGGATGATGGAGGGAGCGTTTGAGCAAATCAAACACTCACCCCCAGTCAACTGATCTGGGTTTAATCCATCACCATTCTTTAGCCCACTAAGCCACCCCAGTTCAGACATGGCCATATGCAAATCAGTCTGACCCTGTGCCTCATGGGAACAGTCCAGCCCGAACTGCCAAGCCATGTCTTCCCTGGACCGGAAACAAGCATCCTGGGACCGGTTTCGGATTCATAATCCTCATCAGCCAGGCTATCTTGAATCCAGTGGCCAAGTGAGCAAGGGACTCACGTCTGAGCATACCCTGCCAAACTTAGGGCGAACAAAGCGATACAAAAGGGGATGATGGACGGAGTGTTTGAGCAAATCAAACACTCACCCCCAGTCAACTGATCTGGGTTTAATCCATCACCATTCTTTAGCCCACTAAGCCACCCCAGTTCAGACATGGCCATATGCAAATCAGTCTGACCCTGTGCCTCATGGGAACAGTCCAGCCCGAACTGCCAAGCCATGTCTTCCCTGGACCGGAAACAAGCATCCTGGGACCGTTTCGGATTCATAATCCTCATCAGCCAGGCTATCTTGAATCCAGTGGCCAAGTGAGCAAGGGACTCACGTCTGAGCATACCCTGCCAAACTTAGGGCGAACAAAGCGATACAAAAGGGGATGATAGACGGAGCGTTTGAGCAAGTCAAACACTCACCCCCAGTCAACTGATCTGGGTTTAATCCATCACCATTCTTTAGCCCACTAAGCCACCCCAGTACAGACATGGCCATATGCAAATCAGTCTGACCCTGTGCCTCATGGGAACAGTCCAGCCCGAACTGCCAAGCCATGTCTTCCCTGAACCGGAAATAAGCATCCTGGGACCGGTTTCGGATTCATAATCCTCATCAGCCAGGCTATCTTGAATCCAGTGGCCAAGTGAGCAAGGGACTCACGTCTGAGCATACCCTGCCAAACTTAGGGCGAACAAAGCGATACAAAAGGGGATGATGGACGGAGCGTTTGAGCAAATCAAACACTCACCCCCAGTCAACTGATCTGGGTTTAATCCATCACCATTCTTTAGCCCACTAAGCCACCCCAGTTCAGACATGGCCATATGCAAACCAGTCTGACCCTGTGCCTCATGGGAACAGTCCAGCCCGAACTGCCAAGCCATGTCTTCCCTGGACCGGAAACAAGCATCCTGTGACCGGTTTCGGATTCATAATCCTCATCAGCCAGGCTATCTTGAATCCAGTGGCCAAGTGAGCAAGGGACTCCCGTCTGAGCATACCCTGCCAAACTTAGGGCGAACAAAGCGATACAAAAGGGGATGATGGACGGAGCGTTTGAGCAAATCAAACACTCACCCCCAGTCAACGGATCTGGGTTTAATCCATCACCATTCTTTAGCCCACTAAGCCACCCCAGTTCAGACATGGCCATATGCAAATCAGTCTGACCCTGTGCCTCATGGGAACAGTCCAGCCCGAACTGCCAAGCCATGTCTTCCCTGGACCGGAAACAAGCATCCGGTTTCGGATTCATAATCCTCATCAGCCAGGCTATCTTGAATCCAGTGGCCAAGTGAGCAAGAGACTCACGTCTGAGCATACCCTGCCAAACTTAGGGCGAACAAAGCGATACAAAAGGAGATGATGGACGGAGCGTTTGAGCAAATCAAACACTCACCCCCAGTCAACTGATCTGGGTTTAATCCATCACCATTCTTTAGCCCACTAAGCCACCCCAGTTCAGACATGGCCATATGCAAATCAGTCTGACCCTGTGCCTCATGGGAACAGTCCAGCCCGAACTGCCAAGCCATTTCTTCCCTGGACCGGAAACAAGCATCCTGGGACCGGTTTCGGACTCATAATCCTCATCAGCCAGGCTATCTTGAATCCAGTGGCCAAGTGAGCAAGGGACTCACGTCTGAGCATACCCTGCCAAACTTAGGGCAAACAAAGCGATACAAAAGGGGATGATGGACGGAGCGTTTGAGCAAATCAAACACTCACCCCCAGTCAACTGATCTGGGTTTAATCCATCACCATTCTTTAGCCCACTAAGCCACCCCAGTTCAGACATGGCCATATGCAAATCAGTCTGACCCTGTGCCTCATGGGAACAGTCCAGCCCGAACTGCCAAGCCATGTCTTCCCTGGACCGGAAACAAGCATCCTGGGACCGGTTTCGGATTCATAATCCTCATCAGCCGGGCTATCTTGAATCCAGTGGCCAAGTGAGCAAGGGACTCACGTCTGAGCATACCCTGCCAAACTTAGGGCGAACAAAGCGATACAAAAGGGGATGATGGACGGAGCGTTTGAGCAAATCAAACACTCACCCCCAGTCAAGGGATCTGGGTTTAATCCATCACCATTCTTTAGCCCACTAAGCCACCCCAGTTCAGACATGGCCATATGCAAATCAGTCTGACCCTGGGCCTCATGGGAACAGTCCAGCCCGAACTGCCAAGCCATGTCTTCCCTGGACCGGAAACAAGCATCCTGGGACCGGTTTCGGATTCATAATCCTCATCAGCCAGGCTATCTTGAATCCAGTGGCCAAGTGAGCACGGGACTCACGTCTGAGCATACCCTGCCAAACTTAGGGCGAACAAAGCGATACAAAAGGGGATGATGGACGGAGCGTTTGAGCAAATCAAACACTCACCCCCAGTCAACTGATCTGGGTTTAATCCATCACCATTCTTTAGCCCACTAAGCCACCCCAGTTCAGACATGGCCATATGCAAATCAGTCTGACCCTGTGCCTCATGGGAACAGTCCAGCCCGAACTGCCAAGCCATGTCTTCCCTGGACCGGAAACAAGCATCCTGGGACCGGTTTCGGATTCATAATCCTCATCAGCCAGGCTATCTTGAATCCAGTGGCCAAGTGAGCAAGGGACTCACGTCTGAGCATACCCTGCCAAACTTAGGGCGAACAAAGCGATACAAAAGGGGATGATGGACGGAGCGTTTGAGCAAATCAAACACTCACCCCCAGTCAACTGATCTGGGTTTAATCCATCACCATTCTTTAGCCCACTAAGCCACCCCAGTTCAGACATGGCCATATGCAAATCAGTCTGACCCTGTGCCTCATGGGAACAGTCCAGCCCGAACTGCCAAGCCATGTCTTCCCTGGACCGGAAACAAGCATCCTGGGACCGGTTTCGGATTCATAATCCTCATCAGCCAGGCTATCTTGAATCCAGTGGCCAAGTGAGCAAGGGACTCACGTCTGAGCATACCCTGCCAAACTTAGGGCGAACAAAGCGATACAAAAGGGGATGATGGACGGAGCGTTTGAGCAAATCAAACACTCACCCCCAGTCAACTGATCTGGGTTTAATCCATCACCATTCTTTAGCCCACTAAGCCACCCCAGTTCAGACATGGCCATATGCAAATCAATCTGACCCTGTGCCTCATGGGAACAGTCCAGCCCGAACTGCCAAGCCATGTCTTCCCTGGACCGGAAACAAGCATCCTGGGACCGGTTTCGGATTCATAATCCTCATCAGCCAGGCTATCTTGAATCCAGTGGCCAAGTGAGCAAGGGACTCACGTCTGAGCATACCCTGCCAAACTTAGGGCAAACAAAGCGATACAAAAGGGGATGATGGACGGAGCGTTTGAGCAAATCAAACACTCTCCCCAGTCAACTGATCTGGGTTTAATCCATCACCATTCTTTAGCCCACTAAGCCACCCCAGTTCAGACATGGCCATATGCAAATCAGTCTGACCCTGTGCCTCATGGGAACAGTCCAGCCCGAACTGCCAAGCCATGTCTTCCCTGGACCGGAAACAAGCATCCTGGGACCGGTTTCAGATTCATAATCCTCATCAGCCAGGCTATCTTGAATCCAGTGGCCAAGTGAGCAAGGGACTCACGTCTGAGCATACCCTGCCAAACTTAGGGCGAACAAAGCGATACAAAAGGGGATGATGGACGGAGCGTTTGAGCAAATCAAACACTCTCCCCAGTCAACTGATCTGGGTTTAATCCATCACCATTCTTTAGCCCACTAAGCCACCCCAGTTCAGACATGGCCATATGCAAATCAGTCTGACCCTGTGCCTCATGGGAACAGTCCAGCCCGAACTGCCAAGCCATGTCTTCCCTGGACCGCAAACAAGCATCCTGGGACCGGTTTCGGATTCATAATCCTCATCAGCCAGGCTATCTTGAATCCAGTGGCCAAGTGAACAAGGGACTCACGTCTGAGCATACCTTGCCAAACTTAGGGCGAACAAAGCGATACAAAAGGGGATGATGGACGGAGCGTTTGAGCAAATCAAACACTCACCCCCAGTCAACTGATCTGGGTTTAATCCATCACCATTCTTTAGCCCACTAAGCCACCCCAGTTCAGACATGGCCATATGCAAATCAGTCTGACCCTGTGCCTCATGGGAACAGTCCAGCCCGAACTGCCAAGCCATGTCTTCCCTGGACCGGAAACAAGCATCCTGGGACCGGTTTCGGATTCATAATCCTCATCAGCCAGGCTATCTTGAATCCAGTGGCCAAGTGAGCAAGGGACTCACGTCTGAGCATACCCTGCCAAACTTAGGGCGAACAAAGCGATACAAAAGGGGATGATGGACGGAGCGTTTGAGCAAATCAAACACTCACCCCCAGTCAACTGATCTGGGTTTAATCCATCACCATTCTTTAGCCCACTAAGCCACCCCAGTTCAGACATGGCCATATGCAAACCAGGCTGACCCTGTGCCTCATGGGAACAGTCCAGCCCGAACTGCCAAGCCATGTCTTCCCTGGACCGGAAACAAGCATCCTGGGACCGGTTTCGGATTCATAATCCTCATCAGCCAGGCTATCTTGAATCCAGTGGCCAAGTGAGCACGGGACTCACGTCTGAGCATACCCTGCCAAACTTAGGGCGAACAAAGCGATACAAAAGGGGATGATGGACGGAGCGTTTGAGCAAATCAAACACTCACCCCCAGTCAACTGATCTGGGTTTAATCCATCACCATTCTTTAGCCCACTAAGCCACCCCAGTTCAGACATGGCCATATGCAAATCAGTCTGACCCTGTGCCTCATGGGAACAGTCCAGCCCGAACTGCCAAGCCATGTCTTCCCTGGACCGGAAACAAGCATCCTGGGACCGGTTTCGGATTCATAATCCTCATCAGCCAGGCTATCTTGAATCCAGTGGCCAAGTGAGCAAGGGACTCACGTCTGAGCATACCCTGCCAAACTTAGGGCGAACAAAGCGATACAAAAGGGGATGATGGACGGAGCGTTTGAGCAAATCAAACACTCACCCCCAGTCAACTGATCTGGGTTTAATCCATCACCATTCTTTAGCCCACTAAGCCACCCCAGTTCAGACATGGCCATATGCAAATCAATCTGACCCTGTGCCTCATGGGAACAGTCCAGCCCGAACTGCCAAGCCATGTCTTCCCTGGACCGGAAACAAGCATCCTGGGACCGGTTTCGGATTCATAATCCTCATCAGCCAGGCTATCTTGAATCCAGTGGCCAAGTGAGCAAGGGACTCACGTCTGAGCATACCCTGCCAAACTTAGGGCGAACAAAGCGATACAAAAGGGGATGATGGACGGAGCGTTTGAGCAAATCAAACACTCACCCCCAGTCAACTGATCTGGGTTTAATCCATCACCATTCTTTAGCCCACTAAGCCACCCCAGTTCAGACATGGCCATATGCAAATCAGTCTGACCCTGTGCCTCATGGGAACAGTCCAGCCCGAACTGCCAAGCCATGTCTTCCCTGGACCGGAAACAAGCATCCTGGGACCGGTTTCGGATTCAGAATCCTCATCAGCCAGGCTATCTTGAATCCAGTGGCCAAGTGAGCAAGGGACTCACGTCTGAGCATACCCTGACAAACTTAGGGCGAACAAAGCGATACAAAAGGGGATGATGGACGGAGCGTTTGAGCAAATCAAACACTCACCCCCAGTCAACTGATCTGGGTTTAATCCATCACCATTCTTCAGCCCACTAAGCCACCCCAGTTCAGACATGGCCGTATGCAAATCAGTCTGACCCTGTGCCTCAAGGGAACAGTCCAGCCCGAACTGCCAAGCCATGTCTTCCCTGGACCGGAAGCAAGCATCCTGGGACCGGTTTCGGATTCATAATCCTCATCAGCCAGGCTCTCTTGAATCCAGTGGCCAAGTGAGCAAGGGACTCACATCTGAGCATACCCTGCCAAACCTAGGGCGAACAAAGCGATACAAAAGGGGATGATGGAGGGAGCGTTTGAGCAAATCAAACACTCACCCCCAGTCAACTGATCTGGGTTTAATCCATCACCATTCTTTAGCCCACTAAGCCACCCCAGTTCAGACATGGCCATATGCAAATCAGTCTGACCCTGTGCCTCATGGGAACAGTCCAGCCCGAACTGCCAAGCCATGTCTTCCCTGGACCGGAAACAAGCATCCTGGGACCGGTTTCGGATTCATAATCCTCATCAGCCAGGCTATCTTGAATCCAGTGGCCAAGTGAGCAAGGGACTCACGTCTGAGCATACCCTGCCAAACTTAGGGCGAACAAAGCGATACAAAAGGGGATGATGGACGGAGTGTTTGAGCAAATCAAACACTCACCCCCAGTCAACTGATCTGGGTTTAATCCATCACCATTCTTTAGCCCACTAAGCCACCCCAGTTCAGACATGGCCATATGCAAATCAGTCTGACCCTGTGCCTCATGGGAACAGTCCAGCCCGAACTGCCAAGCCATGTCTTCCCTGGACCGGAAACAAGCATCCTGGGACCGTTTCGGATTCATAATCCTCATCAGCCAGGCTATCTTGAATCCAGTGGCCAAGTGAGCAAGGGACTCACGTCTGAGCATACCCTGCCAAACTTAGGGCGAACAAAGCGATACAAAAGGGGATGATGGACGGAGCGTTTGAGCAAGTCAAACACTCACCCCCAGTCAACTGATCTGGGTTTAATCCATCACCATTCTTTAGCCCACTAAGCCACCCCAGTACAGACATGGCCATATGCAAATCAGTCTGACCCTGTGCCTCATGGGAACAGTCCAGCCCGAACTGCCAAGCCATGTCTTCCCTGGACCGGAAATAAGCATCCTGGGACCGGTTTCGGATTCATAATCCTCATCAGCCAGGCTATCTTGAATCCAGTGGCCAAGTGAGCAAGGGACTCACGTCTGAGCATACCCTGCCAAACTTAGGGCGAACAAAGCGATACAAAAGGGGATGATGGACGGAGCGTTTGAGCAAATCAAACACTCACCCCCAGTCAACGGATCTGGGTTTAATCCATCACCATTCTTTAGCCCACTAAGCCACCCCAGTTCAGACATGGCCATATGCAAATCAGTCTGACCCTGTGCCTCATGGGAACAGTCCAGCCCGAACTGCCAAGCCATGTCTTCCCTGGACCGGAAACAAGCATCCGGTTTCGGATTCATAATCCTCATCAGCCAGGCTATCTTGAATCCAGTGGCCAAGTGAGCAAGAGGCTCACGTCTGAGCATACCCTGCCAAACTTAGGGCGAACAAAGCGATACAAAAGGAGATGATGGACGGAGCGTTTGAGCAAATCAAACACTCACCCCCAGTCAACTGATCTGGGTTTAATCCATCACCATTCTTTAGCCCACTAAGCCACCCCAGTTCAGACATGGCCATATGCAAATCAGTCTGACCCTGTGCCTCATGGGAACAGTCCAGCCCGAACTGCCAAGCCATTTCTTCCCTGGACCGGAAACAAGCATCCTGGGACCGGTTTCGGATTCATAATCCTCATCAGCCAGGCTATCTTGAATCCAGTGGCCAAGTGAGCAAGGGACTCACGTCTGAGCATACCCTGCCAAACTTAGGGCGAACAAAGCGATACAAAAGGGGATGATGGACGGAGCGTTTGAGCAAATCAAACACTCACCCCCAGTCAACTGATCTGGGTTTAATCCATCACCATTCTTCAGCCCACTAAGCCACCCCAGTTCAGACATGGCCATATGCAAATCAGTCTGACCCTGTGCCTCATGGGAACAGTCCAGCCCGAACTGCCAAGCCATGTCTTCCCTGGACCGGAAGCAAGCATCCTGGGACCGGTTTCGGATTCATAATCCTCATCAGCCAGGCTATCTTGAATCCAGTGGCCAAGTGAGCAAGGGACTCACGTCTGAGCATACCCTGCCAAACTTAGGGCGAACAAAGCGATACAAAAGGGGATGATGGACGGAGCGTTTGAGCAAATCAAACACTCACCCCCAGTCAACTGATCTGGGTTTAATCCATCACCATTCTTCAGCCCACTAAGCCACCCCAGTTCAGACATGGCCATATGCAAATCAGTCTGACCCTGTGCCTCAAGGGAACAGTCCAGCCCGAACTGCCAAGCCATGTCTTCCCTGGACCGGAAGCAAGCATCCTGGGACCGGTTTCGGATTCATAATCCTCATCAGCCAGGCTATCTTGAATCCAGTGGCCAAGTGAGCAAGGGACTCACATCTGAGCATACCCTGCCAAACCTAGGGCGAACAAAGCGATACAAAAGGGGATGATGGAGGGAGCGTTTGAGCAAATCAAACACTCACCCCCAGTCAACTGATCTGGGTTTAATCCATCACCATTCTTTAGCCCACTAAGCCACCCCAGTTCAGACATGGCCATATGCAAATCAGTCTGACCCTGCGCCTCATGGGAACAGTCCAGCCCGAACTGCCAAGCCATGTCTTCCCTGGACCAGAAACAAGCATCCTGGGACCGGTTTCGGATTCATAATCCTCATCAGCCAGGCTATCTTGAATCCAGTGGCCAAGTGAGCAAGGGACTCACGTCTGAGCATACCCTGCCAAACTTAGGGCGAACAAAGCGATACAAAAGGGGATGATGGACGGAGTGTTTGAGCAAATCAAACACTCACCCCCAGTCAACTGATCTGGGTTTAATCCATCACCATTCTTTAGCCCACTAAGCCACCCCAGTTCAGACATGGCCATATGCAAATCAGTCTGACCCTGTGCCTCATGGGAACAGTCCAGCCCGAACTGCCAAGCCATGTCTTCCCTGGACCGGAAACAAGCATCCTGGGACCGTTTCGGATTCATAATCCTCATCAGCCAGGCTATCTTGAATCCAGTGGCCAAGTGAGCAAGGGACTCATGTCTGAGCATACCCTGCCAAACTTAGGGCGAACAAAGCGATACAAAAGGGGATGATGGACGGAGCGTTTGAGCAAGTCAAACACTCACCCCCAGTCAACTGATCTGGGTTTAATCCATCACCATTCTTTAGCCCACTAAGCCACCCCAGTACAGACATGGCCATATGCAAATTAGTCTGACCCTGTGCCTCATGGGAACAGTCCAGCCCGAACTGCCAAGCCATGTCTTCCCTGGACCGGAAATAAGCATCCTGGGACCGGTTTCGGATTCATAATCCTCATCAGCCAGGCTATCTTGAATCCAGTGGCCAAGTGAGCAAGGGATTCACGTCTGAGCATACCCTGCCAAACTTAGGGCGAACAAAGCGATACAAAAGGGGATGATGGACGGAGCGTTTGAGCAAATCAAACACTCACCCCCAGTCAACTGATCTGGGTTTAATCCATCACCATTCTTTAGCCCACTAAGCCACCCCAGTTCAGACATGGCCATATGCAAACCAGTCTGACCCTGTGCCTCTTGGGAACAGTCCAGCCCGAACTGCCAAGCCATGTCTTCCCTGGACCGGAAACAAGCATCCTGTGACCGGTTTCGGATTCATAATCCTCATCAGCCAGGCTATCTTGAATCCAGTGGCCAAGTGAGCAAGGGACTCACGTCTGAGCATACCCTGCCAAACTTAGGGCGAACAAAGCGATACAAAAGGGGATGATGGACGGAGCGTTTGAGCAAATCAAACACTCACCCCCAGTCAACGGATCTGGGTTTAATCCATCACCATTCTTTAGCCCACTAAGCCACCCCAGTTCAGACATGGCCATATGCAAATCAGTCTGACCCTGTGCCTCATGGGAACAGTCCAGCCCGAACTGCCAAGCCATGTCTTCCCTGGACCGGAAACAAGCATCCGGTTTCGGATTCATAATCCTCATCAGCCAGGCTATCTTGAATCCAGTGGCCAAGTGAGCAAGAGACTCACATCTGAGCATACCCTGCCAAACTTAGGGCGAACAAAGCGATACAAAAGGAGATGATGGACGGAGCGTTTGAGCAAATCAAACACTCACCCCCAGTCAACTGATCTGGCTTTAATCCATCACCATTCTTTAGCCCACTAAGCCACCCCAGTTCAGACATGGCCATATGCAAATCAGTCTGACCCTGTGCCTCATGGGAACAGTCCAGCCCGAACTGCCAAGCCATTTCTTCCCTGGACCGGAAACAAGCATCCTGGGACCGGTTTCGGATTCATAATCCTCATCAGCCAGGCTATCTTGAATCCAGTGGCCAAGTGAGCAAGGGACTCACGTCTGAGCATACCCTGCCAAACTTAGGGCGAACAAAGCGATACAAAAGGGGATGATGGACGGAGCGTTTGAGCAAATCAAACACTCACCCCCAGTCAACTGATCTGGGTTTAATCCATCACCATTCTTCAGCCCACTAAGCCACCCCAGTTCAGACATGGCCATATGCAAATCAGTCTGACCCTGTGCCTCATGGGAACAGTCCAGCCCGAACTGCCAAGCCATGTCTTCCCTGGACCGGAAGCAAGCATCCTGGGACCGGTTTCGGATTCATAATCCTCATCAGCCAGGCTATCTTGAATCCAGTGGCCAAGTGAGCAAGGGACTCACGTCTGAGCATACCCTGCCAAACTTAGGGCGAACAAAGCGATACAAAAGGGGATGATGGACGGAGCGTTTGAGCAAATCAAACACTCACCCCCAGTCAACTGATCTGGGTTTAATCCATCACCATTCTTCAGCCAACTAAGCCACCCCAGTTCAGACATGGCCATATGCAAATCAGTCTGACCCTGTGCCTCAAGGGAACAGTCCAGCCCGAACTGCCAAGCCATGTCTTCCCTGGACCGGAAGCAAGCATCCTGGGACCGGTTTCGGATTCATAATCCTCATCAGCCAGGCTATCTTGAATCCAGTGGCCAAGTGAGCAAGGGACTCACATCTGAGCATACCCTGCCAAACCTAGGGCGAACAAAGCGATACAAAAGGGGATGATGGAGGGAGCGTTTGAGCAAATCAAACACTCACCCCCAGTCAACTGATCTGGGTTTAATCCATCACCATTCTTTAGCCCACTAAGCCACCCCAGTTCAGACATGGCCATATGCAAATCAGTCTGACCCTGTGCCTCATGGGAACAGTCCAGCCCGAACTGCCAAGCCATGTCTTCCCTGGACCGGAAACAAGCATCCTGGGACCGTTTTGGATTCATAATCCTCATCAGCCAGGCTATCTTGAATCCAGTGGCCAAGTGAGCAAGGGACTCACGTCTGAGCATACCCTGCCAAACTTAGGGCGAACAAAGCGATACAAAAGGGGATGATGGACGGAGCGTTTGAGCAAGTCAAACACTCACCCCCAGTCAACTGATCTGGGTTTAATCCATCACCATTCTTTAGCCCACTAAGCCACCCCAGTACAGACATGGCCATATGCAAATTAGTCTGACCCTGTGCCTCATGGGAACAGTCCAGCCCGAACTGCCAAGCCATGTCTTCCCTGGACCGGAAATAAGCATCCTGGGACCGGTTTCGGATTCATAATCCTCATCAGCCAGGCTATCTTGAATCCAGTGGCCAAGTGAGCAAGGGACTCACGTCTGAGCATACCCTGCCAAACTTAGGGCGAACAAAGCAATACAAAAGGGGATGATGGACGGAGCGTTTGAGCAAATCAAACACTCACCCCCAGTCAACTGATCTGGGTTTAATCCATCACCATTCTTTAGCCCACTAAGCCACCCCAGTTCAGACATGGCCATATGCAAACCAGTCTGACCCTGTGCCTCATGGGAACAGTCCAGCCCGAACTGCCAAGCCATGTCTTCCCTGGACCGGAAACAAGCATCCTGTGACCGGTTTCGGATTCATAATCCTCATCAGCCAGGCTATCTTGAATCCAGTGGCCAAGTGAGCAAGGGACTCACGTCTGAGCATACCCTGCCAAACTTAGGGCGAACAAAGCGATACAAAAGGGGATGATGGACGGAGCGTTTGAGCAAATCAAACACTCACCCCCAGTCAACGGATCTGGGTTTAATCCATCACCATTCTTTAGCCCACTAAGCCACCCCAGTTCAGACATGGCCATATGCAAATCAGTCTGACCCTGTGCCTCATGGGAACAGTCCAGCCCGAACTGCCAAGCCATGTCTTCCCTGGACCGGAAACAAGCATCCGGTTTCGGATTCATAATCCTCATCAGCCAGGCTATCTTGAATCCAGTGGCCAAGTGAGCAAGAGACTCACGTCTGAGCATACCCTGCCAAACTTAGGGCGAACAAAGCGATACAAAAGGAGATGATGGACGGAGCGTTTGAGCAAATCAAACACTCACCCCCAGTCAACTGATCTGGGTTTAATCCATCACCATTCTTTAGCCCACTAAGCCACCCCAGTTCAGACATGGCCATATGCAAATCTGTCTGACCCTGTGCCTCATGGGAACAGTCCAGCCCGAACTGCCAAGCCATGTCTTCCCTGGACCGGAAGCAAGCATCCTGGGACCGGTTTCGGATTCATAATCCTCATCAGCCAGGCTATCTTGAATCCAGTGGCCAAGTGAGCAAGGGACTCACGTCTGAGCATACCCTGCCAAACTTAGGGCGAACAAAGCGATACAAAAGGGGATGATGGACGGAGCGTTTGAGCAAATCAAACACTCACCCCCAGTCAACTGATCTGGGTTTAATCCATCACCATTCTTTAGCCCATTAAGCCACCCCAGTTCCGACATGGCCATATGCAAATCAGTCTGACCCTGTGCCTCATGGAAACAGTCCAGCCCGAACTGCCAAGCCATGTCTTCCCTGGACCGGAAACAAGCATCCTGGGACCGGTTTCGGATTCATAATCCTCATCAGCCAGGCTATCTTGAATCCAGTGGCCAAGTGAGCAAGGGACTCACGTCTGAGCATACCCTGCCAAACTTAGGGCGAACAAAGCGATACAAAAGGGGATGATGGACGGAGCGTTTGAGCAAATCAAACACTCACCCCCAGTCAACTGATCTGGGTTTAATCCATCACCATTCTTTAGCCCACTAAGCCACCCCAGTTCAGACATGGCCATATGCAAATCAGTCTGACCCTGTGCCTCATGGGAACAGTCCAGCCCGAACTGCCAAGCCATGTCTTCCCTGGACCGGAAACAAGCATCCTGGGACCGGTTTCGGATTCATAATCCTCATCAGCCAGGCTATCTTGAATCCAGTGGCCAAGTGAGCAAGGGACTCACGTCTGAGCATACCCTGCCAAACTTAGGGCGAACAAAGCGATACAAAAGGGGATGATGGACGGAGCGTTTGAGCAAATCAAACACTCACCCCCAGTCAACTGATCTGGGTTTAATCCATCACCATTCTTTAGCCCACTAAGCCAACCCAGTTCAGACATGGCCATATGCAAATCAGTCTGACCCTGTGCCTCATGGGAACAGTCCAGCCCGAACTGCCAAGCCATGTCTTCCCTGGACCGGAAACAAGCATCCTGGGACCGGTTTCAGATTCATAATCCTCATCAGCCAGGCTATCTTGAATCCAGTGGCCAAGTGAGCAAGGGACTCACGTCTGAGCATACCCTGCCAAACTTAGGGCGAACAAAGCGATACAAAAGGGGATGATGGACGGAGCGTTTGAGCAAATCAAACACTCTCCCCAGTCAACTGATCTGGGTTTAATCCATCACCATTCTTTAGCCCACTAAGCCACCCCAGTTCAGACATGGCCATATGCAAATCAGTCTGACCCTGTGCCTCATGGGAACAGTCCAGCCCGAACTGCCAAGCCATGTCTTCCCTGGACCGCAAACAAGCATCCTGGGACCGGTTTCGGATTCATAATCCTCATCAGCCAGGCTATCTTGAATCCAGTGGCCAAGTGAACAAGGGACTCACGTCTGAGCATACCTTGCCAAACTTAGGGCGAACAAAGCGATACAAAAGGGGATGATGGACGGAGCGTTTGAGCAAATCAAACACTCACCCCCAGTCAACTGATCTGGGTTTAATCCATCACCATTCTTTAGCCCACTAAGCCACCCCAGTTCAGACATGGCCATATGCAAATCAGTCTGACCCTGTGCCTCATGGGAACAGTCCAGCCCGAACTGCCAAGCCATGTCTTCCCTGGACCGGAAACAAGCATCCTGGGACCGGTTTCGGATTCATAATCCTCATCAGCCAGGCTATCTTGAATCCAGTGGCCAAGTGAGCAAGGGACTCACGTCTGAGCATACCCTGCCAAACTTAGGGCGAACAAAGCGATACAAAAGGGGATGATGGACGGAGCGTTTGAGCAAATCAAACACTCACCCCCAGTCAACTGATCTGGGTTTAATCCATCACCATTCTTTAGCCCACTAAGCCACCCCAGTTCAGACATGGCCATATGCAAACCAGGCTGACCCTGTGCCTCATGGGAACAGTCCAGCCCGAACTGCCAAGCCATGTCTTCCCTGGACCGGAAACAAGCATCCTGGGACCGGTTTCGGATTCATAATCCTCATCAGCCAGGCTATCTTGAATCCAGTGGCCAAGTGAGCACGGGACTCACGTCTGAGCATACCCTGCCAAACTTAGGGCGAACAAAGCGATACAAAAGGGGATGATGGACGGAGCGTTTGAGCAAATCAAACACTCACCCCCAGTCAACTGATCTGGGTTTAATCCATCACCATTCTTTAGCCCACTAAGCCACCCCAGTTCAGACATGGCCATATGCAAATCAGTCTGACCCTGTGCCTCATGGGAACAGTCCAGCCCGAACTGCCAAGCCATGTCTTCCCTGGACCGGAAACAAGCATCCTGGGACCGGTTTCGGATTCATAATCCTCATCAGCCAGGCTATCTTGAATCCAGTGGCCAAGTGAGCAAGGGACTCACGTCTGAGCATACCCTGCCAAACTTAGGGCGAACAAAGCGATACAAAAGGGGATGATGGACGGAGCGTTTGAGCAAATCAAACACTCACCCCCAGTCAACTGATCTGGGTTTAATCCATCACCATTCTTTAGCCCACTAAGCCACCCCAGTTCAGACATGGCCATATGCAAATCAATCTGACCCTGTGCCTCATGGGAACAGTCCAGCCCGAACTGCCAAGCCATGTCTTCCCTGGACCGGAAACAAGCATCCTGGGACCGGTTTCGGATTCATAATCCTCATCAGCCAGGCTATCTTGAATCCAGTGGCCAAGTGAGCAAGGGACTCACGTCTGAGCATACCCTGCCAAACTTAGGGCGAACAAAGCGATACAAAAGGGGATGATGGACGGAGCGTTTGAGCAAATCAAACACTCACCCCCAGTCAACTGATCTGGGTTTAATCCATCACCATTCTTTAGCCCACTAAGCCACCCCAGTTCAGACATGGCCATATGCAAATCAGTCTGACCCTGTGCCTCATGGGAACAGTCCAGCCCGAACTGCCAAGCCATGTCTTCCCTGGACCGGAAACAAGCATCCTGGGACCGGTTTCGGATTCAGAATCCTCATCAGCCAGGCTATCTTGAATCCAGTGGCCAAGTGAGCAAGGGACTCACGTCTGAGCATACCCTGACAAACTTAGGGCGAACAAAGCGATACAAAAGGGGATGATGGACGGAGCGTTTGAGCAAATCAAACACTCACCCCCAGTCAACTGATCTGGGTTTAATCCATCACCATTCTTCAGCCCACTAAGCCACCCCAGTTCAGACATGGCCGTATGCAAATCAGTCTGACCCTGTGCCTCAAGGGAACAGTCCAGCCCGAACTGCCAAGCCATGTCTTCCCTGGACCGGAAGCAAGCATCCTGGGACCGGTTTCGGATTCATAATCCTCATCAGCCAGGCTCTCTTGAATCCAGTGGCCAAGTGAGCAAGGGACTCACATCTGAGCATACCCTGCCAAACCTAGGGCGAACAAAGCGATACAAAAGGGGATGATGGAGGGAGCGTTTGAGCAAATCAAACACTCACCCCCAGTCAACTGATCTGGGTTTAATCCATCACCATTCTTTAGCCCACTAAGCCACCCCAGTTCAGACATGGCCATATGCAAATCAGTCTGACCCTGTGCCTCATGGGAACAGTCCAGCCCGAACTGCCAAGCCATGTCTTCCCTGGACCGGAAACAAGCATCCTGGGACCGGTTTCGGATTCATAATCCTCATCAGCCAGGCTATCTTGAATCCAGTGGCCAAGTGAGCAAGGGACTCACGTCTGAGCATACCCTGCCAAACTTAGGGCGAACAAAGCGATACAAAAGGGGATGATGGACGGAGTGTTTGAGCAAATCAAACACTCACCCCCAGTCAACTGATCTGGGTTTAATCCATCACCATTCTTTAGCCCACTAAGCCACCCCAGTTCAGACATGGCCATATGCAAATCAGTCTGACCCTGTGCCTCATGGGAACAGTCCAGCCCGAACTGCCAAGCCATGTCTTCCCTGGACCGGAAACAAGCATCCTGGGACCGTTTCGGATTCATAATCCTCATCAGCCAGGCTATCTTGAATCCAGTGGCCAAGTGAGCAAGGGACTCACGTCTGAGCATACCCTGCCAAACTTAGGGCGAACAAAGCGATACAAAAGGGGATGATGGACGGAGCGTTTGAGCAAGTCAAACACTCACCCCCAGTCAACTGATCTGGGTTTAATCCATCACCATTCTTTAGCCCACTAAGCCACCCCAGTACAGACATGGCCATATGCAAATCAGTCTGACCCTGTGCCTCATGGGAACAGTCCAGCCCGAACTGCCAAGCCATGTCTTCCCTGGACCGGAAATAAGCATCCTGGGACCGGTTTCGGATTCATAATCCTCATCAGCCAGGCTATCTTGAATCCAGTGGCCAAGTGAGCAAGGGACTCACGTCTGAGCATACCCTGCCAAACTTAGGGCGAACAAAGCGATACAAAAGGGGATGATGGACGGAGCGTTTGAGCAAATCAAACACTCACCCCCAGTCAACGGATCTGGGTTTAATCCATCACCATTCTTTAGCCCACTAAGCCACCCCAGTTCAGACATGGCCATATGCAAATCAGTCTGACCCTGTGCCTCATGGGAACAGTCCAGCCCGAACTGCCAAGCCATGTCTTCCCTGGACCGGAAACAAGCATCCGGTTTCGGATTCATAATCCTCATCAGCCAGGCTATCTTGAATCCAGTGGCCAAGTGAGCAAGAGGCTCACGTCTGAGCATACCCTGCCAAACTTAGGGCGAACAAAGCGATACAAAAGGAGATGATGGACGGAGCGTTTGAGCAAATCAAACACTCACCCCCAGTCAACTGATCTGGGTTTAATCCATCACCATTCTTTAGCCCACTAAGCCACCCCAGTTCAGACATGGCCATATGCAAATCAGTCTGACCCTGTGCCTCATGGGAACAGTCCAGCCCGAACTGCCAAGCCATTTCTTCCCTGGACCGGAAACAAGCATCCTGGGACCGGTTTCGGATTCATAATCCTCATCAGCCAGGCTATCTTGAATCCAGTGGCCAAGTGAGCAAGGGACTCACGTCTGAGCATACCCTGCCAAACTTAGGGCGAACAAAGCGATACAAAAGGGGATGATGGACGGAGCGTTTGAGCAAATCAAACACTCACCCCCAGTCAACTGATCTGGGTTTAATCCATCACCATTCTTCAGCCCACTAAGCCACCCCAGTTCAGACATGGCCATATGCAAATCAGTCTGACCCTGTGCCTCATGGGAACAGTCCAGCCCGAACTGCCAAGCCATGTCTTCCCTGGACCGGAAGCAAGCATCCTGGGACCGGTTTCGGATTCATAATCCTCATCAGCCAGGCTATCTTGAATCCAGTGGCCAAGTGAGCAAGGGACTCACGTCTGAGCATACCCTGCCAAACTTAGGGCGAACAAAGCGATACAAAAGGGGATGATGGACGGAGCGTTTGAGCAAATCAAACACTCACCCCCAGTCAACTGATCTGGGTTTAATCCATCACCATTCTTCAGCCCACTAAGCCACCCCAGTTCAGACATGGCCATATGCAAATCAGTCTGACCCTGTGCCTCAAGGGAACAGTCCAGCCCGAACTGCCAAGCCATGTCTTCCCTGGACCGGAAGCAAGCATCCTGGGACCGGTTTCGGATTCATAATCCTCATCAGCCAGGCTATCTTGAATCCAGTGGCCAAGTGAGCAAGGGACTCACATCTGAGCATACCCTGCCAAACCTAGGGCGAACAAAGCGATACAAAAGGGGATGATGGAGGGAGCGTTTGAGCAAATCAAACACTCACCCCCAGTCAACTGATCTGGGTTTAATCCATCACCATTCTTTAGCCCACTAAGCCACCCCAGTTCAGACATGGCCATATGCAAATCAGTCTGACCCTGCGCCTCATGGGAACAGTCCAGCCCGAACTGCCAAGCCATGTCTTCCCTGGACCAGAAACAAGCATCCTGGGACCGGTTTCGGATTCATAATCCTCATCAGCCAGGCTATCTTGAATCCAGTGGCCAAGTGAGCAAGGGACTCACGTCTGAGCATACCCTGCCAAACTTAGGGCGAACAAAGCGATACAAAAGGGGATGATGGACGGAGTGTTTGAGCAAATCAAACACTCACCCCCAGTCAACTGATCTGGGTTTAATCCATCACCATTCTTTAGCCCACTAAGCCACCCCAGTTCAGACATGGCCATATGCAAATCAGTCTGACCCTGTGCCTCATGGGAACAGTCCAGCCCGAACTGCCAAGCCATGTCTTCCCTGGACCGGAAACAAGCATCCTGGGACCGTTTCGGATTCATAATCCTCATCAGCCAGGCTATCTTGAATCCAGTGGCCAAGTGAGCAAGGGACTCATGTCTGAGCATACCCTGCCAAACTTAGGGCGAACAAAGCGATACAAAAGGGGATGATGGACGGAGCGTTTGAGCAAGTCAAACACTCACCCCCAGTCAACTGATCTGGGTTTAATCCATCACCATTCTTTAGCCCACTAAGCCACCCCAGTACAGACATGGCCATATGCAAATTAGTCTGACCCTGTGCCTCATGGGAACAGTCCAGCCCGAACTGCCAAGCCATGTCTTCCCTGGACCGGAAATAAGCATCCTGGGACCGGTTTCGGATTCATAATCCTCATCAGCCAGGCTATCTTGAATCCAGTGGCCAAGTGAGCAAGGGATTCACGTCTGAGCATACCCTGCCAAACTTAGGGCGAACAAAGCGATACAAAAGGGGATGATGGACGGAGCGTTTGAGCAAATCAAACACTCACCCCCAGTCAACTGATCTGGGTTTAATCCATCACCATTCTTTAGCCCACTAAGCCACCCCAGTTCAGACATGGCCATATGCAAACCAGTCTGACCCTGTGCCTCTTGGGAACAGTCCAGCCCGAACTGCCAAGCCATGTCTTCCCTGGACCGGAAACAAGCATCCTGTGACCGGTTTCGGATTCATAATCCTCATCAGCCAGGCTATCTTGAATCCAGTGGCCAAGTGAGCAAGGGACTCACGTCTGAGCATACCCTGCCAAACTTAGGGCGAACAAAGCGATACAAAAGGGGATGATGGACGGAGCGTTTGAGCAAATCAAACACTCACCCCCAGTCAACGGATCTGGGTTTAATCCATCACCATTCTTTAGCCCACTAAGCCACCCCAGTTCAGACATGGCCATATGCAAATCAGTCTGACCCTGTGCCTCATGGGAACAGTCCAGCCCGAACTGCCAAGCCATGTCTTCCCTGGACCGGAAACAAGCATCCGGTTTCGGATTCATAATCCTCATCAGCCAGGCTATCTTGAATCCAGCGGCCAAGTGAGCAAGAGACTCACATCTGAGCATACCCTGCCAAACTTAGGGCGAACAAAGCGATACAAAAGGAGATGATGGACGGAGCGTTTGAGCAAATCAAACACTCACCCCCAGTCAACTGATCTGGCTTTAATCCATCACCATTCTTTAGCCCACTAAGCCACCCCAGTTCAGACATGGCCATATGCAAATCAGTCTGACCCTGTGCCTCATGGGAACAGTCCAGCCCGAACTGCCAAGCCATTTCTTCCCTGGACCGGAAACAAGCATCCTGGGACCGGTTTCGGATTCATAATCCTCATCAGCCAGGCTATCTTGAATCCAGTGGCCAAGTGAGCAAGGGACTCACGTCTGAGCATACCCTGCCAAACTTAGGGCGAACAAAGCGATACAAAAGGGGATGATGGACGGAGCGTTTGAGCAAATCAAACACTCACCCCCAGTCAACTGATCTGGGTTTAATCCATCACCATTCTTCAGCCCACTAAGCCACCCCAGTTCAGACATGGCCATATGCAAATCAGTCTGACCCTGTGCCTCATGGGAACAGTCCAGCCCGAACTGCCAAGCCATGTCTTCCCTGGACCGGAAGCAAGCATCCTGGGACCGGTTTCGGATTCATAATCCTCATCAGCCAGGCTATCTTGAATCCAGTGGCCAAGTGAGCAAGGGACTCACGTCTGAGCATACCCTGCCAAACTTAGGGCGAACAAAGCGATACAAAAGGGGATGATGGACGGAGCGTTTGAGCAAATCAAACACTCACCCCCAGTCAACTGATCTGGGTTTAATCCATCACCATTCTTCAGCCAACTAAGCCACCCCAGTTCAGACATGGCCATATGCAAATCAGTCTGACCCTGTGCCTCAAGGGAACAGTCCAGCCCGAACTGCCAAGCCATGTCTTCCCTGGACCGGAAGCAAGCATCCTGGGACCGGTTTCGGATTCATAATCCTCATCAGCCAGGCTATCTTGAATCCAGTGGCCAAGTGAGCAAGGGACTCACATCTGAGCATACCCTGCCAAACCTAGGGCGAACAAAGCGATACAAAAGGGGATGATGGAGGGAGCGTTTGAGCAAATCAAACACTCACCCCCAGTCAACTGATCTGGGTTTAATCCATCACCATTCTTTAGCCCACTAAGCCACCCCAGTTCAGACATGGCCATATGCAAATCAGTCTGACCCTGTGCCTCATGGGAACAGTCCAGCCCGAACTGCCAAGCCATGTCTTCCCTGGACCGGAAACAAGCATCCTGGGACCGTTTTGGATTCATAATCCTCATCAGCCAGGCTATCTTGAATCCAGTGGCCAAGTGAGCAAGGGACTCACGTCTGAGCATACCCTGCCAAACTTAGGGCGAACAAAGCGATACAAAAGGGGATGATGGACGGAGCGTTTGAGCAAGTCAAACACTCACCCCCAGTCAACTGATCTGGGTTTAATCCATCACCATTCTTTAGCCCACTAAGCCACCCCAGTACAGACATGGCCATATGCAAATTAGTCTGACCCTGTGCCTCATGGGAACAGTCCAGCCCGAACTGCCAAGCCATGTCTTCCCTGGACCGGAAATAAGCATCCTGGGACCGGTTTCGGATTCATAATCCTCATCAGCCAGGCTATCTTGAATCCAGTGGCCAAGTGAGCAAGGGACTCACGTCTGAGCATACCCTGCCAAACTTAGGGCGAACAAAGCAATACAAAAGGGGATGATGGACGGAGCGTTTGAGCAAATCAAACACTCACCCCCAGTCAACTGATCTGGGTTTAATCCATCACCATTCTTTAGCCCACTAAGCCACCCCAGTTCAGACATGGCCATATGCAAACCAGTCTGACCCTGTGCCTCATGGGAACAGTCCAGCCCGAACTGCCAAGCCATGTCTTCCCTGGACCGGAAACAAGCATCCTGTGACCGGTTTCGGATTCATAATCCTCATCAGCCAGGCTATCTTGAATCCAGTGGCCAAGTGAGCAAGGGACTCACGTCTGAGCATACCCTGCCAAACTTAGGGCGAACAAAGCGATACAAAAGGGGATGATGGACGGAGCGTTTGAGCAAATCAAACACTCACCCCCAGTCAACGGATCTGGGTTTAATCCATCACCATTCTTTAGCCCACTAAGCCACCCCAGTTCAGACATGGCCATATGCAAATCAGTCTGACCCTGTGCCTCATGGGAACAGTCCAGCCCGAACTGCCAAGCCATGTCTTCCCTGGACCGGAAACAAGCATCCGGTTTCGGATTCATAATCCTCATCAGCCAGGCTATCTTGAATCCAGTGGCCAAGTGAGCAAGAGACTCACGTCTGAGCATACCCTGCCAAACTTAGGGCGAACAAAGCGATACAAAAGGAGATGATGGACGGAGCGTTTGAGCAAATCAAACACTCACCCCCAGTCAACTGATCTGGGTTTAATCCATCACCATTCTTTAGCCCACTAAGCCACCCCAGTTCAGACATGGCCATATGCAAATCTGTCTGACCCTGTGCCTCATGGGAACAGTCCAGCCCGAACTGCCAAGCCATGTCTTCCCTGGACCGGAAGCAAGCATCC
Source organism: Lissotriton helveticus (assembly GCF_964261635.1). NCBI lineage: Eukaryota > Metazoa > Chordata > Amphibia > Caudata > Salamandridae > Lissotriton > Lissotriton helveticus. The sequence goes on from NC_136061.1 coordinate 174,797,519, forward strand.
TGGGACCGGTTTCGGATTCATAATCCTCATCAGCCAGGCTATCTTGAATCCAGTGGCCAAGTGAGCAAGGGACTCACGTCTGAGCATACCCTGCCAAACTTAGGGCGAACAAAGCGATACAAAAGGGGATGATGGACGGAGCGTTTGAGCAAATCAAACACTCACCCCCAGTCAACTGATCTGGGTTTAATCCATCACCATTCTTTAGCCCATTAAGCCACCCCAGTTCCGACATGGCCATATGCAAATCAGTCTGACCCTGTGCCTCATGGAAACAGTCCAGCCCGAACTGCCAAGCCATGTCTTCCCTGGACCGGAAACAAGCATCCTGGGACCGGTTTCGGATTCATAATCCTCATCAGCCAGGCTATCTTGAATCCAGTGGCCAAGTGAGCAAGGGACTCACGTCTGAGCATACCCTGCCAAACTTAGGGCGAACAAAGCGATACAAAAGGGGATGATGGACGGAGCGTTTGAGCAAATCAAACACTCACCCCCAGTCAACTGATCTGGGTTTAATCCATCACCATTCTTTAGCCCACTAAGCCACCCCAGTTCAGACATGGCCATATGCAAATCAGTCTGACCCTGTGCCTCATGGGAACAGTCCAGCCCGAACTGCCAAGCCATGTCTTCCCTGGACCGGAAACAAGCATCCTGGGACCGGTTTCGGATTCATAATCCTCATCAGCCAGGCTATCTTGAATCCAGTGGCCAAGTGAGCAAGGGACTCACGTCTGAGCATACCCTGCCAAACTTAGGGCGAACAAAGCGATACAAAAGGGGATGATGGACGGAGCGTTTGAGCAAATCAAACACTCACCCCCAGTCAACTGATCTGGGTTTAATCCATCACCATTCTTTAGCCCACTAAGCCAACCCAGTTCAGACATGGCCATATGCAAATCAGTCTGACCCTGTGCCTCATGGGAACAGTCCAGCCCGAACTGCCAAGCCATGTCTTCCCTGGACCGGAAACAAGCATCCTGGGACCGGTTTCGGATTCATAATCCTCATCAGCCGGGCTATCTTGAATCCAGTGGCCAAGTGAGCAAGGGACTCACGTCTGAGCATACCCTGCCAAACTTAGGGCGAACAAAGCGATACAAAAGGGGATGATGGACGGAGCGTTTGAGCAAATCAAACACTCACCCCCAGTCAACTGATCTGGGTTTAATCCATCACCATTCTTTAGCCCACTAAGCCACCCCAGTTCAGACATGGCCATATGCAAATCAGTCTGACCCTGTGCCTCATGGGAACAGTCCAGCCCGAACTGCCAAGCCATGTCTTCCCTGGACCGGAAACAAGCATCCTGGGACCGGTTTCGGATTCATAATCCTCATCAGCCAGGCTATCTTGAATCCAGTGGCCAAGTGAGCAAGGGACTCACGTCTGAGCATACCCTGACAAACTTAGGGCGAACAAGGCGATACAAAAGGGGATGATGGACGGTGCGTTTGAGCAAATCAAACACTCACCCCCAGTCAACTGATCTGGGTTTAATCCATCACCATTCTTTAGCCCACTAAGCCACCCCAGTTCAGACATGGCCATATGCAAATCAGTCTGACCCTGTGCCTCATGGGAACAGTCCAGCCCGAACTGCCAAGCCATGTCTTCCCTGGACCGGAAACAAGCATCCTGGGACCGGTTTCGGATTCATAATCCTCATCAGCCAGGCTATCTTGAATCCAGTGGCCAAGTGAGCAAGGGACTCACGTCTGAGCATACCCTGCCAAACTTAGGGCGAACAAAGCGATACAAAAGGGGAAGATGGACGGAGCGTTTGAGCAAATCAAACACTCACCCCAAGTCAACTGATCTGGGTTTAATCCATCACCATTCTTCAGCCCACTAAGCCACCCCAGTTCAGACATGGCCATATGCAAATCAGTCTGACCCTGTGCCTCAAGGGAACAGTCCAGCCCGAACTGCCAAGCCATGTCTTCCCTGGACCAGAAGCAAGCATCCTGGGACCGGTTTCGGATTCATAATCCTCATCAGCCAGGCTATCTTGAATCCAGTGGCCAAGTGAGCAAGGGACTCACATCTGAGCATACCCTGCCAAACCTAGGGCGAACAAAGCAATACAAAAGGGGATGATGGAGGGAGCGTTTGAGCAAATCAAACACTCACCCCCAGTCAACTGATCTGGGTTTAATCCATCACCATTCTTTAGCCCACTAAGCCACCCCAGTTCAGACATGGCCATATGCAAATCAGTCTGACCCTGTGCCTCATGGGAACAGTCCAGCCCGAACTGCCAAGCCATGTCTTCCCTGGACCGGAAACAAGCATCCTGGGACCGGTTTCGGATTCATAATCCTCATCAGCCAGGCTATCTTGAATCCAGTGGCCAAGTGAGCAAGGGACTCACATCTGAGCATACCCTGCCAAACTTAGGGCGAACAAAGCGATACAAAAGGGGATGATGGACGGAGTGTTTGAGCAAATCAAACACTCACCCCCAGTCAACTGATCTGGGTTTAATCCATCACCATTCTTTAGCCCACTAAGCCACCCCAGTTCAGACATGGCCATATGCAAATCAGTCTGACCCTGTGCCTCATGGGAACAGTCCAGCCCGAACTGCCAAGCCATGTCTTCCCTGGACCGGAAACAAGCATCCTGGGACCGTTTCGGATTCATAATCCTCATCAGCCAGGCTATCTTGAATCCAGTGGCCAAGTGAGCAAGGGACTCACGTCTGAGCATACCCTGCCAAACTTAGGGCGAACAAAGCGATACAAAAGGGGATGATAGACGGAGCGTTTGAGCAAGTCAAACACTCACCCCCAGTCAACTGATCTGGGTTTAATCCATCACCATTCTTTAGCCCACTAAGCCACCCCAGTACAGACATGGCCATATGCAAATCAGTCTGACCCTGTGCCTCATGGGAACAGTCCAGCCCGAACTGCCAAGCCATGTCTTCCCTGAACCGGAAATAAGCATCCTGGGACCGGTTTCGGATTCATAATCCTCATCAGCCAGGCTATCTTGAATCCAGTGGCCAAGTGAGCAAGGGACTCACGTCTGAGCATACCCTGCCAAACTTAGGGCGAACAAAGCGATACAAAAGGGGATGATGGACGGAGCGTTTGAGCAAATCAAACACTCACCCCCAGTCAACTGATCTGGGTTTAATCCATCACCATTCTTTAGCCCACTAAACCACCCCAGTTCAGACATGGCCATATGCAAACCAGTCTGACCCTGTGCCTCATGGGAACAGTCCAGCCCGAACTGCCAAGCCATGTCTTCCCTGGACCGGAAACAAGCATCCTGTGACCGGTTTCGGATTCATAATCCTCATCAGCCAGGCTATCTTGAATCCAGTGGCCAAGTGAGCAAGGGACTCCCGTCTGAGCATACCCTGCCAAACTTAGGGCGAACAAAGCGATACAAAAGGGGATGATGGACGGAGCGTTTGAGCAAATCAAACACTCACCCCCAGTCAACGGATCTGGGTTTAATCCATCACCATTCTTTAGCCCACTAAGCCACCCCAGTTCAGACATGGCCATATGCAAATCAGTCTGACCCTGTGCCTCATGGGAACAGTCCAGCCCGAACTGCCAAGCCATGTCTTCCCTGGACCGGAAACAAGCATCCGGTTTCGGATTCATAATCCTCATCAGCCAGGCTATCTTGAATCCAGTGGCCAAGTGAGCAAGAGACTCACGTCTGAGCATACCCTGCCAAACTTAGGGCGAACAAAGCGATACAAAAGGAGATGATGGACGGAGCGTTTGAGCAAATCAAACACTCACCCCCAGTCAACTGATCTGGGTTTAATCCATCACCATTCTTTAGCCCACTAAGCCACCCCAGTTCAGACATGGCCATATGCAAATCAGTCTGACCCTGTGCCTCATGGGAACAGTCCAGCCCGAACTGCCAAGCCATTTCTTCCCTGGACCGGAAACAAGCATCCTGGGACCGGTTTCGGACTCATAATCCTCATCAGCCAGGCTATCTTGAATCCAGTGGCCAAGTGAGCAAGGGACTCACGTCTGAGCATACCCTGCCAAACTTAGGGCAAACAAAGCGATACAAAAGGGGATGATGGACGGAGCGTTTGAGCAAATCAAACACTCACCCCCAGTCAACTGATCTGGGTTTAATCCATCACCATTCTTTAGCCCACTAAGCCACCCCAGTTCAGACATGGCCATATGCAAATCAGTCTGACCCTGTGCCTCATGGGAACAGTCCAGCCCGAACTGCCAAGCCATGTCTTCCCTGGACCGGAAACAAGCATCCTGGGACCGGTTTCGGATTCATAATCCTCATCAGCCGGGCTATCTTGAATCCAGTGGCCAAGTGAGCAAGGGACTCACGTCTGAGCATACCCTGCCAAACTTAGGGCGAACAAAGCGATACAAAAGGGGATGATGGACGGAGCGTTTGAGCAAATCAAACACTCACCCCCAGTCAAGGGATCTGGGTTTAATCCATCACCATTCTTTAGCCCACTAAGCCACCCCAGTTCAGACATGGCCATATGCAAATCAGTCTGACCCTGGGCCTCATGGGAACAGTCCAGCCCGAACTGCCAAGCCATGTCTTCCCTGGACCGGAAACAAGCATCCGGTTTCGGATTCATAATCCTCATCAGCCAGGCTATCTTGAATCCAGTGGCCAAGTGAGCAAGAGACTCACGTCTGAGCATACCCTGCCAAACTTAGGGCGAACAAAGCGATACAAAAGGAGATGATGGACGGAGCGTTTGAGCAAATCAAACACTCACCCCCAGTCAACAAATCTGGGTTTAATCCATCACCATTCTTTAGCCCACTAAGCCACCCCAGTTCAGACATGGCCATATGCAAATCAGTCTGACCCTGTGCCTCATGGGAACAGTCCAGCCCGAACTGCCAAGCCATTTCTTCCCTGGACCGGAAACAAGCATCCTGGGACCGGTTTCGGATTCATAATCCTCATCAGCCAGGCTATCTTGAATTCAGTGGCCAAGTGAGCAAGGGACTCACGTCTGAGCATACCCTGCCAAACTTAGGGCGAACAAAGCGATACAAAAGGGGATGATGGACGGAGCGTTTGAGCAAATCAAACACTCACCCCCAGTCAACTGATCTGGGTTTAATCCATCACCATTCTTCAGCCCACTAAGCCACCCCAGTTCAGACATGACCATATGCAAATCAGTCTGACCCTGTGCCTCATGGGAACAGTCCAGCCCGAACTGCCAAGCCATGTCTTCCCTGGACCGGAAGCAAGCATCCTGGGACCGGTTTCGGATTTATAATCCTCATCAGCCAGGCTATCTTGAATCCAGTGGCCAAGTGAGCAAGGGACTCACGTCTGAGCATACCCTGCCAAACTTAGGGCGAACAAAGCGATACAAAAGGGGATGATGGACGGAGCGTTTGAGCAAATCAAACACTCACCCCCAGTCAACTGATCTGGGTTTAATCCATCACCATTCTTTAGCCCATTAAGCCACCCCAGTTCCGACATGGCCATATGCAAATCAGTCTGACCCTGTGCCTCATGGAAACAGTCCAGCCCGAACTGCCAAGCCATGTCTTCCCTGGACCGGAAACAAGCATCCTGGGACCGGTTTCGGATTCATAATCCTCATCAGCCAGGCTATCTTGAATCCAGTGGCCAAGTGAGCAAGGGACTCACGTCTGAGCATACCCTGCCAAACTTAGGGCGAACAAAGCGATACAAAAGGGGATGATGGACGGAGCAATTGAGCAAATCAAACACTCACCCCCAGTCAACTGATCTGGGTTTAATCCATCACCATTCTTTAGCCCACTAAGCCACCCCAGTTCAGACATGGCCATATGCAAATCAGTCTGACCCTGTGCCTCATGGGAACAGTCCAGCCCGAACTGCAAAGCCATGTCTTCCCTGGACCGGAAACAAGCATCCTGGGACCGGTTTCGGACTCATAATCCTCATCAGCCAGGCTATCTTGAATCCAGTGGCCAAGTGAGCAAGGGACTCACGTCTGAGCATACCCTGCCAAACTTAGGGCAAACAAAGCGATACAAAAGGGGATGATGGACGGAGCGTTTGAGCAAATCAAACACTCACCCCCAGTCAACTGATCTGGGTTTAATCCATCACCATTCTTTAGCCCACTAAGCCACCCCAGTTCAGACATGGCCATATGCAAATCAGTCTGACCCTGTGCCTCATGGGAACAGTCCAGCCCGAACTGCCAAGCCATGTCTTCCCTGGACCGGAAACAAGCATCCTGAGACCGGTTTCGGATTCATAATCCTCATCAGCCGGGCTATCTTGAATCCAGTGGCCAAGTGAGCAAGGGACTCACGTCTGAGCATACCCTGCCAAACTTAGGGCGAACAAAGCGATACAAAAGGGGATGATGGACGGAGCGTTTGAGCAAATCAAACACTCACCCCCAGTCAACTGATCTGGGTTTAATCCATCACCATTCTTTAGCCCACTAAGCCACCCCAGTTCAGACATGGCCATATGCAAATCAGTCTGACCCTGTGCCTCATGGGAACAGTCCAGCCCGAACTGCCAAGCCATGTCTTCCCTGGACCGGAAACAAGCATCCTGGGACCGGTTTCGGATTCATAATCCTCATCAGCCGGGCTATCTTGAATCCAGTGGCCAAGTGAGCAAGAGACTCACGTCTGAGCATACCCTGCCAAACTTAGGGCGAACAAAGCGATACAAAAGGGGATGATGGACGGAGCGTTTGAGCAAATCAAACACTCACCCCCAGTCAACTGATCTGGGTTTAATCCATCACCATTCTTCAGCCCACTAAGCCACCCCAGTTCAGACATGGCCATATGCAAATCAGTCTGACCCTGTGCCTCATGGGAACAGTCCAGCCCGAACTGCCAAGCCATGTCTTCCCTGGACCGGAAACAAGCATCCTGGGACCGGTTTCGGATTCATAATCCTCATCAGCCAGGCTATCTTGAATCCAGTGGCCAAGTGAGCAAGGGACTCACGTCTGAGCATACCCTGCCAAACTTAGGGCGAACAAAGCGATACAAAAGGGGATGATGGACGGCGCGTTTGAGCAAATCAAACACTCACCCCCAGTCAACTGATCTGGGTTTAATCCATCACCATTCTTTTGCCCACTAAGCCACCCCAGTTCAGACATGGCCATATGCAAATCAGTCTGACCCTGTGCCTCATGGGAACAGTCCAGCCCGAACTGCCAAGCCATGTCTTCCCTGGACCGGAAACAAGCATCCTGGGACCGGTTTCGGATTCATAATCCTCATCAGCCAGGCTATCTTGAATCCAGTGGCCAAGTGAGCAAGGGACTCACGTCTGAGCATACCCTGCCAAACTTAGGGCGAACAAAGCGATACAAAAGGGGATGATGGACGGAGCGTTTGAGCAAATCAAACACTCACCCCCAGTCAACTGATCTGGGTTTAATCCATCACCATTCTTTAGCCCATTAAGCCACCCCAGTTCAGACATGGCCATATGCAAACCAGTCTGACCCTGTGCCTCATGGAAACAGTCCAGCCCGAACTGCCAAGCCAAGCCATGCCTTCCCTGGACCGGAAACAAGCATCCTGGGACCGGTTTCGGATTCATAATCCTCATCAGCCAGGCTATCTTGAATCCAGTGGCCAAGTGAGCAAGGGACTCACGTCTGAGCATACCCTGCCAAACTTAGGGCGAACAAAGCGATACAAAAGGGGATGATGGACGGAGCGTTTGAGCAAATCAAACACTCACCCCCAGTCAACTGATCTGGGTTTAATCCATCACCATTCTTTAGCCCACTAAGCCACCCCAGTTCAGACATGGCCATATGCAAATCAGTCTGACCCTGTGCCTCATGGGAACAGTCCAGCCCGAACTGCAAAGCCATGTCTTCCCTGGACCGGAAACAAGCATCCTGGGACCGGTTTCGGACTCATAATCCTCATCAGCCAGGCTATCTTGAATCCAGTGGCCAAGTGAGCAAGGGACTCACGTTTGAGCATACCCTGCCAAACTTAGGGCAAACAAAGCGATACAAAAGGGGATGATGGACGGAGCGTTTGAGCAAATCAAACACTCACCCCCAGTCAACTGATCTGGGTTTAATCCATCACCATTCTTTAGCCCACTAAGCCACCCCAGTTCAGACATGGCCATATGCAAATCAGTCTGACCCTGTGCCTCATGGGAACAGTCCAGCCCGAACTGCCAAGCCATGTCGTCCCTGGACCGGAAACAAGCATCCTGGGACCGGTTTCGGATTCATAATCCTCATCAGCCAGGCTATCTTGAATCCAGTGGCCAAGTGAGCAAGGGACTCACGTCTGAGCATACCCTGCCAAACTTAGGGCGAACAAAGCGATACAAAAGGGGATGATGGACGGAGCGTTTGAGCAAATCAAACACTCACCCCCAGTCAACTGATCTGGGTTTAATCCATCACCATTCTTTAGCCCACTAAGCCACCCCAGTTCAGACATGGCCATATGCAAATCAGTCTGACCCTGTGCCTCATGGGAACAGTCCAGCCCGAACTGCCAAGCCATGTCTTCCCTGGACCGGAAACAAGCATCCTGGGACCGGTTTCGGATTCATAATCCTCATCAGCCAGGCTATCTTGAATCCAGTGGCCAAGTGAGCAAGGGACTCACGTCTGAGCATACCCTGCCAAACTTAGGGCGAACAAAGCGATACAAAAGGGGATGATGGACGGAGCGTTTGAGAAAATCAAACACTCACCCCCAGTCAACTGATCTGGGTTTAATCCATCACCATTCTTTAGCCCACTAAGCCACCCCAGTTCAGACATGGCCATATGCAAATCAATCTGACCCTGTGCCTCATGGGAACAGTCCAGCCCGTACTGCCAAGCCATGTCTTCCCTGGACCGGAAACAAGCATCCTGGGACCGGTTTCGGATTCATAATCCTCATCAGCCAGGCTATCTTGAATCCAGTGGCCAAGTGAGCAAGGGACTCACGTCTGAGCATACCCTGCCAAACTTAGGGCAAACAAAGCGATACAAAAGGGGATGATGGACGGAGCGTTTGAGCAAATCAAACACTCTCCCCAGTCAACTGATCTGGGTTTAATCCATCACCATTCTTTAGCCCACTAAGCCACCCCAGTTCAGACATGGCCATATGCAAATCAGTCTGACCCTGTGCCTCATGGGAACAGTCCAGCCCGAACTGCCAAGCCATGTCTTCCCTGGACCGGAAACAAGCATCCTGGGACCGGTTTCAGATTCATAATCCTTATCAGCCAGGCTATCTTGAATCCAGTGGCCAAGTGAGCAAGGGACTCACGTCTGAGCATACCCTGCCAAACTTAGGGCAAACAAAGCGATACAAAAGGGGATGATGGACGGAGCGTTTGAGCAAATCAAACACTCTCCCCAGTCAACTGATCTGGGTTTAATCCATCACCATTCTTTAGCCCACTAAGCCACCCCAGTTCAGACATGGCCATATGCAAATCAGTCTGACCCTGTGCCTCATGGGAACAGTCCAGCCCGAACTGCCAAGCCATGTCTTCCCTGGACCGCAAACAAGCATCCTGGGACCGGTTTCGGATTCATAATCCTCATCAGCCAGGCTATCTTGAATCCAGTGGCCAAGTGAGCAAGGGACTCACGTCTGAGCATACCCTGCCAAACTTAGGGCGAACAAAGCGATACAAAAGGGGATGATGGACGGAGCGTTTGAGCAAATCAAACACTCACCCCCAGTCAACTGATCTGGGTTTAATCCATCACCATTCTTTAGCCCACTAAGCCACCCCAGTTCAGACATGGCCATATGCAAACCAGTCTGACCCTGTGCCTCATGGGAACAGTCCAGCCCGAACTGCCAAGCCATGTCTTCCCTGGACCGGAAACAAGCATCCTGGGACCGGTTTCGGATTCATAATCCTCATCAGCCAGGCTATCTTGAATCCAGTGGCCAAGTGAGCAAGGGACTCACGTCTGAGCATACCCTGCCAAACTTAGGGCGAACAAAGCGATACAAAAGGGGATGATGGACGGAGCGTTTGAGCAAATCAAACACTCACCCCCAGTCAACTGATCTGGGTTTAATCCATCACCATTCATCAGCCCACTAAGCCACCCCAGTTCAGACATGGCCATATGCAAATCAGTCTGACCCTGTGCCTCATGGGAACAGTCCAGCCCGAACTGCCAAGCCATGTCTTCCCTGGACCGGAAGCAAGCATCCTGGGACCGGTTTCGGATTCATAATCCTCATCAGCCAGGCTATCTTGAATCCAGTGGGCAAGGGACTCACATCTGAGCATACCCTGCCAAACCTAGGGCGAACAAAGCGATACAAAAGGGGATGATGGAGGGAGCGTTTGAGCAAATCAAACACTCACCCCCAGTCAACTGATCTGGGTTTAATCCATCACCATTCTTTAGCCCACTAAGCCACCCCAGTTCAGACATGGCCATATGCAAATCAGTCTGACCCTGTGCCTCATGGGAACAGTCCAGCCCGACCTGCCAAGCCATGTCTTCCCTGGACCGGAAACAAGCATCCTGGGACCGGTTTCGAATTCATAATCCTCATCAGCCAGGCTATCTTGAATCCAGTGGCCAAGTGAGCAAGGGACTCACGTCTGAGCATACCCTGCCAAACTTAGGGCGAACAAAGCGATACAAAAGGGGATGATGGACGGAGCGTTTGAGCAAATCAAACACTCTCCCCAGTCAACTGATCTGGGTTTAATCCATCACCATTCTTTAGCCCACTAAGCCACCCCAGTTCAGACATGGCCATATGCAAATCAGTCTGACCCTGTGCCTCATGGGAACAGTCCAGCCCGAACTGCCAAGCCATGTCTTCCCTGGACCGGAAACAAGCATCCTGGGACCGGTTTCGGATTCATAATCCTCATCAGCCAGGCTATCTTGAATCCAGTGGCCAAGTGAGCAAGGGACTCACGTCTGAGCATACCCTTATTTGATATTTATTTATTATCATTTATAAAGCGCTAACTTTCGCTCCGGAGGGAGCATCTTGGCGCTAAGCACACAGAAGGTCGTCTATGGGGGGCATGGATCAAATAGCGTGCCAAACCCTGCCAAACTTAGGGCGAACAAAGCGATACAAAAGGGGATGATGGACGGAGCGTTTGAGCAAATCAAACACTCACCCCCAGTCAACTGATCTGGGTTTAATCCATCACCATTCTTTAGCCCACTAAGCCACCCCAGTTCAGACGTGGCCATATGCAAATCAGTCTGACCCTGTGCCTCATGGGAACAGTCCAGCCCGAACTGCCAAGCCATGTCTTCCCTGGACCGGAAACAAGCATCCTGGGACCGGTTTCGGATTCATAATCCTCATCAGCCAGGCTATCTTGAATCCAGTGGCCAAGTGAGCAAGGGACTCACGTCTGAGCATACCCTGCCAAACTTAGGGCGAACAAAGCGATACAAAAGGGGATGATGGACGGAGCGTTTGAGCAAATCAAACACTCACCCCCCGTCAACTGATCTGGGTTTAATCCATCACCATTCTTTAGCCCATTAAGCCACCCCAGTTCAGACATGGCCATATGCAAACCAGTCTGACCCTGTGCCTCATGGAAACAGTCCAGCCCGAACTGCCAAGCCATGCCTTCCCTGGACCGGAAACAAGCATCCTGGGACCGGTTTCGGATTCATAATCCTCATCAGCCAGGCTATCTTGAATCCAGTGGCCAAGTGAGCAAGGGACTCACGTCTGAGCATACCCTGCCAAACTTAGGGCGAACAAAGCGATACAAAAGGGGATGATGGACGGAGCGTTTGAGCAAATCAAACACTCACCCCCAGTCAACTGATCTGGGTTTAATCCATCACCATTCTTTAGCCCACTAAGCCACCCCAGTTCAGACATGGCCATATGCAAATCAGTCTGACCCTGTGCCTCATGGGAACAGTCCAGCCCGAACTGCAAAGCCATGTCTTCCCTGGACCGGAAACAAGCATCCTGGGACCGGTTTCGGACTCATAATCCTCATCAGCCAGGCTATCTTGAATCCAGTGGCCAAGTGAGCAAGGGACTCACGTTTGAGCATACCCTGCCAAACTTAGGGCAAACAAAGCGATACAAAAGGGGATGATGGACGGAGCGTTTGAGCAAATCAAACACTCACCCCCAGTCAACTGATCTGGGTTTAATCCATCACCATTCTTTAGCCCACTAAGCCACCCCAGTTCAGACATGGCCATATGCAAATCAGTCTGACCCTGTGCCTCATGGGAACAGTCCAGCCCGAACTGCCAAGCCATGTCGTCCCTGGACCGGAAACAAGCATCCTGGGACCGGTTTCGGATTCATAATCCTCATCAGCCAGGCTATCTTGAATCCAGTGGCCAAGTGAGCAAGGGACTCACGTCTGAGCATACCCTGCCAAACTTAGGGCGAACAAAGCGATACAAAAGGGGATGATGGACGGAGCGTTTGAGCAAATCAAACACTCACCCCCAGTCAACTGATCTGGGTTTAATCCATCACCATTCTTTAGCCCACTAAGCCACCCCAGTTCAGACATGGCCATATGCAAATCAGTCTGACCCTGTGCCTCATGGGAACAGTCCAGCCCGAACTGCCAAGCCATGTCTTCCCTGGACCGGAAACAAGCATCCTGGGACCGGTTTCGGATTCATAATCCTCATCAGCCAGGCTATCTTGAATCCAGTGGCCAAGTGAGCAAGGGACTCACGTCTGAGCATACCCTGCCAAACTTAGGGCGAACAAAGCGATACAAAAGGGGATGATGGACGGAGCGTTTGAGAAAATCAAACACTCACCCCCAGTCAACTGATCTGGGTTTAATCCATAACCATTCTTTAGCCCACTAAGCCACCCCAGTTCAGACATGGCCATATGCAAATCAATCTGACCCTGTGCCTCATGGGAACAGTCCAGCCCGTACTGCCAAGCCATGTCTTCCCTGGACCGGAAACAAGCATCCTGGGACCGGTTTCGGATTCATAATCCTCATCAGCCAGGCTATCTTGAATCCAGTGGCCAAGTGAGCAAGGGACTCACGTCTGAGCATACCCTGCCAAACTTAGGGCAAACAAAGCGATACAAAAGGGGATGATGGACGGAGCGTTTGAGCAAATCAAACACTCTCCCCAGTCAACTGATCTGGGTTTAATCCATCACCATTCTTTAGCCCACTAAGCCACCCCAGTTCAGACATGGCCATATGCAAATCAGTCTGACCCTGTGCCTCATGGGAACAGTCCAGCCCGAACTGCCAAGCCATGTCTTCCCTGGACCGGAAACAAGCATCCTGGGACCGGTTTCAGATTCATAATCCTTATCAGCCAGGCTATCTTGAATCCAGTGGCCAAGTGAGCAAGGGACTCACGTCTGAGCATACCCTGCCAAACCTAGGGCAAACAAAGCGATACAAAAGGGGATGATGGACGGAGCGTTTGAGCAAATCAAACACTCTCCCCAGTCAACTGATCTGGGTTTAATCCATCACCATTCTTTAGCCCACTAAGCCACCCCAGTTCAGACATGGCCATATGCAAATCAGTCTGACCCTGTGCCTCATGGGAACAGTCCAGCCCGAACTGCCAAGCCATGTCTTCCCTGGACCGCAAACAAGCATCCTGGGACCGGTTTCGGATTCATAATCCTCATCAGCCAGGCTATCTTGAATCCAGTGGCCAAGTGAGCAAGGGACTCACGTCTGAGCATACCCTGCCAAACTTAGGGCGAACAAAGCGATACAAAAGGGGATGATGGACGGAGCGTTTGAGCAAATCAAACACTCACCCCCAGTCAACTGATCTGGGTTTAATCCATCACCATTCATCAGCCCACTAAGCCACCCCAGTTCAGACATGGCCATATGCAAATCAGTCTGACCCTGTGCCTCATGGGAACAGTCCAGCCCGAACTGCCAAGCCATGTCTTCCCTGGACCGGAAGCAAGCATCCTGGGACCGGTTTCGGATTCATAATCCTCATCAGCCAGGCTATCTTGAATCCAGTGGGCAAGGGACTCACATCTGAGCATACCCTGCCAAACCTAGGGCGAACAAAGCGATACAAAAGGGGATGATGGAGGGAGCGTTTGAGCAAATCAAACACTCACCCCCAGTCAACTGATCTGGGTTTAATCCATCACCATTCTTTAGCCCACTAAGCCACCCCAGTTCAGACATGGCCATATGCAAATCAGTCTGACCCTGTGCCTCATGGGAACAGTCCAGCCCGAACTGCCAAGCCATGTCTTCCCTGGACCGGAAACAAGCATCCTGGGACCGGTTTCGAATTCATAATCCTCATCAGCCAGGCTATCTTGAATCCAGTGGCCAAGTGAGCAAGGGACTCACGTCTGAGCATACCCTGCCAAACTTAGGGCGAACAAAGCGATACAAAAGGGGATGATGGACGGAGCGTTTGAGCAAATCAAACACTCTCCCCAGTCAACTGATCTGGGTTTAATCCATCACCATTCTTTAGCCCACTAAGCCACCCCAGTTCAGACATGGCCATATGCAAATCAGTCTGACCCTGTGCCTCATGGGAACAGTCCAGCCCGAACTGCCAAGCCATGTCTTCCCTGGACCGGAAACAAGCATCCTGGGACCGGTTTCGGATTCATAATCCTCATCAGCCAGGCTATCTTGAATCCAGTGGCCAAGTGAGCAAGGGACTCACGTCTGAGCATACCCTTATTTGATATTTATTTATTATCATTTATAAAGCGCTAACTTTCGCTCCGGAGGGAGCATCTTGGCGCTAAGCACACAGAAGGTCGTCTATGGGGGGCATGGATCAAATAGCGTGCCAAACCCTGCCAAACTTAGGGCGAACAAAGCGATACAAAAGGGGATGATGGACGGAGCGTTTGAGCAAATCAAACACTCACCCCCAGTCAACTGATCTGGGTTTAATCCATCACCATTCTTTAGCCCACTAAGCCACCCCAGTTCAGACGTGGCCATATGCAAATCAGTCTGACCCTGTGCCTCATGGGAACAGTCCAGCCCGAACTGCCAAGCCATGTCTTCCCTGGACCGGAAACAAGCATCCTGGGACCGGTTTCGGATTCAGAATCCTCATCAGCCAGGCTATCTTGAATCCAGTGGCCAAGTGAGCAAGGGACTCACGTCTGAGCATACCCTGACAAACTTAGGGCGAACAAAGCGATACAAAAGGGGATGATGGACGGAGCGTTTGAGCAAATCAAACACTCACCCCCAGTCAACTGATCTGGGTTTAATCCATCACCATTCTTCAGCCCACTAAGCCACCCCAGTTCAGACATGGCCATATGCAAATCAGTCTGACCCTGTGCCTCAAGGGAACAGTCCAGCCCGAACTGCCAAGCCATGTCTTCCCTGGACCGGAAACAAGCATCCTGGGACCGGTTTCGGACTCATAATCCTCATCAGCCAGGCTATCTTGAATCCAGTGGCCAAGTGAGCAAGGGACTCACGTCTGAGCATACCCTGCCAAACTTAGGGCAAACAAAGCGATACAAAAGGGGATGATGGACGGAGCGTTTGAGCAAATCAAACACTCACCCCCAGTCAACTGATCTGGGTTTAATCCATCACCATTCTTTAGCCCACTAAGCCACCCCAGTTCAGACATGGCCATATGCAAATCAGTCTGACCCTGTGCCTCATGGGAACAGTCCAGCCCGAACTGCCAAGCCATGTCTTCCCTGGACCGGAAACAAGCATCCTGGGACCGGTTTCGGATTCATAATCCTCATCAGCCAGGCTATCTTGAATCCAGTGGCCAAGTGAGCAAGGGACTCACGTCTGAGCATACCCTGCCAAACTTAGGGCGAACAAAGCGATACAAAAGGGGATGATGGACGGAGCGTTTGAGCAAATCAAACACTCACCCCCAGTCAACTGATCTGGGTTTAATCCATCACCATTCTTTAGCCCACTAAGCCACCCCAGTTCAGACATGGCCATATGCAAATCAGTCTGACCCTGTGCCTCATGGGAACAGTCCAGCCCGAACTGCCAAGCCATGTCTTCCCTGGACCGGAAACAAGCATCCTGGGACCAGTTTCGGATTCATAATCCTCATCAGCCAGGCTATCTTGAATCCAGTGGCCAAGTGAGCAAGGGACTCACGTCTGAGCATACCCTGCCAAACTTAGGGCGAACAAAGCGATACAAAAGGGGATGATGGACGGAGCGTTTGAGCAAATCAAACACTCACCCCCAGTCAACTGATCTGGGTTTAATCCATCACCATTCGTTAGCCCACTAAGCCACCCCAGTTCAGACATGGCCATATGCAAATCAGTCTGACCCTGTGCCTCATGGGAACAGTCCAGCCCGAACTGCCAAGCCATGTCTTCCCTGGACTGGAAACAAGCATCCTGGGACCGGTTTCGGATTCATAATCCTCATCAGCCAGGCTATCTTGAATCCAGTGGCCAAGTGAGCAAGGGACTCACGTCTGAGCATACCCTTATTTGATATTTATTTATTATCATTTATAAAGCGCTAACTTTCGCTCCGGAGGGAGCATCTTGGCGCTAAGCACACAGAAGGTCGTCTATGGGGGGCATGGATCAAATAGCGTGCCAAACCCTGCCAAACTTAGGGCGAACAAAGCGATACAAAAGGGGATGATGGACGGAGCGTTTGAGCAAATCAAACACTCACCCCCAGTCAACTGATCTGGGTTTAATCCATCACCATTCTTTAGCCCACTAAGCCACCCCAGTTCAGACGTGGCCATATGCAAATCAGTCTGACCCTGTGCCTCATGGGAACAGTCCAGCCCGAACTGCCAAGCCATGTCTTCCCTGGACCGGAAACAAGCATCCTGGGACCGGTTTCGGATTCAGAATCCTCATCAGCCAGGCTATCTTGAATCCAGTGGCCAAGTGAGCAAGGGACTCACGTCTGAGCATACCCTGACAAACTTAGGGCGAACAAAGCGATACAAAAGGGGATGATGGACGGAGCGTTTGAGCAAATCAAACACTCACCCCCAGTCAACTGATCTGGGTTTAATCCATCACCATTCTTCAGCCCACTAAGCCACCCCAGTTCAGACATGGCCATATGCAAATCAGTCTGACCCTGTGCCTCAAGGGAACAGTCCAGCCCGAACTGCCAAGCCATGTCTTCCCTGGACCGGAAACAAGCATCCTGGGACCGGTTTCGGACTCATAATCCTCATCAGCCAGGCTATCTTGAATCCAGTGGCCAAGTGAGCAAGGGACTCACGTCTGAGCATACCCTGCCAAACTTAGGGCAAACAAAGCGATACAAAAGGGGATGATGGACGGAGCGTTTGAGCAAATCAAACACTCACCCCCAGTCAACTGATCTGGGTTTAATCCATCACCATTCTTAGGCCCACTAAGCCACCCCAGTTCAGACATGGCCATATGCAAATCAGTCTGACCCTGTGCCTCATGGGAACAGTCCAGCCCGAACTGCCAAGCCATGTCTTCCCTGGACCGGAAACAAGCATCCTGGGACCGGTTTCGGATTCATAATCCTCATCAGCCAGGCTATCTTGAATCCAGTGGCCAAGTGAGCAAGGGACTCACGTCTGAGCATACCCTGCCAAACTTAGGGCGAACAAAGCGATACAAAAGGGGATGATGGACGGAGCGTTTGAGCAAATCAAACACTCACCCCCAGTCAACTGATCTGGGTTTAATCCATCACCATTCTTTAGCCCACTAAGCCACCCCAGTTCAGACATGGCCATATGCAAATCAGTCTGACCCTGTGCCTCATGGGAACAGTCCAGCCCGAACTGCCAAGCCATGTCTTCCCTGGACCGGAAACAAGCATCCTGGGACCGGTTTCGGATTCATAATCCTCATCAGCCAGGCTATCTTGAATCCAGTGGCCAAGTGAGCAAGGGACTCACGTCTGAGCATACCCTGCCAAACTTAGGGCAAACAAAGCGATACAAAAGGGGATGATGGACGGAGCGTTTGAGCAAATCAAACACTCTCCCCAGTCAACTGATCTGGGTTTAATCCATCACCATTCTTTAGCCCACTAAGCCACCCCAGTTCAGACATGGCCATATGCAAATCAGTCTGACCCTGTGCCTCATGGGAACAGTCCAGCCCGAACTGCCAAGCCATGTCTTCCCTGGACCGGAAACAAGCATCCTGGGACCGGTTTCAGATTCATAATCCTCATCAGCCAGGCTATCTTGAATCCAGTGGCCAAGTGAACAAGGGACTCACGTCTGAGCATACCTTGCCAAACTTAGGGCGAACAAAGCGATACAAAAGGGGATGATGGACGGAGCGTTTGAGCAAATCAAACACTCACCCCCAGTCAACTGATCTGGGTTTAATCCATCACCATTCTTTAGCCCACTAAGCCACCCCAGTTCAGACATGGCCATATGCAAATCAGTCTGACCCTGTGCCTCATGGGAACAGTCCAGCCCGAACTGCCAAGCCATGTCTTCCCTGGACCGGAAACAAGCATCCTGGGACCGGTTTCGGATTCATAATCCTCATCAGCCAGGCTATCTTGAATCCAGTGGCCAAGTGAGCAAGGGACTCACGTCTGAGCATACCCTGCCAAACTTAGGGCGAACAAAGCGATACAAAAGGGGATGATGGACGGAGCGTTTGAGCAAATCAAACACTCACCCCCAGTCAACTGATCTGGGTTTAATCCATCACCATTCTTTAGCCCACTAAGCCACCCCAGTTCAGACATGGCCATATGTAAATCAGTCTGACCCTGTGCCTCATGGGAACAGTCCAGCCCGAACTGCAAAGCCATGTCTTCCCTGGACCGGAAACAAGCATCCTGGGACCGGTTTCGGACTCATAATCCTCATCAGCCAGGCTATCTTGAATCCAGTGGCCAAGTGAGCAAGGGACTCACGTTTGAGCATACCCTGCCAAACTTAGGGCAAACAAAGCGATACAAAAGGGGATGATGGACGGAGCGTTTGAGCAAATCAAACACTCACCCCCAGTCAACTGATCTGGGTTTAATCCATCACCATTCTTTAGCCCACTAAGCCACCCCAGTTCAGACATGGCCATATGCAAATCAATCTGACCCTGTGCCTCATGGGAACAGTCCAGCCCGTACTGCCAAGCCATGTCTTCCCTGGACCGGAAACAAGCATCCTGGGACCGGTTTCGGATTCATAATCCTCATCAGCCAGGCTATCTTGAATCCAGTGGCCAAGTGAGCAAGGGACTCACGTCTGAGCATACCCTGCCAAACTTAGGGCAAACAAAGCGATACAAAAGGGGATGATGGACGGAGCGTTTGAGCAAATCAAACACTCTCCCCAGTCAACTGATCTGGGTTTAATCCATCACCATTCTTTAGCCCACTAAGCCACCCCAGTTCAGACATGGCCATATGCAAATCAGTCTGACCCTGTGCCTCATGGGAACAGTCCAGCCCGAACTGCCAAGCCATGTCTTCCCTGGACCGGAAACAAGCATCCTGGGACCGGTTTCAGATTCATAATCCTTATCAGCCAGGCTATCTTGAATCCAGTGGCCAAGTGAGCAAGGGACTCACGTCTGAGCATACCCTGCCAAACTTAGGGCAAACAAAGCGATACAAAAGGGGATGATGGACGGAGCGTTTGAGCAAATCAAACACTCTCCCCAGTCAACTGATCTGGGTTTAATCCATCACCATTCTTTAGCCCACTAAGCCACCCCAGTTCAGACATGGCCATATGCAAATCAGTCTGACCCTGTGCCTCATGGGAACAGTCCAGCCCGAACTGCCAAGCCATGTCTTCCCTGGACCGCAAACAAGCATCCTGGGACCGGTTTCGGATTCATAATCCTCATCAGCCAGGCTATCTTGAATCCAGTGGCCAAGTGAGCAAGGGACTCACGTCTGAGCATACCCTGCCAAACTTAGGGCGAACAAAGCGATACAAAAGGGGATGATGGACGGAGCGTTTGAGCAAATCAAACACTCACCCCCAGTCAACTGATCTGGGTTTAATCCATCACCATTCTTTAGCCCACTAAGCCACCCCAGTTCAGACATGGCCATATGCAAACCAGTCTGACCCTGTGCCTCATGGGAACAGTCCAGCCCGAACTGCCAAGCCATGTCTTCCCTGGACCGGAAACAAGCATCCTGGGACCGGTTTCGGATTCATAATCCTCATCAGCCAGGCTATCTTGAATCCAGTGGCCAAGTGAGCAAGGGACTCACGTCTGAGCATACCCTGCCAAACTTAGGGCGAACAAAGCGATACAAAAGGGGATGATGGACGGAGCGTTTGAGCAAATCAAACACTCTCCCCAGTCAACTGATCTGGGTTTAATCCATCACCATTCTTTAGCCCACTAAGCCACCCCAGTTCAGACATGGCCATATGCAAATCAGTCTGACCCTGTGCCTCATGGGAACAGTCCAGCCCGAACTGCCAAGCCATGTCTTCCCTGGACCGGAAACAAGCATCCTGGGACCGGTTTCGGATTCATAATCCTCATCAGCCAGGCTATCTTGAATCCAGTGGCCAAGTGAGCAAGGGACTCACGTCTGAGCATACCCTTATTTGATATTTATTTATTATCATTTATAAAGCGCTAACTTTCGCTCCGGAGGGAGCATCTTGGCGCTAAGCACACAGAAGGTCGTCTATGGGGGGCATGGATCAAATAGCGTGCCAAACCCTGCCAAACTTAGGGCGAACAAAGCGATACAAAAGGGGATGATGGACGGAGCGTTTGAGCAAATCAAACACTCACCCCCAGTCAACTGATCTGGGTTTAATCCATCACCATTCTTTAGCCCACTAAGCCACCCCAGTTCAGACGTGGCCATATGCAAATCAGTCTGACCCTGTGCCTCATGGGAACAGTCCAGCCCGAACTGCCAAGCCATGTCTTCCCTGGACCGGAAACAAGCATCCTGGGACCGGTTTCGGATTCAGAATCCTCATCAGCCAGGCTATCTTGAATCCAGTGGCCAAGTGAGCAAGGGACTCACGTCTGAGCATACCCTGACAAACTTAGGGCGAACAAAGCGATACAAAAGGGGATGATGGACGGAGCGTTTGAGCAAATCAAACACTCACCCCCAGTCAACTGATCTGGGTTTAATCCATCACCATTCTTCAGCCCACTAAGCCACCCCAGTTCAGACATGGCCATATGCAAATCAGTCTGACCCTGTGCCTCAAGGGAACAGTCCAGCCCGAACTGCCAAGCCATGTCTTCCCTGGACCGGAAACAAGCATCCTGGGACCGGTTTCGGACTCATAATCCTCATCAGCCAGGCTATCTTGAATCCAGTGGCCAAGTGAGCAAGGGACTCACGTCTGAGCATACCCTGCCAAACTTAGGGCAAACAAAGCGATACAAAAGGGGATGATGGACGGAGCGTTTGAGCAAATCAAACACTCACCCCCAGTCAACTGATCTGGGTTTAATCCATCACCATTCTTTAGCCCACTAAGCCACCCCAGTTCAGACATGGCCATATGCAAATCAGTCTGACCCTGTGCCTCATGGGAACAGTCCAGCCCGAACTGCCAAGCCATGTCTTCCCTGGACCGGAAACAAGCATCCTGGGACCGGTTTCGGATTCATAATCCTCATCAGCCAGGCTATCTTGAATCCAGTGGCCAAGTGAGCAAGGGACTCACGTCTGAGCATACCCTGCCAAACTTAGGGCGAACAAAGCGATACAAAAGGGGATGATGGACGGAGCGTTTGAGCAAATCAAACACTCACCCCCAGTCAACTGATCTGGGTTTAATCCATCACCATTCTTTAGCCCACTAAGCCACCCCAGTTCAGACATGGCCATATGCAAATCAGTCTGACCCTGTGCCTCATGGGAACAGTCCAGCCCGAACTGCCAAGCCATGTCTTCCCTGGACCGGAAACAAGCATCCTGGGACCGGTTTCGGATTCATAATCCTCATCAGCCAGGCTATCTTGAATCCAGTGGCCAAGTGAGCAAGGGACTCACGTCTGAGCATACCCTGCCAAACTTAGGGCGAACAAAGCGATACAAAAGGGGATGATGGACGGAGCGTTTGAGCAAATCAAACACTCACCCCCAGTCAACTGATCTGGGTTTAATCCATCACCATTCTTTAGCCCACTAAGCCACCCCAGTTCAGACATGGCCATATGCAAATCAATCTGACCCTGTGCCTCATGGGAACAGTCCAGCCCGTACTGCCAAGCCATGTCTTCCCTGGACCGGAAACAAGCATCCTGGGACCGGTTTCGGATTCATAATCCTCATCAGCCAGGCTATCTTGAATCCAGTGGCCAAGTGAGCAAGGGACTCACGTCTGAGCATACCCTGCCAAACTTAGGGCAAACAAAGCGATACAAAAGGGGATGATGGACGGAGCGTTTGAGCAAATCAAACACTCTCCCCAGTCAACTGATCTGGGTTTAATCCATCACCATTCTTTAGCCCACTAAGCCACCCCAGTTCAGACATGGCCATATGCAAATCAGTCTGACCCTGTGCCTCATGGGAACAGTCCAGCCCGAACTGCCAAGCCATGTCTTCCCTGGACCGGAAACAAGCATCCTGGGACCGGTTTCAGATTCATAATCCTCAAAAGCCAGGCTATCTTGAATCCAGTGGCCAAGTGAGCAAGGGACTCACGTCTGAGCATACCCTGCCAAACTTAGGGCGAACAAAGCGATACAAAAGGGGATGATGGACGGAGCGTTTGAGCAAATCAAACACTCTCCCCAGTCAACTGATCTGGGTTTAATCCATCACCATTCTTTAGCCCACTAAGCCACCCCAGTTCAGACATGGCCATATGCAAATCAGTCTGACCCTGTGCCTCATGGGAACAGTCCAGCCCGAACTGCCAAGCCATGTCTTCCCTGGACCGCAAACAAGCATCCTGGGACCGGTTTCGGATTCATAATCCTCATCAGCCAGGCTATCTTGAATCCAGTGGCCAAGTGAACAAGGGACTCACGTCTGAGCATACCTTGCCAAACTTAGGGCGAACAAAGCGATACAAAAGGGGATGATGGACGGAGCGTTTGAGCAAATCAAACACTCACCCCCAGTCAACTGATCTGGGTTTAATCCATCACCATTCTTTAGCCCACTAAGCCACCCCAGTTCAGACATGGCCATATGCAAATCAGTCTGACCCTGTGCCTCATGGGAACAGTCCAGCCCGAACTGCCAAGCCATGTCTTCCCTGGACCGGAAACAAGCATCCTGGGACCGGTTTCGGATTCATAATCCTCATCAGCCAGGCTATCTTGAATCCAGTGGCCAAGTGAGCAAGGGACTCACGTCTGAGCATACCCTGCCAAACTTAGGGCGAACAAAGCGATACAAAAGGGGATGATGGACGGAGCGTTTGAGCAAATCAAACACTCACCCCCAGTCAACTGATCTGGGTTTAATCCATCACCATTCTTTAGCCCACTAAGCCACCCCAGTTCAGACATGGCCATATGCAAATCAGTCTGACCCTGTGCCTCATGGGAACAGTCCAGCCCGAACTGCAAAGCCATGTCTTCCCTGGACCGGAAACAAGCATCCTGGGACCGGTTTCGGACTCATAATCCTCATCAGCCAGGCTATCTTGAATCCAGTGGCCAAGTGAGCAAGGGACTCACGTTTGAGCATACCCTGCCAAACTTAGGGCAAACAAAGCGATACAAAAGGGGATGATGGACGGAGCGTTTGAGCAAATCAAACACTCACCCCCAGTCAACTGATCTGGGTTTAATCCATCACCATTCTTTAGCCCACTAAGCCACCCCAGTTCAGACATGGCCATATGCAAATCAGTCTGACCCTGTGCCTCATGGGAACAGTCCAGCCCGAACTGCCAAGCCATGTCGTCCCTGGACCGGAAACAAGCATCCTGGGACCGGTTTCGGATTCATAATCCTCATCAGCCAGGCTATCTTGAATCCAGTGGCCAAGTGAGCAAGGGACTCACGTCTGAGCATACCCTGCCAAACTTAGGGCGAACAAAGCGATACAAAAAGGGATGATGGACGGAGCGTTTGAGCAAATCAAACACTCACCCCCAGTCAACTGATCTGGGTTTAATCCATCACCATTCTTTAGCCCACTAAGCCACCCCAGTTCAGACATGGCCATATGCAAATCAGTCTGACCCTGTGCCTCATGGGAACAGTCCAGCCCGAACTGCCAAGCCATGTCTTCCCTGGACCGGAAACAAGCATCCTGGGACCGGTTTCGGATTCATAATCCTCATCAGCCAGGCTATCTTGAATCCAGTGGCCAAGTGAGCAAGGGACTCACGTCTGAGCATACCCTGCCAAACTTAGGGCGAACAAAGCGATACAAAAGGGGATGATGGACGGAGCGTTTGAGAAAATCAAACACTCACCCCCAGTCAACTGATCTGGGTTTAATCCATCACCATTCTTTAGCCCACTAAGCCACCCCAGTTCAGACATGGCCATATGCAAATCAATCTGACCCTGTGCCTCATGGGAACAGTCCAGCCCGTACTGCCAAGCCATGTCTTCCCTGGACCGGAAACAAGCATCCTGGGACCGGTTTCGGATTCATAATCCTCATCAGCCAGGCTATCTTGAATCCAGTGGCCAAGTGAGCAAGGGACTCACGTCTGAGCATACCCTGCCAAACTTAGGGCAAACAAAGCGATACAAAAGGGGATGATGGACGGAGCGTTTGAGCAAATCAAACACTCTCCCCAGTCAACTGATCTGGGTTTAATCCATCACCATTCTTTAGCCCACTAAGCCACCCCAGTTCAGACATGGCCATATGCAAATCAGTCTGACCCTGTGCCTCATGGGAACAGTCCAGCCCGAACTGCCAAGCCATGTCTTCCCTGGACCGGAAACAAGCATCCTGGGACCGGTTTCAGATTCATAATCCTTATCAGCCAGGCTATCTTGAATCCAGTGGCCAAGTGAGCAAGGGACTCACGTCTGAGCATACCCTGCCAAACTTAGGGCAAACAAAGCGATACAAAAGGGGATGATGGACGGAGCGTTTGAGCAAATCAAACACTCTCCCCAGTCAACTGATCTGGGTTTAATCCATCACCATTCTTTAGCCCACTAAGCCACCCCAGTTCAGACATGGCCATATGCAAATCAGTCTGACCCTGTGCCTCATGGGAACAGTCCAGCCCGAACTGCCAAGCCATGTCTTCCCTGGACCGCAAACAAGCATCCTGGGACCGGTTTCGGATTCATAATCCTCATCAGCCAGGCTATCTTGAATCCAGTGGCCAAGTGAGCAAGGGACTCACGTCTGAGCATACCCTGCCAAACTTAGGGCGAACAAAGCGATACAAAAGGGGATGATGGACGGAGCGTTTGAGCAAATCAAACACTCACCCCCAGTCAACTGATCTGGGTTTAATCCATCACCATTCTTTAGCCCACTAAGCCACCCCAGTTCAGACATGGCCATATGCAAACCAGTCTGACCCTGTGCCTCATGGGAACAGTCCAGCCCGAACTGCCAAGCCATGTCTTCCCTGGACCGGAAACAAGCATCCTGGGACCGGTTTCGGATTCATAATCCTCATCAGCCAGGCTATCTTGAATCCAGTGGCCAAGTGAGCAAGGGACTCACGTCTGAGCATACCCTGCCAAACTTAGGGCGAACAAAGCGATACAAAAGGGGATGATGGACGGAGCGTTTGAGCAAATCAAACACTCACCCCCAGTCAACTGATCTGGGTTTAATCCATCACCATTCATCAGCCCACTAAGCCACCCCAGTTCAGACATGGCCATATGCAAATCAGTCTGACCCTGTGCCTCATGGGAACAGTCCAGCCCGAACTGCCAAGCCATGTCTTCCCTGGACCGGAAGCAAGCATCCTGGGACCGGTTTCGGATTCATAATCCTCATCAGCCAGGCTATCTTGAATCCAGTGGGCAAGGGACTCACATCTGAGCATACCCTGCCAAACCTAGGGCGAACAAAGCGATACAAAAGGGGATGATGGAGGGAGCGTTTGAGCAAATCAAACACTCACCCCCAGTCAACTGATCTGGGTTTAATCCATCACCATTCT
Organism: Lissotriton helveticus; assembly: GCF_964261635.1. Lineage (NCBI taxonomy): Eukaryota > Metazoa > Chordata > Amphibia > Caudata > Salamandridae > Lissotriton > Lissotriton helveticus. The sequence goes on from NC_136061.1 coordinate 174,823,500, forward strand.
TTAGCCCACTAAGCCACCCCAGTTCAGACATGGCCATATGCAAATCAGTCTGACCCTGTGCCTCATGGGAACAGTCCAGCCCGAACTGCCAAGCCATGTCTTCCCTGGACCGGAAACAAGCATCCTGGGACCGGTTTCGAATTCATAATCCTCATCAGCCAGGCTATCTTGAATCCAGTGGCCAAGTGAGCAAGGGACTCACGTCTGAGCATACCCTGCCAAACTTAGGGCGAACAAAGCGATACAAAAGGGGATGATGGACGGAGCGTTTGAGCAAATCAAACACTCTCCCCAGTCAACTGATCTGGGTTTAATCCATCACCATTCTTTAGCCCACTAAGCCACCCCAGTTCAGACATGGCCATATGCAAATCAGTCTGACCCTGTGCCTCATGGGAACAGTCCAGCCCGAACTGCCAAGCCATGTCTTCCCTGGACCGGAAACAAGCATCCTGGGACCGGTTTCGGATTCATAATCCTCATCAGCCAGGCTATCTTGAATCCAGTGGCCAAGTGAGCAAGGGACTCACGTCTGAGCATACCCTTATTTGATATTTATTTATTATCATTTATAAAGCGCTAACTTTCGCTCCGGAGGGAGCATCTTGGCGCTAAGCACACAGAAGGTCGTCTATGGGGGGCATGGATCAAATAGCGTGCCAAACCCTGCCAAACTTAGGGCGAACAAAGCGATACAAAAGGGGATGATGGACGGAGCGTTTGAGCAAATCAAACACTCACCCCCAGTCAACTGATCTGGGTTTAATCCATCACCATTCTTTAGCCCACTAAGCCACCCCAGTTCAGACGTGGCCATATGCAAATCAGTCTGACCCTGTGCCTCATGGGAACAGTCCAGCCCGAACTGCCAAGCCATGTCTTCCCTGGACCGGAAACAAGCATCCTGGGACCGGTTTCGGATTCAGAATCCTCATCAGCCAGGCTATCTTGAATCCAGTGGCCAAGTGAGCAAGGGACTCACGTCTGAGCATACCCTGACAAACTTAGGGCGAACAAAGCGATACAAAAGGGGATGATGGACGGAGCGTTTGAGCAAATCAAACACTCACCCCCAGTCAACTGATCTGGGTTTAATCCATCACCATTCTTCAGCCCACTAAGCCACCCCAGTTCAGACATGGCCATATGCAAATCAGTCTGACCCTGTGCCTCAAGGGAACAGTCCAGCCCGAACTGCCAAGCCATGTCTTCCCTGGACCGGAAACAAGCATCCTGGGACCGGTTTCGGACTCATAATCCTCATCAGCCAGGCTATCTTGAATCCAGTGGCCAAGTGAGCAAGGGACTCACGTCTGAGCATACCCTGCCAAACTTAGGGCAAACAAAGCGATACAAAAGGGGATGATGGACGGAGCGTTTGAGCAAATCAAACACTCACCCCCAGTCAACTGATCTGGGTTTAATCCATCACCATTCTTTAGCCCACTAAGCCACCCCAGTTCAGACATGGCCATATGCAAATCAGTCTGACCCTGTGCCTCATGGGAACAGTCCAGCCCGAACTGCCAAGCCATGTCTTCCCTGGACCGGAAACAAGCATCCTGGGACCGGTTTCGGATTCATAATCCTCATCAGCCAGGCTATCTTGAATCCAGTGGCCAAGTGAGCAAGGGACTCACGTCTGAGCATACCCTGCCAAACTTAGGGCGAACAAAGCGATACAAAAGGGGATGATGGACGGAGCGTTTGAGCAAATCAAACACTCACCCCCAGTCAACTGATCTGGGTTTAATCCATCACCATTCTTTAGCCCACTAAGCCACCCCAGTTCAGACATGGCCATATGCAAATCAGTCCGACCCTGTGCCTCATGGGAACAGTCCAGCCCGAACTGCCAAGCCATGTCTTCCCTGGACCGGAAACAAGCATCCTGGGACCGGTTTCGGATTCATAATCCTCATCAGCCAGGCTATCTTGAATCCAGTGGCCAAGTGAGCAAGGGACTCACGTCTGAGCATACCCTGCCAAACTTAGGGCGAACAAAGCGATACAAAAGGGGATGATGGACGGAGCGTTTGAGCAAATCAAACACTCACCCCCAGTCAACTGATCTGGGTTTAATCCATCACCATTCTTTAGCCCACTAAGCCACCCCAGTTCAGACATGGCCATATGCAAATCAATCTGACCCTGTGCCTCATGGGAACAGTCCAGCCCGAACTGCCAAGCCATGTCTTCCCTGGACCGGAAACAAGCATCCTGGGACCGGTTCGGATTCATAATCCTCATCAGCCAGGCTATCTTGAATCCAGTGGCCAAGTGAGCAAGGGACTCACGTCTGAGCATACCCTGCCAAACTTAGGGCAAACAAAGCGATACAAAAGGGGATGATGGACGGAGCGTTTGAGCAAATCAAACACTCTCCCCAGTCAACTGATCTGGGTTTAATCCATCACCATTCTTTAGCCCACTAAGCCACCCCAGTTCAGACATGGCCATATGCAAATCAGTCTGACCCTGTGCCTCATGGGAACAGTCCAGCCCGAACTGCCAAGCCATGTCTTCCCTGGACCGGAAACAAGCATCCTGGGACCGGTTTCAGATTCATAATCCTCATCAGCCAGGCTATCTTGAATCCAGTGGCCAAGTGAGCAAGGGACTCACGTCTGAGCATACCCTGCCAAACTTAGGGCGAACAAAGCGATACAAAAGGGGATGATGGACGGAGCGTTTGAGCAAATCAAACACTCTCCCCAGTCAACTGATCTGGGTTTAATCCATCACCATTCTTTAGCCCACTAAGCCACCCCAGTTCAGACATGGCCATATGCAAATCAGTCTGACCCTGTGCCTCATGGGAACAGTCCAGCCCGAACTGCCAAGCCATGTCTTCCCTGGACCGCAAACAAGCATCCTGGGACCGGTTTCGGATTCATAATCCTCATCAGCCAGGCTATCTTGAATCCAGTGGCCAAGTGAACAAGGGACTCACGTCTGAGCATACCTTGCCAAACTTAGGGCGAACAAAGCGATACAAAAGGGGATGATGGACGGAGCGTTTGAGCAAATCAAACACTCACCCCCAGTCAACTGATCTGGGTTTAATCCATCACCATTCTTTAGCCCACTAAGCCACCCCAGTTCAGACATGGCCATATGCAAATCAGTCTGACCCTGTGCCTCATGGGAACAGTCCAGCCCGAACTGCCAAGCCATGTCTTCCCTGGACCGGAAACAAGCATCCTGGGACCGGTTTCGGATTCATAATCCTCATCAGCCAGGCTATCTTGAATCCAGTGGCCAAGTGAGCAAGGGACTCACGTCTGAGCATACCCTGCCAAACTTAGGGCGAACAAAGCGATACAAAAGGGGATGATGGACGGAGCGTTTGAGCAAATCAAACACTCACCCCCAGTCAACTGATCTGGGTTTAATCCATCACCATTCTTTAGCCCACTAAGCCACCCCAGTTCAGACATGGCCATATGCAAACCAGGCTGACCCTGTGCCTCATGGGAACAGTCCAGCCCGAACTGCCGAGCCATGTCTTCCCTGGACCGGAAACAAGCATCCTGGGACCGGTTTCGGATTCATAATCCTCATCAGCCAGGCTATCTTGAATCCAGTGGCCAAGTGAGCACGGGACTCACGTCTGAGCATACCCTGCCAAACTTAGGGCGAACAAAGCGATACAAAAGGGGATGATGGACGGAGCGTTTGAGCAAATCAAACACTCACCCCCAGTCAACTGATCTGGGTTTAATCCATCACCATTCTTCAGCCCACTAAGCCACCCCAGTTCAGACATGGCCATATGCAAATCAGTCTGACCCTGTGCCTCATGGGAACAGTCCAGCCCGAACTGCCAAGCCATGTCTTCCCTGGACCGGAAGCAAGCATCCTGGGACCGGTTTCGGATTCATAATCCTCATCAGCCAGGCTATCTTGAATCCAGTGGGCAAGGGACTCACATCTGAGCATACCCTGCCAAACCTAGGGCGAACAAAGCGATACAAAAGGGGATGATGGAGGGAGCGTTTGAGCAAATCAAACACTCACCCCCAGTCAACTGATCTGGGTTTAATCCATCACCATTCTTTAGCCCACTAAGCCACCCCAGTTCAGACATGGCCATATGCAAATCAGTCTGACCCTGTGCCTCATGGGAACAGTCCAGCCCGAACTGCCAAGCCATGTCTTCCCTGGACCGGAAACAAGCATCCTGGGACCGGTTTCGGATTCATAATCCTCATCAGCCAGGCTATCTTGAATCCAGTGGCCCAGTGAGCAAGGGACTCACGTCTGAGCATACCCTGCCAAACTTAGGGCGAACAAAGCGATACAAAAGGGGATGATGGACGGAGCGTTTGAGCAAATCAAACACTCTCCCCAGTCAACTGATCTGGGTTTAATCCATCACCATTCTTTAGCCCACTAAGCCACCCCAGTTCAGACATGGCCATATGCAAATCAGTCTGACCCTGTGCCTCATGGGAACAGTCCAGCCCGAACTGCCAAGCCATGTCTTCCCTGGACCGGAAACAAGCATCCTGGGACCGGTTTCGGATTCATAATCCTCATCAGCCAGGCTATCTTGAATCCAGTGGCCAAGTGAGCAAGGGACTCACGTCTGAGCATACCCTGCCAAACTTAGGGCGAACAAAGCGATACAAAAGGGGATGATGGACGGAGCGTTTGAGCAAATCAAACACTCACCCCCAGTCAACTGATCTGGGTTTAATCCATCACCATTCTTTAGCCCACTAAGCCACCCCAGTTCAGACATGGCCATATGCAAATCAGTCTGACCCTGTGCCTCATGGGAACAGTCCAGCCCGAACTGCCAAGCCATGTCTTCCCTGGACCGGAAACAAGCATCCTGGGACCGGTTTCGGATTCAGAATCCTCATCAGCCAGGCTATCTTGAATCCAGTGGCCAAGTGAGCAAGGGACTCACGTCTGAGCATACCCTGACAAACTTAGGGCGAACAAAGCGATACAAAAGGGGATGATGGACGGAGCGTTTGAGCAAATCAAACACTCACCCCCAGTCAACTGATCTGGGTTTAATCCATCACCATTCTTCAGCCCACTAAGCCACCCCAGTTCAGACATGGCCATATGCAAATCAGTCTGACCCTGTGCCTCAAGGGAACAGTCCAGCCCGAACTGCCAAGCCATGTCTTCCCTGGACCGGAAGCAAGCATCCTGGGACCGGTTTCGGATTCATAATCCTCATCAGCCAGGCTATCTTGAATCCAGTGGCCAAGTGAGCAAGGGACTCACATCTGAGCATACCCTGCCAAACCTAGGGCGAACAAAGCGATACAAAAGGGGATGATGGAGGGAGCGTTTGAGCAAATCAAACACTCACCCCCAGTCAACTGATCTGGGTTTAATCCATCACCATTCTTTAGCCCACTAAGCCACCCCAGTTCAGACATGGCCATATGCAAATCAGTCTGACCCTGTGCCTCATGGGAACAGTCCAGCCCGAACTGCCAAGCCATGTCTTCCCTGGACCGGAAACAAGCATCCTGGGACCGGTTTCGGATTCATAATCCTCATCAGCCAGGCTATCTTGAATCCAGTGGCCAAGTGAGCAAGGGACTCACGTCTGAGCATACCCTGCCAAACTTAGGGCGAACAAAGCGATACAAAAGGGGATGATGGACGGAGCGTTTGAGCAAATCAAACACTCACCCCCAGTCAACTGATCTGGGTTTAATCCATCACCATTCTTTAGCCCACTAAGCCACCCCAGTTCAGACATGGCCATATGCAAACCAGGCTGACCCTGTGCCTCATGGGAACAGTCCAGCCCGAACTGCCAAGCCATGTCTTCCCTGGACCGGAAACAAGCATCCTGGGACCGGTTTCGGATTCATAATCCTCATCAGCCAGGCTATCTTGAATCCAGTGGCCAAGTGAGCACGGGACTCACGTCTGAGCATACCCTGCCAAACTTAGGGCGAACAAAGCGATACAAAAGGGGATGATGGACGGAGCGTTTGAGCAAATCAAACACTCACCCCCAGTCAACTGATCTGGGTTTAATCCATCACCATTCTTCAGCCCACTAAGCCACCCCAGTTCAGACATGGCCATATGCAAATCAGTCTGACCCTGTGCCTCATGGGAACAGTCCAGCCCGAACTGCCAAGCCATGTCTTCCCTGGACCGGAAGCAAGCATCCTGGGACCGGTTTCGGATTCATAATCCTCATCAGCCAGGCTATCTTGAATCCAGTGGGCAAGGGACTCACATCTGAGCATACCCTGCCAAACCTAGGGCGAACAAAGCGATACAAAAGGGGATGATGGAGGGAGCGTTTGAGCAAATCAAACACTCACCCCCAGTCAACTGATCTGGGTTTAATCCATCACCATTCTTTAGCCCACTAAGCCACCCCAGTTCAGACATGGCCATATGCAAATCAGTCTGACCCTGTGCCTCATGGGAACAGTCCAGCCCGAACTGCCAAGCCATGTCTTCCCTGGACCGGAAACAAGCATCCTGGGACCGGTTTCGGATTCATAATCCTCATCAGCCAGGCTATCTTGAATCCAGTGGCCCAGTGAGCAAGGGACTCACGTCTGAGCATACCCTGCCAAACTTAGGGCGAACAAAGCGATACAAAAGGGGATGATGGACGGAGCGTTTGAGCAAATCAAACACTCTCCCCAGTCAACTGATCTGGGTTTAATCCATCACCATTCTTTAGCCCACTAAGCCACCCCAGTTCAGACATGGCCATATGCAAATCAGTCTGACCCTGTGCCTCATGGGAACAGTCCAGCCCGAACTGCCAAGCCATGTCTTCCCTGGACCGGAAACAAGCATCCTGGGACCGGTTTCGGATTCATAATCCTCATCAGCCAGGCTATCTTGAATCCAGTGGCCAAGTGAGCAAGGGACTCACGTCTGAGCATACCCTGCCAAACTTAGGGCGAACAAAGCGATACAAAAGGGGATGATGGACGGAACGTTTGAGCAAATCAAACACTCACCCCAAGTCAACTGATCTGGGTTTAATCCATCACCATTCTTTAGCCCACTAAGCCACCCCAGTTCAGACATGGCCATATGCAAATCAGTCTGACCCTGTGCCTCATGGGAACAGTCCAGCCCGAACTGCCAAGCCATGTCTTCCCTGGACCGGAAACAAGCATCCTGGGACCGGTTTCGGATTCAGAATCCTCATCAGCCAGGCTATCTTGAATCCAGTGGCCAAGTGAGCAAGGGACTCACGTCTGAGCATACCCTGACAAACTTAGGGCGAACAAAGCGATACAAAAGGGGATGATGGACGGAGCGTTTGAGCAAATCAAACACTCACCCCCAGTCAACTGATCTGGGTTTAATCCATCACCATTCTTCAGCCCACTAAGCCACCCCAGTTCAGACATGGCCATATGCAAATCAGTCTGACCCTGTGCCTCAAGGGAACAGTCCAGCCCGAACTGCCAAGCCATGTCTTCCCTGGACCGGAAGCAAGCATCCTGGGACCGGTTTCGGATTCATAATCCTCATCAGCCAGGCTATCTTGAATCCAGTGGCCAAGTGAGCAAGGGACTCACATCTGAGCATACCCTGCCAAACCTAGGGCGAACAAAGCGATACAAAAGGGGATGATGGAGGGAGCGTTTGAGCAAATCAAACACTCACCCCCAGTCAACTGATCTGGGTTTAATCCATCACCATTCTTTAGCCCACTAAGCCACCCCAGTTCAGACATGGCCATATGCAAATCAGTCTGACCCTGTGCCTCATGGGAACAGTCCAGCCCGAACTGCCAAGCCATGTCTTCCCTGGACCGGAAACAAGCATCCTGGGACCGGTTTCGGATTCATAATCCTCATCAGCCAGGCTATCTTGAATCCAGTGGCCAAGTGAGCAAGGGACTCACGTCTGAGCATACCCTGCCAAACTTAGGGCGAACAAAGCGATACAAAAGGGGATGATGGACGGAGTGTTTGAGCAAATCAAACACTCACCCCCAGTCAACTGATCTGGGTTTAATCCATCACCATTCTTTAGCCCACTAAGCCACCCCAGTTCAGACATGGCCATATGCAAATCAGTCTGACCCTGTGCCTCATGGGAACAGTCCAGCCCGAACTGCCAAGCCATGTCTTCCCTGGACCGGAAACAAGCATCCTGGGACCGTTTCGGATTCATAATCCTCATCAGCCAGGCTATCTTGAATCCAGTGGCCAAGTGAGCAAGGGACTCACGTCTGAGCATACCCTGCCAAACTTAGGGCGAACAAAGCGATACAAAAGGGGATGATGGACGGAGCGTTTGAGCAAGTCAAACACTCACCCCCAGTCAACTGATCTGGGTTTAATCCATCACCATTCTTTAGCCCACTAAGCCACCCCAGTACAGACATGGCCATATGCAAATCAGTCTGACCCTGTGCCTCATGGGAACAGTCCAGCCCGAACTGCCAAGCCATGTCTTCCCTGGACCGGAAATAAGCATCCTGGGACCGGTTTCGGATTCATAATCCTCATCAGCCAGGCTATCTTGAATCCAGTGGCCAAGTGAGCAAGGGACTCACGTCTGAGCATACCCTGCCAAACTTAGGGCGAACAAAGCGATACAAAAGGGGATGATGGACGGAGCGTTTGAGCAAATCAAACACTCACCCCCAGTCAACTGATCTGGGTTTAATCCATCACCATTCTTTAGCCCACTAAGCCACCCCAGTTCAGACATGGCCATATGCAAACCAGTCTGACCCTGTGCCTCTTGGGAACAGTCCAGCCCGAACTGCCAAGCCATGTCTTCCCTGGACCGGAAACAAGCATCCTGTGACCGGTTTCGGATTCATAATCCTCATCAGCCAGGCTATCTTGAATCCAGTGGCCAAGTGAGCAAGGGACTCACGTCTGAGCATACCCTGCCAAACTTAGGGCGAACAAAGCGATACAAAAGGGGATGATGGACGGAGCGTTTGAGCAAATCAAACACTCACCCCCAGTCAACGGATCTGGGTTTAATCCATCACCATTCTTTAGCCCACTAAGCCACCCCAGTTCAGACATGGCCATATGCAAATCAGTCTGACCCTGTGCCTCATGGGAACAGTCCAGCCCGAACTGCCAAGCCATGTCTTCCCTGGACCGGAAACAAGCATCCGGTTTCGGATTCATAATCCTCATCAGCCAGGCTATCTTGAATCCAGTGGCCAAGTGAGCAAGAGGCTCACGTCTGAGCATACCCTGCCAAACTTAGGGCGAACAAAGCGATACAAAAGGAGATGATGGACGGAGCGTTTGAGCAAATCAAACACTCACCCCCAGTCAACTGATCTGGGTTTAATCCATCACCATTCTTTAGCCCACTAAGCCACCCCAGTTCAGACATGGCCATATGCAAATCAGTCTGACCCTGTGCCTCATGGGAACAGTCCAGCCCGAACTGCCAAGCCATTTCTTCCCTGGACCGGAAACAAGCATCCTGGGACCGGTTTCGGATTCATAATCCTCATCAGCCAGGCTATCTTGAATCCAGTGGCCAAGTGAGCAAGGGACTCACGTCTGAGCATACCCTGCCAAACTTAGGGCGAACAAAGCGATACAAAAGGGGATGATGGACGGAGCGTTTGAGCAAATCAAACACTCACCCCCAGTCAACTGATCTGGGTTTAATCCATCACCATTCTTCAGCCCACTAAGCCACCCCAGTTCAGACATGGCCATATGCAAATCAGTCTGACCCTGTGCCTCATGGGAACAGTCCAGCCCGAACTGCCAAGCCATGTCTTCCCTGGACCGGAAGCAAGCATCCTGGGACCGGTTTCGGATTCATAATCCTCATCAGCCAGGCTATCTTGAATCCAGTGGCCAAGTGAGCAAGGGACTCACGTCTGAGCATACCCTGCCAAACTTAGGGCGAACAAAGCGATACAAAAGGGGATGATGGACGGAGCGTTTGAGCAAATCAAACACTCACCCCCAGTCAACTGATCTGGGTTTAATCCATCACCATTCTTCAGCCCACTAAGCCACCCCAGTTCAGACATGGCCATATGCAAATCAGTCTGACCCTGTGCCTCAAGGGAACAGTCCAGCCCGAACTGCCAAGCCATGTCTTCCCTGGACCGGAAGCAAGCATCCTGGGACCGGTTTCGGATTCATAATCCTCATCAGCCAGGCTATCTTGAATCCAGTGGCCAAGTGAGCAAGGGACTCACATCTGAGCATACCCTGCCAAACCTAGGGCGAACAAAGCGATACAAAAGGGGATGATGGACGGAGCGTTTGAGCAAATCAAACACTCACCCCCAGTCAACTGATCTGGGTTTAATCCATCACCATTCTTCAGCCCACTAAGCCACCCCAGTTCAGACATGGCCATATGCAAATCAGTCTGACCCTGTGCCTCATGGGAACAGTCCAGCCCGAACTGCCAAGCCATGTCTTCCCTGGACCGGAAGCAAGCATCCTGGGACCGGTTTCGGATTCATAATCCTCATCAGCCAGGCTATCTTGAATCCAGTGGCCAAGTGAGCAAGGGACTCACGTCTGAGCATACCCTGCCAAACTTAGGGCGAACAAAGCGATACAAAAGGGGATGATGGACGGAGCGTTTGAGCAAATCAAACACTCACCCCCAGTCAACTGATCTGGGTTTAATCCATCACCATTCTTCAGCCCACTAAGCGACCCCAGTTCAGACATGGCCATATGCAAATCAGTCTGACCCTGTGCCTCAAGGGAACAGTCCAGCCCGAACTGCCAAGCCATGTCTTCCCTGGACCGGAAGCAAGCATCCTGGGACCGGTTTCGGATTCATAATCCTCATCAGCCAGGCTATCTTGAATCCAGTGGCCAAGTGAGCAAGGGACTCACATCTGAGCATACCCTGCCAAACCTAGGGCGAACAAAGCGATACAAAAGGGGATGATGGAGGGAGCGTTTGAGCAAATCAAACACTCACCCCCAGTCAACTGATCTGGGTTTAATCCATCACCATTCTTTAGCCCACTAAGCCACCCCAGTTCAGACATGGCCATATGCAAATCAGTCTGACCCTGTGCCTCATGGGAACAGTCCAGCCCGAACTGCCAAGCCATGTCTTCCCTGGACCGGAAACAAGCATCCTGGGACCATTTCGGATTCATAATCCTCATCAGCCAGGCTATCTTGAATCCAGTGGCCAAGTGAGCAAGGGACTCACGTCTGAGCATACCCTGCCAAACTTAGGGCGAACAAAGCGATACAAAAGGGGATGATGGACGGAGCGTTTGAGCAAGTCAAACACTCACCCCCAGTCAACTGATCTGGGTTTAATCCATCACCATTCTTTAGCCCACTAAGCCACCCCAGTACAGACATGGCCATATGCAAATTAGTCTGACCCTGTGCCTCATGGGAACAGTCCAGCCCGAACTGCCAAGCCATGTCTTCCCTGGACCGGAAATAAGCATCCTGGGACCGGTTTCGGATTCATAATCCTCATCAGCCAGGCTATCTTGAATCCAGTGGCCAAGTGAGCAAGGGACTCACGTCTGAGCATACCCTGCCAAACTTAGGGCGAACAAAGCGATACAAAAGGGGATGATGGACGGAGCGTTTGAGCAAATCAAACACTCACCCCCAGTCCACTGATCTGGGTTTAATCCATCACCATTCTTTAGCCCACTAAGCCACCCCAGTTCAGACATGGCCATATGCAAACCAGTCTGACCCTGTGCCTCTTGGGAACAGTCCAGCCCGAACTGCCAAGCCATGTCTTCCCTGGACCGGAAACAAGCATCCTGTGACCGGTTTCGGATTCATAATCCTCATCAGCCAGGCTATCTTGAATCCAGTGGCCAAGTGAGCAAGGGACTCACGTCTGAGCATACCCTGCCAAACTTAGGGCGAACAAAGCGATACAAAAGGGGATGATGGACGGAGCGTTTGAGCAAATCAAACACTCACCCCCAGTCAACTGATCTGGGTTTAATCCATCACCATTCTTTAGCCCACTAAGCCACCCCAGTTCAGACATGGCCATATGCAAACCAGTCTGACCCTGTGCCTCTTGGGAACAGTCCAGCCCGAACTGCCAAGCCATGTCTTCCCTGGACCGGAAACAAGCATCCTGTGACCGGTTTCGGATTCATAATCCTCATCAGCCAGGCTATCTTGAATCCAGTGGCCAAGTGAGCAAGGGACTCACGTCTGAGCATACCCTGCCAAACTTAGGGCGAACAAAGCGATACAAAAGGGGATGATGGACGGAGCGTTTGAGCAAATCAAACACTCACCCCCAGTCAACGGATCTGGGTTTAATCCATCACCATTCTTTAGCCCACTAAGCCACCCCAGTTCAGACATGGCCATATGCAAATCAGTCTGACCCTGTGCCTCATGGGAACAGTCCAGCCCGAACTGCCAAGCCATGTCTTCCCTGGACCGGAAACAAGCATCCGGTTTCGGATTCATAATCCTCATCAGCCAGGCTATCTTGAATCCAGTGGCCAAGTGAGCAAGAGACTCACGTCTGAGCATACCCTGCCAAACTTAGGGCGAACAAAGCGATACAAAAGGAGATGATGGACGGAGCGTTTGAGCAAATCAAACACTCACCCCCAGTCAACTGATCTGGGTTTAATCCATCACCATTCTTTAGCCCACTAAGCCACCCCAGTTCAGACATGGCCATATGCAAATCAGTCTGACCCTGTGCCTCATGGGAACAGTCCAGCCCGAACTGCAAAGCCATTTCTTCCTTGGACCGGAAACAAGCATCCTGGGACCGGTTTCGGATTCATAATCCTCATCAGCCAGGCTATCTTGAATCCAGTGGCCAAGTGAGCAAGGGACTCACGTCTGAGCATACCCTGCCAAACTTAGGGCGAACAAAGCGATACAAAAGGGGATGATGGACGGAGCGTTTGAGCAAATCAAACACTCACCCCCAGTCAACTGATCTGGGTTTAATCCATCACCATTCTTCAGCCCACTAAGCCACCCCAGTTCAGACATGGCCATATGCAAATCAGTCTGACCCTGTGCCTCATGGGAACAGTCCAGCCCGAACTGCCAAGCCATGTCTTCCCTGGACCGGAAGCAAGCATCCTGGGACCGGTTTCGGATTCATAATCCTCATCAGCCAGGCTATCTTGAATCCAGTGGCCAAGTGAGCAAGGGACTCACGTCTGAGCATACCCTGCCAAACTTAGGGCGAACAAAGCGATACAAAAGGGGATGATGGACGGAGCGTTTGAGCAAATCAAACACTCACCCCCAGTCAACTGATCTGGGTTTAATCCATCACCATTCTTCAGCCCACTAAGCCACCCCAGTTCAGACATGGCCATATGCAAATCAGTCTGACCCTGTGCCTCAAGGGAACAGTCCAGCCCGAACTGCCAAGCCATGTCTTCCCTGGACCGGAAGCAAGCATCCTGGGACCGGTTTCGGATTCATAATCCTCATCAGCCAGGCTATCTTGAATCCAGTGGCCAAGTGAGCAAGGGACTCACATCTGAGCATACCCTGCCAAACCTAGGGCGAACAAAGCGATACAAAAGGGGATGATGGAGGGAGCGTTTGAGCAAATCAAACACTCACCCCCAGTCAACTGATCTGGGTTTAATCCATCACCATTCTTTAGCCCACTAAGCCACCCCAGTTCAGACATGGCCATATGCAAATCAGTCTGACCCTGTGCCTCATGGGAACAGTCCAGCCCGAACTGCCAAGCCATGTCTTCCCTGGACCGGAAACAAGCATCCTGGGACCGGTTTCGGATTCATAATCCTCATCAGCCAGGCTATCTTGAATCCAGTGGCCAAGTGAGCAAGGGACTCACGTCTGAGCATACCCTGCCAAACTTAGGGCGAACAAAGCGATACAAAAGGGGATGATGGACGGAGCGTTTGAGCAAATCAAACACTCACCCCCAGTCAACTGATCTGGGTTTAATCCATCACCATTCTTTAGCCCACTAAGCCACCCCAGTTCAGACATGGCCATATGCAAATCAGTCTGACCCTGTGCCTCATGGGAACAGTCCAGCCCGAACTGCAAAGCCATGTCTTCCCTGGACCGGAAACAAGCATCCTGGGACCGGTTTCGGACTCATAATCCTCATCAGCCAGGCTATCTTGAATCCAGTGGCCAAGTGAGCAAGGGACTCACGTTTGAGCATACCCTGCCAAACTTAGGGCAAACAAAGCGATACAAAAGGGGATGATGGACGGAGCGTTTGAGCAAATCAAACACTCACCCCCAGTCAACTGATCTGGGTTTAATCCATCACCATTCTTTAGCCCACTAAGCCACCCCAGTTCAGACATGGCCATATGCAAATCAGTCTGACCCTGTGCCTCATGGGAACAGTCCAGCCCGAACTGCCAAGCCATGTCGTCCCTGGACCGGAAACAAGCATCCTGGGACCGGTTTCGGATTCATAATCCTCATCAGCCAGGCTATCTTGAATCCAGTGGCCAAGTGAGCAAGGGACTCACGTCTGAGCATACCCTGCCAAACTTAGGGCGAACAAAGCGATACAAAAAGGGATGATGGACGGAGCGTTTGAGCAAATCAAACACTCACCCCCAGTCAACTGATCTGGGTTTAATCCATCACCATTCTTTAGCCCACTAAGCCACCCCAGTTCAGACATGGCCATATGCAAATCAGTCTGACCCTGTGCCTCATGGGAACAGTCCAGCCCGAACTGCCAAGCCATGTCTTCCCTGGACCGGAAACAAGCATCCTGGGACCGGTTTCGGATTCATAATCCTCATCAGCCAGGCTATCTTGAATCCAGTGGCCAAGTGAGCAAGGGACTCACGTCTGAGCATACCCTGCCAAACTTAGGGCGAACAAAGCGATACAAAAGGGGATGATGGACGGAGCGTTTGAGAAAATCAAACACTCACCCCCAGTCAACTGATCTGGGTTTAATCCATCACCATTCTTTAGCCCACTAAGCCACCCCAGTTCAGACATGGCCATATGCAAATCAATCTGACCCTGTGCCTCATGGGAACAGTCCAGCCCGTACTGCCAAGCCATGTCTTCCCTGGACCGGAAACAAGCATCCTGGGACCGGTTTCGGATTCATAATCCTCATCAGCCAGGCTATCTTGAATCCAGTGGCCAAGTGAGCAAGGGACTCACGTCTGAGCATACCCTGCCAAACTTAGGGCAAACAAAGCGATACAAAAGGGGATGATGGACGGAGCGTTTGAGCAAATCAAACACTCTCCCCAGTCAACTGATCTGGGTTTAATCCATCACCATTCTTTAGCCCACTAAGCCACCCCAGTTCAGACATGGCCATATGCAAATCAGTCTGACCCTGTGCCTCATGGGAACAGTCCAGCCCGAACTGCCAAGCCATGTCTTCCCTGGACCGCAAACAAGCATCCTGGGACCGGTTTCGGATTCATAATCCTCATCAGCCAGGCTATCTTGAATCCAGTGGCCAAGTGAGCAAGGGACTCACGTCTGAGCATACCCTGCCAAACTTAGGGCGAACAAAGCGATACAAAAGGGGATGATGGACGGAGCGTTTGAGCAAATCAAACACTCACCCCCCGTCAACTGATCTGGGTTTAATCCATCACCATTCTTTAGCCCACTAAGCCACCCCAGTTCAGACATGGCCATATGCAAACCAGTCTGACCCTGTGCCTCATGGGAACAGTCCAGCCCGAACTGCCAAGCCATGTCTTCCCTGGACCGGAAACAAGCATCCTGGGACCGGTTTCGGATTCATAATCCTCATCAGCCAGGCTATCTTGAATCCAGTGGCCAAGTGAGCAAGGGACTCACGTCTGAGCATACCCTGCCAAACTTAGGGCGAACAAAGCGATACAAAAGGGGATGATGGACGGAGCGTTTGAGCAAATCAAACACTCACCCCCAGTCAACTGATCTGGGTTTAATCCATCACCATTCATCAGCCCACTAAGCCACCCCAGTTCAGACATGGCCATATGCAAATCAGTCTGACCCTGTGCCTCATGGGAACAGTCCAGCCCGAACTGCCAAGCCATGTCTTCCCTGGACCGGAAGCAAGCATCCTGGGACCGGTTTCGGATTCATAATCCTCATCAGCCAGGCTATCTTGAATCCAGTGGGCAAGGGACTCACATCTGAGCATACCCTGCCAAACCTAGGGCGAACAAAGCGATACAAAAGGGGATGATGGAGGGAGCGTTTGAGCAAATCAAACACTCACCCCCAGTCAACTGATCTGGGTTTAATCCATCACCATTCTTTAGCCCACTAAGCCACCCCAGTTCAGACATGGCCATATGCAAATCAGTCTGACCCTGTGCCTCATGGGAACAGTCCAGCCCGAACTGCCAAGCCATGTCTTCCCTGGACCGGAAACAAGCATCCTGGGACCGGTTTCGAATTCATAATCCTCATCAGCCAGGCTATCTTGAATCCAGTGGCCAAGTGAGCAAGGGACTCACGTCTGAGCATACCCTGCCAAACTTAGGGCGAACAAAGCGATACAAAAGGGGATGATGGACGGAGCGTTTGAGCAAATCAAACACTCTCCCCAGTCAACTGATCTGGGTTTAATCCATCACCATTCTTTAGCCCACTAAGCCACCCCAGTTCAGACATGGCCATATGCAAATCAGTCTGACCCTGTGCCTCATGGGAACAGTCCAGCCCGAACTGCCAAGCCATGTCTTCCCTGGACCGGAAACAAGCATCCTGGGACCGGTTTCGGATTCATAATCCTCATCAGCCAGGCTATCTTGAATCCAGTGGCCAAGTGAGCAAGGGACTCACGTCTGAGCATACCCTTATTTGATATTTATTTATTATCATTTATAAAGCGCTAACTTTCGCTCCGGAGGGAGCATCTTGGCGCTAAGCACACAGAAGGTCGTCTATGGGGGGCATGGATCAAATAGCGTGCCAAACCCTGCCAAACTTAGGGCGAACAAAGCGATACAAAAGGGGATGATGGACGGAGCGTTTGAGCAAATCAAACACTCACCCCCAGTCAACTGATCTGGGTTTAATCCATCACCATTCTTTAGCCCACTAAGCCACCCCAGTTCAGACGTGGCCATATGCAAATCAGTCTGACCCTGTGCCTCATGGGAACAGTCCAGCCCGAACTGCCAAGCCATGTCTTCCCTGGACCGGAAACAAGCATCCTGGGACCGGTTTCGGATTCAGAATCCTCATCAGCCAGGCTATCTTGAATCCAGTGGCCAAGTGAGCAAGGGACTCACGTCTGAGCATACCCTGACAAACTTAGGGCGAACAAAGCGATACAAAAGGGGATGATGGACGGAGCGTTTGAGCAAATCAAACACTCACCCCCAGTCAACTGATCTGGGTTTAATCCATCACCATTCTTCAGCCCACTAAGCCACCCCAGTTCAGACATGGCCATATGCAAATCAGTCTGACCCTGTGCCTCAAGGGAACAGTCCAGCCCGAACTGCCAAGCCATGTCTTCCCTGGACCGGAAACAAGCATCCTGGGACCGGTTTCGGACTCATAATCCTCATCAGCCAGGCTATCTTGAATCCAGTGGCCAAGTGAGCAAGGGACTCACGTCTGAGCATACCCTGCCAAACTTAGGGCAAACAAAGCGATACAAAAGGGGATGATGGACGGAGCGTTTGAGCAAATCAAACACTCACCCCCAGTCAACTGATCTGGGTTTAATCCATCACCATTCTTTAGCCCACTAAGCCACCCCAGTTCAGACATGGCCATATGCAAATCAGTCTGACCCTGTGCCTCATGGGAACAGTCCAGCCCGAACTGCCAAGCCATGTCTTCCCTGGACCGGAAACAAGCATCCTGGGACCGGTTTCGGATTCATAATCCTCATCAGCCAGGCTATCTTGAATCCAGTGGCCAAGTGAGCAAGGGACTCACGTCTGAGCATACCCTGCCAAACTTAGGGCGAACAAA
The DNA here is from genome assembly GCF_964261635.1 of Lissotriton helveticus. Taxonomy (NCBI): domain Eukaryota; kingdom Metazoa; phylum Chordata; class Amphibia; order Caudata; family Salamandridae; genus Lissotriton; species Lissotriton helveticus. Next base: position 174,841,373 of record NC_136061.1, read on the forward strand.
GCGATACAAAAGGGGATGATGGACGGAGCGTTTGAGCAAATCAAACACTCACCCCCAGTCAACTGATCTGGGTTTAATCCATCACCATTCTTTAGCCCACTAAGCCACCCCAGTTCAGACATGGCCATATGCAAATCAGTCTGACCCTGTGCCTCATGGGAACAGTCCAGCCCGAACTGCCAAGCCATGTCTTCCCTGGACCGGAAACAAGCATCCTGGGACCGGTTTCGGATTCATAATCCTCATCAGCCAGGCTATCTTGAATCCAGTGGCCAAGTGAGCAAGGGACTCACGTCTGAGCATACCCTGCCAAACTTAGGGCGAACAAAGCGATACAAAAGGGGATGATGGACGGAGCGTTTGAGCAAATCAAACACTCACCCCCAGTCAACTGATCTGGGTTTAATCCATCACCATTCTTTAGCCCACTAAGCCACCCCAGTTCAGACATGGCCATATGCAAATCAATCTGACCCTGTGCCTCATGGGAACAGTCCAGCCCGAACTGCCAAGCCATGTCTTCCCTGGACCGGAAAACAGCATCCTGGGACCGGTTTCGGATTCATAATCCTCATCAGCCAGGCTATCTTGAATCCAGTGGCCAAGTGAGCAAGGGACTCACGTCTGAGCATACCCTGCCAAACTTAGGGCAAACAAAGCGATACAAAAGGGGATGATGGACGGAGCGTTTGAGCAAATCAAACACTCTCCCCAGTCAACTGATCTGGGTTTAATCCATCACCATTCTTTAGCCCACTAAGCCACCCCAGTTCAGACATGGCCATATGCAAATCAGTCTGACCCTGTGCCTCATGGGAACAGTCCAGCCCGAACTGCCAAGCCATGTCTTCCCTGGACCGGAAACAAGCATCCTGGGACCGGTTTCAGATTCATAATCCTCATCAGCCAGGCTATCTTGAATCCAGTGGCCAAGTGAGCAAGGGACTCACGTCTGAGCATACCCTGCCAAACTTAGGGCGAACAAAGCGATACAAAAGGGGATGATGGACGGAGCGTTTGAGCAAATCAAACACTCTCCCCAGTCAACTGATCTGGGTTTAATCCATCACCATTCTTTAGCCCACTAAGCCACCCCAGTTCAGACATGGCCATATGCAAATCAGTCTGACCCTGTGCCTCATGGGAACAGTCCAGCCCGAACTGCCAAGCCATGTCTTCCCTGGACCGCAAACAAGCATCCTGGGACCGGTTTCGGATTCATAATCCTCATCAGCCAGGCTATCTTGAATCCAGTGGCCAAGTGAACAAGGGACTCACGTCTGAGCATACCTTGCCAAACTTAGGGCGAACAAAGCGATACAAAAGGGGATGATGGACGGAGCGTTTGAGCAAATCAAACACTCACCCCCAGTCAACTGATCTGGGTTTAATCCATCACCATTCTTTAGCCCACTAAGCCACCCCAGTTCAGACATGGCCATATGCAAATCAGTCTGACCCTGTGCCTCATGGGAACAGTCCAGCCCGAACTGCCAAGCCATGTCTTCCCTGGACCGGAAACAAGCATCCTGGGACCGGTTTCGGATTCATAATCCTCATCAGCCAGGCTATCTTGAATCCAGTGGCCAAGTGAGCAAGGGACTCACGTCTGAGCATACCCTGCCAAACTTAGGGCGAACAAAGCGATACAAAAGGGGATGATGGACGGAGCGTTTGAGCAAATCAAACACTCACCCCCAGTCAACTGATCTGGGTTTAATCCATCACCATTCTTTAGCCCACTAAGCCACCCCAGTTCAGACATGGCCATATGCAAACCAGGCTGACCCTGTGCCTCATGGGAACAGTCCAGCCCGAACTGCCAAGCCATGTCTTCCCTGGACCGGAAACAAGCATCCTGGGACCGGTTTCGGATTCATAATCCTCATCAGCCAGGCTATCTTGAATCCAGTGGCCAAGTGAGCACGGGACTCACGTCTGAGCATACCCTGCCAAACTTAGGGCGAACAAAGCGATACAAAAGGGGATGATGGACGGAGCGTTTGAGCAAATCAAACACTCACCCCCAGTCAACTGATCTGGGTTTAATCCATCACCATTCTTCAGCCCACTAAGCCACCCCAGTTCAGACATGGCCATATGCAAATCAGTCTGACCCTGTGCCTCATGGGAACAGTCCAGCCCGAACTGCCAAGCCATGTCTTCCCTGGACCGGAAGCAAGCATCCTGGGACCGGTTTCGGATTCATAATCCTCATCAGCCAGGCTATCTTGAATCCAGTGGGCAAGGGACTCACATCTGAGCATACCCTGCCAAACCTAGGGCGAACAAAGCGATACAAAAGGGGATGATGGAGGGAGCGTTTGAGCAAATCAAACACTCACCCCCAGTCAACTGATCTGGGTTTAATCCATCACCATTCTTTAGCCCACTAAGCCACCCCAGTTCAGACATGGCCATATGCAAATCAGTCTGACCCTGTGCCTCATGGGAACAGTCCAGCCCGAACTGCCAAGCCATGTCTTCCCTGGACCGGAAACAAGCATCCTGGGACCGGTTTCGGATTCATAATCCTCATCAGCCAGGCTATCTTGAATCCAGTGGCCCAGTGAGCAAGGGACTCACGTCTGAGCATACCCTGCCAAACTTAGGGCGAACAAAGCGATACAAAAGGGGATGATGGACGGAGCGTTTGAGCAAATCAAACACTCTCCCCAGTCAACTGATCTGGGTTTAATCCATCACCATTCTTTAGCCCACTAAGCCACCCCAGTTCAGACATGGCCATATGCAAATCAGTCTGACCCTGTGCCTCATGGGAACAGTCCAGCCCGAACTGCCAAGCCATGTCTTCCCTGGACCGGAAACAAGCATCCTGGGACCGGTTTCGGATTCATAATCCTCATCAGCCAGGCTATCTTGAATCCAGTGGCCAAGTGAGCAAGGGACTCACGTCTGAGCATACCCTGCCAAACTTAGGGCGAACAAAGCGATACAAAAGGGGATGATGGACGGAGCGTTTGAGCAAATCAAACACTCACCCCCAGTCAACTGATCTGGGTTTAATCCATCACCATTCTTTAGCCCACTAAGCCACCCCAGTTCAGACATGGCCATATGCAAATCAGTCTGACCCTGTGCCTCATGGGAACAGTCCAGCCCGAACTGCCAAGCCATGTCTTCCCTGGACCGGAAACAAGCATCCTGGGACCGGTTTCGGATTCAGAATCCTCATCAGCCAGGCTATCTTGAATCCAGTGGCCAAGTGAGCAAGGGACTCACGTCTGAGCATACCCTGACAAACTTAGGGCGAACAAAGCGATACAAAAGGGGATGATGGACGGAGCGTTTGAGCAAATCAAACACTCACCCCCAGTCAACTGATCTGGGTTTAATCCATCACCATTCTTCAGCCCACTAAGCCACCCCAGTTCAGACATGGCCATATGCAAATCAGTCTGACCCTGTGCCTCAAGGGAACAGTCCAGCCCGAACTGCCAAGCCATGTCTTCCCTGGACCGGAAGCAAGCATCCTGGGACCGGTTTCGGATTCATAATCCTCATCAGCCAGGCTATCTTGAATCCAGTGGCCAAGTGAGCAAGGGACTCACATCTGAGCATACCCTGCCAAACCTAGGGCGAACAAAGCGATACAAAAGGGGATGATGGAGGGAGCGTTTGAGCAAATCAAACACTCACCCCCAGTCAACTGATCTGGGTTTAATCCATCACCATTCTTTAGCCCACTAAGCCACCCCAGTTCAGACATGGCCATATGCAAATCAGTCTGACCCTGTGCCTCATGGGAACAGTCCAGCCCGAACTGCCAAGCCATGTCTTCCCTGGACCGGAAACAAGCATCCTGGGACCGGTTTCGGATTCATAATCCTCATCAGCCAGGCTATCTTGAATCCAGTGGCCAAGTGAGCAAGGGACTCACGTCTGAGCATACCCTGCCAAACTTAGGGCGAACAAAGCGATACAAAAGGGGATGATGGACGGAGTGTTTGAGCAAATCAAACACTCACCCCCAGTCAACTGATCTGGGTTTAATCCATCACCATTCTTTAGCCCACTAAGCCACCCCAGTTCAGACATGGCCATATGCAAATCAGTCTGACCCTGTGCCTCATGGGAACAGTCCAGCCCGAACTGCCAAGCCATGTCTTCCCTGGACCGGAAACAAGCATCCTGGGACCGTTTCGGATTCATAATCCTCATCAGCCAGGCTATCTTGAATCCAGTGGCCAAGTGAGCAAGGGACTCACGTCTGAGCATACCCTGCCAAACTTAGGGCGAACAAAGCGATACAAAAGGGGATGATGGACGGAGCGTTTGAGCAAGTCAAACACTCACCCCCAGTCAACTGATCTGGGTTTAATCCATCACCATTCTTTAGCCCACTAAGCCACCCCAGTACAGACATGGCCATATGCAAATCAGTCTGACCCTGTGCCTCATGGGAACAGTCCAGCCCGAACTGCCAAGCCATGTCTTCCCTGGACCGGAAATAAGCATCCTGGGACCGGTTTCGGATTCATAATCCTCATCAGCCAGGCTATCTTATATCCAGTGGCCAAGTGAGCAAGGGACTCACGTCTGAGCATACCCTGCCAAACTTAGGGCGAACAAAGCGATACAAAAGGGGATGATGGACGGAGCGTTTGAGCAAATCAAACACTCACCCCCAGTCAACTGATCTGGGTTTAATCCATCACCATTCTTTAGCCCACTAAGCCACCCCAGTTCAGACATGGCCATATGCAAACCAGTCTGACCCTGTGCCTCTTGGGAACAGTCCAGCCCGAACTGCCAAGCCATGTCTTCCCTGGACCGGAAACAAGCATCCTGTGACCGGTTTCGGATTCATAATCCTCATCAGCCAGGCTATCTTGAATCCAGTGGCCAAGTGAGCAAGGGACTCACGTCTGAGCATACCCTGCCAAACTTAGGGCGAACAAAGCGATACAAAAGGGGATGATGGACGGAGCGTTTGAGCAAATCAAACACTCACCCCCAGTCAACGGATCTGGGTTTAATCCATCACCATTCTTTAGCCCACTAAGCCACCCCAGTTCAGACATGGCCATATGCAAATCAGTCTGACCCTGTGCCTCATGGGAACAGTCCAGCCCGAACTGCCAAGCCATGTCTTCCCTGGACCGGAAACAAGCATCCGGTTTCGGATTCATAATCCTCATCAGCCAGGCTATCTTGAATCCAGTGGCCAAGTGAGCAAGAGGCTCACGTCTGAGCATACCCTGCCAAACTTAGGGCGAACAAAGCGATACAAAAGGAGATGATGGACGGAGCGTTTGAGCAAATCAAACACTCACCCCCAGTCAACTGATCTGGGTTTAATCCATCACCATTCTTTAGCCCACTAAGCCACCCCAGTTCAGACATGGCCATATGCAAATCAGTCTGACCCTGTGCCTCATGGGAACAGTCCAGCCCGAACTGCCAAGCCATTTCTTCCCTGGACCGGAAACAAGCATCCTGGGACCGGTTTCGGATTCATAATCCTCATCAGCCAGGCTATCTTGAATCCAGTGGCCAAGTGAGCAAGGGACTCACGTCTGAGCATACCCTGCCAAACTTAGGGCGAACAAAGCGATACAAAAGGGGATGATGGACGGAGCGTTTGAGCAAATCAAACACTCACCCCCAGTCAACTGATCTGGGTTTAATCCATCACCATTCTTCAGCCCACTAAGCCACCCCAGTTCAGACATGGCCATATGCAAATCAGTCTGACCCTGTGCCTCATGGGAACAGTCCAGCCCGAACTGCCAAGCCATGTCTTCCCTGGACCGGAAGCAAGCATCCTGGGACCGGTTTCGGATTCATAATCCTCATCAGCCAGGCTATCTTGAATCCAGTGGCCAAGTGAGCAAGGGACTCACGTCTGAGCATACCCTGCCAAACTTAGGGCGAACAAAGCGATACAAAAGGGGATGATGGACGGAGCGTTTGAGCAAATCAAACACTCACCCCCAGTCAACTGATCTGGGTTTAATCCATCACCATTCTTCAGCCCACTAAGCCACCCCAGTTCAGACATGGCCATATGCAAATCAGTCTGACCCTGTGCCTCAAGGGAACAGTCCAGCCCGAACTGCCAAGCCATGTCTTCCCTGGACCGGAAGCAAGCATCCTGGGACCGGTTTCGGATTCATAATCCTCATCAGCCAGGCTATCTTGAATCCAGTGGCCAAGTGAGCAAGGGACTCACATCTGAGCATACCCTGCCAAACCTAGGGCGAACAAAGCGATACAAAAGGGGATGATGGACGGAGCGTTTGAGCAAATCAAACACTCACCCCCAGTCAACTGATCTGGGTTTAATCCATCACCATTCTTCAGCCCACTAAGCCACCCCAGTTCAGACATGGCCATATGCAAATCAGTCTGACCCTGTGCCTCATGGGAACAGTCCAGCCCGAACTGCCAAGCCATGTCTTCCCTGGACCGGAAGCAAGCATCCTGGGACCGGTTTCGGATTCATAATCCTCATCAGCCAGGCTATCTTGAATCCAGTGGCCAAGTGAGCAAGGGACTCACGTCTGAGCATACCCTGCCAAACTTAGGGCGAACAAAGCGATACAAAAGGGGATGATGGACGGAGCGTTTGAGCAAATCAAACACTCACCCCCAGTCAACTGATCTGGGTTTAATCCATCACCATTCTTCAGCCCACTAAGCCACCCCAGTTCAGACATGGCCATATGCAAATCAGTCTGACCCTGTGCCTCAAGGGAACAGTCCAGCCCGAACTGCCAAGCCATGTCTTCCCTGGACCGGAAGCAAGCATCCTGGGACCGGTTTCGGATTCATAATCCTCATCAGCCAGGCTATCTTGAATCCAGTGGCCAAGTGAGCAAGGGACTCACATCTGAGCATACCCTGCCAAACCTAGGGCGAACAAAGCGATACAAAAGGGGATGATGGAGGGAGCGTTTGAGCAAATCAAACACTCACCCCCAGTCAACTGATCTGGGTTTAATCCATCACCATTCTTTAGCCCACTAAGCCACACCAGTTCAGACATGGCCATATGCAAATCAGTCTGACCCTGTGCCTCATGGGAACAGTCCAGCCCGAACTGCCAAGCCATGTCTTCCCTGGACCGGAAACAAGCATCCTGGGACCGTTTCGGATTCATAATCCTCATCAGCCAGGCTATCTTGAATCCAGTGGCCAAGTGAGCAAGGGACTCACGTCTGAGCATACCCTGCCAAACTTAGGGCGAACAAAGCGATACAAAAGGGGATGATGGACGGAGCGTTTGAGCAAGTCAAACACTCACCCCCAGTCAACTGATCTGGGTTTAATCCATCACCATTCTTTAGCCCACTAAGCCACCCCAGTACAGACATGGCCATATGCAAATTAGTCTGACCCTGTGCCTCATGGGAACAGTCCAGCCCGAACTGCCAAGCCATGTCTTCCCTGGACCGGAAATAAGCATCCTGGGACCGGTTTCGGATTCATAATCCTCATCAGCCAGGCTATCTTGAATCCAGTGGCCAAGTGAGCAAGGGACTCACGTCTGAGCATACCCTGCCAAACTTAGGGCGAACAAAGCGATACAAAAGGGGATGATGGACGGAGCGTTTGAGCAAATCAAACACTCACCCCCAGTCCACTGATCTGGGTTTAATCCATCACCATTCTTTAGCCCACTAAGCCACCCCAGTTCAGACATGGCCATATGCAAACCAGTCTGACCCTGTGCCTCTTGGGAACAGTCCAGCCCGAACTGCCAAGCCATGTCTTCCCTGGACCGGAAACAAGCATCCTGTGACCGGTTTCGGATTCATAATCCTCATCAGCCAGGCTATCTTGAATCCAGTGGCCAAGTGAGCAAGGGACTCACGTCTGAGCATACCCTGCCAAACTTAGGGCGAACAAAGCGATACAAAAGGGGATGATGGACGGAGCGTTTGAGCAAATCAAACACTCACCCCCAGTCAACTGATCTGGGTTTAATCCATCACCATTCTTTAGCCCACTAAGCCACCCCAGTTCAGACATGGCCATATGCAAACCAGTCTGACCCTGTGCCTCTTGGGAACAGTCCAGCCCGAACTGCCAAGCCATGTCTTCCCGGGACCGGAAACAAGCATCCTGTGACCGGTTTCGGATTCATAATCCTCATCAGCCAGGCTATCTTGAATCCAGTGGCCAAGTGAGCAAGGGACTCACGTCTGAGCATACCCTGCCAAACTTAGGGCGAACAAAGCGATACAAAAGGGGATGATGGACGGAGCGTTTGAGCAAATCAAACACTCACCCCCAGTCAACGGATCTGGGTTTAATCCATCACCATTCTTTAGCCCACTAAGCCACCCCAGTTCAGACATGGCCATATGCAAATCAGTCTGACCCTGTGCCTCATGGGAACAGTCCAGCCCGAACTGCCAAGCCATGTCTTCCCTGGACCGGAAACAAGCATCCGGTTTCGGATTCATAATCCTCATCAGCCAGGCTATCTTGAATCCAGTGGCCAAGTGAGCAAGAGACTCACGTTTGAGCATACCCTGCCAAACTTAGGGCGAACAAAGCGATACAAAAGGAGATGATGGACGGAGCGTTTGAGCAAATCAAACACTCACCCCCAGTCAACTGATCTGGGTTTAATCCATCACCATTCTTTAGCCCACTAAGCCACCCCAGTTCAGACATGGCCATATGCAAATCAGTCTGACCCTGTGCCTCATGGGAACAGTCCAGCCCGAACTGCAAAGCCATTTCTTCCTTGGACCGGAAACAAGAATCCTGGGACCGGTTTCGGATTCATAATCCTCATCAGCCAGGCTATCTTGAATCCAGTGGCCAAGTGAGCAAGGGACTCACGTCTGAGCATACCCTGCCAAACGTAGGGCGAACAAAGCGATACAAAAGGGGATGATGGACGGAGCGTTTGAGCAAATCAAACACTCACCCCCAGTCAACTGATCTGGGTTTAATCCATCACCATTCTTCAGCCCACTAAGCCACCCCAGTTCAGACATGGCCATATGCAAATCAGTCTGACCCTGTGCCTCATGGGAACAGTCCAGCCCGAACTGCCAAGCCATGTCTTCCCTGGACCGGAAGCAAGCATCCTGGGACCGGTTTCGGATTCATAATCCTCATCAGCCAGGCTATCTTGAATCCAGTGGCCAAGTGAGCAAGAGACTCACGTCTGAGCATACCCTGCCAAACTTAGGGCGAACAAAGCGATACAAAAGGGGATGATGGACGGAGCGTTTGAGCAAATCAAACACTCACCCCCAGTCAACTGATCTGGGTTTAATCCATCACCATTCTTCAGCCCACTAAGCCAACCCAGTTCAGACATGGCCATATGCAAATCAGTCTGACCCTGTGCCTCAAGGGAACAGTCCAGCCCGAACTGCCAAGCCATGTCTTCCCTGGACCGGAAGCAAGCATCCTGGGACCGGTTTCGGATTCATAATCCTCATCAGCCAGGCTATCTTGAATCCAGTGGCCAAGTGAGCAAGGGACTCACATCTGAGCATACCCTGCCAAACCTAGGGCGAACAAAGCGATACAAAAGGGGATGATGGAGGGAGCGTTTGAGCAAATCAAACACTCACCCCCAGTCAACTGATCTGGGTTTAATCCATCACCATTCTTTAGCCCACTAAGCCACCCCAGTTCAGACATGGCCATATGCAAATCAGTCTGACCCTGTGCCTCATGGGAACAGTCCAGCCCGAACTGCCGCGCCATGTCTTCCCTGGACCGGAAACAAGCATCCTGGGACCGGTTTCGGATTCATAATCCTCATCAGCCAGGCTATCTTGAATCCAGTGGCCAAGTGAGCAAGGGACTCACGTCTGAGCATACCCTGCCAAACTTAGGGCGAACAAAGCGATACAAAAGGGGATGATGGACGGAGTGTTTGAGCAAATCAAACACTCACCCCCAGTCAACTGATCTGGGTTTAATCCATCACCATTCTTTAGCCCACTAAGCCACCCCAGTTCAGACATGGCCATATGCAAATCAGTCTGACCCTGTGCCTCATGGGAACAGTCCAGCCCGAACTGCCAAGCCATGTCTTCCCTGGACCGGAAACAAGCATCCTGGGACCGTTTTGGATTCATAATCCTCATCAGCCAGGCTATCTTGAATCCAGTGGCCAAGTGAGCAAGGGACTCACGTCTGAGCATACCCTGCCAAACTTAGGGCGAACAAAGCGATACAAAAGGGGATGATGGACGGAGCGTTTGAGCAAGTCAAACACTCACCCCCAGTCAACTGATCTGGGTTTAATCCATCACCATTCTTTAGCCCACTAAGCCACCCCAGTACAGACATGGCCATATGCAAATTAGTCTGACCCTGTGCCTCATGGGAACAGTCCAGCCCGAACTGCCAAGCCATGTCTTCCCTGGACCGGAAATAAGCATCCTGGGACCGGTTTCGGATTCATAATCCTCATCAGCCAGGCTATCTTGAATCCAGTGGCCAAGTGAGCAAGGGACTCACGTCTGAGCATACCCTGCCAAACTTAGGGCGAACAAAGCGATACAAAAGGGGATGATGGACGGAGCGTTTGAGCAAATCAAACACTCACCCCCAGTCAACTGATCTGGGTTTAATCCATCACCATTCTTTAGCCCACTAAGCCTCCCCAGTTCAGACATGGCCATATGCAAACCAGTCTGACCCTGTGCCTCATGGGAACAGTCCAGCCCGAACTGCCAAGCCATGTCTTCCCTGGACCGGAAACAAGCATCCTGTGACCGGTTTCGGATTCATAATCCTCATCAGCCAGGCTATCTTGAATCCAGTGGCCAAGTGAGCAAGGGACTCACGTCTGAGCATACCCTGCCAAACTTAGGGCGAACAAAGCGATACAAAAGGGGATGATGGACGGAGCGTTTGAGCAAATCAAACACTCACCCCCAGTCAACGGATCTGGGTTTAATCCATCACCATTCTTTAGCCCACTAAGCCACCCCAGTTCAGACATGGCCATATGCAAATCAGTCTGACCCTGTGCTTCATGGGAACAGTCCAGCCCGAACTGCCAAGCCATGTCTTCCCTGGACCGGAAACAAGCATCCGGTTTCGGATTCATAATCCTCATCAGCCAGGCTATCTTGAATCCAGTGGCCAAGTGAGCAAGAGACTCACGTCTGAGCATACCCTGCCAAACTTAGGGCGAACAAAGCGATACAAAAGGAGATGATGGACGGAGCGTTTGAGCAAATCAAACACTCACCCCCAGTCAACTGATCTGGGTTTAATCCATCACCATTCTTTAGCCCACTAAGCCACCCCAGTTCAGACATGGCCATATGCAAATCAGTCTGACCCTGTGCCTCATGGGAACAGTCCAGCCCGAACTGCCAAGCCATGTCTTCCCTGGACCGGAAGCAAGCATCCTGGGACCGGTTTCGGATTCATAATCCTCATCAGCCAGGCTATCTTGAATCCAGTGGCCAAGTGAGCAAGGGACTCACGTCTGAGCATACCCTGCCAAACTTAGGGCGAACAAAGCGATACAAAAGGGGATGATGGACGGAGCGTTTGAGCAAATCAAACACTCACCCCCAGTCAACTGATCTGGGTTTAATCCATCACCATTCTTTAGCCCATTAAGCCACCCCAGTTCCGACATGGCCATATGCAAATCAGTCGGACCCTGTGCCTCATGGAAACAGTCCAGCCCGAACTGCCAAGCCATGTCTTCCCTGGACCGGAAACAAGCATCCTGGGACCGGTTTCGGATTCATAATCCTCATCAGCCAGGCTATCTTGAATCCAGTGGCCAAGTGAGCAAGGGACTCACGTCTGAGCATACCCTGCCAAACTTAGGGCGAACAAAGCGATACAAAAGGGGATGATGGACGGAGCGTTTGAGCAAATCAAACACTCACCCCCAGTCAACTGATCTGGGTTTAATCCATCACCATTCTTTAGCCCACTAAGCCACCCCAGTTCAGACATGGCCATATGCAAATCAGTCTGACCCTGTGCCTCATGGGAACAGTCCAGCCCGAACTGCAAAGCCATGTCTTCCCTGGACCGGAAACAAGCATCCTGGGACCGGTTTCGGACTCATAATCCTCATCAGCCAGGCTATCTTGAATCCAGTGGCCAAGTGAGCAAGGGACTCACGTCTGAGCATACCCTGCCAAACTTAGGGCAAACAAAGCGATACAAAAGGGGATGATGGACGGAGCGTTTGAGCAAATCAAACACTCACCCCCAGTCAACTGATCTGGGTTTAATCCATCACCATTCTTTAGCCCACTAAGCCACCCCAGTTCAGACATGGCCATATGCAAATCAGTCTGACCCTGTGCCTCATGGGAACAGTCCAGCCCGAACTGCCAAGCCATGTCTTCCCTGGACCGGAAACAAGCATCCTGGGACCGGTTTCGGATTCATAATCCTCATCAGCCAGGCTATCTTGAATCCAGTGGCCAAGTGAGCAAGGGACTCACGTCTGAGCATACCCTGCCAAACTTAGGGCGAACAAAGCGATACAAAAGGGGATGATGGACGGAGCGTTTGAGCAAATCAAACACTCACCCCCAGTCAACTGATCTGGGTTTAATCCATCACCATTCTTTAGCCCACTAAGCCACCCCAGTTCAGACATGGCCATATGCAAATCAGTCTGACCCTGTGCCTCATGGGAACAGTCCAGCCCGAACTGCCAAGCCATGTCTTCCCTGGACCGGAAACAAGCATCCTGGGACCGGTTTCGGATTCATAATCCTCATCAGCCGGGCTATCTTGAATCCAGTGGCCAAGTGAGCAAGGGACTCACGTCTGAGCATACCCTGCCAAACTTAGGGCGAACAAAGCGATACAAAAGGGGATGATGGACGGAGCGTTTGAGCAAATCAAACACTCACCCCCAGTCAACTGATCTGGGTTTAATCCATCACCATTCTTTAGCCCACTAAGCCACCCCAGTTCAGACATGGCCATATGCAAATCAGTCTGACCCTGTGCCTCATGGGAACAGTCCAGCCCGAACTGCCAAGCCATGTCTTCCCTGGACCGGAAACAAGCATCCTGGGACCGGTTTCGGATTCATAATCCTCATCAGCCAGGCTATCTTGAATCCAGTGGCCAAGTGAGCAAGGGACTCACGTCTGAGCATACCCTGACAAACTTAGGGCGAACAAAGCGATACAAAAGGGGATGATGGACGGTGCGTTTGAGCAAATCAAAGACTCACCCCCAGTCAACTGATCTGGGTTTAATCCATCACCATTCTTTAGCCCACTAAGCCACCCCAGTTCAGACATGGCCATATGCAAATCAGTCTGACCCTGTGCCTCATGGGAACAGTCCAGCCCGAACTGCCAAGCCATGTCTTCCCTGGACCGGAAACAAGCATCCTGGGACCGGTTTCGGATTCATAATCCTCATCAGCCAGGCTATCTTGAATCCAGTGGCCAAGTGAGCAAGGGACTCACGTCTGAGCATACCCTGCCAAACTTAGGGCGAACAAAGCGATACAAAAGGGGATGATGGACGGAGCGTTTGAGCAAATCAAACACTCACCCCCAGTCAACTGATCTGGGTTTAATCCATCACCATTCTTCAGCCCACTAAGCCACCCCAGTTCAGACATGGCCATATGCAAATCAGTCTGACCCTGTGCCTCAAGGGAACAGTCCAGCCCGAACTGCCAAGCCATGTCTTCCCTGGACCAGAAGCAAGCATCCTGGGACCGGTTTCGGATTCATAATCCTCATCAGCCAGGCTATCTTGAATCCAGTGGCCAAGTGAGCAAGGGACTCACATCTGAGCATACCCTGCCAAACCTAGGGCGAACAAAGCGATACAAAAGGGGATGATGGAGGGAGCGTTTGAGCAAATCAAACACTCACCCCCAGTCAACTGATCTGGGTTTAATCCATCACCATTCTTTAGCCCACTAAGCCACCCCAGTTCAGACATGGCCATATGCAAATCAGTCTGACCCTGTGCCTCATGGGAACAGTCCAGCCCGAACTGCCAAGCCATGTCTTCCCTGGACCGGAAACAAGCATCCTGGGACCGGTTTCGGATTCATAATCCTCATCAGCCAGGCTATCTTGAATCCAGTGGCCAAGTGAGCAAGGGACTCACGTCTGAGCATACCCTGCCAAACTTAGGGCGAACAAAGCGATACAAAAGGGGATGATGGACGGAGTGTTTGAGCAAATCAAACACTCACCCCCAGTCAACTGATCTGGGTTTAATCCATCACCATTCTTTAGCCCACTAAGCCACCCCAGTTCAGACATGGCCATATGCAAATCAGTCTGACCCTGTGCCTCATGGGAACAGTCCAGCCCGAACTGCCAAGCCATGTCTTCCCTGGACCGGAAACAAGCATCCTGGGACCGTTTCGGATTCATAATCCTCATCAGCCAGGCTATCTTGAATCCAGTGGCCAAGTGAGCAAGGGACTCACGTCTGAGCATACCCTGCCAAACTTAGGGCGAACAAAGCGATACAAAAGGGGATGATGGACGGAGCGTTTGAGCAAGTCAAACACTCACCCCCAGTCAACTGATCTGGGTTTAATCCATCACCATTCTTTAGCCCACTAAGCCACCCCAGTACAGACATGGCCATATGCAAATCAGTCTGACCCTGTGCCTCATGGGAACAGTCCAGCCCGAACTGCCAAGCCATGTCTTCCCTGAACCGGAAATAAGCATCCTGGGACCGGTTTCGGATTCATAATCCTCATCAGCCAGGCTATCTTGAATCCAGTGGCCAAGTGAGCAAGGGACTCACGTCTGAGCATACCCTGCCAAACTTAGGGCGAACAAAGCGATACAAAAGGGGATGATGGACGGAGCGTTTGAGCAAATCAAACACTCACCCCCAGTCAACTGATCTGGGTTTAATCCATCACCATTCTTTAGCCCACTAAGCCACCCCAGTTCAGACATGGCCATATGCAAACCAGTCTGACCCTGTGCCTCATGGGAACAGTCCAGCCCGAACTGCCAAGCCATGTCTTCCCTGGACCGGAAACAAGCATCCTGTGACCGGTTTCGGATTCATAATCCTCATCAGCCAGGCTATCTTGAATCCAGTGGCCAAGTGAGCAAGGGAATCACGTCTGAGCATTCCCTGCCAAACTTAGGGCGAACAAAGCGATACAAAAGGGGATGATGGACGGAGCGTTTGAGCAAATCAAACACTCACCCCCAGTCAACGGATCTGGGTTTAATCCATCACCATTCTTTAGCCCACTAAGCCACCCCAGTTCAGACATGGCCATATGCAAATCAGTCTGACCCTGTGCCTCATGGGAACAGTCCAGCCCGAACTGCCAAGCCATGTCTTCCCTGGACCGGAAACAAGCATCCGGTTTCGGATTCATAATCCTCATCAGCCAGGCTATCTTGAATCCAGTGGCCAAGTGAGCAAGAGACTCACGTCTGAGCATACCCTGCCAAACTTAGGGCGAACAAAGCGATACAAAAGGAGATGATGGACGGAGCGTTTGAGCAAATCAAACACTCACCCCCAGTCAACTGATCTGGGTTTAATCCATCACCATTCTTTAGCCCACTAAGCCACCCCAGTTCAGACATGGCCATATGCAAATCAGTCTGACCCTGTGCCTCAAGGGAACAGTCCAGCCCGAACTGCCAAGCCATGTCTTCCCTGGACCGGAAACAAGCATCCGGTTTCGGATTCATAATCCTCATCAGCCAGGCTATCTTGAATCCAGTGGCCAAGTGAGCAAGAGACTCACGTCTGAGCATACCCTGCCAAACTTAGGGCGAACAAAGCGATACAAAAGGAGATGATGGACGGAGCGTTTGAGCAAATCAAACACTCACCCCCAGTCAACTGATCTGGGTTTAATCCATCACCATTCTTTAGCCCACTAAGCCACCCCAGTTCAGACATGGCCATATGCAAATCAGTCTGACCCTGTGCCTCATGGGAACAGTCCAGCCCGAACTGCAAAGCCATGTCTTCCCTGGACCGGAAACAAGCATCCTGGGACCGGTTTCGGACTCATAATCCTCATCAGCCAGGCTATCTTGAATCCAGTGGCCAAGTGAGCAAGGGACTCACGTCTGAGCATACCCTGCCAAACTTAGGGCAAACAAAGCGATACAAAAGGGGATGATGGACGGAGCGTTTGAGCAAATCAAACACTCACCCCCAGTCAACTGATCTGGGTTTAATCCATCACCATTCTTTAGCCCACTAAGCCACCCCAGTTCAGACATGGCCATATGCAAATCAGTCTGACCCTGTGCCTCATGGGAACAGTCCAGCCCGAACTGCCAAGCCATGTCTTCCCTGGACCGGAAACAAGCATCCTGGGACCGGTTTCGGATTCATAATCCTCATCAGCCTGGCTATCTTGAATCCAGTGGCCAAGTGAGCAAGGGACTCACGTCTGAGCATACCCTGCCAAACTTAGGGCGAACAAAGCGATACAAAAGGGGATGATGGACGGAGCGTTTGAGCAAATCAAACACTCACCCCCAGTCAACTGATCTGGGTTTAATCCATCACCATTCTTTAGCCCACTAAGCCACCCCAGTTCAGACATGGCCATATGCAAATCAGTCTGACCCTGTGCCTCATGGGAACAGTCCAGCCCGAACTGCCAAGCCATGTCTTCCCTGGACCGGAAACAAGCATCCTGGGACCGGTTTCGGATTCATAATCCTCATCAGCCGGGCTATCTTGAATCCAGTGGCCAAGTGAGCAAGGGACTCACGTCTGAGCATACCCTGCCAAACTTAGGGCGAACAAAGCGATACAAAAGGGGATGATGGACGGAGCGTTTGAGCAAATCAAACACTCACCCCCAGTCAACTGATCTGGGTTTAATCCATCACCATTCTTTAGCCCACTAAGCCACCCCAGTTCAGACATGGCCATATGCAAATCAGTCTGACCCTGTGCCTCATGGGAACAGTCCAGCCCGAACTGCCAAGCCATGTCTTCCCTGGACCGGAAACAAGCATCCTGGGACCGGTTTCGGATTCATAATCCTGATCAGCCAGGCTATCTTGAATCCAGTGGCCAAGTGAGCAAGGGACTCACGTCTGAGCATACCCTGACAAACTTAGGGCGAACAAAGCGATACAAAAGGGGATGATGGACGGTGCGTTTGAGCAAATCAAACACTCACCCCCAGTCAACTGATCTGGGTTTAATCCATCACCATTCTGTAGCCCACTAAGCCACCCCAGTTCAGACATGGCCATATGCAAATCAGTCTGACCCTGTGCCTCATGGGAACAGTCCAGCCCGAACTGCCAAGCCATGTCTTCCCTGGACCGGAAACAAGCATCCTGGGACCGGTTTCGGATTCATAATCCTCATCAGCCAGGCTATCTTGAATCCAGTGGCCAAGTGAGCAAGGGACTCACGTCTGAGCATACCCTGCCAAACTTAGGGCGAACAAAGCGATACAAAAGGGGATGAGGGACGGAGCGTTTGAGCAAATCAAACACTCACCCCCAGTCAACTGATCTGGGTTTAATCCATCACCATTCTTCAGCCCACTAAGCCACCCCAGTTCAGACATGGCCATATGCAAATCAGTCTGACCCTGTGCCTCAAGGGAACAGTCCAGCCCGAACTGCCAAGCCATGTCTTCCCTGGACCAGAAGCAAGCATCCTGGGACCGGTTTCGGATTCATAATCCTCATCAGCCAGGCTATCTTGAATCCAGTGGCCAAGTGAGCAAGGGACTCACATCTGAGCATACCCTGCCAAACCTAGGGCGAACAAAGCGATACAAAAGGGGATGATGGAGGGAGCGTTTGAGCAAATCAAACACTCACCCCCAGTCAACTGATCTGGGTTTAATCCATCACCATTCTTTAGCCCACTAAGCCACCCCAGTTCAGACATGGCCATATGCAAATCAGTCTGACCCTGTGCCTCATGGGAACAGTCCAGCCCGAACTGCCAAGCCATGTCTTCCCTGGACCGGAAACAAGCATCCTGGGACCGGTTTCGGATTCATAATCCTCATCAGCCAGGCTATCTTGAATCCAGTGGCCAAGTGAGCAAGGGACTCACGTCTGAGCATACCCTGCCAAACTTAGGGCGAACAAAGCGATACAAAAGGGGATGATGGACGGAGTGTTTGAGCAAATCAAACACTCACCCCCAGTCAACTGATCTGGGTTTAATCCATCACCATTCTTTAGCCCACTAAGCCACCCCAGTTCAGATATGGCCATATGCAAATCAGTCTGACCCTGTGCCTCATGGGAACAGTCCAGCCCGAACTGCCAAGCCATGTCTTCCCTGGACCGGAAACAAGCATCCTGGGACCGTTTCGGATTCATAATCCTCATCAGCCAGGCTATCTTGAATCCAGTGGCCAAGTGAGCAAGGGACTCACGTCTGAGCATACCCTGCCAAACTTAGGGCGAACAAAGCGATACAAAAGGGGATGATGGACGGAGCGTTTGAGCAAGTCAAACACTCACCCCCAGTCAACTGATCTGGGTTTAATCCATCACCATTCTTTAGCCCACTAAGCCACCCCAGTACAGACATGGCCATATGCAAATCAGTCTGACCCTGTGCCTCATGGGAACAGTCCAGCCCGAACTGCCAAGCCATGTCTTCCCTGAACCGGAAATAAGCATCCTGGGACCGGTTTCGGATTCATAATCCTCATCAGCCAGGCTATCTTGAATCCAGTGGCCAAGTGAGCAAGGGACTCACGTCTGAGCATACCCTGCCAAACTTAGGGCGAACAAAGCGATACAAAAGGGGATGATGGACGGAGCGTTTGAGCAAATCAAACACTCACCCCCAGTCAACTGATCTGGGTTTAATCCATCACCATTCTTTAGCCCACTAAGCCACCCCAGTTCAGACATGGCCATATGCAAACCAGTCTGACCCTGTGCCTCATGGGAACAGTCCAGCCCGAACTGCCAAGCCATGTCTTCCCTGGACCGGAAACAAGCATCCTGTGACCGGTTTCGGATTCATAATCCTCATCAGCCAGGCTATCTTGAATCCAGTGGCCAAGTGAGCAAGGGAATCACGTCTGAGCATTCCCTGCCAAACTTAGGGCGAACAAAGCGATACAAAAGGGGATGATGGACGGAGTGTTTGAGCAAATCAAACACTCACCCCCAGTCAACGGATCTGGGTTTAATCCATCACCATTCTTTAGCCCACTAAGCCACCCCAGTTCAGACATGGCCATATGCAAATCAGTCTGACCCTGTGCCTCATGGGAACAGTCCAGCCCGAACTGCCAAGCCATGTCTTCCCTGGACCGGAAACAAGCATCCGGTTTCGGATTCATAATCCTCATCAGCCAGGCTATCTTGAATCCAGTGGCCAAGTGAGCAAGAGACTCACGTCTGAGCATACCCTGCCAAACTTAGGGCGAACAAAGCGATACAAAAGGAGATGATGGACGGAGCGTTTGAGCAAATCAAACACTCACCCCCAGTCAACTGATCTGGGTTTAATCCATCACCATTCTTTAGCCCACTAAGCCACCCCAGTTCAGACATGGCCATATGCAAATCAGTCTGACCCTGTGCCTCAAGGGAACAGTCCAGCCCGAACTGCCAAGCCATGTCTTCCCTGGACCAGAAGCAAGCATCCTGGGACCGGTTTCGGATTCATAATCCTCATCAGCCAGGCTATCTTGAATCCAGTGGCCAAGTGAGCAAGGGACTCACGTCTGAGCATACCCTGCCAAACTTAGGGCGAACAAAGCGATACAAAAGGGGATGATGGACGGAGCGTTTGAGCAAATCAAACACTCACCCCCAGTCAACTGATCTGGGTTTAATCCATCACCATTCTTCAGCCCACTAAGCCACCCCAGTTCAGACATGGCCATATGCAAATCAGTCTGACCCTGTGCCTCAAGGGAACAGTCCAGCCCGAACTGCCAAGCCATGTCTTCCCTGGACCAGAAGCAAGCATCCTGGGACCGGTTTCGGATTCATAATCCTCATCAGCCAGGCTATCTTGAATCCAGTGGCCAAGTGAGCAAGGGACTCACGTCTGAGCATACCCTGCCAAACTTAGGGCGAACAAAGCGATACAAAAGGGGATGATGGACGGAGCGTTTGAGCAAATCAAACACTCACCCCCAGTCAACTGATCTGGGTTTAATCCATCACCATTCTTCAGCCCACTAAGCCACCCCAGTTCAGACATGGCCATATGCAAATCAGTCTGACCCTGTGCCTCAAGGGAACAGTCCAGCCCGAACTGCCAAGCCATGTCTTCCCTGGACCAGAAGCAAGCATCCTGGGACCGGTTTCGGATTCATAATCCTCATCAGCCAGGCTATCTTGAATCCAGTGGCCAAGTGAGCAAGGGACTCACATCTGAGCATACCCTGCCAAACCTAGGGCGAACAAAGCGATACAAAAGGGGATGATGGAGGGAGCGTTTGAGCAAATCAAACACTCACCCCCAGTCAACTGATCTGGGTTTAATCAATCACCATTCTTTAGCCCACTAAGCCACCCCAGTTCAGACATGGCCATATGCAAATCAGTCTGACCCTGTGCCTCATGGGAACAGTCCAGCCCGAACTGCCAAGCCATGTCTTCCCTGGACCGGAAACAAGCATCCTGGGACCGGTTTCGGATTCATAATCCTCATCAGCCAGGCTATCTTGAATCCAGTGGCCAAGTGAGCAAGGGACTCACGTCTGAGCATACCCTGCCAAACTTAGGGCGAACAAAGCGATACAAAAGGGGATGATGGACGGAGTGTTTGAGCAAATCAAACACTCACCCCCAGTCAACTGATCTGGGTTTAATCCATCACCATTCTTTAGCCCACTAAGCCACCCCAGTTCAGACATGGCCATATGCAAATCAGTCTGACCCTGTGCCTCATGGGAACAGTCCAGCCCGAACTGCCAAGCCATGTCTTCCCTGGACCGGAAACAAGCATCCTGGGACCGTTTCGGATTCATAATCCTCATCAGCCAGGCTATCTTGAATCCAGTGGCCAAGTGAGCAAGGGACTCACGTCTGAGCATACCCTGCCAACCTTAGGGCGAACAAAGCGATACAAAAGGGGATGATGGACGGAGCGTTTGAGCAAGTCAAACACTCACCCCCAGTCAACTGATCTGGGTTTAATCCATCACCATTCTTTAGCCCACTAAGCCACCCCAGTACAGACATGGCCATATGCAAATCAGTCTGACCCTGTGCCTCATGGGAACAGTCCAGCCCGAACTGCCAAGCCATGTCTTCCCTGAACCGGAAATAAGCATCCTGGGACCGGTTTCGGATTCATAATCCTCATCAGCCAGGCTATCTTGAATCCAGTGGCCAAGTGAGCAAGGGACTCACGTCTGAGCATACCCTGCCAAACTTAGGGCGAACAAAGCGATACAAAAGGGGATGATGGACGGAGCGTTTGAGCAAATCAAACACTCACCCCCAGTCAACTGATCTGGGTTTAATCCATCACCATTCTTTAGCCCACTAAGCCACCCCAGTTCAGACATGGCCATATGCAAACCAGTCTGACCCTGTGCCTCATGGGAACAGTCCAGCCCGAACTGCCAAGCCATGTCTTCCCTGGACCGGAAACAAGCATCCTGTGACCGGTTTCGGATTCATAATCCTCATCAGCCAGGCTATCTTGAATCCAGTGGCCAAGTGAGCAAGGGAATCACGTCTGAGCATTCCCTGCCAAACTTAGGGCGAACAAAGCGATACAAAAGGGGATGATGGACGGAGCGTTTGAGCAAATCAAACACTCACCCCCAGTCAACGGATCTGGGTTTAATCCATCACCATTCTTTAGCCCACTAAGCCACCCCAGTTCAGACATGGCCATATGCAAATCAGTCTGACCCTGTGCCTCATGGGAACAGTCCAGCCCGAACTGCCAAGCCATGTCTTCCCTGGACCGGAAACAAGCATCCGGTTTCGGATTCATAATCCTCATCAGCCAGGCTATCTTGAATCCAGTGGCCAAGTGAGCAAGAGACTCACGTCTGAGCATACCCTGCCAAACTTAGGGCGAACAAAGCGATACAAAAGGAGATGATGGATGGAGCGTTTGAGCAAATCAAACACTCACCCCCAGTCAACTGATCTGGGTTTAATCCATCACCATTCTTTAGCCCACTAAGCCACCCCAGTTCAGACATGGCCATATGCAAATCAGTCTGACCCTGTGCCTCAAGGGAACAGTCCAGCCCGAACTGCCAAGCCATGTGTTCCCTGGACCAGAAGCAAGCATCCTGGGACCGGTTTCGGATTCATAATCCTCATCAGCCAGGCTATCTTGAATCCAGTGGCCAAGTGAGCAAGGGACTCACGTCTGAGCATACCCTGCCAAACTTAGGGCGAACAAAGCGATACAAAAGGGGATGATGGACGGAGCGTTTGAGCAAATCAAACACTCACCCCCAGTCAACTGATCTGGGTTTAATCCATCACCATTCTTCAGCCCACTAAGCCACCCCAGTTCAGACATGGCCATATGCAAATCAGTCTGACCCTGTGCCTCAAGGGAACAGTCCAGCCCGAACTGCCAAGCCATGTCTTCCCTGGACCAGAAGCAAGCATCCTGGGACCGGTTTCGGATTCATAATCCTCATCAGCCAGGCTATCTTGAATCCAGTGGCCAAGTGAGCAAGGGACTCACGTCTGAGCATACCCTGCCAAACTTAGGGCGAACAAAGCGATACAAAAGGGGATGATGGACGGAGCGTTTGAGCAAATCAAACACTCACCCCCAGTCAACTGATCTGGGTTTAATCCATCACTATTCTTCAGCCCACTAAGCCACCCCAGTTCAGACATGGCCATATGCAAATCAGTCTGACCCTGTGCCTCAAGGGAACAGTCCAGCCCGAACTGCCAAGCCATGTCTTCCCTGGACCAGAAGCAAGCATCCTGGGACCGGTTTCGGATTCATAATCCTCATCAGCCAGGCTATCTTGAATCCAGTGGCCAAGTGAGCAAGGGACTCACATCTGAGCATACCCTGCCAAACCTAGGGCGAACAAAGCGATACAAAAGGGGATGATGGAGGGAGCGTTTGAGCAAATCAAACACTCACCCCCAGTCAACTGATCTGGGTTTAATCCATCACCATTCTTTAGCCCACTAAGCCACCCCAGTTCAGACATGGCCATATGCAAATCAGTCTGACCCTGTGCCTCATGGGAACAGTCCAGCCCGAACTGCCAAGCCATGTCTTCCCTGGACCGGAAACAAGCATCCTGGGACCGGTTTCGGATTCATAATCCTCATCAGCCAGGCTATCTTGAATCCAGTGGCCAAGTGAGCAAGGGACTCACGTCTGAGCATACCCTGCCAAACTTAGGGCGAACAAAGCGATACAAAAGGGGATGATGGACGGAGTGTTTGAGCAAATCAAACACTCACCCCCAGTCAACTGATCTGGGTTTAATCCATCACCATTCTTTAGCCCACTAAGCCACCCCAGTTCAGACATGGCCATATGCAAATCAGTCTGACCCTGTGCCTCATGGGAACAGTCCAGCCCGAACTGCCAAGCCATGTCTTCCCTGGACCGGAAACAAGCATCCTGGGACCGTTTCGGATTCATAATCCTCATCAGCCAGGCTATCTTGAATCCAGTGGCCAAGTGAGCAAGGGACTCACGACTGAGCATACCCTGCCAAACTTAGGGCGAACAAAGCGATACAAAAGGGGATGATGAACGGAGCGTTTGAGCAAGTCAAACACTCACCCCCAGTCAACTGATCTGGGTTTAATCCATCACCATTCTTTAGCCCACTAAGCCACCCCAGTACAGACATGGCCATATGCAAATCAGTCTGACCCTGTGCCTCATGGGAACAGTCCAGCCCGAACTGCCAAGCCATGTCTTCCCTGAACCGGAAATAAGCATCCTGGGACCGGTTTCGGATTCATAATCCTCATCAGCCAGGCTATCTTGAATCCAGTGGCCAAGTGAGCAAGGGACTCACGTCTGAGCATACCCTGCCAAACTTAGGGCGAACAAAGCGATACAAAAGGGGATGATGGACGGAGCGTTTGAGCAAATCAAACACTCACCCCCAGTCAACTGATCTGGGTTTAATCCATCACCATTCTTTAGCCCACTAAGCCACCCCAGTTCAGACATGGCCATATGCAAATCAGTCTGACCCTGTGCCTCATTGGAACAGTCCAGCCCGAACTGCCAAGCCAAGTCTTCCCTGGACCGGAAACAAGCATCCTGGGACCGTTTCGGATTCATAATCCTCATCAGCCAGGCTATCTTGAATCCAGTGGCCAAGTGAGCAAGGGACTCACGTCTGAGCATACCCTGCCAAACTTAGGGCGAACAAAGCGATACAAAAGGGGATGATGGACGGAGTGTTTGAGCAAATCAAACACTCACCCCCAGTCAACTGATCTGGGTTTAATCCATCACCATTCTTTAGCCCACTAAGCCACCCCAGTTCAGACATGGCCATATGCAAATCAGTCTGACCCTGTGCCTCATGGGAACAGTCCAGCCCGAACTGCCAAGCCATGTCTTCCCTGGACCGGAAACAAGCATCCTGGGACCGTTTCGGATTCATAATCCTCATCAGCCAGGCTATCTTGAATCCAGTGGCCAAGTGAGCAAGGGACTCACGTCTGAGCATACCCTGCCAAACTTAGGGCGAACAAAGCGATACAAAAGGGGATGATGGACGGAGCGTTTGAGCAAGTCAAACACTCACCCCCAGTCAACTGATCTGGGTTTAATCCATCACCATTCTTTAGCCCACTAAGCCACCCCAGTACAGACATGGCCATATGCAAATCAGTCTGACCCTGTGCCTCATGGGAACAGTCCAGCCCGAACTGCCAAGCCATGTCTTCCCTGACCCGGAAATAAGCATCCTGGGACCGGTTTCGGATTCATAATCCTCATCAGCCAGGCTATCTTGAATCCAGTGGCCAAGTGAGCAAGGGACTCACGTCTGAGCATACCCTGCCAAACTTAGGGCGAACAAAGCGATACAAAAGGGGATGATGGACAGAGCGTTTGAGCAAATCAAACACTCACCCCCAGTCAACTGATCTGGGTTTAATCCATCACCATTCTTTAGCCCACTAAGCCACCCCAGTTCAGACATGGCCATATGCAAATCAGTCTGACCCTGTGCCTCATGGGAACAGTCCAGCCCGAACTGCAAAGCCATGTCTTCCCTGGACCGGAAACAAGCATCCTGGGACCGGTTTCGGACTCATAATCCTCATCAGCCAGGCTATCTTGAATCCAGTGGCCAAGTGAGCAAGGGACTCACGTTTGAGCATACCCTGCCAAACTTAGGGCAAACAAAGCGATACAAAAGGGGATGATGGACGGAGCGTTTGAGCAAATCAAACACTCACCCCCAGTCAACTGATCTGGGTTTAATCCATCACCATTCTTTAGCCCACTAAGCCACCCCAGTTCAGACATGGCCATATGCAAATCAGTCTGACCCTGTGCCTCATGGGAACAGTCCAGCCCGAACTGCCAAGCCATGTCTTCCCTGGACCGGAAACAAGCATCCTGGGACCGGTTTCGGATTCATAATCCTCATCAGCCAGGCTATCTTGAATCCAGTGGCCAAGTGAGCAAGGGACTCACGTCTGAGCATACCCTGCCAAACTTAGGGCGAACAAAGCGATACAAAAGGGGATGATGGACGGAGCGTTTGAGCAAATCAAACACTCACCCCCAGTCACCTGATCTGGGTTTAATCCATCACCATTCTTTAGCCCACTAAGCCACCCCAGTTCAGACATGGCCATATGCAAATCAGTCTGACCCTGTGCCTCATGGGAACAGTCCAGCCCGAACTGCCAAGCCATGTCTTCCCTGGACCGGAAACAAGCATCCTGGGACCGGTTTCGGATTCATAATCCTCATCAGCCAGGCTATCTTGAATCCAGTGGCCAAGTGAGCAAGGGACTCACGTCTGAGCATACCCTGCCAAACTTAGGGCGAACAAAGCGATACAAAAGGGGATGATGGACGGAACGTTTGAGAAAATCAAACACTCACCCCCAGTCAACTGATCTGGGTTTAATCCATCACCATTCTTTAGCCCACTAAGCCACCCCAGTTCAGACATGGCCATATGCAAATCAATCTGACCCTGTGCCTCATGGGAACAGTCCAGCCCGTACTGCCAAGCCATGTCTTCCCTGGACCGGAAACAAGCATCCTGGGCCCGGTTTCGGATTCATAATCCTCATCAGCCAGGCTATCTTGAATCCAGTGGCCAAGTGAGCAAGGGACTCACGTCTGAGCATACCCTGCCAAACTTAGGGCAAACAAAGCGATACAAAAGGGGATGATGGACGGAGCGTTTGAGCAAATCAAACACTCTCCCCAGTCAACTGATCTGGGTTTAATCCATCACCATTCTTTAGCCCACTAAGCCACCCCAGTTCATACATGGCCATATGCAAATCAGTCTGACCCTGTGCCTCATGGGAACAGTCCAGCCCGAACTGCCAAGCCATGTCTTCCCTGGACCGGAAACAAGCATCCTGGGACCGGTTTCAGATTCATAATCCTCATCAGCCAGGCTATCTTGAATCCAGTGGCCAAGTGAGCAAGGGACTCACGTCTGAGCATACCCTGCCAAACTTAGGGCAAACAAAGCGATACAAAAGGGGATGATGGACGGAGCGTTTGAGCAAATCAAACACTCTCCCCAGTCAACTGATCTGGGTTTAATCCATCACCATTCTTTAGCCCACTAAGCCACCCAAGTTCAGACATGGCCATATGCAAATCAGTCTGACCCTGTGCCTCATGGGAACAGTCCAGCCCGAACTGCCAAGCCATGTCTTCCCTGGACCGCAAACAAGCATCCTGGGACCGGTTTCGGATTCATAATCCTCATCAGCCAGGCTATCTTGAATCCAGTGGCCAAGTGAACAAGGGACTCACGTCTGAGCATACCTTGCCAAACTTAGGGCGAACAAAGCGATACAAAAGGGGATGATGGACGGAGCGTTTGAGCAAATCAAACACTCACCCCCAGTCAACTGATCTGGGTTTAATCCATCACCATTCTTTAGCCCACTAAGCCACCCCAGTTCAGACATGGCCATATGCAAATCAGTCTGACCCTGTGCCTCATGGGAACAGTCCAGCCCGAACTGCCAAGCCATGTCTTCCCTGGACCGGAAACAAGCATCCTGGGACCGGTTTCGGATTCATAATCCTCATCAGCCAGGCTATCTTGAATCCAGTGGCCAAGTGAGCAAGGGACTCACGTCTGAGCATACCCTGCCAAACTTAGGGCGAACAAAGCGATACAAAAGGGGATGATGGACGGAGCGTTTGAGCAAATCAAACACTCACCCCCAGTCAACTGATCTGGGTTTAATCCATCACCATTCTTTAGCCCACTAAGCCACCCCAGTTCAGACATGGCCATATGCAAACCAGTCTGACCCTGTGCCTCATGGGAACAGTTCAGCCCGAACTGCCAAGCCATGTCTTCCCTGGACCGGAAACAAGCATCCTGGGACCGGTTTCGGATTCATAATCCTCATCAGCCAGGCTATCTTGAATCCAGTGGCCAAGTGAGCAAGGGACTCACGTCTGAGCATACCCTGCCAAACTTAGGGCGAACAAAGCGATACAAAAGGGGATGATGGACGGAGCGTTTGAGCAAATCAAACACTCTCCCCAGTCAACTGATCTGGGTTTAATCCATCACCATTCTTTAGCCCACTAAGCCACCCCAGTTCAGACATGGCCATATGCAAATCAGTCTGACCCTGTGCCTCATGGGAACAGTCCAGCCCGAACTGCCAAGCCATGTCTTCCCTGGACCGGAAACAAGCATCCTGGGACCGGTTTCGGATTCATAATCCTCATCAGCCAGGCTATCTTGAATCCAGTGGCCAAGTGAGCAAGGGACTCACGTCTGAGCATACCCTTATTTGATATTTATTTATTATCATTTATAAAGCGCTAACTTTCGCTCCGGAGGGAGCATCTTGGCGCTAAGCACACAGAAGGTCGTCTATGGGGGGCTTGGATCAAATAGCGTGCCAAACCCTGCCAAACTTAGGGCGAACAAAGCGATACAAAAGGGGATGATGGACGGAGCGTTTGAGCAAATCAAACACTCACCCCCAGTCAACTGATCTGGGTTTAATCCATCACCATTCTTTAGCCCACTAAGCCACCCCAGTTCAGACATGGCCATATGCAAATCAGTCTGACCCTGTGCCTCATGGGAACAGTCCAGCCCGAACTGCCAAGCCATGTCTTCCCTGGACCGGAAACAAGCATCCTGGGACCGGTTTCGGATTCAAAATCCTCATCAGCCAGGCTATCTTGAATCCAGTGGCCAAGTGAGCAAGGGACTCACGTCTGAGCATACCCTGACAAACTTAGGGCGAACAAAGCGATACAAAAGGGGATGATGGACGGAGCGTTTGAGCAAATCAAACACTCACCCCCAGTCAACTGATCTGGGTTTAATCTATCACCATTCTTCAGCCCACTAAGCCACCCCAGTTCAGACATGTCCATATGCAAATCAGTCTGACCCTGTGCCTCATGGGAACAGTCCAGCCCGAACTGCCAAGCCATGTCTTCCCTGGACCGGAAACAAGCATCCGGTTTCGGATTCATAATCCTCATCAGCCAGGCTATCTTGAATCCAGTGGCCAAGTGAGCAAGGGACTCACGTCTGAGCATACCCTGCCAAACTTAGGGCGAACAAAGCGATACAAAAGGAGATGATGGACGGAGCGTTTGAGCAAATCAAACACTCACCCCCAGTCAACTGATCTGGGTTCAATCCATCACCATTCTTTAGCCCACTAAGCCACCCCAGTTCAGACATGGCCATATGCAAATCAGTCTGACCCTGTGCCTCATGGGAACAGTCCAGCCCGAACTGCCAAGCCATTTCTTCCCTGGACCGGAAACAAGCATCCTGGGACCGGTTTCGGATTCATAATCCTCATCAGCCAGGCTATCTTGAATCCAGTGGCCAAGTGAGCAAGGGACTCACGTCTGAGCATACCCTGCCAAACTTAGGGCGAACAAAGCGATACAAAAGGGGATGATGGACGGAGCGTTTGAGCAAATCAAACACTCACCCCCAGTCAACTGATCTGGGTTTAATCCATCACCATTCTTCAGCCCACTAAGCCACCCCAGTTCAGACATGGCCATATGCAAATCAGTCTGACCCTGTGCCTCATGGGAACAGTCCAGCCCGAACTGCCAAGCCATGTCTTCCCTGGACCGGAAGCAAGCATCCTGGGACCGGTTTCGGATTCATAATCCTCATCAGCCAGGCTATCTTGAATCCAGTGGCCAAGTGAGCAAGGGACTCACGTCTGAGCATACCCTGCCAAACTTAGGGCGAACAAAGCGATACAAAAGGGGATGATGGACGGAGCGTTTGAGCAAATCAAACACTCACCCCCAGTCAACTGATCTGGGTTTAATCCATCACCATTCTTCAGCCCACTAAGCCACCCCAGTTCAGACATGGCCATATGCAAATCAGTCTGACCCTGTGCCTCAAGGGAACAGTCCAGCCCGAACTGCCAAGCCATGTCTTCCCTGGACCGGAAGCAAGCATCCTGGGACCGGTTTCGGATTCATAATCCTCATCAGCCAGGCTATCTTGAATCCAGTGGCCAAGTGAGCAAGGGACTCACATCTGAGCATACCCTGCCAAACCTAGGGCGAACAAAGCGATACAAAAGGGGATGATGGAGGGAGCGTTTGAGCAAATCAAACACTCACCCCCAGTCAACTGATCTGGGTTTAATCCATCACCATTCTTTAGCCCACTAAGCCACCCCAGTTCAGACATGGCCATATGCAAATCAGTCTGACCCTGTGCCTCATGGGAACAGTCCAGCCCGAACTGCCAAGCCATGTCTTCCCTGGACCGGAAACAAGCATCCTGGGACCGGTTTCGGATTCATAATCCTCATCAGCCAGGCTATCTTGAATCCAGTGGCCAAGTGAGCAAGGGACTCACGTCTGAGCATACCCTGCCAAACTTAGGGCGAACAAAGCGATACAAAAGGGGATGATGGACGGAGTGTTTGAGCAAATCAAACACTCACCCCCAGTCAACTGATCTGGGTTTATTCCATCACCATTCTTTAGCCCACTAAGCCACCCCAGTTCAGACATGGCCATATGCAAATCAGTCTGACCCTGTGCCTCATGGGAACAGTCCAGCCCGAACTGCCAAGCCATGTCTTCCCTGGACCGGAAACAAGCATCCTGGGACCGTTTCGGATTCATAATCCTCATCAGCCAGGCTATCTTGAATCCAGTGGCCAAGTGAGCAAGGGACTCACGTCTGAGCATACCCTGCCAAACTTAGGGCGAACAAAGCGATACAAAAGGGGATGATGGACGGAGCGTTTGAGCAAGTCAAACACTCACCCCCAGTCAACTGATCTGGGTTTAATCCATCACCATTCTTTAGCCCACTAAGCCACCCCAGTACAGACATGGCCATATGCAAATTAGTCTGACCCTGTGCCTCATGGGAACAGTCCAGCCCGAACTGCCAAGCCATGTCTTCCCTGGACCGGAAATAAGCATCCTGGGACCGGTTTCGGATGCATAATCCTCATCAGCCAGGCTATCTTGAATCCAGTGGCCAAGTGAGCAAGGGACTCACGTCTGAGCATACCCTGCCAAACTTAGGGCGAACAAAGCGATACAAAAGGGGATGATGGACGGAGCGTTTGAGCAAATCAAACACTCACCCCCAGTCAACTGATCTGGGTTTAATCCATCACCATTCTTTAGCCCACTAAGCCACCCCAGTTCAGACATGGCCATATGCAAACCAGTCTGACCCTGTGCCTCATGGGAACAGTCCAGCCCGAACTGCCAAGCCATGTCTTCCCTGGACCGGAAACAAGCATCCTGTGACCGGTTTCGGATTCATAATCCTCATCAGCCAGGCTATCTTGAATCCAGTGGCCAAGTGAGCAAGGGACTCACGTCTGAGCATACCCTGCCAAACTTAGGGCGAACAAAGCGATACAAAAGGGGATGATGGACGGAGCGTTTGAGCAAATCAAACACTCACCCCCAGTCAACTGATCTGGGTTTAATCCATCACCATTCTTTAGCCCACTAAGCCACCCCAGTTCAGACATGGCCATATGCAAACCAGTCTGACCCTGTGCCTCTTGGGAACAGTCCAGCCCGAACTGCCAAGCCATGTCTTCCCTGGACCGGAAACAAGCATCCTGTGACAGGTTTCGGATTCATAATCCTCATCAGCCAGGCTATCTTGAATCCAGTGGCCAAGTGAGCAAGGGACTCACGTCTGAGCATACCCTGCCAAACTTAGGGCGAACAAAGCGATACAAAAGGGGATGATGGACGGAGCGTTTGAGCAAATCAAACACTCACCCCCAGTCAACGGATCTGGGTTTAATCCATCACCATTCTTTAGCCCACTAAGCCACCCCAGTTCAGACATGGCCATATGCAAATCAGTCTGACCCTGTGCCTCATGGGAACAGTCCAGCCCGAACTGCCAAGCCATGTCTTCCCTGGACCGGAAACAAGCATCCGGTTTCGGATTCATAATCCTCATCAGCCAGGCTATCTTGAATCCAGTGGCCAAGTGAGCAAGAGACTCACGTCTGAGCATACCCTGCCAAACTTAGGGCGAACAAAGCGATACAAAAGGAGATGATGGACGGAGCGTTTGAGCAAATCAAACACTCACCCCCAGTCAACTGATCTGGGTTTAATCCATCACCATTCTTTAGCCCACTAAGCCACCCCAGTTCAGACATGGCCATATGCAAATCAGTCTGACCCTGTGCCTCATGGGAACAGTCCAGCCCGAACTGCCAAGCCAATTCTTCCCTGGACCGGAAACAAGCATCCTGGGACCGGTTTCGGATTCATAATCCTCATCAGCCAGGCTATCTTGAATCCAGTGGCCAAGTGAGCAAGGGACTCACGTCTGAGCATACCCTGCCAAACTTAGGGCGAACAAAGCGATACAAAAGGGGATGATGGACGGAGCGTTTGAGCAAATCAAACACTCACCCCCAGTCAACTGATCTGGGTTTAATCCATCACCATTCTTCAGCCCACTAAGCCACCCCAGTTCAGACATGGCCATATGCAAATCAGTCTGACCCTGTGCCTCATGGGAACAGTCCAGCCCGAACTGCCAAGCCATGTCTTCCCTGGACCGGAAGCAAGCATCCTGGGACCGGTTTCGGATTCATAATCCTCATCAGCCAGGCTATCTTGAATCCAGTGGCCAAGTGAGCAAGGGACTCACGTCCGAGCATACCCTGCCAAACTTAGGGCGAACAAAGCGATACAAAAGGGGATGATGGACGGAGCGTTTGAGCAAATCAAACACTCACCCCCAGTCAACTGATCTGGGTTTAATCCATCACCATTCTTCAGCCCACTAAGCCACCCCAGTTCAGACATGGCCATATGCAAATCAGTCTGAGCCTGTGCCTCAAGGGAACAGTCCAGCCCGAACTGCCAAGCCATGTCTTCCCTGGACCGGAAGCAAGCATCCTGGGACCGGTTTCGGATTCATAATCCTCATCAGCCAGGCTATCTTGAATCCAGTGGCCAAGTGAGCAAGGGACTCACATCTGAGCATACCCTGCCAAACCTAGGGCGAACAAAGCGATACAAAAGGGGATGATGGAGGGAGCGTTTGAGCAAATCAAACACTCACCCCCAGTCAACTGATCTGGGTTTAATCCATCACCATTCTTTAGCCCACTAAGCCACCCCAGTTCAGACATGGCCATATGCAAATCAGTCTGACCCTGTGCCTCATGGGAACAGTCCAGCCCGAACTGCCATGCCATGTCTTCCCTGGACCGGAAACAAGCATCCTGGGACCGGTTTCGGATTCATAATCCTCATCAGCCAGGCTATCTTGAATCCAGTGGCCAAGTGAGCAAGGGACTCACGTCTGAGCATACCCTGCCAAACTTAGGGCGAACAAAGCGATACAAAAGGGGATGATGGACGGAGTGTTTGAGCAAATCAAACACTCACCCCCAGTCAACTGATCTGGGTTTAATCCATCACCATTCTTTAGCCCACTAAGCCACCCCAGTTCAGACATGGCCATATGCAAATCAGTCTGACCCTGTGCCTCATGGGAACAGTCCAGCCCGAACTGCCAAGCCATGTCTTCCCTGGACCGGAAACAAGCATCCTGGGACCGTTTCGGATTCATAATCCTCACCAGCCAGGCTATCTTGAATCCAGTGGCCAAGTGAGCAAGGGACTCACGTCTGAGCATACCCTGCCAAACTTAGGGCGAACAAAGCGATACAAAAGGGGATGATGGACGGAGCGTTTGAGCAAGTCAAACACTCACCCCCAGTCAACTGATCTGGGTTTAATCCATCACCATTCTTTAGCCCACTAAGCCACCCCAGTACAGACATGGCCATATGCAAATTAGTCTGACCCTGTGCCTCATGGGAACAGTCCAGCCCGAACTGCCAAGCCATGTCTTCCCTGGACCGGAAATAAGCATCCTGGGACCGGTTTCGGATTCATAATCCTCATCAGCCAGGCTATCTTGAATCCAGTGGCCAAGTGAGCAAGGGACTCACGTCTGAGCATACCCAGCCAAACTTAGGGCGAACAAAGCGATACAAAAGGGGATGATGGACGGAGCGTTTGAGCAAATCAAACACTCACCCCCAGTCAACTGATCTGGGTTTAATCCATCACCATTCTTTAGCCCACTAAGCCACCCCAGTTCAGACATGACCATATGCAAACCAGTCTGACCCTGTGCCTCATGGGAACAGTCCAGCCCGAACTGCCAAGCCATGTCTTCCCTGGACCGGAAACAAGCATCCTGTGACCGGTTTCGGATTCATAATCCTCATCAGCCAGGCTATCTTGAATCCAGTGGCCAAGTGAGCAAGGGACTCACGTCTGAGCATACCCTGCCAAACTTAGGGCGAACAAAGCGATACAAAAGGGGATGATGGACGGAGCGTTTGAGCAAATCAAACACTCACCCCCAGTCAACGGATCTGGGTTTAATCCATCACCATTCTTTAGCCCACTAAGCCACCCCAGTTCAGACATGGCCATATGCAAATCAGTCTGACACTGTGCCTCATGGGAACAGTCCAGCCCGAACTGCCAAGCCATGTCTTCCCTGGACCGGAAACAAGCATCCGGTTTCGGATTCATAATCCTCATCAGCCAGGCTATCTTGAATCCAGTGGCCAAGTGAGCAAGAGACTCACGTCTGAGCATACCCTGCCAAACTTAGGGCGAACAAAGCGATACAAAAGGAGATGATGGACGGAGCGTTTGAGCAAATCAAACACTCACCCCCAGTCAACTGATCTGGGTTTAATCCATCACCATTCTTTAGCTCACTAAGCCACCCCAGTTCAGACATGGCCATATGCAAATCAGTCTGACCCTGTGCCTCATGGGAACAGTCCAGCCCGAACTGCCAAGCCATTTCTTCCCTGGACCGGAAACAAGCATCCTGGGACCGGTTTCGGATTCATAATCCTCATCAGCCAGGCTATCTTGAATCCAGTGGCCAAGTGAGCAAGGGACTCACGTTTGAGCATACCCTGCCAAACTTAGGGTGAACAAAGCGATACAAAAGGGGATGATGGACGGAGCGTTTGAGCAAATCAAACACTCACCCCCAGTCAACTGATCTGGGTTTAATCCATCACCATTCTTCAGCCCACTAAGCCACCCCAGTTCAGACATGGCCATATGCAAATCAGTCTGACCCTGTGCCTCATGGGAACAGTCCAGCCCGAACTGCCAAGCCATGTCTTCCCTGGACCGGAAGCAAGCATCCTGGGACCGGTTTCGGATTCATAATCCTCATCAGCCAGGCTATCTTGAATCCAGTGGCCAAGTGAGCAAGGGACTCACGTCTGAGCATACCCTGCCAAACTTAGGGCGAACAAAGCGATACAAAAGGGGATGATGGACGGAGCGTTTGAGCAAATCAAACACTCACCCCCAGTCAACTGATCTGGGTTTAATCCATCACCATTCTTTAGCCCATTAAGCCACCCCAGTTCCGACATGGCCATATGCAAATCAGTCTGACCCTGTGCCTCATGGAAACAGTCCAGCCCGAACTGCCAAGCCATGTCTTCCCTGGACCGGAAACAAGCATCCTGGGACCGGTTTCGGATTCATAATCCTCATCAGCCAGGCTATCTTGAATCCAGTGTCCAAGTGAGCAAGGGACTCACGTCTGAGCATACCCTGCCAAACTTAGGGCGAACAAAGCGATACAAAAGGGGATGATGGACGGAGCGTTTGAGCAAATCAAACACTCACCCCCAGTCAACTGATCTGGGTTTAATCCATCACCATTCTTTAGCCCACTAAGCCACCCCAGTTCAGACATGGCCATATGCAAATCAGTCTGACCCTGTGCCTCATGGGAACAGTCCAGCCCGAACTGCAAAGCCATGTCTTCCCTGGACCGGAAACAAGCATCCTGGGACCGGTTTCGGACTCATAATCCTCATCAGCCAGGCTATCTTGAATCCAGTGGCCAAGTGAGCAAGGGACTCACGTCTGAGCATACCCTGCCAAACTTAGGGCGAACAAAGCGATACAAAAGGGGATGATGGACGGAGCGTTTGAGCAAATCAAACACTCACCCCCAGTCAACTGATCTGGGTTTAATCCATCACCATTCTTTAGCCCACTAAGCCACCCCAGTTCAGACATGGCCATATGCAAACCAGTCTGACCCTGTGCCTCATGGGAACAGTCCAGCCCGAACTGCCAAGCCATGTCTTCCCTGGACCGGAAACAAGCATCCTGTGACCGGTTTCGGATTCATAATCCTCATCAGCCAGGCTATCTTGAATCCAGTGGCCAAGTGAGCAAGGGACTCACGTCTGAGCATACCCTGCCAAACTTAGGGCGAACAAAGCGATACAAAAGGGGATGATGGACGGAGCGTTTGAGCAAATCAAACACTCACCCCCAGTCAACTGATCTGGGTTTAATCCATCACCATTCTTCAGCCCACTAAGCCACCCCAGTTCAGACATGGCCATATGCAAATCAGTCTGACCCTGTGCCTCATGGGAACAGTCCAGCCCGAACTGCCAAGCCATGTCTTCCCTGGACCGGAAGCAAGCATCCTGGGACCGGTTTCGGATTCATAATCCTCATCAGCCAGGCTATCTTGAATCCAGTGGCCAAGTGAGCAAGGGACTCACGTCTGAGCATACCCTGCCAAACTTAGGGCGAACAAAGCGATACAAAAGGGGATGATGGACGGAGCGTTTGAGCAAATCAAACACTCACCCCCAGTCAACTGATCTGGGTTTAATCCATCACCATTCTTTAGCCCATTAAGCCACCCCAGTTCCGACATGGCCATATGCAAATCAGTCTGACCCTGTGCCTCATGGAAACAGTCCAGCCCGAACTGCCAAGCCATGTCTTCCCTGGACCGGAAACAAGCATCCTGGGACCGGTTTCGGATTCATAATCCTCATCAGCCAGGCTATCTTGAATCCAGTGGCCAAGTGAGCAAGGGACTCACGTCTGAGCATACCCTGCCAAACTTAGGGCGAACAAAGCGATACAAAAGGGGATGATGGACGGAGCGTTTGAGCAAATCAAACACTCACCCCCAGGCAACTGATCTCGGTTTAATCCATCACCATTCTTTAGCCCACTAAGCCACCCCAGTTCAGACATGGCCATATGCAAATCAGTCTGACCCTGTGCCTCATGGGAACAGTCCAGCCCGAACTGCAAAGCCATGTCTTCCCTGGACCGGAAACAAGCATCCTGGGACCGGTTTCGGACTCATAATCCTCATCAGCCAGGCTATCTTGAATCCAGTGGCCAAGTGAGCAAGGGACTCACGTCTGAGCATACCCTGCCAAACTTAGGGCAAACAAAGCGATACAAAAGGGGATGATGGACGGAGCGTTTGAGCAAATCAAACACTCACCCCCAGTCAACTGATCTGGGTTTAATCCATCACCATTCTTTAGCCCACTAAGCCACCCCAGTTCAGACATGGCCATATGCAAATCAGTCTGACCCTGTGCCTCATGGGAACAGTCCAGCCCGAACTGCCAAGCCATGTCTTCCCTGGACCGGAAACAAGCATCCTGGGACCGGTTTCGGATTCATAATCCTCATCAGCCAGGCTATCTTGAATCCAGTGGCCAAGTGAGCAAGGGACTCACGTCTGAGCATACCCTGCCAAACTTAGGGCGAACAAAGCGATACAAAAGGGGATGATGGACGGAGCATTTGAGCAAATCAAACACTCACCCCCAGTCAACTGATCTGGGTTTAATCCATCACCATTCTTTAGCCCACTAAGCCACCCCAGTTCAGACATGGCCATATGCAAATCAGTCTGACCCTGTGCCTCATGGGAACAGTCCAGCCCGAACTGCCAAGCCATGTCTTCCCTGGACCGGAAACAAGCATCCTGGGACCGGTTTCGGATTCATAATCCTCATCAGCCGGGCTATCTTGAATCCAGTGGCCAAGTGAGCAAGGGACTCACGTCTGAGCATACCCTGCCAAACTTAGGGCGAACAAAGCGATACAAAAGGGGATGATGGACGGAGCGTTTGAGCAAATCAAACACTCACCCCCAGTCAACTGATCTGGGTTTAATCCATCACCATTCTTTAGCCCACTAAGCCACCCCAGTTCAGACATGGCCATATGCAAATCAGTCTGACCCTGTGCCTCATGGGAACAGTCCAGCCCGAACTGCCAAGCCATGTCTTCCCTGGACCGGAAACAAGCATCCTGGGACCGGTTTCGGATTCATAATCCTCATCAGCCAGGCTATCTTGAATCCAGTGGCCAAGTGAGCAAGGGACTCACGTCTGAGCATACCCTGACAAACTTAGGGCGAACAAAGCGATACAAAAGGGGATGATGGACGGTGCGTTTGAGCAAATCAAACACTCACCCCCAGTCAACTGATCTGGGTTTAATCCATCACCATTCTTTAGCCCACTAAGCCACCCCAGTTCAGACATGGCCATATGCAAATCAGTCTGACCCTGTGCCTCATGGGAACAGTCCAGCCCGAACTGCCAAGCCATGTCTTCCCTGGACCGGAAACAAGCATCCTGGGACCGGTTTCGGATTCATAATCCTCATCAGCCAGGCTATCTTGAATCCAGTGGCCAAGTGAGCAAGGGACTCACGTCTGAGCATACCCTGCCAAACTTAGGGCGAACAAAGCGATACAAAAGGGGATGATGGACGGAGCGTTTGAGCAAATCAAACACTCACCCCCAGTCAACTGATCTGGGTTTAATCCATCACCATTCTTCAGCCCACTAAGCCACCCCAGTTCAGACATGGCCATATGCAAATCAGTCTGACCCTGTGCCTCAAGGGAACAGTCCAGCCCGAACTGCCAAGCCATGTCTTCCCTGGACCAGAAGCAAGCATCCTGGGACCGGTTTCGGATTCATAATCCTCATCAGCCAGGCTATCTTGAATCCAGTGGCCAAGTGAGCAAGGGACTCACATCTGAGCATACCCTGCCAAACCTAGGGCGAACAAAGCGATACAAAAGGGGATGATGGAGGGAGCGTTTGAGCAAATCAAACACTCACCCCCAGTTAACTGATCTGGGTTTAATCCATCACCATTCTTTAGCCCACTAAGCCACCCCAGTTCAGACATGGCCATATGCAAATCAGTCTGACCCTGTGCCTCATGGGAACAGTCCAGCCCGAACTGCCAAGCCATGTCTTCCCTGGACCGGAAACAAGCATCCTGGGACCGGTTTCGGATTCATAATCCTCATCAGCCAGGCTATCTTGAATCCAGTGGCCAAGTGAGCAAGGGACTCACGTCTGAGCATACCCTGCCAAACTTAGGGCGAACAAAGCGATACAAAAGGGGATGATGGACGGAGTGTTTGAGCAAATCAAACACTCACCCCCAGTCAACTGATCTGGGTTTAATCCATCACCATTCTTTAGCCCACTAAGCCACCCCAGTTCAGACATGGCGATATGCAAATCAGTCTGACCCTGTGCCTCATGGGAACAGTCCAGCCCGAACTGCCAAGCCATGTCTTCCCTGGACCGGAAACAAGCATCCTGGGACCGTTTCGGATTCATAATCCTCATCAGCCAGGCTATCTTGA
This sequence comes from Lissotriton helveticus, assembly GCF_964261635.1. Classification (NCBI taxonomy): domain Eukaryota; kingdom Metazoa; phylum Chordata; class Amphibia; order Caudata; family Salamandridae; genus Lissotriton; species Lissotriton helveticus. Next base: position 174,880,485 of record NC_136061.1, read on the forward strand.
ATCCAGTGGCCAAGTGAGCAAGGGACTCACGTCTGAGCATACCCTGCCAAACTTAGGGCGAACAAAGCGATACAAAAGGGGATGATGGACGGAGCGTTTGAGCAAATCAAACACTCACCCCCAGTCAACTGATCTGGGTTTAATCCATCACCATTCTTTAGCCCACTAAGCCACCCCAGTTCAGACATGGCCATATGCAAACCAGTCTGACCGTGTGCCTCATGGGAACAGTCCAGCCCGAACTGCCAAGCCATGTCTTCCCTGGACCGGAAACAAGCATCCTGTGACCGGTTTCGGATTCATAATCCTCATCAGCCAGGCTATCTTGAATCCAGTGGCCAAGTGAGCAAGGGACTCACGTCTGAGCATACCCTGCCAAACTTAGGGCGAACAAAGCGATACAAAAGGGGATGATGGACGGAGCGTTTGAGCAAATCAAACACTCACCCCCAGTCAACGGAACTGGGTTTAATCCATCACCATTCTTTAGCCCACTAAGCCACCCCAGTTCAGACATGGCCATATGCAAATCAGTCTGACCCTGTGCCTCATGGGAACAGTCCAGCCCGAACTGCCAAGCCATGTCTTCCCTGGACCGGAAACAAGCATCCGGTTTCGGATTCATAATCCTCATCAGCCAGGCTATCTTGAATCCAGTGGCCAAGTGAGCAAGAGACTCACGTCTGAGCATACCCTGCCAAACTTAGGGCGAACAAAGCGATACAAAAGGAGATGATGGACGGAGCGTTTGAGCAAATCAAACACTCACCCCCAGTCAACTGATCTGGGTTTAATCCATCACCATTCTTTAGCCCACTAAGCCACCCCAGTTCAGACATGGCCATATGCAAATCAGTCTGACCCTGTGCCTCATGGGAACAGTCCAGCCCGAACTGCCAAGCCATTTCTTCCCTGGACCGGAAACAAGCATCCTGGGACCGGTTTCGGATTCATAATCCTCATCAGCCAGGCTATCTTGAATCCAGTGGCCAAGTGAGCAAGGGACTCACGTCTGAGCATACCCTGCCAAACTTAGGGCGAACAAAGCGATACAAAAGGGGATGATGGACGGAGCGTTTGAGCAAATCAAACACTCACCCCCAGTCAACTGATCTGGGTTTAATCCATCACCATTCTTCAGCCCACTAAGCCACCCCAGTTCAGACATGACCATATGCAAATCAGTCTGACCCTGTGCCTCATGGGAACAGTCCAGCCCGAACTGCCAAGCCATGTCTTCCCTGGACCGGAAGCAAGCATCCTGGGACCGGTTTCGGATTCATAATCCTCATCAGCCAGGCTATCTTGAATCCAGTGGCCAAGTGAGCAAGGGACTCACGTCTGAGCATACCCTGCCAAACTTAGGGCGAACAAAGCGATACAAAAGGGGATGATGGACGGAGCGTTTGAGCAAATCAAACACTCACCCCCAGTCAACTGATCTGGGTTTAATCCATCACCATTCTTTAGCCCACTAAGCCACCCCAGTTCAGACATGGCCATATGCAAATCAGTCTGACCCTGTGCCTCATGGGAACAGTCCAGCCCGAACTGCCAAGCCATGTCTTCCCTGGACCGGAAACAAGCATCCTGGGACCGGTTTCGGATTCATAATCCTCATCAGCCAGGCTATCTTCAATCCAGTGGCCAAGTGAGCAAGGGACTCACGTCTGAGCATACCCTGCCAAACTTAGGGCGAACAAAGCGATACAAAAGGGGATGATGGACGGAGCGTTTGAGCAAATCAAACACTCACCCCCAGTCAACTGATCTGGGTTTAATCCATCACCATTCTTTAGCCCACTAAGCCACCCCAGTTCAGACATGGCCATATGCAAATCAGTCTGACCCTGTGCCTCATGGGAACAGTCCAGCCCGAACTGCCAAGCCATGTCTTCCCTGGACCGGAAACAAGCATCCTGGGACCGGTTTCGGATTCATAATCCTCATCAGCCGGGCTATCTTGAATCCAGTGGCCAAGTGAGCAAGGGACTCACGTCTGAGCATACCCTGCCAAACTTAGGGCGAACAAAGCGATACAAAAGGGGATGATGGACGGAGCGTTTGAGCAAATCAAGCACTCACCCCCAGTCAACTGATCTGGGTTTAATCCATCACCATTCTTTAGCCCACTAAGCCACCCCAGTTCAGACATGGCCATATGCAAATCAGTCTGACCCTGTGCCTCATGGGAACAGTCCACCCCGAACTGCCAAGCCATGTCTTCCCTGGACCGGAAACAAGCATCCTGGGACCGGTTTCGGATTCATAATCCTCATCAGCCAGGCTATCTTGAATCCAGTGGCCAAGTGAGCAAGGGACTCACGTCTGAGCATACCCTGCCAAACTTAGGGCGAACAAAGCGATACAAAAGGAGATGATGGACGGAGCGTTTGAGCAAATCAAACACTCACCCCCAGTCAACTGATCTGGGTTTAATCCATCACCATTCTTTAGCCCACTAAGCCACCCCAGTTCAGACATGGCCATATGCAAATCAGTCTGACCCTGTGCCTCATGGGAACAGCCCAGCCCGAACTGCCAAGCCATTTCTTCCCTGGACCGGAAACAAGCATCCTGGGACCGGTTTCGGATTCATAATCCTCATCAGCCAGGCTATCTTGAATCCAGTGGCCAAGTGAGCAAGGGACTCACGTCTGAGCATACCCTGCCAAACTTAGGGCGAACAAAGCGATACAAAAGGGGATGATGGACGGAGCGTTTGAGCAAATCAAACACTCACCCCCAGTCAACTGATCTGGGTTTAATCCATCACCATTCTTCAGCCCACTAAGCCACCCCAGTTCAGACATGACCATATGCAAATCAGTCTGACCCTGTGCCTCATGGGAACAGTCCAGCCCGAACTGCCAAGCCATGTCTTCCCTGGACGGGAAGCAAGCATCCTGGGACCGGTTTCGGATTCATAATCCTCATCAGCCAGGCTATCTTGAATCCAGTGGCCAAGTGAGCAAGGGACTCACGTCTGAGCATACCCTGCCAAACTTAGGGCGAACAAAGCGATACAAAAGGGGATGATGGACGGAGCGTTTGAGCAAATCAAACACTCACCCCCAGTCAACTGATCTGGGTTTAATCCATCACCATTCTTTAGCCCATTAAGCCACCCCAGTTCCGACATGGCCATATGCAAATCAGTCTGACCCTGTGCCTCATGGAAACAGTCCAGCCCGAACTGCCAAGCCATGTCTTCCCTGGACCGGAAACAAGCATCCTGGGACCGGTTTTGGATTCATAATCCTCATCAGCCAGGCTATCTTGAATCCAGTGGCCAAGTGAGCAAGGGACTCACGTCTGAGCATACCCTGCCAAATTTAGGGCGAACAAAGCGATACAAAAGGGGATGATGGACGGAGCGTTTGAGCAAATCAAACACTCACCCCCAGTCAACTGATCTGGGTTTAATCCATCACCATTCTTTAGCCCACTAAGCCACCCCAGTTCAGACATGGCCATATGCAAATCAGTCTGACCCTGTGCCTCATGGGAACAGTCCAGCCCGAACTGCAAAGCCATGTCTTCCCTGGACCGGAAACAAGCATCCTGGGACCGGTTTCGGACTCATAATCCTCATCAGCCAGGCTATCTTGAATCCAGTGGCCAAGTGAGCAAGGGACTCACGTCTGAGCATACCCTGCCAAACTTAGGCCAAACAAAGCGATACAAAAGGGGATGATGGACGGAGCGTTTGAGCAAATCAAACACTCACCCCCAGTCAACTGATCTGGGTTTAATCCATCACCATTCTTTAGCCCACTAAGCCACCCCAGTTCAGACATGGCCATATGCAAATCAGTCTGACCCTGTGCCTCATGGGAACAGTCCAGCCCGAACTGCCAAGCCATGTCTTCCCTGGACCAGAAACAAGCATCCTGGGACCGGTTTCGGATTCATAATCCTCATCAGCCAGGCTATCTTGAATCCAGTGGCCAAGTGAGCAAGGGACTCACGTCTGAGCATACCCTGCCAAACTTAGGGCGAACAAAGCGATACAAAAGGGGATGATGGACGGAGCGTTTGAGCAAATCAAACACTCACCCCCAGTCAACTGATCTGGGTTTAATCCATCACCATTCTTTAGCCCACTAAGCCACCCCAGTTCAGACATGGCCATATGCAAATCAGTCTGACCCTGTGCCTCATGGGAACAGTCCAGCCCGAACTGCCAAGCCATGTCTTCCCTGGACCGGAAACAAGCATCCTGGGACCGGTTTCGGATTCATAATCCTCATCAGCCGGGCTATCTTGAATCCAGTGGCCAAGTGAGCAAGGGACTCACGTCTGAGCATACCCTGCCAAACTTAGGGCGAACAAAGCGATACAAAAGGGGATGATGGACGGAGCGTTTGAGCAAATCAAACACTCACCCCCAGTCAACTGATCTGGGTTTAATCCATCACCATTCTTTAGCCCACTAAGCCACCCCAGTTCAGACATGGCCATATGCAAATCAGTCTGACCCTGTGCCTCATGGGAACAGTCCAGCCCGAACTGCCAAGCCATGTCTTCCCTGGACCGGAAACAAGCATCCTGGGACCGGTTTCGGATTCATAATCCTCATCAGCCAGGCTATCCTGAATCCAGTGGCCAAGTGAGCAAGGGACTCACGTCTGAGCATACCCTGCCAAACTTAGGGCGAACAAAGCGATACAAAAGGGGATGATGGACGGAGCGTTTGAGCAAATCAAACACTCACCCCCAGTCAACTGATCTGGGTTTAATCCATCACCATTCTTTAGCCCACTAAGCCACCCCAGTTCAGACATGGCCATATGCAAACCAGTCTGACCCTGTGCCTCATGGGAACAGTCCAGCCCGAACTGCCAAGCCATGTCTTCCCTGGACCGGAAACAAGCATCCTGGGACCGGTTTCGGATTCATAATCCTCATCAGCCAGGCTATCTTGAATCCAGTGGCCAAGTGAGCAAGGGACTCACGTCTGAGCATACCCTGCCAAACTTAGGGCGAACAAAGCGATACAAAAGGGGATGATGGACGGAGCGTTTGAGCAAATCAAACACTCTCCCCAGTCAACTGATCTGGGTTTAATCCATCACCATTCTTTAGCCCACTAAGCCACCCCAGTTCAGACATGGCCATATGCAAATCAGTCTGACCCTGTGCCTCATGGAAACAGTCCAGCCCGAACTGCCAAGCCATGCCTTCCCTGGACCGGAAACAAGCATCCTGGGACCGGTTTCGGATTGATAATCCTCATCAGCCAGGCTATCTTGAATCCAGTGGCCAAGTGAGCAAGGGACTCACGTCTGAGCATACCCTGCCAGACTTAGGGCGAACAAAGCGATACAAAAGGGGATGATGGACGGAGCGTTTGAGAAAATCAAACACTCACCCCCAGTCAACTGATCTGGGTTTAATCCATCACCATTCTTTAGCCCACTAAGCCACCCCAGTTCAGACATGGCCATATGCAAATCAGTCTGACCCTGTGCCTCATGGGAACAGTCCAGCCCGAACTGCCAAGCCATGTCTTCCCTGGACCGGAAACAAGCATCCTGGGACCGGTTTCGGATTCATAATCCTCATCAGCCAGGCTATCTTGAATCCAGTGGCCAAGTGAGCAAGGGACTCACGTCTGAGCATACCCTGACAAACTTAGGGCGAACAAAGCGATACAAAAGGGGATGATGGACGGCGCGTTTGAGCAAATCAAACACTCACCCCCAGTCAACTGATCTGGGTTTAATCCATCACCATTCTTTAGCCCACTAAGCCACCCCAGTTCAGACATGGCCATATGCAAATCAGTCTGACCCTGTGCCTCATGGGAACAGTCCAGCCCGAACTGCCAAGCCATGTCTTCCCTGGACCGGAAACAAGCATCCTGGGACCGGTTTCGGATTCATAATCCTCATCAGCCAGGCTATCTTGAATCCAGTGGCCAAGTGAGCAAGGGACTCACGTCTGAGCATACCCTGCCAAACTTAGGGCGAACAAAGCGATACAAAAGGGGATGATGGACGGAGCGTTTGAGCAAATCAAACACTCACCCCCAGTCAACTGATCTGGGTTTAATCCATCACCATTCTTCAGCCCACTAAGCCACCCCAGTTCAGACATGGCCATATGCAAATCAGTCTGACCCTGTGCCTCAAGGGAACAGTCCAGCCCGAACTGCCAAGCCATGTCTTCCCTGGACCGGAAGCAAGCATCCTGGGACCGGTTTCGGATTCATAATCCTCATCAGCCAGGCTATCTTGAATCCAGTGGCCAAGTGAGCAAGGGACTCACATCTGAGCATACCCTGCCAAACCTAGGGCGAACAAAGCGATACAAAAGGGGATGATGGAGGGAGCGTTTGAGCAAATCAAACACTCACCCCCAGTCAACTGATCTGGGTTTAATCCATCACCATTCTTTAGCCCACTAAGCCACCCCAGTTCAGACATGGCCATATGCAAATCAGTCTGACCCTGTGCCTCATGGGAACAGTCCAGCCCGAACTGCCAAGCCATGTCTTCCCTGGACCGGAAACAAGCATCCTGGGACCGGTTTCGGATTCATAATCCTCATCAGCCAGGCTATCTTGAATCCAGTGGCCAAGTGAGCAAGGTACTCACGTCTGAGCATACCCTGCCAAACTTAGGGCGAAGAAAGCGATACAAAAGGGGATGATGGACGGAGTGTTTGAGCAAATCAAACACTCACCCCCAGTCAACTGATCTGGGTTTAATCCATCACCATTCTTTAGCCCACTACATATGCAAATCAGTCTGACCCTGTGCCTCATGGGAACAGTCCAGCCCGAACTGCCAAGCCATGTCTTCCCTGGACCGGAAACAAGCATCCTGGGACCGTTTCGGATTCATAATCCTCATCAGCCAGGCTATCTTGAATCCAGTGGCCAAGTGAGCAAGGGACTCACGTCTGAGCATACCCTGCCAAACTTAGGGCGAATAAAGCTATACAAAAGGGGATGATGGACGGAGCGTTTGAGCAAGTCAAACACTCACCCCCAGTCAACTGATCTGGGTTTAATCCATCACCATTCTTTAGCCCACTAAGCCACCCCAGTTCAGACATGGCCATATGCAAATCAGTCTGACCCTGTGCCTCATGGGAACAGTCCAGCCCGAACTTCCAAGCCATGTCTTCCCTGGACCGGAAACAAGCATCCTGGGACCGGTTTCGGATTCATAATCCTCATCAGCCAGGCTATCTTGAATCCAGTGGCCAAGTGAGCAAGGGACTCACGTCTGAGCATACCCTGCCAAACTTAGGGCGAACAAAGCGATACAAAAGGGGATGATGGACGGAGCGTTTGAGCAAATCAAACACTCACCCCCAGTCAACTGATCTGGGTTTAATCCATCACCATTCTTTAGCCCACTAAGCCACCCCAGTTCAGACATGGCCATATGCAAACCAGTCTGACCCTGTGCCTCATGGGAACAGTCCAGCCCGAACTGCCAAGCCATGTCTTCCCTGGACCGGAAACAAGCATCCTGGGACCGGTTTCGGATTCATAATCCTCATCAGCCAGGCTATCTTGAATCCAGAGGCCAAGTGAGCAAGGGACTCACGTCTGAGCATACCCTGCCAAACTTAGGGCGAACTAAGCGATACAAAAGGGGATGATGGACGGAGCGTTTGAGCAAATCAAACACTCACCCCCAGTCAACGGATCTGGGTTTAATCCATCACCATTCTTTAGCCCACTAAGCCACCCCAGTTCAGACATGGCCATATGCAAATCAGTCTGACCCTGTGCCTCATGGGAACAGTCCAGCCCGAACTGCCAAGCCATTTCTTCCCTGGACCGGAAACAAGCATACTGGGACCGGTTTCGGATTCATAATCCTCATCAGCCAGGCTATCTTGAATCCAGTGGCCAAGTGAGCAAGAGACTCACGTCTGAGCATACCCTGCCAAACTTAGGGCGAACAAAGCGATACAAAAGGAGATGATGGACGGAGCGTTTGAGCAAATCAAACACTCACCCCCAGTCAACTGATCTGGGTTTAATCCATCACCATTCTTTAGCCCACTAAGCCACCCCAGTTCAGACATGGCCATATGCAAATCAGTCTGACCCTGTGCCTCATGGGAACAGTCCAGCCCGAACTGCCAAGCCATGTCTTCCCTGGACCGGAAACAAGCATCCTGGGACCGGTTTCGGATTCATAATCCTCATCAGCCAGGCTATCTTGAATCCAGTGGCCAAGTGAGCAAGGGACTCACGTCTGAGCATACCCTGCCAAACTTAGGGTGAACAAAGCGATACAAAAGGGGATGATGGACGGAGCGTTTGAGCAAATCAAACACTCACCCCCAGTCAACGGATCTGGGTTTAATCCATCACCATTCTTTAGCCCACTAAGCCACCCCAGTTCAGACATGGCCATATGCAAATCAGTCTGACCCTGTGCCTCATGGGAACAGTCCAGCCCGAACTGCCAAGCCATGTCTTCCCTGGACCGGAAACAAGCATCCTGGGACCGGTTTCGGATTCATATTCCTCATCAGCCAGGCTATCTTGAATCCAGTGGCCAAGTGAGCAAGAGACTCACGTCTGAGTATACCCTGCCAAACTTAGGGCGAACAAAGCGATACAAAAGGAGATGATGGACGGAGCGTTTGAGCAAATCAAACACTCACCCCCAGTCAACTGATCTGGGTTTAATCCATCACCATTCTTTAGCCCACTAAGACACCCCAGTTCAGACATGGTCATATGCAAATCAGTCTGACCCTGTGCCTCATGGGAACAGTCCAGCCCGAACTGCCAAGCCATGTCTTCCCTGGACCGGAAACAAGCATCCTGGGACCGGTTTCGGATTCATAATCCTCATCAGCCAGGCTATCTTGAATCCAGTGGCCAAGTGAGCAAGGGACTCACGTCTGAGCATACCCTGCCAAACTTAGGGCGAACAAAGCGATACAAAAGGGGATGATGGACGGAGCGTTTGAGCAAATCAAACACTCACCCCCAGTTAACTGATATGGGTTTACTCCATCACCATTCTTTAGCCCACTAAGCCACCCCAGTTCAGACATGACCATATGCAAATCAGTCTGACCCTGTGCCTCATGGGAACAGTCCAGCCCGAACTGCCAAGCCATGTCTTCCCTGGACCGGAAACAAGCATCCTGGGACCAGTTTCGGATTCATAATCCTCATCAGCCAGGCTATCTTGAATCCAGTGGCCAAGTGAGCAAGGGACTCACGTCTGAGCATACCCTGCCAAACTTAGGGCGAACAAAGCGATACAAAAGGGGATGATGGACGGAGCGTTTGAGCAAATCAAACACTCACCCCCAGTCAACTGATCTGGGTTTAATCCATCACCATTCTTTAGCCCACTAAGCCACCCCAGTTCAGACATGGTGTGGTATATAAATAAATAATACCGGATCTAGGTTTTACTGGACATAGTAATAACAGATAGCTCAACAAATAAGAGTCAAGATTCGAGGTAGTAGGAGTTTGCAGGTTTAATACAGCATAAAGGACAGGAACAGGACAACCTGCACGGGAACAGGATGGCAGCGCTGCCGGGGGCAGGATCAGAATCGGCACCACATTTAATAACAGTGCACAAATATATATACTAAAACAGTTACATTACAATGAATTACGGTAGGCGGAGCAGTGGGTGTGGTCAATAGCAGTCGCGAAAGATAAGGGTGAAAATGGGTGTAACAGGGGCGTATACATAGACATGTGATGTAAACGTAACAGAATATGTCATAAATGGGGCGGAAACATGGAGGGGGCTACCTAAGGAGCCGGGACCTCTAACCTAATGGTGCGCGTAAACTGACAATGACGTGTTACTAGGAGAAGCTGGGGGCTATGAACTCTGTGCTAGGAGCAGAGACTGAAGTCTGGAGAGTCAGGGCGACATGTACCTAAACAGTATCTAGTATCTGATGTTTAGAGAACATGTTGATATAAACTAAGAGTCAGGAGGGGAGAGGCTAACGGACTCTAAGACTGGAGCATGCATTATTCTACATGTAGTGCGTGATGAAGAATATTAAATGACCATTAAATGCAGTATTTCTCTTACATGGAGACGTAAAGGCTATACAATGACGGAAACTATTGATGCGATTCAGTAGCTTAGGAATGCAGAGAAGGGGGGCTGGACTGATAACTAGAATCATAACATACTCTTGGCAGACTCGTAGGCAGATGCGAGTATAAAATCCTAGGACATCCACAAAATAAGTGACCATAGACGCTGGACCAATAGAAAGAACAAAATGTAGGGAGATAATGTGTGTGTTTAAAAAATTGTGATATATTTAATTCAACATAAAATAAAAATCATATAGAGACTAATAAGATAAGTCAAACTATATGATACAATAAGACATTAACATATTAAAATCTTTAACACAATACATCAAATACATTCATTGAAAAGAAAAACAACCTCATAATAAAAGCATAAATCCTGACTAATAGGACACCAATAAACAGAAAAATGATATATACTAAAACATTAAATGTCAACTATTACAGATTAATTCAATAGACTCGACGCGCGTTTCGGCAGTAGGGAAACTGCCTTCTTCAGGAGTCGTTGATTAAACTATAACACAAGAAAAACGCTGATATTTTCCTCGGTAGATTAGAAGGATTTGCCAAAAATCACGAATAGTGGGGACATTTGTTAAAGATGATACCTCTATATTGATGGTTGTTTATGTTCCAATCATGGTGGTCAGAACGAATTTAAAAATGCCCCGGGTTTAAGGAAGGCTTTTTAAAAGAATATAAGAATGCCGGCAGCAAGATGGTGCTGTTCCATTTAGAGAACCGAGTCGTATTACTGCTTTTTTCAAGTTTTCTTAATATGTGGGAAGTGTCACAAACTGCAGTTGGGTGCACATCCAGACGATAGGTTAGTGGGATCGCTTCGCCGAGGTTAAAAGATGCCACTTCTGGTTAATCCTCGTAAAAATAAAGATGTCATGGACTGCAAATTGGTGCAGTTCCAGGCGACGGGACAGCAGAGCTGCTACGCCGAGAGTGATGTGTATCTTATTTCTGGTCAACCTTAATAAAATGTAAACTTCGTGGGCTGCAGGATGGTGCAGTTCCAGGCGGCAGGATGGCGAAACGGATTCCCCGGGTAAGTCCAGGACTTACCCGGGGAAAGTCCATGACATCTTTATTTTTACGAGGATTAACCAGAAGTGGCATCTTTTAACCTCGGCGAAGCGATCCCACTAACCTATCGTCTGGATGTGCACCCAACTGCAGTTTGTGACACTTCCCACATATTAAGAAAACTTGAAAAAAGCAGTAATACGACTCGGTTCTCTAAATGGAACAGCACCATCTTGCTGCCGGCATTCTTATATTCTTTTAAAAAGCCTTCCTTAAACCCGGGGCATTTTTAAATTCGTTCTGACCACCACGATTGGAACATAAACAACCATCAATATAGAGGTATCATCTTTAACAAATGTCCCCACTATTCGTGATTTTTGGCAAATCCTTCTAATCTACCGAGGAAAATATCAGCGTTTTTCTTGTGTTATAGTTTAATCAACGACTCCTGAAGAAGGCAGTTTCCCTACTGCCGAAACGCGCGTCGAGTCTATTGAATTAATCTGTAATAGTTGACATTTAATGTTTTAGTATATATCATTTTTCTGTTTATTGGTGTCCTATTAGTCAGGATTTATGCTTTTATTATGAGGTTGTTTTTCTTTTCAATGAATGTATTTGATGTATTGTGTTAAAGATTTTAATATGTTAATGTCTTATTGTATCATATAGTTTGACTTATCTTATTAGTCTCTATATGATTTTTATTTTATGTTGAATTAAATATATCACAATTTTTTAAACACACACATTATCTCCCTACATTTTGTTCTTTCTATTGGTCCAGCGTCTATGGTCACTTATTTTGTGGATGTCCTAGGATTTTATACTCGCATTTGTTTTTACCCTGCCCTAGGAATCTGTGTATTTGTGATACCCAGGGGGTCCTTGTTTATCTCTCAGACTCGTAGGCAGAGCCAGGCTGAGCCGGGCACTGTGAGGCAGGAAGTAAGTGAAGGGTCGAGGATACAGGTGGGGGCTGTATCGCTCCTCAGCGAGGCTCAGGAGACAGGAGCTGAATCTGGTGTCCGGGCCCTTTTGAGGCCTAGAAACGGGGACTTTACAATGAAATAACGTGCACACTGAGAAACGTGGCAACGTAACTTTACATAGGCCCAATACTCGTAGCTTTCACGAGAACTGGAAACTGGCATACTAGAGATGGACACAACTATAATTGCGTCTTTAATCAAACATGGGGGATACATATGCATATTTAATCATGCACACATAACATAAGATGGAGGACTCGTAGGGACACAGAACATGGCAAAATTTACTTTTCCACATTCCCTCCTTGTCACTACGTTTCCATCAGGAAACATCAATATTCATGATACCATCTATCATTTCATACAGTATCATTTGCTCGTCTCGAGTTTTCTTGGAACTGGATTTAGGACGGGACTTGGGACTAGGAACACATGATGTAGCACAAATGCCGCAAATCGCAGGGCCACATTGTAAACAGAGGCAGCAACTGAATATGATCGCTACTGCAATACCCAGAAATGACAATACTTTCCATCCCCAGGCGGAAATTATATTCCAGAACCAACCGGACCATGTCCAGGTGCCTGGATCTTGGTGTAACATATGGGCAATTTTATGGAGTCTGGTAATAGCTGAATAAACAGACGGTGCCTTATTAGGAATGAAAATGCAGCAACTAGATCCGATGACTCTACATGCCCCGCCCCTATCGGCCAGTATGACGTCAAGGACGAGACGATTCTGGAGCACGACAATTCTCATAAAGGATTGTTCTTCGGTTAAGTTACCTAGAGCAGAAGTAGTCTCAATCACTACTGCTTCCAGTGTTCTGGTTAATCTACGTATCAGTTTACTATTTACAACAGTACCTAAGTAGGGGAAGACACCTTTATTGATATCTATGTATTGTTCTAGAGCAGTTTCAGTATAATCGACAATCGGGAAATTTCTCTTGTGTCTAGTATGTACTAGGTGGGAATTCCTATAATAGTCAGGTGGGGCTAGGAAAACTGGTGGCAGTAGGAAGGCAATGTAACATGTTCCCTCCCAATCGAGGGGCAGACGAACATATGCGGTCTGACCACAAACAAAATAAGAATGACGTGAAGCTTTGAAAATAGATTTCCTACTGTCACTATACTTGACAATAGTAGTACAATCGCTGTGTCCTACATGTACGGAACCATTATTTCGGACACATAATTCACCTTTGACTGGTAGTACTGAAATAGCAGGTAAGTCTGGAGTAGAATCAGACTGAACATTCAGGACCATGAAATTCGAAGAATAATTACCTAGATTATAAACTTCATTCTCTAGATCTAACCCTGTTCTGTGGGGAAGACCTTGCTTGTCTGGGAAACATGTACTGTTCAGAAGAGACATATCTGTTGAGGATGACGTTAACGTGGACCATGCTCCACAAGAACCATTATGTGAAAATGGATAAGGAAAGAGTGGCAGAACTCCCTTCGGTGTCTGGAAAGGGGGGAGTCGACCACACACCCAACAATTTGTGGCATTGTTGGTCTGGTGTGAATAATGTAACATGCGGATAAAAGAGTTATTACGCATAGCAAGACGATAAGAAAGTTCATGAGGAGGCAGATCACTAAACGTGTGCTCTACTGTAACATTAGCAGACTTATTTACATGAGAAACTGAAAAACACAAATAAAATGCATAACTGGTGCAGGAAATCATAATGCTGAAATATAGCAGAAAACATAAAATAATAGTGCAATTTCTAGAGTTCTCACTAACTCTCTCTCTGTGGGGGTCTATTATATACATGTCAGAAACCGGTCTAACCGTTTCACCTAGGGGAGGACTTAGACAATCAAACTGGCTGACTTATTTTACTAGACCTTAGTTTAAGCTTATACTCCTGTTGCGGAGTTTTCTCTAACAGGGAAGGGTTCGTAGCAATGTCTTTTGCGGGACAGTCCTTAAGAATAGTACTTTGGCAGTCTTTAAGATCCTCGGAAATGTTCTTTGAAACAGGTTTCAATCCATAAAACTTTTTGATATGCGAAAGATGCACCCAGCCTTTGCGTCCCTCCAACTTTACGGCTGTACGGGTGGCCAGGAGGACCTGTCGGGGCTCCTTCCAGCGAGGCTCCAGCGGACTTGAACGATCAAAATTTCTCACTAAGACCATGGATCCGGGAACGATTTCATGCGGTGCCACCTCGGTATTGTCTGGAAATGCGGCGGCAACCTGTGAACGACAAGAGTGTAGGGCAGACATCAAGGAAGCTAGGTAATCTGTCAGCATATTACTTGAAACATCGGTAATACTTCGAGGTCTAGGTGTACCCCACATATTAGGGGGGCGGCCGAATACGACCTCATAAGGGGACAGACCTGATCTGGAATGTGCGACCATGCACATATAAAACAAGGCAACTGGCAGAGCTACTAGCCAGTCCACACCTTTCTCTTTGCATACCTTTGCGATTCGGATTTTCAGGGTCTGATTATGTCTCTCTACGAGACCGGCTGCTTCTGGATGGCGTACACAATGGAACTTCCACTGGTACCCTAACAAAAGGGAAACATGTTTCATCAACTCGGATGAGAATGGCTGGCCGTTGTCAGAATATACGACTCTAGGGAGTCCGTAGCGGGGGAAGAATTCACGAACCAACTGCTTGGCAGTGGTCGCGGCTGTGTAATCTGGGACTGGATATGCCTCTGTCCACCTGGACAAAGCGCATACCACTACAAGGACATACTTGAAACCTCGACATCGCTCCATCTGAATATAATCCATCTGGAGGACTTCAAAAGGGTGGTCAGGGGGCTGGAATCCACCTTGTTCCACCGGGACACTTTTACCTGGATTAAACTGACAACATATCATACAGGTACGGACTTTCTGCTTGGCTGCAGCTCGTAAATGCTTGTTGAACCAAATGTTCTGGATACTGTCTAACATAGCTTTTTCTCCTAAATGTGCTGGACTATGTGCGGTATTGATAATGACTTGAACCATAGAATCGGGGAGAAACCATGTGGCTTTACCCTTCGTTACCCATCCCTGATCTGTCTGGACCCCTCCTTGTTCGGACCATTTCTTGATTTCATCGGGAGTAGCATGTAAATGGATATCTATGACATCTTGAGTGGGGTCCTTAACTGTCATACAGGTAGTCAGATCTGGAGTGTATGTCGGTGTCTTATTAACTGGAATGTCTGGTGTCTGTGCTGTAGCTGCAACTGACTTGAGGCACGCAGGCAGAGCCTGGGCTACAGGATCTAATGTGCTCGAAAAATAAGCACAGGGCTTGTATTGTCCTGCTTGATCTTGTGTGAGAACAGATAATGCCGTACCTTCGCGTTCAGTGACAAAAAGTGTAAAAGGCTTACTGTAGTTCGGTGTAGCTAGAACTGGAGCTTGGCATAGAGCCTTCTTTAACTCATTAAAACTAAGTGTATGTTCAGACGTCCAAGGGAGGACAGTCGATACGGCTGCCTCCTGTGTCGTTAACTGTATCAGTGGCTTAGCTAGAAATGCATACTGAGGAATCCATTGTCTGCAGTAAGAAGTGAGGCCAATAAAAGCACGTACCTCCTTCTGGGTCTTGGGCTGAGGAAGACTCGCTATTAACTGGATACGGTCGGGTGTCAATTGCCTAACCCTCTTGGACAGTAAGTGGCCTAAATAGATCACTTGCTGGACACAGAATTGAAGCTTCGAAGGGGACACCTTGTGCCCCATCTCGGCAAGGAAATACAAGACTGTAAGGGATGCTCGCTCGCAAGCACGTTCAGAACGGGCTGTGATCAGTAGATCATCGACATACTGGAGCAGGGCAGTGTCAGTTGGCATGTGAATATTGTCTAGTTGTCTCTTAAGTGCTTGACTGTAAATACTTGGACTTTCTGTGAAACCTTGAGGAGCGCGTGTGAACATATAGCTCCTTCCATTTAAACAAAATCCGAAAAGAAACTGGCTGTCTGGATGAATGGGGACACTAAAAAATGCGTTCTTGAGGTCTATGACTGAAAAAAATGAGGCTTCAGAATCAATGGCTGTCAATAGGGAAGAGATATCTGGGACAACTGGGTACTGGGGAATAATACATTTATTAAGCTCTCGGAGATCAATCACTAATCGATATACTGGGGGTGCATTTGGATCAGTACGTTTCATGACTGGAATGATCGGAGAATTACATACATTGGAGTCAGTTTCTACAACTACTCCTTGAGCGATGAGCTCGTCAATAATTTTGGATAAGGCTGTTACAGCCTCAGGTGGCAATCTGTACTGCCTGATTCATGGTAACACTACACCTGGCTTGAGAGTCACACGATGGGGTGTGATTTGCATATAACCAACATCAGTTGGACCTTGTGCCCATAGATGCTGCGGAACATTAGACAATCTCGGATCAAAATCTCGTAATACATAGTGACCCTTGAAGTCACGTAGGAACAATCGTATTCCCTCGGGGGAGCAGCATATGACTGCACCTAATTCTTTCAGTGTCTTAATGCCTAACAGATTTTCTGGACATGACTTCGTAAGTAACAGATCAGTAGTGCGGGACAATGGACCTACTTCTAGAGTAACTGGCTGAGATATCTCATTTACAATAGGCTTTCCTGAAAATCCAAGGGAAACATTTCTTGAGCCTGAGAGCGGAGCCCCTGGAACTTCGGCGTGACTGATGGTGGTCTTACTTGCCCCTGTATCAATCAAAAACTTTCTGTCTTTCCCTAATACTTGACTATGAACATAGGGACCCTCTTGATCTACAGGTATCTCGATGAGAGGCAAGCCTACCTCCCTCTCTAGGCTGTTTCATGAATATGGCTGATACTCTGGATACTCGGACTGTGCATACTGGTACATCTGCTGTGTAACATGCTGTGTTGCAGCAATAGGCTGCGGTGCTGGAACTGTCTGTTGTGCATTCTGTGGCTGAGAAGTCTGTGAAACTTGTTCTTGTCTAGGCGGACGTGGTCTTTCTTTAGTTTTACCAGTAGCTATATTGTGTTTCAGAACTGCACACTCGTTTATGAAATGACCTGGCTGTTTACAATAATTGCATGTCCCTTTAACGGGAGCTGTAGGATGACTGGCTTGATTCGGACCCCTCTTCTGACTGTCTTGAGGAATAGATTGTGCAACTAGTACTTTCATTTTCGTGTCTTTCATACGTTTTCTTTCATGATCTTGCTCTTCTCTGATTCTATTCTGGTGGTATTGGAGCATCTGTAACATCTGGGACGGGGTATTAGCTTGCCAGGTACTTTCGACTTTCAAAACTCGATTCTTAACTTGTGGACTTGAATTCTCGACTAATTTAGTAACAAAAAGATGAGGGTATGACTCGCTACTTGTCTTGAGGCCACTGTTTATACTAAAACATTTCTCGAATCTAGAATAAAAATCACTAGTGTCTTCGTCTTGTTTCTGTTTACAGGCTGAGATTGCATCCCAGTCTTCCTTTTTAGTGGCTAATAATCTGGGCAAAACTTGTATTAACAGTTCTGGTAATTCTTTACATTTCTCTCCTAGACCGGTACCTGGTACACGTATCTTGTCTTCGGCTTCGAGAACTGCCCAATCGATCTTTTTCTCTCCCACCTCCCAATCTTTTTCCTTGAGTTTTTCATATACCCCTGCGGGCAACAGGACTTTTAACATTTTAATTATATCTGGATACGTGTATTCTCCCATACGGAGCATGTCCTTTAATTCTCGGTGGAACCCTGCTGGATCTTTATCATGACAGGGAATTAACTTTTTCATCTCTAAGAGTTCCATCTTTGTAATCGGAGTGTAAACAAACACTCGTTGCATTTCACCATCTGTTGTCCTAACTGGGTGTACTTCTCGTAACGGATTCTGTCTGTCTATGTAAAACGGTTTACTTTCTGGAGGTGAGACATGAACAAAATGCGGGTTCAAAAACATACTATATTTGTGGCGCTGTTCTAGAATGACACTAATTAAATCGGTACCTAAACCTTTCCATCTATACTGGAGTAACTCGTTCAGGACATCGTGTAACGGACCTGGATCAGAATGTTGACCCTCATACAATGTAATGAGGTGCTGGATCATATACATACCCACCAGTCGCTGCTCGGCTGGGGCAATTTCAGGAACATTTGTGCCACTATTTCGTCTGGAAAAGTGGTAGAATCAGTAATCCATCGGACTGCTGATCGGGCTAGTTCTTGTTCATGCATAGTACTTAATTCACTGTAACCGATTCGTGATTTCAGAATGTGATCGGTAGCTTGAAATACTTGTTCCAGAGAACCTTGTTCTGGTGCTGGATGATGTAAAACTGACTTGTGTTCTAGGCGCAAATGGCGATCTGGAAATCTAGATTTTCCTACATACGCTATTCTAGCGGGATTCTCGTCCTCTACCTCTTCAGTAGAGTCATTTTCTTTCTCGCTTACTTGTGCTGCTTTACGTTGTTCGTGTAACTTTAGTATTTCCTTACGAATTTTCTTGTACATACTCTCTATACTACTGATAGTCTTGTGTTTACCCTCGGCTATATTATCACTCCACCTTGTCAGGATTTTCATTTCGGCCTGATCTTTAGTCGGGGAATCTTGTTCTCTTATTAGACAATTAATCAGAAACTTTAATATCATGAGCTGGATCTCAGCTTTCCTTTGAGACATGGCTTCGCCAATACTTTCTGGATCATCCCCTGTACGGATGAAACGATATATCCTGTCTAGATCTCCTTTCATATCTGGTAGGGTGTCTAAATACCCGGTCACCCGTCTTACACGGATGGAATATATTACTGTACTATCATCACCTGCAACTGGATCATAACGGCATTCAGTGAGAGCTCGTCGGATTTCTGCAACGGACTTAAATTTGGGCGTACGCTGTAACGCACATTCATGTAACTCGGCCAACGTTCTACGTTGGTGCGGTGGCGGGGTACCAGGAGGACCTCCTCCTGCGGCCCCTAAACTGGAATCGTCGACTGATACTCTTCGTACCAGCGCGGCGGGAAATTGTAATGTAGGCTGGACCGGGGGTACTGTAGCAGGTACTGCAAGAGGTGCCCCGGTGTCTGGGGGAGCAGGAATTGCCTGATTTACAGGGACTGGCGGAACAGGATTTGCATATTCCGGGACTGTGTTGTCCAAATAGGACGAGATGAAAATATCAGCTGCTGTCGGTTTGTGACGTAGCTTGGTCGGAACTAATGGTGGCGGAAAATTACTGGATGCCTCCGGGGTCGCTTTTGGCAAGCCCTCGGCAAGAAGAGGATACATACCCTTGATGAGGGCATGCCTCTGTCTGTCTGACTGTTCTGTTTTAACTCGTTCACCTATCTCGATTAGTTCCCTTTCCTGGGCTCGTTCCAAGGATTCTCTACTTAATTCTGACTTTCTGATTTCTTTTTCGGTTCTTTTATGAGATTCTTTGCGCCATAACTCGATGGCATCTATCTGTGACTGTCTGGCTTTCTTTTTCCATAATGCTTCTTCTACTCTCATGATGCACTCGGCATCCCACGTACCTGATACGGGCCATCTATACTTTTCCTCTAACTCTTTGGTATACTCTACCCATAAATCTAGATATAATATGGCACTTATGCCATGCTTCTGATACATAAAATGACCTGGACTGTCCCTAGGCGGGACAGGAACTGCTGCTTCTAGCAGACCTTTTCTAGTTTTTAACTGACGTAATTTCGAGAATAAGGGCATGACTGAACTGTAATCTAGACACAATACAATACACAATGAACACAATAATTACTTCACATTCATACCACGACATTAAAATACATGAAGAATATTTAAAATAACAGTTCGAACAGAATACTACCTGGAATACTGAAAACAGAATACATGAATTTTCTCGAGAACAGAACTGACTAGAACAGAAACTAGATGCACTGCTGAAACAGTACGAAACTTACCGGTCTCATAAAGAGACACGTCAGGACCCGCATCCACCGAAGTGGACACTTCGTTTTGGGTCTGTGTACCACCAACCCACGGACCAGAGTCAATTAGATTGACCCTGTCTAGATACTACCCCAGCAATGGTACTCACCGGGCAGCAAGAACGGAAGGCCTCGGACTGGACTGGACTGCTTCGACGCCGGACGGACGAACTTCGAACTTCTGTTACGGGTGGGCCTCCGGATACCTCGGACCTTGGACTCTCGGCTTGGGCTCTGGTCGGGACTCGCCGCGTTCCTCCACCGCCTCGTCTGGATGCTGGACCGCCACCTCCGTCTCCTCCGTGGGCCTGAGGGATACTTGAAGCAAAAATATCTGCACGTGCACGGTATGGTTCCGTCACGGCTGCAGAGGGTCAGGGGGCCGGCGTGGCTTCACCGGCGCGTGGGGAAAGGGCAAGTCCCTGTTCGGGCGCCATTATGTGGTATATAAATAAATATTACCGGATCTAGGTTTTACTGGACATAGTAATAACAGATAGCTCAACAAATAAGAGTCAAGATTCGAGGTAGTAGGAGTTTGCAGGTTTAATACAGCATAAAGAACAGGAACAGGACAACCTGCACGGGAACAGGATGGCAGCGCTGCCGGGGGCAGGATCAGAATCGGCACCACATTTAATAACAGTGCACAAATATATATACTAAAACAGTTACATTACAATGAATTACGGTAGGCGGAGCAGTGGGTGTGGTCAATAGCAGTCGCGAAAGATAAGGGTGAAAATGGGTGTAACAGGGGCGTATACATAGACATGTGATGTAAACGTAACAGAATATGTCATAAATGGGGCGGAAACATGGAGGGGGCTACCTAAGGAGCCGGGACCTCTAACCTAATGGTGCGCGTAAACTGACAATGACGTGTTACTAGGAGAAGCTGGGGGCTATGAACTCTGTGCTAGGAGCAGAGACTGAAGTCTGGAGAGTCAGGGCGACATGTACCTAAACAGTATCTAGTATCTGATGTTTAGAGAACATGTTGATATAAACTAAGAGTCAGGAGGGGAGAGGCTAACGGACTCTAAGACTGGAGCATGCATTATTCTACATGTAGTGCGTGATGAAGAATATTAAATGACCATTAAATGCAGTATTTCTCTTACATGGAGACGTAAAGGCTAGACAATGACGGAAACTATTGATGCGATTCAGTAGCTTAGGAATGCAGAGAAGGGGGGCTGGACTGATAACTAGAATCATAACATACTCTTGGCAGACTCGTAGGCAGAGCCAGGCTGAGCCGGGCACTGTGAGGCAGGAAGTAAGTGAAGGGTCGAGGATACAGGTGGGGGCTGTATCGCTCCTCAGCGAGGCTCAGGAGACAGGAGCTGAATCTGGTGTCCGGGCCCTTTTGAGGCCTAGAAACGGGGACTTTACAATGAAATAACGTGCACACTGAGAAACGTGGCAACGTAACTTTACATAGGCCCAATACTCGTAGCTTTCACGAGAACTGGAAACTGGCATACTAGAGATGGACACAACTATAATTGCGTCTTTAATCAAACATGGGGGATACATATGCATATTTAATCATGCACACATAACATAAGATGGAGGACTCGTAGGGACACAGAACATGGCAAAATTTACTTTTCCACAATGGCCATATGCAAATCAGTCTGACCCTGTGCCTCATGGGAACAGTCCAGCCCGAACTGCCAAGCCATGTCTTCCCTGGACCGGAAACAAGCATCCTGGGACCGGTTTCGGATTCATAATCCTCATCAGCCAGGCTATCTTGAATCCAGTGGCCAAGTGAGCAAGGGACTCACGTCTGAGCATACCCTGCCAAACTTAGGGCGAACAAAGCGATACAAAAGGGGATGATGGACGGAGCGTTTGAGCAAATCAAACACTCACCGCCAGTCAACTGATCTGGGTTTAATCCATCACCATTCTTTAGCCCACTAAGCCACCCCAGTTCAGACATGGCCATATGCAAATCAGTCTGACCCTGTGCCTCATGGGAACAGTCCAGCCCGAACTGCCAAGCCATGTCTTTTCTGGACCGGAAACAAGCATCCTGGGACCGGTTTCGGATTCATAATCCTCATCAGCCAGGCTATCTTGAATCCAGTGGCCAAGTGAGCAAGGGACTCACGTCTGAGCATACCCTGACAAACTTAGGGCGAACAAAGCGATACAAAAGGGGATGATGGACGGCGCGTTTGAGCAAATCAAACACTCACCCCCAGTCAACTGATCTGGGTTTAATCCATCACCATTCTTTAGCCCACTAAGCCACCCCAGTTCAGACATGGCCATATGCAAATCAGTCTGACCCTGTGCCTCATGGGAACAGTCCAGCCCGAACTGCCAAGCCATGTCTTCCCTGGACCGGAAACAAGCATCCTGGGACCGGTTTCGGATTCATAATCCTCATCAGCCAGGCTATCTTGAATCCAGTGGCCAAGTGAGCAAGGGACTCACGTCTGAGCATACCCTGCCAAACTTAGGGCGAACAAAGCGATACAAAAGGGGATGATGGACGGAGCGTTTGAGCAAATCAAACACTCACCCCCAGTCAACTGATCTGGGTTTAATCCATCACCATTCTTTAGCCCACTAAGCCACCCCAGTTCAGACATGGCCATATGCAAATCAGTCTGACCCTGTGCCTCATGGGAACAGTCCAGCCCGAACTGCCAAGCCATGTCTTCCCTGGACCGGAAACAAGCATCCTGGGACCGGTTTCGGATTCATAATCCTCATCAGCCAGGCTATCTTGAATCCAGTGGCCAAGTGAGCAAGGGACTCGCGTCTGAGCATACCCTGCCAAACTTAGGGCGAACAAAGCGATACAAAAGGGGATGATGGACGGAGCGTTTGAGCAAATCAAACACTCTCCCCAGTCAACTGATCTGGGTTTAATCCATCACCATTCTTTAGCCCACTAAGCCACCCCAGTTCAGACATGGCCATATGCAAATCAGTCTGACCCTGTGCCTCATGGGAACAGTCCAGCCCGAACTGCCAAGCCATGTCTTCCCTGGACCGGAAACAAGCATCCTGGGACCGGTTTCGGATTCATAATCCTCATCAGCCAGGCTATCTTGAATCCAGTGGCCAAGTGAGCAAGGGACTCACGTCTGAGCATACCCTGCCAAACTTAGGGCGAACAAAGCGATACAAAAGGGGATGATGGACGGAGTGTTTGAGCAAATCAAACACTCACCCCCAGTCAACTGATCTGGGTTTAATCCATCACCATTCTTTAGCCCACTAAGCCACCCCAGTTCAGACATGGCCATATGCAAATCAGTCTGACCCTGTGCCTCATGGGAACAGTCCAGCCCGAACTGCCAAGCCATGTCTTCCCTGGACCGGAAACAAGCATCCTGGGACCGTTTTGGATTCATAATCCTCATCAGCCAGGCTATCTTGAATCCAGTGGCCAAGTGAGCAAGGGACTCACGTCTGAGCATACCCTGCCAAACTTAGGGCGAACAAAGCGATACAAAAGGGGATGATGGACGGAGCGTTTGAGCAAGTCAAACACTCACCCCCAGTCAACTGATCTGGGTTTAATCCATCACCATTCTTTAGCCCACTAAGCCACCCCAGTACAGACATGGCCATATGCAAATTAGTCTGACCCTGTGCCTCATGGGAACAGTCCAGCCCGAACTGCCAAGCCATGTCTTCCCTGGACCGGAAATAAGCATCCTGGGACCGGTTTCGGATTCATAATCCTCATCAGCCAGGCTATCTTGAATCCAGTGGCCAAGTGAGCAAGGGACTCACGTCTGAGCATACCCTGCCAAACTTAGGGCGAACAAAGCGATACAAAAGGGGATGATGGACGGAGCGTTTGAGCAAATCAAACACTCACCCCCAGTCAACTGATCTGGGTTTAATCCATCACCATTCTTTAGCCCACTAAGCCACCCCAGTTCAGACATGGCCATATGCAAACCAGTCTGACCCTGTGCCTCATGGGAACAGTCCAGCCCGAACTGCCAAGCCATGTCTTCCCTGGACCGGAAACAAGCATCCTGTGACCGGTTTCGGATTCATAATCCTCATCAGCCAGGCTATCTTGAATCCAGTGGCCAAGTGAGCAAGGGACTCACGTCTGAGCATACCCTGCCAAACTTAGGGCGAACAAAGCGATACAAAAGGGGATGATGGACGGAGCGTTTGAGCAAATCAAACACTCACCCCCAGTCAACGGATCTGGGTTTAATCCATCACCATTCTTTAGCCCACTAAGCCACCCCAGTTCAGACATGGCCATATGC
Source organism: Lissotriton helveticus (assembly GCF_964261635.1). Taxonomy (NCBI): domain Eukaryota; kingdom Metazoa; phylum Chordata; class Amphibia; order Caudata; family Salamandridae; genus Lissotriton; species Lissotriton helveticus. Next base: position 174,904,805 of record NC_136061.1, read on the forward strand.
AAATCAGTCTGACCCTGTGCTTCATGGGAACAGTCCAGCCCGAACTGCCAAGCCATGTCTTCCCTGGACCGGAAACAAGCATCCGGTTTCGGATTCATAATCCTCATCAGCCAGGCTATCTTGAATCCAGTGGCCAAGTGAGCAAGAGACTCACGTCTGAGCATACCCTGCCAAACTTAGGGCGAACAAAGCGATACAAAAGGAGATGATGGACGGAGCGTTTGAGCAAATCAAACACTCACCCCCAGTCAACTGATCTGGGTTTAATCCATCACCATTCTTTAGCCCACTAAGCCACCCCAGTTCAGACATGGCCATATGCAAATCAGTCTGACCCTGTGCCTCATGGGAACAGTCCAGCCCGAACTGCCAAGCCATGTCTTCCCTGGACCGGAAGCAAGCATCCTGGGACCGGTTTCGGATTCATAATCCTCATCAGCCAGGCTATCTTGAATCCAGTGGCCAAGTGAGCAAGGGACTCACGTCTGAGCATACCCTGCCAAACTTAGGGCGAACAAAGCGATACAAAAGGGGATGATGGACGGAGCGTTTGAGCAAATCAAACACTCACCCCCAGTCAACTGATCTGGGTTTAATCCATCACCATTCTTTAGCCCATTAAGCCACCCCAGTTCCGACATGGCCATATGCAAATCAGTCTGACCCTGTGCCTCATGGAAACAGTCCAGCCCGAACTGCCAAGCCATGTCTTCCCTGGACCGGAAACAAGCATCCTGGGACCGGTTTCGGATTCATAATCCTCATCAGCCAGGCTATCTTGAATCCAGTGGCCAAGTGAGCAAGGGACTCACGTCTGAGCATACCCTGCCAAACTTAGGGCGAACAAAGCGATACAAAAGGGGATGATGGACGGAGCGTTTGAGCAAATCAAACACTCACCCCCAGTCAACTGATCTGGGTTTAATCCATCACCATTCTTTAGCCCACTAAGCCACCCCAGTTCAGACATGGCCATATGCAAATCAGTCTGACCCTGTGCCTCATGGGAACAGTCCAGCCCGAACTGCAAAGCCATGTCTTCCCTGGACCGGAAACAAGCATCCTGGGACCGGTTTCGGACTCATAATCCTCATCAGCCAGGCTATCTTGAATCCAGTGGCCAAGTGAGCAAGGGACTCACGTCTGAGCATACCCTGCCAAACTTAGGGCAAACAAAGCGATACAAAAGGGGATGATGGACGGAGCGTTTGAGCAAATCAAACACTCACCCCCAGTCAACTGATCTGGGTTTAATCCATCACCATTCTTTAGCCCACTAAGCCACCCCAGTTCAGACATGGCCATATGCAAATCAGTCTGACCCTGTGCCTCATGGGAACAGTCCAGCCCGAACTGCCAAGCCATGTCTTCCCTGGACCGGAAACAAGCATCCTGGGACCGGTTTCGGATTCATAATCCTCATCAGCCAGGCTATCTTGAATCCAGTGGCCAAGTGAGCAAGGGACTCACGTCTGAGCATACCCTGCCAAACTTAGGGCGAACAAAGCGATACAAAAGGGGATGATGGACGGAGCGTTTGAGCAAATCAAACACTCACCCCCAGTCAACTGATCTGGGTTTAATCCATCACCATTCTTTAGCCCACTAAGCCACCCCAGTTCAGACATGGCCATATGCAAATCAGTCTGACCCTGTGCCTCATGGGAACAGTCCAGCCCGAACTGCCAAGCCATGTCTTCCCTGGACCGGAAACAAGCATCCTGGGACCGGTTTCGGATTCATAATCCTCATCAGCCGGGCTATCTTGAATCCAGTGGCCAAGTGAGCAAGGGACTCACGTCTGAGCATACCCTGCCAAACTTAGGGCGAACAAAGCGATACAAAAGGGGATGATGGACGGAGCGTTTGAGCAAATCAAACACTCACCCCCAGTCAACTGATCTGGGTTTAATCCATCACCATTCTTTAGCCCACTAAGCCACCCCAGTTCAGACATGGCCATATGCAAATCAGTCTGACCCTGTGCCTCATGGGAACAGTCCAGCCCGAACTGCCAAGCCATGTCTTCCCTGGACCGGAAACAAGCATCCTGGGACCGGTTTCGGATTCATAATCCTCATCAGCCAGGCTATCTTGAATCCAGTGGCCAAGTGAGCAAGGGACTCACGTCTGAGCATACCCTGACAAACTTAGGGCGAACAAAGCGATACAAAAGGGGATGATGGACGGTGCGTTTGAGCAAATCAAAGACTCACCCCCAGTCAACTGATCTGGGTTTAATCCATCACCATTCTTTAGCCCACTAAGCCACCCCAGTTCAGACATGGCCATATGCAAATCAGTCTGACCCTGTGCCTCATGGGAACAGTCCAGCCCGAACCGCCAAGCCATGTCTTCCCTGGACCGGAAACAAGCATCCTGGGACCGGTTTCGGATTCATAATCCTCATCAGCCAGGCTATCTTGAATCCAGTGGCCAAGTGAGCAAGGGACTCACGTCTGAGCATACCCTGCCAAACTTAGGGCGAACAAAGCGATACAAAAGGGGATGATGGACGGAGCGTTTGAGCAAATCAAACACTCACCCCCAGTCAACTGATCTGGGTTTAATCCATCACCATTCTTCAGCCCACTAAGCCACCCCAGTTCAGACATGGCCATATGCAAATCAGTCTGACCCTGTGCCTCAAGGGAACAGTCCAGCCCGAACTGCCAAGCCATGTCTTCCCTGGACCAGAAGCAAGCATCCTGGGACCGGTTTCGGATTCATAATCCTCATCAGCCAGGCTATCTTGAATCCAGTGGCCAAGTGAGCAAGGGACTCACATCTGAGCATACCCTGCCAAACCTAGGGCGAACAAAGCGATACAAAAGGGGATGATGGAGGGAGCGTTTGAGCAAATCAAACACTCACCCCCAGTCAACTGATCTGGGTTTAATCCATCACCATTCTTTAGCCCACTAAGCCACCCCAGTTCAGACATGGTCATATGCAAATCAGTCTGACCCTGTGCCTCATGGGAACAGTCCAGCCCGAACTGCCAAGCCATGTCTTCCCTGGACCGGAAACAAGCATCCTGGGACCGGTTTCGGATTCATAATCCTCATCAGCCAGGCTATCTTGAATCCAGTGGCCAAGTGAGCAGGGGACTCACGTCTGAGCATACCCTGCCAAACTTAGGGCGAACAAAGCGATACAAAAGGGGATGATGGACGGAGTGTTTGAGCAAATCAAACACTCACCCCCAGTCAACTGATCTGGGTTTAATCCATCACCATTCTTTAGCCCACTAAGCCACCCCAGTTCAGACATGGCCATATGCAAATCAGTCTGACCCTGTGCCTCATGGGAACAGTCCAGCCCGAACTGCCAAGCCATGTCTTCCCTGGACCGGAAACAAGCATCCTGGGACCGTTTCGGATTCATAATCCTCATCAGCCAGGCTATCTTGAATCCAGTGGCCAAGTGAGCAAGGGACTCACGTCTGAGCATACCCTGCCAAACTTAGGGCGAACAAAGCGATACAAAAGGGGATGATGGACGGAGCGTTTGAGCAAGTCAAACACTCACCCCCAGTCAACTGATCTGGGTTTAATCCATCACCATTCTTTAGCCCACTAAGCCACCCCAGTACAGACATGGCCATATGCAAATCAGTCTGACCCTGTGCCTCATGGGAACAGTCCAGCCCGAACTGCCAAGCCATGTCTTCCCTGAACCGGAAATAAGCATCCTGGGACCGGTTTCGGATTCATAATCCTCATCAGCCAGGCTATCTTGAATCCAGTGGCCAAGTGAGCAAGGGACTCACGTCTGAGCATACCCTGCCAAACTTAGGGCGAACAAAGCGATACAAAAGGGGATGATGGACGGAGCGTTTGAGCAAATCAAACACTCACCCCCAGTCAACTGATCTGGGTTTAATCCATCACCATTCTTTAGCCCACTAAGCCACCCCAGTTCAGACATGGCCATATGCAAACCAGTCTGACCCTGTGCCTCATGGGAACAGTCCAGCCCGAACTGCCAAGCCATGTCTTCCCTGGACCGGAAACAAGCATCCTGTGACCGGTTTCGGATTCATAATCCTCATCAGCCAGGCTATCTTGAATCCAGTGGCCAAGTGAGCAAGGGAATCACGTCTGAGCATTCCCTGCCAAACTTAGGGCGAACAAAGCGATACAAAAGGGGATGATGGACGGAGCGTTTGAGCAAATCAAACACTCACCCCCAGTCAACGGATCTGGGTTTAATCCATCACCATTCTTTAGCCCACTAAGCCACCCCAGTTCAGACATGGCCATATGCAAATCAGTCTGACCCTGTGCCTCATGGGAACAGTCCAGCCCGAACTGCCAAGCCATGTCTTCCCTGGACCGGAAACAAGCATCCGGTTTCGGATTCATAATCCTCATCAGCCAGGCTATCTTGAATCCAGTGGCCAAGTGAGCAAGAGACTCACGTCTGAGCATACCCTGCCAAACTTAGGGCGAACAAAGCGATACAAAAGGAGATGATGGACGGAGCGTTTGAGCAAATCAAACACTCACCCCCAGTCAACTGATCTGGGTTTAATCCATCACCATTCTTTAGCCCACTAAGCCACCCCAGTTCAGACATGGCCATATGCAAATCAGTCTGACCCTGTGCCTCAAGGGAACAGTCCAGCCCGAACTGCCAAGCCATGTCTTCCCTGGACCGGAAACAAGCATCCGGTTTCGGATTCATAATCCTCATCAGCCAGGCTATCTTGAATCCAGTGGCCAAGTGAGCAAGAGACTCACGTCTGAGCATACCCTGCCAAACTTAGGGCGAACAAAGCGATACAAAAGGAGATGATGGACGGAGCGTTTGAGCAAATCAAACACTCACCCCCAGTCAACTGATCTGGGTTTAATCCATCACCATTCTTTAGCCCACTAAGCCACCCCAGTTCAGACATGGCCATATGCAAATCAGTCTGACCCTGTGCCTCATGGGAACAGTCCAGCCCGAACTGCAAAGCCATGTCTTCCCTGGACCGGAAACAAGCATCCTGGGACCGGTTTCGGACTCATAATCCTCATCAGCCAGGCTATCTTGAATCCAGTGGCCAAGTGAGCAAGGGACTCACGTCTGAGCATACCCTGCCAAACTTAGGGCAAACAAAGCGATACAAAAGGGGATGATGGACGGAGCGTTTGAGCAAATCAAACACTCACCCCCAGTCAACTGATCTGGGTTTAATCCATCACCATTCTTTAGCCCACTAAGCCACCCCAGTTCAGACATGGCCATATGCAAATCAGTCTGACCCTGTGCCTCATGGGAACAGTCCAGCCCGAACTGCCAAGCCATGTCTTCCCTGGACCGGAAACAAGCATCCTGGGACCGGTTTCGGATTCATAATCCTCATCAGCCAGGCTATCTTGAATCCAGTGGCCAAGTGAGCAAGGGACTCACGTCTGAGCATACCCTGCCAAACTTAGGGCGAACAAAGCGATACAAAAGGGGATGATGGACGGAGCGTTTGAGCAAATCAAACACTCACCCCCAGTCAACTGATCTGGGTTTAATCCATCACCATTCTTTAGCCCACTAAGCCACCCCAGTTCAGACATGGCCATATGCAAATCAGTCTGACCCTGTGCCTCATGGGAACAGTCCAGCCCGAACTGCCAAGCCATGTCTTCCCTGGACCGGAAACAAGCATCCTGGGACCGGTTTCGGATTCATAATCCTCATCAGCCGGGCTATCTTGAATCCAGTGGCCAAGTGAGCAAGGGACTCACGTCTGAGCATACCCTGCCAAACTTAGGGCGAACAAAGCGATACAAAAGGGGATGATGGACGGAGCGTTTGAGCAAATCAAACACTCACCCCCAGTCAACTGATCTGGGTTTAATCCATCACCATTCTTTAGCCCACTAAGCCACCCCAGTTCAGACATGGCCATATGCAAATCAGTCTGACCCTGTGCCTCATGGGAACAGTCCAGCCCGAACTGCCAAGCCATGTCTTCCCTGGACCGGAAACAAGCATCCTGGGACCGGTTTCGGATTCATAATCCTCATCAGCCAGGCTATCTTGAATCCAGTGGCCAAGTGAGCAAGGGACTCACGTCTGAGCATACCCTGACAAACTTAGGGCGAACAAAGCGATACAAAAGGGGATGATGGACGGTGCGTTTGAGCAAATCAAACACTCACCCCCAGTCAACTGATCTGGGTTTAATCCATCACCATTCTTTAGCCCACTAAGCCACCCCAGTTCAGACATGGCCATATGCAAATCAGTCTGACCCTGTGCCTCATGGGAACAGTCCAGCCCGAACTGCCAAGCCATGTCTTCCCTGGACCGGAAACAAGCATCCTGGGACCGGTTTCGGATTCATAATCCTCATCAGCCAGGCTATCTTGAATCCAGTGGCCAAGTGAGCAAGGGACTCACGTCTGAGCATACCCTGCCAAACTTAGGGCGAACAAAGCGATACAAAAGGGGATGAGGGACGGAGCGTTTGAGCAAATCAAACACTCACCCCCAGTCAACTGATCTGGGTTTAATCCATCACCATTCTTCAGCCCACTAAGCCACCCCAGTTCAGACATGGCCATATGCAAATCAGTCTGACCCTGTGCCTCAAGGGAACAGTCCAGCCCGAACTGCCAAGCCATGTCTTCCCTGGACCAGAAGCAAGCATCCTGGGACCGGTTTCGGATTCATAATCCTCATCAGCCAGGCTATCTTGAATCCAGTGGCCAAGTGAGCAAGGGACTCACATCTGAGCATACCCTGCCAAACCTAGGGCGAACAAAGCGATACAAAAGGGGATGATGGAGGGAGCGTTTGAGCAAATCAAACACTCACCCCCAGTCAACTGATCTGGGTTTAATCCATCACCATTCTTTAGCCCACTAAGCCACCCCAGTTCAGACATGGCCATATGCAAATCAGTCTGACCCTGTGCCTCATGGGAACAGTCCAGCCCGAACTGCCAAGCCATGTCTTCCCTGGACCGGAAACAAGCATCCTGGGACCGGTTTCGGATTCATAATCCTCATCAGCCAGGCTATCTTGAATCCAGTGGCCAAGTGAGCAAGGGACTCACGTCTGAGCATACCCTGCCAAACTTAGGGCGAACAAAGCGATACAAAAGGGGATGATGGACGGAGTGTTTGAGCAAATCAAACACTCACCCCCAGTCAACTGATCTGGGTTTAATCCATCACCATTCTTTAGCCCACTAAGCCACCCCAGTTCAGATATGGCCATATGCAAATCAGTCTGACCCTGTGCCTCATGGGAACAGTCCAGCCCGAACTGCCAAGCCATGTCTTCCCTGGACCGGAAACAAGCATCCTGGGACCGTTTCGGATTCATAATCCTCATCAGCCAGGCTATCTTGAATCCAGAGGCCAAGTGAGCAAGGGACTCACGTCTGAGCATACCCTGCCAAACTTAGGGCGAACAAAGCGATACAAAAGGGGATGATGGACGGAGCGTTTGAGCAAGTCAAACACTCACCCCCAGTCAACTGATCTGGGTTTAATCCATCACCATTCTTTAGCCCACTAAGCCACCCCAGTACAGACATGGCCATATGCAAATCAGTCTGACCCTGTGCCTCATGGGAACAGTCCAGCCCGAACTGCCAAGCCATGTCTTCCCTGAACCGGAAATAAGCATCCTGGGACCGGTTTCGGATTCATAATCCTCATCAGCCAGGCTATCTTGAATCCAGTGGCCAAGTGAGCAAGGGACTCACGTCTGAGCATACCCTGCCAAACTTAGGGCGAACAAAGCGATACAAAAGGGGATGATGGACGGAGCGTTTGAGCAAATCAAACACTCACCCCCAGTCAACTGATCTGGGTTTAATCCATCACCATTCTTTAGCCCACTAAGCCACCCCAGTTCAGACATGGCCATATGCAAACCAGTCTGACCCTGTGCCTCATGGGAACAGTCCAGCCCGAACTGCCAAGCCATGTCTTCCCTGGACCGGAAACAAGCATCCTGTGACCGGTTTCGGATTCATAATCCTCATCAGCCAGGCTATCTTGAATCCAGTGGCCAAGTGAGCAAGGGAATCACGTCTGAGCATTCCCTGCCAAACTTAGGGCGAACAAAGCGATACAAAAGGGGATGATGGACGGAGCGTTTGAGCAAATCAAACACTCACCCCCAGTCAACGGATCTGGGTTTAATCCATCACCATTCTTTAGCCCACTAAGCCACCCCAGTTCAGACATGGCCATATGCAAATCAGTCTGACCCTGTGCCTCATGGGAACAGTCCAGCCCGAACTGCCAAGCCATGTCTTCCCTGGACCGGAAACAAGCATCCGGTTTCGGATTCATAATCCTCATCAGCCAGGCTATCTTGAATCCAGTGGCCAAGTGAGCAAGAGACTCACGTCTGAGCATACCCTGCCAAACTTAGGGCGAACAAAGCGATACAAAAGGAGATGATGGACGGAGCGTTTGAGCAAATCAAACACTCACCCCCAGTCAACTGATCTGGGTTTAATCCATCACCATTCTTTAGCCCACTAAGCCACCCCAGTTCAGACATGGCCATATGCAAATCAGTCTGACCCTGTGCCTCAAAGGAACAGTCCAGCCCGAACTGCCAAGCCATGTCTTCCCTGGACCAGAAGCAAGCATCCTGGGACCGGTTTCGGATTCATAATCCTCATCAGCCAGGCTATCTTGAATCCAGTGGCCAAGTGAGCAAGGGACTCACGTCTGAGCATACCCTGCCAAACTTAGGGCGAACAAAGCGATACAAAAGGGGATGATGGACGGAGCGTTTGAGCAAATCAAACACTCACCCCCAGTCAACTGATCTGGGTTTAATCCATCACCATTCTTCAGCCCACTAAGCCACCCCAGTTCAGACATGGCCATATGCAAATCAGTCTGACCCTGTGCCTCAAGGGAACAGTCCAGCCCGAACTGCCAAGCCATGTCTTCCCTGGACCAGAAGCAAGCATCCTGGGACCGGTTTCGGATTCATAATCCTCATCAGCCAGGCTATCTTGAATCCAGTGGCCAAGTGAGCAAGGGACTCACGTCTGAGCATACCCTGCCAAACTTAGGGCGAACAAAGCGATACAAAAGGGGATGATGGACGGAGCGTTTGAGCAAATCAAACACTCACCCCCAGTCAACTGATCTGGGTTTAATCCATCACCATTCTTCAGCCCACTAAGCCACCCCAGTTCAGACATGGCCATATGCAAATCAGTCTGACCCTGTGCCTCAAGGGAACAGTCCAGCCCGAACTGCCAAGCCATGTCTTCCCTGGACCAGAAGCAAGCATCCTGGGACCGGTTTCGGATTCATAATCCTCATCAGCCAGGCTATCTTGAATCCAGTGGCCAAGTGAGCAAGGGACTCACATCTGAGCATACCCTGCCAAACCTAGGGCGAACAAAGCGATACAAAAGGGGATGATGGAGGGAGCGTTTGAGCAAATCAAACACTCACCCCCAGTCAACTGATCTGGGTTTAATCAATCACCATTCTTTAGCCCACTAAGCCACCCCAGTTCAGACATGGCCATATGCAAATCAGTCTGACCCTGTGCCTCATGGGAACAGTCCAGCCCGAACTGCCAAGCCATGTCTTCCCTGGACCGGAAACAAGCATCCTGGGACCGGTTTCGGATTCATAATCCTCATCAGCCAGGCTATCTTGAATCCAGTGGCCAAGTGAGCAAGGGACTCACGTCTGAGCATACCCTGCCAAACTTAGGGCGAACAAAGCGATACAAAAGGGGATGATGGACGGAGTGTTTGAGCAAATCAAACACTCACCCCCAGTCAACTGATCTGGGTTTAATCCATCACCATTCTTTAGCCCACTAAGCCACCCCAGTTCAGACATGGCCATATGCAAATCAGTCTGACCCTGTGCCTCATGGGAACAGTCCAGCCCGAACTGCCAAGCCATGTCTTCCCTGGACCGGAAACAAGCATCCTGGGACCGTTTCGGATTCATAATCCTCATCAGCCAGGCTATCTTGAATCCAGTGGCCAAGTGAGCAAGGGACTCACGTCTGAGCATACCCTGCCAACCTTAGGGCGAACAAAGCGATACAAAAAGGGATGATGGACGGAGCGTTTGAGCAAGTCAAACACTCACCCCCAGTCAACTGATCTGGGTTTAATCCATCACCATTCTTTAGCCCACTAAGCCACCCCAGTACAGACATGGCCATATGCAAATCAGTCTGACCCTGTGCCTCATGGGAACAGTCCAGCCCGAACTGCCAAGCCATGTCTTCCCTGAACCGGAAATAAGCATCCTGGGACCGGTTTCGGATTCATAATCCTCATCAGCCAGGCTATCTTGAATCCAGTGGCCAAGTGAGCAAGGGACTCACGTCTGAGCATACCCTGCCAAACTTAGGGCGAACAAAGCGATACAAAAGGGGATGATGGACGGAGCGTTTGAGCAAATCAAACACTCACCCCCAGTCAACTGATCTGGGTTTAATCCATCACCATTCTTTAGCCCACTAAGCCACCCCAGTTCAGACATGGCCATATGCAAACCAGTCTGACCCTGTGCCTCATGGGAACAGTCCAGCCCGAACTGCCAAGCCATGTCTTCCCTGGACCGGAAACAAGCATCCTGTGACCGGTTTCGGATTCATAATCCTCATCAGCCAGGCTATCTTGAATCCAGTGGCCAAGGGAGCAAGGGAATCACGTCTGAGCATTCCCTGCCAAACTTAGGGCGAACAAAGCGATACAAAAGGGGATGATGGACGGAGCGTTTGAGCAAATCAAACACTCACCCCCAGTCAACGGATCTGGGTTTAATCCATCACCATTCTTTAGCCCACTAAGCCACCCCAGTTCAGACATGGCCATATGCAAATCAGTCTGACCCTGTGCCTCATGGGAACAGTCCAGCCCGAACTGCCAAGCCATGTCTTCCCTGGACCGGAAACAAGCATCCGGTTTCGGATTCATAATCCTCATCAGCCAGGCTATCTTGAATCCAGTGGCCAAGTGAGCAAGAGACTCACGTCTGAGCATACCCTGCCAAACTTAGGGCGAACAAAGCGATACAAAAGGAGATGATGGACGGAGCGTTTGAGCAAATCAAACACTCACCCCCAGTCAACTGATCTGGGTTTAATCCATCACCATTCTTTAGCCCACTAAGCCACCCCAGTTCAGACATGGCCATATGCAAATCAGTCTGACCCTGTGCCTCAAGGGAACAGTCCAGCCCGAACTGCCAAGCCATGTGTTCCCTGGACCAGAAGCAAGCATCCTGGGACCGGTTTCGGATTCATAATCCTCATCAGCCAGGCTATCTTGAATCCAGTGGCCAAGTGAGCAAGGGACTCACGTCTGAGCATACCCTGCCAAACTTAGGGCGAACAAAGCGATACAAAAGGGGATGATGGACGGAGCGTTTGAGCAAATCAAACACTCACCCCCAGTCAACTGATCTGGGTTTAATCCATCACCATTCTTCAGCCCACTAAGCCACCCCAGTTCAGACATGGCCATATGCAAATCAGTCTGACCCTGTGCCTCAAGGGAACAGTCCAGCCCGAACTGCCAAGCCATGTCTTCCCTGGACCAGAAGCAAGCATCCTGGGACCGGTTTCGGATTCATAATCCTCATCAGCCAGGCTATCTTGAATCCAGTGGCCAAGTGAGCAAGGGACTCACGTCTGAGTATACCCTGCCAAACTTAGGGCGAACAAAGCGATACAAAAGGGGATGATGGACGGAGCGTTTGAGCAAATCAAACACTCACCCCCAGTCAACTGATCTGGGTTTAATCCATCACTATTCTTCAGCCCACTAAGCCACCCCAGTTCAGACATGGCCATATGCAAATCAGTCTGACCCTGTGCCTCAAGGGAACAGTCCAGCCCGAACTGCCAAGCCATGTCTTCCCTGGACCAGAAGCAAGCATCCTGGGACCGGTTTCGGATTCATAATCCTCATCAGCCAGGCTATCTTGAATCCAGTGGCCAAGTGAGCAAGGGACTCACATCTGAGCATACCCTGCCAAACTTAGGGCGAACAAAGCGATACAAAAGGGGATGATGGAGGGAGCGTTTGAGCAAATCAAACACTCACCCCCAGTCAACTGATCTGGGTTTAATCCATCACCATTCTTTAGCCCACTAAGCCACCCCAGTTCAGACATGGCCATATGCAAATCAGTCTGACCCTGTGCCTCATGGGAACAGTCCAGCCCGAACTGCCAAGCCATGTCTTCCTTGGACCGGAAACAAGCATCCTGGGACCGGTTTCGGATTCATAATCCTCATCAGCCAGGCTATCTTGAATCCAGTGGCCAAGTGAGCAAGGGACTCACGTCTGAGCATACCCTGCCAAACTTAGGGCGAACAAAGCGATACAAAAGGGGATGATGGACGGAGTGTTTGAGCAAATCAAACACTCACCCCCAGTCAACTGATCTGGGTTTAATCCATCACCATTCTTTAGCCCACTAAGCCACCCCAGTTCAGACATGGCCATATGCAAATCAGTCTGACCCTGTGCCTCATGGGAACAGTCCAGCCCGAACTGCCAAGCCATGTCTTCCCTGGACCGGAAACAAGCATCCTGGGACCGTTTCGGATTCATAATCCTCATCAGCCAGGCTATCTTGAATCCAGTGGCCAAGTGAGCAAGGGACTCACGACTGAGCATACCCTGCCAAACTTAGGGCGAACAAAGCGATACAAAAGGGGATGATGGACGGAGCGTTTGAGCAAGTCAAACACTCACCCCCAGTCAACTGATCTGGGTTTAATCCATCACCATTCTTTAGCCCACTAAGCCACCCCAGTACAGACATGGCCATATGCAAATCAGTCTGACCCTGTGCCTCATGGGAACAGTCCAGCCCGAACTGCCAAGCCATGTCTTCCCTGAACCGGAAATAAGCATCCTGGGACCGGTTTCGGATTCATAATCCTCATCAGCCAGGCTATCTTGAATCCAGTGGCCAAGTGAGCAAGGGACTCACGTCTGAGCATACCCTGCCAAACTTAGGGCGAACAAAGCGATACAAAAGGGGATGATGGACGGAGCGTTTGAGCAAATCAAACACTCACCCCCAGTCAACTGATCTGGGTTTAATCCATCACCATTCTTTAGCCCACTAAGCCACCCCAGTTCAGACATGGCCATATGCAAATCAGTCTGACCCTGTGCCTCATGGGAACAGTCCAGCCCGAACTGCCAAGCCAAGTCTTCCCTGGACCGGAAACAAGCATCCTGGGACCGTTTCGGATTCATAATCCTCATCAGCCAGGCTATCTTGAATCCAGTGGCCAAGTGAGCAAGGGACTCACGTCTGAGCATACCCTGCCAAACTTAGGGCGAACAAAGCGATACAAAAGGGGATGATGGACGGAGTGTTTGAGCAAATCAAACACTCACCCCCAGTCAACTGATCTGGGTTTAATCCATCACCATTCTTTAGCCCACTAAGCCACCCCAGTTCAGACATGGCCATATGCAAATCAGTCTGACCCTGTGCCTCATGGGAACAGTCCAGCCCGAACTGCCAAGCCATGTCTTCCCTGGACCGGAAACAAGCATCCTGGGACCGTTTCGGATTCATAATCCTCATCAGCCAGGCTATCTTGAATCCAGTGGCCAAGTGAGCAAGGGACTCACGTCTGAGCATACCCTGCCAAACTTAGGGCGAACAAAGCGATACAAAAGGGGATGATGGACGGAGCGTTTGAGCAAGTCAAACACTCACCCCCAGTCAACTGATCTGGGTTTAATCCATCACCATTCTTTAGCCCACTAAGCCACCCCAGTACAGACATGGCCATATGCAAATCAGTCTGACCCTGTGCCTCATGGGAACAGTCCAGCCCGAACTGCCAACCCATGTCTTCCCTGAACCGGAAATAAGCATCCTGGGACCGGTTTCGGATTCATAATCCTCATCAGCCAGGCTATCTTGAATCCAGTGGCCAAGTGAGCAAGGGACTCACGTCTGAGCATACCCTGCCAAACTTAGGGCGAACAAAGCGATACAAAAGGGGATGATGGACAGAGCGTTTGAGCAAATCAAACACTCACCCCCAGTCAACTGATCTGGGTTTAATCCATCACCATTCTTTAGCCCACTAAGCCACCCCAGTTCAGACATGGCCATATGCAAATCAGTCTGACCCTGTGCCTCATGGGAACAGTCCAGCCCGAACTGCAAAGCCATGTCTTCCCTGGACCGGAAACAAGCATCCTGGGACCGGTTTCGGACTCATAATCCTCATCAGCCAGGCTATCTTGAATCCAGTGGCCAAGTGAGCAAGGGACTCACGTTTGAGCATACCCTGCCAAACTTAGGGCAAACAAAGCGATACAAAAGGGGATGATGGACGGAGCGTTTGAGCAAATCAAACACTCACCCCCAGTCAACTGATCTGGGTTTAATCCATCACCATTCTTTAGCCCACTAAGCCACCCCAGTTCAGACATGGCCATATGCAAATCAGTCTGACCCTGTGCCTCATGGGAACAGTCCAGCCCGAACTGCCAAGCCATGTCTTCCCTGGACCGGAAACAAGCATCCTGGGACCGGTTTCGGATTCATAATCCTCATCAGCCAGGCTATCTTGAATCCAGTGGCCAAGTGAGCAAGGGACTCACGTCTGAGCATACCCTGCCAAACTTAGGGCGAACAAAGCGATACAAAAGGGGATGATGGACGGAGCGTTTGAGCAAATCAAACACTCACCCCCAGTCACCTGATCTGGGTTTAATCCATCACCATTCTTTAGCCCACTAAGCCACCCCAGTTCAGACATGGCCATATGCAAATCAGTCTGACCCTGTGCCTCATGGGAACAGTCCAGCCCGAACTGCCAAGCCATGTCTTCCCTGGACCGGAAACAAGCATCCTGGGACCGGTTTCGGATTCATAATCCTCATCAGCCAGGCTATCTTGAATCCAGTGGCCAAGTGAGCAAGGGACTCACGTCTGAGCATACCCTGCCAAACTTAGGGCGAACAAAGCGATACAAAAGGGGATGATGGACGGAACGTTTGAGAAAATCAAACACTCACCCCCAGTCAACTGATCTGGGTTTAATCCATCACCATTCTTTAGCCCACTAAGCCACCCCAGTTCAGACATGGCCATATGCAAATCAATCTGACCCTGTGCCTCATGGGAACAGTCCAGCCCGTACTGCCAAGCCATGTCTTCCCTGGACCGGAAACAAGCATCCTGGGCCCGGTTTCGGATTCATAATCCTCATCAGCCAGGCTATCTTGAATCCAGTGGCCAAGTGAGCAAGGGACTCACGTCTGAGCATACCCTGCCAAACTTAGGGCAAACAAAGCGATACAAAAGGGGATGATGGACGGAGCGTTTGAGCAAATCAAACACTCTCCCCAGTCAACTGATCTGGGTTTAATCCATCACCATTCTTTAGCCCACTAAGCCACCCCAGTTCATACATGGCCATATGCAAATCAGTCTGACCCTGTGCCTCATGGGAACAGTCCAGCCCGAACTGCCAAGCCATGTCTTCCCTGGACCGGAAACAAGCATCCTGGGACCGGTTTCAGATTCATAATCCTCATCAGCCAGGCTATCTTGAATCCAGTGGCCAAGTGAGCAAGGGACTCACGTCTGAGCATACCCTGCCAAACTTAGGGCAAACAAAGCGATACAAAAGGGGATGATGGACGGAGCGTTTGAGCAAATCAAACACTCTCCCCAGTCAACTGATCTGGGTTTAATCCATCACCATTCTTTAGCCCACTAAGCCACCCCAGTTCAGACATGGCCATATGCAAATCAGTCTGACCCTGTGCCTCATGGGAACAGTCCAGCCCGAACTGCCAAGCCATGTCTTCCCTGGACCGCAAACAAGCATCCTGGGACCGGTTTCGGATTCATAATCCTCATCAGCCAGGCTATCTTGAATCCAGTGGCCAAGTGAACAAGGGACTCACGTCTGAGCATACCTTGCCAAACTTAGGGCGAACAAAGCGATACAAAAGGGGATGATGGACGGAGCGTTTGAGCAAATCAAACACTCACCCCCAGTCAACTGATCTGGGTTTAATCCATCACCATTCTTTAGCCCACTAAGCCACCCCAGTTCAGACATGGCCATATGCAAATCAGTCTGACCCTGTGCCTCATGGGAACAGTCCAGCCCGAACTGCCAAGCCATGTCTTCCCTGGACCGGAAACAAGCATCCTGGGACCGGTTTCGGATTCATAATCCTCATCAGCCAGGCTATCTTGAATCCAGTGGCCAAGTGAGCAAGGGACTCACGTCTGAGCATACCCTGCCAAACTTAGGGCGAACAAAGCGATACAAAAGGGGATGATGGACGGAGCGTTTGAGCAAATCAAACACTCACCCCCAGTCAACTGATCTGGGTTTAATCCATCACCATTCTTTAGCCCACTAAGCCACCCCAGTTCAGACATGGCCATATGCAAACCAGTCTGACCCTGTGCCTCATGGGAACAGTTCAGCCCGAACTGCCAAGCCATGTCTTCCCTGGACCGGAAACAAGCATCCTGGGACCGGTTTCGGATTCATAATCCTCATCAGCCAGGCTATCTTGAATCCAGTGGCCAAGTGAGCAAGGGACTCACGTCTGAGCATACCCTGCCAAACTTAGGGCGAACAAAGCGATACAAAAGGGGATGATGGACGGAGCGTTTGAGCAAATCAAACACTCTCCCCAGTCAACTGATCTGGGTTTAATCCATCACCATTCTTTAGCCCACTAAGCCACCCCAGTTCAGACATGGCCATATGCAAATCAGTCTGACCCTGTGCCTCATGGGAACAGTCCAGCCCGAACTGCCAAGCCATGTCTTCCCTGGACCGGAAACAAGCATCCTGGGACCGGTTTCGGATTCATAATCCTCATCAGCCAGGCTATCTTGAATCCAGTGGCCAAGTGAGCAAGGGACTCACGTCTGAGCATACCCTTATTTGATATTTATTTATTATCATTTATAAAGCGCTAACTTTCGCTCCGGAGGGAGCATCTTGGCGCTAAGCACACAGAAGGTCGTCTATGGGGGGCTTGGATCAAATAGCGTGCCAAACCCTGCCAAACTTAGGGCGAACAAAGCGATACAAAAGGGGATGATGGACGGAGCGTTTGAGCAAATCAAACACTCACCCCCAGTCAACTGATCTGGGTTTAATCCATCACCATTCTTTAGCCCACTAAGCCACCCCAGTTCAGACATGGCCATATGCAAATCAGTCTGACCCTGTGCCTCATGGGAACAGTCCAGCCCGAACTGCCAAGCCATGTCTTCCCTGGACCGGAAACAAGCATCCTGGGACCGGTTTCGGATTCAAAATCCTCATCAGCCAGGCTATCTTGAATCCAGTGGCCAAGTGAGCAAGGGACTCACGTCTGAGCATACCCTGACAAACTTAGGGCGAACAAAGCGATACAAAAGGGGATGATGGACGGAGCGTTTGAGCAAATCAAACACTCACCCCCAGTCAACTGATCTGGGTTTAATCCATCACCATTCTTCAGCCCACTAAGCCACCCCAGTTCAGACATGGCCATATGCAAATCAGTCTGACCCTGTGCCTCATGGGAACAGTCCAGCCCGAACTGCCAAGCCATGTCTTCCCTGGACCGGAAACAAGCATCCGGTTTCGGATTCATAATCCTCATCAGCCAGGCTATCTTGAATCCAGTGGCCAAGTGAGCAAGGGACTCACGTCTGAGCATACCCTGCCAAACTTAGGGCGAACAAAGCGATACAAAAGGAGATGATGGACGGAGCGTTTGAGCAAATCAAACACTCACCCCCAGTCAACTGATCTGGGTTTAATCCATCACCATTCTTTAGCCCACTAAGCCACCCCAGTTCAGACATGGCCATATGCAAATCAGTCTGACCCTGTGCCTCATGGGAACAGTCCAGCCCGAACTGCCAAGCCATTTCTTCCCTGGACCGGAAACAAGCATCCTGGGACCGGTTTCGGATTCATAATCCTCATCAGCCAGGCTATCTTGAATCCAGTGGCCAAGTGAGCAAGGGACTCACGTCTGAGCATACCCTGCCAAACTTAGGGCGAACAAAGCGATACAAAAGGGGATGATGGACGGAGCGTTTGAGCAAATCAAACACTCACCCCCAGTCAACTGATCTGGGTTTAATCCATCACCATTCTTCAGCCCACTAAGCCACCCCAGTTCAGACATGGCCATATGCAAATCAGTCTGACCCTGTGCCTCATGGGAACAGTCCAGCCCGAACTGCCAAGCCATGTCTTCCCTGGACCGGAAGCAAGCATCCTGGGACCGGTTTCGGATTCATAATCCTCATCAGCCAGGCTATCTTGAATCCAGTGGCCAAGTGAGCAAGGGACTCACGTCTGAGCATACCCTGCCAAACTTAGGGCGAACAAAGCGATACAAAAGGGGATGATGGACGGAGCGTTTGAGCAAATCAAACACTCACCCCCAGTCAACTGATCTGGGTTTAATCCATCACCATTCTTCATCCCACTAAGCCACCCCAGTTCAGACATGGCCATATGCAAATCAGTCTGACCCTGTGCCTCAAGGGAACAGTCCAGCCCGAACTGCCAAGCCATGTCTTCCCTGGACCGGAAGCAAGCATCCTGGGACCGGTTTCGGATTCATAATCCTCATCAGCCAGGCTATCTTGAATCCAGTGGCCAAGTGAGCAAGGGACTCACATCTGAGCATACCCTGCCAAACCTAGGGCGAACAAAGCGATACAAAAGGGGATGATGGAGGGAGCGTTTGAGCAAATCAAACACTCACCCCCAGTCAACTGATCTGGGTTTAATCCATCACCATTCTTTAGCCCACTAAGCCACCCCAGTTCAGACATGGCCATATGCAAATCAGTCTGACCCTGTGCCTCATGGGAACAGTCCAGCCCGAACTGCCAAGCCATGTCTTCCCTGGACCGGAAACAAGCATCCTGGGACCGGTTTCGGATTCATAATCCTCATCAGCCAGGCTATCTTGAATCCAGTGGCCAAGTGAGCAAGGGACTCACGTCTGAGCATACCCTGCCAAACTTAGGGCGAACAAAGCGATACAAAAGGGGATGATGGACGGAGTGTTTGAGCAAATCAAACACTCACCCCCAGTCAACTGATCTGGGTTTATTCCATCACCATTCTTTAGCCCACTAAGCCACCCCAGTTCAGACATGGCCATATGCAAATCAGTCTGACCCTGTGCCTCATGGGAACAGTCCAGCCCGAACTGCCAAGCCATGTCTTCCCTGGACCGGAAACAAGCATCCTGGGACCGTTTCGGATTCATAATCCTCATCAGCCAGGCTATCTTGAATCCAGTGGCCAAGTGAGCAAGGGACTCACGTCTGAGCATACCCTGCCAAACTTAGGGCGAACAAAGCGATACAAAAGGGGATGATGGACGGAGCGTTTGAGCAAGTCAAACACTCACCCCCAGTCAACTGATCTGGGTTTAATCCATCACCATTCTTTAGCCCACTAAGCCACCCCAGTACAGACATGGCCATATGCAAATTAGTCTGACCCTGTGCCTCATGGGAACAGTCCAGCCCGAACTGCCAAGCCATGTCTTCCCTGGACCGGAAATAAGCATCCTGGGACCGGTTTCGGATGCATAATCCTCATCAGCCAGGCTATCTTGAATCCAGTGGCCAAGTGAGCAAGGGACTCACGTCTGAGCATACCCTGCCAAACTTAGGGCGAACAAAGCGATACAAAAGGGGATGATGGACGGAGCGTTTGAGCAAATCAAACACTCACCCCCAGTCAACTGATCTGGGTTTAATCCATCACCATTCTTTAGCCCACTAAGCCACCCCAGTTCAGACATGGCCATATGCAAACCAGTCTGACCCTGTGCCTCATGGGAACAGTCCAGCCCGAACTGCCAAGCCATGTCTTCCCTGGACCGGAAACAAGCATCCTGTGACCGGTTTCGGATTCATAATCCTCATCAGCCAGGCTATCTTGAATCCAGTGGCCAAGTGAGCAAGGGACTCACGTCTGAGCATACCCTGCCAAACTTAGGGCGAACAAAGCGATACAAAAGGGGATGATGGACGGAGCGTTTGAGCAAATCAAACACTCACCCCCAGTCAACTGATCTGGGTTTAATCCATCACCATTCTTTAGCCCACTAAGCCACCCCAGTTCAGACATGGCCATATGCAAACCAGTCTGACCCTGTGCCTCTTGGGAACAGTCCAGCCCGAACTGCCAAGCCATGTCTTCCCTGGACCGGAAACAAGCATCCTGTGACAGGTTTCGGATTCATAATCCTCATCAGCCAGGCTATCTTGAATCCAGTGGCCAAGTGAGCAAGGGACTCACGTCTGAGCATACCCTGCCAAACTTAGGGCGAACAAAGCGATACAAAAGGGGATGATGGACGGAGCGTTTGAGCAAATCAAACACTCACCCCCAGTCAACGGATCTGGGTTTAATCCATCACCATTCTTTAGCCCACTAAGCCACCCCAGTTCAGACATGGCCATATGCAAATCAGTCTGACCCTGTGCCTCATGGGAACAGTCCAGCCCGAACTGCCAAGCCATGTCTTCCCTGGACCGGAAACAAGCATCCGGTTTCGGATTCATAATCCTCATCAGCCAGGCTATCTTGAATCCAGTGGCCAAGTGAGCAAGAGACTCACGTCTGAGCATACCCTGCCAAACTTAGGGCGAACAAAGCGATACAAAAGGAGATGATGGACGGAGCGTTTGAGCAAATCAAACACTCACCCCCAGTCAACTGATCTGGGTTTAATCCATCACCATTCTTTAGCCCACTAAGCCACCCCAGTTCAGACATGGCCATATGCAAATCAGTCTGACCCTGTGCCTCATGGGAACAGTCCAGCCCGAACTGCCAAGCCAATTCTTCCCTGGACCGGAAACAAGCATCCTGGGACCGGTTTCGGATTCATAATCCTCATCAGCCAGGCTATCTTGAATCCAGTGGCCAAGTGAGCAAGGGACTCACGTCTGAGCATACCCTGCCAAACTTAGGGCGAACAAAGCGATACAAAAGGGGATGATGGACGGAGCGTTTGAGCAAATCAAACACTCACCCCCAGTCAACTGATCTGGGTTTAATCCATCACCATTCTTCAGCCCACTAAGCCACCCCAGTTCAGACATGGCCATATGCAAATCAGTCTGACCCTGTGCCTCATGGGAACAGTCCAGCCCGAACTGCCAAGCCATGTCTTCCCTGGACCGGAAGCAAGCATCCTGGGACCGGTTTCGGATTCATAATCCTCATCAGCCAGGCTATCTTGAATCCAGTGGCCAAGTGAGCAAGGGACTCACATCTGAGCATACCCTGCCAAACCTAGGGCGAACAAAGCGATACAAAAGGGGATGATGGAGGGAGCGTTTGAGCAAATCAAACACTCACCCCCAGTCAACTGATCTGGGTTTAATCCATCACCATTCTTTAGCCCACTAAGCCACCCCAGTTCAGACATGGCCATATGCAAATCAGTCTGACCCTGTGCCTCATGGGAACAGTCCAGCCCGAACTGCCATGCCATGTCTTCCCTGGACCGGAAACAAGCATCCTGGGACCGGTTTCGGATTCATAATCCTCATCAGCCAGGCTATCTTGAATCCAGTGGCCAAGTGAGCAAGGGACTCACGTCTGAGCATACCCTGCCAAACTTAGGGCGAACAAAGCGATACAAAAGGGGATGATGGACGGAGTGTTTGAGCAAATCAAACACTCACCCCCAGTCAACTGATCTGGGTTTAATCCATCACCATTCTTTAGCCCACTAAGCCACCCCAGTTCAGACATGGCCATATGCAAATCAGTCTGACCCTGTGCCTCATGGGAACAGTCCAGCCCGAACTGCCAAGCCATGTCTTCCCTGGACCGGAAACAAGCATCCTGGGACCGTTTCGGATTCATAATCCTCACCAGCCAGGCTATCTTGAATCCAGTGGCCAAGTGAGCAAGGGACTCACGTCTGAGCATACCCTGCCAAACTTAGGGCGAACAAAGCGATACAAAAGGGGATGATGGACGGAGCGTTTGAGCAAGTCAAACACTCACCCCCAGTCAACTGATCTGGGTTTAATCCATCACCATTCTTTAGCCCACTAAGCCACCCCAGTACAGACATGGCCATATGCAAATTAGTCTGACCCTGTGCCTCATGGGAACAGTCCAGCCCGAACTGCCAAGCCATGTCTTCCCTGGACCGGAAATAAGCATCCTGGGACCGGTTTCGGATTCATAATCCTCATCAGCCAGGCTATCTTGAATCCAGTGGCCAAGTGAGCAAGGGACTCACGTCTGAGCATACCCTGCCAAACTTAGGGCGAACAAAGCGATACAAAAGGGGATGATGGACGGAGCGTTTGAGCAAATCAAACACTCACCCCCAGTCAACTGATCTGGGTTTAATCCATCACCATTCTTTAGCCCACTAAGCCACCCCAGTTCAGACATGGCCATATGCAAACCAGTCTGACCCTGTGCCTCATGGGAACAGTCCAGCCCGAACTGCCAAGCCATGTCTTCCCTGGACCGGAAACAAGCATCCTGTGACCGGTTTCGGATTCATAATCCTCATCAGCCAGGCTATCTTGAATCCAGTGGCCAAGTGAGCAAGGGACTCACGTCTGAGCATACCCTGCCAAACTTAGGGCGAACAAAGCGATACAAAAGGGGATGATGGACGGAGCGTTTGAGCAAATCAAACACTCACCCCCAGTCAACGGATCTGGGTTTAATCCATCACCATTCTTTAGCCCACTAAGCCACCCCAGTTCAGACATGGCCATATGCAAATCAGTCTGACACTGTGCCTCATGGGAACAGTCCAGCCCGAACTGCCAAGCCATGTCTTCCCTGGACCGGAAACAAGCATCCGGTTTCGGATTCATAATCCTCATCAGCCAGGCTATCTTGAATCCAGTGGCCAAGTGAGCAAGAGACTCACGTCTGAGCATACCCTGCCAAATTTAGGGCGAACAAAGCGATACAAAAGGAGATGATGGACGGAGCGTTTGAGCAAATCAAACACTCACCCCCAGTCAACTGATCTGGGTTTAATCCATCACCATTCTTTAGCTCACTAAGCCACCCCAGTTCAGACATGGCCATATGCAAATCAGTCTGACCCTGTGCCTCATGGGAACAGTCCAGCCCGAACTGCCAAGCCATTTCTTCCCTGGACCGGAAACAAGCATCCTGGGACCGGTTTCGGATTCATAATCCTCATCAGCCAGGCTATCTTGAATCCAGTGGCCAAGTGAGCAAGGGACTCACGTTTGAGCATACCCTGCCAAACTTAGGGTGAACAAAGCGATACAAAAGGGGATGATGGACGGAGCGTTTGAGCAAATCAAACACTCACCCCCAGTCAACTGATCTGGGTTTAATCCATCACCATTCTTCAGCCCACTAAGCCACCCCAGTTCAGACATGGCCATATGCAAATCAGTCTGACCCTGTGCCTCATGGGAACAGTCCAGCCCGAACTGCCAAGCCATGTCTTCCCTGGACCGGAAGCAAGCATCCTGGGACCGGTTTCGGATTCATAATCCTCATCAGCCAGGCTATCTTGAATCCAGTGGCCAAGTGAGCAAGGGACTCACGTCTGAGCATACCCTGCCAAACTTAGGGCGAACAAAGCGATACAAAAGGGGATGATGGACGGAGCGTTTGAGCAAATCAAACACTCACCCCCAGTCAACTGATCTGGGTTTAATCCATCACCATTCTTTAGCCCATTAAGCCACCCCAGTTCCGACATGGCCATATGCAAATCAGTCTGACCCTGTGCCTCATGGAAACAGTCCAGCCCGAACTGCCAAGCCATGTCTTCCCTGGACCGGAAACAAGCATCCTGGGACCGGTTTCGGATTCATAATCCTCATCAGCCAGGCTATCTTGAATCCAGTGGCCAAGTGAGCAAGGGACTCACGTCTGAGCATACCCTGCCAAACTTAGGGCGAACAAAGCGATACAAAAGGGGATGATGGACGGAGCGTTTGAGCAAATCAAACACTCACCCCCAGTCAACTGATCTGGGTTTAATCCATCACCATTCTTTAGCCCACTAAGCCACCCCAGTTCAGACATGGCCATATGCAAATCAGTCTGACCCTGTGCCTCATGGGAACAGTCCAGCCCGAACTGCAAAGCCATGTCTTCCCTGGACCGGAAACAAGCATCCTGGGACCGGTTTCGGACTCATAATCCTCATCAGCCAGGCTATCTTGAATCCAGTGGCCAAGTGAGCAAGGGACTCACGTCTGAGCATACCCTGCCAAACTTAGGGCGAACAAAGCGATACAAAAGGGGATGATGGACGGAGCGTTTGAGCAAATCAAACACTCACCCCCAGTCAACTGATCTGGGTTTAATCCATCACCATTCTTTAGCCCACTAAGCCACCCCAGTTCAGACATGGCCATATGCAAACCAGTCTGACCCTGTGCCTCATGGGAACAGTCCAGCCCGAACTGCCAAGCCATGTCTTCCCTGGACCGGAAACAAGCATCCTGTGACCGGTTTCGGATTCATAATCCTCATCAGCCAGGCTATCTTGAATCCAGTGGCCAAGTGAGCAAGGGACTCACGTCTGAGCATACCCTGCCAAACTTAGGGCGAACAAAGCGATACAAAAGGGGATGATGGACGGAGCGTTTGAGCAAATCAAACACTCACCCCCAGTCAACTGATCTGGGTTTAATCCATCACCATTCTTCAGCCCACTAAGCCACCCCAGTTCAGACATGGCCATATGCAAATCAGTCTGACCCTGTGCCTCATGGGAACAGTCCAGCCCGAACTGCCAAGCCATGTCTTCCCTGGACCGGAAGCAAGCATCCTGGGACCGGTTTCGGATTCATAATCCTCATCAGCCAGGCTATCTTGAATCCAGTGGCCAAGTGAGCAAGGGACTCACGTCTGAGCATACCCTGCCAAACTTAGGGCGAACAAAGCGATACAAAAGGGGATGATGGACGGAGCGTTTGAGCAAATCAAACACTCACCCCCAGTCAACTGATCTGGGTTTAATCCATCACCATTCTTTAGCCCATTAAGCCACCCCAGTTCCGACATGGCCATATGCAAATCAGTCTGACCCTGTGCCTCATGGAAACAGTCCAGCCCGAACTGCCAAGCCATGTCTTCCCTGGACCGGAAACAAGCATCCTGGGACCGGTTTCGGATTCATAATCCTCATCAGCCAGGCTATCTTGAATCCAGTGGCCAAGTGAGCAAGGGACTCACGTCTGAGCATACCCTGCCAAACTTAGGGCGAACAAAGCGATACAAAAGGGGATGATGGACGGAGCGTTTGAGCAAATCAAACACTCACCCCCAGGCAACTGATCTCGGTTTAATCCATCACCATTCTTTAGCCCACTAAGCCACCCCAGTTCAGACATGGCCATATGCAAATCAGTCTGACCCTGTGCCTCATGGGAACAGTCCAGCCCGAACTGCAAAGCCATGTCTTCCCTGGACCGGAAACAAGCATCCTGGGACCGGTTTCGGACTCATAATCCTCATCAGCCAGGCTATCTTGAATCCAGTGGCCAAGTGAGCAAGGGACTCACGTCTGAGCATACCCTGCCAAACTTAGGGCAAACAAAGCGATACAAAAGGGGATGATGGACGGAGCGTTTGAGCAAATCAAACACTCACCCCCAGTCAACTGATCTGGGTTTAATCCATCACCATTCTTTAGCCCACTAAGCCACCCCAGTTCAGACATGGCCATATGCAAATCAGTCTGACCCTGTGCCTCATGGGAACAGTCCAGCCCGAACTGCCAAGCCATGTCTTCCCTGGACCGGAAACAAGCATCCTGGGACCGGTTTCGGATTCATAATCCTCATCAGCCAGGCTATCTTGAATCCAGTGGCCAAGTGAGCAAGGGACTCACGTCTGAGCATACCCTGCCAAACTTAGGGCGAACAAAGCGATACAAAAGGGGATGATGGACGGAGCGTTTGAGCAAATCAAACACTCACCCCCAGTCAACTGATCTGGGTTTAATCCATCACCATTCTTTAGCCCACTAAGCCACCCCAGTTCAGACATGGCCATATGCAAATCAGTCTGACCCTGTGCCTCATGGGAACAGTCCAGCCCGAACTGCCAAGCCATGTCTTCCCTGGACCGGAAACAAGCATCCTGGGACCGGTTTCGGATTCATAATCCTCATCAGCCGGGCTATCTTGAATCCAGTGGCCAAGTGAGCAAGGGACTCACGTCTGAGCATACCCTGCCAAACTTAGGGCGAACAAAGCGATACAAAAGGGGATGATGGACGGAGCGTTTGAGCAAATCAAACACTCACCCCCAGTCAACTGATCTGGGTTTAATCCATCACCATTCTTTAGCCCACTAAGCCACCCCAGTTCAGACATGGCCATATGCAAATCAGTCTGACCCTGTGCCTCATGGGAACAGTCCAGCCCGAACTGCCAAGCCATGTCTTCCCTGGACCGGAAACAAGCATCCTGGGACCGGTTTCGGATTCATAATCCTCATCAGCCAGGCTATCTTGAATCCAGTGGCCAAGTGAGCAAGGGACTCACATCTGAGCATACCCTGACAAACTTAGGGCGAACAAAGCGATACAAAAGGGGATGATGGACGGTGCGTTTGAGCAAATCAAACACTCACCCCCAGTCAACTGATCTGGGTTTAATCCATCACCATTCTTTAGCCCACTAAGCCACCCCAGTTCAGACATGGCCATATGCAAATCAGTCTGACCCTGTGCCTCATGGGAACAGTCCAGCCCGAACTGCCAAGCCATGTCTTCCCTGGACCGGAAACAAGCATCCTGGGACCGGTTTCGGATTCATAATCCTCATCAGCCAGGCTATCTTGAATCCAGTGGCCAAGTGAGCAAGGGACTCACGTCTGAGCATACCCTGCCAAACTTAGGGCGAACAAAGCGATACAAAAGGGGATGATGGACGGAGCGTTTGAGCAAATCAAACACTCACCCCCAGTCAACTGATCTGGGTTTAATCCATCACCATTCTTCAGCCCACTAAGCCACCCCAGTTCAGACATGGCCATATGCAAATCAGCCTGACCCTGTGCCTCAAGGGAACAGTCCAGCCCGAACTGCCAAGCCATGTCTTCCCTGGACCAGAAGCAAGCATCCTGGGACCGGTTTCGGATTCATAATCCTCATCAGCCAGGCTATCTTGAATCCAGTGGCCAAGTGAGCAAGGGACTCACATCTGAGCATACCCTGCCAAACCTAGGGCGAACAAAGCGATACAAAAGGGGATGATGGAGGGAGCGTTTGAGCAAATCAAACACTCACCCCCAGTCAACTGATCTGGGTTTAATCCATCACCATTCTTTAGCCCACTAAGCCACCCCAGTTCAGACATGGCCATATGCAAATCAGTCTGACCCTGTGCCTCATGGGAACAGTCCAGCCCGAACTGCCAAGCCATGTCTTCCCTGGACCGGAAACAAGCATCCTGGGACCGGTTTCGGATTCATAATCCTCATCAGCCAGGCTATCTTGAATCCAGTGGCCAAGTGAGCAAGGGACTCACGTCTGAGCATACCCTGCCAAACTTAGGGCGAACAAAGCGATACAAAAGGGGATGATGGACGGAGTGTTTGAGCAAATCAAACACTCACCCCCAGTCAACTGATCTGGGTTTAATCCATCACCATTCTTTAGCCCACTAAGCCACCCCAGTTCAGACATGGCGATATGCAAATCAGTCTGACCCTGTGCCTCATGGGAACAGTCCAGCCCGAACTGCCAAGCCATGTCTTCCCTGGACCGGAAACAAGCATCCTGGGACCGTTTCGGATTCATAATCCTCATCAGCCAGGCTATCTTGAATCCAGTGGCCAAGTGAGCAAGGGACTCACGTCTGAGCATACCCTGCCAAACTTAGGGCGAACAAAGCGATACAAAAGGGGATGATGGACGGAGCGTTTGAGCAAGTCAAACACTCACCCCCAGTCAACTGATCTGGGTTTAATCCATCACCATTCTTTAGCCCACTAAGCCACCCCAGTACAGACATGGCCATATGCAAATCAGTCTGACCCTGTGCCTCATGGGAACAGTCCAGCCCGAACTGCCAAGCCATGTCTTCCCTGGACCGGAAATAAGCATCCTGGGACCGGTTTCGGATTCATAATCCTCATCAGCCAGGCTATCTTGAATCCAGTGGCCAAGTGAGCAAGGGACTCACGTCTGAGCATACCCTGCCAAACTTAGGGCGAACAAAGCGATACAAAAGGGGATGATGGACGGAGCGTTTGAGCAAATCAAACACTCACCCCCAGTCAACTGATCTGGGTTTAATCCATCACCATTCTTTAGCCCACTAAGCCACCCCAGTTCAGACATGGCCATATGCAAACCAGTCTGACCGTGTGCCTCATGGGAACAGTCCAGCCCGAACTGCCAAGCCATGTCTTCCCTGGACCGGAAACAAGCATCCTGTGACCGGTTTCGGATTCATAATCCTCATCAGCCAGGCTATCTTGAATCCAGTGGCCAAGTGAGCAAGGGACTCACGTCTGAGCATACCCTGCCAAACTTAGGGCGAACAAAGCGATACAAAAGGGGATGATGGACGGAGCGTTTGAGCAAATCAAACACTCACCCCCAGTCAACGGATCTGGGTTTAATCCATCACCATTCTTTAGCCCACTAAGCCACCCCAGTTCAGACATGGCCATATGCAAATCAGTCTGACCCTGTGCCTCATGGGAACAGTCCAGCCCGAACTGCCAAGCCATGTCTTCCCTGGACCGGAAACAAGCATCCGGTTTCGGATTCATAATCCTCATCAGCCAGGCTATCTTGAATCCAGTGGCCAAGTGAGCAAGAGACTCACGTCTGAGCATACCCTGCCAAACTTAGGGCGAACAAAGCGATACAAAAGGAGATGATGGACGGAGCGTTTGAGCAAATCAAACACTCACCCCCAGTCAACTGATCTGGGTTTAATCCATCACCATTCTTTAGCCCACTAAGCCACCCCAGTTCAGACATGGCCATATGCAAATCAGTCTGACCCTGTGCCTCATGGGAACAGTCCAGCCCGAACTGCCAAGCCATTTCTTCCCTGGACCGGAAACAAGCATCCTGGGACCGGTTTCGGATTCATAATCCTCCTCAGCCAGGCTATCTTGAATCCAGTGGCCAAGTGAGCAAGGGACTCACGTCTGAGCATACCCTGCCAAACTTAGGGCGAACAAAGCGATACAAAAGGGGATGATGGACGGAGCGTTTGAGCAAATCAAACACTCACCCCCAGTCAACTGATCTGGGTTTAATCCATCACCATTCTTCAGCCCACTAAGCCACCCCAGTTCAGACATGACCATATGCAAATCAGTCTGACCCTGTGCCTCATGGGAACAGTCCAGCCCGAACTGCCAAGCCATGTCTTCCCTGGACCGGAAGCAAGCATCCTGGGACCGGTTTCGGATTCATAATCCTCATCAGCCAGGCTATCTTGAATCCAGTGGCCAAGTGAGCAAGGGACTCACGTCTGAGCATACCCTGCCAAACTTAGGGCGAACAAAGCGATACAAAAGGGGATGATGGACGGAGCGTTTGAGCAAATCAAACACTCACCCCCAGTCAACTGATCTGGGTTTAATCCATCACCATTCTTTAGCCCATTAAGCCACCCCAGTTCCGACATGGCCATATGCAAATCAGTCTGACCCTGTGCCTCATGGAAACAGTCCAGCCCGAACTGCCAAGCCATGTCTTCCCTGGACCGGAAACAAGCATCCTGGGACCGGTTTCGGATTCATAATCCTCATCAGCCAGGCTATCTTGAATCCAGTGGCCAAGTGAGCAAGGGACTCACGTCTGAGCATACCCTGCCAAACTTAGGGCGAACAAAGCGATACAAAAGGGGATGATGGACGGAGCGTTTGAGCAAATCAAACACTCACCCCCAGTCAACTGATCTGGGTTTAATCCATCACCATTCTTTAGCCCACTAAGCCACCCCAGTTCAGACATGGCCATATGCAAATCAGTCTGACCCTGTGCCTCATGGGAACAGTCCAGCCCGAACTGCAAAGCCATGTCTTCCCTGGACCGGAAACAAGCATCCTGGGACCGGTTTCGGACTCATAATCCTCATCAGCCAGGCTATCTTGAATCCAGTGGCCAAGTGAGCAAGGGACTCACGTCTGAGCATACCCTGCCAAACTTAGGGCAAACAAAGCGATACAAAAGGGGATGATGGACGGAGCGTTTGAGCAAATCAAACACTCACCCCCAGTCAACTGATCTGGGTTTAATCCATCACCATTCTTTAGCCCACTAAGCCACCCCAGTTCAGACATGGCCATATGCAAATCAGTCTGACCCTGTGCCTCATGGGAACAGTCCAGCCCGAACTGCCAAGCCATGTCTTCCCTGGACCGGAAACAAGCATCCTGGGACCGGTTTCGGATTCATAATCCTCATCAGCCAGGCTATCTTCAATCCAGTGGCCAAGTGAGCAAGGGACTCACGTCTGAGCATACCCTGCCAAACTTAGGGCGAACAAAGCGATACAAAAGGGGATGATGGACGGAGCGTTTGAGCAAATCAAACACTCACCCCCAGTCAACTGATCTGGGTTTAATCCATCACCATTCTTTAGCCCACTAAGCCACCCCAGTTCAGACATGGCCATATGCAAATCAGTCTGACCCTGTGCCTCATGGGAACAGTCCAGCCCGAACTGCCAAGCCATGTCTTCCCTGGACCGGAAACAAGCATCCTGGGACCGGTTTCGGATTCATAATCCTCATCAGCCGGGCTATCTTGAATCCAGTGGCCAAGTGAGCAAGGGACTCACGTCTGAGCATACCCTGCCAAACTTAGGGCGAACAAAGCGATACAAAAGGGGATGATGGACGGAGCGTTTGAGCAAATCAAGCACTCACCCCCAGTCAACTGATCTGGGTTTAATCCATCACCATTCTTTAGCCCACTAAGCCACCCCAGTTCAGACATGGCCATATGCAAATCAGTCTGACCCTGTGCCTCATGGGAACAGTCCACCCCGAACTGCCAAGCCATGTCTTCCCTGGACCGGAAACAAGCATCCTGGGACCGGTTTCGGATTCATAATCCTCATCAGCCAGGCTATCTTGAATCCAGTGGCCAAGTGAGCAAGGGACTCACGTCTGAGCATACCCTGCCAAACTTAGGGCGAACAAAGCGATACAAAAGGAGATGATGGACGGAGCGTTTGAGCAAATCAAACACTCACCCCCAGTCAACTGATCTGGGTTTAATCCATCACCATTCTTTAGCCCACTAAGCCACCCCAGTTCAGACATGGCCATATGCAAATCAGTCTGACCCTGTGCCTCATGGGAACAGCCCAGCCCGAACTGCCAAGCCATTTCTTCCCTGGACCGGAAACAAGCATCCTGGGACCGGTTTCGGATTCATAATCCTCATCAGCCAGGCTATCTTGAATCCAGTGGCCAAGTGAGCAAGGGACTCACGTCTGAGCATACCCTGCCAAACTTAGGGCGAACAAAGCGATACAAAAGGGGATGATGGACGGAGCGTTTGAGCAAATCAAACACTCACCCCCAGTCAACTGATCTGGGTTTAATCCATCACCATTCTTCAGCCCACTAAGCCACCCCAGTTCAGACATGACCATATGCAAATCAGTCTGACCCTGTGCCTCATGGGAACAGTCCAGCCCGAACTGCCAAGCCATGTCTTCCCTGGACGGGAAGCAAGCATCCTGGGACCGGTTTCGGATTCATAATCCTCATCAGCCAGGCTATCTTGAATCCAGTGGCCAAGTGAGCAAGGGACTCACGTCTGAGCATACCCTGCCAAACTTAGGGCGAACAAAGCGATACAAAAGGGGATGATGGACGGAGCGTTTGAGCAAATCAAACACTCACCCCCAGTCAACTGATCTGGGTTTAATCCATCACCATTCTTTAGCCCATTAAGCCACCCCAGTTCCGACATGGCCATATGCAAATCAGTCTGACCCTGTGCCTCATGGGAACAGTCCAGCCCGAACTGCAAAGCCATGTCTTCCCTGGACCGGAAACAAGCATCCTGGGACCGGTTTCGGACTCATAATCCTCATCAGCCAGGCTATCTTGAATCCAGTGGCCAAGTGAGCAAGGGACTCACGTCTGAGCATACCCTGCCAAACTTAGGCCAAACAAAGCGATACAAAAGGGGATGATGGACGGAGCGTTTGAGCAAATCAAACACTCACCCCCAGTCAACTGATCTGGGTTTAATCCATCACCATTCTTTAGCCCACTAAGCCACCCCAGTTCAGACATGGCCATATGCAAATCAGTCTGACCCTGTGCCTCATGGGAACAGTCCAGCCCGAACTGCCAAGCCATGTCTTCCCTGGACCAGAAACAAGCATCCTGGGACCGGTTTCGGATTCATAATCCTCATCAGCCAGGCTATCTTGAATCCAGTGGCCAAGTGAGCAAGGGACTCACGTCTGAGCATACCCTGCCAAACTTAGGGCGAACAAAGCGATACAAAAGGGGATGATGGACGGAGCGTTTGAGCAAATCAAACACTCACCCCCAGTCAACTGATCTGGGTTTAATCCATCACCATTCTTTAGCCCACTAAGCCACCCCAGTTCAGACATGGCCATATGCAAATCAGTCTGACCCTGTGCCTCATGGGAACAGTCCAGCCCGAACTGCCAAGCCATGTCTTCCCTGGACCGGAAACAAGCATCCTGGGACCGGTTTCGGATTCATAATCCTCATCAGCCGGGCTATCTTGAATCCAGTGGCCAAGTGAGCAAGGGACTCACGTCTGAGCATACCCTGCCAAACTTAGGGCGAACAAAGCGATACAAAAGGGGATGATGGACGGAGCGTTTGAGCAAATCAAACACTCACCCCCAGTCAACTGATCTGGGTTTAATCCATCACCATTCTTTAGCCCACTAAGCCACCCCAGTTCAGACATGGCCATATGCAAATCAGTCTGACCCTGTGCCTCATGGGAACAGTCCAGCCCGAACTGCCAAGCCATGTCTTCCCTGGACCGGAAACAAGCATCCTGGGACCGGTTTCGGATTCATAATCCTCATCAGCCAGGCTATCCTGAATCCAGTGGCCAAGTGAGCAAGGGACTCACGTCTGAGCATACCCTGCCAAACTTAGGGCGAACAAAGCGATACAAA
Organism: Lissotriton helveticus; assembly: GCF_964261635.1. Taxonomy (NCBI): domain Eukaryota; kingdom Metazoa; phylum Chordata; class Amphibia; order Caudata; family Salamandridae; genus Lissotriton; species Lissotriton helveticus. The sequence continues at coordinate 174,937,960 of NC_136061.1, forward strand.
AGGGGATGATGGACGGAGCGTTTGAGCAAATCAAACACTCACCCCCAGTCAACTGATCTGGGTTTAATCCATCACCATTCTTTAGCCCACTAAGCCACCCCAGTTCAGACATGGCCATATGCAAACCAGTCTGACCCTGTGCCTCATGGGAACAGTCCAGCCCGAACTGCCAAGCCATGTCTTCCCTGGACCGGAAACAAGCATCCTGGGACCGGTTTCGGATTCATAATCCTCATCAGCCAGGCTATCTTGAATCCAGTGGCCAAGTGAGCAAGGGACTCACGTCTGAGCATACCCTGCCAAACTTAGGGCGAACAAAGCGATACAAAAGGGGATGATGGACGGAGCGTTTGAGCAAATCAAACACTCTCCCCAGTCAACTGATCTGGGTTTAATCCATCACCATTCTTTAGCCCACTAAGCCACCCCAGTTCAGACATGGCCATATGCAAATCAGTCTGACCCTGTGCCTCATGGAAACAGTCCAGCCCGAACTGCCAAGCCATGCCTTCCCTGGACCGGAAACAAGCATCCTGGGACCGGTTTCGGATTGATAATCCTCATCAGCCAGGCTATCTTGAATCCAGTGGCCAAGTGAGCAAGGGACTCACGTCTGAGCATACCCTGCCAGACTTAGGGCGAACAAAGCGATACAAAAGGGGATGATGGACGGAGCGTTTGAGAAAATCAAACACTCACCCCCAGTCAACTGATCTGGGTTTAATCCATCACCATTCTTTAGCCCACTAAGCCACCCCAGTTCAGACATGGCCATATGCAAATCAGTCTGACCCTGTGCCTCATGGGAACAGTCCAGCCCGAACTGCCAAGCCATGTCTTCCCTGGACCGGAAACAAGCATCCTGGGACCGGTTTCGGATTCATAATCCTCATCAGCCAGGCTATCTTGAATCCAGTGGCCAAGTGAGCAAGGGACTCACGTCTGAGCATACCCTGACAAACTTAGGGCGAACAAAGCGATACAAAAGGGGATGATGGACGGCGCGTTTGAGCAAATCAAACACTCACCCCCAGTCAACTGATCTGGGTTTAATCCATCACCATTCTTTAGCCCACTAAGCCACCCCAGTTCAGACATGGCCATATGCAAATCAGTCTGACCCTGTGCCTCATGGGAACAGTCCAGCCCGAACTGCCAAGCCATGTCTTCCCTGGACCGGAAACAAGCATCCTGGGACCGGTTTCGGATTCATAATCCTCATCAGCCAGGCTATCTTGAATCCAGTGGCCAAGTGAGCAAGGGACTCACGTCTGAGCATACCCTGCCAAACTTAGGGCGAACAAAGCGATACAAAAGGGGATGATGGACGGAGCGTTTGAGCAAATCAAACACTCACCCCCAGTCAACTGATCTGGGTTTAATCCATCACCATTCTTCAGCCCACTAAGCCACCCCAGTTCAGACATGGCCATATGCAAATCAGTCTGACCCTGTGCCTCAAGGGAACAGTCCAGCCCGAACTGCCAAGCCATGTCTTCCCTGGACCGGAAGCAAGCATCCTGGGACCGGTTTCGGATTCATAATCCTCATCAGCCAGGCTATCTTGAATCCAGTGGCCAAGTGAGCAAGGGACTCACATCTGAGCATACCCTGCCAAACCTAGGGCGAACAAAGCGATACAAAAGGGGATGATGGAGGGAGCGTTTGAGCAAATCAAACACTCACCCCCAGTCAACTGATCTGGGTTTAATCCATCACCATTCTTTAGCCCACTAAGCCACCCCAGTTCAGACATGGCCATATGCAAATCAGTCTGACCCTGTGCCTCATGGGAACAGTCCAGCCCGAACTGCCAAGCCATGTCTTCCCTGGACCGGAAACAAGCATCCTGGGACCGGTTTCGGATTCATAATCCTCATCAGCCAGGCTATCTTGAATCCAGTGGCCAAGTGAGCAAGGTACTCACGTCTGAGCATACCCTGCCAAACTTAGGGCGAACAAAGCGATACAAAAGGGGATGATGGACGGAGTGTTTGAGCAAATCAAACACTCACCCCCAGTCAACTGATCTGGGTTTAATCCATCACCATTCTTTAGCCCACTACATATGCAAATCAGTCTGACCCTGTGCCTCATGGGAACAGTCCAGCCCGAACTGCCAAGCCATGTCTTCCCTGGACCGGAAACAAGCATCCTGGGACCGGTTTCGGATTCATAATCCTCATCAGCCAGGCTATCTTGAATCCAGTGGCCAAGTGAGCAAGGGACTCACGTCTGAGCATACCCTGCCAAACTTAGGGCAAACAAAGCGATACAAAAGGGGATGATGGACGGAGCGTTTGAGCAAATCAAACACTCACCCCCAGTTAACTGATATGGGTTTACTCCATCACCATTCTTTAGCCCACTAAGCCACCCCAGTTCAGACATGACCATATGCAAATCAGTCTGACCCTGTGCCTCATGGGAACAGTCCAGCCCGAACTGCCAAGCCATGTCTTCCCTGGACCGGAAACAAGCATCCTGGGACCAGTTTCGGATTCATAATCCTCATCAGCCAGGCTATCTTGAATCCAGTGGCCAAGTGAGCAAGGGACTCACGTCTGAGCATACCCTGCCAAACTTAGGGCGAACAAAGCGATACAAAAGGGGATGATGGACGGAGCGTTTGAGCAAATCAAACACTCACCCCCAGTCAACTGATCTGGGTTTAATCCATCACCATTCTTTAGCCCACTAAGCCACCCCAGTTCAGACATGGTGTGGTATATAAATAAATAATACCGGATCTAGGTTTTACTGGACATAGTAATAACAGATAGCTCAACAAATAAGAGTCAAGATTCGAGGTAGTAGGAGTTTGCAGGTTTAATACAGCATAAAGGACAGGAACAGGACAACCTGCACGGGAACAGGATGGCAGCGCTGCCGGGGGCAGGATCAGAATCGGCACCACATTTAATAACAGTGCACAAATATATATACTAAAACAGTTACATTACAATGAATTACGGTAGGCGGAGCAGTGGGTGTGGTCAATAGCAGTCGCGAAAGATAAGGGTGAAAATGGGTGTAACAGGGGCGTATACATAGACATGTGATGTAAACGTAACAGAATATGTCATAAATGGGGCGGAAACATGGAGGGGGCTACCTAAGGAGCCGGGACCTCTAACCTAATGGTGCGCGTAAACTGACAATGACGTGTTACTAGGAGAAGCTGGGGGCTATGAACTCTGTGCTAGGAGCAGAGACTGAAGTCTGGAGAGTCAGGGCGACATGTACCTAAACAGTATCTAGTATCTGATGTTTAGAGAACATGTTGATATAAACTAAGAGTCAGGAGGGGAGAGGCTAACGGACTCTAAGACTGGAGCATGCATTATTCTACATGTAGTGCGTGATGAAGAATATTAAATGACCATTAAATGCAGTATTTCTCTTACATGGAGACGTAAAGGCTATACAATGACGGAAACTATTGATGCGATTCAGTAGCTTAGGAATGCAGAGAAGGGGGGCTGGACTGATAACTAGAATCATAACATACTCTTGGCAGACTCGTAGGCAGATGCGAGTATAAAATCCTAGGACATCCACAAAATAAGTGACCATAGACGCTGGACCAATAGAAAGAACAAAATGTAGGGAGATAATGTGTGTGTTTAAAAAATTGTGATATATTTAATTCAACATAAAATAAAAATCATATAGAGACTAATAAGATAAGTCAAACTATATGATACAATAAGACATTAACATATTAAAATCTTTAACACAATACATCAAATACATTCATTGAAAAGAAAAACAACCTCATAATAAAAGCATAAATCCTGACTAATAGGACACCAATAAACAGAAAAATGATATATACTAAAACATTAAATGTCAACTATTACAGATTAATTCAATAGACTCGACGCGCGTTTCGGCAGTAGGGAAACTGCCTTCTTCAGGAGTCGTTGATTAAACTATAACACAAGAAAAACGCTGATATTTTCCTCGGTAGATTAGAAGGATTTGCCAAAAATCACGAATAGTGGGGACATTTGTTAAAGATGATACCTCTATATTGATGGTTGTTTATGTTCCAATCGTGGTGGTCAGAACGAATTTAAAAATGCCCCGGGTTTAAGGAAGGCTTTTTAAAAGAATATAAGAATGCCGGCAGCAAGATGGTGCTGTTCCATTTAGAGAACCGAGTCGTATTACTGCTTTTTTCAAGTTTTCTTAATATGTGGGAAGTGTCACAAACTGCAGTTGGGTGCACATCCAGACGATAGGTTAGTGGGATCGCTTCGCCGAGGTTAAAAGATGCCACTTCTGGTTAATCCTCGTAAAAATAAAGATGTCATGGACTGCAAATTGGTGCAGTTCCAGGCGACGGGACAGCAGAGCTGCTACGCCGAGAGTGATGTGTATCTTATTTCTGGTCAACCTTAATAAAATGTAAACTTCGTGGGCTGCAGGATGGTGCAGTTCCAGGCGGCAGGATGGCGAAACGGATTCCCCGGGTAAGTCCAGGACTTACCCGGGGAAAGTCCATGACATCTTTATTTTTACGAGGATTAACCAGAAGTGGCATCTTTTAACCTCGGCGAAGCGATCCCACTAACCTATCGTCTGGATGTGCACCCAACTGCAGTTTGTGACACTTCCCACATATTAAGAAAACTTGAAAAAAGCAGTAATACGACTCGGTTCTCTAAATGGAACAGCACCATCTTGCTGCCGGCATTCTTATATTCTTTTAAAAAGCCTTCCTTAAACCCGGGGCATTTTTAAATTAGTTCTGACCACCACGATTGGAACATAAACAACCATCAATATAGAGGTATCATCTTTAACAAATGTCCCCACTATTCGTGATTTTTGGCAAATCCTTCTAATCTACCGAGGAAAATATCAGCGTTTTTCTTGTGTTATAGTTTAATCAACGACTCCTGAAGAAGGCAGTTTCCCTACTGCCGAAACGCGCGTCGAGTCTATTGAATTAATCTGTAATAGTTGACATTTAATGTTTTAGTATATATCATTTTTCTGTTTATTGGTGTCCTATTAGTCAGGATTTATGCTTTTATTATGAGGTTGTTTTTCTTTTCAATGAATGTATTTGATGTATTGTGTTAAAGATTTTAATATGTTAATGTCTTATTGTATCATATAGTTTGACTTATCTTATTAGTCTCTATATGATTTTTATTTTATGTTGAATTAAATATATCACAATTTTTTAAACACACACATTATCTCCCTACATTTTGTTCTTTCTATTGGTCCAGCGTCTATGGTCACTTATTTTGTGGATGTCCTAGGATTTTATACTCGCATTTGTTTTTACCCTGCCCTAGGAATCTGTGTATTTGTGATACCCAGGGGGTCCTTGTTTATCTCTCAGACTCGTAGGCAGAGCCAGGCTGAGCCGGGCACTGTGAGGCAGGAAGTAAGTGAAGGGTCGAGGATACAGGTGGGGGTTGTATCGCTCCTCAGCGAGGCTCAGGAGACAGGAGCTGAATCTGGTGTCCGGGCCCTTTTGAGGCCTAGAAACGGGGACTTTACAATGAAATAACGTGCACACTGAGAAACGTGGCAACGTAACTTTACATAGGCCCAATACTCGTAGCTTTCACGAGAACTGGAAACTGGCATACTAGAGATGGACACAACTATAATTGCGTCTTTAATCAAACATGGGGGATACATATGCATATTTAATCATGCACACATAACATAAGATGGAGGACTCGTAGGGACACAGAACATGGCAAAATTTACTTTTCCACATTCCCTCCTTGTCACTACGTTTCCATCAGGAAACATCAATATTCATGATACCATCTATCATTTCATACAGTATCATTTGCTCGTCTCGAGTTTTCTTGGAACTGGATTTAGGACGGGACTTGGGACTAGGAACACATGATGTAGCACAAATGCCGCAAATCGCAGGGCCACATTGTAAACAGAGGCAGCAACTGAATATGATCGCTACTGCAATACCCAGAAATGACAATACTTTCCATCCCCAGGCGGAAATTATATTCCAGAACCAACCGGACCATGTCCAGGTGCCTGGATCTTGGTGTAACATATGGGCAATTTTATGGAGTCTGGTAATAGCTGAATAAACAGACGGTGCCTTATTAGGAATGAAAATGCAGCAACTAGATCCGATGACTCTACATGCCCCGCCCCTATCGGCCAGTATGACGTCAAGGACGAGACGATTCTGGAGCACGACAATTCTCATAAAGGATTGTTCTTCGGTTAAGTTACCTAGAGCAGAAGTAGTCTCAATCACTACTGCTTCCAGTGTTCTGGTTAATCTACGTATCAGTTTACTATTTACAACAGTACCTAAGTAGGGGAAGACACCTTTATTGATATCTATGTATTGTTCTAGAGCAGTTTCAGTATAATCGACAATCGGGAAATTTCTCTTGTGTCTAGTATGTACTAGGTGGGAATTCCTATAATAGTCAGGTGGGGCTAGGAAAACTGGTGGCAGTAGGAAGGCAATGTAACATGTTCCCTCCCAATCGAGGGGCAGACGAACATATGCGGTCTGACCACAAACAAAATAAGAATGACGTGAAGCTTTGAAAATAGATTTCCTACTGTCACTATACTTGACAATAGTAGTACAATCGCTGTGTCCTACATGTACGGAACCATTATTTCGGACACATAATTCACCTTTGACTGGTAGTACTGAAATAGCAGGTAAGTCTGGAGTAGAATCAGACTGAACATTCAGGACCATGAAATTCGAAGAATAATTACCTAGATTATAAACTTCATTCTCTAGATCTAACCCTGTTCTGTGGGGAAGACCTTGCTTGTCTGGGAAACATGTACTGTTCAGAAGAGACATATCTGTTGAGGATGACGTTAACGTGGACCATGCTCCACAAGAACCATTATGTGAAAATGGATAAGGAAAGAGTGGCAGAACTCCCTTCGGTGTCTGGAAAGGGGGGAGTCGACCACACACCCAACAATTTGTGGCATTGTTGGTCTGGTGTGAATAATGTAACATGCGGATAAAAGAGTTATTACGCATAGCAAGACGATAAGAAAGTTCATGAGGAGGCAGATCACTAAACGTGTGCTCTACTGTAACATTAGCAGACTTATTTACATGAGAAACTGAAAAACACAAATAAAATGCATAACTGGTGCAGGAAATCATAATGCTGAAATATAGCAGAAAACATAAAATAATAGTGCAATTTCTAGAGTTCTCACTAACTCTCTCTCTGTGGGGGTCTATTATATACATGTCAGAAACCGGTCTAACCGTTTCACCTAGGGGAGGACTTAGACAATCAAACTGGCTGACTTATTTTACTAGACCTTAGTTTAAGCTTATACTCCTGTTGCGGAGTTTTCTCTAACAGGGAAGGGTTCGTAGCAATGTCTTTTGCGGGACAGTCCTTAAGAATAGTACTTTGGCAGTCTTTAAGATCCTCGGAAATGTTCTTTGAAACAGGTTTCAATCCATAAAACTTTTTGATATGCGAAAGATGCACCCAGCCTTTGCGTCCCTCCAACTTTACGGCTGTACGGGTGGCCAGGAGGACCTGTCGGGGCTCCTTCCAGCGAGGCTCCAGCGGACTTGAACGATCAAAATTTCTCACTAAGACCATGGATCCGGGAACGATTTCATGCGGTGCCACCTCGGTATTGTCTGGAAATGCGGCGGCAACCTGTGAACGACAAGAGTGTAGGGCAGACATCAAGGAAGCTAGGTAATCTGTCAGCATATTACTTGAAACATCGGTAATACTTCGAGGTCTAGGTGTACCCCACATATTAGGGGGGCGGCCGAATACGACCTCATAAGGGGACAGACCTGATCTGGAATGTGCGACCATGCACATATAAAACAAGGCAACTGGCAGAGCTACTAGCCAGTCCACACCTTTCTCTTTGCATACCTTTGCGATTCGGATTTTCAGGGTCTGATTATGTCTCTCTACGAGACCGGCTGCTTCTGGATGGCGTACACAATGGAACTTCCACTGGTACCCTAACAAAAGGGAAACATGTTTCATCAACTCGGATGAGAATGGCTGGCCGTTGTCAGAATATACGACTCTAGGGAGTCCGTAGCGGGGGAAGAATTCACGAACCAACTGCTTGGCAGTGGTCGCGGCTGTGTAATCTGGGACTGGATATGCCTCTGTCCACCTGGACAAAGCGCATACCACTACAAGGACATACTTGAAACCTCGACATCGCTCCATCTGAATATAATCCATCTGGAGGACTTCAAAAGGGTGGTCAGGGGGCTGGAATCCACCTTGTTCCACCGGGACACTTTTACCTGGATTAAACTGACAACATATCATACAGGTACGGACTTTCTGCTTGGCTGCAGCTCGTAAATGCTTGTTGAACCAAATGTTCTGGATACTGTCTAACATAGCTTTTTCTCCTAAATGTGCTGGACTATGTGCGGTATTGATAATGACTTGAACCATAGAATCGGGGAGAAACCATGTGGCTTTACCCTTCGTTACCCATCCCTGATCTGTCTGGACCCCTCCTTGTTCGGACCATTTCTTGATTTCATCGGGAGTAGCATGTAAATGGATATCTATGACATCTTGAGTGGGGTCCTTAACTGTCATACAGGTAGTCAGATCTGGAGTGTATGTCGGTGTCTTATTAACTGGAATGTCTGGTGTCTGTGCTGTAGCTGCAACTGACTTGAGGCACGCAGGCAGAGCCTGGGCTACAGGATCTAATGTGCTCGAAAAATAAGCACAGGGCTTGTATTGTCCTGCTTGATCTTGTGTGAGAACAGATAATGCCGTACCTTCGCGTTCAGTGACAAAAAGTGTAAAAGGCTTACTGTAGTTCGGTGTAGCTAGAACTGGAGCTTGGCATAGAGCCTTCTTTAACTCATTAAAACTAAGTGTATGTTCAGACGTCCAAGGGAGGACAGTCGATACGGCTGCCTCCTGTGTCGTTAACTGTATCAGTGGCTTAGCTAGAAATGCATACTGAGGAATCCATTGTCTGCAGTAAGAAGTGAGGCCAATAAAAGCACGTACCTCCTTCTGGGTCTTGGGCTGAGGAAGACTCGCTATTAACTGGATACGGTCGGGTGTCAATTGCCTACCCCTCTTGGACAGTAAGTGGCCTAAATAGATCACTTGCTGGACACAGAATTGAAGCTTCGAAGGGGACACCTTGTGCCCCATCTCGGCAAGGAAATACAAGACTGTAAGGGATGCTCGCTCGCAAGCACGTTCAGAACGGGCTGTGATCAGTAGATCATCGACATACTGGAGCAGGGCAGTGTCAGTTGGCATGTGAATATTGTCTAGTTGTCTCTTAAGTGCTTGACTGTAAATACTTGGACTTTCTGTGAAACCTTGAGGAGCGCGTGTGAACATATAGCTCCTTCCATTTAAACAAAATCCGAAAAGAAACTGGCTGTCTGGATGAATGGGGACACTAAAAAATGCGTTCTTGAGGTCTATGACTGAAAAAAATGAGGCTTCAGAATCAATGGCTGTCAATAGGGAAGAGATATCTGGGACAACTGGGTACTGGGGAATAATACATTTATTAAGCTCTCGGAGATCAATCACTAATCGATATACTGGGGGTGCATTTGGATCAGTACGTTTCATGACTGGAATGATCGGAGAATTACATACATTGGAGTCAGTTTCTACAACTACTCCTTGAGCGATGAGCTCGTCAATAATTTTGGATAAGGCTGTTACAGCCTCAGGTGGCAATCTGTACTGCCTGATTCATGGTAACACTACACCTGGCTTGAGAGTCACACGATGGGGTGTGATTTGCATATAACCAACATCAGTTGGACCTTGTGCCCATAGATGCTGCGGAACATTAGACAATCTCGGATCAAAATCTCGTAATACATAGTGACCCTTGAAGTCACGTAGGAACAATCGTATTCCCTCGGGGGAGCAGCATATGACTGCACCTAATTCTTTCAGTGTCTTAATGCCTAACAGATTTTCTGGACATGACTTCGTAAGTAACAGATCAGTAGTGCGGGACAATGGACCTACTTCTAGAGTAACTGGCTGAGATATCTCATTTACAATAGGCTTTCCTGAAAATCCAAGGGAAACATTTCTTGAGCCTGAGAGCGGAGCCCCTGGAACTTCGGCGTGACTGATGGTGGTCTTACTTGCCCCTGTATCAATCAAAAACTTTCTGTCTTTCCCTAATACTTGACTATGAACATAGGGACCCTCTTGATCTACAGGTATCTCGATGAGAGGCAAGCCTACCTCCCTCTCTAGGCTGTTTCATGAATATGGCTGATACTCTGGATACTCGGACTGTGCATACTGGTACATCTGCTGTGTAACATGCTGTGTTGCAGCAATAGGCTGCGGTGCTGGAACTGTCTGTTGTGCATTCTGTGGCTGAGAAGTCTGTGAAACTTGTTCTTGTCTAGGCGGACGTGGTCTTTCTTTAGTTTTACCAGTAGCTATATTGTGTTTCAGAACTGCACACTCGTTTATGAAATGACCTGGCTGTTTACAATAATTGCATGTCCCTTTAACGGGAGCTGTAGGATGACTGGCTTGATTCGGACCCCTCTTCTGACTGTCTTGAGGAATAGATTGTGCAACTAGTACTTTCATTTTCGTGTCTTTCATACGTTTTCTTTCATGATCTTGCTCTTCTCTGATTCTATTCTGGTGGTATTGGAGCATCTGTAACATCTGGGACGGGGTATTAGCTTGCCAGGTACTTTCGACTTTCAAAACTCGATTCTTAACTTGTGGACTTGAATTCTCGACTAATTTAGTAACAAAAAGATGAGGGTATGACTCGCTACTTGTCTTGAGGCCACTGTTTATACTAAAACATTTCTCGAATCTAGAATAAAAATCACTAGTGTCTTCGTCTTGTTTCTGTTTACAGGCTGAGATTGCATCCCAGTCTTCCTTTTTAGTGGCTAATAATCTGGGCAAAACTTGTATTAACAGTTCTGGTAATTCTTTACATTTCTCTCCTAGACCGGTACCTGGTACACGTATCTTGTCTTCGGCTTCGAGAACTGCCCAATCGATCTTTTTCTCTCCCACCTCCCAATCTTTTTCCTTGAGTTTTTCATATACCCCTGCGGGCAACAGGACTTTTAACATTTTAATTATATCTGGATACGTGTATTCTCCCATACGGAGCATGTCCTTTAATTCTCGGTGGAACCCTGCTGGATCTTTATCATGACAGGGAATTAACTTTTTCATCTCTAAGAGTTCCATCTTTGTAATCGGAGTGTAAACAAACACTCGTTGCATTTCACCATCTGTTGTCCTAACTGGGTGTACTTCTCGTAACGGATTCTGTCTGTCTATGTAAAACGGTTTACTTTCTGGAGGTGAGACATGAACAAAATGCGGGTTCAAAAACATACTATATTTGTGGCGCTGTTCTAGAATGACACTAATTAAATCGGTACCTAAACCTTTCCATCTATACTGGAGTAACTCGTTCAGGACATCGTGTAACGGACCTGGATCAGAATGTTGACCCTCATACAATGTAATGAGGTGCTGGATCATATACATACCCACCAGTCGCTGCTCGGCTGGGGCAATTTCAGGAACATTTGTGCCACTATTTCGTCTGGAAAAGTGGTAGAATCAGTAATCCATCGGACTGCTGATCGGGCTAGTTCTTGTTCATGCATAGTACTTAATTCACTGTAACCGATTCGTGATTTCAGAATGTGATCGGTAGCTTGAAATACTTGTTCCAGAGAACCTTGTTCTGGTGCTGGATGATGTAAAACTGACTTGTGTTCTAGGCGCAAATGGCGATCTGGAAATCTAGATTTTCCTACATACGCTATTCTAGCGGGATTCTCGTCCTCTACCTCTTCAGTAGAGTCATTTTCTTTCTCGCTTACTTGTGCTGCTTTACGTTGTTCGTGTAACTTTAGTATTTCCTTACGAATTTTCTTGTACATACTCTCTATACTACTGATAGTCTTGTGTTTACCCTTGGCTATATTATCACTCCACCTTGTCAGGATTTTCATTTCGGCCTGATCTTTAGTCGGGGAATCTTGTTCTCTTATTAGACAATTAATCAGAAACTTTAATATCATGAGCTGGATCTCAGCTTTCCTTTGAGACATGGCTTCGCCAATACTTTCTGGATCATCCCCTGTACGGATGAAACGATATATCCTGTCTAGATCTCCTTTCATATCTGGTAGGGTGTCTAAATACCCGGTCACCCGTCTTACACGGATGGAATATATTACTGTACTATCATCACCTGCAACTGGATCATAACGGCATTCAGTGAGAGCTCGTCGGATTTCTGCAACGGACTTAAATTTGGGCGTACGCTGTAACGCACATTCATGTAACTCGGCCAACGTTCTACGTTGGTGCGGTGGCGGGGTACCAGGAGGACCTCCTCCTGCGGCCCCTAAACTGGAATCGTCGACTGATACTCTTCGTACCAGCGCGGCGGGAAATTGTAATGTAGGCTGGACCGGGGGTACTGTAGCAGGTACTGCAAGAGGTGCCCCGGTGTCTGGGGGAGCAGGAATTGCCTGATTTACAGGGACTGGCGGAACAGGATTTGCATATTCCGGGACTGTGTTGTCCAAATAGGACGAGATGAAAATATCAGCTGCGGTCGGTTTGTGACGTAGCTTGGTCGGAACTAATGGTGGCTGAAAATTACTGGATGCCTCCGGGGTCGCTTTTGGCAAGCCCTCGGCAAGAAGAGGATACATACCCTTGATGAGGGCATGCCTCTGTCTGTCTGACTGTTCTGTTTTAACTCGTTCACCTATCTCGATTAGTTCCCTTTCCTGGGCTCGTTCCAAGGATTCTCTACTTAATTCTGACTTTCTGATTTCTTTTTCGGTTCTTTTATGAGATTCTTTGCGCCATAACTCGATGGCATCTATCTGTGACTGTCTGGCTTTCTTTTTCCATAATGCTTCTTCTACTCTCATGATGCACTCGGCATCCCATGTACCTGATACGGGCCATCTATACTTTTCCTCTAACTCTTTGGTATACTCTACCCATAAATCTAGATATAATATGGCACTTATGCCATGCTTCTGATACATAAAATGACCTGGACTGTCCCTAGGCGGGACAGGAACTGCTGCTTCTAGCAGACCTTTTCTAGTTTTTAACTGACGTAATTTCGAGAATAAGGGCATGACTGAACTGTAATCTAGACACAATACAATACACAATGAACACAATAATTACTTCACATTCATACCACGACATTAAAATACATGAAGAATATTTAAAATAACAGTTCGAACAGAATACTACCTGGAATACTGAAAACAGAATACATGAATTTTCTCGAGAACAGAACTGACTAGAACAGAAACTAGATGCACTGCTGAAACAGTACGAAACTTACCGGTCTCATAAAGAGACACGTCAGGACCCGCATCCACCGAAGTGGACACTTCGTTTTGGGTCTGTGTACCACCAACCCACGGACCAGAGTCAATTAGATTGACCCTGTCTAGATACTACCCCAGCAATGGTACTCACCGGGCAGCAAGAACGGAAGGCCTCGGACTGGACTGGACTGCTTCGACGCCGGACGGACGAACTTCGAACTTCTGTTACGGGTGGGCCTCCGGATACCTCGGACCTTGGACTCTCGGCTTGGGCTCTGGTCGGGACTCGCCGCGTTCCTCCACCGCCTCGTCTGGATGCTGGACCGCCACCTCCGTCTCCTCCGTGGGCCTGAGGGATACTTGAAGCAAAAATATCTGCACGTGCACGGTATGGTTCCGTCACGGCTGCAGAGGGTCAGGGGGCCGGCGTGGCTTCACCGGCGCGTGGGGAAAGGGCAAGTCCCTGTTCGGGCGCCATTATGTGGTATATAAATAAATAATACCGGATCTAGGTTTTACTGGACATAGTAATAACAGATAGCTCAACAAATAAGAGTCAAGATTCGAGGTAGTAGGAGTTTGCAGGTTTAATACAGCATAAAGGACAGGAACAGGACAACCTGCACGGGAACAGGATGGCAGCGCTGCCGGGGGCAGGATCAGAATCGGCACCACATTTAATAACAGTGCACAAATATATATACTAAAACAGTTACATTACAATGAATTACGGTAGGCGGAGCAGTGGGTGTGGTCAATAGCAGTCGCGAAAGATAAGGGTGAAAATGGGTGTAACAGGGGCGTATACATAGACATGTGATGTAAACGTAACAGAATATGTCATAAATGGGGCGGAAACATGGAGGGGGCTACCTAAGGAGCCGGGACCTCTAACCTAATGGTGCGCGTAAACTGACAATGACGTGTTACTAGGAGAAGCTGGGGGCTATGAACTCTGTGCTAGGAGCAGAGACTGAAGTCTGGAGAGTCAGGGCGACATGTACCTAAACAGTATCTAGTATCTGATGTTTAGAGAACATGTTGATATAAACTAAGAGTCAGGAGGGGAGAGGCTAACGGACTCTAAGACTGGAGCATGCATTATTCTACATGTAGTGCGTGATGAAGAATATTAAATGACCATTAAATGCAGTATTTCTCTTACATGGAGACGTAAAGGCTAGACAATGACGGAAACTATTGATGCGATTCAGTAGCTTAGGAATGCAGAGAAGGGGGGCTGGACTGATAACTAGAATCATAACATACTCTTGGCAGACTCGTAGGCAGAGCCAGGCTGAGCCGGGCACTGTGAGGCAGGAAGTAAGTGAAGGGTCGAGGATACAGGTGGGGGCTGTATCGCTCCTCAGCGAGGCTCAGGAGACAGGAGCTGAATCTGGTGTCCGGGCCCTTTTGAGGCCTAGAAACGGGGACTTTACAATGAAATAACGTGCACACTGAGAAACGTGGCAACGTAACTTTACATAGGCCCAATACTCGTAGCTTTCACGAGAACTGGAAACTGGCATACTAGAGATGGACACAACTATAATTGCGTCTTTAATCAAACATGGGGGATACATATGCATATTTAATCATGCACACATAACATAAGATGGAGGACTCGTAGGGACACAGAACATGGCAAAATTTACTTTTCCACAATGGCCATATGCAAATCAGTCTGACCCTGTGCCTCATGGGAACAGTCCAGCCCGAACTGCCAAGCCATGTCTTCCCTGGACCGGAAACAAGCATCCTGGGACCGGTTTCGGATTCATAATCCTCATCAGCCAGGCTATCTTGAATCCAGTGGCCAAGTGAGCAAGGGACTCACGTCTGAGCATACCCTGCCAAACTTAGGGCGAACAAAGCGATACAAAAGGGGATGATGGACGGAGCGTTTGAGCAAATCAAACACTCACCGCCAGTCAACTGATCTGGGTTTAATCCATCACCATTCTTTAGCCCACTAAGCCACCCCAGTTCAGACATGGCCATATGCAAATCAGTCTGACCCTGTGCCTCATGGGAACAGTCCAGCCCGAACTGCCAAGCCATGTCTTTTCTGGACCGGAAACAAGCATCCTGGGACCGGTTTCGGATTCATAATCCTCATCAGCCAGGCTATCTTGAATCCAGTGGCCAAGTGAGCAAGGGACTCACGTCTGAGCATACCCTGACAAACTTAGGGCGAACAAAGCGATACAAAAGGGGATGATGGACGGCGCGTTTGAGCAAATCAAACACTCACCCCCAGTCAACTGATCTGGGTTTAATCCATCACCATTCTTTAGCCCACTAAGCCACCCCAGTTCAGACATGGCCATATGCAAATCAGTCTGACCCTGTGCCTCATGGGAACAGTCCAGCCCGAACTGCCAAGCCATGTCTTCCCTGGACCGGAAACAAGCATCCTGGGACCGGTTTCGGATTCATAATCCTCATCAGCCAGGCTATCTTGAATCCAGTGGCCAAGTGAGCAAGGGACTCACGTCTGAGCATACCCTGCCAAACTTAGGGCGAACAAAGCGATACAAAAGGGGATGATGGACGGAGCGTTTGAGCAAATCAAACACTCACCCCCAGTCAACTGATCTGGGTTTAATCCATCACCATTCTTTAGCCCACTAAGCCACCCCAGTTCAGACATGGCCATATGCAAATCAGTCTGACCCTGTGCCTCATGGGAACAGTCCAGCCCGAACTGCCAAGCCATGTCTTCCCTGGACCGGAAACAAGCATCCTGGGACCGGTTTCGGATTCATAATCCTCATCAGCCAGGCTATCTTGAATCCAGTGGCCAAGTGAGCAAGGGACTCGCGTCTGAGCATACCCTGCCAAACTTAGGGCGAACAAAGCGATACAAAAGGGGATGATGGACGGAGCGTTTGAGCAAATCAAACACTCTCCCCAGTCAACTGATCTGGGTTTAATCCATCACCATTCTTTAGCCCACTAAGCCACCCCAGTTCAGACATGGCCATATGCAAATCAGTCTGACCCTGTGCCTCATGGGAACAGTCCAGCCCGAACTGCCAAGCCATGTCTTCCCTGGACCGGAAACAAGCATCCTGGGACCGGTTTCGGATTCATAATCCTCATCAGCCAGGCTATCTTGAATCCAGTGGCCAAGTGAGCAAGGGACTCACGTCTGAGCATACCCTGCCAAACTTAGGGCGAACAAAGCGATACAAAAGGGGATGATGGACGGAGCGTTTGAGCAAATCAAACACTCACCCCCAGTCAACTGATCTGGGTTTAATCCATCACCATTCTTTAGCCCACTAAGCCACCCCAGTTCAGACATGGCCATATGCAAATCAGTCTGACCCTGTGCCTCATGGGAACAGTCCAGCCCGAACTCCCAAGCCATGTCTTCCCTGGACCGGAAACAAGCATCCTGGGACCGGTTTCGGATTCATAATCCTCATCAGCCAGGCTATCTTGAATCCAGTGGCCAAGTGAGCAAGGGACTCACGTCTGAGCATACCCTGACAAACTTAGGGCGAACAAAGCGATACAAAAGGGGATGATGGACGGCGCGTTTGAGCAAATCAAACACTCACCCCCAGTCAACTGATCTGGGTTTAATCCATCACCATTCTTTAGCCCACTAAGCCACCCCAGTTCAGACATGGCCATATGCAAATCAGTCTGACCTGTGCCTCATGGGAACAGTCCAGCCCGAACTGCAAAGCCATGTCTTCCCTGGACCGGAAACAAGCATCCTGGGACCGGTTTCGGATTCATAATCCTCATCAGCCAGGCTATCTTGAATCCAGTGGCCAAGTGAGCAAGGGACTCACGTCTGAGCATACCCTGCCAAACTTAGGGCGAACAAAGCGATACAAAAGGGGATGATGGACGGAGCGTTTGAGCAAATCAAACACTCACCCCCAGTCAACGGATCTGGGTTTAATCCATCACCATTCTTTAGCCCACTAAGCCACCCCAGTTCAGACATGGCCATATGCAAATCAGTCTGACCCTGTGCCTCATGGGAACAGTCCAGCCCGAACTGCCAAGCCATGTCTTCCCTGGACCGGAAACAAGCATCCTGGGACCGGTTTCGGATTCATAATCCTCATCAGCCAGGCTATCTTGAATCCAGTGGCCAGGTGAGCAAGAGACTCACGTCTGAGCATACCCTGCCAAACTTAGGGCGAACAAAGCGATACAAAAGGAGATGATGGACGGAGCGTTTGAGCAAATCAAACACTCACCCCCAGTCAACTGATCTGGGTTTAATCCATCACCATTCTTTAGCCCACTAAGCCACCCCAGTTCAGACATGGCCATATGCAAATCAGTCTGACCCTGTGCCTCATGGGAACAGTCCAGCCCGAACTGCCAAGCCATGTCTTCCCTGGACCGGAAACGAGCATCCTGGGACCGGTTTCGGATTCATAATCCTCATCAGCCAGGCTATCTTGAAATCAGTGGCCAAGTGAGCAAGGGACTCACGTCTGAGCATACCCTGCCAAACTTAGGGCGAACAAAGCGATACAAAAGGGGATGATGGACGGAGCGTTTGAGCAAATCAAACACTCACCCCCAGTTAACTGATATGGGTTTACTCCATCACCATTCTTTAGCCCACTAAGCCACCCCAGTTCAGACATGACCATATGCAAATCAGTCTGACCCTGTGCCTCATGGGAACAGTCCAGCCCGAACTGCCAAGCCATGTCTTCCCTGGACCGGAAACAAGCATCCTGGGACCGGTTTCGGATTCATAATCCTCATCAGCCAGGCTATCTTGAATCCAGTGGCCAAGTGAGCAAGGGACTCACAACTGAGCATACCCTGCCAAACTTAGGGCGAACAAAGCGATACAAAAGGGGATGATGGACGGAGCGTTTGAGCAAATCAAACACTCAGCCCCAATCAACTGATCTGGGTTTAATCCATCACCATTCTTTAGCCCACTAAGCCACCCCAGTTCAGACATGGCCATATGCAAATCAGTCTGACCCTGTGCCTCATGGGAACAGTCCAGCCCGAACTGCCAAGCCATGTCTTCCCTGGACCGGAAACAAGCATCCTGGGACCGGTTTCGGATTCATAATCCTCATCAGCCAGGCTATCTTGAATCCAGTGGCCAAGTGAGCAAGGGACTCACGTCTGAGCATACCCTGCCAAACTTAGGGCGAACAAAGCGATACAAAAGGGGATGATGGACGGAGCGTTTGAGCAAATCAAACACTCACCCCCAGTCAACTGATCTGGGTTTAATCCATCACCATTCTTTAGCCCACTAAGCCACCCCAGTTCAGACATGGCCATATGCAAACCAGTCTGACCCTGTGCCTCATGGGAACAGTCCAGCCCGAACTGCCAAGCCATGTCTTCCCTGGACCGGAAACAAGCATCCTGGGACCGGTTTCGGATTCATAATCCTCATCAGCCAGGCTATCTTGAATCCAGTGGCCAAGTGAGCAAGGGACTCACGTCTGAGCATACCCTGCCAAACTTAGGGCGAACAAAGCGATACAAAAGGGGATGATGGACGGAGCGTTTGAGCAAATCAAACACTCACCCCCAGTCAACGGATCTGGGTTTAATCCATCACCATTCTTTAGCCCACTAAGCCACCCCAGTTCAGACATGGCCATATGCAAATCAGTCTGACCCTGTGCTTCATGGGAACAGTCCAGCCCGAACTGCCAAGCCATGTCTTCCCTGGACCGGAAACAAGCATCCTGGGACCGGTTTCGGATTCATAATCCTCATCAGCCAGGCTATCTTGAATCCAGTGGCCAAGTGAGCAAGGGACTCACGTCTGAGCATACCCTGACAAACTTAGGGCGAACAAAGCGATACAAAAGGGGATGATGGACGGAGCGTTTGAGCAAATCAAACACTCTCCCCAGTCAACTGATCTGGGTTTAATCCATCACCATTCTTTAGCCCACTAAGCCACCCCAGTTCAGACATGGCCATATGCAAATCAGTCTGACCCTGGGCCTCATGGGAACAGTCCAGCCCAAACTGCCAAGCCATGTCTTCCCTGGACCGGAAACAAGCATCCTGGGACCGGTTTCGGATTCATAATCCTCATCAGCCAGGCTATCTTGAATCCAGTGGCCAAGTGAGCAAGGGACTCACGTCTGAGCATACCCTGCCAAACTTAGGGCGAACAAAGCGATACAAAAGGGGATGATGGACGGAGCGTTTGAGCAAATCAAACACTCACCCCCAGTCAACTGATCTGGGTTTAATCCATCACCATTCTTTAGCCCACTAAGCCACCCCAGTTCAGACATGGCCATATGCAAATCAGTCTGACCCTGTGCCTCATGGGAACAGTCCAGCCCGAACTGCCAAGCCATGTCTTTTCTGGACCGGAAACAAGCATCCTGGGACCGGTTTCGGATTCATAATCCTCATCAGCCAGGCTATCTTGAATCCAGTGGCCAAGTGAGCAAGGGACTCACGTCTGAGCATACCCTGACAAACTTAGGGCGAACAAAGCGATACAAAAGGGGATGATGGACGGCGCGTTTGAGCAAATCAAACACTCACCCCCAGTCAACTGATCTGGGTTTAATCCATCACCATTCTTTAGCCCACTAAGCCACCCCAGTTCAGACATGGCCATATGCAAATCAGTCTGACCCTGTGCCTCATGGGAACAGTCCAGCCCGAACTGCCAAGCCATGTCTTCCCTGGACCGGAAACAAGCATCCTGGGACCGGTTTCGGATTCATAATCCTCATCAGCCAGGCTATCTTGAATCCAGTGGCCAAGTGAGCAAGGGACTCACGTCTGAGCATACCCTGCCAAACTTAGGGCGAACAAAGCGATACAAAAGGGGATGATGGACGGAGCGTTTGAGCAAATCAAACACTCACCCCCAGTCAACTGATCTGGGTTTAATCCATCACCATTCTTTAGCCCACTAAGCCACCCCAGTTCAGACATGGCCATATGCAAATCAGTCTGACCCTGTGCCTCATGGGAACAGTCCAGCCCGAACTGCCAAGCCATGTCTTCCCTGGACCGGAAACAAGCATCCTGGGACCGGTTTCGGATTCATAATCCTCATCAGCCAGGCTATCTTGAATCCAGTGGCCAAGTGAGCAAGGGACTCACGTCTGAGCATACCCTGCCAAACTTAGGGCGAACAAAGCGATACAAAAGGGGATGATGGACGGAGCGTTTGAGCAAATCAAACACTCTCCCCAGTCAACTGATCTGGGTTTAATCCATCACCATTCTTTAGCCCACTAAGCCACCCCAGTTCAGACATGGCCATATGCAAATCAGTCTGACCCTGTGCCTCATGGGAACAGTCCAGCCCGAACTGCCAAGCCATGTCTTCCCTGGACCGGAAACAAGCATCCTGGGACCGGTTTCGGATTCATAATCCTCATCAGCCAGGCTATCTTGAATCCAGTGGCCAAGTGAGCAAGGGACTCACGTCTGAGCATACCCTGCCAAACTTAGGGCGAACAAAGCGATACAAAAGGGGATGATGGACGGAGCGTTTGAGCAAATCAAACACTCACCCCCAGTCAACTGATCTGGGTTTAATCCATCACCATTCTTTAGCCCACTAAGCCACCCCAGTTCAGACATGGCCATATGCAAATCAGTCTGACCCTGTGCCTCATGGGAACAGTCCAGCCCGAACTGCCAAGCCATGTCTTCCCTGGACCGGAAACAAGCATCCTGGGACCGGTTTCGGATTCATAATCCTCATCAGCCAGGCTATCTTGAATCCAGTGGCCAAGTGAGCAAGGGACTCACGTCTGAGCATACCCTGACAAACTTAGGGCGAACAAAGCGATACAAAAGGGGATGATGGACGGCGCGTTTGAGCAAATCAAACACTCACCCCCAGTCAACTGATCTGGGTTTAATCCATCACCATTCTTTAGCCCACTAAGCCACCCCAGTTCAGACATGGCCATATGCAAATCAGTCTGACCTGTGCCTCATGGGAACAGTCCAGCCCGAACTGCCAAGCCATGTCTTCCCTGGACCGGAAACAAGCATCCTGGGACCGGTTTCGGATTCATAATCCTCATCAGCCAGGCTATCTTGAATCCAGTGGCCAAGTGAGCAAGGGACTCACGTCTGAGCATACCCTGCCAAACTTAGGGCGAACAAAGCGATACAAAAGGGGATGATGGACGGAGCGTTTGAGCAAATCAAACACTCACCCCCAGTCAACGGATCTGGGTTTAATCCATCACCATTCTTTAGCCCACTAAGCCACCCCAGTTCAGACATGGCCATATGCAAATCAGTCTGACCCTGTGCCTCATGGGAACAGTCCAGCCCGAACTGCCAAGCCATGTCTTCCCTGGACCGGAAACAAGCATCCTGGGACCGGTTTCGGATTCATAATCCTCATCAGCCAGGCTATCTTGAATCCAGTGGCCAAGTGAGCAAGAGACTCACGTCTGAGCATACCCTGCCAAACTTAGGGCGAACAAAGCGATACAAAAGGAGATGATGGACGGAGCGTTTGAGCAAATCAAACACTCACCCCCAGTCAACTGATCTGGGTTTAATCCATCACCATTCTTTAGCCCACTAAGCCACCCCAGTTCAGACATGGCCATATGCAAATCAGTCTGACCCTGTGCCTCATGGGAACAGTCCAGCCCGAACTGCCAAGCCATGTCTTCCCTGGACCGGAAACGAGCATCCTGGGACCGGTTTCGGATTCATAATCCTCATCAGCCAGGCTATCTTGAAATCAGTGGCCAAGTGAGCAAGGGACTCACGTCTGAGCATACCCTGCCAAACTTAGGGCGAACAAAGCGATACAAAAGGGGATGATGGACGGAGCGTTTGAGCAAATCAAACACTCACCCCCAGTTAACTGATATGGGTTTACTCCATCACCATTCTTTAGCCCACTAAGCCACCCCAGTTCAGACATGACCATATGCAAATCAGTCTGACCCTGTGCCTCATGGGAACAGTCCAGCCCGAACTGCCAAGCCATGTCTTCCCTGGACCGGAAACAAGCATCCTGGGACCGGTTTCGGATTCATAATCCTCATCAGCCAGGCTATCTTGAATCCAGTGGCCAAGTGAGCAAGGGACTCACGTCTGAGCATACCCTGCCAAACTTAGGGCGAACAAAGCGATACAAAAGGGGATGATGGACGGAGCGTTTGAGCAAATCAAACACTCAGCCCCAATCAACTGATCTGGGTTTAATCCATCACCATTCTTTAGCCCACTAAGCCACCCCAGTTCAGACATGGCCATATGCAAATCAGTCTGACCCTGTGCCTCATGGGAACAGTCCAGCCCGAACTGCCAAGCCATGTCTTCCCTGGACCGGAAACAAGCATCCTGGGACCGGTTTCGGATTCATAATCCTCATCAGCCAGGCTATCTTGAATCCAGTGGCCAAGTGAGCAAGGGACTCACGTCTGAGCATACCCTGCCAAACTTAGGGCGAACAAAGCGATACAAAAGGGGATGATGGACGGAGCGTTTGAGCAAATCAAACACTCACCCCCAGTCAACTGATCTGGGTTTAATCCATCACCATTCTTTAGCCCACTAAGCCACCCCAGTTCAGACATGGCCATATGCAAACCAGTCTGACCCTGTGCCTCATGGGAACAGTCCAGCCCGAACTGCCAAGCCATGTCTTCCCTGGACCGGAAACAAGCATCCTGGGACCGGTTTCGGATTCATAATCCTCATCAGCCAGGCTATCTTGAATCCAGTGGCCAAGTGAGCAAGGGACTCACGTCTGAGCATACCCTGCCAAACTTAGGGCGAACAAAGCGATACAAAAGGGGATGATGGACGGAGCGTTTGAGCAAATCAAACACTCACCCCCAGTCAACGGATCTGGGTTTAATCCATCACCATTCTTTAGCCCACTAAGCCACCCCAGTTCAGACATGGCCATATGCAAATCATTCTGACCCTGTGCTTCATGGGAACAGTCCAGCCCGAACTGCCAAGCCATGTCTTCCCTGGACCGGAAACAAGCATCCTGGGACCGGTTTCGGATTCATAATCCTCATCAGCCAGGCTATCTTGAATCCAGTGGCCAAGTGAGCAAGGGACTCACGTCTGAGCATACCCTGCCAAACTTAGGGCGAACAAAGCGATACAAAAGGGGATGATGGACGGAGCGTTTGAGCAAATCAAACACTCTCCCCAGTCAACTGATCTGGGTTTAATCCATCACCATTCTTTAGCCCACTAAGCCACCCCAGTTCAGACATGGCCATATGCAAATCAGTCTGACCCTGGGCCTCATGGGAACAGTCCAGCCCAAACTGCCAAGCCATGTCTTCCCTGGACCGGAAACAAGCATCCTGGGACCGGTTTCGGATTCATAATCCTCATCAGCCAGGCTATCTTGAATCCAGTGGCCAAGTGAGCAAGGGACTCATGTCTGAGCATACCCTGCCAAACTTAGGGCGAACAAAGCGATACAAAAGGGGATGATGGACGGAGCGTTTGAGCAAATCAAACACTCACCCCCAGTCAACTGATCTGGGTTTAATCCATCACCATTCTTTAGCCCACTAAGCCACCCCAGTTCAGACATGGCCATATGCAAATCAGTCTGACCCTGTGCCTCATGGGAACAGTCCAGCCCGAACTGCCAAGCCATGTCTTCCCTGGACCGGAAACAAGCATCCTGGGACCGGTTTCGGATTCATAATCCTCATCAGCCAGGCTATCTTGAATCCAGTGGCCAAGTGAGCAAGGGACTCACGTCTGAGCATACCCTGACAAACTTAGGGCGAACAAAGCGATACAAAAGGGGATGATGGACGGCGCGTTTGAGCAAATCAAACACTCACCCCCAGTCAACTGATCTGGGTTTAATCCATCACCATTCTTTAGCCCACTAAGCCACCCCAGTTCAGACATGGCCATATGCAAATCAGTCTGACCCTGTGCCTCATGGGAACAGTCCAGCCCGAACTGCCAAGCCATGTCTTCCCTGGACCGGAAACAAGCATCCTGGGACCGGTTTCGGATTCATAATCCTCATCAGCCAGGCTATCTTGAATCCAGTGGCCAAGTGAGCAAGGGACTCACGTCTGAGCATACCCTGCCAAACTTAGGGCGAACAAAGCGATACAAAAGGGGATGATGGACGGAGCGTTTGAGCAAATCAAACACTCACCCCCAGTCAACGGATCTGGGTTTAATCCATCACCATTCTTTAGCCCACTAAGCCACCCCAGTTCAGACATGGCCATATGCAAATCAGTCTGACCCTGTGCCTCATGGGAACAGTCCAGCCCGAACTGCCAAGCCATGTCTTCCCTGGACCGGAAACAAGCATCCTGGGACCGGTTTCGGATTCATAATCCTCATCAGCCAGGCTATCTTGAATCCAGTGGCCAAGTGAGCAAGGGACTCACGTCTGAGCATACCCTGCCAAACTTAGGGCGAACAAAGCGATACAAAAGGGGATGATGGACGGAGCGTTTGAGCAAATCAAACACTCAGCCCCAATCAACTGATCTGGGTTTAATCCATCACCATTCTTTAGCCCACTAAGCCACCCCAGTTCAGACATGGCCATATGCAAATCAGTCTGACCCTGTGCCTCATGGGAACAGTCCAGCCCGAACTGCCAAGCCATGTCTTCCCTGGACCGGAAACAAGCATCCTGGGACCGATTTCGGATTCATAATCCTCATCAGCCAGGCTATCTTGAATCCAGTGGCCAAGTGAGCAAGGGACTCACGTCTGAGCATACCCTGCCAAACCTAGGGCGAACAAAGCGATACAAAAGGGGATGATGGACGGAGCGTTTGAGCAAATCAAACACTCACCCCCAGTCAACTGATCTGGGTTTAATCCATCACCATTCTTTAGCCCACTAAGCCACCCCAGTTCAGACATGGCCATATGCAAACCAGTCTGACCCTGTGCCTCATGGGAACAGTCCAGCCCGAACTGCCAAGCCATGTCTTCCCTGTACCGGAAACAAGCATCCTGGGACCGGTTTCGGATTCATAATCCTCATCAGCCAGGCTATCTTGAATCCAGTGGCCAAGTGAGCAAGGGACTCACGTCTGAGCATACCCTGCCAAACTTAGGGCGAACAAAGCGATACAAAAGGGGATGATGGACGGAGCGTTTGAGCAAATCAAACACTCACCCCCAGTCAACGGATCTGGGTTTAATCCATCACCATTCTTTAGCCCACTAAGCCACCCCAGTTCAGACATGGCCATATGCAAATCAGTCTGACCCTGTGCCTCATGGGAACAGTCCAGCCCGAACTGCCAAGCCATGTCTTCCCTGGACCGGAAACAAGCATCCTGGGACCGGTTTCGGATTCATAATCCTCATCAGCCAGGCTATCTTGAATCCAGTGGCCAAGTGAGCAAGAAACTCACGTCTGAGCATACCCTGCCATACTTAGGGCGAACAAAGCGATACAAAAGGAGATGATGGACGGAGCGTTTGAGCAAATCAAACACTCACCCCCAGTCAACTGATCTGGGTTTAATCCATCACCATTCTTTAGCCCACTAAGCCACCCCAGTTCAGACATGGTCATATGCAAATCAGTCTGACCCTGTGCCTCATGGGAACAGTCCAGCCCGAACTGCCAAGCCATGTCTTCCCTGGACCGGAAACAAGCATCCCTGGACCGGTTTCGGATTCATAATCCTGATCAGCCAGGCTATCTTGAATCCAGTGGCCAAGTGAGCAAGGGACTCACGTCTGAGCATACCCTGCCAAACTTAGGGCGAACAAAGCGATACAAAAGGGGATGATGGACGGAGCGTTTGAGCAAATCAAACACTCACCCCTAGTTAACTGATATGGGTTTACTCCATCACCATTCTTTAGCCCACTAAGCCACCCCAGTTCAGACATGACCATATGCAAATCAGTCTGACCCTGTGCTTCATGGGAACAGTCCAGCCCGAACTGCCAAGCCATGTCTTCCCTGGACCGGAAACAAGCATCCTGGGACCGGTTTCGGATTCATAATCCTCATCAGCCAGGCTATCTTGAATCCAGTGGCCAAGTGAGCAAGGGACTCACGTCTGAGCATACCCTGCCAAACTTAGGGCGAACAAAGCGATACAAAAGGGGATGATGGACGGAGCGTTTGAGCAAATCAAACACTCACCCCCAGTCAACTGATCTGGGTTTAATCCATCACCATTCTTTAGCCCACTAAGCCACCCCAGTTCAGACATGGCCATATGCAAATCAGTCTGACCCTGTGCCTCATGGGAACAGTCCTGCCCGAACTGCCAAGCCATGTCTTCCCTGGACCGGAAACAAGCATCCTGGGACCGGTTTCGGATTCATAATCCTCATCAGCCAGGCTATCTTGAATCCAGTGGCCAAGTGAGCAAGGGACTCACGTCTGAGCATACCCTGCCAAACTTAGGGCGAACAAAGCGATACAAAAGGGGATGATGGACGGAGCGTTTGAGCAAATCAAACACTCACCCCCAGTCAACTGATCTGGGTTTAATCCATCACCATTCTTTAGCCCACTAAGCCACCCCAGTTCAGACATGGCCATATGCAAATCAGTCTGACCCTGTGCCTCATGGGAACAGTCCAGCCCGAACTGCCAAGCCATGTCTTCCCTGGACCGGAAACAAGCATCCTGGGACCGGTTTCGGATTCATAATCCTCATCAGCCAGGCTATCTTGAATCCAGTGGCCAAGTGAGCAAGGGACTCACGTCTGAGCATACCCTGCCAAACTTAGGGCGAACAAAGCGATACAAAAGGGGATGATGGACGGAGCGTTTGAGCAAATCAAACACTCACCCCCAGTCAACTGATCTGGGTTTAATCCATCACCATTCTTTAGCCCACTAAGCCACCCCAGTTCAGACATGGTCATATGCAAATCAGTCTGACCCTGTGCCTCATGGGAACAGTCCAGCCCGAACTGCCAAGCCATGTCTTCCCTGGACCGGAAACAAGCATCCTGGGACCGGTTTCGGATTCATAATCCTCATCAGCCAGGCTATCTTGAATCCAGTGGCCAAGTGAGCAAGGGACTCACGTCTGAGTATACCCTGCCAAACTTAGGGCGAACAAAGCGATACAAAAGGGGATAATGGACGGAGCGTTTGAGCAAATCAAACACTCACCCCCAGTCAACTGATCTGGGTTTAATCCATCACCATTCTTTAGCCCACTAAGCCACCCCAGTTCAGACATGGCCATATGCAAATCAGTCTGACCCTGTGCCTCATGGGAACAGTCCAGCCCGAACTGCCAAGCCATGTCTTCCCTGGACCGGAAGCAAGCATCCTGGGACCGGTTTCGGATTCATAATCCTCATCAGCCAGGCTATCTTGAATCCAGTGGCCAAGTGAGCAAGGGACTCACATCTGAGCATACCCTGCCAAACCTAGGGCGAACAAAGCGATACAAAAGGGGATGATGGACGGAGCGTTTGAGCAAATCAAACACTCACCGCCAGTCAACTGATCTGGGTTTAATCCATCACCATTCTTTAGCCCACTAAGCCACCCCAGTTCAGACATGGCCATATGCAAATCAGTCTGACCCTGTGCCTCATGGGAACAGTCCAGCCCGAACTGCCAAGCCATGTCTTTTCTGGACCGGAAACAAGCATCCTGGGACCGGTTTCGGATTCATAATCCTCATCAGCCAGGCTATCTTGAATCCAGTGGCCAAGTGAGCAAGGGACTCACGTCTGAGCATACCCTGACAAACTTAGGGCGAACAAAGCGATACAAAAGGGGATGATGGACGGCGCGTTTGAGCAAATCAAACACTCACCCCCAGTCAACTGATCTGGGTTTAATCCATCACCATTCTTTAGCCCACTAAGCCACCCCAGTTCAGACATGGCCATATGCAAATCAGTCTGACCCTGTGCCTCATGGGAACAGTCCAGCCCGAACTGCCAAGCCATGTCTTCCCTGGACCGGAAACAAGCATCCTGGGACCGGTTTCAGATTCATAATCCTCATCAGCCAGGCTATCTTGAATCCAGTGGCCAAGTGAGCAAGGGACTCACGTCTGAGCATACCCTGCCAAACTTAGGGCAAACAAAGCGATACAAAAGGGGATGATGGACGGAGCGTTTGAGCAAATCAAACACTCTCCCCAGTCAACTGATCTGGGTTTAATCCATCACCATTCTTTAGCCCACTAAGCCACCCCAGTTCAGACATGGCCATATGCAAATCAGTCTGACCCTGTGCCTCATGGGAACAGTCCAGCCCGAACTGCCAAGCCATGTCTTCCCTGGACCGCAAACAAGCATCCTGGGACCGGTTTCGGATTCATAATCCTCATCAGCCAGGCTATCTTGAATCCAGTGGCCAAGTGAACAAGGGACTCACGTCTGAGCATACCTTGCCAAACTTAGGGCGAACAAAGCGATACAAAAGGGGATGATGGACGGAGCGTTTGAGCAAATCAAACACTCACCCCCAGTCAACTGATCTGGGTTTAATCCATCACCATTCTTTAGCCCACTAAGCCACCCCAGTTCAGACATGGCCATATGCAAATCAGTCTGACCCTGTGCCTCATGGGAACAGTCCAGCCCGAACTGCCAAGCCATGTCTTCCCTGGACCGGAAACAAGCATCCTGGGACCGGTTTCGGATTCATAATCCTCATCAGCCAGGCTATCTTGAATCCAGTGGCCAAGTGAGCAAGGGACTCACGTCTGAGCATACCCTGCCAAACTTAGGGCGAACAAAGCGATACAAAAGGGGATGATGGAGGGAGCGTTTGAGCAAATCAAACACTCACCCCCAGTCAACTGATCTGGGTTTAATCCATCACCATTCTTTAGCCCACTAAGCCACCCCAGTTCAGACATGGCCATATGCAAATCAGTCTGACCCTGTGCCTCATGGGAACAGTCCAGCCCGAACTGCCAAGCCATGTCTTCCCTGGACCGGAAACAAGCATCCTGGGACCGGTTTCGGATTCATAATCCTCATCAGCCAGGCTATCTTGAATCCAGTGGCCAAGTGAGCAAGGGACTCACGTCTGAGCATACCCTGCCAAACTTAGGGCGAACAAAGCGATACAAAAGGGGATGATGGACGGAGCGTTTGAGCAAATCAAACACTCTCCCCAGTCAACTGATCTGGGTTTAATCCATCACCATTCTTTAGCCCACTAAGCCACCCCAGTTCAGACATGGCCATATGCAAATCAGTCTGACCCTGTGCCTCATGGGAACAGTCCAGCCCGAACTGCCAAGCCATGTCTTCCCTGGACCGGAAACAAGCATCCTGGGACCGGTTTCGGATTCATAATCCTCATCAGCCAGGCTATCTTGAATCCAGTGGCCAAGTGAGCAAGGGACTCACGTCTGAGCATACCCTTATTTGATATTTATTTATTATCATTTATAAAGCGCTAACTTTCGCTCCGGAGGGAGCATCTTGGCGCTAAGCACACAGAAGGTCGTCTATGGGGGGCATGGATCAAATAGCGTGCCAAACCCTGCCAAACTTAGGGCGAACAAAGCGATACAAAAGGGGATGATGGACGGAGCGTTTGAGCAAATCAAACACTCACCCCCAGTCAACTGATCTGGGTTTAATCCATCACCATTCTTTAGCCCACTAAGCCACCCCAGTTCAGACATGGCCATATGCAAATCAGTCTGACCCTGTGCCTCATGGGAACAGTCCAGCCCGAACTGCCAAGCCATGTCTTCCCTGGACCGGAAACAAGCATCCTGGGACCGGTTTCGGATTCAAAATCCTCATCAGCCAGGCTATCTTGAATCCAGTGGCCAAGTGAGCAAGGGACTCACGTCTGAGCATACCCTGACAAACTTAGGGCGAACAAAGCGATACAAAAGGGGATGATGGACGGAGCGTTTGAGCAAATCAAACACTCACCCCCAGTCAACTGATCTGGGTTTAATCCATCACCATTCTTCAGCCCACTAAGCCACCCCAGTTCAGACATGGCCATATGCAAATCAGTCTGACCCTGTGCCTCATGGGAACAGTCCAGCCCGAACTGCCAAGCCATGTCTTCCCTGGACCGGAAACAAGCATCCGGTTTCGGATTCATAATCCTCATCAGCCAGGCTATCTTGAATCCAGTGGCCAAGTGAGCAAGGGACTCACGTCTGAGCATACCCTGCCAAACTTAGGGCGAACAAAGCGATACAAAAGGAGATGATGGACGGAGCGTTTGAGCAAATCAAACACTCACCCCCAGTCAACTGATCTGGGTTTAATCCATCACCATTCTTTAGCCCACTAAGCCACCCCAGTTCAGACATGGCCATATGCAAATCAGTCTGACCCTGTGCCTCATGGGAACAGTCCAGCCCGAACTGCCAAGCCATTTCTTCCCTGGACCGGAAACAAGCATCCTGGGACCGGTTTCGGATTCATAATCCTCATCAGCCAGGCTATCTTGAATCCAGTGGCCAAGTGAGCAAGGGACTCACGTCTGAGCATACCCTGCCAAACTTAGGGCGAACAAAGCGATACAAAAGGGGATGATGGACGGAGCGTTTGAGCAAATCAAACACTCACCCCCAGTCAACTGATCTGGGTTTAATCCATCACCATTCTTCAGCCCACTAAGCCACCCCAGTTCAGACATGGCCATATGCAAATCAGTCTGACCCTGTGCCTCATGGGAACAGTCCAGCCCGAACTGCCAAGCCATGTCTTCCCTGGACCGGAAGCAAGCATCCTGGGACCGGTTTCGGATTCATAATCCTCATCAGCCAGGCTATCTTGAATCCAGTGGCCAAGTGAGCAAGGGACTCACGTCTGAGCATACCCTGCCAAACTTAGGGTGAACAAAGCGATACAAAAGGGGATGATGGACGGAGCGTTTGAGCAAATCAAACACTCACCCCCAGTCAACTGATCTGGGTTTAATCCATCACCATTCTTCAGCCCACTAAGCCACCCCAGTTCAGACATGGCCATATGCAAATCAGTCTGACCCTGTGCCTCAAGGGAACAGTCCAGCCCGAACTGCCAAGCCATGTCTTCCCTGGACCGGAAGCAAGCATCCTGGGACCGGTTTCGGATTCATAATCCTCATCAGCCAGGCTATCTTGAATCCAGTGACCAAGTGAGCAAGGGACTCACATCTGAGCATACCCTGCCAAACCTAGGGCGAACAAAGCGATACAAAAGGGGATGATGGAGGGAGCGTTTGAGCAAATCAAACACTCACCCCCAGTCAACTGATCTGGGTTTAATCCATCACCATTCTTTAGCCCACTAAGCCACCCCAATACAGACATGGCCATATGCAAATTAGTCTGACCCTGTGCCTCATGGGAACAGTCCAGCCCGAACTGCCAAGCCATGTCTTCCCTGGACCGGAAATAAGCATCCTGGGACCGGTTTCGGATGCATAATCCTCATCAGCCAGGCTATCTTGAATCCAGTGGCCAAGTGAGCAAGGGACTCACGTCTGAGCATACCCTGCCA
The DNA here is from genome assembly GCF_964261635.1 of Lissotriton helveticus. NCBI lineage: Eukaryota > Metazoa > Chordata > Amphibia > Caudata > Salamandridae > Lissotriton > Lissotriton helveticus. Next base: position 174,969,740 of record NC_136061.1, read on the forward strand.
AACTTAGGGCGAACAAAGCGATACAAAAGGGGATGATGGACGGAGCGTTTGAGCAAATCAAACACTCACCCCCAGTCAACTGATCTGGGTTTAATCCATCACCATTCTTTAGCCCACTAAGCCACCCCAGTTCAGACATGGCCATATGCAAACCAGTCTGACCCTGTGCCTCATGGGAACAGTCCAGCCCGAACTGCCAAGCCATGTCTTCCCTGGACCGGAAACAAGCATCCTGTGACCGGTTTTGGATTCATAATCCTCATCAGCCAGGCTATCTTGAATCCAGTGGCCAAGTGAGCAAGGGACTCACGTCTGAGCATACCCTGCCAAACTTAGGGCGAACAAAGCGATACAAAAGGGGATGATGGACGGAGCGTTTGAGCAAATCAAACACTCACCCCCAGTCAACTGATCTGGGTTTAATCCATCACCATTCTTTAGCCCACTAAGCCACCCCAGTTCAGACATGGCCATATGCAAACCAGTCTGACCCTGTGCCTCTTGGGAACAGTCCAGCCCGAACTGCCAAGCCATGTCTTCCCTGGACCGGAAGCAAGCATCCTGGGACCGGTTTCGGATTCATAATCCTCATCAGCCAGGCTATCTTGAATCCAGTGGGCAAGGGACTCACATCTGAGCATACCCTGCCAAACCTAGGGCGAACAAAGCGATACAAAAGGGGATGATGGAGGGAGCGTTTGAGCAAATCAAACACTCACCCCCAGTCAACTGATCTGGGTTTAATCCATCACCATTCTTTAGCCCACTAAGCCACCCCAGTTCAGACATGGCCATATGCAAATCAGTCTGACCCTGTGCCTCATGGGAACAGTCCAGCCCGAACTGCCAAGCCATGTCTTCCCTGGACCGGAAACAAGCATCCTGGGACCGGTTTCGGATTCATAATCCTCATCAGCCAGGCTATCTTGAATCCAGTGGCCAAGTGAGCAAGGGACTCACGTCTGAGCATACCCTGCCAAACTTAGGGCGAACAAAGCGATACAAAAGGGGATGATGGACGGAGCGTTTGAGCAAATCAAACACTCTCCCCAGTCAACTGATCTGGGTTTAATCCATCACCATTCTTTAGCCCACTAAGCCACCCCAGTTCAGACATGGCCATATGCAAATCAGTCTGACCCTGTGCCTCATGGGAACAGTCCAGCCCGAACTGCCAAGCCATGTCTTCCCTGGACCGGAAACAAGCATCCTGGGACCGGTTTCGGATTCATAATCCTCATCAGCCAGGCTATCTTGAATCCAGTGGCCAAGTGAGCAAGGGACTCACGTCTGAGCATACCCTTATTTGATATTTATTTATTATCATTTATAAAGCGCTAACTTTCGCTCCGGAGGGAGCATCTTGGCGCTAAGCACACAGAAGGTCGTCTATGGGGGGCATGGATCAAATAGCGTGCCAAACCCTGCCAAACTTAGGGCGAACAAAGCGATACAAAAGGGGATGATGGACGGAGCGTTTGAGCAAATCAAACACTCACCCTCAGTCAACTGATCTGGGTTTAATCCATCACCATTCTTTAGCCCACTAAGCCACCCCAGTTCAGACATGGCCATATGCAAATCAGTCTGACCCTGTGCCTCATGGGAACAGTCCAGCCCGAACTGCCAAGCCATGTCTTCCCTGGACCGGAAACAAGCATCCTGGGACCGGTTTCGGATTCAAAATCCTCATCAGCCAGGCTATCTTGAATCCAGTGGCCAAGTGAGCAAGGGACTCACGTCTGAGCATACCCTGACAAACTTAGGGCGAACAAAGCGATACAAAAGGGGATGATGGACGGAGCGTTTGAGCAAATCAAACACTCACCCCCAGTCAACTGATCTGGGTTTAATCCATCACCATTCTTCAGCCCACTAAGCCACCCCAGTTCAGACATGGCCATATGCAAATCAGTCTGACCCTGTGCCTCATGGGAACAGTCCAGCCCGAACTGCCAAGCCATGTCTTCCCTGGACCGGAAACAAGCATCCGGTTTCGGATTCATAATCCTCATCAGCCAGGCTATCTTGAATCCAGTGGCCAAGTGAGCAAGGGACTCACGTCTGAGCATACCCTGCCAAACTTAGGGCGAACAAAGCGATACAAAAGGAGATGATGGACGGAGCGTTTGAGCAAATCAAACACTCACCCCCAGTCAACTGATCTGGGTTTAATCCATCACCATTCTTTAGCCCACTAAGCCACCCCAGTTCAGACATGGCCATATGCAAATCAGTCTGACCCTGTGCCTCATGGGAACAGTCCAGCCCGAACTGCCAAGCCATTTCTTCCCTGGACCGGAAACAAGCATCCTGGGACCGGTTTCGGATTCATAATCCTCATCAGCCAGGCTATCTTGAATCCAGTGGCCAAGTGAGCAAGGGACTCACGTCTGAGCATACCCTGCCAAACTTAGGGCGAACAAAGCGATACAAAAGGGGATGATGGACGGAGCGTTTGAGCAAATCAAACACTCACCCCCAGTCAACTGATCTGGGTTTAATCCATCACCATTCTTCAGCCCACTAAGCCACCCCAGTTCAGACATGGCCATATGCAAATCAGTCTGACCCTGTGCCTCATGGGAACAGTCCAGCCCGAACTGCCAAGCCATGTCTTCCCTGGACCGGAAGCAAGCATCCTGGGACCGGTTTCGGATTCATAATCCTCATCAGCCAGGCTATCTTGAATCCAGTGGCCAAGTGAGCAAGGGACTCACGTCTGAGCATACCCTGCCAAACTTAGGGCGAACAAAGCGATACAAAAGGGGATGATGGACGGAGCGTTTGAGCAAATCAAACACTCACCCCCAGTCAACTGATCTGGGTTTAATCCATCACCATTCTTCAGCCCACTAAGCCACCCCAGTTCAGACATGGCCATATGCAAATCAGTCTGACCCTGTGCCTCAAGGGAACAGTCCAGCCCGAACTGCCAAGCCATGTCTTCCCTGGACCGGAAGCAAGCATCCTGGGACCGGTTTCGGATTCATAATCCTCATCAGCCAGGCTATCTTGAATCCAGTGACCAAGTGAGCAAGGGACTCACATCTGAGCATACCCTGCCAAACCTAGGGCGAACAAAGCGATACAAAAGGGGATGATGGAGGGAGCGTTTGAGCAAATCAAACACTCACCCCCAGTCAACTGATCTGGGTTTAATCCATCACCATTCTTTAGCCCACTAAGCCACCCCAATACAGACATGGCCATATGCAAATTAGTCTGACCCTGTGCCTCATGGGAACAGTCCAGCCCGAACTGCCAAGCCATGTCTTCCCTGGACCGGAAATAAGCATCCTGGGACCGGTTTCGGATGCATAATCCTCATCAGCCAGGCTATCTTGAATCCAGTGGCCAAGTGAGCAAGGGACTCACGTCTGAGCATACCCTGCCAAACTTAGGGCGAACAAAGCGATACAAAAGGGGATGATGGACGGAGCGTTTGAGCAAATCAAACACTCACCCCCAGTCAACTGATCTGGGTTTAATCCATCACCATTCTTTAGCCCACTAAGCCACCCCAGTTCAGACATGGCCATATGCAAACCAGTCTGACCCTGTGCCTCATGGGAACAGTCCAGCCCGAACTGCCAAGCCATGTCTTCCCTGGACCGGAAACAAGCATCCTGTGACCGGTTTCGGATTCATAATCCTCATCAGCCAGGCTATCTTGAATCCAGTGGCCAAGTGAGCAAGGGACTCACGTCTGAGCATACCCTGCCAAACTTAGGGCGAACAAAGCGATACAAAAGGGGATGATGGACGGAGCGTTTGAGCAAATCAAACACTCACCCCCAGTCAACTGATCTGGGTTTAATCCATCACCATTCTTTAGCCCACTAAGCCACCCCAGTTCAGACATGGCCATATGCAAACCAGTCTGACCCTGTGCCTCTTGGGAACAGTCCAGCCCGAACTGCTAAGCCATGTCTTCCCTGGACCGGAAGCAAGCATCCTGGGACCGGTTTCGGATTCATAATCCTCATCAGCCAGGCTATCTTGAATCCAGTGGGCAAGGGACTCACATCTGAGCATACCCTGCCAAACCTAGGGCGAACAAAGCGATACAAAAGGGGATGATGGAGGGAGCGTTTGAGCAAATCAAACACTCACCCCCAGTCAACTGATCTGGGTTTAATCCATCACCATTCTTTAGCCCACTAAGCCACCCCAGTTCAGACATGGCCATATGCAAATCAGTCTGACCCTGTGCCTCATGGGAACAGTCCAGCCCGAACTGCCAAGCCATGTCTTCCCTGGACCGGAAACAAGCATCCTGGGACCGGTTTCGGATTCATAATCCTCATCAGCCAGGCTATCTTGAATCCAGTGGCCAAGTGAGCAAGGGACTCACGTCTGAGCATACCCTGCCAAACTTAGGGCGAACAAAGCGATACAAAAGGGGATGATGGACGGAGCGTTTGAGCAAATCAAACACTCTCCCCAGTCAACTGATCTGGGTTTAATCCATCACCATTCTTTAGCCCACTAAGCCACCCCAGTTCAGACATGGCCATATGCAAATCAGTCTGACCCTGTGCCTCATGGGAACAGTCCAGCCCGAACTGCCAAGCCATGTCTTCCCTGGACCGGAAACAAGCATCCTGGGACCGGTTTCGGATTCATAATCCTCATCAGCCAGGCTATCTTGAATCCAGTGGCCAAGTGAGCAAGGGACTCACGTCTGAGCATACCCTTATTTGATATTTATTTATTATCATTTATAAAGCGCTAACTTTCGCTCCGGAGGGAGCATCTTGGCGCTAAGCACACAGAAGGTCGTCTATGGGGGGCATGGATCAAATAGCGTGCCAAAACCTGCCAAACTTAGGGCGAACAAAGCGATACAAAAGGGGATGATGGACGGAGCGTTTGAGCAAATCAAACACTCACCCTCAGTCAACTGATCTGGGTTTAATCCATCACCATTCTTTAGCCCACTAAGCCACCCCAGTTCAGACATGGCCATATGCAAATCAGTCTGACCCTGTGCCTCATGGGAACAGTCCAGCCCGAACTGCCAAGCCATGTCTTCCCTGGACCGGAAACAAGCATCCTGGGACCGGTTTCGGATTCAAAATCCTCATCAGCCAGGCTATCTTGAATCCAGTGGCCAAGTGAGCAAGGGACTCACGTCTGAGCATACCCTGACAAACTTAGGGCGAACAAAGCGATACAAAAGGGGATGATGGACGGAGCGTTTGAGCAAATCAAACACTCACCCCCAGTCAACTGATCTGGGTTTAATCCATCACCATTCTTCAGCCCACTAAGCCACCCCAGTTCAGACATGGCCATATGCAAATCAGTCTGACCCTGTGCCTCATGGGAACAGTCCAGCCCGAACTGCCAAGCCATGTCTTCCCTGGACCGGAAACAAGCATCCGGTTTCGGATTCATAATCCTCATCAGCCAGGCTATCTTGAATCCAGTGGCCAAGTGAGCAAGGGACTCACGTCTGAGCATACCCTGCCAAACTTAGGGCGAACAAAGCGATACAAAAGGAGATGATGGACGGAGCGTTTGAGCAAATCAAACACTCACCCCCAGTCAACTGATCTGGGTTTAATCCATCACCATTCTTTAGCCCACTAAGCCACCCCAGTTCAGACATGGCCATATGCAAATCAGTCTGACCCTGTGCCTCATGGGAACAGTCCAGCCCGAACTGCCAAGCCATTTCTTCCCTGGACCGGAAACAAGCATCCTGGGACCGGTTTCGGATTCATAATCCTCATCAGCCAGGCTATCTTGAATCCAGTGGCCAAGTGAGCAAGGGACTCACGTCTGAGCATACCCTGCCAAACTTAGGGCGAACAAAGCGATACAAAAGGGGATGATGGACGGAGCGTTTGAGCAAATCAAACACTCACCCCCAGTCAACTGATCTGGGTTTAATCCATCACCATTCTTCAGCCCACTAAGCCACCCCAGTTCAGACATGGCCATATGCAAATCAGTCTGACCCTGTGCCTCATGGGAACAGTCCAGCCCGAACTGCCAAGCCATGTCTTCCCTGGACCGGAAGCAAGCATCCTGGGACCGGTTTCGGATTCATAATCCTCATCAGCCAGGCTATCTTGAATCCAGTGGCCAAGTGAGCAAGGGACTCACGTCTGAGCATACCCTGCCAAACTTAGGGCGAACAAAGCGATACAAAAGGGGATGATGGACGGAGCGTTTGAGCAAATCAAACACTCACCCCCAGTCAACTGATCTGGGTTTAATCCATCACCATTCTTCAGCCCACTAAGCCACCCCAGTTCAGACATGGCCATATGCAAATCAGTCTGACCCTGTGCCTCAAGGGAACAGTCCAGCCCGAACTGCCAAGCCATGTCTTCCCTGGACCGGAAGCAAGCATCCTGGGACCGGTTTCGGATTCATAATCCTCATCAGCCAGGCTATCTTGAATCCAGTGACCAAGTGAGCAAGGGACTCACATCTGAGCATACCCTGCCAAACCTAGGGCGAACAAAGCGATACAAAAGGGGATGATGGAGGGAGCGTTTGAGCAAATCAAACACTCACCCCCAGTCAACTGATCTGGGTTTAATCCATCACCATTCTTTAGCCCACTAAGCCACCCCAGTTCAGACATGGCCATATGCAAATCAGTCTGACCCTGTGCCTCATGGGAACAGTCCAGCCCGAACTGCCAAGCCATGTCTTCCCTGGACCGGAAACAAGCATCCTGGGACCGGTTTCGGATTCATAATCCTCATCAGCCAGGCTATCTTGAATCCAGTGGCCAAGTGAGCAAGGGACTCACGTCTGAGCATACCCTGCCAAACTTAGGGCGAACAAAGCGATACAAAAGGGGATGATGGACGGAGTGTTTGAGCAAATCAAACACTCACCCCCAGTCAACTGATCTGGGTTTAATCCATCACCATTCTTTAGCCCACTAAGCCACCCCAGTTCAGACATGGCCATATGCAAATCAGTCTGACCCTGTGCCTCATGGGAACAGTCCAGCCCGAACTGCCAAGCCATGTCTTCCCTGGACCGGAAACAAGCATCCTGGGACCGTTTCGGATTCATAATCCTCATCAGCCAGGCTATCTTGAATCCAGTGGCCAAGTGAGCAAGGGACTCACGTCTGAGCATACCCTGCCAAACTTAGGGCGAACAAAGCGATACAAAAGGGGATGATGGACGGAGCGTTTGAGCAAGTCAAACACTCACCCCCAGTCAACTGATCTGGGTTTAATCCATCACCATTCTTTAGCCCACTAAGCCACCCCAGTACAGACATGGCCATATGCAAATTAGTCTGACCCTGTGCCTCATGGGAACAGTCCAGCCCGAACTGCCAAGCCATGTCTTCCCTGGACCGGAAATAAGCATCCTGGGACCGGTTTCGGATGCATAATCCTCATCAGCCAGGCTATCTTGAATCCAGTGGCCAAGTGAGCAAGGGACTCACGTCTGAGCATACCCTGCCAAACTTAGGGCGAACAAAGCGATACAAAAGGGGATGATGGACGGAGCGTTTGAGCAAATCAAACACTCACCCCCAGTCAACTGATCTGGGTTTAATCCATCACCATTCTTTAGCCCACTAAGCCACCCCAGTTCAGACATGGCCATATGCAAACCAGTCTGACCCTGTGCCTCATGGGAACAGTCCAGCCCGAACTGCCAAGCCATGTCTTCCCTGGACCGGAAACAAGCATCCTGTGACCGGTTTCGGATTCATAATCCTCATCAGCCAGGCTATCTTGAATCCAGTGGCCAAGTGAGCAAGGGACTCACGTCTGAGCATACCCTGCCAAACTTAGGGCGAACAAAGCGATACAAAAGGGGATGATGGACGGAGCGTTTGAGCAAATCAAACACTCACCCCCAGTCAACTGATCTGGGTTTAATCCATCACCATTCTTTAGCCCACTAAGCCACCCCAGTTCAGACATGGCCATATGCAAACCAGTCTGACCCTGTGCCTCTTGGGAACAGTCCAGCCCGAACTGCCAAGCCATGTCTTCCCTGGACCGGAAACAAGCATCCTGTGACCGGTTTCGGATTCATAATCCTCATCAGCCAGGCTATCTTGAATCCAGTGACCAAGTGAGCAAGGGACTCACATCTGAGCATACCCTGCCAAACCTAGGGCGAACAAAGCGATACAAAAGGGGATGATGGACGGAGCGTTTGAGCAAATCAAACACTCACCCTCAGTCAACTGATCTGGGTTTAATCCATCACCATTCTTTAGCCCACTAAGCCACCCCAGTTCAGACATGGCCATATGCAAATCAGTCTGACCCTGTGCCTCATGGGAACAGTCCAGCCCGAACTGCCAAGCCATGTCTTCCCTGGACCGGAAACAAGCATCCTGGGACCGGTTTCGGATTCAAAATCCTCATCAGCCAGGCTATCTTGAATCCAGTGGCCAAGTGAGCAAGGGACTCACGTCTGAGCATACCCTGACAAACTTAGGGCGAACAAAGCGATACAAAAGGGGATGATGGACGGAGCGTTTGAGCAAATCAAACACTCACCCCCAGTCAACTGATCTGGGTTTAATCCATCACCATTCTTCAGCCCACTAAGCCACCCCAGTTCAGACATGGCCATATGCAAATCAGTCTGACCCTGTGCCTCATGGGAACAGTCCAGCCCGAACTGCCAAGCCATGTCTTCCCTGGACCGGAAACAAGCATCCGGTTTCGGATTCATAATCCTCATCAGCCAGGCTATCTTGAATCCAGTGGCCAAGTGAGCAAGGGACTCACGTCTGAGCATACCCTGCCAAACTTAGGGCGAACAAAGCGATACAAAAGGAGATGATGGACGGAGCGTTTGAGCAAATCAAACACTCACCCCCAGTCAACTGATCTGGGTTTAATCCATCACCATTCTTTAGCCCACTAAGCCACCCCAGTTCAGACATGGCCATATGCAAATCAGTCTGACCCTGTGCCTCATGGGAACAGTCCAGCCCGAACTGCCAAGCCATTTCTTCCCTGGACCGGAAACAAGCATCCTGGGACCGGTTTCGGATTCATAATCCTCATCAGCCAGGCTATCTTGAATCCAGTGGCCAAGTGAGCAAGGGACTCACGTCTGAGCATACCCTGCCAAACTTAGGGCGAACAAAGCGATACAAAAGGGGATGATGGACGGAGCGTTTGAGCAAATCAAACACTCACCCCCAGTCAACTGATCTGGGTTTAATCCATCACCATTCTTCAGCCCACTAAGCCACCCCAGTTCAGACATGGCCATATGCAAATCAGTCTGACCCTGTGCCTCATGGGAACAGTCCAGCCCGAACTGCCAAGCCATGTCTTCCCTGGACCGGAAGCAAGCATCCTGGGACCGGTTTCGGATTCATAATCCTCATCAGCCAGGCTATCTTGAATCCAGTGGCCAAGTGAGCAAGGGACTCACGTCTGAGCATACCCTGCCAAACTTAGGGCGAACAAAGCGATACAAAAGGGGATGATGGACGGAGCGTTTGAGCAAATCAAACACTCACCCCCAGTCAACTGATCTGGGTTTAATCCATCACCATTCTTCAGCCCACTAAGCCACCCCAGTTCAGACATGGCCATATGCAAATCAGTCTGACCCTGTGCCTCAAGGGAACAGTCCAGCCCGAACTGCCAAGCCATGTCTTCCCTGGACCGGAAGCAAGCATCCTGGGACCGGTTTCGGATTCATAATCCTCATCAGCCAGGCTATCTTGAATCCAGTGACCAAGTGAGCAAGGGACTCACATCTGAGCATACCCTGCCAAACCTAGGGCGAACAAAGCGATACAAAAGGGGATGATGGAGGGAGCGTTTGAGCAAATCAAACACTCACCCCCAGTCAACTGATCTGGGTTTAATCCATCACCATTCTTTAGCCCACTAAGCCACCCCAGTTCAGACATGGCCATATGCAAATCAGTCTGACCCTGTGCCTCATGGGAACAGTCCAGCCCGAACTGCCAAGCCATGTCTTCCCTGGACCGGAAACAAGCATCCTGGGACCGGTTTCGGATTCATAATCCTCATCAGCCAGGCTATCTTGAATCCAGTGGCCAAGTGAGCAAGGGACTCACGTCTGAGCATACCCTGCCAAACTTAGGGCGAACAAAGCGATACAAAAGGGGATGATGGACGGAGTGTTTGAGCAAATCAAACACTCACCCCCAGTCAACTGATCTGGGTTTAATCCATCACCATTCTTTAGCCCACTAAGCCACCCCAGTTCAGACATGGCCATATGCAAATCAGTCTGACCCTGTGCCTCATGGGAACAGTCCAGCCCGAACTGCCAAGCCATGTCTTCCCTGGACCGGAAACAAGCATCCTGGGACCGTTTCGGATTCATAATCCTCATCAGCCAGGCTATCTTGAATCCAGTGGCCAAGTGAGCAAGGGACTCACGTCTGAGCATACCCTGCCAAACCTAGGGCGAACAAAGCGATACAAAAGGGGATGATGGACGGAGCGTTTGAGCAAGTCAAACACTCACCCCCAGTCAACTGATCTGGGTTTAATCCATCACCATTCTTTAGCCCACTAAGCCACCCCAGTACAGACATGGCCATATGCAAATTAGTCTGACCCTGTGCCTCATGGGAACAGTCCAGCCCGAACTGCCAAGCCATGTCTTCCCTGGACCGGAAATAAGCATCCTGGGACCGGTTTCGGATGCATAATCCTCATCAGCCAGGCTATCTTGAATCCAGTGGCCAAGTGAGCAAGGGACTCACGTCTGAGCATACCCTGCCAAACTTAGGGCGAACAAAGCGATACAAAAGGGGATGATGGACGGAGCGTTTGAGCAAATCAAACACTCACCCCCAGTCAACTGATCTGGGTTTAATCCATCACCATTCTTTAGCCCACTAAGCCACCCCAGTTCAGACATGGCCATATGCAAACCAGTCTGACCCTGTGCCTCATGGGAACAGTCCAGCCCGAACTGCCAAGCCATGTCTTCCCTGGACCGGAAACAAGCATCCTGTGACCGGTTTCGGATTCATAATCCTCATCAGCCAGGCTATCTTGAATCCAGTGGCCAAGTGAGCAAGGGACTCACGTCTGAGCATACCCTGCCAAACTTAGGGCGAACAAAGCGATACAAAAGGGGATGATGGACGGAGCGTTTGAGCAAATCAAACACTCACCCCCAGTCAACTGATCTGGGTTTAATCCATCACCATTCTTTAGCCCACTAAGCCACCCCAGTTCAGACATGGCCATATGCAAACCAGTCTGACCCTGTGCCTCTTGGGAACAGTCCAGCCCGAACTGCCAAGCCATGTCTTCCCTGGACCGGAAACAAGCATCCTGTGACCGGTTTCGGATTCATAATCCTCATCAGCCAGGCTATCTTGAATCCAGTGGCCAAGTGAGCAACGGACTCACGTCTGAGCATACCCTGCCAAACTTAGGGCGAACAAAGCGATACAAAAGGGGATGATGGACGGAGCGTTTGAGCAAATCAAACACTCACCCCCAGTCAACGGATCTGGGTTTAATCCATCACCATTCTTTAGCCCACTAAGCCACCCCAGTTCAGACATGGCCATATGCAAATCAGTCTGACCCTGTGCCTCATGGGAACAGTCCAGCCCGAACTGCCAAGCCATGTCTTCCCTGGACCGGAAACAAGCATCCGGTTTCGGATTCATAATCCTCATCAGCCAGGCTATCTTGAATCCAGTGGCCAAGTGAGCAAGAGACTCACGTCTGAGCATACCCTGCCAAACTTAGGGCGAACAAAGCGATACAAAAGGAGATGATGGACGGAGCGTTTGAGCAAATCAAACACTCACCCCCCGTCAACTGATCTGGGTTTAATCCATCACCATTCTTTAGCCCACTAAGCCACCCCAGTTCAGACATGGCCATATGCAAATCAGTCTGACCCTGTGCCTCATGGGAACAGTCCAGCCCGAACTGCCAGGCCAATTCTTCCCTGGACCGGAAACAAGCATCCTGGGACCGGTTTCGGATTCATAATCCTCATCAGCCAGGCTATCTTGAATCCAGTGGCCAAGTGAGCAAGGGACTCACGTCTGAGCATACCCTGCCAAACTTAGGGCGAACAAAGCGATACAAAAGGGGATGATGGACGGAGCGTTTGAGCAAATCAAACACTCACCCCCAGTCAACTGATCTGGGTTTAATCCATCACCATTCTTCAGCCCACTAAGCCACCCCAGTTCAGACATGGCCATATGCAAATCAGTCTGACCCTGTGCCTCATGGGAACAGTCCAGCCCGAACTGCCAAGCCATGTCTTCCCTGGACCGGAAGCAAGCATCCTGGGACCGGTTTCGGATTCATAATCCTCATCAGCCAGGCTATCTTGAATCCAGTGGCCAAGTGAGCAAGGGACTCACGTCCGAGCATACCCTGCCAAACTTAGGGCGAACAAAGCGATACAAAAGGGGATGATGGACGGAGCGTTTGAGCAAATCAAACACTCACCCCCAATCAACTGATCTGGGTTTAATCCATCACCATTCTTCAGCCCACTAAGCCACCCCAGTTCAGACATGGCCATATGCAAATCAGTCTGAGCCTGTGCCTCAAGGGAACAGTCCAGCCCGAACTGCCAAGCCATGTCTTCCCTGGACCGGAAGCAAGCATCCTGGGACCGGTTTCGGATTCATAATCCTCATCAGCCAGGCTATCTTGAATCCAGTGGCCAAGTGAGCAAGGGACTCACGTCTGAGCATACCCTGCCAAACTTAGGGCGAACAAAGCGATACAAAAGGGGATGATGGACGGAGCGTTTGAGCAAATCAAACACTCACCCCCAGTCAACTGATCTGGGTTTAATCCATCACCATTCTTCAGCCCACTAAGCCACCCCAGTTCAGACATGGCCATATGCAAATCAGTCTGACCCTGTGCCTCAAGGGAACAGTCCAGCCCGAACTGCCAAGCCATGTCTTCCCTGGACCGGAAGCAAGCATCCTGGGACCGGTTTCGGATTCATAATCCTCATCAGCCAGGCTATCTTGAATCCAGTGACCAAGTGAGCAAGGGACTCACATCTGAGCATACCCTGCCAAACCTAGGGCGAACAAAGCGATACAAAAGGGGATGATGGAGGGAGCGTTTGAGCAAATCAAACACTCACCCCCAGTCAACTGATCTGGGTTTAATCCATCACCATTCTTTAGCCCACTAAGCCACCCCAGTTCAGACATGGCCATATGCAAATCAGTCTGACCCTGTGCCTCATGGGAACAGTCCAGCCCGAACTGCCAAGCCATGTCTTCCCTGGACCGGAAACAAGCATCCTGGGACCGGTTTCGGATTCATAATCCTCATCAGCCAGGCTATCTTGAATCCAGTGGCCAAGTGAGCAAGGGACTCACGTCTGAGCATACCCTGCCAAACTTAGGGCGAACAAAGCGATACAAAAGGGGATGATGGATGGAGTGTTTGAGCAAATCAAACACTCACCCCCAGTCAACTGATCTGGGTTTAATCCATCACCATTCTTTAGCCCACTAAGCCACCCCAGTTCAGACATGGCCATATGCAAATCAGTCTGACCCTGTGCCTCATGGGAACAGTCCAGCCCGAACTGCCAAGCCATGTCTTCCCTGGACCGGAAACAAGCATCCTGGGACCGTTTCGGATTCATAATCCTCATCAGCCAGGCTATCTTGAATCCAGTGGCCAAGTGAGCAAGGGACTCACGTCTGAGCATACCCTGCCAAACTTAGGGCGAACAAAGCGATACAAAAGGGGATGATGGACGGAGCGTTTGAGCAAGTCAAACACTCACCCCCAGTCAACTGATCTGGGTTTAATCCATCACCATTCTTTAGCCCACTAAGCCACCCCAGTACAGACATGGCCATATGCAAATTAGTCTGACCCTGTGCCTCATGGGAACAGTCCAGCCCGAACTGCCAAGCCATGTCTTCCCTGGACCGGAAATAAGCATCCTGGGACCGGTTTCGGATGCATAATCCTCATCAGCCAGGCTATCTTGAATCCAGTGGCCAAGTGAGCAAGGGACTCACGTCTGAGCATACCCTGCCAAACTTAGGGCGAACAAAGCGATACAAAAGGGGATGATGGACGGAGCGTTTGAGCAAATCAAACACTCACCCCCAGTCAACTGATCTGGGTTTAATCCATCACCATTCTTTAGCCCACTAAGCCACCCCAGTTCAGACATGGCCATATGCAAACCAGTCTGACCCTGTGCCTCATGGGAACAGTCCAGCCCGAACTGCCAAGCCATGTCTTCCCTGGACCGGAAACAAGCATCCTGTGACCGGTTTCGGATTCATAATCCTCATCAGCCAGGCTATCTTGAATCCAGTGGCCAAGTGAGCAAGGGACTCACGTCTGAGCATACCCTGCCAAACTTAGGGCGAACAAAGCGATACAAAAGGGGATGATGGACGGAGCGTTTGAGCAAATCAAACACTCACCCCCAGTCAACTGATCTGGGTTTAATCCATCACCATTCTTTAGCCCACTAAGCCACCCCAGTTCAGACATGGCCATATGCAAACCAGTCTGACCCTGTGCCTCTTGGGAACAGTCCAGCCCGAACTGCCAAGCCATGTCTTCCCTGGACCGGAAACAAGCATCCTGTGACCGGTTTCGGATTCATAATCCTCATCAGCCAGGCTATCTTGAATCCAGTGGCCAAGTGAGCAAGGGACTCACGTCTGAGCATACCCTGCCAAACTTAGGGCGAACAAAGCGATACAAAAGGGGATGATGGACGGAGCGTTTGAGCAAATCAAACACTCACCCCCAGTCAACGGATCTGGGTTTAATCCATCACCATTCTTTAGCCCACTAAGCCACCCCAGTTCAGACATGGCCATATGCAAATCAGTCTGACCCTGTGCCTCATGGGAACAGTCCAGCCCGAACTGCCAAGCCATGTCTTCCCTGGACCGGAAACAAGCATCCGGTTTCGGATTCATAATCCTCATCAGCCAGGCTATCTTGAATCCAGTGGCCAAGTGAGCAAGAGACTCACGTCTGAGCATACCCTGCCAAACTTAGGGCGAACAAAGCGATACAAAAGGAGATGATGGACGGAGCGTTTGAGCAAATCAAACACTCACCCCCAGTCAACTGATCTGGGTTTAATCCATCACCATTCTTTAGCCCACTAAGCCACCCCAGTTCAGACATGGCCATATGCAAATCAGTCTGACCCTGTGCCTCATGGGAACAGTCCAGCCCGAACTGCCAAGCCAATTCTTCCCTGGACCGGAAACAAGCATCCTGGGACCGGTTTCGGATTCATAATCCTCATCAGCCAGCCTATCTTGAATCCAGTGGCCAAGTGAGCAAGGGACTCACGTCTGAGCATACCCTGCCAAACTTAGGGCGAACAAAGCGATACAAAAGGGGATGATGGACGGAGCGTTTGAGCAAATCAAACACTCACCCCCAGTCAACTGATCTGGGTTTAATCCATCACCATTCTTCAGCCCACTAAGCCACCCCAGTTCAGACATGGCCATATGCAAATCAGTCTGACCCTGTGCCTCATGGGAACAGTCCAGCCCGAACTGCCAAGCCATGTCTTCCCTGGACCGGAAGCAAGCATCCTGGGACCGGTTTCGGATTCATAATCCTCATCAGCCAGGCTATCTTGAATCCAGTGGCCAAGTGAGCAAGGGACTCACGTCCGAGCATACCCTGCCAAACTTAGGGCGAACAAAGCGATACAAAAGGGGATGATGGACGGAGCGTTTGAGCAAATCAAACACTCACCCCCAATCAACTGATCTGGGTTTAATCCATCACCATTCTTCAGCCCACTAAGCCACCCCAGTTCAGACATGGCCATATGCAAATCAGTCTGAGCCTGTGCCTCAAGGGAACAGTCCAGCCCGAACTGCCAAGCCATGTCTTCCCTGGACCGGAAGCAAGCATCCTGGGACCGGTTTCGGATTCATAATCCTCATCAGCCAGGCTATCTTGAATCCAGTGGCCAAGTGAGCAAGGGACTCACATCTGAGCATACCCTGCCAAACCTAGGGCGAACAAAGCGATACAAAAGGGGATGATGGAGGGAGCGTTTTAGCAAATCAAACACTCACCCCCAGTCAACTGATCTGGGTTTAATCCATCACCATTCTTTAGCCCACTAAGCCACCCCAGTTCAGACATGGCCATATGCAAATCAGTCTGACCCTGTGCCTCATGGGAACAGTCCAGCCCGAACTGCCAAGCCATGTCTTCCCTGGACCGGAAACAAGCATCCTGGGACCGGTTTCGGATTCATAATCCTCATCAGCCAGGCTATCTTGAATCCAGTGGCCAAGTGAGCAAGGGACTCACGTCTGAGCATACCCTGCCAAACTTAGGGCGAACAAAGCGATACAAAAGGGGATGATGGACGGAGTGTTTGAGCAAATCAAACACTCACCCCCAGTCAACTGATCTGGGTTTAATCCATCACCATTCTTTAGCCCACTAAGCCACCCCAGTTCAGACATGGCCATATGCAAATCAGTCTGACCCTGTGCCTCATGGGAACAGTCCAGCCCGAACTGCCAAGCCATGTCTTCCCTGGACCGGAAACAAGCATCCTGGGACCGTTTCGGATTCATAATCCTCACCAGCCAGGCTATCTTGAATCCAGTGGCCAAGTGAGCAAGGGACTCACGTCTGAGCATACCCTGCCAAACTTAGGGCGAACAAAGCGATACAAAAGGGGATGATGGACGGAGCGTTTGAGCAAGTCAAACACTCACCCCCAGTCAACTGATCTGGGTTTAAACCATCACCATTCTTTAGCCCACTAAGCCACCCCAGTACAGACATGGCCATATGCAAATTAGTCTGACCCTGTGCCTCATGGGAACAGTCCAGCCCGAACTGCCAAGCCATGTCTTCCCTGGACCGGAAATAAGCATCCTGGGACCGGTTTCGGATTCATAATCCTCATCAGCCAGGCTATCTTGAATCCAGTGGCCAAGTGAGCAAGGGACTCACGTCTGAGCATACCCTGCCAAACTTAGGGCGAACAAAGCGATACAAAAGGGGATGATGGACGGAGCGTTTGAGCAAATCAAACACTCACCCCCAGTCAACTGATCTGGGTTTAATCCATCACCATTCTTTAGCCCACTAAGCCACCCCAGTTCAGACATAGCCATATGCAAACCAGTCTGACCCTGTGCCTCATGGGAACAGTCCAGCCCGAACTGCCAAGCCATGTCTTCCCTGGACCGGAAACAAGCATCCTGTGACCGGTTTCGGATTCATAATCCTCATCAGCCAGGCTATCTTGAATCCAGTGGCCAAGTGAGCAAGGGACTCACGTCTGAGCATACCCTGCCAAACTTAGGGCGAACAAAGCGATACAAAAGGGGATGATGGACGGAGCGTTTGAGCAAATCAAACACTCACCCCCAGTCAACGGATCTGGGTTTAATCCATCACCATTCTTTAGCCCACTAAGCCACCCCAGTTCAGACATGGCCATATGCAAATCAGTCTGACCCTGTGCCTCATGGGAACAGTCCAGCCCGAACTGCCAAGCCATGTCTTCCCTGGACCGGAAACAAGCATCCGGTTTCGGATTCATAATCCTCATCAGCCAGGCTATCTTGAATCCAGTGGCCAAGTGAGCAAGAGACTCACGTCTGAGCATACCCTGCCAAACTTAGGGCGAACAAAGCGATACAAAAGGAGATGATGGACGGAGCGTTTGAGCAAATCAAACACTCACCCCCAGTCAACTGATCTGGGTTTAATCCATCACCATTCTTTAGCTCACTAAGCCACCCCAGTTCAGACATGGCCATATGCAAATCAGTCTGACCCTGTGCCTCATGGGAACAGTCCAGCCCGAACTGCCAAGCCATTTCTTCCCTGGACCGGAAACAAGCATCCTGGGACCGGTTTCGGATTCATAATCCTCATCAGCCAGGCTATCTTGAATCCAGTGGCCAAGTGAGCAAGGGACTCACGTCTGAGCATACCCTGCCAAACTTAGGGCGAACAAAGCGATACAAAAGGGGATGATGGACGGAGCGTTTGAGCAAATCAAACACTCACCCCCAGTCAACTGATCTGGGTTTAATCCATCACCATTCTTCAGCCCACTAAGCCACCCCAGTTCAGACATGGCCATATGCAAATCAGTCTGACCCTGTGCCTCATGGGAACAGTCCAGCCCGAACTGCCAAGCCATGTCTTCCCTGGACCGGAAGCAAGCATCCTGGGACCGGTTTCGGATTCATAATCCTCATCAGCCAGGCTATCTTGAATCCAGTGGCCAAGTGAGCAAGGGACTCACGTCTGAGCATACCCTGCCAAACTTAGGGCGAACAAAGCGATACAAAAGGGGATGATGGACGGAGCGTTTGAGCAAATCAAACACTGACCCCCAGTCAACTGATCTGGGTTTAATCCATCACCATTCTTTAGCCCATTAAGCCACCCCAGTTCCGACATGGCCATATGCAAATCAGTCTGACCCTGTGCCTCATGGAAACAGTCCAGCCCGAACTGCCAAGCCATGTCTTCCCTGGACCGGAAACAAGCATCCTGGGACCGGTTTCGGATTCATAATCCTCATCAGCCAGGCTATCTTGAATCCAGTGGCCAAGTGAGCAAGGGACTCACGTCTGAGCATACCCTGCCAAACTTAGGGTGAACAAAGCGATACAAAAGGGGATGATGGACGGAGCGTTTGAGCAAATCAAACACTCACCCCCAGTCAACTGATCTGGGTTTAATCCATCACCATTCTTTAGCCCACTAAGCCACCCCAGTTCAGACATGGCCATATGCAAATCAGTCTGACCCTGTGCCTCATGGGAACAGTCCAGCCCGAACTGCAAAGCCATGTCTTCCCTGGACCGGAAACAAGCATCCTGGGACCGGTTTCGGACTCATAATCCTCATCAGCCAGGCTATCTTGAATCCAGTGGCCAAGTGAGCAAGGGACTCACGTCTGAGCATACCCTGCCAAACTTAGGGCGAACAAAGCGATACAAAAGGGGATGATGGACGGAGCGTTTGAGCAAATCAAACACTCACCCCCAGTCAACTGATCTGGCTTTAATCCATCACCATTCTTTAGCCCACTAAGCCACCCCAGTTCAGACATGGCCATATGCAAACCAGTCTGACCCTGTGCCTCATGGGAACAGTCCAGCCCGAACTGCCAAGCCATGTCTTCCCTGGACCGGAAACAAGCATCCTGTGACCGGTTTCGGATTCATAATCCTCATCAGCCAGGCTATCTTGAATCCAGTGGCCAAGTGAGCAAGGGACTCACGTCTGAGCATACCCTGCCAAACTTAGGGCGAACTGTGGAAAATAATTGGGGGGCACTACCAACCAGAATATAAGATCCTTAATTATTGCCCGGCGGTGTCGCCTCTTGAACCCACAAAGAAGTTAAACTATTGAAGAGGCAGGCGCTGGAGACTGGAAGGCGGGAAACAAGGTTTTTATTCTCTCCGGAGGAGAACACAACGAAACGGACAGAAGGTATCGTTCTGAGGTGCTCTAACTGCATCCCTGAGGCCTGGCCTCTTATACACAAGTTTATCTTTTTATTGCATGTAACACATTCTCGTCGATACTTTGATGTACGGAAAGACATCCTCCGAATCCCCCCTTCCCAGCCCGTTCCCACGCAAGGTTACAGTGGGAGTCCCCGCCCCGTTCACAACAGGTGATGATCATCGCGCAGCTGGATATTCCGCCGATTCACGGAGTGTGTGGGGTTTGATCGGATCTCGTAGGGCGGGGGGCTTTGATCAACCCGGGGATCCCTTGCTGGGGGGAAACTTTCTATTGCACGGGGAGGGGCAAGGAACAGTATCGGCAGAGCTGGGTGTCGGCCTGGGAACGAGGAAGACGAACGGGCACACGGGGAAAAAAGGGGTTTGCATCAAAGGGCCGGGGATCATAAATGGGAAGAAGGGAGGTGTCGCGCTGAGAACAGGACGAGGGCCTGGGGCAGAGCAGCGCTGAAGAGGGGTTTTTATGATTCGCGGCAGGTGCAGGCAGGGGGGTTGTCAGTATGCGGGGGATGCCGGCGAAGCTAGGAGTGGGAGAGAGGCGCGCTGGCTCTCGGCGGGAGCAGGGAAGCCATGGTGTTCAAAATGGCGGCTGTTTTACGCGCACAAAAAGGTTAAGGAGAGCAAGAGGGCGCCGATAATGTTGACGGTCTCAGTCCAACTTTCAACAGTCCCCCCTTTTCAACATATCTAGCCACCTTGCTTTACTCAATGTCAATTTTCATCAAATTTCTAACTTCGGTATCATACAATGCTCTCATATGTTCGCTTCCAATGTCCACAGTTTTGGGAAAAATGCAACTCGCACATAGAGAACACATAGGTGGCAGACATTGAATTCCTAAGCATAGGCCACATATTACAACTACGGGAATCATGATAATGGTGAGTAGTCTCCAGCCCCAGCTTTTGACGGTGTCCCAGAACCAACCACCAAGCGACCATTCTTCTTGCTCTTGGTGAACTTCCGAAGAGAGTCTGTGAAGATGTTCGATGGCTTTGTACACTGAGGGTGAGTTGTCCGGTATGTATGTACAACAGCTGGACCCAATAATGCGGCATGCTCCTCCACGGTCCGCCAGAACCACATCTAGAACGAGGCGGTTCTGAAGAGCCACCAAACGGACCGCTTGGAGTTCGGCAGTGTTGTTGGCAAAGATGCCCGCTGTGATGTTCATGGTTGTCTCGACTGCCTGAGTCAAATGTCGGATGGCACGGCTGTTTGCCATCGGGCCCCAGAGGGGGACGAGTCCTTTCATAGCATCGAGGAACTGCGCCCCTGTTGAGTCGGCTTGCTCAACGTCTTTGGCTCGTTTTTGCCTGTGGTGATTCGCTGGGGCCACATAAGTTGGAGGAAGGACGAAGGAGATGTAGCAAGTGCCCCCCCAGCCTTTGGGGAGCCAGGTGTAGGCCTTCGTGCCGCAGATGAAATACATGTTTGGGGATGACACAAAGGAAGGTGGATCCGTGGAATCCAGAGTTCTGGTAAAGCGGCAAGCGCTGCGACCCACCAGCTGTGTCCCAAGTCCTTCTACACACATGTGGCCTGTGACGTTGATGACCGTCAGGGCCACAGTCAGAGTGGCAGCCGTTCGTTTCCGCAGATAGGAGAAGGTGGGTCTGGTTGGATTGTTGAACACCTGCATTTCGATTCGTTCTTTAGCCGGGATGTCCATTTGGATCGAGTCGCTGGGGGTCAGCGGGCAGAAGTGTGTCTTTGTCTTGTTTCGCCCGGCCCCATGAGAAGAATGTGCTGCAGTTCTGCTGGAGGTGGCATTGCCCGTATAGCTCTCTTGCAGGAGGATCAGCCAGGCAAGGCAGGAGCCGTGGACAGAGAAGGGTGAAGGGATGAATGGTATTGAATGTCCAGTGGCATGGGGTAGCAACCCACAGATCCAGCAGTTGGTGGTATTGGTGGCAAGATTGTGCTGGTGAAGTAGCTGCACGAAAGAGTTGTTCCAAAACTCCTTTCGCCTCTCTCTTAGTTGAGGAGAGAGCGAAATTAGATAATGTTCCTTCATGGTGGTAAGCTGAGCAGTGGTTAGGAATGTTTCGTGAGCAGGTGCGTGTTCTTCCATAATCCAGAGCGTAGTCATGAGGAGAAAACAGAGGAGGATTACGATGAAGAGTGCAATTGTCTTTGAGCTATGGAGTCTGTCTATTCTCGGATTTCTGTAGTGGGTATTTCCTGCTGTCTCCGTCGGCTTCTTATTTGGCGCTTCCATCATCTTCTTATCTGGCGCTTCCATCATCTTCGTCTTCAAGGTGCTCGGTAGTGGGCAGGACCACAGACTTAGTTTTAGCTTCTCTCCAGGTAACCCTTGGTAGTTTGGGTCACCGTTCTGAGATCCTTTAACCTAGTCCGTGGCCTACTTAGCCGAAGCTCCCTCCTTTCGACGCAGGAAATACCCTTCTCGAGATGGCACAGTGGGGTCAGGATGTTTTGAAAGTTCAAGTGTCTCAGTATCAGGGTAGCAGTTCAACGATGGTCGGTCCTGGTTCAGGAGCTCTTCTTGGGTGTTGACGGTGTCTGTCGTGGCCAGGGCTGGAGAGACCTTTTTGCAGTGATGAGCGTGCAGCCAGTGTTTCTTCCCCTCCACTCGAAGTGCGGTCCGAGTGGTGATCAGCACTTGCCAGGGGCCCGTCCACCGGGGTTCCAAACTCTTTGATCGCTGAAAATTTCGGATCAGCACGAAGTCCCCCGGCTGGATGGCGTGACCCGGACCCCTGGAAGCATCGTGGATGGCCTGCTGCACCTGCTGATGAAGGACAGACAAAGTTTCAGTCAATTTGTACAGATAATCAGACATTAGGACATCCGGAACGTCATGAATGGAAGTTGGTTTCGGGGCAGACCAGACGCTCATGGGTCGACCGAAGACAACTTCATAAGGGGTTAAGTGATGTCGGGTGGGGGTAGAGCGCATCGATAGCAATGCCAATGGGAGGGCGTCTGGCCATTTCAGGCCCGTCGTAGCCACTATTTTGGCCAGTTTAAGCTTTAGTGTGGCATTGTGTCGTTCGACAAGCCCAGCAGATTGAGGGTGGAAGACTGCGTGGAATTTCTGTTTAATACCCAGCCCATTTAGGATGAGCTGGATAACTTTGGCTACAAAGTGGGGGCCATTATCACTCCATAAAACACGACAGAGGCCATAACGGGGGAAAAACTCCTTTAACAGAACCTTTGCAGTGGCCATAGCGGTGTTGTCACGGGTTGGATATGCTTCCACCCACTTGCTAAATGCGCACACCACGACGAGTACATATTTCAGGCCTTGGCATCTGTCTAGCTGGATGTAGTCCATCTGCAGGATTTCAAATGGGTGGTTTGGGACCCCAAATCCCCCCCGGGGTACTACAGTTCCTTTCCCGGGGTTGTGTTGCAGGCATATTAAGCATTGTTGGACCAGGCGTTTGGCGGAATCTGGGATCTTGTCATTGTGCCAAACCCTGGAGACAAGTTCGATCATGGGGGCTGATCCTATGTGGGCAGGGGAGTGTGCCATGGTTAATATGGGAATCAAGTACGAATCAGGTAGCAACCATCTGTTCGTGTCTTTTGTCCGCCAGCAGCCTTCATCGTCTTTCAATCCCACCCGTGTCCATTCAGTCAATTCGTGTTGTGTGCTAGTCGTTTGTATGTCTCTAATTGTGTCCTTGGCGTCAGTCCAGATTTCTGCTTGTGACCTGGTCACGTACATATGTGTTGTCGTTCTATTTTCAGCTGTCGT
Organism: Lissotriton helveticus; assembly: GCF_964261635.1. Taxonomy (NCBI): domain Eukaryota; kingdom Metazoa; phylum Chordata; class Amphibia; order Caudata; family Salamandridae; genus Lissotriton; species Lissotriton helveticus. Next base: position 174,992,969 of record NC_136061.1, read on the forward strand.
TCGGGCGGTGATGTCGGCTAGTGCATTTCCCTGTCCAATAATGTCTGTCACTTTCTTGTGTGCCTGGCATTTGATAACGGCAAGTTTGTTGGGGAGGAGGACAGCTTCGATTAAGGCGGAGACTAAATCCCCATGCAAAATGGGTGTGCCGTGTGAGGTCAAGTATCCTCTCTCCCTCCAGAGGAGCCCAAAATGGTGAACCACCCCGAAGGCATACTGGCTGTCGGTGTAAATGTTCGCTGTGGTTCCTGTTGCCAGGATGCAGGCTCGCGTCAAAGCAATCAGTTCCGCTGCCTGGGCAGATCGCTGGGTGATGCGGGCTGTTTCTACTACAGTTCGAGCCGTGGTGACTGCATAGGCAGCGGAAGTGGTACCATCGGAGAGTTTGATGCAAGAACCGTCCACCCACAACTCCCCGTCGGGGTCAGGGAAAGCTGTGTCTCTGAGATCGACCCTACTCCTGGTCTGTTCGTCCGTAAGAGTCACGCAGTCATGTACGGGGTGCACATTGGGATCGTTCTCTGGCAAGGGTAACAGAGTTGCTGGGTTCAGTGTGGTGCATCTTTTCAGGGTGATAAGGGGGGCAAGCAAGGTCAGTTCGTATCCAGTCAGTCGTGCACTCGTCAGATGTTGCGTCTTGGTTTGGTTCAGGAGGGTGTCGACTGCATGGGGTACCAGTACCGTGAGGGAATTCGAGAGTACAATCCCCTCACTCTGTCGGATAGAGACTGCAGCAGCAGCTACAGCTCGAAGGCAGGCAGGCAAGGCTCTGGCGACAGGGTCAAGAGTGGCAGAGAAGTAAGCGCACGGTCGTTGCTTAGGGCCGATGGCCTGGGTCAGGACAGATAAAGCGCACCCCTCCCTTTCGTGAGTGTAAAGGGAGAAGGGCTTTTTGTAATCAGGGGTACCCAGGACAGGGGCTGAGCAAAGGGCATCTCGTAGTTCTGTGAAGGAAGTTTGACACTCAGGAGTCCAAGGGAGTGGGAAAGGGACGTCTTTGTTTAGCAGAGAAAGCAGTGGTTTTACAACGAGGCTGAAGTTTGGTAACCATTGTCGGCAGAAGGAGGTGAGGCCTAATAGGGAGCGAACCTGCTTCTGGGTTTTAGGGACAGGGGTATCTAGAATGGTTTGGATTCGATCAGGGGTGAGTTTTCTTCCATCTTTGGACAAAAGGTGGCCTAGGTAAGTGACCTGGGGTAGGCAGAATTGCAACTTCTTCTTGGAGACCTTGTGGCCATTTTCCGCAAGGAAGTGCAAGAGTTGAATGGTGGCGGTAACCGCTAGAGGGGTGGTGTCGGCTGCCAAAAGGATGTCATCGACATATTGTACCAACACCACCCCGTCGGGTAACTGGACTTGGTCTAGTTGTCTTTTGAGGGCCTGGCTGTAGATGCTAGGGCTTTCCGTGTAGCCTTGAGGCGCTCGGCAAAACCTATATGAGCGGGCTTTTAGGGTAAAGCCGAAGAGATATCGGCTGTCTGGGTGGATGGGGATGGAGAAGAATGCGTTCTTGAGGTCGATGACGGAAAAGGTGGTGGCAGTGGATGGAATCAAGGTCAGGATGGTGGTGATGTCTGAGACCACAGGGTACTGGGGTACCACCACTTTGTTGATCTCTCGGAGGTCGATGATGAAACGGTATGCTCTCTCATCTCCCTCTCCCTGCTTCTTGATAATGGGCAAGATAGGGCTGTTGCAAACGTTGCTAACCACTTCCTCTACCACTCCTGCGTCTATCAGTGACTGGATAATCATTACCAATGCCTTCTCGCCCTCTGGCGATATCCGATATTGTGGGAGTTTTGGGAGTGTTGCGTCTGGTCGGACAGTAATGTGCACTGGGTCAATTAACATACGCCCTACGTCCGAATCCGCTTTGGCCCACAGATACGGAGGTAGAGTGTCAAGCAGGGACGCGTCAACGTCGGTGATGGAAAACATGTGTCGGGGGGAACAATGTCTAAGCAGAATGGGGTTGTCGTAAAGAAACACTCGAACTCCATCTTGAGAACACCTAATCGTCGCTCGGAAGTGTTTCAGTAAGTCAAGTCCCATAATGGCGTCAGGGCTATTGGAGGAAAGCAAGAACGTGGTGTCGGTGGTGTTGTTTTCTACGTCAAAGAGAATCGGGGCAGACAAAGGGTTGGTGGAGGGCGTTCCATCGAAACCTGTCGATGTTATGAGTGAGCCAGACAAGGGTGCCCTTGGAATCAGTCGTTTAGATAACGCACTACGTGTTGCGCCAGTGTCTACCAGAAATGGAGACTTGGTACCCAGGACCTTAGCAGTGACGTAAGGGCCCTGCTGGTCAACATAGAGCTCGACTGGATCCCTCCCTCGCCCTTGGCTGTCCTATGCGAAGGTGTGAGTATCGTCATAGTCAGATTGTTGATATTGGTTCTGCCTGGGTCGATCGAACGTATTTGGTCTGCTTGTTCTGTCATTAGTCGCGTCATTTGGGGGCCCTCGTTGTTGTCCCTTAGGTCTCGGTCCGTTTGCTACGTCCCTGGGGTCTTTGTTTCTGATCATTTCCAGAAGAACTGGGCACTGGGATTTCCAATGGCCAGTCCCTTTGCAGAAAGCGCACTGGTCTTCTCTAAGGTCTGTGCGTCCACTGTAGGAAGTCACAGTGCGGTCCTGGGGAAATGTAGTCTTAGGGACGTTTGTCTGGTAGTTTCCCCGGTATTGGTCTCGTCCTATAGTCACCCCTTGCAGTTTTGCAATCATCACCCTCTCTTTTAAGTCCTTCTTCTTTTTCTCTGTCGCCCTATCGTTTTCATTTTTCTGATGCTCATAATATTGGGCCATTTGGAGAATCGCTGTAGGTTTGGAGGCTGCCCAACTACTCTCGCTGGCCTGTAGTTTCTGGGAGATTTCCGATGATAGGCCCTTAACATAATTCTGGACAAACAGATGGTGTCCGGTTGCAGTGGTCATGTCCTGGCCGCTGTAATCGGAGAACACCGTTTCAAACCGGGAGAAGTATTCCGATACATCCTCCTGGGGTTTTTGGCGACAGGCTGTTACTATTGACCAGTCCACTTTCTTTTCTGGGATTAGGGTTTTTAATTTCTCTACGATTTTATCTGGGAGGTCTAGAATGGATTTCAACGGCTTTTGTCCTGGTCCCCGTTGTTTGTCCAGGTCATCGAGTTGTGACCAGGTATGTCCAAACAGCTCAAGGTGGTCGACTTTCCGGATTTGCTTCCACACATCAGCTGGTAGACATAACCCGAAGAACAAGTCGATGTCAGCCAGGGTCATGATCGTTGAACCCAGGGCTGTACCCAATTCAGTATAGAAGGCAGTGGGGTTTTTACGTAGGTCGGGTAGAGATTTCCGGAATGTCAGTATCTCTTGCCGGTCCCATGGCTGGTAGACCCAGTTGTATACTACCCTTCCCTTCGCATCTTGGTTGTTTGCATCATCGTGAGTCCCTGTACCCCGAGGAGGAACCCAGTAAGGGGCAGCCTCACGTATCGGCATCATGGTGTTAGATTGCTCGGTTTGTGGTTCGGCCACTACGGAGGCTGCGGATTTAGCTCCCGGCTTTTGTTCAGTGAGGTGGCGGAAAACCTCAAGCGTACGCGTAAGGAGGTCCGACACATCACACTCGCCCTCATCCCCGATATCGACCTTCCGGTACAGAGTCCTTAGGCTCTCGGGACCTTTGTCTCGATATCGGTCCTCGTATGCATTCAAGACATGATAACACAGTCGTACGGTAAAATGTCGTCTGTGACTCCCTGTATACGAGCTGAACATATCTGTGATGTACTCTTCATCATCCTTCCTTTCTACCAGTGTCCTTGCTATTTTGTCGATCCCCGCTCGCTCATCTTTGTCTAGTCTGTTTGTTCTTGCAGGGCCAGCCCCTCGAGTCTCATGGTCGTCTAACGTTGTTGTTGATGCGGGTTTTAATACAAGGGGTTCGGCTGGCACAGAGGCCATTGGGGCCGACGCTGTGGCGGTACCTTCGTTTGTACCTGGGGGTGGCGCGTGCTGCGCCAAGGGTTGAGAAGGGGCATATGGAGGGGGCATGTAGATGATAGGAGGACCTAACAGCAGGTCCTCATTGGCTTGTCGTTTCGAGGGTAAATCAGGGTAGAGCATGGAGGGGGTTCTAACCGGACACTGGCTTGGCGTTTCCATTTCTAGTTTCTGTTTAGCTTTCTCTCTTTCCTTTATCTCTTTTTTTAGTTTCTGAGCAGCTAGGTGGGCTGCTTTTCGCAGCTCTTTTTCCAACCTACTCTCAGTTTTCTTTTTACGTTGTTCAGTTTCTTTTCGCCACATGCCGAAGCTGTCAAGCATAGTAGGTGTTGTCTTGTTTTTACCCAGGGCAGTTTCTAGCGTTTTTATTTTATCATCATCGAAGGATCCTATCAGGGGCCATTGACTTTCTTGACCCTTTTTTGTATATTTATGCCATAGTTTACTATAGGCTATAGCGGTCAATCCATGCTTCATGAACATGTCCTTATTAGGGGTGCCTTCCAGTGGGGCTGGATGGTCCATCTCTAATAGGCGGTCCGGGCTAAACAGGCTACTAATCAGTGGGGAGAAGACAGACATGACGGCTCGTAACGAGGGACTAAAAAGTCAGCACTGCCTATCTTATCACTAGGTGCAAAGACTGGACAGAATATTTCTATTCTACGTTGTTTGCAGGCAGTGAATACCTCATGGATCAAAAATAACAAAAGACCAATAAATAACAATGGGGAGAATGAGCAGGTCCGCAAAGATCTGCGTTACCTACCCTTTTCACTATCTGCAAAAAGGGTGGTCTCTTCCCTGTTTGCAGACAGGGAATCTCCAGGAAACAATAGTTTTGCGAACAACAGTTCAGTTTCAAGTGATTATTGAGTGGGGGAGAAAAAATAAGCACGGCTGCTGCCCTACCTATCCTCCACTGCTTGCAAAGAGAGAGCCCGTTGTTTCTCCGTTTGCAGACAGTGAATCTCCAAATAAATAAAAAGAGCAATACTAGTATTTTTTAAACAAACAAGCAATCAAGCAATTATTTCGCGACTTGTCGTGGTTACACGACCTTACCCGGACCGCATGGACAGTTTCCTGTCTTCCGAATCCAGCGCCCGATCGTCCTCTCTTCTTCGTTATCCTCGCGGCACTCCTGATGGTTCCCAGTCAGGACCGTAGATCACTCGAGAGAGGTCTGTTCGGAACCAGTGAAGTTCGGATGATCGGCTGTCAGACGAGGGTCTATCGGACAGACGCGTTCCCGATCGTTGCAGTCGTTCACTTTGTCGTCAGGACCTCTCCCACTGGATCCATGGGTCGCTGATGGGCCCCACGTTGGGCGCCAATTGTGGAAAATAATTGGGGGGCACTACCAACCAGAATATAAGATCCTTAAGTATTGCCCGGCGGTGTCGCCTCTTGAACCCACAAAGAAGTTAAACTATTGAAGAGGCAGGCGTTGGAGACTGGAAGGCGGGAAACAAGGTTTTTATTCTCTCCGGAGGAGAACACAACGAAACGGACAGAAGGTATCGTTCTGAGGTGCTCTAACTGCATCCCTGAGGCCTGGCCTCTTATACACAAGTTTATCTTTTTATTGCATGTAACACATTCTCGTCGATACTTTGATGTACGGAAAGACATCCTCCGAATCCCCCCTTCCCAGCCCGTTCCCACGCAAGGTTACAGTGGGAGTCCCCGCCCCGTTCACAACAGGTGATGATCATCGCGCAGCTGGATATTCCGCCGATTCACGGAGTGTGTGGGGTTTGATCGGATCTCGTAGGGCGGGGGGCTTTGATCAACCCGGGGATCCCTTGCTGGGGGGAAACTTTCTATTGCACGGGGAGGGGCAAGGAACAGTATCGGCAGAGCTGGGTGTCGGCCTGGGAACGAGGAAGACGAACGGGCACACGGGGAAAAAGGGGGTTTGCATCAAAGGGCCGGGGATCATAAATGGGAAGAAGGGAGGTGTCGCGCTGAGAACAGGACGAGGGCCTGGGGCAGAGCAGCGCTGAAGAGGGGTTTTTATGATTCGCGGCAGGTGCAGGCAGGGGGGTTGTCAGTATGCGGGGGATGCCGGCGAAGCTAGGAGTGGGAGAGAGGCGCGCTGGCTCTCGGCGGGAGCAGGGAAGCCATGGTGTTCAAAATGGCGGCTGTTTTACGCGCACAAAAAGGTTAAGGAGAGCAAGAGGGCGCCGATAATGTTGACGGTCTCAGTCCAACTTTCAACAGAACAAAGCGATACAAAAGGGGATGATGGACGGAGCGTTTGAGCAAATCAAACACTCACCCCCAGTCAACTGATCTGGGTTTAATCCATCACCATTCTTCAGCCCACTAAGCCACCCCAGTTCAGACATGGCCATATGCAAATCAGTCTGACCCTGTGCCTCATGGGAACAGTCCAGCCCGAACTGCCAAGCCATGTCTTCCCTGGACCGGAAGCAAGCATCCTGGGACCGGTTTCGGATTCATAATCCTCATCAGCCAGGCTATCTTGAATCCAGTGGCCAAGTGAGCAAGGGACTCACGTCTGAGCATACCCTGCCAAACTTAGGGCGAACAAAGCGATACAAAAGGGGATGATGGACGGAGCGTTTGAGCAAATCAAACACTCACCCCCAGTCAACTGATCTGGGTTTAATCCATCACCATTCTTTAGCCCATTAAGCCACCCCAGTTCCGACATGGCCATATGCAAATCAGTCTGACCCTGTGCCTCATGGAAACAGTCCAGCCCGAACTGCCAAGCCATGTCTTCCCTGGACCGGAAACAAGCATCCTGGGACCGGTTTCGGATTCATAATCCTCATCAGCCAGGCTATCTTGAATCCAGTGGCCAAGTGAGCAAGGGACTCACGTCTGAGCATACCCTGCCAAACTTAGGGCGAACAAAGCGATACAAAAGGGGATGATGGACGGAGCGTTTGAGCAAATCAAACACTCACCCCCAGGCAACTGATCTCGGTTTAATCCATCACCATTCTTTAGCCCACTAAGCCACCCCAGTTCAGACATGGCCATATGCAAATCAGTCTGACCCTGTGCCTCATGGGAACAGTCCAGCCCGAACTGCAAAGCCATGTCTTCCCTGGACCGGAAACAAGCATCCTGGGCCGGTTTCGGACTCATAATCCTCATCAGCCAGGCTATCTTGAATCCAGTGGCCAAGTGAGCAAGGGACTCACGTCTGAGCATACCCTGCCAAACTTAGGGCAAACAAAGCGATACAAAAGGGGATGATGGACGGAGCGTTTGAGCAAATCAAACACTCACCCCCAGTCAACTGATCTGGGTTTAATCCATCACCATTCTTTAGCCCACTAAGCCACCCCAGTTCAGACATGGCCATATGCAAATCAGTCTGACCCTGTGCCTCATGGGAACAGTCCAGCCCGAACTGCCAAGCCATGTCTTCCCTGGACCGGAAACAAGCATCCTGGGACCGGTTTCGGATTCATAATCCTCATCAGCCAGGCTATCTTGAATCCAGTGGCCAAGTGAGCAAGGGACTCACGTCTGAGCATACCCTGCCAAACTTAGGGCGAACAAAGCGATACAAAAGGGGATGATGGACGGAGCGTTTGAGCAAATCAAACACTCACCCCCAGTCAACTGATCTGGGTTTAATCCATCACCATTCTTTAGCCCACTAAGCCACCCCAGTTCAGACATGGCCATATGCAAATCAGTCTGACCCTGTGCCTCATGGGAACAGTCCAGCCCGAACTGCCAAGCCATGTCTTCCCTGGACCGGAAACAAGCATCCTGGGACCGGTTTCGGATTCATAATCCTCATCAGCCGGGCTATCTTGAATCCAGTGGCCAAGTGAGCAAGGGACTCACGTCTGAGCATACCCTGCCAAACTTAGGGCGAACAAAGCGATACAAAAGGGGATGATGGACGGAGCGTTTGAGCAAATCAAACACTCACCCCCAGTCAACTGATCTGGGTTTAATCCATCACCATTCTTTAGCCCACTAAGCCACCCCAGTTCAGACATGGCCATATGCAAATCAGTCTGACCCTGTGCCTCATGGGAACAGTCCAGCCCGAACTGCCAAGCCATGTCTTCCCTGGACCGGAAACAAGCATCCTGGGACCGGTTTCGGATTCATAATCCTCATCAGCCAGGCTATCTTGAATCCAGTGGCCAAGTGAGCAAGGGACTCACGTCTGAGCATACCCTGACAAACTTAGGGCGAACAAAGCGATACAAAAGGGGATGATGGACGGTGCGTTTGAGCAAATCAAACACTCACCCCCAGTCAACTGATCTGGGTTTAATCCATCACCATTCTTTAGCCCACTAAGCCACCCCAGTTCAGACATGGCCATATGCAAATCAGTCTGACCCTGTGCCTCATGGGAACAGTCCAGCCCGAACTGCCAAGCCATGTCTTCCCTGGACCGGAAACAAGCATCCTGGGACCGGTTTCGGATTCATAATCCTCATCAGCCAGGCTATCTTGAATCCAGTGGCCAAGTGAGCAAGGGACTCACGTCTGAGCATACCCTGCCAAACTTAGGGCGAACAAAGCGATACAAAAGGGGATGATGGACGGAGCGTTTGAGCAAATCAAACACTCACCCCCAGTCAACTGATCTGGGTTTAATCCATCACCATTCTTCAGCCCACTAAGCCACCCCAGTTCAGACATGGCCATATGCAAATCAGTCTGACCCTGTGCCTCAAGGGAACAGTCCAGCCCGAACTGCCAAGCCATGTCTTCCCTGGACCAGAAGCAAGCATCCTGGGACCGGTTTCGGATTCATAATCCTCATCAGCCAGGCTATCTTGAATCCAGTGGCCAAGTGAGCAAGGGACTCACATCTGAGCATACCCTGCCAAACCTAGGGCGAACAAAGCGATACAAAAGGGGATGATGGAGGGAGCGTTTGAGCAAATCAAACACTCACCCCCAGTCAACTGATCTGGGTTTAATCCATCACCATTCTTTAGCCCACTAAGCCACCCCAGTTCAGACATGGCCATATGCAAATCAGTCTGACCCTGTGCCTCATGGGAACAGTCCAGCCCGAACTGCCAAGCCATGTCTTCCCTGGACCGGAAACAAGCATCCTGGGACCGGTTTCGGATTCATAATCCTCATCAGCCAGGCTATCTTGAATCCAGTGGCCAAGTGAGCAAGGGACTCACGTCTGAGCATACCCTGCCAAACTTAGGGCGAACAAAGCGATACAAAAGGGGATGATGGACGGAGTGTTTGAGCAAATCAAACACTCACCCCCAGTCAACTGATCTGGGTTTAATCCATCACCATTCTTTAGCCCACTAAGCCACCCCAGTTCAGACATGGCCATATGCAAATCAGTCTGACCCTGTGCCTCATGGGAACAGTCCAGCCCGAACTGCCAAGCCATGTCTTCCCTGGACCGGAAACAACCATCCTGGGACCGTTTCGGATTCATAATCCTCATCAGCCAGGCTATCTTGAATCCAGTGGCCAAGTGAGCAAGGGACTCACGTCTGAGCATACCCTGCCAAACTTAGGGCGAACAAAGCGATACAAAAGGGGATGATGGACGGAGCGTTTGAGCAAGTCAAACACTCACCCCCAGTCAACTGATCTGGGTTTAATCCATCACCATTCTTTAGCCCACTAAGCCACCCCAGTACAGACATGGCCATATGCAAATCAGTCTGACCCTGTGCCTCATGGGAACAGTCCAGCCCGAACTGCCAAGCCATGTCTTCCCTGGACCGGAAATAAGCATCCTGGGACCGGTTTCGGATTCATAATCCTCATCAGCCAGGCTATCTTGAATCCAGTGGCCAAGTGAGCAAGGGACTCACGTCTGAGCATACCCTGCCAAACTTAGGGCGAACAAAGCGATACAAAAGGGGATGATGGACGGAGCGTTTGAGCAAATCAAACACTCACCCCCAGTCAACTGATCTGGGTTTAATCCATCACCATTCTTTAGCCCACTAAGCCACCCCAGTTCAGACATGGCCATATGCAAACCAGTCTGACCGTGTGCCTCATGGGAACAGTCCAGCCCGAACTGCCAAGCCATGTCTTCCCTGGACCGGAAACAAGCATCCTGTGACCGGTTTCGGATTCATAATCCTCATCAGCCAGGCTATCTTGAATCCAGTGGCCAAGTGAGCAAGGGACTCACGTCTGAGCATACCCTGCCAAACTTAGGGCGAACAAAGCGATACAAAAGGGGATGATGGACGGAGCGTTTGAGCAAATCAAACACTCACCCCCAGTCAACGGATCTGGGTTTAATCCATCACCATTCTTTAGCCCACTAAGCCACCCCAGTTCAGACATGGCCATATGCAAATCAGTCTGACCCTGTGCCTCATGGGAACAGTCCAGCCCGAACTGCCAAGCCATGTCTTCCCTGGACCGGAAACAAGCATCCGGTTTCGGATTCATAATCCTCATCAGCCAGGCTATCTTGAATCCAGTGGCCAAGTGAGCAAGAGACTCACGTCTGAGCATACCCTGCCAAACTTAGGGCGAACAAAGCGATACAAAAGGAGATGATGGACGGAGCGTTTGAGCAAATCAAACACTCACCCCCAGTCAACTGATCTGGGTTTAATCCATCACCATTCTTTAGCCCACTAAGCCACCCCAGTTCAGACATGGCCATATGCAAATCAGTCTGACCCTGTGCCTCATGGGAACAGTCCAGCCCGAACTGCCAAGCCATTTCTTCCCTGGACCGGAAACAAGCATCCTGGGACCGGTTTCGGATTCATAATCCTCATCAGCCAGGCTATCTTGAATCCAGTGGCCAAGTGAGCAAGGGACTCACGTCTGAGCATACCCTGCCAAACTTAGGGCGAACAAAGCGATACAAAAGGGGATGATGGACGGAGCGTTTGAGCAAATCAAACACTCACCCCCAGTCAACTGATCTGGGTTTAATCCATCACCATTCTTCAGCCCACTAAGCCACCCCAGTTCAGACATGACCATATGCAAATCAGTCTGACCCTGTGCCTCATGGGAACAGTCCAGCCCGAACTGCCAAGCCATGTCTTCCCTGGACCGGAAGCAAGCATCCTGGGACCGGTTTCGGATTCATAATCCTCATCAGCCAGGCTATCTTGAATCCAGTGGCCAAGTGAGCAAGGGACTCACATCTGAGCATACCCTGCCAAACTTAGGGCGAACAAAGCGATACAAAAGGGGATGATGGACGGAGCGTTTGAGCAAATCAAACACTCACCCCCAGTCAACTGATCTGGGTTTAATCCATCACCATTCTTTAGCCCATTAAGCCACCCCAGTTCCGACATGGCCATATGCAAATCAGTCTGACCCTGTGCCTCATGGAAACAGTCCAGCCCGAACTGCCAAGCCATGTCTTCCCTGGACCGGAAACAAGCATCCTGGGACCGGTTTCGGATTCATAATCCTCATCAGCCAGGCTATCTTGAATCCAGTGGCCAAGTGAGCAAGGGACTCACGTCTGAGCATACCCTGCCAAACTTAGGGCGAACAAAGCGATACAAAAGGGGATGATGGACGGAGCGTTTGAGCAAATCAAACACTCACCCCCAGTCAACTGATCTGGGTTTAATCCATCACCATTCTTTAGCCCACTAAGCCACCCCAGTTCAGACATGGCCATATGCAAATCAGTCTGACCCTGTGCCTCATGGGAACAGTCCAGCCCGAACTGCAAAGCCATGTCTTCCCTGGACCAGAAACAAGCATCCTGGGACCGGTTTCGGACTCATAATCCTCATCAGCCAGGCTATCTTGAATCCAGTGGCCAAGTGAGCAAGGGACTCACGTCTGAGCATACCCTGCCAAACTTAGGGCAAACAAAGCGATACAAAAGGGGATGATGGACGGAGCGTTTGAGCAAATCAAACACTCACCCCCAGTCAACTGATCTGGGTTTAATCCATCACCATTCTTTAGCCCACTAAGCCACCCCAGTTCAGACATGGCCATATGCAAATCAGTCTGACCCTGTGCCTCATGGGAACAGTCCAGCCCGAACTGCCAAGCCATGTCTTCCCTGGACCGGAAACAAGCATCCTGGGACCGGTTTCGGATTCATAATCCTCATCAGCCAGGCTATCTTCAATCCAGTGGCCAAGTGAGCAAGGGACTCACGTCTGAGCATACCCTGCCAAACTTAGGGCGAACAAAGCGATACAAAAGGGGATGATGGACGGAGCGTTTGAGCAAATCAAACACTCACCCCCAGTCAACTGATCTGGGTTTAATCCATCACCATTCTTTAGCCCACTAAGCCACCCCAGTTCAGACATGGCCATATGCAAATCAGTCTGACCCTGTGCCTCATGGGAACAGTCCAGCCCGAACTGCCAAGCCATGTCTTCCCTGGACCGGAAACAAGCATCCTGGGACCGGTTTCGGATTCATAATCCTCATCAGCCGGGCTATCTTGAATCCAGTGGCCAAGTGAGCAAGGGACTCACGTCTGAGCATACCCTGCCAAACTTAGGGCGAACAAAGCGATACAAAAGGGGATGATGGACGGAGCGTTTGAGCAAATCAAGCACTCACCCCCAGTCAACTGATCTGGGTTTAATCCATCACCATTCTTTAGCCCACTAAGCCACCCCAGTTCAGACATGGCCATATGCAAATCAGTCTGACCCTGTGCCTCATGGGAACAGTCCACCCCGAACTGCCAAGCCATGTCTTCCCTGGACCGGAAACAAGCATCCTGGGACCGGTTTCGGATTCATAATCCTCATCAGCCAGGCTATCTTGAATCCAGTGGCCAAGTGAGCAAGAGACTCACGTCTGAGCATACCCTGCCAAACTTAGGGCGAACAAAGCGATACAAAAGGAGATGATGGACGGAGCGTTTGAGCAAATCAAACACTCACCCCCAGTCAACTGATCTGGGTTTAATCCATCACCATTCTTTAGCCCACTAAGCCACCCCAGTTCAGACATGGCCATATGCAAATCAGTCTGACCCTGTGCCTCATGGGAACAGTCCAGCCCGAACTGCCAAGCCATTTCTTCCCTGGACCGGAAACAAGCATCCTGGGACCGGTTTCGGATTCATAATCCTCATCAGCCAGGCTATCTTGAATCCAGTGGCCAAGTGAGCAAGGGACTCACGTCTGAGCATACCCTGCCAAACTTAGGGCGAACAAAGCGATACAAAAGGGGATGATGGACGGAGCGTTTGAGCAAATCAAACACTCACCCCCAGTCAACTGATCTGGGTTTAATCCATCACCATTCTTCAGCCCACTAAGCCACCCCAGTTCAGACATGACCATATGCAAATCAGTCTGACCCTGTGCCTCATGGGAACAGTCCAGCCCGAACTGCCAAGCCATGTCTTCCCTGGACGGGAAGCAAGCATCCTGGGACCGGTTTCGGATTCATAATCCTCATCAGCCAGGCTATCTTGAATCCAGTGGCCAAGTGAGCAAGGGACTCACGTCTGAGCATACCCTGCCAAACTTAGGGCGAACAAAGCGATACAAAAGGGGATGATGGACGGAGCGTTTGAGCAAATCAAACACTCACCCCCAGTCAACTGATCTGGGTTTAATCCATCACCATTCTTTAGCCCATTAAGCCACCCCAGTTCCGACATGGCCATATGCAAATCAGTCTGACCCTGTGCCTCATGGAAACAGTCCAGCCCGAACTGCCAAGCCATGTCTTCCCTGGACCGGAAACAAGCATCCTGGGACCGGTTTTGGATTCATAATCCTCATCAGCCAGGCTATCTTGAATCCAGTGGCCAAGTGAGCAAGGGACTCACGTCTGAGCATACCCTGCCAAACTTAGGGCGAACAAAGCGATACAAAAGGGGATGATGGACGGAGCGTTTGAGCAATTTAAACCCTCACCCCCAGTCAACTGATCTGGGTTTAATCCATCACCATTCTTTAGCCCACTAAGCCACCCCAGTTCAGACATGGCCATATGCAAATCAGTCTGACCCTGTGCCTCATGGGAACAGTCCAGCCCGAACTGCAAAGCCATGTCTTCCCTGGACCGGAAACAAGCATCCTGGGACCGGTTTCGGACTCATAATCCTCATCAGCCAGGCTATCTTGAATCCAGTGGCCAAGTGAGCAAGGGACTCACGTCTGAGCATACCCTGCCAAACTTAGGCCAAACAAAGCGATACAAAAGGGGATGATGGACGGAGCGTTTGAGCAAATCAAACACTCACCCCCAGTCAACTGATCTGGGTTTAATCCATCACCATTCTTTAGCCCACTAAGCCACCCCAGTTCAGACATGGCCATATGCAAATCAGTCTGACCCTGTGCCTCATGGGAACAGTCCAGCCCGAACTGCCAAGCCATGTCTTCCCTGGACCGGAAACAAGCATCCTGGGACCGGTTTCGGATTCATAATCCTCATCAGCCAGGCTATCTTGAATCCAGTGGCCAAGTGAGCAAGGGACTCACGTCTGAGCATACCCTGCCAAACTTAGGGCGAACAAAGCGATACAAAAGGGGATGATGGACGGAGCGTTTGAGCAAATCAAACACTCACCCCCAGTCAACTGATCTGGGTTTAATCCATCACCATTCTTTAGCCCACTAAGCCACCCCAGTTCAGACATGGCCATATGCAAATCAGTCTGACCCTGTGCCTCATGGGAACAGTCCAGCCCGAACTGCCAAGCCATGTCTTCCCTGGACCGGAAACAAGCATCCTGGGACCGGTTTCGGATTCATAATCCTCATCAGCCGGGCTATCTTGAATCCAGTGGCCAAGTGAGCAAGGGACTCACGTCTGAGCATACCCTGCCAAACTTAGGGCGAACAAAGCGATACAAAAGGGGATGATGGACGGAGCGTTTGAGCAAATCAAACACTCACCCCCAGTCAACTGATCTGGGTTTAATCCATCACCATTCTTTAGCCCACTAAGCCACCCCAGTTCAGACATGGCCATATGCAAATCAGTCTGACCCTGTGCCTCATGGGAACAGTCCAGCCCGAACTGCCAAGCCATGTCTTCCCTGGACCGGAAACAAGCATCCTGGGACCGGTTTCGGATTCATAATCCTCATCAGCCAGGCTATCCTGAATCCAGTGGCCAAGTGAGCAAGGGACTCACGTCTGAGCATACCCTGCCAAACTTAGGGCGAACAAAGCGATACAAAAGGGGATGATGGACGGAGCGTTTGAGCAAATCAAACACTCACCCCCAGTCAACTGATCTGGGTTTAATCCATCACCATTCTATAGCCCACTAAGCCACCCCAGTTCAGACATGGCCATATGCAAACCAGTCTGACCCTGTGCCTCATGGGAACAGTCCAGCCCGAACTGCCAAGCCATGTCTTCCCTGGACCGGAAACAAGCATCCTGGGACCGGTTTCGGATTCATAATCCTCATCAGCCAGGCTATCTTGAATCCAGTGGCCAAGTGAGCAAGGGACTCACGTCTGAGCATACCCTGCCAAACTTAGGGCGAACAAAGCGATACAAAAGGGGATGATGGACGGAGCGTTTGAGCAAATCAAACACTCTCCCCAGTCAACTGATCTGGGTTTAATCCATCACCATTCTTTAGCCCACTAAGCCACCCCAGTTCAGACATGGCCATATGCAAATCAGTCTGACCCTGTGCCTCATGGAAACAGTCCAGCCCGAACTGCCAAGCCATGCCTTCCCTGGACCGGAAACAAGCATCCTGGGACCGGTTTCGGATTGATAATCCTCATCAGCCAGGCTATCTTGAATCCAGTGGCCAAGTGAGCAAGGGACTCACGTCTGAGCATACCCTGCCAAACTTAGGGCGAACAAAGCGATACAAAAGGGGATGATGGACGGAGCGTTTGAGAAAATCAAACACTCACCCCCAGTCAACTGATCTGGGTTTAATCCATCACCATTCTTTAGCCCACTAAGCCACCCCAGTTCAGACATGGCCATATGCAAATCAGTCTGACCCTGTGCCTCATGGGAACAGTCCAGCCCGAACTGCCAAGCCATGTCTTCCCTGGACCGGAAACAAGCATCCTGGGACCGGTTTCGGATTCATAATCCTCATCAGCCAGGCTATCTTGAATCCAGTGGCCAAGTGAGCAAGGGACTCACGTCTGAGCATACCCTGACAAACTTAGGGCGAACAAAGCGATACAAAAGGGGATGATGGACGGCGCGTTTGAGCAAATCAAACACTCACCCCCAGTCAACTGATCTGGGTTTAATCCATCACCATTCTTTAGCCCACTAAGCCACCCCAAATCAGACATGGCCATATGCAAATCAGTCTGACCCTGTGCCTCATGGGAACAGTCCAGCCCGAACTGCGAAGCCATGTCTTCCCTGGACCGGAAACAAGCATCCTGGGACCGGTTTCGGATTCATAATCCTCATCAGCCAGGCTATCTTGAATCCAGTGGCCAAGTGAGCAAGGGACTCACGTCTGAGCATACCCTGCCAAACTTAGGGCGAACAAAGCGATACAAAAGGGGATGATGGACGGAGCGTTTGAGCAAATCAAACACTCACCCCCAGTCAACTGATCTGGGTTTAATCCATCACCATTCTTCAGCCCACTAAGCCACCCCAGTTCAGACATGGCCATATGCAAATCAGTCTGACCCTGTGCCTCAAGGGAACAGTCCAGCCCGAACTGCCAAGCCATGTCTTCCCTGGACCGGAAGCATGCATCCTGGGACCGGTTTCGGATTCATAATCCTCATCAGCCAGGCTATCTTGAATCCAGTGGCCAAGTGAGCAAGGGACTCACATCTGAGCATACCCTGCCAAACCTAGGGCGAACAAAGCGATACAAAAGGGGATGATGGAGGGAGCGTTTGAGCAAATCAAACACTCACCCCCAGTCAACTGATCTGGGTTTAATCCATCACCATTCTTTAGCCCACTAAGCCACCCCAGTTCAGACATGGCCATATGCAAATCAGTCTGACCCTGTGCCTCATGGGAACAGTCCAGCCCGAACTGCCAAGCCATGTCTTCCCTGGACCGGAAACAAGCATCCTGGGACCGGTTTCGGATTCATAATCCTCATCAGCCAGGCTATCTTGAATCCAGTGGCCAAGTGAGCAAGGTACTCACGTCTGAGCATACCCTGCCAAACTTAGGGCGAACAAAGCGATACAAAAGGGGATGATGGACGGAGTGTTTGAGCAAATCAAACACTCACCCCCAGTCAACTGATCTGGGTTTAATCCATCACCATTCTTTAGCCCACTACATATGCAAATCAGTCTGACCCTGTGCCTCATGGGAACAGTCCAGCCCGAACTGCCAAGCCATGTCTTCCCTGGACCGGAAACAAGCATCCTGGGACCGTTTCGGATTCATAATCCTCATCAGCCAGGCTATCTTGAATCCAGTGGCCAAGTGAGCAAGGGACTCACGTCTGAGCATACCCTGCCAAACTTAGGGCGAACAAAGCTATACAAAAGGGGATGATGGACGGAGCGTTTGAGCAAGTCAAACACTCACCCCCAGTCAACTGATCTGGGTTTAATCCATCACCATTCTTTAGCCCACTAAGCCACCCCAGTTCAGACATGGCCATATGCAAATCAGTCTGACCCTGTGCCTCATGGGAACAGTCCAGCCCGAACTGCCAAGCCATGTCTTCCCTGGACCGGAAACAAGCATCCTGGGACCGGTTTCGGATTCATAATCCTCATCAGCCAGGCTATCTTGAATCCAGTGGCCAAGTGAGCAAGGGACTCACGTCTGAGCATACCCTGCCAAACTTAGGGCGAACAAAGCGATACAAAAGGGGATGATGGACGGAGCGTTTGAGCAAATCAAACACTCACCCCCAGTCAACTGATCTGGGTTTAATCCATCACCATTCTTTAGCCCACTAAGCCACCCCAGTTCAGACATGGCCATATGCAAACCAGTCTGACCCTGTGCCTCATGGGAACAGTCCAGCCCGAACTGCCAAGCCATGTCTTCCCTGGACCGGAAACAAGCATCCTGGGACCGGTTTCGGATTCATAATCCTCATCAGCCAGGCTATCTTGAATCCAGAGGCCAAGTGAGCAAGGGACTCACGTCTGAGCATACCCTGCCAAACTTAGGGCGAACAAAGCGATACAAAAGGGGATGATGGACGGAGCGTTTGAGCAAATCAAACACTCACCCCCAGTCAACGGATCTGGGTTTAATCCATCACCATTCTTTAGCCCACTAAGCCACCCCAGTTCAGACATGGCCATATGCAAATCAGTCTGACCCTGTGCCTCATGGGAACAGTCCAGCCCGAACTGCCAAGCCATGTCTTCCCTGGACCGGAAACAAGCATACTGGGACCGGTTTCGGATTCATAATCCTCATCAGCCAGGCTATCTTGAATCCAGTGGCCAAGTGAGCAAGAGACTCACGTCTGAGCATACCCTGCCAAACTTAGGGCGAACAAAGCGATACAAAAGGAGATGATGGACGGAGCGTTTGAGCAAATCAAACACTCACCCCCAGTCAACTGATCTGGGTTTAATCCATCACCATTCTTTAGCCCACTAAGCCACCCCAGTTCAGACATGGCCATATGCAAATCAGTCTGACCCTGTGCCTCATGGGAACAGTCCAGCCCGAACTGCCAAGCCATGTCTTCCCTGGACCGGAAACAAGCATCCTGGGACCGGTTTCGGATTCATAATCCTCATCAGCCAGGCTATCTTGAATCCAGTGGCCAAGTGAGCAAGGGACTCACGTCTGAGCATACCCTGCCAAACTTAGGGTGAACAAAGCGATACAAAAGGGGATGATGGACGGAGCGTTTGAGCAAATCAAACACTCACCCCCAGTCAACGGATCTGGGTTTAATCCATCACCATTCTTTAGCCCACTAAGCCACCCCAGTTCAGACATGGCCATATGCAAATCAGTCTGACCCTGTGCCTCATGGGAACAGTCCAGCCCGAACTGCCAAGCCATGTCTTCCCTGGACCGGAAACAAGCATCCTGGGACCGGTTTCGGATTCATAATCCTCATCAGCCAGGCTATCTTGAATCCAGTGGCCAAGTGAGCAAGAGACTCACGTCTGAGTATACCCTGCCAAACTTAGGGCGAACAAAGCGATACAAAAGGAGATGATGGACGGAGCGTTTGAGCAAATCAAACACTCACCCCCAGTCAACTGATCTGGGTTTAATCCATCACCATTCTTTAGCCCACTAAGACACCCCAGTTCAGACATGGTCATATGCAAATCAGTCTGACCCTGTGCCTCATGGGAACAGTCCAGCCCGAACTGCCAAGCCATGTCTTCCCTGGACCGGAAACAAGCATCCTGGGACCGGTTTCGGATTCATAATCCTCATCAGCCAGGCTATCTTGAATCCAGTGGCCAAGTGAGCAAGGGACTCACGTCTGAGCATACCCTGCCAAACTTAGGGCGAACAAAGCGATACAAAAGGGGATGATGGACGGAGCGTTTGAGCAAATCAAACACTCACCCCCAGTTAACTGATATGGGTTTACTCCATCACCATTCTTTAGCCCACTAAGCCACCCCAGTTCAGACATGACCATATGCAAATCAGTCTGACCCTGTGCCTCATGGGAACAGTCCAGCCCGAACTGCCAAGCCATGTCTTCCCTGGACCGGAAACAAGCATCCTGGGACCAGTTTCGGATTCATAATCCTCATCAGCCAGGCTATCTTGAATCCAGTGGCCAAGTGAGCAAGGGACTCACGTCTGAGCATACCCTGCCAAACTTAGGGCGAACAAAGCGATACAAAAGGGGATGATGGACGGAGCGTTTGAGCAAATCAAACACTCACCCCCAGTCAACTGATCTGGGTTTAATCCATCACCATTCTTTAGCCCACTAAGCCACCCCAGTTCAGACATGGTGTGGTATATAAATAAATAATACCGGATCTAGGTTTTACTGGACATAGTAATAACAGATAGCTCAACAAATAAGAGTCAAGATTCGAGGTAGTAGGAGTTTGCAGGTTTAATACAGCATAAAGGACAGGAACAGGACAACCTGCACGGGAACAGGATGGCAGCGCTGCCGGGGGCAGGATCAGAATCGGCACCACATTTAATAACAGTGCACAAATATATATACTAAAACAGTTACATTACAATGAATTACGGTAGGCGGAGCAGTGGGTGTGGTCAATAGCAGTCGCGAAAGATAAGGGTGAAAATGGGTGTAACAGGGGCGTATACATAGACATGTGATGTAAACGTAACAGAATATGTCATAAATGGGGCGGAAACATGGAGGGGGCTACCTAAGGAGCCGGGACCTCTAACCTAATGGTGCGCGTAAACTGACAATGACGTGTTACTAGGAGAAACTGGGGGCTATGAACTCTGTGCTAGGAGCAGAGACTGAAGTCTGGAGAGTCAGGGCGACATGTACCTAAACAGTATCTAGTATCTGATGTTTAGAGAACATGTTGATATAAACTAAGAGTCAGGAGGGGAGAGGCTAACGGACTCTAAGACTGGAGCATGCATTATTCTACATGTAGTGCGTGATGAAGAATATTAAATGACCATTAAATGCAGTATTTCTCTTACATGGAGACGTAAAGGCTAGACAATGACGGAAACTATTGATGCGATTCAGTAGCTTAGGAATGCAGAGAAGGGGGGCTGGACTGATAACTAGAATCATAACATACTCTTGGCAGACTCGTAGGCAGAGCCAGGCTGAGCCGGGCACTGTGAGGCAGGAAGTAAGTGAAGGGTCGAGGATACAGGTGGGGGCTGTATCGCTCCTCAGCGAGGCTCAGGAGACAGGAGCTGAATCTGGTGTCCGGGCCCTTTTGAGGCCTAGAAACGGGGACTTTACAATGAAATAACGTGCACACTGAGAAACGTGGCAACGTAACTTTACATAGGCCCAATACTCGTAGCTTTCACGAGAACTGGAAACTGGCATACTAGAGATGGACACAACTATAATTGCGTCTTTAATCAAACATGGGGGATACATATGCATATTTAATCATGCACACATAACATAAGATGGAGGACTCGTAGGGACACAGAACATGGCAAAATTTACTTTTCCACATTCCCTCCTTGTCACTACGTTTCCATCAGGAAACATCAATATTCATGATACCATCTATCATTTCATACAGTATCATTTGCTCGTCTCGAGTTTTCTTGGAACTGGATTTAGGACGGGACTTGGGACTAGGAACACATGATGTAGCACAAATGCCGCAAATCGCAGGGCCACATTGTAAACAGAGGCAGCAACTGAATATGATCGCTACTGCAATACCCAGAAATGACAATACTTTCCATCCCCAGGCGGAAATTATATTCCAGAACCAACCGGACCATGTCCAGGTGCCTGGATCTTGGTGTAACATATGGGCAATTTTATGGAGTCTGGTAATAGCTGAATAAACAGACGGTGCGTTATTAGGAATGAAAATGCAGCAACTAGATCCGATGACTCTACATGCCCCGCCCCTATCGGCCAGTATGACGTCAAGGACGAGACGATTCTGGAGCACGACAATTCTCATAAAGGATTGTTCTTCGGTTAAGTTACCTAGAGCAGAAGTAGTCTCAATCACTACTGCTTCCAGTGTTCTGGTTAATCTACGTATCAGTTTACTATTTACAACAGTACCTAAGTAGGGGAAGATACCTTTATTGATATCTATGTATTGTTCTAGAGCAGTTTCAGTATAATCGACAATCGGGAAATTTCTCTTGTGTCTAGTATGTACTAGGTGGGAATTCCTATAATAGTCAGGTGGGGCTAGGAAAACTGGTGGCAGTAGGAAGGCAATGTAACATGTTCCCTCCCAATCGAGGGGCAGACGAACATATGCGGTCTGACCACAAACAAAATAAGAATGACGTGAAGCTTTGAAAATAGATTTCCTACTGTCACTATACTTGACAATAGTAGTACAATCGCTGTGTCCTACATGTACGGAACCATTATTTCGGACACATAATTCACCTTTGACTGGTAGTACTGAAATAGCAGGTAAGTCTGGAGTAGAATCAGACTGAACATTCAGGACCATGAAATTCGAAGAATAATTACCTAGATTATAAACTTCATTCTCTAGATCTAACCCTGTTCTGTGGGGAAGACCTTGCTTGTCTGGGAAACATGTACTGTTCAGAAGAGACATATCTGTTGAGGATGACGTTAACGTGGACCATGCTCCACAAGAACCATTATGTGAAAATGGATAAGGAAAGAGTGGCAGAACTCCCTTCGGTGTCTGGAAAGGGGGGAGTCGACCACACACCCAACAATTTGTGGCATTGTTGGTCTGGTGTGAATAATGTAACATGCGGATAAAAGAGTTATTACGCATAGCAAGACGATAAGAAAGTTCATGAGGAGGCAGATCACTAAACGTGTGCTCTACTGTAACATTAGCAGACTTATTTACATGAGAAACTGAAAAACACAAATAAAATGCATAACTGGTGCAGGAAATCATAATGCTGAAATATAGCAGAAAACATAAAATAATAGTGCAATTTCTAGAGTTCTCACTAACTCTCTCTCTGTGGGGGTCTATTATATACATGTCAGAAACCGGTCTAACCGTTTCACCTAGGGGAGGACTTAGACAATCAAACTGGCTGACTTATTTTACTAGACCTTAGTTTAAGCTTATACTCCTGTTGCGGAGTTTTCTCTAACAGGGAAGGGTTCGTAGCAATGTCTTTTGCGGGACAGTCCTTAAGAATAGTACTTTGGCAGTCTTTAAGATCCTCGGAAATGTTCTTTGAAACAGGTTTCAATCCATAAAACTTTTTGATATGCGAAAGATGCACCCAGCCTTTGCGTCCCTCCAACTTTACGGCTGTACGGGTGGCCAGGAGGACCTGTCGGGGCTCCTTCCAGCGAGGCTCCAGCGGACTTGAACGATCAAAATTTCTCACTAAGACCATGGATCCGGGAACGATTTCATGCGGTGCCACCTCGGTATTGTCTGGAAATGCGGCGGCAACCTGTGAACGACAAGAGTGTAGGGCAGACATCAAGGAAGCTAGGTAATCTGTCAGCATATTACTTGAAACATCGGTAATACTTCGAGGTCTAGGTGTACCCCACATATTAGGGGGGCGGCCGAATACGACCTCATAAGGGGACAGACCTGATCTGGAATGTGCGACCATGCACATATAAAACAAGGCAACTGGCAGAGCTACTAGCCAGTCCACACCTTTCTCTTTGCATACCTTTGCGATTCGGATTTTCAGGGTCTGATTATGTCTCTCTACGAGACCGGCTGCTTCTGGATGGCGTACACAATGGAACTTCCACTGGTACCCTAACAAAAGGGAAACATGTTTCATCAACTCGGATGAGAATGGCTGGCCGTTGTCAGAATATACGACTCTAGGGAGTCCGTAGCGGGGGAAGAATTCACGAACCAACTGCTTGGCAGTGGTCGCGGCTGTGTAATCTGGGACTGGATATGCCTCTGTCCACCTGGACAAAGCGCATACCACTACAAGGACATACTTGAAACCTCGACATCGCTCCATCTGAATATAATCCATCTGGAGGACTTCAAAAGGGTGGTCAGGGGGCTGGAATCCACCTTGTTCCACCGGGACACTTTTACCTGGATTAAACTGACAACATATCATACAGGTACGGACTTTCTGCTTGGCTGCAGCTCGTAAATGCTTGTTGAACCAAATGTTCTGGATACTGTCTAACATAGCTTTTTCTCCTAAATGTGCTGGACTATGTGCGGTATTGATAATGACTTGAACCATAGAATCGGGGAGAAACCATGTGGCTTTACCCTTCGTTACCCATCCCTGATCTGTCTGGACCCCTCCTTGTTCGGACCATTTCTTGATTTCATCGGGAGTAGCATGTAACTGGATATCTATGACATCTTGAGTGGGGTCCTTAACTGTCATACAGGTAGTCAGATCTGGAGTGTATGTCGGTGTCTTATTAACTGGAATGTCTGGTGTCTGTGCTGTAGCTGCAACTGACTTGAGGCACGCAGGCAGAGCCTGGGCTACAGGATCTAATGTGCTCGAAAAATAAGCACAGGGCTTGTATTGTCCTGCTTGATCTTGTGTGAGAACAGATAATGCCGTACCTTCGCGTTCAGTGACAAAAAGTGTAAAAGGCTTACTGTAGTTCGGTGTAGCTAGAACTGGAGCTTGGCATAGAGCCTTCTTTAACTCATTAAAACTAAGTGTATGTTCAGACGTCCAAGGGAGGACAGTCGATACGGCTGCCTCCTGTGTCGTTAACTGTATCAGTGGCTTAGCTAGAAATGCATACTGAGGAATCCATTGTCTGCAGTAAGAAGTGAGGCCAATAAAAGCACGTACCTCCTTCTGGGTCTTGGGCTGAGGAAGACTCGCTATTAACTGGATACGGTCGGGTGTCAATTGCCTACCCCTCTTGGACAGTAAGTGGCCTAAATAGATCACTTGCTGGACACAGAATTGAAGCTTCGAAGGGGACACCTTGTGCCCCATCTCGGCAAGGAAATACAAGACTGTAAGGGATGCTCGCTCGCAAGCACGTTCAGAACGGGCTGTGATCAGTAGATCATCGACATACTGGAGCAGGGCAGTGTCAGTTGGCATGTGAATATTGTCTAGTTGTCTCTTAAGTGCTTGACTGTAAATACTTGGACTTTCTGTGAAACCTTGAGGAGCGCGTGTGAACATATAGCTCCTTCCATTTAAACAAAATCCGAAAAGAAACTGGCTGTCTGGATGAATGGGGACACTAAAAAATGCGTTCTTGAGGTCTATGACTGAAAAAAATGAGGCTTCAGAATCAATGGCTGTCAATAGGGAAGAGATATCTGGGACAACTGGGTACTGGGGAATAATACATTTATTAAGCTCTCGGAGATCAATCACTAATCGATATACTGGGGGTGCATTTGGATCAGTACGTTTCATGACTGGAATGATCGGAGAATTACATACATTGGAGTCAGTTTCTACAACTACTCCTTGAGCGATGAGCTCGTCAATAATTTTGGATAAGGCTGTTACAGCCTCAGGTGGCAATCTGTACTGCCTGATTCGTGGTAACACTACACCTGGCTTGAGAGTCACACGATGGGGTGTGATTTGCATATAACCAACATCAGTTGGACCTTGTGCCCATAGATGCTGCGGAACATTAGACAATCTCGGATCAAAATCTCGTAATACATAGTGACCCTTGAAGTCACGTAGGAACAATCGTATTCCCTCGGGGGAGCAGCATATGACTGCACCTAATTCTTTCAGTGTCTTAATGCCTAACAGATTTTCTGGACATGACTTCGTAAGTAACAGATCAGTAGTGCGGGACAATGGACCTACTTCTAGAGTAACTGGCTGAGATATCTCATTTACAATAGGCTTTCCTGAAAATCCAAGGGAAACATTTCTTGAGCCTGAGAGCGGAGCCCCTGGAACTTCGGCGTGACTGATGGTGGTCCTACTTGCCCCTGTATCAATCAAAAACTTTCTGTCTTTCCCTAATACTTGACTATGAACATAGGGACCCTCTTGATCTACAGGTATCTCGATGAGAGGCAAGCCTACCTCCCTCTCTAGGCTGTTTCATGAATATGGCTGATACTCTGGATACTCGGACTGTGCATACTGGTACATCTGCTGTGTAACATGCTGTGTTGCAGCAATAGGCTGCGGTGCTGGAACTGTCTGTTGTGCATTCTGTGGCTGAGAAGTCTGTGAAACTTGTTCTTGTCTAGGCGGACGTGGTCTTTCTTTAGTTTTACCAGTAGCTATATTGTGTTTCAGAACTGCACACTCGTTTATGAAATGACCTGGCTGTTTACAATAATTGCATGTCCCTTTAACGGGAGCTGTAGGATGACTGGCTTGATTCGGACCCCTCTTCTGACTGTCTTGAGGAATAGATTGTGCAACTAGTACTTTCATTTTCGTGTCTTTCATACGTTTTCTTTCATGATCTTGCTCTTCTCTGATTCTATTCTGGTGGTATTGGAGCATCTGTAACATCTGGGACGGGGTATTAGCTTGCCAGGTACTTTCGACTTTCAAAACTCGATTCTTAACTTGTGGACTTGAATTCTCGACTAATTTAGTAACAAAAAGATGAGGGTATGACTCGCTACTTGTCTTGAGGCCACTGTTTATACTAAAACATTTCTCGAATCTAGAATAAAAATCACTAGTGTCTTCGTCTTGTTTCTGTTTACAGGCTGAGATTGCATCCCAGTCTTCCTTTTTAGTGGCTAATAATCTGGGCAAAACTTGTATTAACAGTTCTGGTAATTCTTTACATTTCTCTCCTAGACCGGTACCTGGTACACGTATCTTGTCTTCGGCTTCGAGAACTGCCCAATCGATCTTTTTCTCTCCCACCTCCCAATCTTTTTCCTTGAGTTTTTCATATACCCCTGCGGGCAACAGGACTTTTAACATTTTAATTATATCTGGATACGTGTATTCTCCCATACGGAGCATGTCCTTTAATTCTCGGTGGAACCCTGCTGGATCTTTATCATGACAGGGAATTAACTTTTTCATCTCTAAGAGTTCCATCTTTGTAATCGGAGTGTAAACAAACACTCGTTGCATTTCACCATCTGTTGTCCTAACTGGGTGTACTTCTCGTAACGGATTCTGTCTGTCTATGTAAAACGGTTTACTTTCTGGAGGTGAGACATGAACAAAATGCGGGTTCAAAAACATACTATATTTGTGGCGCTGTTCTAGAATGACACTAATTAAATCGGTACCTAAACCTTTCCATCTATACTGGAGTAACTCGTTCAGGACATCGTGTAACGGACCTGGATCAGAATGTTGACCCTCATACAATGTAATGAGGTGCTGGATCATATACATACCCACCAGTCGCTGCTCGGCTGGGGGCAATTTCAGGAACATTTGTGCCACTATTTCGTCTGGAAAAGTGGTAGAATCAGTAATCCATCGGACTGCTGATCGGGCTAGTTCTTGTTCATGCATAGTACTTAATTCACTGTAACCGATTCGTGATTTCAGAATGTGATCGGTAGCTTGAAATACTTGTTCCAGAGAACCTTGTTCTGGTGCTGGATGATGTAAAACTGACTTGTGTTCTAGGCGCAAATGGCGATCTGGAAATCTAGATTTTCCTACATACGCTATTCTAGCGGGATTCTCGTCCTCTACCTCTTCAGTAGAGTCATTTTCTTTCTCGCTTACTTGTGCTGCTTTACGTTGTTCGTGTAACTTTAGTATTTCCTTACGAATTTTCTTGTACATACTCTCTATACTACTGATAGTCTTGTGTTTACCCTCGGCTATATTATCACTCCACCTTGTCAGGATTTTCATTTCGGCCTGATCTTTAGTCGGGGAATCTTGTTCTCTTATTAGACAATTAATCAGAAACTTTAATATCATGAGCTGGATCTCAGCTTTCCTTTGAGACATGGCTTCGCCAATACTTTCTGGATCATCCCCTGTACGGATGAAACGATATATCCTGTCTAGATCTCCTTTCATATCTGGTAGGGTGTCTAAATACCCGGTCACCCGTCTTACACGGATGGAATATATTACTGTACTATCATCACCTGCAACTGGATCATAACGGCATTCAGTGAGAGCTCGTCGGATTTCTGCAACGGACTTAAATTTGGGCGTACGCTGTAACGCACATTCATGTAACTCGGCCAACGTTCTACGTTGGTGCGGTGGCGGGGTACCAGGAGGACCTCCTCCTGCGGCCCCTAAACTGGAATCGTCGACTGATACTCTTCGTACCAGCGCGGCGGGAAATTGTAATGTAGGCTGGACCGGGGGTACCGTAGCAGGTACTGCAAGAGGTGCCCCGGTGTCTGGGGGAGCAGGAATTGCCTGATTTACAGGGACTGGCGGAACAGGATTTGCATATTCCGGGACTGTGTTGTCCAAATAGGACGAGATGAAAATATCAGCTGCGGTCGGTTTGTGACGTAGCTTGGTCGGAACTAATAGTGGCGGAAAATTACTGGATGCCTCCGGGGTCGCTTTTGGCAAGCCCTCGGCAAGAAGAGGATACATACCCTTGATGAGGGCATGCCTCTGTCTGTCTGACTGTTCTGTTTTAACTCGTTCACCTATCTCGATTAGTTCCCTTTCCTGGGCTCGTTCCAAGGATTCTCTACTTAATTCTGACTTTCTGATTTCTTTTTCGGTTCTTTTATGAGATTCTTTGCGCCATAACTCGATGGCATCTATCTGTGACTGTCTGGCTTTCTTTTTCCATAATGCTTCTTCTACTCTCATGATGCACTCGGCATCCCACGTACCTGATACGGGCCATCTATACTTTTCCTCTAACTCTTTGGTATACTCTACCCATAAATCTAGATATAATATGGCACTTATGCCATGCTTCTGATACATAAAATGACCTGGACTGTCCCTAGGCGGGACAGGAACTGCTGCTTCTAGCAGACCTTTTCTAGTTTTTAACTGACGTAATTTCGAGAATAAGGGCATGACTGAACTGTAATCTAGACACAATACAATACACAATGAACACAATAATTACTTCACATTCATACCACGACATTAAAATACATGAAGAATATTTAAAATAACAGTTCGAACAGAATACTACCTGGAATACTGAAAACAGAATACATGAATTTTCTCGAGAACAGAACTGACTAGAACAGAAACTAGATGCACTGCTGAAACAGTACGAAACTTACCGGTCTCATAAAGAGACACGTCAGGACCCGCATCCACCGAAGTGGACACTTCGTTTTGGGTCTGTGTACCACCAACCCACGGACCAGAGTCAATTAGATTGACCCTGTCTAGATACTACCCCAGCAATGGTACTCACCGGGCAGCAAGAACGGAAGGCCTCGGACTGGACTGGACTGCTTCGACGCCGGACGGACGAACTTCGAACTTCTGTTACGGGTGGGCCTCCGGATACCTCGGACCTTGGACTCTCGGCTTGGGCTCTGGTCGGGACTCGCCGCGTTCCTCCACCGCCTCGTCTGGATGCTGGACCGCCACCTCCGTCTCCTCCGTGGGCCTGAGGGATACTTGAAGCAGAAATATCTGCACGTGCACGGTATGGTTCCGTCACGGCTGCAGAGGGTCAGGGGGCCGGCGTGGCTTCACCGGCGCGTGGGGAAAGGGCAAGTCCCTGTTCGGGCGCCATTATGTGGTATATAAATAAATAATACCGGATCTAGGTTTTACTGGACATAGTAATAACAGATAGCTCAACAAATAAGAGTCAAGATTCGAGGTAGTAGGAGTTTGCAGGTTTAATACAGCATAAAGGACAGGAACAGGACAATCTGCACGGGAACAGGATGGCAGCGCTGCCGGGGGCAGGATCAGAATCGGCACCACATTTAATAACAGTGCACAAATATATATACTAAAACAGTTACATTACAATGAATTACGGTAGGCGGAGCAGTGGGTGTGGTCAATAGCAGTCGCGAAAGATAAGGGTGAAAATGGGTGTAACAGGGGCGTATACATAGACATGTGATGTAAACGTAACAGAATATGTCATAAATGGGGCGGAAACATGGAGGGGGCTACCTAAGGAGCCGGGACCTCTAACCTAATGGTGCGCGTAAACTGACAATGACGTGTTACTAGGAGAAGCTGGGGGCTATGAACTCTGTGCTAGGAGCAGAGACTGAAGTCTGGAGAGTCAGGGCGACATGTACCTAAACAGTATCTAGTATCTGATGTTTAGAGAACATGTTGATATAAACTAAGAGTCAGGAGGGGAGAGGCTAACGGACTCTAAGACTGGAGCATGCATTATTCTACATGTAGTGCGTGATGAAGAATATTAAATGACCATTAAATGCAGTATTTCTCTTACATGGAGACGTAAAGGCTAGACAATGACGGAAACTATTGATGCGATTCAGTAGCTTAGGAATGCAGAGAAGGGTGGCTGGACTGATAACTAGAATCATAACATACTCTTGGCAGACTCGTAGGCAGAGCCAGGCTGAGCCGGGCACTGTGAGGCAGGAAGTAAGTGAAGGGTCGAGGATACAGGTGGGGGCTGTATCGCTCCTCAGCGAGGCTCAGGAGACAGGAGCTGAATCTGGTGTCCGGGCCCTTTTGAGGCCTAGAAACGGGGACTTTACAATGAAATAACATGCACACTGAGAAACGTGGCAACGTAACTTTACATAGGCCCAATACTCGTAGCTTTCACGAGAACTGGAAACTGGCATACTAGAGATGGACACAACTATAATTGCGTCTTTAATCAAACATGGGGGATACATATGCATATTTAATCATGCACACATAACATAAGATGGAGGACTCGTAGGGACACAGAACATGGCAAAATTTACTTTTCCACAATGGCCATATGCAAATCAGTCTGACCCTGTGCCTCATGGGAACAGTCCAGCCCGAACTGCCAAGCCATGTCTTCCCTGGACCGGAAACAAGCATCCTGGGACCGGTTTCGGATTCATAATCCTCATCAGCCAGGCTATCTTGAATCCAGTGGCCAAGTGAGCAAGGGACTCACGTCTGAGCATACCCTGCCAAACTTAGGGCGAACAAAGCGATACAAAAGGGGATGATGGACGGAGCGTTTGAGCAAATCAAACACTCACCGCCAGTCAACTGATCTGGGTTTAATCCATCACCATTCTTTAGCCCACTAAGCCACCCCAGTTCAGACATGGCCATATGCAAATCAGTCTGACCCTGTGCCTCATGGGAACAGTCCAGCCCGAACTGCCAAGCCATGTCTTCCCTGGACCGGAAACAAGCATCCTGGGACCGGTTTCGGATTCATAATCCTCATCAGCCAGGCTATCTTGAATCCAGTGGCCAAGTGAGCAAGGGACTCACGTCTGAGCATACCCTGCCAAACTTAGGGCGAACAAAGCGATACAAAAGGGGATGATGGACGGAGCGTTTGAGCAAATCAAACACTCTCCCCAGTCAACTGATCTGGGTTTAATCCATCACCATTCTTTAGCCCACTAAGCCACCCCAGTTCAGACATGGCCATATGCAAATCAGTCTGACCCTGTGCCTCATGGGAACAGTCCAGCCCGAACTGCCAAGCCATGTCTTCCCTGGACCGGAAACAAGCATCCTGGGACCGGTTTCGGATTCATAATCCTCATCAGCCAGGCTATCTTGAATCCAGTGGCCAAGTGAGCAAGGGACTCACGTCTGAGCATACCCTGCCAAACTTAGGGCGAACAAAGCGATACAAAAGGGGATGATGGACGGAGCGTTTGAGCAAATCAAACACTCACCCCCAGTCAACTGATCTGGGTTTAATCCATCACCATTCTTTAGCCCACTAAGCCACCCCAGTTCAGACATGGCCATATGCAAATCAGTCTGACCCTGTGCCTCATGGGAACAGTCCAGCCCGAACTGCCAAGCCATGTCTTCCCTGGACCGGAAACAAGCATCCTGGGACCGGTTTCGGATTCATAATCCTCATCAGCCAGGCTATCTTGAATCCAGTGGCCAAGTGAGCAAGGGACTCACGTCTGAGCATACCCTGCCAAACTTAGGGCGAACAAAGCGATACAAAAGGGGATGATGGACGGAGCGTTTGAGCAAATCAAACACTCTCCCCAGTCAACTGATCTGGGTTTAATCCATCACCATTCTTTAGCCCACTAAGCCACCCCAGTTCAGACATGGCCATATGCAAATCAGTCTGACCCTGTGCCTCATGGGAACAGTCCAGCCCGAACTGCCAAGCCATGTCTTCCCTGGACCGGAAACAAGCATCCTGGGACCGGTTTCGGATTCATAATCCTCATCAGCCAGGCTATCTTGAATCCAGTGGCCAAGTGAGCAAGGGACTCACGTCTGAGCATACCCTGCCAAACTTAGGGCGAACAAAGCGATACAAAAGGGGATGATGGACGGAGCGTTTGAGCAAATCAAACACTCACCCCCAGTCAACTGATCTGGGTTTAATCCATCACCATTCTTTAGCCCACTAAGCCACCCCAGTTCAGACATGGCCATATGCAAATCAGTCTGACCCTGTGCCTCATGGGAACAGTCCAGCCCGAACTGCCAAGCCATGTCTTCCCTGGACCGGAAACAAGCATCCTGGGACCGGTTTCGGATTCATAATCCTCATCAGCCAGGCTATCTTGAATCCAGTGGCCAAGTGAGCAAGGGACTCACGTCTGAGCATACCCTGACAAACTTAGGGCGAACAAAGCGATACAAAAGGGGATGATGGACGGCGCGTTTGAGCAAATCAAACACTCACCCCCAGTCAACTGATCTGGGTTTAATCCATCACCATTCTTTATCCCACTAAGCCACCCCAGTTCAGACATGGCCATATGCAAATCAGTCTGACCTGTGCCTCATGGGAACAGTCCAGCCCGAACTGCCAAGCCATGTCTTCCCTGGACCGGAAACAAGCATCCTGGGACCGGTTTCGGATTCATAATCCTCATCAGCCAGGCTATCTTGAATCCAGTGGCCAAGTGAGCAAGGGACTCACGTCTGAGCATACCCTGCCAAACTTAGGGCGAACAAAGCGATACAAAAGGGGATGATGGACGGAGCGTTTGAGCAAATCAAACACTCACCCCCAGTCAACGGATCTGGGTTTAATCCATCACCATTCTTTAGCCCACTAAGCCACCCCAGTTCAGACATGGCCATATGCAAATCAGTCTGACCCTGTGCCTCATGGGAACAGTCCAGCCCGAACTGCCAAGCCATGTCTTCCCTGGACCGGAAACAAGCATCCTGGGACCGGTTTCGGATTCATAATCCTCATCAGCCAGGCTATCTTGAATCCAGTGGCCAAGTGAGCAAGAGACTCACGTCTGAGCATACCCTGCCAAACTTAGGGCGAACAAAGCGATACAAAAGGAGATGATGGACGGAGCGTTTGAGCAAATCAAACACTCACCCCCAGTCAACTGATCTGGGTTTAATCCATCACCATTCTTTAGCCCACTAAGCCACCCCAGTTCAGACATGGCCATATGCAAATCAGTCTGACCCTGTGCCTCATGGGAACAGTCCAGCCCGAACTGCCAAGCCATGTCTTCCCTGGACCGGAAACAAGCATCCTGGGACCGGTTTCGGATTCATAATCCTCATCAGCCAGGCTATCTTGAAATCAGTGGCCAAGTGAGCAAGGGACTCACGTCTGAGCATACCCTGCCAAACTTAGGGCGAACAAAGCGATACAAAAGGGGATGATGGACGGAGCGTTTGAGCAAATCAAACACTCACCCCCAGTTAACTGATATGGGTTTACTCCATCACCATTCTTTAGCCCACTAAGCCACCCCAGTTCAGACATGACCATATGCAAATCAGTCTGACCCTGTGCCTCATGGGAACAGTCCAGCCCGAACTGCCAAGCCATGTCTTCCCTGGACCGGAAACAAGCATCCTGGGACCGGTTTCGGATTCATAATCCTCATCAGCCAGGCTATCTTGAATCCAGTGGCCAAGTGAGCAAGGGACTCACGTCTGAGCATACCCTGCCAAACTTAGGGCGAACAAAGCGATACAAAAGGGGATGATGGACGGAGCGTTTGAGCAAATCAAACACTCAGCCCCAATCAACTGATCTGGGTTTAATCCATCACCATTCTTTAGCCCACTAAGCCACCCCAGTTCAGACATGGCCATATGCAAATCAGTCTGACCCTGTGCCTCATGGGAACAGTCCAGCCCGAACTGCCAAGCCATGTCTTCCCTGGACCGGAAACAAGCATCCTGGGACCGGTTTCGGATTCATAATCCTCATCAGCCAGGCTATCTTGAATCCAGTGGCCAAGTGAGCAAGGGACTCACGTCTGAGCATACCCTGCCAAACTTAGGGCGAACAAAGCGATACAAAAGGGGATGATGGACGGAGCGTTTGAGCAAATCAAACACTCACCCCCAGTCAACTGATCTGGGTTTAATCCATCACCATTCTTTAGCCCACTAAGCCACCCCAGTTCAGACATGGCCATATGCAAACCAGTCTGACCCTGTGCCTCATGGGAACAGTCCAGCCCGAACTGCCAAGCCATGTCTTCCCTGGACCGGAAACAAGCATCCTGGGACCGGTTTCGGATTCATAATCCTCATCAGCCAGGCTATCTTGAATCCAGTGGCCAAGTGAGCAAGGGACTCACGTCTGAGCATACCCTGCCAAACTTAGGGCGAACAAAGCGATACAAAAGGGGATGATGGACGGAGCGTTTGAGCAAATCAAACACTCACCCCCAGTCAACGGATCTGGGTTTAATCCATCACCATTCTTTAGCCCACTAAGCCACCCCAGTTCAGACATGGCCATATGCAAATCAGTCTGACCCTGTGCTTCATGGGAACAGTCCAGCCCGAACTGCCAAGCCATGTCTTCCCTGGACCGGAAACAAGCATCCTGGGACCGGTTTCGGATTCATAATCCTCATCAGCCAGGCTATCTTGAATCCAGTGGCCAAGTGAGCAAGGGACTCACGTCTGAGCATACCATGCCAAACTTAGGGCGAACAAAGCGATACAAAAGGGGATGATGGACGGAGCGTTTGAGCAAATCAAACACTCTCCCCAGTCAACTGATCTGGGTTTAATCCATCACCATTCTTTAGCCCACTAAGCCACCCCAGTTCAGACATGGCCATATGCAAATCAGTCTGACCCTGGGCCTCATGGGAACAGTCCAGCCCAAACTGCCAAGCCATGTCTTCCCTGGACCGGAAACAAGCATCCTGGGACCGGTTTCGGATTCATAATCCTCATCAGCCAGGCTATCTTGAATCCAGTGGCCAAGTGAGCAAGGGACTCACGTCTGAGCATACCCTGCCAAACTTAGGGCGAACAAAGCGATACAAAAGGGGATGATGGACGGAGCGTTTGAGCAAATCAAACACTCACCCCCAGTCAACTGATCTGGGTTTAATCCATCACCATTCTTTAGCCCACTAAGCCACCCCAGTTCAGACATGGCCATATGCAAATCAGTCTGACCCTGTGCCTCATGGGAACAGTCCAGCCCGAACTGCCAAGCCATGTCTTCCCTGGACCGGAAACAAGCATCCTGGGACCGGTTTCGGATTCATAATCCTCATCAGCCAGGCTATCTTGAATCCAGTGGCCAAGTGAGCAAGGGACTCACGTCTGAGCATACCCTGACAAACTTAGGGCGAACAAAGCGATACAAAAGGGGATGATGGACGGCGCGTTTGAGCAAATCAAACACTCACCCCCAGTCAACTGATCTGGGTTTAATTCATCACCATTCTTTAGCCCACTAAGCCACCCCAGTTCAGACATGGCCATATGCAAATCAGTCTGACCCTGTGCCTCATGGGAACAGTCCAGCCCGAACTGCCAAGCCATGTCTTCCCTGGACCGGAAACAAGCATCCTGGGACCGGTTTCGGATTCATAATCCTCATCAGCCAGGCTATCTTGAATCCAGTGGCCAAGTGAGCAAGGGACTCACGTCTGAGCATACCCTGCCAAACTTAGGGCGAACAAAGCGATACAAAAGGGGATGATGGACGGAGCGTTTGAGCAAATCAAACACTCACCCCCAGTCAACGGATCTGGGTTTAATCCATCACCATTCTTTAGCCCACTAAGCCACCCCAGTTCAGACATGGCCATATGGAAATCAGTCTGACCCTGTGCCTCATGGGAACAGTCCAGCCCGAACTGCCAAGCCATGTCTTCCCTGGACCGGAAACAAGCATCCTGGGACCGGTTTCGGATTCATAATCCTCATCAGCCAGGCTATCTTGAATCCAGTGGCCAAGTGAGCAAGAGACTCACGTCTGAGCATACCCTGCCAAACTTAGGGCGAACAAAGCGATACAAAAGGAGATGATGGACGGAGCGTTTGAGCAAATCAAACACTCACCCCCAGTCAACTGATCTGGGTTTAATCCATCACCATTCTTTAGCCCACTAAGCCACCCCAGTTCAGACATGGCCATATGCAAATCAGTCTGACCCTGTGCCTCATGGGAACAGTCCAGCCCGAACTGCCAAGCCATGTCTTCCCTGGACCGGAAACAAGCATCCTGGGACCGGTTTCGGATTCATAATCCTCATCAGCCAGGCTATCTTGAATCCAGTGGCCAAGTGAGCAAGGGACTCACGTCTGAGCATACCCTGCCAAACTTAGGGCGAACAAAGCGATACAAAAGGGGATGATGGACGGAGCGTTTGAGCAAATCAAACACTCACCCCCAGTTAACTGATATGGGTTTACTCCATCACCATTCTTTAGCCCACTAAGCCACCCCAGTTCAGACATGACCATATGCAAATCAGTCTGACCCTGTGCCTCATGGGAACAGTCCAGCCCGAACTGCCAAGCCATGTCTTCCCTGGACCGGAAACAAGCATCCTGGGACCGGTTTCGGATTCATAATCCTCATCAGCCAGGCTATCTTGAATCCAGTGGCCAAGTGAGCAAGGGGCTCACGTCTGAGCATACCCTGCCAAACTTAGGGCGAACAAAGCGATACAAAAGGGGATGATGGACGGAGCGTTTGAGCAAATCAAACACTCAGCCCCAATCAACTGATCTGGGTTTAATCCATCACCATTCTTTAGCCCACTAAGCCACCCCAGTTCAGACATGGCCATATGCAAATCAGTCTGACCCTGTGCCTCATGGGAACAGTCCAGCCCGAACTGCCAAGCCATGTCTTCCCTGGACCGGAAACAAGCATCCTGGGACCGATTTCGGATTCATAATCCTCATCAGCCAGGCTATCTTGAATCCAGTGGCCAAGTGAGCAAGGGACTCACGTCTGAGCATACCCTGCCAAACTTAGGGCGAACAAAGCGATACAAAAGGGGATGATGGACGGAGCGTTTGAGCAAATCAAACACTCACCCCCAGTCAACTGATCTGGGTTTAATCCATCACCATTCTTTAGCCCACTAAGCCACCCCAGTTCAGACATGGCCATATGCAAACCAGTCTGACCCTGTGCCTCATGGGAACAGTCCAGCCCGAACTGCCAAGCCATGTCTTCCCTGTACCGGAAACAAGCATCCTGGGACCGGTTTCGGATTCATAATCCTCATCAGCCAGGCTATCTTGAATCCAGTGGCCAAGTGAGCAAGGGACTCACGTCTGAGCATACCCTGCCAAACTTAGGGCGAACAAAGCGATACAAAAGGGGATGATGGACGGAGCGTTTGAGCAAATCAAACACTCACCCCCAGTCAACGGATCTGGGTTTAATCCATCACCATTCTTTAGCCCACTAAGCCACCCCAGTTCAGACATGGCCATATGCAAATCAGTCTGACCCTGTGCCTCATGGGAACAGTCCAGCCCGAACTGCCAAGCCATGTCTTCCCTGGACCGGAAACAAGCATCCTGGGACCGGTTTCGGATTCATAATCCTCATCAGCCAGGCTATCTTGAATCCAGTGGCCAAGTGAGCAAGAGACTCACGTCTGAGCATACCCTGCCAAACTTAGGGCGAACAAAGCGATACAAAAGGAGATGATGGACGGAGCGTTTGAGCAAATCAAACACTCACCCCCAGTCAACTGATCTGGGTTTAATCCATCACCATTCTTTAGCCCACTAAGCCACCCCAGTTCAGACATGGTCATATGCAAATCAGTCTGACCCTGTGCCTCATGGGAACAGTCCAGCCCGAACTGCCAAGCCATGTCTTCCCTGGACCGGAAACAAGCATCCTGGGACCGGTTTCGGATTCATAATCCTCATCAGCCAGGCTATCTTGAATCCAGTGGCCAAGTGAGCAAGGGACTCACGTCTGAGCATACCCTGCCAAACTTAGGGCGAACAAAGCGATACAAAAGGGGATGATGGACGGAGCGTTTGAGCAAATCAAACACTCACCCCTAGTTAACTGATATGGGTTTACTCCATCACCATTCTTTAGCCCACTAAGCCACCCCAGTTCAGACATGACCATATGCAAATCAGTCTGACCCTGTGCTTCATGGTAAAAGTGCAGCCCGAACTTCCAAGCCATGTCTTCCCTGGACCGGAAACAAGCATCCTGGGACCGGTTTCGGATTCATAATCCTCATCAGCCAGGCTATCTTGAATCCAGTGGCCAAGTGAGCAAGGGACTCACGTCTGAGCATACCCTGCCAAACTTAGGGCGAACAAAGCGATACAAAAGGGGATGATGGACGGAGCGTTTGAGCAAATCAAACACTCACCCCCAGTCAACTGATCTGGGTTTAATCCATCACCATTCTTTAGCCCACTAAGCCACCCCAGTTCAGACATGGCCATATGCAAATCAGTCTGACCCTGTGCCTCATGGGAACAGTCCTGCCCGAACTGCCAAGCCATGTCTTCCCTGGACCGGAAACAAGCATCCTGGGACCGGTTTCGGATTCATAATCCTCATCAGCCAGGCTATCTTGAATCCAGTGGCCAAGTGAGCAAGGGACTCACGTCTGAGCATACCCTGCCAAACTTAGGGCGAACAAAGCGATACAAAAGGGGATGATGGACGGAGCGTTTGAGCAAATCAAACACTCACCCCCAGTCAACTGATCTGGGTTTAATCCATCACCATTCTTTAGCCCACTAAGCAACCCCAGTTCAGACATGGCCATATGCAAATCAGTCTGACCCTGTGCCTCATGGGAACAGTCCAGCCCGAACTGCCAAGCCATGTCTTCCCTGGACCTGAAACAAGCATCCTGGGACCGGTTTCGGATTCATAATCCTCATCAGCCAGGCTATCTTGAATCCAGTGGCCAAGTGAGCAAGGGACTCACGTCTGAGCATACCCTGCCAAACTTAGGGCGAACAAAGCGATACAAAAGGGGATGATGGACGGAGCGTTTGAGCAAATCAAACACTCACCCCCAGTCAACTGATCTGGGTTTAATCCATCACCATTCTTTAGCCCACTAAGCCACCCCAGTTCAGACATGGCCATATGCAAATCAGTCTGACCCTGTGCCTCATGGGAACAGTCCAGCCCGAACTGCCAAGCCATGTCTTCCCTGGACCGGAAGCAAGCATCCTGGGACCGGTTTCGGATTCATAATCCTCATCAGCCAGGCTATCTTGAATCCAGTGGCCAAGTGAGCAAGGGACTCACATCTGAGCATACCCTGCCAAACCTAGGGCGAACAAAGCGATACAAAAGGGGATGATGGACGGAGCGTTTGAGCAAATCAAACACTCACCGCCAGTCAACTGATCTGGGTTTAATCCATCACCATTCTTTAGCCCACTAAGCCACCCCAGTTCAGACATGGCCATATGCAAATCAGTCTGACCCTGTGCCTCATGGGAACAGTCCAGCCCGAACTGCCAAGCCATGTCTTTTCTGGACCGGAAACAAGCATCCTGGGACCGGTTTCGGATTCATAATCCTCATCAGCCAGGCTATCTTGAATCCAGTGGCCAAGTGAGCAAGGGACTCACGTCTGAGCATACCCTGACAAACTTAGGGCGAACAAAGCGATACAAAAGGGGATGATGGACGGCGCGTTTGAGCAAATCAAACACTCACCCCCAGTCAACTGATCTGGGTTTAATCCATCACCATTCTTTAGCCCACTAAGCCACCCCAGTTCAGACATGGCCATATGCAAATCAGTCTGACCCTGTGCCTCATGGGAACAGTCCAGCCCGAACTGCCAAGCCATGTCTTCCCTGGACCGGAAACAAGCATCCTGGGACCGGTTTCGGATTCATAATCCTCATCAGCCAGGCTATCTTGAATCCAGTGGCCAAGTGAGCAAGGGACTCACGTCTGAGCATACCCTGCCAAACTTAGGGCGAACAAAGCGATACAAAAGGGGATGATGGACGGAGCGTTTGAGCAAATCAAACACTCACCCCCAGTCAACTGATCTGGGTTTAATCCATCACCATTCTTTAGCCCACT
This sequence comes from Lissotriton helveticus, assembly GCF_964261635.1. Lineage (NCBI taxonomy): Eukaryota > Metazoa > Chordata > Amphibia > Caudata > Salamandridae > Lissotriton > Lissotriton helveticus. The sequence goes on from NC_136061.1 coordinate 175,032,755, forward strand.
AAGCCACCCCAGTTCAGACATGGCCATATGCAAATCAGTCTGACCCTGTGCCTCATGGGAACAGTCCAGCCCGAACTGCCAAGCCAGGTCTTCCCTGGACAGGAAACAAGCATCCTGGGACCGGTTTCGGATTCATAATCCTCATCAGCCAGGCTATCTTGAATCCAGTGGCCAAGTGAGCAAGGGACTCACGTCTGAGCATACCCTGCCAAACTTAGGGCGAACAAAGCGATACAAAAGGGGATGATGGACGGAGCGTTTGAGCAAATCAAACACTCTCCCCAGTCAACTGATCTGGGTTTAATCCATCACCATTCTTTAGCCCACTAAGCCACCCCAGTTCAGACATGGCCATATGCAAATCAGTCTGACCCTGTGCCTCATGGGAACAGTCCAGCCCGAACTGCCAAGCCATGTCTTCCCTGGACCGGAAACAAGCATCCTGGGACCGGTTTCGGATTCATAATCCTCATCAGCCAGGCTATCTTGAATCCAGTGGCCAAGTGAGCAAGGGACTCACGTCTGAGCATACCCTGCCAAACTTAGGGCGAACAAAGCGATACAAAAGGGGATGATGGACGGAGCGTTTGAGCAAATCAAACACTCACCCCCAGTCAACTGATCTGGGTTTAATCCATCACCATTCTTTAGCCCACTAAGCCACCCCAGTTCAGACATGGCCATATGCAAATCAGTCTGACCCTGTGCCTCATGGGAACAGTCCAGCCCGAACTGCCAAGCCATGTCTTCCCTGGACCGGAAACAAGCATCCTGGGACCGGTTTCGGATTCATAATCCTCATCAGCCAGGCTATCTTGAATCCAGTGGCCAAGTGAGCAAGGGACTCACGTCTGAGCATACCCTGCCAAACTTAGGGCGAACAAAGCGATACAAAAGGGGATGATGGACGGCGCGTTTGAGCAAATCAAACACTCACCCCCAGTCAACTGATCTGGGTTTAATCCATCACCATTCTTTAGCCCACTAAGCCACCCCAGTTCAGACATGGCCATATGCAAATCAGTCTGACCCTGTGCCTCATGGGAACAGTCCAGCCCGAACTGCCAAGCCATGTCTTCCCTGGACCGGAAACAAGCATCCTGGGACCGGTTTCGGATTCATAATCCTCATCAGCCAGGCTATCTTGAATCCAGTGGCCAAGTGAGCAAGGGACTCACGTCTGAGCATACCCTGCCAAACTTAGGGCGAACAAAGCGATACAAAAGGGGATGATGGACGGAGCGTTTGAGCAAATCAAACACTCACCCCCAGTCAACGGATCTGGGTTTAATCCATCACCATTCTTTAGCCCACTAAGCCACCCCAGTTCAGACATGGCCATATGCAAATCAGTCTGACCCTGTGCCTCATGGGAACAGTCCAGCCCGAACTGCCAAGCCATGTCTTCCCTGGACCGGAAACAAGCATCCTGGGACCGGTTTCGGATTCATAATCCTCATCAGCCAGGCTATCTTGAATCCAGTGGCCAAGTGAGCAAGAGACTCACGTCTGAGCATACCCTGCCAAACTTAGGGCGAACAAAGCGATACAAAAGGAGATGATGGACGGAGCGTTTGAGCAAATCAAACACTCACCCCCAGTCAACTGATCTGGGTTTAATCCATCACCATTCTTTAGCCCACTAAGCCACCCCAGTTCAGACATGGCCATATGCAAATCAGTCTGACCCTGTGCCTCATGGGAACAGTCCAGCCCGAACTGCCAAGCCATGTCTTCCCTGGACCGGAAACAAGCATCCTGGGACCGGTTTCGGATTCATAATCCTCATCAGCCAGGCTATCTTGAATCCAGTGGCCAAGTGAGCAAGGGACTCACGTCTGAGCATACCCTGCCAAACTTAGGGCGAACAAAGCGATACAAAAGGGGATGATGGACGGAGCGTTTGAGCAAATCAAACACTCACCCCCAGTTAACTGATATGGGTTTACTCCATCACCATTCTTTAGCCCACTAAGCCACCCCAGTTCAGACATGACCATATGCAAATCAGTCTGACCCTGTGCCTCATGGGAACAGTCCAGCCCGAACTGCCAAGCCATGTCTTCCCTGGACCGGAAACAAGCATCCTGGGACCGGTTTCGGATTCATAATCCTCATCAGCCAGGCTATCTTGAATCCAGTGGCCAAGTGAGCAAGGGACTCACGTCTGAGCATACCCTGCCAAACTTAGGGCGAACAAAGCGATACAAAAGGGGATGATGGACGGAGCGTTTGAGCAAATCAAACACTCAGCCCCAATCAACTGATCTGGGTTTAATCCATCACCATTCTTTAGCCCACTAAGCCACCCCAGTTCAGACATGGCCATATGCAAATCAGTCTGACCCTGTGCCTCATGGGAACAGTCCAGCCCGAACTGCCAAGCCATGTCTTCCCTGGACCGGAAACAAGCATCCTGGGACCGGTTTCGGATTCATAATCCTCATCAGCCAGGCTATCTTGAATCCAGTGGCCAAGTGAGCAAGGGACTCACGTCTGAGCATACCCTGCCAAACTTAGGGCGAACAAAGCGATACAAAAGGGGATGATGGACGGAGCGTTTGAGCAAATCAAACACTCACCCCCAGTCAACTGATCTGGGTTTAATCCATCACCATTCTTTAGCCCACTAAGCCACCCCAGTTCAGACATGGCCATATGCAAACCAGTCTGACCCTGTGCCTCATGGGAACAGTCCAGCCCGAACTGCCAAGCCATGTCTTCCCTGGACCGGAAACAAGCATCCTGGGACCGGTTTCGGATTCATAATCCTCATCAGCCAGGCTATCTTGAATCCAGTGGCCAAGTGAGCAAGGGACTCACGTCTGAGCATACCCTGCCAAACTTAGGGCGAACAAAGCGATACAAAAGGGGATGATGGACGGAGCGTTTGAGCAAATCAAACACTCACTCCCAGTCAACGGATCTGGGTTTAATCCATCACCATTCTTTAGCCCACTAAGCCACCCCAGTTCAGACATGGCCATATGCAAATCAGTCTGACCCTGTGCTTCATGGGAACAGTCCAGCCCGAACTGCCAAGCCATGTCTTCCCTGGACCGGAAACAAGCATCCTGGGACCGGTTTCGGATTCATAATCCTCATCAGCCAGGCTATCTTGAATCCAGTGGCCAAGTGAGCAAGGGACTCACGTCTGAGCATACCCTGCCAAACTTAGGGCGAACAAAGCGATACAAAAGGGGATGATGGACGGAGCGTTTGAGCAAATCAAACACGCTCCCCAGTCAACTGATCTGGGTTTAATCCATCACCATTCTTTAGCCCACTAAGCCACCCCAGTTCAGACATGGCCATATGCAAATCAGTCTGACCCTGTGCCTCATGGGAACAGTCCAGCCCAAACTGCCAAGCCATGTCTTCCCTGGACCGGAAACAAGCATCCTGGGACCGGTTTCGGATTCATAATCCTCATCAGCCAGGCTATCTTGAATCCAGTGGCCAAGTGAGCAAGGGACTCACGTCTGAGTATACCCTGCCAAACTTAGGGCGAACAAAGCGATACAAAAGGGGATGATGGACGGAGCGTTTGAGCAAATCAAACACTCACCCCCAGTCAACTGATCTGGGTTTAATCCATCAACATTCTTTAGCCCACTAAGCCACCCCAGTTCAGACATGGCCATATGCAAATCAGTCTGACCCTGTGCCTCATGGGAACAGTCCAGCCCGAACTGCCAAGCCATGTCTTCCCTGGACCGGAAACAAGCATCCTGGGACCGGTTTCGGATTCATAATCCTCATCAGCCAGGCTATCTTGAATCCAGTGGCCAAGTGAGCAAGGGACTCACGTCTGAGCATACCCTGACAAACTTAGGGCGAACAAAGCGATACAAAAGGGGATGATGGACGGCACGTTTGAGCAAATCAAACACTCACCCCCAGTCAACTGATCTGGGTTTAATCCATCACCATTCTTTAGCCCACTAAGCCACCCCAGTTCAGACATGGCCATATGCAAATCAGTCTGACCCTGTGCCTCATGGGAACAGTCCAGCCCGAACTGCCAAGCCATGTCTTCCCTGGACCGGAAACAAGCATCCTGGGACCGGTTTCGGATTCATAATCCTCATCAGCCAGGCTATCTTGAATCCAGTGGCCAAGTGAGCAAGGGACTCACGTCTGAGCATACCCTGCCAAACTTAGGGCGAACAAAGCGATACAAAAGGGGATGATGGACGGAGCGTTTGAGCAAATCAAACACTCACCCCCAGTCAACGGATCTGGGTTTAATCCATCACCATTCTTTAGCCCACTAAGCCACCCCAGTTCAGACATGGCCATATGCAAATCAGTCTGACCCTGTGCCTCATGGGAACAGTCCAGCCCGAACTGCCAAGCCATGTCTTCCCTGGACCGGAAACAAGCATCCTGGGACCGGTTTCGGATTCATAATCCTCATCAGCCAGGCTATCTTGAATCCAGTGGCCAAGTGAGCAAGAGACTCACGTCTGAGCATACCCTGCCAAACTTAGGGCGAACAAAGCGATACAAAAGGAGATGATGGACGGAGCGTTTGAGCAAATCAAACACTCACCCCCAGTCAACTGATCTGGGTTTAATCCATCACCATTCTTTAGCCCACTAAGCCACCCCAGTTCAGACATGGCCATATGCAAATCAGTCTGACCCTGTGCCTCATGGGAACAGTCCAGCCCGAACTGCCAAGCCATGTCTTCCCTGGACCGGAAACAAGCATCCTGGGACCGGTTTCGGATTCATAATCCTCATCAGCCAGGCTATCTTGAATCCAGTGGCCAAGTGAGCAAGGGACTCACGTCTGAGCATACCCTGCCAAACTTAGGGCGAACAAAGCGATACAAAAGGGGATGATGGACGGAGCGTTTGAGCAAATCAAACACTCACCCCCAGTTAACTGATATGGGTTTACTCCATCACCATTCTTTAGCCCACTAAGCCACCCCAGTTCAGACATGACCATATGCAAATCAGTCTGACCCTGTGCCTCATGGGAACAGTCCAGCCCGAACTGCCAAGCCATGTCTTCCCTGGACCGGAAACAAGCATCCTGGGACCGGTTTCGGATTCATAATCCTCATCAGTCAGGCTATCTTGAATCCAGTGGCCAAGTGAGCAAGGGACTCACGTCTGAGCATACCCTGCCAAACTTAGGGCGAACAAAGCGATACAAAAGGGGATGATGGACGGAGCGTTTGAGCAAATCAAACACTCAGCCCCAATCAACTGATCTGGGTTTAATCCATCACCATTCTTTAGCCCACTAAGCCACCCCAGTTCAGACATGGCCATATGCAAATCAGTCTGACCCTGTGCCTCATGGGAACAGTCCAGCCCGAACTGCCAAGCCATGTCTTCCCTGGACCGGATACAAGCATCCTGGGACCGATTTCGGATTCATAATCCTCATCAGCCAGGCTATCTTGAATCCAGTGGCCAAGTGAGCAAGGGACTCACGTCTGAGCATACCCTGCCAAACTTAGGGCGAACAAAGCGATACAAAAGGGGATGATGGACGGAGCGTTTGAGCAAATCAAACACTCACCCCCAGTCAACTGATCTGGGTTTAATCCATCACCATTCTTTAGCCCACTAAGCCACCCCAGTTCAGACATGGCCATATGCAAACCAGTCTGACCCTGTGCCTCATGGGAACAGTCCAGCCCGAACTGCCAAGCCATGTCTTCCCTGTACCGGAAACAAGCATCCTGGGACCGGTTTCAGATTCATAATCCTCATCAGCCAGGCTATCTTGAATCCAGTGGCCAAGTGAGCAAGGGACTCACGTCTGAGCATACCCTGCCAAACTTAGGGCGAACAAAGCGATACAAAAGGGGATGATGGACGGAGCGTTTGAGCAAATCAAACACTCACCCCCAGTCAACGGATCTGGGTTTAATCCATCACCATTCTTTAGCCCACTAAGCCACCCCAGTTCAGACATGGCCATATGCAAATCAGTCTGACCCTGTGCCTCATGGGAACAGTCCAGCCCGAACTGCCAAGCCATGTCTTCCCTGGACCGGAAACAAGCATCCTGGGACCGGTTTCGGATTCATAATCCTCATCAGCCAGGCTATCTTGAATCCAGTGGCCAAGTGAGCAAGAGACTCACGTCTGAGCATACCCTGCCAAACTTAGGGCGAACAAAGCGATACAAAAGGAGATGATGGACGGAGCGTTTGAGCAAATCAAACACTCACCCCCAGTCAACTGATCTGGGTTTAATCCATCACCATTCTTTAGCCCACTAAGCCACCCCAGTTCAGACATGGTCATATGCAAATCAGTCTGACCCTGTGCCTCATGGGAACAGTCCAGCCCGAACTGCCAAGCCATGTCTTCCCTGGACCGGAAACAAGCATCCTGGGACCGGTTTCGGATTCATAATCCTCATCAGCCAGGCTATCTTGAATCCAGTGGCCAAGTGAGCAAGGGACTCACGTCTGAGCATACCCTGCCAAACTTAGGGCGAACAAAGCGATACAAAAGGGGATGATGGACGGAGCGTTTGAGCAAATCAAACACTCACCCCTAGTTAACTGATATGGGTTTACTCCATCACCATTCTTTAGCCCACTAAGCCACCCCAGTTCAGACATGACCATATGCAAATCAGTCTGACCCTGTGCTTCATGGGAACAGTCCAGCCCGAACTGCCAAGCCATGTCTTCCCTGGACCGGAAACAAGCATCCTGGGACCGGTTTCGGATTCATAATCCTCATCAGCCAGGCTATCTTGAATCCAGTGGCCAAGTGAGCAAGGGACTCACGTCTGAGCATACCCTGCCAAACTTAGGGCGAACAAAGCGATACAAAAGGGGATGATGGACGGAGCGTTTGAGCAAATCAAACACTCACCCCCAGTCAACTGATCTGGGTTTAATCCATCACCATTCTTTAGCCCACTAAGCCACCCCAGTTCAGACATGGCCATATGCAAATCAGTCTGACCCTGTGTCTCATGGGAACAGTCCTGCCCGAACTGCCAAGCCATGTCTTCCCTGGACCGGAAACAAGCATCTTGGGACCGGTTTCGGATTCATAATCCTCATCAGCCAGGCTATCTTGAATCCAGTGGCCAAGTGAGCAAGGGACTCACGTCTGAGCATACCCTGCCAAACTTAGGGCGAACAAAGCGATACAAAAGGGGATGATGGACGGAGCGTTTGAGCAAATCAAACACTCACCCCCAGTCAACTGATCTGGGTTTAATCCATCACCATTCTTTAGCCCACTAAGCCACCCCAGTTCAGACATGGCCATATGCAAATCAGTCTGACCCTGTGCCTCATGGGAACAGTCCAGCCCGAACTGCCAAGCCATGTCTTCCCTGGACCGGTAACAAGCATCCTGGGACCGGTTTCGGATTCATAATCCTCATCAGCCAGGCTATCTTGAATCCAGTGGCCAAGTGAGCAAGGGACTCACGTCTGAGCATACCCTGCCAAACTTAGGGCGAACAAAGCGATACAAAAGGGGATGATGGACGGAGCGTTTGAGCAAATCAAACACTCACCCCCAGTCAACTGATCTGGGTTTAATCCATCACCATTCTTTAGCCCACTAAGCCACCCCAGTTCAGACATGGCCATATGCAAATCAGTCTGACCCTGTGCCTCATGGGAACAGTCCAGCCCGAACTGCCAAGCCATGTCTTCCCTGGACCGGAAACAAGCATCCTGGGACCGGTTTCGGATTCATAATCCTCATCAGCCAGGCTATCTTGAATCCAGTGGCCAAGTGAGCAAGGGACTCACGTCTGAGTATACCCTGCCAAACTTAGGGCGAACAAAGCGATACAAAAGGGGATGATGGACGGCGCGTTTGAGCAAATCAAACACTCACCCCCAGTCAACTGATCTGGGTTTAATCCATCACCATTCTTTAGCCCACTAAGCCACCCCAGTTCAGACATGGCCATATGCAAATCAGTCTGACCCTGTGCCTCATGGGAACAGTCCAGCCCGAACTGCCAAGCCATGTCGTCCCTGGACCGGAAACAAGCATCCTGGGACCGGTTTCGGATTCATAATCCTCATCAGCCAGGCTATCTTGAATCCAGTGGCCAAGTGAGCAAGGGACTCACGTCTGAGCATACCCTGACAAACTTAGGGAGAACAAAGCGATACAAAAGGGGATGATGGACGGCGCGTTTGAGCAAATCAAACACTCACCCCCAGTCAACTGATCTGGGTTTAATCCATCACCATTCTTCAGCCCACTAAGCCACCCCAGTTCAGACATGGCCATATGCAAATCAGTCTGACCCTGTGCCTCATGGGAACAGTCCAGCCCGAACTGCCAAGCCATGTCTTCCCTGGACCGGAAGCAAGCATCCTGGGACCGGTTTCGGATTCATAATCCTCCTCAGCCAGGCTATCTTGAATCCAGTGGCCAAGTGAGCAAGGGACTCACATCTGAGCATACCCTGCCAAACCTAGGGCGAACAAAGCGATACAAAAGGGGATGATGGAGGGAGCGTTTGAGCAAATCAAACACTCACCCCCAGTCAACTGATCTGGGTTTAATCCATCACCATTCTTTAGCCCACTAAGCCACCCCAGTTCAGACATGGCCATATGCAAATCAGTCTGACCCTGTGCCTCATGGGAACAGTCCAGCCCGAACTGCCAAGCCATGTCTTCCCTGGACCGGAAACAAGCATCCTGGGACCGGTTTCGGATTCATAATCCTCATCAGCCAGGCTATCTTGAATCCAGTGGCCAAGTGAGCAAGGGACTCACGTCTGAGCATACCCTGCCAAACTTAGGGCGAACAAAGCGATACAAAAGGGGATGATGGACGGAGCGTTTGAGCAAATCAAACACTCACCCCCAGTCAACTGATCTGGGTTTAATCCATCACCATTCTTTAGCCCACTAAGCCACCCCAGTTCAAACATGGCCATATGCAAATCAGTCTGACCCTGTGCCTCATGGGAACAGTCCAGCCCGAACTGCCAAGCCATGTCTTCCCTGGACCGGAAACAAGCATCCTGGGACCGTTTCGGATTCATAGTCTTCATCAGCCAGGCTATCTTGAATCCAGTGGCCAAGTGAGCAAGGGACTCACGTCTGAGCATACCCTGCCAAACTTAGGGCGAACAAAGCGATACAAAAGGGGATGATGGACGGAGCGTTTTAGCAAATCAAACACTCACCCCCAGTCAACTGATCTGGGTTTAATCCATCACCATTCTTTAGCCCACTAAGCCACCCCAGTTCAGACATGGCCATATGCAAATCAGTCTGACCCTGTGCCTCATGGGAACAGTCCAGCCCGAACTGCCAAGCCATGTCTTCCCTGGACCGGAAACAAGCATCCTGGGACCGATTTCGGATTCATAATCCTCATCAGCCAGGCTATCTTGAATCCAGTGGCCAAGTGAGCAAGGGACTCACGTCTGAGCATACCCTGCCAAACTTAGGGCGAACAAAGCGATACAAAAGGGGATGATGGACGGAGCGTTTGAGCAAATCAAACACTCACCCCCAGTCAACTGATCTGGGTTTAATCCATCACCATTCTTTAGCCCACTAAGCCACCCCAGTTCAGACATGGCCATATGCAAACCAGTCTGACCCTGTGCCTCATGGGAACAGTCCAGCCCGAACTGCCAAGCCATGTCTTCCCTGTACCGGAAACAAGCATCCTGGGACCGGTTTCAGATTCATAATCCTCATCAGCCAGGCTATCTTGAATCCAGTGGCCAAGTGAGCAAGGGACTCACGTCTGAGCATACCCTGCCAAACTTAGGGCGAACAAAGCGATACAAAAGGGGATGATGGACGGAGCGTTTGAGCAAATCAAACACTCACCCCCAGTCAACGGATCTGGGTTTAATCCATCACCATTCTTTAGCCCACTAAGCCACCCCAGTTCAGACATGGCCATATGCAAATCAGTCTGACCCTGTGCCTCATGGGAACAGTCCAGCCCGAACTGCCAAGCCATGTCTTCCCTGGACCGGAAACAAGCATCCTGGGACCGGTTTCGGATTCATAATCCTCATCAGCCAGGCTATCTTGAATCCAGTGGCCAAGTGAGCAAGAGACTCACGTCTGAGCATACCCTGCCAAACTTAGGGCGAACAAAGCGATACAAAAGGAGATGATGGACGGAGCGTTTGAGCAAATCAAACACTCACCCCCAGTCAACTGATCTGGGTTTAATCCATCACCATTCTTTAGCCCACTAAGCCACCCCAGTTCAGACATGGTCATATGCAAATCAGTCTGACCCTGTGCCTCATGGGAACAGTCCAGCCCGAACTGCCAAGCCATGTCTTCCCTGGACCGGAAACAAGCATCCTGGGACCGGTTTCGGATTCATAATCCTCATCAGCCAGGCTATCTTGAATCCAGTGGCCAAGTGAGCAAGGGACTCACGTCTGAGCATACCCTGCCAAACTTAGGGCGAACAAAGCGATACAAAAGGGGATGATGGACGGAGCGTTTGAGCAAATCAAACACTCACCCCTAGTTAACTGATATGGGTTTACTCCATCACCATTCTTTAGCCCACTAAGCCACCCCAGTTCAGACATGACCATATGCAAATCAGTCTGACCCTGTGCTTCATGGGAACAGTCCAGCCCGAACTGCCAAGCCATGTCTTCCCTGGACCGGAAACAAGCATCCTGGGACCGGTTTCGGATTCATAATCCTCATCAGCCAGGCTATCTTGAATCCAGTGGCCAAGTGAGCAAGGGACTCACGTCTGAGCATACCCTGCCAAACTTAGGGCGAACAAAGCGATACAAAAGGGGATGATGGACGGAGCGTTTGAGCAAATCAAACACTCACCCCCAGTCAACTGATCTGGGTTTAATCCATCACCATTCTTTAGCCCACTAAGCCACCCCAGTTCAGACATGGCCATATGCAAATCAGTCTGACCCTGTGCCTCATGGGAACAGTCCTGCCCGAACTGCCAAGCCATGTCTTCCCTGGACCGGAAACAAGCATCTTGGGACCGGTTTCGGATTCATAATCCTCATCAGCCAGGCTATCTTGAATCCAGTGGCCAAGTGAGCAAGGGACTCACGTCTGAGCATACCCTGCCAAACTTAGGGCGAACAAAGCGATACAAAAGGGGATGATGGACGGAGCGTTTGAGCAAATCAAACACTCACCCCCAGTCAACTGATCTGGGTTTAATCCATCACCATTCTTTAGCCCACTAAGCCACCCCAGTTCAGACATGGCCATATGCAAATCAGTCTGACCCTGTGCCTCATGGGAACAGTCCAGCCCGAACTGCCAAGCCATGTCTTCCCTGGACCGGTAACAAGCATCCTGGGACCGGTTTCGGATTCATAATCCTCATCAGCCAGGCTATCTTGAATCCAGTGGCCAAGTGAGCAAGGGACTCACGTCTGAGCATACCCTGCCAAACTTAGGGCGAACAAAGCGATACAAAAGGGGATGATGGACGGAGCGTTTGAGCAAATCAAACACTCACCCCCAGTCAACTGATCTGGGTTTAATCCATCACCATTCTTTAGCCCACTAAGCCACCCCAGTTCAGACATGGCCATATGCAAATCAGTCTGACCCTGTGCCTCATGGGAACAGTCCAGCCCGAACTGCCAAGCCATGTCTTCCCTGGACCGGAAACAAGCATCCTGGGACCGGTTTCGGATTCATAATCCTCATCAGCCAGGCTATCTTGAATCCAGTGGCCAAGTGAGCAAGGGACTCACGTCTGAGCATACCCTGCCAAACTTAGGGCGAACAAAGCAATACAAAAGGGGATGATGGACGGCGCGTTTGAGCAAATCAAACACTCACCCCCAGTCAACTGATCTGGGTTTAATCCATCACCATTCTTTAGCCCACTAAGCCACCCCAGTTCAGACATGGCCATATGCAAATCAGTCTGACCCTGTGCCTCATGGGAACAGTCCAGCCCGAACTGCCAAGCCATGTCGTCCCTGGACCGGAAACAAGCATCCTGGGACCGGTTTCGGATTCATAATCCTCATCAGCCAGGCTATCTTGAATCCAGTGGCCAAGTGAGCAAGGGACTCACGTCTGAGCATACCCTGACAAACTTAGGGAGAACAAAGCGATACAAAAGGGGATGATGGACGGCGCGTTTGAGCAAATCAAACACTCACCCCCAGTCAACTGATCTGGGTTTAATCCATCACCATTCTTCAGCCCACTAAGCCACCCCAGTTCAGACATGGCCATATGCAAATCAGTCTGACCCTGTGCCTCATGGGAACAGTCCAGCCCGAACTGCCAAGCCATGTCTTCCCTGGACCGGAAGCAAGCATCCTGGGACCGGTTTCGGATTCATAATCCTCCTCAGCCAGGCTATCTTGAATCCAGTGGCCAAGTGAGCAAGGGACTCACATCTGAGCATACCCTGCCAAACCTAGGGCGAACAAAGCGATACAAAAGGGGATGATGGAGGGAGCGTTTGAGCAAATCAAACACTCACCCCCAGTCAACTGATCTGGGTTTAATCCATCACCATTCTTTAGCCCACTAAGCCACCCCAGTTCAGACATGGCCATATGCAAATCAGTCTGACCCTGTGCCTCATGGGAACAGTCCAGCCCGAACTGCCAAGCCATGTCTTCCCTGGACCGGAAACAAGCATCCTGGGACCGGTTTCGGATTCATAATCCTCATCAGCCAGGCTATCTTGAATCCAGTGGCCAAGTGAGCAAGGGACTCACGTCTGAGCATACCCTGCCAAACTTAGGGCGAACAAAGCGATACAAAAGGGGATGATGGACGGAGCGTTTGAGCAAATCAAACACTCACCCCCAGTCAACTGATCTGGGTTTAATCCATCACCATTCTTTAGCCCACTAAGCCACCCCAGTTCAAACATGGCCATATGCAAATCAGTCTGACCCTGTGCCTCATGGGAACAGTCCAGCCCGAACTGCCAAGCCATGTCTTCCCTGGACCGGAAACAAGCATCCTGGGACCGTTTCGGATTCATAATCCTCATCAGCCAGGCTATCTTGAATCCAGTGGCCAAGTGAGCAAGGGACTCACGTCTGAGCATACCCTGCCAAACTTAGGGCGAACAAAGCGATACAAAAGGGGATGATGGACGGAGCGTTTTAGCAAATCAAACACTCACCCCCAGTCAACTGATCTGGGTTTAATCCATCACCATTCTTTAGCCCACTAAGCCACCCCAGTTCAGACATGGCCATATGCAAATCAGTCTGACCCTGTGCCTCATGGGAACAGTCCAGCCCGAACTGCCAAGCCATGTCTTCCCTGGACCGGAAACAAGCATCCTGGGACCGGTTTCGGATTCATAATCCTCATCAGCCAGGCTATCTTGAGTCCAGTGGCCAAGTGAGCAAGGGACTCACGTCTGAGCATACCCTGCCAAACTTAGGGCGAACAAAGCGATACAAAAGGGGATGATGGACGGAGCGTTTGAGCAAATCAAACACTCACCCCCAGTCAACTGATCTGGGTTTAATCCATCACCATTCTTTAGCCCACTAAGCCACCCCAGTTCAGACATGGCCATATGCAAACCAGTCTGACCCTGTGCCTCATGGGAACAGTCCAGCCCGAACTGCCAAGCCATGTCTTCCCTGGTTCGGAAACAAGCATCCTGGGACCGGTTTCGGATTCATAATCCTCATCAGCCAGGCTATCTTGAATCCAGTGGCCAAGTGAGCAAGGGACTCACGTCTGAGCATACCCTGCCAAACTTAGGGCGAACAAAGCGATACAAAAGGGGATGATGGACGGAGCGTTTGAGCAAATCAAACACTCACCCCCAGTCAACTGATCTGGGTTTAATCCATCACCATTCTTTAGCCCACTAAGCCACCCCAGTTCAGACATGGCCATATGCAAATCAGTCTGACCCTGTGCCTCATGGGAACAGTCCAGCCCGAACTGCCAAGCCATGTCTTCCCTGGACCGGTAACAAGCATCCTGGGACCGGTTTCGGATTCATAATCCTCATCAGCCAGGCTATCTTGAATCCAGTGGCCAAGTGAGCAAGGGACTCACGTCTGAGCATACCCTGCCAAACTTAGGGCGAACAAAGCGATACAAAAGGGGATGATGGACGGAGCGTTTGAGCAAATCAAACACTCACCCCCAGTCAACTGATCTGGGTTTAATCCATCACCATTCTTTAGCCCACTAAGCAACCCCAGTTCAGACATGGCCATATGCAAATCAGTCTGACCCTGTGCCTCATGGGAACAGTCCAGCCCGAACTGCCAAGCCATGTCTTCCCTGGACCGGAAACAAGCATCCTGGGACCGGTTTCGGATTCATAATCCTCATCAGCCAGGCTATCTTGAATCCAGTGGCCAAGTGAGCAAGGGACTCACGTCTGAGCATACCCTGCCAAACTTAGGGCGAACAAAGCGATACAAAAGGGGATGATGGACGGCGCGTTTGAGCAAATCAAACACTCACCCCCAGTCAACTGATCTGGGTTTAATCCATCACCATTCTTTAGCCCACTAAGCCACCCCAGTTCAGACATGGCCATATGCAAATCAGTCTGACCCTGTGCCTCATGGGAACAGTCCAGCCCGAACTGCCAAGCCATGTCGTCCCTGGACCGGAAACAAGCATCCTGGGACCGGTTTCGGATTCATAATCCTCATCAGCCAGGCTATCTTGAATCCAGTGGCCAAGTGAGCAAGGGACTCACGTCTGAGCATACCCTGACAAACTTAGGGCGAACAAAGCGATACAAAAGGGGATGATGGACGGCGCGTTTGAGCAAATCAAACACTCACCCCCAGTCAACTGATCTGGGTTTAATCCATCACCATTCTTCAGCCCACTAAGCCACCCCAGTTCAGACATGGCCATATGCAAATCAGTCTGACCCTGTGCCTCATGGGAACAGTCCAGCCCGAACTGCCAAGCCATGTCTTTCCTGGACCGGAAGCAAGCATCCTGGGACCGGTTTCGGATTCATAATCCTCATCAGCCAGGCTATCTTGAATCCAGTGGCCAAGTGAGCAAGGGACTCACATCTGAGCATACCCTGCCAAACCTAGGGCGAACAAAGCGATACAAAAGGGGATGATGGAGGGAGCGTTTGAGCAAATCAAACACTCACCCCCAGTCAACTGATCTGGGTTTAATCCATCACCATTCTTTAGCCCACTAAGCCACCCCAGTTCAGACATGGCCATATGCAAATCAGTCTGACCCTGTGCCTCATGGGAACAGTCCAGCCCGAACTGCCAAGCCATGTCTTCCCTGGACCGGAAACAAGCATCCTGGGACCGGTTTCGGATTCATAATCCTCATCAGCCAGGCTATCTTGAATCCAGTGGCCAAGTGAGCAAGGGACTCACGTCTGAGCATACCCTGCCAAACTTAGGGCGAACAAAGCGATACAAAAGGGGATGATGGACGGAGCGTTTGAGCAAATCAAACACTCACCCCCAGTCAACTGATCTGGGTTTAATCCATCACCATTCTTTAGCCCACTAAGCCACCCCAGTTCAAACATGGCCATATGCAAATCAGTCTGACCCTGTGCCTCATGGGAACAGTCCAGCCCGAACTGCCAAGCCATGTCTTCCCTGGACCGGAAACAAGCATCCTGGGACCGTTTCGGATTCATAATCCTCATCAGCCAGGCTATCTTGAATCCAGTGGCCAAGTGAGCAAGGGACTCACGTCTGAGCATACCCTGCCAAACTTAGGGCGAACAAAGCGATACAAAAGGGGATGATGGACGGAGCGTTTGAGCAAATCAAACACTCACCCCTAGTTAACTGATATGGGTTTACTCCATCACCATTCTTTAGCCCACTAAGCCACCCCAGTTCAGACATGACCATATGCAAATCAGTCTGACCCTGTGCTTCATGGGAACAGTCCAGCCCGAACTGCCAAGCCATGTCTTCCCTGGACCGGAAACAAGCATCCTGGGACCGGTTTCGGATTCATAATCCTCATCAGCCAGGCTATCTTGAATCCAGTGGCCAAGTGAGCAAGGGACTCACGTCTGAGCATACCCTGCCAAACTTAGGGCGAACAAAGCGATACAAAAGGGGATGATGGACGGAGCGTTTGAGCAAATCAAACACTCACCCCCAGTCAACTGATCTGGGTTTAATCCATCACCATTCTTTAGCCCACTAAGCCACCCCAGTTCAGACATGGCCATATGCAAATCAGTCTGACCCTGTGCCTCATGGGAACAGTCCTGCCCGAACTGCCAAGCCATGTCTTCCCTGGACCGGAAACAAGCATCTTGGGACCGGTTTCGGATTCATAATCCTCATCAGCCAGGCTATCTTGAATCCAGTGGCCAAGTGAGCAAGGGACTCACGTCTGAGCATACCCTGCCAAACTTAGGGCGAACAAAGCGATACAAAAGGGGATGATGGACGGAGCGTTTGAGCAAATCAAACACTCACCCCCAGTCAACTGATCTGGGTTTAATCCATCACCATTCTTTAGCCCACTAAGCCACCCCAGTTCAGACATGGCCATATGCAAATCAGTCTGACCCTGTGCCTCATGGGAACAGTCCAGCCCGAACTGCCAAGCCATGTCTTCCCTGGACCGGTAACAAGCATCCTGGGACCGGTTTCGGATTCATAATCCTCATCAGCCAGGCTATCTTGAATCCAGTGGCCAAGTGAGCAAGGGACTCACGTCTGAGCATACCCTGCCAAACTTAGGGCGAACAAAGCGATACAAAAGGGGATGATGGACGGAGCGTTTGAGCAAATCAAACACTCACCCCCAGTCAACTGATCTGGGTTTAATCCATCACCATTCTTTAGCCCACTAAGCCACCCCAGTTCAGACATGGCCATATGCAAATCAGTCTGACCCTGTGCCTCATGGGAACAGTCCAGCCCGAACTGCCAAGCCATGTCTTCCCTGGACCGGAAACAAGCATCCTGGGACCGGTTTCGGATTCATAATCCTCATCAGCCAGGCTATCTTGAATCCAGTGGCCAAGTGAGCAAGGGACTCACGTCTGAGCATACCCTGCCAAACTTAGGGCGAACAAAGCAATACAAAAGGGGATGATGGACGGCGCGTTTGAGCAAATCAAACACTCACCCCCAGTCAACTGATCTGGGTTTAATCCATCACCATTCTTTAGCCCACTAAGCCACCCCAGTTCAGACATGGCCATATGCAAATCAGTCTGACCCTGTGCCTCATGGGAACAGTCCAGCCCGAACTGCCAAGCCATGTCGTCCCTGGACCGGAAACAAGCATCCTGGGACCGGTTTCGGATTCATAATCCTCATCAGCCAGGCTATCTTGAATCCAGTGGCCAAGTGAGCAAGGGACTCACGTCTGAGCATACCCTGACAAACTTAGGGAGAACAAAGCGATACAAAAGGGGATGATGGACGGCGCGTTTGAGCAAATCAAACACTCACCCCCAGTCAACTGATCTGGGTTTAATCCATCACCATTCTTCAGCCCACTAAGCCACCCCAGTTCAGACATGGCCATATGCAAATCAGTCTGACCCTGTGCCTCATGGGAACAGTCCAGCCCGAACTGCCAAGCCATGTCTTCCCTGGACCGGAAGCAAGCATCCTGGGACCGGTTTCGGATTCATAATCCTCCTCAGCCAGGCTATCTTGAATCCAGTGGCCAAGTGAGCAAGGGACTCACATCTGAGCATACCCTGCCAAACCTAGGGCGAACAAAGCGATACAAAAGGGGATGATGGAGGGAGCGTTTGAGCAAATCAAACACTCACCCCCAGTCAACTGATCTGGGTTTAATCCATCACCATTCTTTAGCCCACTAAGCCACCCCAGTTCAGACATGGCCATATGCAAATCAGTCTGACCCTGTGCCTCATGGGAACAGTCCAGCCCGAACTGCCAAGCCATGTCTTCCCTGGACCGGAAACAAGCATCCTGGGACCGGTTTCGGATTCATAATCCTCATCAGCCAGGCTATCTTGAATCCAGTGGCCAAGTGAGCAAGGGACTCACGTCTGAGCATACCCTGCCAAACTTAGGGCGAACAAAGCGATACAAAAGGGGATGATGGACGGAGCGTTTGAGCAAATCAAACACTCACCCCCAGTCAACTGATCTGGGTTTAATCCATCACCATTCTTTAGCCCACTAAGCCACCCCAGTTCAAACATGGCCATATGCAAATCAGTCTGACCCTGTGCCTCATGGGAACAGTCCAGCCCGAACTGCCAAGCCATGTCTTCCCTGGACCGGAAACAAGCATCCTGGGACCGTTTCGGATTCATAATCCTCATCAGCCAGGCTATCTTGAATCCAGTGGCCAAGTGAGCAAGGGACTCACGTCTGAGCATACCCTGCCAAACTTAGGGCGAACAAAGCGATACAAAAGGGGATGATGGACGGAGCGTTTTAGCAAATCAAACACTCACCCCCAGTCAACTGATCTGGGTTTAATCCATCACCATTCTTTAGCCCACTAAGCCACCCCAGTTCAGACATGGCCATATGCAAATCAGTCTGACCCTGTGCCTCATGGGAACAGTCCAGCCCGAACTGCCAAGCCATGTCTTCCCTGGACCGGAAACAAGCATCCTGGGACCGGTTTCGGATTCATAATCCTCATCAGCCAGGCTATCTTGAGTCCAGTGGCCAAGTGAGCAAGGGACTCACGTCTGAGCATACCCTGCCAAACTTAGGGCGAACAAAGCGATACAAAAGGGGATGATGGACGGAGCGTTTGAGCAAATCAAACACTCACCCCCAGTCAACTGATCTGGGTTTAATCCATCACCATTCTTTAGCCCACTAAGCCACCCCAGTTCAGACATGGCCATATGCAAACCAGTCTGACCCTGTGCCTCATGGGAACAGTCCAGCCCGAACTGCCAAGCCATGTCTTCCCTGGTTCGGAAACAAGCATCCTGGGACCGGTTTCGGATTCATAATCCTCATCAGCCAGGCTATCTTGAATCCAGTGGCCAAGTGAGCAAGGGACTCACGTCTGAGCATACCCTGCCAAACTTAGGGCGAACAAAGCGATACAAAAGGGGATGATGGACGGAGCGTTTGAGCAAATCAAACACTCACCCCCAGTCAACTGATCTGGGTTTAATCCATCACCATTCTTTAGCCCACTAAGCCACCCCAGTTCAGACATGGCCATATGCAAATCAGTCTGACCCTGTGCCTCATGGGAACAGTCCAGCCCGAACTGCCAAGCCATGTCTTCCCTGGACCGGTAACAAGCATCCTGGGACCGGTTTCGGATTCATAATCCTCATCAGCCAGGCTATCTTGAATCCAGTGGCCAAGTGAGCAAGGGACTCACGTCTGAGCATACCCTGCCAAACTTAGGGCGAACAAAGCGATACAAAAGGGGATGATGGACGGAGCGTTTGAGCAAATCAAACACTCACCCCCAGTCAACTGATCTGGGTTTAATCCATCACCATTCTTTAGCCCACTAAGCAACCCCAGTTCAGACATGGCCATATGCAAATCAGTCTGACCCTGTGCCTCATGGGAACAGTCCAGCCCGAACTGCCAAGCCATGTCTTCCCTGGACCGGAAACAAGCATCCTGGGACCGGTTTCGGATTCATAATCCTCATCAGCCAGGCTATCTTGAATCCAGTGGCCAAGTGAGCAAGGGACTCACGTCTGAGCATACCCTGCCAAACTTAGGGCGAACAAAGCGATACAAAAGGGGATGATGGACGGCGCGTTTGAGCAAATCAAACACTCACCCCCAGTCAACTGATCTGGGTTTAATCCATCACCATTCTTTAGCCCACTAAGCCACCCCAGTTCAGACATGGCCATATGCAAATCAGTCTGACCCTGTGCCTCATGGGAACAGTCCAGCCCGAACTGCCAAGCCATGTCGTCCCTGGACCGGAAACAAGCATCCTGGGACCGGTTTCGGATTCATAATCCTCATCAGCCAGGCTATCTTGAATCCAGTGGCCAAGTGAGCAAGGGACTCACGTCTGAGCATACCCTGACAAACTTAGGGCGAACAAAGCGATACAAAAGGGGATGATGGACGGCGCGTTTGAGCAAATCAAACACTCACCCCCAGTCAACTGATCTGGGTTTAATCCATCACCATTCTTCAGCCCACTAAGCCACCTCAGTTCAGACATGGCCATATGCAAATCAGTCTGACCCTGTGCCTCATGGGAACAGTCCAGCCCGAACTGCCAAGCCATGTCTTCCCTGGACCGGAAGCAAGCATCCTGGGACCGGTTTCGGATTCATAATCCTCATCAGCCAGGCTATCTTGAATCCAGTGGCCAAGTGAGCAAGGGACTCACATCTGAGCATACCCTGCCAAACCTAGGGCGAACAAAGCGATACAAAAGGGGATGATGGAGGGAGCGTTTGAGCAAATCAAACACTCACCCCCAGTCAACTGATCTGGGTTTAATCCATCACCATTCTTTAGCCCACTAAGCCACCCCAGTTCAGACATGGCCATATGCAAATCAGTCTGACCCTGTGCCTCATGGGAACAGTCCAGCCCGAACTGCCAAGCCATGTCTTCCCTGGACCGGAAACAAGCATCCTGGGACCGGTTTCGGATTCATAATCCTCATCAGCCAGGCTATCTTGAATCCAGTGGCCAAGTGAGCAAGGGACTCACGTCTGAGCATACCCTGCCAAACTTAGGGCGAACAAAGCGATACAAAAGGGGATGATGGACGGAGCGTTTGAGCAAATCAAACACTCACCCCCAGTCAACTGATCTGGGTTTAATCCATCACCATTCTTTAGCCCACTAAGCCACCCCAGTTCAAACATGGCCATATGCAAATCAGTCTGACCCTGTGCCTCATGGGAACAGTCCAGCCCGAACTGCCAAGCCATGTCTTCCCTGGACCGGAAACAAGCATCCTGGGACCGTTTCGGATTCATAATCCTCATCAGCCAGGCTATCTTGAATCCAGTGGCCAAGTGAGCAAGGGACTCACGTCTGAGCATACCCTGCCAAACTTAGGGCGAACAAAGCGATACAAAAGGGGATGATGGACGGAGCGTTTGAGCAAATCAAACACTCACCCCCAGTCAACTGATCTGGGTTTAATCCATCACCATTCTTTAGCCCACTAAGCCACCCCAGTTCAGACATGGCCATATGCAAATCAGTCTGACCCTGTGCCTCATGGGAACAGTCCAGCCCGAACTGCCAAGCCATGTCTTCCCTGGACCGGTAACAAGCATCCTGGGACCGGTTTCGGATTCATAATCCTCATCAGCCAGGCTATCTTGAATCCAGTGGCCAAGTGAGCAAGGGACTCACGTCTGAGCATACCCTGCCAAACTTAGGGCGAACAAAGCGATACAAAAGGGGATGATGGACGGAGCGTTTGAGCAAATCAAACACTCACCCCCAGTCAACTGATCTGGGTTTAATCCATCACCATTCTTTAGCCCACTAAGCCACCCCAGTTCAGACATGGCCATATGCAAATCAGTCTGACCCTGTGCCTCATGGGAACAGTCCAGCCCGAACTGCCAAGCCATGTCTTCCCTGGACCGGAAACAAGCATCCTGGGACCGGTTTCGGATTCATAATCCTCATCAGCCAGGCTATCTTGAATCCAGTGGCCAAGTGAGCAAGGGACTCACGTCTGAGCATACCCTGCCAAACTTAGGGCGAACAAAGCGATACAAAAGGGGATGATGGACGGCGCGTTTGAGCAAATCAAACACTCACCCCCAGTCAACTGATCTGGGTTTAATCCATCACCATTCTTTAGCCCACTAAGCCACCCCAGTTCAGACATGGCCATATGCAAATCAGTCTGACCCTGTGCCTCATGGGAACAGTCCAGCCCGAACTGCCAAGCCATGTCGTCCCTGGACCGGAAACAAGCATCCTGGGACCGGTTTCGGATTCATAATCCTCATCAGCCAGGCTATCTTGAATCCAGTGGCCAAGTGAGCAAGGGACTCACGTCTGAGCATACCCTGACAAACTTAGGGCGAACAAAGCGATACAAAAGGGGATGATGGACGGCGCGTTTGAGCAAATCAAACACTCACCCCCAGTCAACTGATCTGGGTTTAATCCATCACCATTCTTCAGCCCACTAAGCCACCCCAGTTCAGACATGGCCATATGCAAATCAGTCTGACCCTGTGCCTCATGGGAACAGTCCAGCCCGAACTGCCAAGCCATGTCTTCCCTGGACCGGAAGCAAGCATCCTGGGACCGGTTTCGGATTCATAATCCTCATCAGCCAGGCTATCTTGAATCCAGTGGCCAAGTGAGCAAGGGACTCACATCTGAGCATACCCTGCCAAACCTAGGGCGAACAAAGCGATACAAAAGGGGATGATGGAGGGAGCGTTTGAGCAAATCAAACACTCACCCCCAGTCAACTGATCTGGGTTTAATCCATCACCATTCTTTAGCCCACTAAGCCACCCCAGTTCAGACATGGCCATATGCAAATCAGTCTGACCCTGTGCCTCATGGGAACAGTCCAGCCCGAACTGCCAAGCCATGTCTTCCCTGGACCGGAAACAAGCATCCTGGGACCGGTTTCGGATTCATAATCCTCATCAGCCAGGCTATCTTGAATCCAGTGGCCAAGTGAGCAAGGGACTCACGTCTGAGCATACCCTGCCAAACTTAGGGCGAACAAAGCGATACAAAAGGGGATGATGGACGGAGCGTTTGAGCAAATCAAACACTCACCCCCAGTCAACTGATCTGGGTTTAATCCATCACCATTCTTTAGCCCACTAAGCCACCCCAGTTCAAACATGGCCATATGCAAATCAGTCTGACCCTGTGCCTCATGGGAACAGTCCAGCCCGAACTGCCAAGCCATGTCTTCCCTGGACCGGAAACAAGCATCCTGGGACCGTTTCGGATTCATAATCCTCATCAGCCAGGCTATCTTGAATCCAGTGGCCAAGTGAGCAAGGGACTCACGTCTGAGCATACCCTGCCAAACTTAGGGCGAACAAAGCGATACAAAAGGGGATGATGGACGGAGCGTTTTAGCAAATCAAACACTCACCCCCAGTCAACTGATCTGGGTTTAATCCATCACCATTCTTTAGCCCACTAAGCCACCCCAGTTCAGACATGGCCATATGCAAATCAGTCTGACCCTGTGCCTCATGGGAACAGTCCAGCCCGAACTGCCAAGCCATGTCTTCCCTGGACCGGAAACAAGCATCCTGGGACCGGTTTCGGATTCATAATCCTCATCAGCCAGGCTATCTTGAGTCCAGTGGCCAAGTGAGCAAGGGACTCACGTCTGAGCATACCCTGCCAAACTTAGGGCGAACAAAGCGATACAAAAGGGGATGATGGACGGAGCGTTTGAGCAAATCAAACACTCACCCCCAGTCAACTGATCTGGGTTTAATCCATCACCATTCTTTAGCCCACTAAGCCACCCCAGTTCAGACATGGCCATATGCAAACCAGTCTGACCCTGTGCCTCATGGGAACAGTCCAGCCCGAACTGCCAAGCCATGTCTTCCCTGGTTCGGAAACAAGCATCCTGGGACCGGTTTCGGATTCATAATCCTCATCAGCCAGGCTATCTTGAATCCAGTGGCCAAGTGAGCAAGGGACTCACGTCTGAGCATACCCTGCCAAACTTAGGGCGAACAAAGCGATACAAAAGGGGATGATGGACGGAGCGTTTGAGCAAATCAAACACTCACCCCCAGTCAACGGATCTGGGTTTAATCCATCACCATTCTTTAGCCCACTAAGCCACCCCAGTTCAGACATGGCCATATGCAAATCAGTCTGACCCTGTGCCTCATGGGAACAGTCCAGCCCGAACTGCCAAGCCATGTCTTCCCTGGACCGGAAACAAGCCTCCTTGGACGGGTTTCGGATTCATAATCCTCATCAGCCAGGCTATCTTGAATCCAGTGGCCAAGTGAGCAAGAGACTCACGTCTGAGCATACCCTGCCAAACTTAGGGCGAACAAAGCGATACAAAAGGGGATGATGGACGGAGCGTTTGAGCAAATCAAACACTCACCCCCAGTCAACTGATCTGGGTTTAATCCATCACCATTCTTTAGCCCACTAAGCCACCCCAGTTCAGACATGGTCATATGCAAATCAGTCTGACCCTGTGCCTCATGGGAACAGTCCATCCCGAACTGCCAAGCCATGTCTTCCCTGGACCGGAAACAAGCATCCTGGGACCGGTTTCGGATTCATAATCCTCATCAGCCAGGCTATCTTGAATCCAGTGGCCAAGTGAGCAATGGACTCACGTCTGAGCATACCCTGCCAAACTTAGGGCGAACAAAGCGATACAAAAGGGGATGATGGACGGAGCGTTTGAGCAAATCAAACACTCACCCCCAGTCAACTGATCTGGGTTTAATCCATCACCATTCTTTAGCCCACTAAGCCACCCCAGTTCAGACATGGCCATATGCAAATCAGTCTGACCCTGTGCCTCATGGGAACAGTCCAGCCCGAACTGCCAAGCCATGTCTTCCATGGACCGGAAACAAGCATCCTGGGACCGGTTTCGGATTCATAATCCTCATCAGCCAGGCTATCTTGAATCCAGTGGCCAAGTGAGCAAGGGACTCACGTCTGAGCATACCCTGCCAAACTTAGGGCGAACAAAGCGATACAAAAGGGGATGATGGACGGAGCGTTTGAGCAAATCAAACACTCACCCCCAGTCAACTGATCTGGGTTTAATCCATCACCATTCTTTAGCCCACTAAGCCACCCCAGTTCAGACATGGCCATATGCAAATCAGTCTGACCCTGTGCCTCATGGGAACAGTCCAGCCCGAACTGCCAAGCCATGTCTTCCCTGGACCGGAAACAAGCATCCTGGGACCGGTTTCGGATTCATAATCCTCATCAGCCAGGCTATCTTGAATCCAGTGGCCAAGTGAGCAAGGGACTCACGTCTGAGCATACCCTGCCAAACTTAGGGCGAACAAAGCGATACAAAAGGGGATGATGGACGGAGCGTTTGAGCAAATCAAACACTCACCCCCAGTCAACGGATCTGGGTTTAATCCATCACCATTCTTTAGCCCACTAAGCCACCCCAGTTCAGACATGGCCATATGCAAATCAGTCTGACCCTGTGCCTCATGGGAACAGTCCAGCCCGAACTGCCAAGCCATGTCTTCCCTGGACCGGAAACAAGCATCCTGGGACCGGTTTCGGATTCATAATCCTCATCAGCCAGGCTATCTTGAATCCAGTGGCCAAGTGAGCAAGAGACTCACGTCTGAGCATACCCTGCCAAACTTAGGGCGAACAAAGCGATACAAAAGGGGATGATGGACGGAGCGTTTGAGCAAATCAAACACTCACTCCCAGTCAACTGATCTGGGTTTAATCCATCACCATTCTTTAGCCCACTAAGCCACCCCAGTTCAGACATGGTCATATGCAAATCAGTCTGACCCTGTGCCTCATGGGAACAGTCCAGCCCGAACTGCCAAGCCATGTCTTCCCTGGACCGGAAACAAGCATCCTGGGACCGGTTTCGGATTCATAATCCTCATCAGCCAGGCTATCTTGAATCCAGTGGCCAAGTGAGCAAGGGACTCACGTCTGAGCATACCCTCCCAAACTTAGGGCGAACAAAGCGATACAAAAGGGGATGATGGACGGAGCGTTTGAGCAAATCAAACACTCACCCCCAGTCAACGGATCTGGGTTTAATCCATCACCATTCTTTAGCCCACTAAGCCACCTCAGTTCAGACATGGCCATATGCAAATCAGTCTGACCCTGTGCCTCATGGGAACAGTCCAGCCCGAACTGCCAAGCCATGTCTTCCCTGGACCGGAAACAAGCATCCTGGGACCGGTTTCGGATTCATAATCCTCATCAGCCAGGCTATCTTGAATCCAGTGGCCAAGTGAGCAAGAGACTCACGTCTGAGCATACCCTGCCAAACTTAGGCGAACAAAGCGATACAAAAGGAGATGATGGACGGAGCGTTTGAGCAAATCAAACACTCACCCCCAGTCAACTGATCTGGGTTTAATCCATCACCATTCTTCAGCCCACTAAGCCACCCCAGTTCAGACATGGCCATATGCAAATCAGTCTGACCCTGTGCCTCATGGGAACAGTCCAGCCCGAACTGCCAAGCCATGTCTTCCCTGGACCGGAAACAAGCATCCTGGGACCGGTTTCGGATTCATAATCCTCATCAGCCAGGCTATCTTGAATCCAGTGGCCAAGTGAGCAAGGGACTCACGTCTGAGCATACCCTGCCAAACTTAGGGTGAACAAAGCGATACAAAAGGGGATGATGGACGGAGCGTTTGAGCAAATCAAACACTCACCCCCAGTCAACGGATCTGGGTTTAATCCATCACCATTCTTTAGCCCACTAAGCCACCCCAGTTCAGACATGGCCATATGCAAATCAGTCTGACCCTGTGCCTCATGGGAACAGTCCAGCCCGAACTGCCAAGCCATGTCTTCCCTGGACCGGAAACAAGCATCCTGGGACCAGTTTCGGATTCATAATCCTCATCAGCCAGGCTATCTTGAATCCAGTGGCCAAGTGAGCAAGAGACTCACGTCTGAGCATACCCTGCCAAACTTAGGGCGAACAAAGCGATACAAAAGGAGATGATGGACGGAGCGTTTGAGCAAATCAAACACTCACCCCCAGTCAACTGATCTGGGTTTAATCCATCACCATTCTTTAGCCCACTAAGCCACCCCAGTTCAGACATGGTCATATGCAAATCAGTCTGACCCTGTGCCTCATGGGAACAGTCCAGCCCGAACTGCCAAGCCATGTCTTCCCTGGACCGGAAACAAGCATCCTGGGACCGGTTTCGGATTCATAATCCTCATCAGCCAGGCTATCTTGAATCCAGTGGCCAAGTGAGCAAGGGACTCACGTCTGAGCATACCCTGCCAAACTTAGGGCGAACAAAGCGATACAAAAGGGGACGATGGACGGAGCGTTTGAGCAAATCAAACACTCACCCCCAGTTAACTGATATGGGTTTACTCCATCACCATTCTTTAGCCCACTAAGCCACTCCAGTTCAGACATGACCATATGCAAATCAGTCTGACCCTGTGCCTCATGGGAACAGTCCAGCCCGAACTGCCAAGCCATGTCTTCCCTGGACCGGAAACAAGCATCCTGGGACCGGTTTCGGATTCATAATCCTCATCAGCCAGGCTATCTTGAATCCAGTGGCTAAGTGAGCAAGGGACTCACGTCTGAGCATACCCTGCCAAACTTAGGGCGAACAAAGCGATACAAAAGGGGATGATGGACGGAGCGTTTGAGCAAATCAAACACTCACCCCCAGTCAACTGATCTGGGTTTAATCCATCACCATTCTTTAGCCCACTAAGCCACCCCAGTTCAGACATGGCCATATGCAAATCAGTCTGACCCTGTGCCTCATGGGAACAGTCCAGCCCGAACTGCCAAGCCATGTCTTCCCTGGACCGGAAACAAGCATCCTGGGACCGGTTTCGGATTCATAATCCTCATCAGCCAGGCTATCTTGAATCCAGTGGCCAAGTGAGCAAGGGACTCACGTCTGAGCATACCCTGCCAAACTTAGGGCGAACAAAGCGATACAAAAGGGGATGATGGACGGAGCGTTTGAGCAAATCAAACACTCACCCCCAGTCAACTGATCTGGGTTTAATCCATCACCATTCTTTAGCCCACTAAGCCACCCCAGTTCAGACATGGCCATATGCAAATCAGTCTGACCCTGTGCCTCATGGGAACAGTCCAGCCCGAACTGCCAAGCCATGTCTTCCCTGGACCGGAAACAAGCATCCTGGGACCGGTTTCGGATTCATAATCCTCATCAGCCAGGCTATCTTGAATCCAGTGGCCAAGTGAGCAAGGGACTCACGTCTGAGCATACCCTGACAAACTTAGGGCGAACAAAGCGATACAAAAGGGGATGATGGACGGCGCGTTTGAGCAAATCAAACACTCACCCCCAGTCAACTGATCTGGGTTTAATCCATCACCATTCTTTAGCCCACTAAGCCACCCCAGTTCAGACATGGCCATATGCAAATCAGTCTGACCCTGTGCCTCATGGGAACAGTCCAGCCCGAACTGCCAAGCCATGTCTTCCCTGGACCGGAAACAAGCATCCTGGGACCGGTTTCGGATTCATAATCCTCATCAGCCAGGCTATCTTGAATCCAGTGGCCAAGTGAGCAAGGGACTCACGTCTGAGCATACCCTGCCAAACTTAGGGCGAACAAAGCGATACAAAAGGGGATGATGGACGGAGCGTTTGAGCAAATCAAACACTCACCCCCAGTCAACTGATCTGGGTTTAATCCATCACCATTCTTTAGCCCACTAAGCCACCCCAGTTCAGACATGGCCATATGCAAATCAGTCTGACCCTGTGCCTCATGGGAACAGTCCAGCCCGAACTGCCAAGCCATGTCTTCCCTGGACCGGAAACAAGCATCCTGGGACCGGTTTCGGATTCATAATCCTCATCAGCCAGGCTATCTTGAATCCAGTGGCCAAGTGAGCAAGGGACTCACGTCTGAGCATACCCTGCCAAACTTAGGGCGAACAAAGCGATACAAAAGGGGATGATGGACGGAGCGTTTGAGCAAATCAAACACTCTCCCCAGTCAACTGATCTGGGTTTAATCCATCACCATTCTTTAGCCCACTAAGCCACCCCAGTTCAGACATGGCCATATGCAAATCAGTCTGACCCTGTGCCTCATGGGAACAGTCCAGCCCGAACTGCCAAGCCATGTCTTCCCTGGACCGGAAACAAGCATCCTGGGACCGGTTTCGGATTCATAATCCTCATCAGCCAGGCTATCTTGAATCCAGTGGCCAAGTGAGCAAGGGACTCACGTCTGAGCATACCCTGCCAAACTTAGGGCGAACAAAGCGATACAAAAGGGGATGATGGACGGAGCGTTTGAGCAAATCAAACACTCACCCCCAGTCAACTGATCTGGGTTTAATCCATCACCATTCTTTAGCCCACTAAGCCACCCCAGTTCAGACATGGCCATATGCAAATCAGTCTGACCCTGTGCCTCATGGGAACAGTCCAGCCCGAACTGCCAAGCCATGTCTTCCCTGGACCGGAAACAAGCATCCTGGGACCGGTTTCGGATTCATAATCCTCATCAGCCAGGCTATCTTGAATCCAGTGGCCAAGTGAGCAAGAGACTCACGTCTGAGCATACCCTGCCAAACTTAGGGCGAACAAAGCGATACAAAAGGAGATGATGGACGGAGCGTTTGAGCAAATCAAACACTCACCCCCAGTCAACTGATCTGGGTTTAATCCATCACCATTCTTTAGCCCACTAAGCCACCCCAGTTCAGACATGGTCATATGCAAATCAGTCTGACCCTGTGCCTCATGGGAACAGTCCAGCCCGAACTGCCAAGCCATGTCTTCCCTGGACCGGAAACAAGCATCCTGGGACCGGTTTCGGATTCATAATCCTCATCAGCCAGGCTATCTTGAATCCAGTGGCCAAGTGAGAAAGAGACTCACGTTTGAGCATACCCTGCCAAACTTAGGGCGAACAAAGCGATACAAAAGGGGATGATGGACGGAGCGTTTGAGCAAATCAAACACTCAGCCCCAATCAACTGATCTGGGTTTAATCCATCACCATTCTTTAGCCCACTAAGCCACCCCAGTTCAGACATGGCCATATGCAAATCAGTCTGACCCTGTGCCTCATGGGAACAGTCCAGCCCGAACTGCCAAGCCATGTCTTCCCTGGACCGGAAACAAGCATCCTGGGACCGGTTTCGGATTCATAATCCTCATCAGCCAGGCTATCTTGAATCCAGTGGCCAAGTGAGCAAGGGACTCACGTCTGAGCATACCCTGCCAAACTTAGGGCGAACAAAGCGATACAAAAGGGGATGATGGACGGAGCGTTTGAGCAAATCAAACACTCACCCCCAGTCAACTGATCTGGGTTTAATCCATCACCATTCTTTAGCCCACTAAGCCACCCCAGTTCAGACATGGCCATATGCAAACCAGTCTGACCCTGTGCCTCATGGGAACAGTCCAGCCCGAACTGCCAAGCCATGTCTTCCCTGGACCGGAAACAAGCATCCTGGGACCGGTTTCGGATTCATAATCCTCATCAGCCAGGCTATCTTGAATCCAGTGGCCAAGTGAGCAAGGGACTCACGTCTGAGCATACCCTGCCAAACTTAGGGCGAACAAAGCGATACAAAAGGGGATGATGGACGGAGCGTTTGAGCAAATCAAACACTCACCCCCAGTCAACGGATCTGGGTTTAATCCATCACCATTCTTTAGCCCACTAAGCCACCCCAGTTCAGACATGGCCATATGCAAATCAGTCTGACCCTGTGCCTCATGGGAACAGTCCAGCCCGAACTGCCAAGCCATGTCTTCCCTGGACCGGAAACAAGCATCCTGGGACCGGTTTCGGATTCATAATCCTCATCAGCCAGGCTATCTTGAATCCAGTGGCCAAGTGAGCAAGAGACTCACGTCTGAGCATACCCTGCCAAACTTAGGGCGAACAAAGCGATACAAAAGGAGATGATGGACGGAGCGTTTGAGCAAATCAAACACTCACCCCCAGTCAACTGATCTGGGTTTAATCCATCACCATTCTTTAGCCCACTAAGCCACCCCAGTTCAGACATGGTCATATGCAAATCAGTCTGACCCTGTGCCTCATGGGAACAGTCCAGCCCGAACTGCCAAGCCATGTCTTCCCTGGGCCGGAAACAAGCATCCTGGGACCGGTTTCGGATTCATAATCCTCATCAGCCAGGCTATCTTGAATCCAGTGGCCAAGTGAGCAAGGGACTCACGTCTGAGCATACCCAGCCAAACTTAGGGCGAACAAAGCAATACAAAAGGGGATGATGGACGGAGCGTTTGAGCAAATCAAACACTCACCCCTAGTTAACTGATATGGGTTTACTCCATCACCATTCTTTAGCCCACTAAGCCACCCCAGTTCAGACATGACCATATGCAAATCAGTCTGACCCTGTGCTTCATGGGAACAGTCCAGCCCGAACTGCCAAGCCATGTCTTCCCTGGACCGGAAACAAGCATCCTGGGACCGGTTTCGGATTCATAATCCTCATCAGCGAGGCTATCTTGAATCCAGTGGCCAAGTGAGCAAGGGACTCACGTCTGAGCATACCCTGCCAAACTTAGGGCGAACAAAGCGATACAAAAGGGGATGATGGACGGAGCGTTTGAGCAAATCAAACACTCACCCCCAGTCAACTGATCTGGGTTTAATCCATCACCATTCTTTAGCCCACTAAGCCACCCCAGTTCAGACATGGCCATATGCAAATCAGTCTGACCCTGTGCCTCATGGGAACAGTCCAGCCCGAACTGCCAAGCCATGTCTTCCCTGGACCGGAAACAAGCATCCTGGGACCGGTTTCGGATTCATAATCCTCATCAGCCAGGCTATCTTGAATCCAGTGGCCAAGTGAGCAAGGGACTCACGTCTGAGCATACCCTGCCAAACTTAGGGCGAACAAAGCGATACAAAAGGGGATGATGGACGGAGCGTTTGAGCAAATCAAACACTCACCCCCAGTCAACTGATCTGGGTTTAATCCATCACCATTCTTTAGCCCACTAAGCCACCCCAGTTCAGACATGGCCATATGCAAATCAGTCTGACCCTGTGCCTCATGGGAACAGTCCAGCCCGAACTGCCAAGCCATGTCTTCCCTGGACCGGAAACAAGCATCCTGGGACCGGTTTCGGATTCATAATCCTCATCAGCCAGGCTATCTTGAATCCAGTGGCCAAGTGAGCAAGGGACTCACGTCTGAGCATACCCTGCCAAACTTAGGGCGAACAAAGCGATACAAAAGGGGATGATGGACGGAGCGTTTGAGCAAATCAAACACTCACCCCCAGTCAACTGATCTGGGTTTAATCCATCACCATTCTTTAGCCCACTAAGCCACCCCAGTTCAGACATGGTCATATGCAAATCAGTCTGACCCTGTGCCTCATGGGAACAGTCCAGCCCGAACTGACAAGCCATGTCTTCCCTGGACCGGAAACAAGCATCCTGGGACCGGTTTCGGATTCATAATCCTCATCAGCCAGGCTATATTGAATCCAGTGGCCAAGTGAGCAAGGGACTCACGTCTGAGCATACCCTGCCAAACTTAGGGCGAACAAAGCGATACAAAAGGGGATGATGGACGGAGCGTTTGAGCAAATCAAACACTCACCCCCAGTCAACTGATCTGGGTTTAATCCATCACCATTCTTTAGCCCACTAAGCCACCCCAGTTCAGACATGGCCATATGCAAATCAGTCTGACCCTGTGCCTCATGGGAACAGTCCAGCCCGAACTGCCAAGCCATGTCTTCCCTGGACCGGAAACAAGCATCCTGGGACCGGTTTCGGATTCATAATCCTCATCAGCCAGGCTATCTTGAATCCAGTGGCCAAGTGAGCAAGGGACTCACGTCTGAGCATACCCTGCCAAACTTAGGGCGAACAAAGCGATACAAAAGGGGATGATGGACGGCGCGTTTGAGCAAATCAAACACTCACCCCCAGTCAACTGATCTGGGTTTAATCCATCACCATTCTTTAGCCCACTAAGCCACCCCAGTTCAGACATGGCCATATGCAAATCAGTCTGACCCTGTGCCTCATGGGAACAGTCCAGCCCGAACTGCCAAGCCATGTCGTCCCTGGACCGGAAACAAGCATCCTGGGACCGGTTTCGGATTCATAATCCTCATCAGCCAGGCTATCTTGAATCCAGTGGCCAAGTGAGCAAGGGACTCACGTCTGAGCATACCCTGACAAACTTAGGGCGAACAAAGCGATACAAAAGGGGATGATGGACGGCGCGTTTGAGCAAATCAAACACTCACCCCCAGTCAACTGATCTGGGTTTAATCCATCACCATTCTTCAGCCCACTAAGCCACCCCAGTTCAGACATGGCCATATGCAAATCAGTCTGACCCTGTGCCTCATGGGAACAGTCCAGCCCGAACTGCCAAGCCATGTCTTCCCTGGACCGGAAGCAAGCATCCTGGGACCGGTTTCGGATTCATAATCCTCATCAGCCAGGCTATCTTGAATCCAGTGGCCAAGTGAGCAAGGGACTCACATCTGAGCATACCCTGCCAAACCTAGGGCGAACAAAGCGATACAAAAGGGGATGATGGAGGGAGCGTTTGAGCAAATCAAACACTCACCCCCAGTCAACTGATCTGGGTTTAATCCATCACCATTCTTTAGCCCACTAAGCCACCCCAGTTCAGACATGGCCATATGCAAATCAGTCTGACCCTGTGCCTCATGGGAACAGTCCAGCCCGAACTGCCAAGCCATGTCTTCCCTGGACCGGAAACAAGCATCCTGGGACCGTTTTCGGATTCATAATCCTCATCAGCCAGGCTATCTTGAATCCAGTGGCCAAGTGAGCAAGGGACTCACGTCTGAGCATACCCTGCCAAACTTAGGGCGAACAAAGCGATACAAAAGGGGATGATGGACGGAGCGTTTGAGCAAATCAAACACTCACCCCCAGTCAACTGATCTGGGTTTAATCCATCACCATTCTTTAGCCCACTAAGCCACCCCAGTTCAAACATGGCCATATGCAAATCAGTCTGACCCTGTGCCTCATGGGAACAGTCCAGCCCGAACTGCCAAGCCATGTCTTCCCTGGACCGGAAACAAGCATCCTGGGACCGTTTCGGATTCATAATCCTCATCAGCCAGGCTATCTTGAATCCAGTGGCCAAGTGAGCAAGGGACTCACGTCTGAGCATACCCTGCCAAACTTAGGGCGAACAAAGCGATACAAAAGGGGATGATGGACGGAGCGTTTTAGCAAATCAGACACTCACCCCCAGTCAACTGATCTGGGTTTAATCCATCACCATTCTTTAGCCCACTAAGCCACCCCAGTTCAGACATGGCCATATGCAAATCAGTCTGACCCTGTGCCTCATGGGAACAGTCCAGCCCGAACTGCCAAGCCATGTCTTCCCTGGACCGGAAACAAGCATCCTGGGACCGGTTTCGGATTCATAATCCTCATCAGCCAGGCTATCTTGAATCCAGTGGCCAAGTGAGCAAGGGACTCACGTCTGAGCATACCCTGCCAAACTTAGGGCGAACAAAGCGATACAAAAGGGGATGATGGACGGAGCGTTTGAGCAAATCAAACACTCACCCCCAGTCAACTGATCTGGGTTTAATCCATCACCATTCTTTAGCCCACTAAGCCACCCCAGTTCAGACATGGCCATATGCAAACCAGTCTGACCCTGTGCCTCATGGGAACAGTCCAGCCCGAACTGCCAAGCCATGTCTTCCCTGGTTCGGAAACAAGCATCCTGGGACCGGTTTCGGATTCATAATCCTCATCAGCCAGGCTATCTTGAATCCAGTGGCCAAGTGAGCAAGGGACTCACGTCTGAGCATACCCTGCCAAACTTAGGGCGAACAAAGCGATACAAAAGGGGATGATGGACGGAGCGTTTGAGCAAATCAAACACTCACCCCCAGTCAACGGATCTGGGTTTAATCCATCACCATTCTTTAGCCCACTAAGCCACCCCAGTTCAGACATGGCCACATGCAAATCAGTCTGACCCTGTGCCTCATGGGAACAGTCCAGCCCGAACTGCCAAGCCATGTCTTCCCTGGACCGGAAACAAGCATCCTGGGACCGGTTTCGGATTCATAATCCTCATCAGCCAGGCTATCTTGAATCCAGTGGCCAAGTGAGCAATGGACTCACGTCTGAGCATACCCTGCCAAACTTAGGGCGAACAAAGCGATACAAAAGGGGATGATGGACGGAGCGTTTGAGCAAATCAAACACTCACCCCCAGTCAACTGATCTGGGTTTAATCCATCACCATTCTTTAGCCCACTAAGCCACCCCAGTTCAGACATGGCCATATGCAAATCAGTCTGACCCTGTGCCTCATGGGAACAGTCCAGCCCGAACTGCCAAGCCATGTCTTCCATGGACCGGAAACAAGCATCCTGGGACCGGTTTCGGATTCATAATCCTCATCAGCCAGGCTATCTTGAATCCAGTGGCCAAGTGAGCAAGGGACTCACGTCTGAGCATACCCTGCCAAACTTAGGGCGAACAAAGCGATACAAAAGGGGATGATGGACGGAGCGTTTGAGCAAATCAAACACTCACCCCCAGTCAACTGATCTGGGTTTAATCCATCACCATTCTTTAGCCCACTAAGCCACCCCATTTCAGACATGGCCATATGCAAATCAGTCTGACCCTGTGCCTCATGGGAACAGTCCAGCCCGAACTGCCAAGCCATGTCTTCCCTGGACCGGAAACAAGCATCCTGGGACCGGTTTCGGATTCATAATCCTCATCAGCCAGGCTATCTTGAATCCAGTGGCCAAGTGAGCAAGGGACTCACGTCTGAGCATACCCTGCCAAACTTAGGGCGAACAAAGCGATACAAAAGGGGATGATGGACGGAGCGTTTGAGCAAATCAAACACTCACCCCCAGTCAACGGATCTGGGTTTAATCCATCACCATTCTTTAGCCCACTAAGCCACCCCAGTTCAGACATGGCCATAGGCAAATCAGTCTGACCCTGTGCCTCATGGGAACAGTCCAGCCCGAACTGCCAAGCCATGTCTTCCCTGGACCGGAAACAAGCATCCTGGGACCGGTTTCGGATTCATAATCCTCATCAGCCAGGCTATCTTGAATCCAGTGGCCAAGTGAGCAAGAGACTCACGTCTGAGCATACCCTGCCAAACTTAGGGCGAACAAAGCGATACAAAAGGGGATGATGGACGGAGCGTTTGAGCAAATCAAACACTCACCCCCAGTCAACTGATCTGGGTTTAATCCATAACCATTCTTTAGCCCACTAAGCCACCCCAGTTCAGACATGGTCATATGCAAATCAGTCTGACCCTGTGCCTCATGGGAACAGTCCAGCCCGAACTGCCAAGCCATGTCTTCCCTGGACCGGAAACAAGCATCCTGGGACCGGTTTCGGATTCATAATCCTCATCAGCCAGGCTATCTTGAATCCAGTGGCCAAGTGAGCAAGGGACTCACGTCTGAGCATACCCTGCCAAACTTCGGGCGAACAAAGCGATACAAAAGGGGATGATGGACGGAGCGTTTGAGCAAATCAAACACTCACCCCCAGTCAACGGATCTGGG
This sequence comes from Lissotriton helveticus, assembly GCF_964261635.1. Taxonomy (NCBI): domain Eukaryota; kingdom Metazoa; phylum Chordata; class Amphibia; order Caudata; family Salamandridae; genus Lissotriton; species Lissotriton helveticus. The sequence continues at coordinate 175,068,905 of NC_136061.1, forward strand.
TTTAATCCATCACCATTCTTTAGCCCACTAAGCCACCTCAGTTCAGACATGGCCATATGCAAATCAGTCTGACCCTGTGCCTCATGGGAACAGTCCAGCCCGAACTGCCAAGCCATGTCTTCCCTGGACCGGAAACAAGCATCCTGGGACCGGTTTCGGATTCATAATCCTCATCAGCCAGGCTATCTTGAATCCAGTGGCCAAGTGAGCAAGAGACTCACGTCTGAGCATACCCTGCCAAACTTAGGGCGAACAAAGCGATACAAAAGGAGATGATGGACGGAGCGTTTGAGCAAATCAAACACTCACCCCCAGTCAACTGATCTGGGTTTAATCCATCACCATTCTTTAGCCCACTAAGCCACCCCAGTTCAGACATGGCCATATGCAAATCAGTCTGACCCTGTGCCTCATGGGAACAGTCCAGCCCGAACTGCCAAGCCATGTCTTCCCTGGACCGGAAACAAGCATCCTGGGACCGGTTTCGGATTCATAATCCTCATCAGCCAGGCTATCTTGAATCCAGTGGCCAAGTGAGCAAGGGACTCACGTCTGAGCATACCCTGCCAAACTTAGGGCGAACAAAGCGATACAAAAGGGGATGATGGACGGAGCGTTTGAGCAAATCAAACACTCACCCCCAGTCAACGGATCTGGGTTTAATCCATCACCATTCTTTAGCCCACTAAGCCACCCCAGTTCAGACATGGCCATATGCAAATCAGTCTGACCCTGTGCCTCATGGGAACAGTCCAGCCCGAACTGCCAAGCCATGTCTTCCCTGGACCGGAAACAAGCATCCTGGGACCAGTTTCGGATTCATAATCCTCATCAGCCAGGCTATCTTGAATCCAGTGGCCAAGTGAGCAAGAGACTCACGTCTGAGCATACCCTGCCAAACTTAGGGCGAACAAAGCGATACAAAAGGAGATGATGGACGGAGCGTTTGAGCAAATCAAACACTCACCCCCAGTCAACTGATCTGGGTTTAATCCATCACCATTCTTTAGCCCACTAAGCCACCCCAGTTCAGACATGGTCATATGCAAATCAGTCTGACCCTGTGCCTCATGGGAACAGTCCAGCCCGAACTGCCAAGCCATGTCTTCCCTGGACCGGAAACAAGCATCCTGGGACCGGTTTCGGATTCATAATCCTCATCAGCCAGGCTATCTTGAATCCAGTGGCCAAGTGAGCAAGGGACTCACGTGTGAGCATACCCTGCCAAACTTAGGGCGAACAAAGCGATACAAAAGGGGATGATGGACGGAGCGTTTGAGCAAATCAAACACTCACCCCCAGTTAACTGATATGGGTTTACTCCATCACCATTCTTTAGCCCACTAAGCCACCCCAGTTCAGACATGACCATATGCAAATCAGTCTGACCCTGTGCCTCATGGGAACAGTCCAGCCCGAACTGCCAAGCCATGTCTTCCCTGGACCGGAAACAAGCATCCTGGGACCGGTTTCGGATTCATAATCCTCATCAGCCAGGCTATCTTGAATCCAGTGGCTAAGTGAGCAAGGGACTCACGTCTGAGCATACCCTGCCAAACTTAGGGCGTACAAAGCGATACAAAAGGGGATGATGGACGGAGCGTTTGAGCAAATCAAACACTCACCCCCAGTCAACTGATCTGGGTTTAATCCATCACCATTCTTTAGCCCACTAAGCCACCCCAGTTCAGACATGGCCATATGCAAATCAGTCTGACCCTGTGCCTCATGGGAACAGTCCAGCCCGAACTGCCAAGCCATGTCTTCACTGGACCGGAAACAAGCATCCTGGGACCGGTTTTGGATTCATAATCCTCATCAGCCAGGCTATCTTGAATCAAGTGGCCAAGTGAGCAAGGGACTCACGTCTGAGCATACCCTGCCAAACTTAGGGCGAACAAAGCGATACAAAAGGGGATGATGGACGGAGCGTTTGAGCAAATCAAACACTCACCCCCAGTCAACTGATCTGGGTTTAATCCATCACCATTCTTTAGCCCACTAAGCCACCCCAGTTCAGACATGGCCATATGCAAATCAGTCTGACCCTGTGCCTCATGGGAACAGTCCAGCCCGAACTGCCAAGCCATGTCTTCCCTGGACCGGAAACAAGCATCCTGGGACCGGTTTCGGATTCATAATCCTCATCAGCCAGGCTATCTTGAATCCAGTGGCCAAGTGAGCAAGGGACTCACGTCTGAGCATACCCTGACAAACTTAGGGCGAACAAAGCGATACAAAAGGGGATGATGGACGGCGCGTTTGAGCAAATCAAACACTCACCCCCAGTCAACTGATCTGGGTTTAATCCATCACCATTCTTTAGCCCACTAAGCCACCCCAGTTCAGACATGGCCATATGCAAATCAGTCTGACCCTGTGCCTCATGGGAACAGTCCAGCCCGAACTGCCAAGCCATGTCTTCCCTGGACCGGAAACAAGCATCCTGGGACCGGTTTCGGATTCATAATCCTCATCAGCCAGGCTATCTTGAATCCAGTGGCCAAGTGAGCAAGGGACTCACGTCTGAGCATACCCTGCCAAACTTAGGGCGAACAAAGCGATACAAAAGGGGATGATGGACGGAGCGTTTGAGCAAATCAAACACTCACCCCCAGTCAACTGATCTGGGTTTAATCCATCACCATTCTTTAGCCCACTAAGCCACCCCAGTTCAGACATGGCCATATGCAAATCAGTCTGACCCTGTGCCTCATGGGAACAGTCCAGCCCGAACTGCCAAGCCATGTCTTCCCTGGACCGGAAACAAGCATCCTGGGACCGGTTTCGGATTCATAATCCTCATCAGCCAGGCTATCTTGAATCCAGTGGCCAAGTGAGCAAGGGACTCACGTCTGAGCATACCCTGCCAAACTTAGGGCGAACAAAGCGATACAAAAGGGGATGATGGACGGAGCGTTTGAGCAAATCAAACACTCTCCCCAGTCAACTGATCTGGGTTTAATCCATCACCATTCTTTAGCCCACTAAGCCACCCCAGTTCAGACATGGCCATATGCAAATCAGTCTGACCCTGTGCCTCATGGGAACAGTCCAGCCCGAACTGCCAAGCCATGTCTTCCCTGGACCGGAAACAAGCATCCTGGGACCGGTTTCGGATTCATAATCCTCATCAGCCAGGCTATCTTGAATCCAGTGGCCAAGTGAGCAAGGGACTCACGTCTGAGCATACCCTGCCAAACTTAGGGCGAACAAAGCGATACAAAAGGGGATGATGGACGGAGCGTTTGAGCAAATCAAACACTCACCCCCAGTCAACTGATCTGGGTTTAATCCATCACCATTCTTTAGCCCACTAAGCCACCCCAGTTCAGACATGGTCATATGCAAATCAGTCTGACCCTGTGCCTCATGGGAACAGTCCAGCCCGAACTGCCAAGCCATGTCTTCCCTGGACCGGAAACAAGCATCCTGGGACCGGTTTCGGATTCATAATCCTCATCAGCCAGGCTATCTTGAATCCAGTGGCCAAGTGAGCAAGAGACTCACGTCTGAGCATACCCTGCCAAACTTAGGGCGAACAAAGCGATACAAAAGGAGATGATGGACGGAGCGTTTGAGCAAATCAAACACTCACCCCCCAGTCAACTGATCTGGGTTTAATCCATCACCATTCTTTAGCCCACTAAGCCACCCCAGTTCAGACATGGCCATATGCAAATCAGTCTGACCCTGTGCCTCATGGGAACAGTCCAGCCCGAACTGCCAAGCCATGTCTTCCCTGGACCGGAAACAAGCATCCTGGGACCGGTTTCGGATTCATAATCCTCATCAGCCAGGCTATCTTGAATCCAGTGGCCAAGTGAGCAAGGGACTCACGTCTGAGCATACCCTGCCAAACTTAGGGCGAACAAAGCGATACAAAAGGGGATGATGGACGGAGCGTTTGAGCAAATCAAACACTCACCCCCAGTTAACTGATATGGGTTTACTCCATCACCATTCTTTAGCCCACTAAGCCACCCGAGTTCAGACATGACCATATGCAAATCAGTCTGACCCTGTGCCTCATGGGAACAGTCCAGCCCGAACTGCCAAGCCATGTCTTCCCTGGACCGGAAACAAGCATCCTGGGACCGGTTTCGGATTCATAATCCTCATCAGCCAGGCTATCTTGAATCCAGTGGCCAAGTGAGCAAGGGACTCACGTCTGAGCATACCCTGCCAAACTTAGGGCGAACAAAGCGATACAAAAGGGGATGATGGACGGAGCGTTTGAGCAAATCAAACACTCAGCCCCAATCAACTGATCTGGGTTTAATCCATCACCATTCTTTAGCCCACTAAGCCACCCCAGTTCAGACATGGCCATATGCAAATCAGTCTGACCCTGTGCCTCATGGGAACAGTCCAGCCCGAACTGCCAAGCCATGTCTTCCCTGGACCGGAAACAAGCATCCTGGGACCGGTTTCGGATTCATAATCCTCATCAGCCAGGCTATCTTGAATCCAGTGGCCAAGTGAGCAAGGGACTCACGTCTGAGCATACCCTGCCAAACTTAGGGCGAACAAAGCGATACAAAAGGGGATGATGGACGGAGCGTTTGAGCAAATCAAACACTCACCCCCAGTCAACTGATCTGGGTTTAATCCATCACCATTCTTTAGCCCACTAAGCCACCCCAGTTCAGACATGGCCATATGCAAACCAGTCTGACCCTGTGCCTCATGGGAACAGTCCAGCCCGAACTGCCAAGCCATGTCTTCCCTGGACCGGAAACAAGCATCCTGGGACCGGTTTCGGATTCATAATCCTCATCAGCCAGGCTATCTTGAATCCAGTGGCCAAGTGAGCAAGGGACTCACGTCTGAGCATACCCTGCCAAACTTAGGGCGAACAAAGCGATACAAAAGTGGATGATGGACGGAGCGTTTGAGCAAATCAAACACTCACCCCCAGTCAACGGATCTGGGTTTAATCCATCACCATTCTTTAGCCCACTAAGCCACCCCAGTTCAGACATGGCCATATGCAAATCAGTCTGACCCTGTGCCTCATGGGAACAGTCCAGCCCGAACTGCCAAGCCATGTCTTCCCTGGACCGGAAACAAGCATCCTGGGACCGGTTTCGGATTCATAATCCTCATCAGCCAGGCTATCTTGAATCCAGTGGCCAAGTGAGCAAGAGACTCACGTCTGAGCATACCCTGCCAAACTTAGGGCGAACAAAGCGATACAAAAGGAGATGATGGACGGAGCGTTTGAGCAAATCAAACACTCACCCCCAGTCAACTGATCTGGGTTTAATCCATCACCATTCTTTAGCCCACTAAGCCACCCCAGTTCAGACATGGTCATATGCAAATCAGTCTGACCCTGTGCCTCATGGGAACAGTCCAGCCCGAACTGCCAAGCCATGTCTTCCCTGGACCGGAAACAAGCATCCTGGGACCGGTTTCGGATTCATAATCCTCATCAGCCAGGCTATCTTGAATCCAGTGGCCAAGTGAGCAAGGGACTCACGTCTGAGCATACCCTGCCAAACTTAGGGCGAACAAAGCGATACAAAAGGGGATGATGGACGGAGCGTTTGAGCAAATCAAACACTCACCCCTAGTTAACTGATATGGGTTTACTCCATCACCATTCTTTAGCCCACTAAGCCACCCCAGTTCAGACATGACCATATGCAAATCAGTCTGACCCTGTGCTTCATGGGAACAGTCCAGCCCGAACTGCCAAGCCATGTCTTCCCTGGACCGGAAACAAGCATCCTGGGACCGGTTTCGGATTCATAATCCTCATCAGCCAGGCTATCTTGAATCCAGTGGCCAAGTGAGCAAGGGACTCACGTCTGAGCATACCCTGCCAAACTTAGGGCGAACAAAGCGATACAAAAGGGGATGATGGACGGAGCGTTTGAGCAAATCAAACACTCACCCCCAGTCAACTGATCTGGGTTTAATCCATCACCATTCTTTAGCCCACTAAGCCACCCCAGTTCAGACATGGCCATATGCAAATCAGTCTGACCCTGTGCCTCATGGGAACAGTCCAGCCCGAACTGCCAAGCCATGTCTTCCCTGGACCGGAAACAAGCATCCTGGGACCGGTTTCGGATTCATAATCCTCATCAGCCAGGCTATCTTGAATCCAGTGGCCAAGTGAGCAAGGGACTCACGTCTGAGCATACCCTGCCAAACTTAGGGCGAACAAAGCGATACAAAAGGGGATGATGGACGGAGCGTTTGAGCAAATCAAACACTCACCCCCAGTCAACTGATCTGGGTTTAATCCATCACCATTCTTTAGCCCACTAAGCCACCCCAGTTCAGACATGGCCATATGCAAATCAGTCTGACCCTGTGCCTCATGGGAACAGTCCAGCCCGAACTGCCAAGCCATGTCTTCCCTGGACCGGAAACAAGCATCCTGGGACCGGTTTCGGATTCATAATCCTCATCAGCCAGGCTATCTTGAATCCAGTGACCAAGTGAGCAAGGGACTCACGTCTGAGCATACCCTGCCAAACTTAGGGCGAACAAAGCGATACAAAAGGGGATGATGGACGGAGCGTTTGAGCAAATCAAACACTCACCCCCAGTCAACTGATCTGGGTTTAATCCATCACCATTCTTTAGCCCACTAAGCCACCCCAGTTCAGACATGGCCATATGCAAATCAGTCTGACCCTGTGCCTCATGGGAACAGTCCAGCCCGAACTGCCAAGCCATGTCTTCCCTGGACCGGAAACAAGCATCCTGGGACCGGTTTCGGATTCATAATCCTCATCAGCCAGGCTATCTTGAATCCAGTGGCCAAGTGAGCAAGGGACTCACGTCTGAGCATACCCTGACAAACTTAGGGCGAACAAAGCGATACAAAAGGGGATGATGGACGGCGCGTTTGAGCAAATCAAACACTCACCCCCAGTCAACTGATCTGGGTTTAATCCATCACCATTCTTTAGCCCACTAAGCCACCCCAGTTCAGACATGGCCATATGCAAATCAGTCTGACCCTGTGCCTCATGGGAACAGTCCAGCCCGAACTGCCAAGCCATGTCTTCCCTGGACCGGAAACAAGCATCCTGGGACCGGTTTCGGATTCATAATCCTCATCAGCCAGGCTATCTTGAATCCAGTGGCCAAGTGAGCAAGGGACTCACGTCTGAGCATACCCTGCCAAACTTAGGGCGAACAAAGCGATACAAAAGGGGATGATGGACGGAGCGTTTGAGCAAATCAAACACTCACCCCCAGTCAACGGATCTGGGTTTAATCCATCACCATTCTTTAGCCCACTAAGCCACCCCAGTTCAGACATGGCCATATGCAAATCAGTCTGACCCTGTGCCTCATGGGAACAGTCCAGCCCGAACTGCCAAGCCATGTCTTCCCTGGACCGGAAACAAGCATCCTGGGACCGGTTTCGGATTCATAATCCTCATCAGCCAGGCTATCTTGAATCCAGTGGCCAAGTGAGCAAGAGACTCACGTCTGAGCATACCCTGCCAAACTTAGGGCGAACAAAGCGATACAAAAGGAGATGATGGACGGAGCGTTTGAGCAAATCAAACACTCACCCCCAGTCAACTGATCTGGGTTTAATCCATCACCATTCTTTAGCCCACTAAGCCACCCCAGTTCAGACATGGCCATATGCAAATCAGTCTGACCCTGTGCCTCATGGGAACAGTCCAGCCCGAACTGCCAAGCCATGTCTTCCCTGGACCGGAAACAAGCATCCTGGGACCGGTTTCGGATTTATAATCCTCATCAGCCAGGCTATCTTGAATCCAGTGGCCAAGTGAGCAAGGGACTCACGTCTGAGCATACCCTGCCAAACTTAGGGCGAACAAAGCGATACAAAAGGGGATGATGGACGGAGCGTTTGAGCAAATCAAACACTCACCCCCAGTTAACTGATATGGGTTTACTCCATCACCATTCTTTAGCCCACTAAGCCACCCCAGTTCAGACATGACCATATGCAAATCAGTCTGACCCTGTGCCTCATGGGAACAGTCCAGCCCGAACTGCCAAGCCATGTCTTCCCTGGACCGGAAACAAGCATCCTGGGACCGGTTTCGGATTCATAATCCTCATCAGCCAGGCTATCTTGAATCCAGTGGCCAAGTGAGCAAGGGACTCACGTCTGAGCATACCCTGCCAAACTTAGGGCGAACAAAGCGATACAAAAGGGGATGATGGACGGAGCGTTTGAGCAAATCAAACACTCATCCCCAATCAACTGATCTGGGTTTAATCCATCACCATTCTTTAGCCCACTAAGCCACCCCAGTTCAGACATGGCCATATGCAAATCAGTCTGACCCTGTGCCTCATGGGAACAGTCCAGCCCGAACTGCCAAGCCATGTCTTCCCTGGACCGGAAACAAGCATCCTGGGACCGGTTTCGGATTCATAATCCTCATCAGCCAGGCTATCTTGAATCCAGTGGCCAAGTGAGCAAGGGACTCACGTCTGAGCATACCCTGCCAAACTTAGGGCGAACAAAGCGATACAAAAGGGGATGATGGACGGAGCGTTTGAGCAAATCAAACACTCACCCCCAGTCAACGGATCTGGGTTTAATCCATCAACATTCTTTAGCCCACTAAGCCACCCCAGTTCAGACATGGCCATATGCAAATCAGTCTGACCCTGTGCCTCATGGGAACAGTCCAGCCCGAACTGCCAAGCCATGTCTTCCCTGGACCGGAAACAAGCATCCTGGGACCGGTTTCGGATTCATAATCCTCATCAGCCAGGCTATCTTGAATCCAGTGGCCAAGTGAGCAAGAGACTCACGTCTGAGCATACCCTGCCAAACTTAGGGCGAACAAAGCGATACAAAAGGAGATGATGGACGGAGCGTTTGAGCAAATCAAACACTCACCCCCAGTCAACTGATCTGGGCTTAATCCATCACCATTCTTTAGCCCACTAAGCCACTCCAGTTCAGACATGGTCATATGCAAATCAGTCTGACCCTGTGCCTCATGGGAACAGTCCAGCCCGAACTGCCAAGCCATGTCTTCCCTGGACCGGAAACAAGCATCCTGGGACCGGTTTCGGATTCATAATCCTTATCAGCCAGGCTATCTTGAATCCAGTGGCCAAGTGAGCAAGGGACTCACGTCTGAGCATACCCTGCCAAACTTAGGGCGAACAAAGCGATACAAAAGGGGATGATGGACGGAGCGTTTGAGCAAATCAAACACTCACCCCTAGTTAACTGATATGGGTTTACTCCATCACCATTCTTTAGCCCACTAAGCCACCCCAGTTCAGACATGACCATATGCAAATCAGTCTGACCCTGTGCTTCATGGGAACAGTCCAGCCCGAACTGCCAAGCCATGTCTTCCCTGGACCGGAAACAAGCATCCTGGGACCGGTTTCGGATTCATAATCCTCATCAGCCAGGCTATCTTGAATCCAGTGGCCAAGTGAGCAAGGGACTCACGTCTGAGCATACCCTGCCAAACTTAGGGCGAACAAAGCGATACAAAAGGGGATGATGGACGGAGCGTTTGAGCAAATCAAACACTCACCCCCAGTCAACTGATCTGGGTTTAATCCATCACCATTCTTTAGCCCACTAAGCCACCCCAGTTCAGACATGGTCATATGCAAATCAGTCTGACCCTGTGCCTCATGGGAACAGTCCAGCCCGAACTGCCAAGCCATGTCTTCCCTGGACCGGAAACAAGCATCCTGGGACCGGTTTCGGATTCATAATCCTCATCAGCCAGGCTATCTTGAATCCAGTGGCCAAGTGAGCAAGGGACTCACGTCTGAGCATACCCTGCCAAACTTAGGGCGAACAAAGCGATACAAAAGGGGATGATGGACGGAGCGTTTGAGCAAATCAAACACTCACCCCCAGTCAACTGATCGGGGTTTAATCCATCACCATTCTTTAGCCCACTAAGCCACCCCAGTTCAGACATGGCCATATGCAAATCAGTCTGACCCTGTGCCTCATGGGAACAGTCCAGCAGGCTGCCAAGCCATGTCTTCCCTGGACCGGAAACAAGCATCCTGGGACCGGTTTCGGATTCATAATCCTCATCAGCCAGGCTATCTTGAATCCAGTGGCCAAGTGAGCAAGAGACTCACGTCTGAGCATACCCTGCCAAACTTAGGGCGAACAAAGCGATACAAAAGGGGATGATGGACGGCGCGTTTGAGCAAATCAAACACTCACCCCCAGTCAACTGATCTGGGTTTAATCCATCACCATTCTTTAGCCCACTAAGCCACCCCAGTTCAGACATGGCCATATGCAAATCAGTCTGACCCTGTGCCTCATGGGAACAGTCCAGCCCGAACTGCCAAGCCATGTCGTCCCTGGACCGGAAACAAGCATCCTGGGACCGGTTTCGGATTCATAATCCTCATCAGCCAGGCTATCTTGAATCCAGTGGCCAAGTGAGCAAGGGACTCACGTCTGAGCATACCCTGCTAAACTTAGGGCGAACAAAGCGATACAAAAGGGGATGATGGACGGAGCGTTTGAGCAAATCAAACACTCACCCCCAGTCAACTGATCTGGGTTTAATCCATCACCATTCTTCAGCCCACTAAGCCACCCCAGTTCAGACATGGCCATATGCAAATCAGTCTGACCCTGTGCCTCATGGGAACAGTCCAGCCCGAACTGCCAAGCCATGTCTTCCCTGGACCGGAAGCACGCATCCTGGGACCGGTTTCGGATTCATAATCCTCATCAGCCAGGCTATCTTGAATCCAGTGGCCAAGTGAGCAAGGGACTCACATCTGAGCATACCCTGCCAAACCTAGGGCGAACAAAGCGATACAAAAGGGGATGATGGAGGTATCGTTTGAGCAAATCAAACACTCACCCCCAGTCAACTGATCTGGGTTCAATCCATCACCATTCTTTAGCCCACTAAGCCACCCCAGTTCAGACATGGCCATATGCAAATCAGTCTGACCCTGTGCCTCATGGGAACAGTCCAGCCCGAACTGCCAAGCCATGTCTTCCCTGGACCGGAAACAAGCATCCTGGGACCGGTTTCGGATTCATAATCCTCATCAGCCAGGCTATCTTGAATCCAGTGGCCAAGTGAGCAAGGGACTCACGTCTGAGCATACCCTGCCAAACTTAGGGCGAACAAAGCGATACAAAAGGGGATGATGGACGGAGCGTTTGAGCAAATCAAACACTCACCCCCAGTCAACTGATCGGGGTTTAATCCATCACCATTCTTTAGCCCACTAAGCCACCCCAGTTCAGACATGGCCATATGCAAATCAGTCTGACCCTGTGCCTCATGGGAACAGTCCAGCAGGCTGCCAAGCCATGTCTTCCCTGGACCGGAAACAAGCATCCTGGGACCGGTTTCGGATTCATAATCCTCATCAGCCAGGCTATCTTGAATCCAGTGGCCAAGTGAGCAAGGGACTCACGTCTGAGCATACCCTGCCAAACTTAGGGCGAACAAAGCGATACAAAAGGGGATGATGGACGGAGCGTTTGAGCAAATCAAACACTCATCCCCAATCAACTGATCTGGGTTTAATCCATCACCATTCTTTAGCCCACTAAGCCACCCCAGTTCAGACATGGCCATATGCAAATCAGTCTGACCCTGTGCCTCATGGGAACAGTCCAGCCCGAACTGCCAAGCCATGTCTTCCCTGGACCGGAAACAAGCATCCTGGGACCGGTTTCGGATTCATAATCCTCATCAGCCAGGCTATCTTGAATCCAGTGGCCAAGTGAGCAAGGGACTCACGTCTGAGCATACCCTGCCAAACTTAGGGCGAACAAAGCGATACAAAAGGGGATGATGGACGGAGCGTTTGAGCAAATCAAACACTCACCCCCAGTCAACGGATCTGGGTTTAATCCATCAACATTCTTTAGCCCACTAAGCCACCCCAGTTCAGACATGGCCATATGCAAATCAGTCTGACCCTGTGCCTCATGGGAACAGTCCAGCCCGAACTGCCAAGCCATGTCTTCCCTGGACCGGAAACAAGCATCCTGGGACCGGTTTCGGATTCATAATCCTCATCAGCCAGGCTATCTTGAATCCAGTGGCCAAGTGAGCAAGAGACTCACGTCTGAGCATACCCTGCCAAACTTAGGGCGAACAAAGCGATACAAAAGGAGATGATGGACGGAGCGTTTGAGCAAATCAAACACTCACCCCCAGTCAACTGATCTGGGCTTAATCCATCACCATTCTTTAGCCCACTAAGCCACTCCAGTTCAGACATGGTCATATGCAAATCAGTCTGACCCTGTGCCTCATGGGAACAGTCCAGCCCGAACTGCCAAGCCATGTCTTCCCTGGACCGGAAACAAGCATCCTGGGACCGGTTTCGGATTCATAATCCTTATCAGCCAGGCTATCTTGAATCCAGTGGCCAAGTGAGCAAGGGACTCACGTCTGAGCATACCCTGCCAAACTTAGGGCGAACAAAGCGATACAAAAGGGGATGATGGACGGAGCGTTTGAGCAAATCAAACACTCACCCCTAGTTAACTGATATGGGTTTACTCCATCACCATTCTTTAGCCCACTAAGCCACCCCAGTTCAGACATGACCATATGCAAATCAGTCTGACCCTGTGCTTCATGGGAACAGTCCAGCCCGAACTGCCAAGCCATGTCTTCCCTGGACCGGAAACAAGCATCCTGGGACCGGTTTCGGATTCATAATCCTCATCAGCCAGGCTATCTTGAATCCAGTGGCCAAGTGAGCAAGGGACTCACGTCTGAGCATACCCTGCCAAACTTAGGGCGAACAAAGCGATACAAAAGGGGATGATGGACGGAGCGTTTGAGCAAATCAAACACTCACCCCCAGTCAACTGATCTGGGTTTAATCCATCACCATTCTTTAGCCCACTAAGCCACCCCAGTTCAGACATGGCCATATGCAAATCAGTCTGACCCTGTGCCTCATGGGAACAGTCCAGCCCGAACTGCCAAGCCATGTCTTCCCTGGACCGGAAACAAGCATCCTGGGACCGGTTTCGGATTCATAATCCTCATCAGCCAGGCTATCTTGAATCCAGTGACCAAGTGAGCAAGGGACTCACGTCTGAGCATACCCTGCCAAACTTAGGGCGAACAAAGCGATACAAAAGGGGATGATGGACGGAGCGTTTGAGCAAATCAAACACTCACCCCCAGTCAACTGATCTGGGTTTAATCCATCACCATTCTTTAGCCCACTAAGCCACCCCAGTTCAGACATGGCCATATGCAAATCAGTCTGACCCTGTGCCTCATGGGAACAGTCCAGCCCGAACTGCCAAGCCATGTCTTCCCTGGACCGGAAACAAGCATCCTGGGACCGGTTTCGGATTCATAATCCTCATCAGCCAGGCTATCTTGAATCCAGTGGCCAAGTGAGCAAGGGACTCACGTCTGAGCATACCCTGACAAACTTAGGGCGAACAAAGCGATACAAAAGGGGATGATGGACGGCGCGTTTGAGCAAATCAAACACTCACCCCCAGTCAACTGATCTGGGTTTAATCCATCACCATTCTTTAGCCCACTAAGCCACCCCAGTTCAGACATGGCCATATGCAAATCAGTCTGACCCTGTGCCTCATGGGAACAGTCCAGCCCGAACTGCCAAGCCATGTCTTCCCTGGACCGGAAACAAGCATCCTGGGACCGGTTTCGGATTCATAATCCTCATCAGCCAGGCTATCTTGAATCCAGTGGCCAAGTGAGCAAGGGACTCACGTCTGAGCATACCCTGCCAAACTTAGGGCGAACAAAGCGATACAAAAGGGGATGATGGACGGAGCGTTTGAGCAAATCAAACACTCACCCCCAGTCAACGGATCTGGGTTTAATCCATCACCATTCTTTAGCCCACTAAGCCACCCCAGTTCAGACATGGCCATATGCAAATCAGTCTGACCCTGTGCCTCATGGGAACAGTCCAGCCCGAACTGCCAAGCCATGTCTTCCCTGGACCGGAAACAAGCATCCTGGGACCGGTTTCGGATTCATAATCCTCATCAGCCAGGCTATCTTGAATCCAGTGGCCAAGTGAGCAAGAGACTCACGTCTGAGCATACCCTGCCAAACTTAGGGCGAACAAAGCGATACAAAAGGAGATGATGGACGGAGCGTTTGAGCAAATCAAACACTCACCCCCAGTCAACTGATCTGGGTTTAATCCATCACCATTCTTTAGCCCACTAAGCCACCCCAGTTCAGACATGGCCATATGCAAATCAGTCTGACCCTGTGCCTCATGGGAACAGTCCAGCCCGAACTGCCAAGCCATGTCTTCCCTGGACCGGAAACAAGCATCCTGGGACCGGTTTCGGATTTATAATCCTCATCAGCCAGGCTATCTTGAATCCAGTGGCCAAGTGAGCAAGGGACTCACGTCTGAGCATACCCTGCCAAACTTAGGGCGAACAAAGCGATACAAAAGGGGATGATGGACGGAGCGTTTGAGCAAATCAAACACTCACCCCCAGTTAACTGATATGGGTTTACTCCATCACCATTCTTTAGCCCACTAAGCCACCCCAGTTCAGACATGACCATATGCAAATCAGTCTGACCCTGTGCCTCATGGGAACAGTCCAGCCCGAACTGCCAAGCCATGTCTTCCCTGGACCGGAAACAAGCATCCTGGGACCGGTTTCGGATTCATAATCCTCATCAGCCAGGCTATCTTGAATCCAGTGGCCAAGTGAGCAAGGGACTCACGTCTGAGCATACCCTGCCAAACTTAGGGCGAACAAAGCGATACAAAAGGGGATGATGGACGGAGCGTTTGAGCAAATCAAACACTCATCCCCAATCAACTGATCTGGGTTTAATCCATCACCATTCTTTAGCCCACTAAGCCACCCCAGTTCAGACATGGCCATATGCAAATCAGTCTGACCCTGTGCCTCATGGGAACAGTCCAGCCCGAACTGCCAAGCCATGTCTTCCCTGGACCGGAAACAAGCATCCTGGGACCGGTTTCGGATTCATAATCCTCATCAGCCAGGCTATCTTGAATCCAGTGGCCAAGTGAGCAAGGGACTCACGTCTGAGCATACCCTGCCAAACTTAGGGCGAACAAAGCGATACAAAAGGGGATGATGGACGGAGCGTTTGAGCAAATCAAACACTCACCCCCAGTCAACGGATCTGGGTTTAATCCATCAACATTCTTTAGCCCACTAAGCCACCCCAGTTCAGACATGGCCATATGCAAATCAGTCTGACCCTGTGCCTCATGGGAACAGTCCAGCCCGAACTGCCAAGCCATGTCTTCCCTGGACCGGAAACAAGCATCCTGGGACCGGTTTCGGATTCATAATCCTCATCAGCCAGGCTATCTTGAATCCAGTGGCCAAGTGAGCAAGAGACTCACGTCTGAGCATACCCTGCCAAACTTAGGGCGAACAAAGCGATACAAAAGGAGATGATGGACGGAGCGTTTGAGCAAATCAAACACTCACCCCCAGTCAACTGATCTGGGCTTAATCCATCACCATTCTTTAGCCCACTAAGCCACTCCAGTTCAGACATGGTCATATGCAAATCAGTCTGACCCTGTGCCTCATGGGAACAGTCCAGCCCGAACTGCCAAGCCATGTCTTCCCTGGACCGGAAACAAGCATCCTGGGACCGGTTTCGGATTCATAATCCTTATCAGCCAGGCTATCTTGAATCCAGTGGCCAAGTGAGCAAGGGACTCACGTCTGAGCATACCCTGCCAAACTTAGGGCGAACAAAGCGATACAAAAGGGGATGATGGACGGAGCGTTTGAGCAAATCAAACACTCACCCCTAGTTAACTGATATGGGTTTACTCCATCACCATTCTTTAGCCCACTAAGCCACCCCAGTTCAGACATGACCATATGCAAATCAGTCTGACCCTGTGCTTCATGGGAACAGTCCAGCCCGAACTGCCAAGCCATGTCTTCCCTGGACCGGAAACAAGCATCCTGGGACCGGTTTCGGATTCATAATCCTCATCAGCCAGGCTATCTTGAATCCAGTGGCCAAGTGAGCAAGGGACTCACGTCTGAGCATACCCTGCCAAACTTAGGGCGAACAAAGCGATACAAAAGGGGATGATGGACGGAGCGTTTGAGCAAATCAAACACTCACCCCCAGTCAACTGATCTGGGTTTAATCCATCACCATTCTTTAGCCCACTAAGCCACCCCAGTTCAGACATGGTCATATGCAAATCAGTCTGACCCTGTGCCTCATGGGAACAGTCCAGCCCGAACTGCCAAGCCATGTCTCCCTGGACCGGAAACAAGCATCCTGGACACGGTTTCGGATTCATAATCCTCATCAGCCAGGCTATCTTGAATCCCAGTGGCCAAGTGAGCAAGGGACTCACGTCTGAGCATACCCTGCCAAACTTAGGGCGAACAAAGCGATACAAAAGGGGATGATGGACGGAGCGTTTGAGCAAATCAAACACTCACCCCCAGTCAACTGATCGGGGTTTAATCCATCACCATTCTTTAGCCCACTAAGCCACCCCAGTTCAGACATGGCCATATGCAAATCAGTCTGACCCTGTGCCTCATGGGAACAGTCCAGCAGGCTGCCAAGCCATGTCTTCCCTGGACCGGAAACAAGCATCCTGGGACCGGTTTCGGATTCATAATCCTCATCAGCCAGGCTATCTTGAATCCAGTGGCCAAGTGAGCAAGAGACTCACGTCTGAGCATACCCTGCCAAACTTAGGGCGAACAAAGCGATACAAAAGGGGATGATGGACGGCGCGTTTGAGCAAATCAAACACTCACCCCCAGTCAACTGATCTGGGTTTAATCCATCACCATTCTTTAGCCCACTAAGCCACCCCAGTTCAGACATGGCCATATGCAAATCAGTCTGACCCTGTGCCTCATGGGAACAGTCCAGCCCGAACTGCCAAGCCATGTCGTCCCTGGACCGGAAACAAGCATCCTGGGACCGGTTTCGGATTCATAATCCTCATCAGCCAGGCTATCTTGAATCCAGTGGCCAAGTGAGCAAGGGACTCACGTCTGAGCATACCCTGCTAAACTTAGGGCGAACAAAGCGATACAAAAGGGGATGATGGACGGAGCGTTTGAGCAAATCAAACACTCACCCCCAGTCAACTGATCTGGGTTTAATCCATCACCATTCTTCAGCCCACTAAGCCACCCCAGTTCAGACATGGCCATATGCAAATCAGTCTGACCCTGTGCCTCATGGGAACAGTCCAGCCCGAACTGCCAAGCCATGTCTTCCCTGGACCGGAAGCACGCATCCTGGGACCGGTTTCGGATTCATAATCCTCATCAGCCAGGCTATCTTGAATCCAGTGGCCAAGTGAGCAAGGGACTCACATCTGAGCATACCCTGCCAAACCTAGGGCGAACAAAGCGATACAAAAGGGGATGATGGAGGTATCGTTTGAGCAAATCAAACACTCACCCCCAGTCAACTGATCTGGGTTCAATCCATCACCATTCTTTAGCCCACTAAGCCACCCCAGTTCAGACATGGCCATATGCAAATCAGTCTGACCCTGTGCCTCATGGGAACAGTCCAGCCCGAACTGCCAAGCCATGTCTTCCCTGGACCGGAAACAAGCATCCTGGGACCGGTTTCGGATTCATAATCCTCATCAGCCAGGCTATCTTGAATCCAGTGGCCAAGTGAGCAAGGGACTCACGTCTGAGCATACCCTGCCAAACTTAGGGCGAACAAAGCGATACAAAAGGGGATGATGGACGGAGCGTTTGAGCAAATCAAACACTCACCCCCAGTCAACTGATCGGGGTTTAATCCATCACCATTCTTTAGCCCACTAAGCCACCCCAGTTCAGACATGGCCATATGCAAATCAGTCTGACCCTGTGCCTCATGGGAACAGTCCAGCAGGCTGCCAAGCCATGTCTTCCCTGGACCGGAAACAAGCATCCTGGGACCGGTTTCGGATTCATAATCCTCATCAGCCAGGCTATCTTGAATCCAGTGGCCAAGTGAGCAAGAGACTCACGTCTGAGCATACCCTGCCAAACTTAGGGCGAACAAAGCGATACAAAAGGGGATGATGGACGGCGCGTTTGAGCAAATCAAACACTCACCCCCAGTCAACTGATCTGGGTTTAATCCATCACCATTCTTTAGCCCACTAAGCCACCCCAGTTCAGACACGGTCATATGCAAATCAGTCTGACCCTGTGCCTCATGGGAACAGTCCAGCCCGAACTGCCAAGCCATGTCTTCCCTGGACCGGAAACAAGCATCCTGGGACCGGTTTCGGATTCATAATCCTCATCAGCCAGGCTATCTTGAATCCAGTGGCCAAGTGAGCAAGGGACTCACGTCTGAGCATACCCTGCCAAACTTAGGGCGAACAAAGCGATACAAAAGGGGATGATGGACGGAGCGTTTGAGCAAATCAAACACTCACCCCCAGTCAACTGATCGGGGTTTAATCCATCACCATTCTTTAGCCCACTAAGCCACCCCAGTTCAGACATGGCCATATGCAAATCAGTCTGACCCTGTGCCTCATGGGAACAGTCCAGCAGGCTGCCAAGCCATGTCTTCCCTGGACCGGAAACAAGCATCCTGGGACCGGTTTCGGATTCATAATCCTCATCAGCCAGGCTATCTTGAATCCAGTGGCCAAGTGAGCAAGAGACTCACGTCTGAGCATACCCTGCCAAACTTAGGGCGAACAAAGCGATACAAAAGGGGATGATGGACGGCGCGTTTGAGCAAATCAAACACTCACCCCCAGTCAACTGATCTGGGTTTAATCCATCACCATTCTTTAGCCCACTAAGCCACCCCAGTTCAGACATGGCCATATGCAAATCAGTCTGACCCTGTGCCTCATGGGAACAGTCCAGCCCGAACTGCCAAGCCATGTCGTCCCTGGACCGGAAACAAGCATCCTGGGACCGGTTTCGGATTCATAATCCTCATCAGCCAGGCTATCTTGAATCCAGTGGCCAAGTGAGCAAGGGACTCACGTCTGAGCATACCCTGCTAAACTTAGGGCGAACAAAGCGATACAAAAGGGGATGATGGACGGAGCGTTTGAGCAAATCAAACACTCACCCCCAGTCAACTGATCTGGGTTTAATCCATCACCATTCTTCAGCCCACTAAGCCACCCCAGTTCAGACATGGCCATATGCAAATCAGTCTGACCCTGTGCCTCATGGGAACAGTCCAGCCCGAACTGCCAAGCCATGTCTTCCCTGGACCGGAAGCACGCATCCTGGGACCGGTTTCGGATTCATAATCCTCATCAGCCAGGCTATCTTGAATCCAGTGGCCAAGTGAGCAAGGGACTCACATCTGAGCATACCCTGCCAAACCTAGGGCGAACAAAGCGATACAAAAGGGGATGATGGAGGTATCGTTTGAGCAAATCAAACACTCACCCCCAGTCAACTGATCTGGGTTCAATCCATCACCATTCTTTAGCCCACTAAGCCACCCCAGTTCAGACATGGCCATATGCAAATCAGTCTGACCCTGTGCCTCATGGGAACAGTCCAGCCCGAACTGCCAAGCCATGTCTTCCCTGGACCGGAAACAAGCATCCTGGGACCGGTTTCGGATTCATAATCCTCATCAGCCAGGCTATCTTGAATCCAGTGGCCAAGTGAGCAAGGGACTCACGTCTGAGCATACCCTGCCAAACTTAGGGCGAACAAAGCGATACAAAAGGGGATGATGGACGGAGCGTTTGAGCAAATCAAACACTCACCCCCAGTCAACTGATCTGGGTTTAATCCATCACCATTCTTTAGCCCACTAAGCCACCCCAGTTCAGACATGGCCATATGCAAATCAGTCTGACCCTGTGCCTCATGGGAACAGTCCAGCCCGAACTGCCAAGCCATGTCTTCCCTGGACCGGAAACAAGCCTCCTGGGACCGGTTTCGGATTCATAATCCTCATCAGCCAGGCTATCTTGAATCCAGTGGCCAAGTGAGCAAGAGACTCACGTCTGAGCATACCCTGCCAAACTTAGGGCGAACAAAGCGATACAAAAGGGGATGATGGACGGAGCGTTTGAGCAAATCAAACACTCACCCCTAGTCAACTGATCTGGGTTTAATCCATCACCATTCTTTAGCCCACTAAGCCACCCCAGTTCAGACATGGTCATATGCAAATCAGTCTGACCCTGTGCCTCATGGGAACAGTCCATCCCGAACTGCCAAGCCATGTCTTCCATGGACCGGAAACAAGCATCCTGGGACCGGTTTCGGATTCATAATCCTCATCAGCCAGGCTATCTTGAATCCAGTGGCCAAGTGAGCAAGGGACTCACGTCTGAGCATACCCTGCCAAACTTAGGGCGAACAAAGATATACAAAAGGGGATGATGGACGGAGCGTTTGAGCAAATCAAACACTCACCCCCAGTCAACGGCTCTGGGTTTAATCCATCACCATTCTTTAGCCCACTAAGCCACCCCAGTTCAGACATGGCCATATGCAAATCAGTCTGACCCTGTGCCTCATGGGAACAGTCCAGCCCGAACTGCCAAGCCATGTCTTCCCTGGACCGGAAACAAGCATCCTGGGACCGTTTCGGATTCATATTCCTCATCAGCCAGGCTATCTTGAATCCAGTGGCCAAGTGAGCAAGGGACTCACGTCTGAGCATACCCTGCCAAACTTAGGGCGAACAAAGCGATACAAAAGGGGATGATGGACGGAGCGTTTTAGCAAATCAAACACTCACCCCCAGTCAACTGATCTGGGTTTAATCCATCACCATTCTTTAGCCCACTAAGCCACCCCAGTTCAGACATGGCCATATGCAAATCAGTCTGACCCTGTGCCTCATGGGAACAGTCCAGCCCGAACTGCCAAGCCATGTCTTCCCTGGACCGGAAACAAGCATCCTGGGACCGGTTTCGGATTTATAATCCTCATCAGCCAGGCTATCTTGAATCCAGTGGCCAAGTGAGCAAGGGACTCACGTCTGAGCATACCCTGCCAAACTTAGGGCGAACAAAGCGATACAAAAGGGGATGATGGACGGAGCGTTTGAGCAAATCAAACACTCACCCCCAGTTAACTGATATGGGTTTACTCCATCACCATTCTTTAGCCCACTAAGCCACCCCAGTTCAGACATGACCATATGCAAATCAGTCTGACCCTGTGCCTCATGGGAACAGTCCAGCCCGAACTGCCAAGCCATGTCTTCCCTGGACCGGAAACAAGCATCCTGGGACCGGTTTCGGATTCATAATCCTCATCAGCCAGGCTATCTTGAATCCAGTGGCCAAGTGAGCAAGGGACTCACGTCTGAGCATACCCTGCCAAACTTAGGGCGAACAAAGCGATACAAAAGGGGATGATGGACGGAGCGTTTGAGCAAATCAAACACTCACCCCCAGTCAACGGATCTGGGTTTAATCCATCACCATTCTTTAGCCCACTAAGCCACCCCAGTTCAGACATGGCCATATGCAAATCAGTCTGACCCTGTGCCTCATGGGAACAGTCCAGCCCGAACTGCCAAGCCATGTCTTCCCTGGACCGGAAACAAGCATCCTGGGACCGGTTTCGGATTCATAATCCTCATCAGCCAGGCTATCTTGAATCCAGTGGCCAAGTGAGCAAGAGACTCACGTCTGAGCATACCCTGCCAAACTTAGGGCGAACAAAGCGATACAAAAGGAGATGATGGACGGAGCATTTGAGCAAATCAAACACTCACCCCCCAGTCAACTGATCTGGGTTTAATCCATCACCATTCTTTAGCCCACTAAGCCACCCCAGTTCAGACATGGCCATATGCAAATCAGTCTGACCCTGTGCCTCATGGGAACAGTCCAGCCCGAACTGCCAAGCCAAGTCTTCCCTGGACCGGAAACAAGCATCCTGGGACCGGTTTCGGATTCATAATCCTCATCAGCCAGGCTATCTTGAATCCAGTGGCCAAGTGAGCAAGGGACTCACGTCTGAGCATACCCTGCCAAACTTAGGGCGAACAAAGCGATACAAAAGGGGATGATGGACGGAGCGTTTGTGCAAATCAAACACTCACCCCCAGTTAACTGATATGGGTTTACTCCATCACCATTCTTTAGCCCACTAAGCCACCCCAGTTCAGACATGACCATATGCAAATCAGTCTGACCCTGTGCCTCATGGGAACAGTCCAGCCCGAACTGCCAAGCCATGTCTTCCCTGGACCGGAAACAAGCATCCTGGGACCGGTTTCGGATTCATAATCCTCATCAGCCAGGCTATCTTGAATCCAGTGGCCAAGTGAGCAAGGGACTCACGTCTGAGCATACCCTGCCAAACTTAGGGCGAACAAAGATATACAAAAGGGGATGATGGACGGAGCGTTTGAGCAAATCAAACACTCACCCCCAGTCAACTGATCTGGGTTTAATCCATCACCATTCTTTAGCCCACTAAGCCACCCCAGTTCAGACATGGTCATATGCAAATCAGTCTGACCCTGTGCCTCATGGGAACAGTCCAGCCCGAACTGCCAAGCCATGTCTTCCCTGGACCGGAAACAAGCATCCTGGGACCGGTTTCGGATTCATAATCCTCATCAGCCAGGCTATCTTGAATCCAGTGGCCAAGTGAGCAAGGGACTCACGTCTGAGCATACCCTGCCAAACTTAGGGCGAACAAAGCGATACAAAAGGGGATGATGGACGGAGCGTTTGAGCAAATCAAACACTCACCCCCAGTCAACTGATCGGGGTTTAATCCATCACCATTCTTTAGCCCACTAAGCCACCCCAGTTCAGACATGGCCATATGCAAATCAGTCTGACCCTGTGCCTCATGGGAACAGTCCAGCAGGCTGCCAAGCCATGTCTTCCCTGGACCGGAAACAAGCATCCTGGGACCGGTTTCGGATTCATAATCCTCATCAGCCAGGCTATCTTGAATCCAGTGGCCAAGTGAGCAAGAGACTCACGTCTGAGCATACCCTGCCAAACTTAGGGCGAACAAAGCGATACAAAAGGGGATGATGGACGGCGCGTTTGAGCAAATCAAACACTCACCCCCAGTCAACTGATCTGGGTTTAATCCATCACCATTCTTTAGCCCACTAAGCCACCCCAGTTCAGACATGGCCATATGCAAATCAGTCTGACCCTGTGCCTCATGGGAACAGTCCAGCCCGAACTGCCAAGCCATGTCGTCCCTGGACCGGAAACAAGCATCCTGGGACCGGTTTCGGATTCATAATCCTCATCAGCCAGGCTATCTTGAATCCAGTGGCCAAGTGAGCAAGGGACTCACGTCTGAGCATACCCTGCTAAACTTAGGGCGAACAAAGCGATACAAAAGGGGATGATGGACGGAGCGTTTGAGCAAATCAAACACTCACCCCCAGTCAACTGATCTGGGTTTAATCCATCACCATTCTTCAGCCCACTAAGCCACCCCAGTTCAGACATGGCCATATGCAAATCAGTCTGACCCTGTGCCTCATGGGAACAGTCCAGCCCGAACTGCCAAGCCATGTCTTCCCTGGACCGGAAGCACGCATCCTGGGACCGGTTTCGGATTCATAATCCTCATCAGCCAGGCTATCTTGAATCCAGTGGCCAAGTGAGCAAGGGACTCACATCTGAGCATACCCTGCCAAACCTAGGGCGAACAAAGCGATACAAAAGGGGATGATGGAGGTATCGTTTGAGCAAATCAAACACTCACCCCCAGTCAACTGATCTGGGTTCAATCCATCACCATTCTTTAGCCCACTAAGCCACCCCAGTTCAGACATGGCCATATGCAAATCAGTCTGACCCTGTGCCTCATGGGAACAGTCCAGCCCGAACTGCCAAGCCATGTCTTCCCTGGACCGGAAACAAGCATCCTGGGACCGGTTTCGGATTCATAATCCTCATCAGCCAGGCTATCTTGAATCCAGTGGCCAAGTGAGCAAGGGACTCACGTCTGAGCATACCCTGCCAAACTTAGGGCGAACAAAGCGATACAAAAGGGGATGATGGACGGAGCGTTTGAGCAAATCAAACACTCACCCCCAGTCAACTGATCTGGGTTTAATCCATCACCATTCTTTAGCCCACTAAGCCACCCCAGTTCAGACATGGCCATATGCAAATCAGTCTGACCCTGTGCCTCATGGGAACAGTCCAGCCCGAACTGCCAAGCCATGTCTTCCCTGGACCGGAAACAAGCCTCCTGGGACCGGTTTCGGATTCATAATCCTCATCAGCCAGGCTATCTTGAATCCAGTGGCCAAGTGAGCAAGAGACTCACGTCTGAGCATACCCTGCCAAACTTAGGGCGAACAAAGCGATACAAAAGGGGATGATGGACGGAGCGTTTGAGCAAATCAAACACTCACCCCTAGTCAACTGATCTGGGTTTAATCCATCACCATTCTTTAGCCCACTAAGCCACCCCAGTTCAGACATGGTCATATGCAAATCAGTCTGACCCTGTGCCTCATGGGAACAGTCCATCCCGAACTGCCAAGCCATGTCTTCCATGGACCGGAAACAAGCATCCTGGGACCGGTTTCGGATTCATAATCCTCATCAGCCAGGCTATCTTGAATCCAGTGGCCAAGTGAGCAAGGGACTCACGTCTGAGCATACCCTGCCAAACTTAGGGCGAACAAAGATATACAAAAGGGGATGATGGACGGAGCGTTTGAGCAAATCAAACACTCACCCCCAGTCAACGGCTCTGGGTTTAATCCATCACCATTCTTTAGCCCACTAAGCCACCCCAGTTCAGACATGGCCATATGCAAATCAGTCTGACCCTGTGCCTCATGGGAACAGTCCAGCCCGAACTGCCAAGCCATGTCTTCCCTGGACCGGAAACAAGCATCCTGGGACCGTTTCGGATTCATATTCCTCATCAGCCAGGCTATCTTGAATCCAGTGGCCAAGTGAGCAAGGGACTCACGTCTGAGCATACCCTGCCAAACTTAGGGCGAACAAAGCGATACAAAAGGGGATGATGGACGGAGCGTTTTAGCAAATCAAACACTCACCCCCAGTCAACTGATCTGGGTTTAATCCATCACCATTCTTTAGCCCACTAAGCCACCCCAGTTCAGACATGGCCATATGCAAATCAGTCTGACCCTGTGCCTCATGGGAACAGTCCAGCCCGAACTGCCAAGCCATGTCTTCCCTGGACCGGAAACAAGCATCCTGGGACCGGTTTCGGATTTATAATCCTCATCAGCCAGGCTATCTTGAATCCAGTGGCCAAGTGAGCAAGGGACTCACGTCTGAGCATACCCTGCCAAACTTAGGGCGAACAAAGCGATACAAAAGGGGATGATGGACGGAGCGTTTGAGCAAATCAAACACTCACCCCCAGTTAACTGATATGGGTTTACTCCATCACCATTCTTTAGCCCACTAAGCCACCCCAGTTCAGACATGACCATATGCAAATCAGTCTGACCCTGTGCCTCATGGGAACAGTCCAGCCCGAACTGCCAAGCCATGTCTTCCCTGGACCGGAAACAAGCATCCTGGGACCGGTTTCGGATTCATAATCCTCATCAGCCAGGCTATCTTGAATCCAGTGGCCAAGTGAGCAAGGGACTCACGTCTGAGCATACCCTGCCAAACTTAGGGCGAACAAAGCGATACAAAAGGGGATGATGGACGGAGCGTTTGAGCAAATCAAACACTCACCCCCAGTCAACGGATCTGGGTTTAATCCATCACCATTCTTTAGCCCACTAAGCCACCCCAGTTCAGACATGGCCATATGCAAATCAGTCTGACCCTGTGCCTCATGGGAACAGTCCAGCCCGAACTGCCAAGCCATGTCTTCCCTGGACCGGAAACAAGCATCCTGGGACCGGTTTCGGATTCATAATCCTCATCAGCCAGGCTATCTTGAATCCAGTGGCCAAGTGAGCAAGAGACTCACGTCTGAGCATACCCTGCCAAACTTAGGGCGAACAAAGCGATACAAAAGGAGATGATGGACGGAGCATTTGAGCAAATCAAACACTCACCCCCCAGTCAACTGATCTGGGTTTAATCCATCACCATTCTTTAGCCCACTAAGCCACCCCAGTTCAGACATGGCCATATGCAAATCAGTCTGACCCTGTGCCTCATGGGAACAGTCCAGCCCGAACTGCCAAGCCAAGTCTTCCCTGGACCGGAAACAAGCATCCTGGGACCGGTTTCGGATTCATAATCCTCATCAGCCAGGCTATCTTGAATCCAGTGGCCAAGTGAGCAAGGGACTCACGTCTGAGCATACCCTGCCAAACTTAGGGCGAACAAAGCGATACAAAAGGGGATGATGGACGGAGCGTTTGTGCAAATCAAACACTCACCCCCAGTTAACTGATATGGGTTTACTCCATCACCATTCTTTAGCCCACTAAGCCACCCCAGTTCAGACATGACCATATGCAAATCAGTCTGACCCTGTGCCTCATGGGAACAGTCCAGCCCGAACTGCCAAGCCATGTCTTCCCTGGACCGGAAACAAGCATCCTGGGACCGGTTTCGGATTCATAATCCTCATCAGCCAGGCTATCTTGAATCCAGTGGCCAAGTGAGCAAGGGACTCACGTCTGAGCATACCCTGCCAAACTTAGGGCGAACAAAGATATACAAAAGGGGATGATGGACGGAGCGTTTGAGCAAATCAAACACTCACCCCCAGTCAACGGCTCTGGGTTTAATCCATCACCATTCTTTAGCCCACTAAGCCACCCCAGTTCAGACATGGCCATATGCAAATCAGTCTGACCCTGTGCCTCATGGGAACAGTCCAGCCCGAACAGCCAAGCCATGTCTTCCCTGGACCGGAAACAAGCATCCTGGGACCGTTTCGGATTCATAATCCTCATCAGCCAGGCTATCTTGAATCCAGTGGCCAAGTGAGCAAGGGACTCACGTCTGAGCATACCCTGCCAAACTTAGGGCGAACAAAGCGATACAAAAGGGGATGATGGACGGAGCGTTTTAGCAAATCAAACACTCACCCCCAGTCAACTGATCTGGGTTTAATCCATCACCATTCTTTAGCCCACTAAGCCACCCCAGTTCAGACATGGCCATATGCAAATCAGTCTGACCCTGTGCCTCATGGGAACAGTCCAGCCCGAACTGCCAAGCCATGTCTTCCCTGGACCGGAAACAAGCATCCTGGGACCGGTTTCGGATTTATAATCCTCATCAGCCAGGCTATCTTGAATCCAGTGGCCAAGTGAGCAAGGGACTCACGTCTGAGCATACCCTGCCAAACTTAGGGCGAACAAAGCGATACAAAAGGGGATGATGGACGGAGAGTTTGAGCAAATCAAACACTCACCCCCAGTTAACTGATATGGGTTTACTCCATCACCATTCTTTAGCCCACTAAGCCACCCCAGTTCAGACATGACCATATGCAAATCAGTCTGACCCTGTGCCTCATGGGAACAGTCCAGC
Organism: Lissotriton helveticus; assembly: GCF_964261635.1. Lineage (NCBI taxonomy): Eukaryota > Metazoa > Chordata > Amphibia > Caudata > Salamandridae > Lissotriton > Lissotriton helveticus. Next base: position 175,096,298 of record NC_136061.1, read on the forward strand.
CCGAACTGCCAAGCCATGTCTTCCCTGGACCGGAAACAAGCATCCTGGGACCGGTTTCGGATTCATAATCCTCATCAGCCAGGCTATCTTGAATCCAGTGGCCAAGTGAGCAAGGGACTCACGTCTGAGCATACCCTGCCAAACTTAGGGCGAACAAAGCGATACAAAAGGGGATGATGGACGGAGTGTTTGAGCAAATCAAACACTCACCCCCAGTCAACGGATCTGGGTTTAATCCATCACCATTCTTTAGCCCACTAAGCCACCCCAGTTCAGACATGGCCATATGCAAATCAGTCTGACCCTGTGCCTCATGGGAACAGTCCAGCCCGAACTGCCAAGCCATGTCTTCCCTGGACCGGAAACAAGCATCCTGGGACCGGTTTCGGATTCATAATCCTCATCAGCCAGGCTATCTTGAATCCAGTGGCCAAGTGAGCAAGAGACTCACGTCTGAGCATACCCTGCCAAACTTAGGGCGAACAAAGCGATACAAAAGGAGATGATGGACGGAGCATTTGAGCAAATCAAACACTCACCCCCCAGTCAACTGATCTGGGTTTAATCCATCACCATTCTTTAGCCCACTAAGCCACCCCAGTTCAGACATGGCCATATGCAAATCAGTCTGACCCTGTGCCTCATGGGAACAGTCCAGCCCGAACTGCCAAGCCAAGTCTTCCCTGGACCGGAAACAAGCATCCTGGGACCGGTTTCGGATTCATAATCCTCATCAGCCAGGCTATCTTGAATCCAGTGGCCAAGTGAGCAAGGGACTCACGTCTGAGCATACCCTGCCAAACTTAGGGCGAACAAAGCGATACAAAAGGGGATGATGGACGGAGCGTTTGAGCAAATCAAACACTCACCCCCAGTTAACTGATATGGGTTTACTCCATCACCATTCTTTAGCCCACTAAGCCACCCCAGTTCAGACATGACCATATGCAAATCAGTCTGACCCTGTGCCTCATGGGAACAGTCCAGCCCGAACTGCCAAGCCATGTCTTCCCTGGACCGGAAACAAGCATCCTGGGACCGGTTTCGGATTCATAATCCTCATCAGCCAGGCTATCTTGAATCCAGTGGCCAAGTGAGCAAGGGACTCACGTCTGAGCATACCCTGCCAAACTTAGGGCGAACAAAGCGATACAAAAGGGGATGATGGACGGAGCGTTTGAGCAAATCAAACACTCAGCCCCAATCAACTGATCTGGGTTTAATCCATCACCATTCTTTAGCCCACTAAGCCACCCCAGTTCAGACATGGCCATATGCAAATCAGTCTGACCCTGTGCCTCATGGGAACAGTCCAGCCCGAACTGCCAAGCCATGTCTTCCCTGGACCGGAAACAAGCATCCTGGGACCGGTTTCGGATTCATAATCCTCATCAGCCAGGCTATCTTGAATCCAGTGGCCAAGTGAGCAAGGGACTCACGTCTGAGCATACCCTGCCAAACTTAGGGCGAACAAAGCGATACAAAAGGGGATGATGGACGGAGCGTTTGAGCAAATCAAACACTCACCCCAAGTCAACTGATCTGGGTTTAATCCATCACCATTCTTTAGCCCACTAAGCCACCCCAGTTCAGACATGGCCATATGCAAACCAGTCTGACCCTGTGCCTCATGGGAACAGTCCAGCCCGAACTGCCAAGCCATGTCTTCCCTGGACCGGAAACAAGCATCCTGGGACCGGTTTCGGATTCATAATCCTCATCAGCCAGGCTATCTTGAATCCAGTGGCCAAGTGAGCAAGGGACTCACGTCTGAGCATACCCTGCCAAACTTAGGGCGAACAAAGCGATACAAAAGGGGATGATGGACGGAGCGTTTGAGCAAATCAAACACTCACCCCCAGTCAACGGATCTGGGTTTAATCCATCACCATTCTTTAGCCCACTAAGCCACCCCAGTTCAGACATGGCCATATGCAAATCAGTCTGACCCTGTGCCTCATGGGAACAGTCCAGCCCGAACTGCCAAGCCATGTCTTCCCTGGACCGGAAACAAGCATCCTGGGACCGGTTTCGGATTCATAATCCTCATCAGCCAGGCTATCTTGAATCCAGTGGCCAAGTGAGCAAGAGACTCACGTCTGAGCATACCCTGCCAAACTTAGGGCGAACAAAGCGATACAAAAGGAGATGATGGACGGAGCGTTTGAGCAAATCAAACACTCACCCCCAGTCAACTGATCTGGGTTTAATCCATCACCATTCTTTAGCCCACTAAGCCACCCCAGTTCAGACATGGTCATATGCAAATCAGTCTGACCCTGTGCCTCATGGGAACAGTCCAGCCCGAACTGCCAAGCCATGTCTTCCCTGGACCGGAAACAAGCATCCTGGGACCGGTTTCGGATTCATAATCCTCATCAGCCAGGCTATCTTGAATCCAGTGGCCAAGTGAGCAAAGGACTCACGTCTGAGCATACCCTGCCAAACTTAGGGCGAACAAAGCGATACAAAAGGGGATGATGGACGGAGCGTTTGAGCAAATCAAACACTCACCCCTAGTTAACTGATATGGGTTTACTCCATCACCATTCTTTAGCCCACTAAGCCACCCCAGTTCAGACATGACCATATGCAAATCAGTCTGACCCTGTGCTTCATGGGAACAGTCCAGCCCGAACTGCCAAGCCATGTCTTCCCTGGACCGGAAACAAGCATCCTGGGACCGGTTTCGGATTCATAATCCTCATCAGCCAGGCTATCTTGAATCCAGTGGCCAAGTGAGCAAGGGACTCACGTCTGAGCATACCCTGCCAAACTTAGGGCGAACAAAGCGATACAAAAGGGGATGATGGACGGAGCGTTTGAGCAAATCAAACACTCACCCCCAGTCAACTGATCTGGGTTTAATCCATCACCATTCTTTAGCCCACTAAGCCACCCCAGTTCAGACATGGCCATATGCAAATCAGTCTGACCCTGTGCCTCATGGGAACAGTCCAGCCCGAACTGCCAAGCCATGTCTTCCCTGGACCGGAAACAAGCATCCTGGGACCGGTTTCGGATTCATAATCCTCATCAGCCAGGCTATCTTGAATCCAGTGGCCAAGTGAGCAAGGGACTCACGTCTGAGCATACCCTGCCAAACTTAGGGCGAACAAAGCGATACAAAAGGGGATGATGGACGGAGCGTTTGAGCAAATCAAACACTCACCCCCAGTCAACTGATCTGGGTTTAATCCATCACCATTCTTTAGCCCACTAAGCCACCCCAGTTCAGACATGGCCATATGCAAATCAGTCTGACCCTGTGCCTCATGGGAACAGTCCAGCCCGAACTGCCAAGCCATGTCTTCCCTGGACCGGAAACAAGCATCCTGGGACCGGTTTCGGATTCATAATCCTCATCAGCCAGGCTATCTTGAATCCAGTGGCCAAGTGAGCAAGGGACTCACGTCTGAGCATACCCTGACAAACTTAGGGCGAACAAAGCGATACAAAAGGGGATGATGGACGGCGCGTTTGAGCAAATCAAACACTCACCCCCAGTCAACTGATCTGGGTTTAATCCATCACCATTCTTTAGCCCACTAAGCCACCCCAGTTCAGACATGGCCATATGCAAATCAGTCTGACCCTGTGCCTCATGGGAACAGTCCAGCCCGAACTGCCAAGCCATGTCTTCCCTGGACCGGAAACAAGCATCCTGGGACCGGTTTCGGATTCATAATCCTCATCAGCCAGGCTATCTTGAATCCAGTGGCCAAGTGAGCAAGGGACTCACGTCTGAGCATACCCTGCCAAACTTAGGGCGAACAAAGCGATCCAAAAGGGGATGATGGACGGAGCGTTTGAGCAAATCAAACACTCACCCCCAGTCAACGGATCTGGGTTTAATCCATCACCATTCTTTAGCCCACTAAGCCACCCCAGTTCAGACATGGCCATATGCAAATCAGTCTGACCCTGTGCCTCATGGGAACAGTCCAGCCCGAACTGCCAAGCCATGTCTTCCCTGGACCGGAAACAAGCATCCTGGGACCGGTTTCGGATTCATAATCCTCATCAGCCAGGCTATCTTGAATCCAGTGGCCAAGTGAGCAAGAGACTCACGTCTGAGCATACCCTGCCATACTTAGGGCGAACAAAGCGATACAAAAGGAGATGATGGACGGAGCGTTTGAGCAAATCAAACACTCACCCCCAGTCAACTGATCTGGGTTTAATCCATCACCATTCTTTAGCCCACTAAGCCACCCCAGTTCAGACATGGCCATATGCAAATCAGTCTGACCCTGTGCCTCATGGGAACAGTCCAGCCCGAACTGCCAAGCCAAGTCTTCCCTGGACCGGAAACAAGCATCCTGGGACCGGTTTCGGATTCATAATCCTCATCAGCCAGGCTATCTTGAATCCAGTGGCCAAGTGAGCAAGGGACTCACGTCTGAGCATACCCTGCCAAACTTAGGGCGAACAAAGCGATACAAAAGGGGATGATGGACGGAGCGTTTGAGCAAATCAAACACTCACCCCCAGTTAACTGATATGGGTTTACTCCATCACCATTCTTTAGCCCACTAAGCCACCCCAGTTCAGACATGACCATATGCAAATCAGTCTGACCCTGTGCCTCATGGGAACAGTCCAGCCCGAACTGCCAAGCCATGTCTTCCCTGGACCGGAAACAAGCATCCTGGGACCGGTTTCGGATTCATAATCCTCATCAGCCAGGCTATCTTGAATCCAGTGGCCAAGTGAGCAAGGGACTCACGTCTGAGCATACCCTGCCAAACTTAGGGCGAACAAAGCGATACAAAAGGGGATGATGGACGGAGCGTTTGAGCAAATCAAACACTCAGCCCCAATCAACTGATCTGGGTTTAATCCATCACCATTCTTTAGCCCACTAAGCCACCCCAGTTCAGACATGGCCATATGCAAATCAGTCTGACCCTGTGCCTCATGGGAACAGTCCAGCCCGAACTGCCAAGCCATGTCTTCCCTGGACCGGAAACAAGCATCCTGGGACCGGTTTCGGATTCATAATCCTCATCAGCCAGGCTATCTTGAATCCAGTGGCCAAGTGAGCAAGGGACTCACGTCTGAGCATACCCTGCCAAACTTAGGGCGAACAAAGCGATACAAAAGGGGATGATGGACGGAGCGTTTGAGCAAATCAAACACTCACCCCCAGTCAACTGATCTGGGTTTAATCCATCACCATTCTTTAGCCCACTAAGCCACCCCAGTTCAGACATGGCCATATGCAAACCAGTCTGACCCTGTGCCTCATGGGAACAGTCCAGCCCGAACTGCCAAGCCATGTCTTCCCTGGACCGGAAACAAGCATCCTGGGACCGGTTTCGGATTCATAATCCTCATCAGCCAGGCTATCTTGAATCCAGTGGCCAAGTGAGCAAGGGACTCACGTCTGAGCATACCCTGCCAAACTTAGGGCGAACAAAGCGATACAAAAGGGGATGATGGACGGAGCGTTTGAGCAAATCAAACACTCACCCCCAGTCAACGGATCTGGGTTTAATCCATCACCATTCTTTAGCCCACTAAGCCACCCCAGTTCAGACATGGCCATATGCAAATCAGTCTGACCCTGTGCCTCATGGGAACAGTCCAGCCCGAACTGCCAAGCCATGTCTTCCCTGGACCGGAAACAAGCATCCTGGGACCGGTTTCGGATTTATAATCCTCATCAGCCAGGCTATCTTGAATCCAGTGGCCAAGTGAGCAAGAGACTCACGTCTGAGCATACCCTGCCAAACTTAGGGCGAACAAAGCGATACAAAAGGGGATGATGGACGGAGCGTTTGAGCAAATCAAACACTCACCCCCAGTTAACTGATATGGGTTTACTCCATCACCATTCTTTAGCCCACTAAGCCACCCCAGTTCAGACATGACCATATGCAAATCAGTCTGACCCTGTGCCTCATGGGAACAGTCCAGCCCGAACTGCCAAGCCATGTCTTCCCTGGACCGGAAACAAGCATCCTGGGACCGGTTTCGGATTCATAATCCTCATCAGCCAGGCTATCTTGAATCCAGTGGCCAAGTGAGCAAGGGACTCACGTCTGAGCATACCCTGCCAAACTTAGGGCGAACAAAGCGATACAAAAGGGGATGATGGACGGAGCGTTTGAGCAAATCAAACACTCATCCCCAATCAACTGATCTGGGTTTAATCCATCACCATTCTTTAGCCCACTAAGCCACCCCAGTTCAGACATGGCCATATGCAAATCAGTCTGACCCTGTGCCTCATGGGAACAGTCCAGCCCGAACTGCCAAGCCATGTCTTCCCTGGACCGGAAACAAGCATCCTGGGACCGGTTTCGGATTCATAATCCTCATCAGCCAGGCTATCTTGAATCCAGTGGCCAAGTGAGCAAGGGACTCACGTCTGAGCATACCCTGCCAAACTTAGGGCGAACAAAGCGATACAAAAGGGGATGATGGACGGAGCGTTTGAGCAAATCAAACACTCACCCCCAGTCAACGGATCTGGGTTTAATCCATCACCATTCTTTAGCCCACTAAGCCACCCCAGTTCAGACATGGCCATATGCAAATCAGTCTGACCCTGTGCCTCATGGGAACAGTCCAGCCCGAACTGCCAAGCCATGTCTTCCCTGGACCGGAAACAAGCATCCTGGGACCGGTTTCGGATTCATAATCCTCATCAGCCAGGCTATCTTGAATCCAGTGGCCAAGTGAGCAAGAGACTCACGTCTGAGCATACCCTGCCAAACTTAGGGCGAACAAAGCGATACAAAAGGAGATGATGGACGGAGCGTTTGAGCAAATCAAACACTCACCCCCAGTCAACTGATCTGGGTTTAATCCATCACCATTCTTTAGCCCACTAAGCCACCCCAGTTCAGACATGGTCATATGCAAATCAGTCTGACCCTGTGCCTCATGGGAACAGTCCAGCCCGAACTGCCAAGCCATGTCTTCCCTGGACCGGAAACAAGCATCCTGGGACCGGTTTCGGATTCATAATCCTCATCAGCCAGGCTATCTTGAATCCAGTGGCCAAGTGAGCAAGGGACTCACGTCTGAGCATACCCTGCCAAACTTAGGGCGAACAAAGCGATACAAAAGGGGATGATGGACGGAGCGTTTGAGCAAATCAAACACTCACCCCTAGTTAACTGATATGGGTTTACTCCATCACCATTCTTTAGCCCACTAAGCCACCCCAGTTCAGACATGACCATATGCAAATCAGTCTGACCCTGTGCTTCATGGGAACAGTCCAGCCCGAACTGCCAAGCCATGTCTTCCCTGGACCGGAAACAAGCATCCTGGGACCGGTTTCGGATTCATAATCCTCATCAGCCAGGCTATCTTGAATCCAGTGGCCAAGTGAGCAAGGGACTCACGTCTGAGCATACCCTGCCAAACTTAGGGCGAACAAAGCGATACAAAAGGGGATGATGGACGGAGCGTTTGAGCAAATCAAACACTCACCCCCAGTCAACTGATCTGGGTTTAATCCATCACCATTCTTTAGCCCACTAAGCCACCCCAGTTCAGACATGGCCATATGCAAATCAGTCTGACCCTGTGCCTCATGGGAACAGTCCAGCCCGAACTGCCAAGCCATGTCTTCCCTGGACCGGAAACAAGCATCCTGGGACCGGTTTCGGATTCATAATCCTCATCAGCCAGGCTATCTTGAATCCAGTGGCCAAGTGAGCAAGGGACTCACGTCTGAGCATACCCTGCCAAACTTAGGGCGAACAAAGCGATACAAAAGGGGATGATGGACGGAGCGTTTGAGCAAATCAAACACTCACCCCCAGTCAACTGATCTGGGTTTAATCCATCACCATTCTTTAGCCCACTAAGCCACCCCAGTTCAGACATGGTCATATGCAAATCAGTCTGACCCTGTGCCTCATGGGAACAGTCCAGCCCGAACTGCCAAGCCATGTCTTCCCTGGACCGGAAACAAGCATCCTGGGACCGGTTTCGGATTCATAATCCTCATCAGCCAGGCTATCTTGAATCCAGTGGCCAAGTGAGCAAGGGACTCACGTCTGAGCATACCCTGCCAAACTTAGGGCGAACAAAGCGATACAAAAGGGGATGATGGACGGAGCGTTTGAGCAAATCAAACACTCACCCCCAGTCAACTGATCGGGGTTTAATCCATCACCATTCTTTAGCCCACTAAGCCACCCCAGTTCAGACATGGCCATATGCAAATCAGTCTGACCCTGTGCCTCATGGGAACAGTCCAGCAGGCTGCCAAGCCATGTCTTCCCTGGACCGGAAACAAGCATCCTGGGACCGGTTTCGGATTCATAATCCTCATCAGCCAGGCTATCTTGAATCCAGTGGCCAAGTGAGCAAGGGACTCACGTCTGAGCATACCCTGCCAAACTTAGGGCGAACAAAGCGATACAAAAGGGGATGATGGACGGCGCGTTTGAGCAAATCAAACACTCACCCCCAGTCAACTGATCTGGGTTTAATCCATCACCATTCTTTAGCCCACTAAGCCACCCCAGTTCAGACATGGCCATATGCAAATCAGTCTGACCCTGTGCCTCATGGGAACAGTCCAGCCCGAACTGCCAAGCCATGTCGTCCCTGGACCGGAAACAAGCATCCTGGGACCGGTTTCGGATTCATAATCCTCATCAGCCAGGCTATCTTGAATCCAGTGGCCAAGTGAGCAAGGGACTCACGTCTGAGCATACCCTGCTAAACTTAGGGCGAACAAAGCGATACAAAAGGGGATGATGGACGGAGCGTTTGAGCAAATCAAACACTCACCCCCAGTCAACTGATCTGGGTTTAATCCATCACCATTCTTCAGCCCACTAAGCCACCCCAGTTCAGACATGGCCATATGCAAATCAGTCTGACCCTGTGCCTCATGGGAACAGTCCAGCCCGAACTGCCAAGCCATGTCTTCCCTGGACCGGAAGCAAGCATCCTGGGACCGGTTTCGGATTCATAATCCTCATCAGCCAGGCTATCTTGAATCCAGTGGCCAAGTGAGCAAGGGACTCACATCTGAGCATACCCTGCCAAACCTAGGGCGAACAAAGCGATACAAAAGGGGATGATGGACGGAGCGTTTGAGCAAATCAAACACTCACCCCCAGTCAACTGATCGGGGTTTAATCCATCACCATTCTTTAGCCCACTAAGCCACCCCAGTTCAGACATGGCCATATGCAAATCAGTCTGACCCTGTGCCTCATGGGAACAGTCCAGCAGGCTGCCAAGCCATGTCTTCCCTGGACCGGAAACAAGCATCCTGGGACCGGTTTCGGATTCATAATCCTCATCAGCCAGGCTATCTTGAATCCAGTGGCCAAGTGAGCAAGGGACTCACGTCTGAGCATACCCTGCCAAACTTAGGGCGAACAAAGCGATACAAAAGGGGATGATGGACGGCGCGTTTGAGCAAATCAAACACTCACCCCCAGTCAACTGATCTGGGTTTAATCCATCACCATTCTTTAGCCCACTAAGCCACCCCAGTTCAGACATGGCCATATGCAAATCAGTCTGACCCTGTGCCTCATGGGAACAGTCCAGCCCGAACTGCCAAGCCATGTCGTCCCTGGACCGGAAACAAGCATCCTGGGACCGGTTTCGGATTCATAATCCTCATCAGCCAGGCTATCTTGAATCCAGTGGCCAAGTGAGCAAGGGACTCACGTCTGAGCATACCCTGCTAAACTTAGGGCGAACAAAGCGATACAAAAGGGGATGATGGACGGAGCGTTTGAGCAAATCAAACACTCACCCCCAGTCAACTGATCTGGGTTTAATCCATCACCATTCTTCAGCCCACTAAGCCACCCCAGTTCAGACATGGCCATATGCAAATCAGTCTGACCCTGTGCCTCATGGGAACAGTCCAGCCCGAACTGCCAAGCCATGTCTTCCCTGGACCGGAAGCAAGCATCCTGGGACCGGTTTCGGATTCATAATCCTCATCAGCCAGGCTATCTTGAATCCAGTGGCCAAGTGAGCAAGGGACTCACATCTGAGCATACCCTGCCAAACCTAGGGCGAACAAAGCGATACAAAAGGGGATGATGGAGGTATCGTTTGAGCAAATAAAACACTCACCCCCAGTCAACTGATCTGGGTTTAATCCATCACCATTCTTTAGCCCACTAAGCCACCCCAGTTCAGACATGGCCATATGCAAATCAGTCTGACCCTGTGCCTCATGGGAACAGTCCAGCCCGAACTGCCAAGCCATGTCTTCCCTGGACCGGAAACAAGCATCCTGGGACCGGTTTCGGATTCATAATCCTCATCAGCCAGGCTATCTTGAATCCAGTGGCCAAGTGAGCAAGGGACTCACGTCTGAGCATACCCTGCCAAACTTAGGGCGAACAAAGCGATACAAAAGGGGATGATGGACGGAGCGTTTGAGCAAATCAAACACTCACCCCCAGTCAACTGATCTGGGTTTAATCCATCACCATTCTTTAGCCCACTAAGCCACCCCAGTTCAGACATGGCCATATGCAAATCAGTCTGACCCTGTGCCTCATGGGAACAGTCCAGCCCGAACTGCCAAGCCATGTCTTCCCTGGACCGGAAACAAGCCTCCTGGGACCGGTTTCGGATTCATAATCCTCATCAGCCAGGCTATCTTGAATCCAGTGGCCAAGTGAGCAAGAGACTCACGTCTGAGCATACCCTGCCAAACTTAGGGCGAACAAAGCGATACAAAAGGGGATGATGGACGGAGCGTTTGAGCAAATCAAACACTCACCCCCAGTCAACTGATCTGGGTTTAATCCATCACCATTCTTTAGCCCACTAAGCCACCCCAGTTCAGACATGGTCATATGCAAATCAGTCTGACCCTGTGCCTCATGGGAACAGTCCATCCCGAACTGCCAAGCCATGTCTTCCATGGACCGGAAACAAGCATCCTGGGACCGGTTTCGGATTCATAATCCTCATCAGCCAGGCTATCTTGAATCCAGTGGCCAAGTGAGCAAGGGACTCACGTCTGAGCATACCCTGCCAAACTTAGGGCGAACAAAGCGATACAAAAGGGGATGATGGACGGAGCGTTTGAGCAAATCAAACACTCACCCCCAGTCAACGGCTCTGGGTTTAATCCATCACCATTCTTTAGCCCACTAAGCCACCCCAGTTCAGACATGGCCATATGCAAATCAGTCTGACCCTGTGCCTCATGGGAACAGTCCAGCCCGAACTGCCAAGCCATGTCTTCCCTGGACCGGAAACAAGCATCCTGGGACCGTTTCGGATTCATAATCCTCATCAGCCAGGCTATCTTGAATCCAGTGGCCAAGTGAGCAAGGGACTCACGTCTGCGCATACCCTGCCAAACTTAGGGCGAACAAAGCGATACAAAAGGGGATGATGGACGGAGCGTTTTAGCAAATCAAACACTCACCCCCAGTCAACTGATCTGGGTTTAATCCATCACCATTCTTTAGCCCACTAAGCCACCCCAGTTCAGACATGGCCATATGCAAATCAGTCTGACCCTGTGCCTCATGGTAACAGTCCAGCCCGAACTGCCAAGCCATGTCTTCCATGGACCGGAAACAAGCATCCTGGGACCCGTTTCGGATTCATAATCCTCATCAGCCAGGCTATCTTGAATCCAGTGGCCAAGTGAGCAAGGGACTCACGTCTGAGCATACCCTGCCAAACTTAGGGCGAACAAAGCGATACAAAAGGGGATGATGGACGGAGCGTTTGAGCAAATCAAACACTCACCCCCAGTCAACTGATCTGGGTTTAATCCATCACCATTCTTTAGCCCACTAAGCCACCCCAGTTCAGACATGGCCATATGCAAACCAGTCTGACCCTGTGCCTCATGGGAACAGTCCAGCCCGAACTGCCAAGCCATGTCTTCCCTGGACCGGAAACAAGCATCCTGGGACCGGTTTCGGATTCATAATCCTCATCAGCCAGGCTATCTTGAATCCAGTGGCCAAGTGAGCAAGAGACTCACGTCTGAGCATACCCTGCCAAACTTAGGGCGAACAAAGCGATACAAAAGGGGATGATGGACGGAGCGTTTGAGCAAATCAAACACTCACCCCCAGTCAACTGATCTGGGTTTAATCCATCACCATTCTTTAGCCCACTAAGCCACCCCAGTTCAGACATGGTCATATGCAAATCAGTCTGACCCTGTGCCTCATGGGAACAGTCCAGCCCGAACTGCCAAGCCATGTCTTCCCTGGACCGGAAACAAGCATCCTGGGACCGGTTTCGGATTCATAATCCTCATCAGCCAGGCTATCTTGAATCCAGTGGCCAAGTGAGCAAGGGACTCACGTCTGAGCATACCCTGCCAAACTTAGGGCAAACAAAGCGATACAAAAGGGGATGATGGACGGAGCGTTTGAGCAAATCAAACACTCACCCCCAGGTAACTGATATGGGTTTACTCCATCACCATTCTTTAGCCCACTAAGCCACCCCAGTTCAGACATGACCATATGCAAATCAGTCTGACCCTGTGCCTCATGGGAACAGTCCAGCCCGAACTGCCAAGCCATGTCTTCCCTGGACCGGAAACAAGCATCCTGGGACCGGTTTCGGATTCATAATCCTTATCAGCCAGGCTATCTTGAATCCAGTGGCCAAGTGAGCAAGGGACTCACGTCTGAGCATACCCTGCCAAACTTAGGGCGAACAAAGCGATACAAAAGGGGATGATGGACGGAGCGTTTGAGCAAATCAAACACTCACCCCCAGTCAACTGATCTGGGTTTAATCCATCACCATTCTTTAGCCCACTAAGCCACCCCAGTTTAGACATGACCATATGCAAATCAGTCTGACCCTGTGCCTCATGGGAACAGTCCAAGCCATGTCTTCCCTGGACCGGAAACAAGCATCCTGGGACCGGTTTCGGATTCATAATCCTCATCAGCCAGGCTATCTTGAATCCAGTGGCCAAGTGAGTAAGGGACTCACGTCTGAGCATACCCTGCCAAACTTAGGGCGAACAAAGCGATACAAAAAGGGGTGATGGACGGAGCGTTTGAGCAAATCAAACACTCACCCCCAGTCAACTGATCTGGGTTTAATCCATCACCATTCTTTAGCCCACTAAGCCACCCCAGTACAGACATGGCCATATGCAAATCAGTCTGACCCTGTGCCTCATGGGAACAGTCCAGCCCGAACTGCCAAGCCATGTCTTCCCTGGTCCGGAAACAAGCATCCTGGGACCGGTTTTGGATTCATAATCCTCATCAGCCAGGCTATCTTGAATCCAGTGGCCAAGTGAGCAAGGGACTCACGTCTGAGCATAACCTGCCAAACTTAGGGCGAACAAAGCGATACAAAAGGGGATGATGGACGGAGCGTTTGAGCAAATCAAACACTCACCCCCAGTCAACTGATCTGGGTTTAATCCATCACCATTCTTTAGCCCACTAAGCCACCCCAGTTCAGACATGGCCATATGCAAATCAGTCTGACCCTGTGCCTCATTGGAACAGTCCAGCCCGAACTGCCAAGCCATGTCTTCCCTGGACTGGAAACAAGCATCCTGGGACCGGTTTCGGATTCATAATCCTCATCAGCCAGGCTATCTTGAATCCAGTGGCCAAGTGAGCAAGGGACTCACGTCTGAGCATACCCTGCCAAACTTAGGGTGAACAAAGCGATACAAAAGGGGATGATGGACGGCGCGTTTGAGCAAATCAAACACTCACCCCCAGTCAACTGATCTGGGTTTAATCCATCACCATTCTTTAGCCCACTAAGCCACCCCAGTTCAGACATGGCCATATGCAAATCAGTCTGACCCTGTGCCTCATGGGAACAGTCCAGCCAGAACTGCCAAGCCATGTCGTCCCTGGACCGGAAACAAGCATCCTGGGACCGGTTTCGGATTCATAATCCTCAGCAGCCAGGCTATCTTGAATCCAGTGGCCAAGTGAGCAAGGGACTCACGTCTGAGCATACCCTACTAAACTTAGGGCGAACAAAGCGATACAAAAGGGGATGATGGACGGAGCGTTTGAGCAAATCAAACACTCACCCCCAGTCAACTGATCTGGGTTTAATCCATCACCATTCTTCAGCCCACTAAGCCACCCCAGTTCAGACATGGCCATATGCAAATCAGTCTGACCCTGTGCCTCATGGGAACAGTCCAGCCCGAACTGCCAAGCCATGTCTTCCCTGGACCGGAAGCAAGCATCCTGGGACCGGTTTCGGATTCATAATCCTCATCAGCCAGGCTATCTTGAATCCAGTGGCCAAGTGAGCAAGGGACTCACATCTGAGCATACCCTGCCAAACCTAGGGCGAACAAAGCGATACAAAAGGGGATGATGGAGGGAGCGTTTGAGCAAATCAAACACTCACCCCCAGTCAACTGATCTGGGTTTAATCCATCACCATTCTTTAGCCCACTAAGCCACCCCAGTTCAGACATGGCCATATGCAAATCAGTCTGACCCTGTGCCTCATGGGAACAGTCCAGCCCGAACTGCCAAGCCATGTCTTCCCTGGACCGGAAACAAGCATCCTGGGACCGGTTTCGGATTCATAATCCTCATCAGCCAGGCTATCTTGAATCCAGTGGCCAAGTGAGCAAGGGACTCACGTCTGAGCATACCCTGCCAAACTTAGGGCGAACAAAGCGATACAAAAGGGGATGATGGACGGAGCGTTTGAGCAAATCAAACACTCACCCCCAGTCAACTGATCTGGGTTTAATCCATCACCATTCTTTAGCCAGCCCACTAAGCCACCCCAGTTCAGACATGGCCATATGCAAATCAGTCTGACCCTGTGCCTCATGGGAACAGTCCAGCCCGAACTGCCAAGCCATGTCTTCCCTGGACCGGAAACAAGCATCCTGGGACCGTTTCGGATTCATAATCCTCATCAGCCAGGCTATCTTGAATCCAGTGGCCAAGTGAGCAAGGGACTCACGTCTGAGCATACCCTGCCAAACTTAGGGCGAACAAAGCGATACAAAAGGGGATGATGGACGGAGCGTTTGAGCAAATCAAACACTCACCCCCAGTCAACTGATCTGGGTTTAATACATCACCATTCTTTAGCCCACTAAGCCACCCCAGTTCAGACATGGCCATATGCAAATCAGTCTGACCCTGTGCCTCATGGGAACAGTCCAGCCCGAACTGCCAAGCCATGTCTTCCCTGGACCGGAAACAAGCATCCTGGGACCGGTTTTGGATTCATAATCCTCATCAGCCAGGCTATCTTGAATCCAGTGGCCAAGTGAGCAAGGGACTCAAGTCTGAGCATAACCTGCCAAACTTAGGGCGAACAAAGCGATACAAAAGGGGATGATGGACGGAGCGTTTGAGCAAATCAAACACTCACCCCCAGTCAACTGATCTGGGTTTAATCCATCACCATTCTTTAGCCCACTAAGCCACCCCAGTTCAGACATGGCCATATGCAAACCAGTCTGACCCTGTGCCTCATGGGAACAGTCCAGCCCGAACTGCCAAGCCATGTCTTCCCTGGTTCGGAAACAAGCATCCTGGGACCGGTTTCGGATTCATAATCCTCATCAGCCAGGCTATCTTGAATCCAGTGGCCAAGTGAGCAAGGGACTCACGTCTGAGCATACCCTGCCAAACTTAGGGCGAACAAAGCGATACAAAAGGGGATGATGGACGGAGCGTTTGAGCAAATCAAACACTCACCCCCAGTCAACGGATCTGGGTTTAATCCATCACCATTCTTTAGCCCACTAAGCCACCCCAGTTCAGACATGGCCATATGCAAATCAGTCTGACCCTGTGCCTCATGGGAACAGTCCATCCCGAAATGCCAAGCCATGTCTTCCCTGGACCGGAAACAAGCATCCTGGGACCGGTTTCGGATTCATAATCCTCATCAGCCAGGCTATCTTGAATCCAGTGGCCAAGTGAGCAATGGACTCACGTCTGAGCATACCCTGCCAAACTTAGGGCGAACAAAGCGATACAAAAGGGGATGATGGACGGAGCGTTTGAGCAAATCAAACACTCACCCCCAGTCAACTGATCTGGGTTTAATCCATCACCATTCTTTAGCCCACTAAGCCACCCCAGTTCAGACATGGCCATATGCAAATCAGTCTGACCCTGTGCCTCATGGGAACAGTCCAGCCCGAACTGCCAAGCCATGTCTTCCATGGACCGGAAACAAGCATCCTGGGACCGGTTTCGGATTCATAATCCTCATCAGCCAGGCTATCTTGAATCCAGTGGCCAAGTGAGCAAGGGACTCACGTCTGAGCATACCCTGCCAAACTTAGGGCGAACAAAGCGATACAAAAGGGGATGATGGACGGAGCGTTTGAGCAAATCAAACACTCACCCCCAGTCAACGGATCTGGGTTTAATCCATCACCATTCTTTAGCCCACTAAGCCACCCCAGTTCAGACATGGCCATATGCAAATCAGTCTGACCCTGTGCCTCATGGGAACAGTCCAGCCCGAACTGCCAAGCCATGTCTTCCCTGGACCGGAAACAAGCATCCTGGGACCGGTTTCGGATTCATAATCCTCATCAGCCAGGCTATCTTGAATCCAGTGGCCAAGTGAGCAAGAGACTCACGTCTGAGCATACCCTGCCAAACTTAGGGCGAACAAAGCGATACAAAAGGGGATGATGGACGGAGCGTTTGAGCAAATCAAACACTCACCCCCAGTCAACTGATCTGGGTTTAATCCATCACCATTCTTTAGCCCACTAAGCCACCCCAGTTCAGACATGGTCATATGCAAATCAGTCTGACCCTGTGCCTCATGGGAACAGTCCAGCCCGAACTGCCAAGCCATGTCTTCCCTGGACCGGAAACAAGCATCCTGGGACCGGTTTCGGATTCATAATCCTCATCAGCCAGGCTATCTTGAATCCAGTGGCCAAGTGAGCAAGGGACTCACGTCTGAGCATACCCTGCCAAACTTAGGGCGAACAAAGCGATACAAAAGGGGATGATGGACGGAGCGTTTGAGCAAATCAAACACTCACCCCCAGGTAACTGATATGGGTTTACTCCATCACCATTCTTTAGCCCACTAAGCCACCCCAGTTCAGACATGACCATATGCAAATCAGTCTGACCCTGTGCCTCATGGGAACAGTCCAGCCCGAACTGCCAAGCCATGTCTTCCCTGGACCGGAAACAAGCATCCTGGGACCGGTTTCGGATTCATAATCCTTATCAGCCAGGCTATCTTGAATCCAGTGGCCAAGTGAGCAAGGGACTCACGTCTGAGCATACCCTGCCAAACTTAGGGCGAACAAAGCGATACAAAAGGGGATGATGGACGGAGCGTTTGAGCAAATCAAACACTCACCCCCAGTCAACGGATCTGGGTTTAATCCATCACCATTCTTTAGCCCACTAAGCCACCCCAGTTCAGACATGGCCATATGCAAATCAGTCTGACCCTGTGCCTCATGGGAACAGTCCATCCCGAAATGCCAAGCCATGTCTTCCCTGGACCGGAAACAAGCATCCTGGGACCGGTTTCGGATTCATAATCCTCATCAGCCAGGCTATCTTGAATCCAGTGGCCAAGTGAGCAATGGACTCACGTCTGAGCATACCCTGCCAAACTTAGGGCGAACAAAGCGATACAAAAGGGGATGATGGACGGAGCGTTTGAGCAAATCAAACACTCACCCCCAGTCAACTGATCTGGGTTTAATCCATCACCATTCTTTAGCCCACTAAGCCACCCCAGTTCAGACATGGCCATATGCAAATCAGTCTGACCCTGTGCCTCATGGGAACAGTCCAGCCCGAACTGCCAAGCCATGTCTTCCATGGACCGGAAACAAGCATCCTGGGACCGGTTTCGGATTCATAATCCTCATCAGCCAGGCTATCTTGAATCCAGTGGCCAAGTGAGCAAGGGACTCACGTCTGAGCATACCCTGCCAAACTTAGGGCGAACAAAGCGATACAAAAGGGGATGATGGACGGAGCGTTTGAGCAAATCAAACACTCACCCCCAGTCAACGGATCTGGGTTTAATCCATCACCATTCTTTAGCCCACTAAGCCACCCCAGTTCAGACATGGCCATATGCAAATCAGTCTGACCCTGTGCCTCATGGGAACAGTCCAGCCCGAACTGCCAAGCCATGTCTTCCCTGGACCGGAAACAAGCATCCTGGGACCGGTTTCGGATTCATAATCCTCATCAGCCAGGCTATCTTGAATCCAGTGGCCAAGTGAGCAAGAGACTCACGTCTGAGCATACCCTGCCAAACTTAGGGCGAACAAAGCGATACAAAAGGGGATGATGGACGGAGCGTTTGAGCAAATCAAACACTCACCCCCAGTCAACTGATCTGGGTTTAATCCATCACCATTCTTTAGCCCACTAAGCCACCCCAGTTCAGACATGGTCATATGCAAATCAGTCTGACCCTGTGCCTCATGGGAACAGTCCAGCCCGAACTGCCAAGCCATGTCTTCCCTGGACCGGAAACAAGCATCCTGGGACCGGTTTCGGATTCATAATCCTCATCAGCCAGGCTATCTTGAATCCAGTGGCCAAGTGAGCAAGGGACTCACGTCTGAGCATACCCTGCCAAACTTAGGGCGAACAAAGCGATACAAAAGGGGATGATGGACGGAGCGTTTGAGCAAATCAAACACTCACCCCCAGGTAACTGATATGGGTTTACTCCATCACCATTCTTTAGCCCACTAAGCCACCCCAGTTCAGACATGACCATATGCAAATCAGTCTGACCCTGTGCCTCATGGGAACAGTCCAGCCCGAACTGCCAAGCCATGTCTTCCCTGGACCGGAAACAAGCATCCTGGGACCGGTTTCGGATTCATAATCCTTATCAGCCAGGCTATCTTGAATCCAGTGGCCAAGTGAGCAAGGGACTCACGTCTGAGCATACCCTGCCAAACTTAGGGCGAACAAAGCGATACAAAAGGGGATGATGGACGGAGCGTTTGAGCAAATCAAACACTCACCCCCAGTCAACTGATCTGGGTTTAATCCATCACCATTCTTTAGCCCACTAAGCCACCCCAGTTCAGACATGGCCATATGCAAATCAGTCTGACCCTGTGCCTCTTGGGAACAGTTCAGCCCGAACTGCCAAGCCATGTCTTCCCTGGACCGGAAACAAGCATCCTGGGACCGGTTTCGGATTCATAATCCTCATCAGCCAGGCTATCTTGAATCCAGTGGCCAAGTGAGCAAGGGACTCACGTCTGAGCATACCCTGCCAAACTTAGGGCGAACAAAGCGATACAAAAGGGGATGATGGACGGAGCGTTTGACCAAATCAAACACTCACCCCCAGTCAACTGATCTGGGTTTAATCCATCACCATTCTTTAGCCCACTAAGCCACCCCAGTTCAGACATGACCATATGCAAATCAGTCTGACCCTGTGCCTCATGGGAACAGTCCAGCCCGAACTGCCAAGCCATGTCTTCCCTGGACCGGAAACAAGCATCCTGGGACCGGTTTCGGATTCATAATCCTCATCAGCCAGGCTATCTTGAATCCAGTGGCCAAGTGAGTAAGGGACTCACGTCTGAGCATACCCTGCCAAACTTAGGGCGAACAAAGCGATACAAAAAGGGGTGATGGACGGAGCGTTTGAGCAAATCAAACACTCACCCCCAGTCAACTGATCTGGGTTTAATCCATCACCATTCTTTAGCCCACTAAGCCACCCCAGTACAGACATGGCCATATGCAAATCAGTCTGACCCTGTGCCTCATGGGAACAGTCCAGCCCGAACTGCCAAGCCATGTCTTCCCTGGACCGGAAACAAGCATCCTGGGACCGGTTTCGGATTCATAATCCTTATCAGCCAGGCTATCTTGAATCCAGTGGCCAAGTGAGCAAGGGACTAACGTCTGAGCATACCCTGCCAAACTTAGGGCGAACAAAGCGATACAAAAGGGGATGATGGACGGAGCGTTTGAGCAAATCAAACACTCACCCCCAGTCAACTGATCTGGGTTTAATCCATCACCATTCTTTAGCCCACTAAGCCACCCCAGTTCAGACATGGCCATATGCAAATCAGTCTGACCCTGTGCCTCATGGGAACAGTCCAGCCCGAACTGCCAAGCCATGTCTTCCCTGGACCGGAAACAAGCATCCTGGGACCGGTTTCGGATTCATAATCCTCATCAGCCAGGCTATCTTGAATCCAGTGGCCAAGTGAGCAAGGGACTCACGTCTGAGCATACCCTGCCAAACTTAGGGCGAACAAAGCGATACAAAAGGGGATGATGGACGGAGCGTTTGAGCAAATCAAACACTCACCCCCAGTCAACTGATCTGGGTTTAATCCATCACCATTCTTTAGCCCACTAAGCCACCCCAGTTCAGACATGGTCATATGCAAATCAGTCTGACCCTGTGCCTCATGGGAACAGTCCAGCCCGAACTGCCAAGCCATGTCTTCCCTGGACCGGAAACAAGCATCCTGGGACCGGTTTCGGATTCATAATCCTCATCAGCCAGGCTATCTTGAATCCAGTGGCCAAGTGAGCAAGGGACTCACGTCTGAGCATACCCTGCCAAACTTAGGGCGAACAAAGCGATACAAAAGGGGATGATGGACGGAGCGTTTGAGCAAATCAAACACTCACCCCCAGTCAACTGATCGGGGTTTAATCCATCACCATTCTTTAGCCCACTAAGCCACCCCAGTTCAGACATGGCCATATGCAAATCAGTCTGACCCTGTGCCTCATGGGAACAGTCCAGCAGGCTGCCAAGCCATGTCTTCCCTGGACCGGAAACAAGCATCCTGGGACCGGTTTCGGATTCATAATCCTCATCAGCCAGGCTATCTTGAATCCAGTGGCCAAGTGAGCAAGGGACTCACGTCTGAGCATACCCTGCCAAACTTAGGGCGAACAAAGCGATACAAAAGGGGATGATGGACGGCGCGTTTGAGCAAATCAAACACTCACCCCCAGTCAACTGATCTGGGTTTAATCCATCACCATTCTTTAGCCCACTAAGCCACCCCAGTTCAGACATGGCCATATGCAAATCAGTCTGACCCTGTGCCTCATGGGAACAGTCCAGCCCGAACTGCCAAGCCATGTCGTCCCTGGACCGGAAACAAGCATCCTGGGACCGGTTTCGGATTCATAATCCTCATCAGCCAGGCTATCTTGAATCCAGTGGCCAAGTGAGCAAGGGACTCACGTCTGAGCATACCCTGCTAAACTTAGGGCGAACAAAGCGATACAAAAGGGGATGATGGACGGAGCGTTTGAGCAAATCAAACACTCACCCCCAGTCAACTGATCTGGGTTTAATCCATCACCATTCTTCAGCCCACTAAGCCACCCCAGTTCAGACATGGCCATATGCAAATCAGTCTGACCCTGTGCCTCATGGGAACAGTCCAGCCCGAACTGCCAAGCCATGTCTTCCCTGGACCGGAAGCAAGCATCCTGGGACCGGTTTCGGATTCATAATCCTCATCAGCCAGGCTATCTTGAATCCAGTGGCCAAGTGAGCAAGGGACTCACATCTGAGCATACCCTGCCAAACCTAGGGCGAACAAAGCGATACAAAAGGGGATGATGGAGGGAGCGTTTGAGCAAATCAAACACTCACCCCCAGTCAACTGATCTGGGTTTAATCCATCACCATTCTTTAGCCCACTAAGCCACCCCAGTTCAGACATGGCCATATGCAAATCAGTCTGACCCTGTGCCTCATGGGAACAGTCCAGCCAGAACTGCCAAGCCATGTCGTCCCTGGACCGGAAACAAGCATCCTGGGACCGGTTTCGGATTCATAATCCTCAGCAGCCAGGCTATCTTGAATCCAGTGGCCAAGTGAGCAAGGGACTCACGTCTGAGCATACCCTGCTAAACTTAGGGCGAACAAAGCGATACAAAAGGGGATGATGGACGGAGCGTTTGAGCAAATCAAACACTCACCCCCAGTCAACTGATCTGGGTTTAATCCATCACCATTCTTCAGCCCACTAAGCCACCCCAGTTCAGACATGGCCATATGCAAATCAGTCTGACCCTGTGCCTCATGGGAACAGTCCAGCCCGAACTGCCAAGCCATGTCTTCCCTGGACCGGAAGCAAGCATCCTGGGACCGGTTTCGGATTCATAATCCTCATCAGCCAGGCTATCTTGAATCCAGTGGCCAAGTGAGCAAGGGACTCACATCTGAGCATACCCTGCCAAACCTAGGGCGAACAAAGCGATACAAAAGGGGATGATGGAGGGAGCGTTTGAGCAAATCAAACACTCACCCCCAGTCAACTGATCTGGGTTTAATCCATCACCATTCTTTAGCCCACTAAGCCACCCCAGTTCAGACATGGCCATATGCAAATCAGTCTGACCCTGTGCCTCATGGGAACAGTCCAGCCCGAACTGCCAAGCCATGTCTTCCCTGGACCGGAAACAAGCATCCTGGGACCGGTTTCGGATTCATAATCCTCATCAGCCAGGCTATCTTGAATCCAGTGGCCAAGTGAGCAAGGGACTCACGTCTGAGCATACCCTGCCAAACTTAGGGCGAACAAAGCGATACAAAAGGGGATGATGGACGGAGCGTTTGAGCAAATCAAACACTCACCCCCAGTCAACTGATCTGGGTTTAATCCATCACCATTCTTTAGCCAGCCCACTAAGCCACCCCAGTTCAGACATGGCCATATGCAAATCAGTCTGACCCTGTGCCTCATGGGAACAGTCCAGCCCGAACTGCCAAGCCATGTCTTCCCTGGACCGGAAACAAGCATCCTGGGACCGGTTTCGGATTCATAATCCTCATCAGCCAGGCTATCTTGAATCCAGTGGCCAAGTGAGCAAGGGACTCACGTCTGAGCATACCCTGCCAAACTTAGGGCGAACAAAGCGATACAAAAGGGGATGATGGACGGAGCGTTTGAGCAAATCAAACACTCACCCCCAGTCAACTGATCTGGGTTTAATCCATCACCATTCTTTAGCCAGCCCACTAAGCCACCCCAGTTCAGACATGGCCATATGCAAATCAGTCTGACCCTGTGCCTCATGGGAACAGTCCAGCCCGAACTGCCAAGCCATGTCTTCCCTGGACCGGAAACAAGCATCCTGGGACCGTTTCGGATTCATAATCCTCATCAGCCAGGCTATCTTGAATCCAGTGGCCAAGTGAGCAAGGGACTCACGTCTGAGCATACCCTGCCAAACTTAGGGCGAACAAAGCGATACAAAAGGGGATGATGGACGGAGCGTTTGAGCAAATCAAACACTCACCCCCAGTCAACTGATCTGGGTTTAATACATCACCATTCTTTAGCCCACTAAGCCACCCCAGTTCAGACATGGCCATATGCAAATCAGTCTGACCCTGTGCCTCATGGGAACAGTCCAGCCCGAACTGCCAAGCCATGTCTTCCCTGGACCGGAAACAAGCATCCTGGGACCGGTTTTGGATTCATAATCCTCATCAGCCAGGCTATCTTGAATCCAGTGGCCAAGTGAGCAAGGGACTCACGTCTGAGCATACCCTGCCAAACTTAGGGCGAACAAAGCGATACAAAAGGGGATGATGGACGGAGCGTTTGAGCAAATCAAACACTCACCCCCAGTCAACTGATCTGGGTTTAATCCATCACCATTCTTTAGCCCACTAAGCCACCCCAGTTCAGACATGGCCATATGCAAACCAGTCTGACCCTGTGCCTCATGGGAACAGTCCAGCCCGAACTGCCAAGCCATGTCTTCCCTGGTTCGGAAACAAGCATCCTGGGACCGGTTTCGGATTCATAATCCTCATCAGCCAGGCTATCTTGAATCCAGTGGCCAAGTGAGCAAGGGACTCACGTCTGAGCATACCCTGCCAAACTTAGGGCGAACAAAGCGATACAAAAGGGGATGATGGACGGAGCGTTTGAGCAAATCAAACACTCACCCCCAGTCAACGGATCTGGGTTTAATCCATCACCATTCTTTAGCCCACTAAGCCACCCCAGTTCAGACATGGCCATATGCAAATCAGTCTGACCCTGTGCCTCATGGGAACAGTCCATCCCGAAATGCCAAGCCATGTCTTCCCTGGACCGGAAACAAGCATCCTGGGACCGGTTTCGGATTCATAATCCTCATCAGCCAGGCTATCTTGAATCCAGTGGCCAAGTGAGCAATGGACTCACGTCTGAGCATACCCTGCCAAACTTAGGGCGAACAAAGCGATACAAAAGGGGATGATGGACGGAGCGTTTGAGCAAATCAAACACTCACCCCCAGTCAACTGATCTGGGTTTAATCCATCACCATTCTTTAGCCCACTAAGCCACCCCAGTTCAGACATGGCCATATGCAAATCAGTCTGACCCTGTGCCTCATGGGAACAGTCCAGCCCGAACTGCCAAGCCATGTCTTCCATGGACCGGAAACAAGCATCCTGGGACCGGTTTCGGATTCATAATCCTCATCAGCCAGGCTATCTTGAATCCAGTGGCCAAGTGAGCAAGGGACTCACGTCTGAGCATACCCTGCCAAACTTAGGGCGAACAAAGCGATACAAAAGTGGATGATGGACGGAGCGTTTGAGCAAATCAAACACTCACCCCCAGTCAACGGATCTGGGTTTAATCCATCACCATTCTTTAGCCCACTAAGCCACCCCAGTTCAGACATGGCCATATGCAAATCAGTCTGACCCTGTGCCTCATGGGAACAGTCCAGCCCGAACTGCCAAGCCATGTCTTCCCTGGACCGGAAACAAGCATCCTGGGACCGGTTTCGGATTCATAATCCTCATCAGCCAGGCTATCTTGAATCCAGTGGCCAAGTGAGCAAGAGACTCACGTCTGAGCATACCCTGCCAAACTTAGGGCGAACAAAGCGATAAAAAAGGGGATGATGGACGGAGCGTTTGAGCAAATCAAACACTCACCCCCAGTCAACTGATCTGGGTTTAATCCATCACCATTCTTTAGCCCACTAAGCCACCCCAGTTCAGACATGGTCATATGCAAATCAGTCTGACCCTGTGCCTCATGGGAACAGTCCAGCCCGAACTGCCAAGCCATGTCTTCCCTGGACCGGAAACAAGCATCCTGGGACCGGTTTCGGATTCATAATCCTCATCAGCCAGGCTATCTTGAATCCAGTGGCCAAGTGAGCAAGGGACTCACGTCTGAGCATACCCTGCCAAACTTAGGGCGAACAAAGCGATACAAAAGGGGATGATGGACGGAGCGTTTGAGCAAATCAAACACTCACCCCCAGGTAACTGATATGGGTTTACTCCATCACCATTCTTTAGCCCACTAAGCCACCCCAGTTCAGACATGACCATATGCAAATCAGTCTGACCCTGTGCCTCATGGGAACAGTCCAGCCCGAACTGCCAAGCCATGTCTTCCCTGGACCGGAAACAAGCATCCTGGGACCGGTTTCGGATTCATAATCCTTATCAGCCAGGCTATCTTGAATCCAGTGGCCAAGTGAGCAAGGGACTCACGTCTGAGCATACCCTGCCAAACTTAGGGCGAACAAAGCGATACAAAAGGGGATGATGGACGGAGCGTTTGAGCAAATCAAACACTCACCCCCAGTCAACTGATCTGGGTTTAATCCATCACCATTCTTTAGCCCACTAAGCCACCCCAGTTCAGACATGGCCATATGCAAATCAGTCTGACCCTGTGCCTCATGGGAACAGTTCAGCCCGAACTGCCAAGCCATGTCTTCCCTGGACCGGAAACAAGCATCCTGGGACCGGTTTCGGATTCATAATCCTCATCAGCCAGGCTATCTTGAATCCAGTGGCCAAGTGAGCAAGGGACTCACGTCTGAGCATACCCTGCCAAACTTAGGGCGAACAAAGCGATACAAAAGGGGATGATGGACGGAGCGTTTGACCAAATCAAACACTCACCCCCAGTCAACTGATCTGGGTTTAATCCATCACCATTCTTTAGCCCACTAAGCCACCCCAGTTCAGACATGACCATATGCAAATCAGTCTGACCCTGTGCCTCATGGGAACAGTCCAGCCCGAACTGCCAAGCCATGTCTTCCCTGGACCGGAAACAAGCATCCTGGGACCGGTTTCGGATTCATAATCCTCATCAGCCAGGCTATCTTGAATCCAGTGGCCAAGTGAGTAAGGGACTCACGTCTGAGCATACCCTGCCAAACTTAGGGCGAACAAAGCGATACAAAAAGGGGTGATGGACGGAGCGTTTGAGCAAATCAAACACTCACCCCCAGTCAACTGATCTGGGTTTAATCCATCACCATTCTTTAGCCCACTAAGCCACCCCAGTACAGACATGGCCATATGCAAATCAGTCTGACCCTGTGCCTCATGGGAACAGTCCAGCCCGAACTGCCAAGCCATGTCTTCCCTGGACTGGAAACAAGCATCCTGGGACCGGTTTCGGATTCATAATCCTCATCAGCCAGGCTATCTTGAATCCAGTGGCCAAGTGAGCAAGGGACTCACGTCTGAGCATACCCTGCCAAACTTAGGGCGAACAAAGCGATACAAAAGGGGATGATGGACGGCGCGTTTGAGCAAATCAAACACTCACCCCCAGTCAACTGATCTGGGTTTAATCCATCACCATTCTTTAGCCCACTAAGCCACCCCAGTTCAGACATGGCCATATGCAAATCAGTCTGACCCTGTGCCTCATGGGAACAGTCCAGCCCGAACTGCCAAGCCATGTCGTCCCTGGACCGGAAACAAGCATCCTGGGACCGGTTTCGGATTCATAATCCTCAGCAGCCAGGCTATCTTGAATCCAGTGGCCAAGTGAGCAAGGGACTCACGTCTGAGCATACCCTGCTAAACTTAGGGCGAACAAAGCGATACAAAAGGGGATGATGGACGGAGCGTTTGAGCAAATCAAACACTCACCCCCAGTCAACTGATCTGGGTTTAATCCATCACCATTCTTCAGCCCACTAAGCCAACCCAGTTCAGACATGGCCATATGCAAATCAGTCTGACCCTGTGCCTCATGGGAACAGTCCAGCCCGAACTGCCAAGCCATGTCTTCCCTGGACCGGACACAAGCATCCTGGGACCGGTTTTGGATTCATAATCCTTATCAGCCAGGCTATCTTGAATCCAGTGGCCAAGTGAGCAAGGGACTAACGTCTGAGCATACCCTGCCAAACTTAGGGCGAACAAAGCGATACAAAAGGGGATGATGGACGGAGCGTTTGAGCAAATCAAACACTCACCCCCAGTCAACTGATCTGGGTTTAATCCATCACCATTCTTTAGCCCACTAAGCCACCCCAGTTCAGACATGGCCATATGCAAATCAGTCTGACCCTGTGCCTCATGGGAACAGTCCAGCCCGAACTGCCAAGCCATGTCTTCCATGGACCGGAAACAAGCATCCTGGGACCGATTTCGGATTCATAATCCTCATCAGCCAGGCTATCTTGAATCCAGTGGCCAAGTGAGCAAGGGACTCACGTCTGAGCATACCCTGCCAAACTTAGGGCGAACAAAGCGATACAAAAGGGGATGATGGACGGAGCGTTTGAGCAAATCAAACACTCACCCCCAGTCAACGGATCTTGGTTTAATCCATCACCATTCTTTAGCCCACTAAGCCACCCCAGTTCAGACATGGCCATATGCAAATCAGTCTGACCCTGTGCCTCATGGGAACAGTCCAGCCCGAACTGCCAAGCCATGTCTTCCCTGGACCGGAAACAAGCATCCTGGGACCGGTTTCGGATTCATAATCCTCATCAGCCAGGCTATCTTGAATCCAGTGGCCAAGTGAGCAAGAGACTCACGTCTGAGCATACCCTGCCAAACTTAGGGCGAACAAAGCGATACAAAAGGGCATGATGGACGGAGCGTTTGAGCAAATCAAACACTCACCCCCAGTCAACTGATCTGGGTTTAATCCATCACCATTCTTTAGCCCACTAAGCCACCCCAGTTCAGACATGGTCATATGCAAATCAGTCTGACCCTGTGCCTCATGGGAACAGTCCAGCCCGAACTGCCAAGCCATGTCTTCCCTGGACCGGAAACAAGCATCCTGGGACCGGTTTCGGATTCATAATCCTCATCAGCCAGGCTATCTTGAATCCAGTGGCCAAGTGAGCAAGGGACTCACGTCTGAGCATACCCTGCCAAACTTAGGGTGAACAAAGCGATACAAAAGGGGATGATGGACGGAGCGTTTGAGCAAATCAAACACTCACCCCCAGGTAACTGATATGGGTTTACTCCATCACCATTCTTTAGCCCACTAAGCCACCCCAGTTCAGACATGACCATATGCAAATCAGTCTGACCCTGTGCCTCATGGGAACAGTCCAGCCCGAACTGCCAAGCCATGTCTTCCCTGGACCGGAAACAAGCATCCTGGGACCGGTTTCGGATTCATAATCCTTATCAGCCAGGCTATCTTGAATCCAGTGGCCAAGTGAGCAAGGGACTCACGTCTGAGCATACCCTGCCAAACTTAGGGCGAACAAAGCGATACAAAAGGGGATGATGGACGGAGCGTTTGAGCAAATCAAACACTCACCCCCAGTCAACTGATCTGGGTTTAATCCATCACCATTCTTTAGCCCACTAAGCCACCCCAGTTCAGACATGGCCATATGCAAATCAGTCTGACCCTGTGCCTCATGGGAACAGTTCAGCCCGAACTGCCAAGCCATGTCTTCCCTGGACCGGAAACAAGCATCCTGGGACCGGTTTCGGATTCATAATCCTCATCAGCCAGGCTATCTTGAATCCAGTGGCCAAGTGAGCAAGGGACTCACGTCTGAGCATACCCTGCCAAACTTAGGGCGAACAAAGCGATACAAAAGGGGATGATGGACGGAGCGTTTGACCAAATGAAACACTCACCCCCAGTCAACTGATCTGGGTTTAATCCATCACCATTCTTTAGCCCACTAAGCCACCCCAGTTCAGACATGACCATATGCAAATCAGTCTGACCCTGTGCCTCATGGGAACAGTCCAGCCCGAACTGCCAAGCCATGTCTTCCCTGGACCGGAAACAAGCATCCTGGGACCGGTTTCGGATTCATAATCCTCATCAGCCAGGCTATCTTGAATCCAGTGGCCAAGTGAGTAAGGGACTCACGTCTGAGCATACCCTGCCAAACTTAGGGCGAACAAAGCGATACAAAAAGGGGTGATGGACGGAGCGTTTGAGCAAATCAAACACTCACCCCCAGTCAACTGATCTGGGTTTAATCCATCACCATTCTTTAGCCCACTAAGCCACCCCAGTACAGACATGGCCATATGCAAATCAGTCTGACCCTGTGCCTCATGGGAACAGTCCAGCCCGAACTGCCAAGCCATGTCTTCCCTGGACTGGAAACAAGCATCCTGGGACCGGTTTCGGATTCATAATCCTCATCAGCCAGGCTATCTTGAATCCAGTGGCCAAGTGAGCAAGGGACTCACGTCTGAGCATACCCTGCCAAACTTAGGGCGAACAAAGCGATACAAAAGGGGATGATGGACGGCGCGTTTGAGCAAATCAAACACTCACCCCCAGTCAACTGATCTGGGTTTAATCCATCACCATTCTTTAGCCCACTAAGCCACCCCAGTTCAGACATGGCCATATGCAAATCAGTCTGACCCTGTGCCTCATGGGAACAGTCCTGCCCGAACTGCCAAGCCATGTCGTCCCTGGACCGGAAACAAGCATCCTGGGACCGGTTTCGGATTCATAATCCTCAGCAGCCAGGCTATCTTGAATCCAGTGGCCAAGTGAGCAAGGGACTCACGTCTGAGCATACCCTGCTAAACTTAGGGCGAACAAAGCGATACAAAAGGGGATGATGGACGGAGCGTTTGAGCAAATCAAACACTCACCCCCAGTCAACTGATCTGGGTTTAATCCATCACCATTCTTCAGCCCACTAAGCCACCCCAGTTCAGACATGGCCATATGCAAATCAGTCTGACCCTGTGCCTCATGGGAACAGTCCAGCCCGAACTGCCAAGCCATGTCTTCCCTGGACCGGAAACAAGCATCCTGGGACCGGTTTTGGATTCATAATCCTTATCAGCCAGGCTATCTTGAATCCAGTGGCCAAGTGAGCAAGGGACTAACGTCTGAGCATACCCTGCCAAACTTAGGGCGAACAAAGCGATACAAAAGGGGATGATGGACGGAGCGTTTGAGCAAATCAAACACTCACCCCCAGTCAACTGATCTGGGTTTAATCCATCACCATTCTTTAGCCCACTAAGCCACCCCAGTTCAGACATGGCCATATGCAAATCAGTCTGACCCTGTGCCTCATGGGAACAGTTCAGCCCGAACTGCCAAGCCATGTCTTCCCTGGACCGGAAACAAGCATCCGGGGACCGGTTTCGGATTCATAATCCTCATCAGCCAGGCTATCTTGAATCCAGTGGCCAAGTGAGCAAGGGACTCACGTCTGAGCATACCCTGCCAAACTTAGGGCGAACAAAGCGATACAAAAGGGGATGATGGACGGAGCGTTTGACCAAATCAAACACTCACCCCCAGTCAACTGATCTGGGTTTAATCCATCACCATTCTTTAGCCCACTAAGCCACCCCAGTTCAGACATGACCATATGCAAATCAGTCTGACCCTGTGCCTCATGGGAACAGTCCAGCCCGAACTGCCAAGCCATGTCTTCCCTGGACCGGAAACAAGCATCCTGGGACCGGTTTCGGATTCATAATCCTCATCAGCCAGGCTATCTTGAATCCAGTGGCCAAGTGAGTAAGGGACTCACGTCTGAGCATACCCTGCCAAACTTAGGGCGAACAAAGCGATACAAAAAGGGGTGATGGACGGAGCGTTTGAGCAAATCAAACACTCACCCCCAGTCAACTGATCTGGGTTTAATCCATCACCATTCTTTAGCCCACTAAGCCACCCCAGTACAGACATGGCCATATGCAAATCAGTCTGACCCTGTGCCTCATGGGAACAGTCCAGCCCGAACTGCCAAGCCATGTCTTCCCTGGACTGGAAACAAGCATCCTGGGACCGGTTTCGGATTCTTAATCCTCATCAGCCAGGCTATCTTGAATCCAGTGGCCAAGTGAGCAAGGGACTCACGTCTGAGCATACCCTGCCAAACTTAGGGCGAACAAAGCGATACAAAAGGGGATGATGGACGGCGCGTTTGAGCAAATCAAACACTCACCCCCAGTCAACTGATCTGGGTTTAATCCATCACCATTCTTTAGCCCACTAAGCCACCCCAGTTCAGACATGGCCATATGCAAATCAGTCTGACCCTGTGACTCATTGGAACAGTCCAGCCCGAACTGCCAAGCCATGTCGTCCCTGGACCGGAAACAAGCATCCTGGGACCGGTTTCGGATTCATAATCCTCAGCAGCCAGGCTATCTTGAATCCAGTGGCCAAGTGAGCAAGGGACTCACGTCTGAGCATACCCTGCTAAACTTAGGGCGAACAAAGCGATACAAAAGGGGATGATGGACGGAGCGTTTGAGCAAATCAAACACTCACCCCCAGTCAACTGATCTGGGTTTAATCCATCACCATTCTTCAGCCCACTAAGCCACCCCAGTTCAGACATGGCCATATGCAAATCAGTCTGACCCTGTGCCTCATGGGAACAGTCCAGCCCGAACTGCCAAGCCATGTCTTCCCTGGACCGGAAGCAAGCATCCTGGGACCGGTTTCGGATTCATAATCCTCATCAGCCAGGCTATCTTGAATCCAGTGGCCAAGTGAGCAAGGGACTCACATCTGAGCATACCCTGCCAAACCTAGGGCGAACAAAGCGATACAAAAGGGGATGATGGAGGGAGCGTTTGAGCAAATCAAACACTCACCCCCAGTCAACTGATCTGGGTTTAATCCATCACCATTCTTTAGCCCACTAAGCCACCCCAGTTCAGACATGGCCATATGCAAATCAGTCTGACCCTCTGCCTCATGGGAACAGTCCAGCCCGAACTGCCAAGCCATGTCTTCCCTGGACCGGAAACAAGCATCCTGGGACCGGTTTCGGATTCATAATCCTCATCAGCCAGGCTATCTTGAATCCAGTGGCCAAGTGAGCAAGGGACTCACGTCTGAGCATACCCTGCCAAACTTAGGGCGAACAAAGCGATACAAAAGGGGATGATGGACGGAGCGTTTGAGCAAATCAAACACTCACCCCCAGTCAACTGATCTGGGTTTAATCCATCACCATTCTTTAGCCAGCCCACTAAGCCACCCCAGTTCAGACATGGCCATATGCAAATCAGTCTGACCCTGTGCCTCATGGGAACAGTCCAGCCCGAACTGCCAAGCCATGTCTTCCCTAGACCGGAAACAAGCATCCTGGGACCGTTTCGGATTCATAATCCTCATCAGCCAGGCTATCTTGAATCCAGTGGCCAAGTGAGCAAGGGACTCACGTCTGAGCATACCCTGCCAAACTTAGGGCGAACAAAGCGATACAAAAGGGGATGATGGACGGAGCGTTTGAGCAAATCAAACACTCACCCCCAGTCAACTGATCTGGGTTTAATCCATCACCATTCTTTAGCCCACTAAGCCACCCCAGTTCAGACATGGCCATATGCAAATCAGTCTGACCCTGTGCCTCATGGGAACAGTCCAGCCCGAACTGCCAAGCCATGTCTTCCCTGGACCGGAAACAAGCATCCTGGGACCGGTTTTGGATTCATAATCCTCATCAGCCAGGCTATCTTGAATCCAGTGGCCAAGTGAGCAAGGGACTCACGTCTGAGCATACCCTGCCAAACTTAGGGCGAACAAAGCGATACAAAAGGGGATGATGGACGGAGCGTTTGAGCAAATCAAACACTCACCCCCAGTCAACTGATCTGGGTTTAATCCATCACCATTCTTTAGCCCACTAAGCCACCCCAGTTCAGACATGGCCATATGCAAACCAGTCTGACCCTGTGCCTCATGGGAACAGTCCAGCCCGAACTGCCAAGCCATGTCTTCCCTGGTTCGGAAACAAGCATCCTGGGACCGGTTTCGGATTCATAATCCTCATCAGCCAGGCTATCTTGAATCCAGTGGCCAAGTGAGCAAGGGACTCACGTCTGAGCATACCCTGCCAAACTTAGGGCGAACAAAGCGATACAAAAGGGGATGATGGACGGAGCGTTTGAGCAAATCAAACACTCACCCCCAGTCAACGGATCTGGGTTTAATCCATCACCATTCTTTAGCCCACTAAGCCACCCCAGTTCAGACATGGCCATATGCAAATCAGTCTGACCCTGTGCCTCATGGGAACAGTCCAGCCCGAACTGCCAAGCCATGTCTTCCCTGGACCGGAAACAAGCCTCCTGAGACCGGTTTCGGATTCATAATCCTCATCAGCCAGGCTATCTTGAATCCAGTGGCCAAGTGAGCAAGAGACTCACGTCTGAGCATACCCTGCCAAACTTAGGGCGAACAAAGCGATACAAAAGGGGATGATGGACGGAGCGTTTGAGCAAATCAAACACTCACCCCCAGTCAACTGATCTGGGTTTAATCCATCACCATTCTTTAGCCCACTAAGCCACCCCAGTTCAGACATGGTCATATGCAAATCAGTCTGACCCTGTGCCTCATGGGAACAGTCCAGCCCGAACTGCCAAGCCATGTCTTCCCTGGACCGGAAACAAGCATCCTGGGACCGGTTTCGGATTCATAATCCTCATCAGCCAGGCTATCTTGAATCCAGTGGCCAAGTGAGCAAGGGACTCACGTCTGAGCATACCCTGCCAAACTTAGGGCGAACAAAGCGATACAAAAGGGGATGATGGACGGAGCGTTTGAGCAAATCAAACACTCACCCCCAGTCAACTGATCTGGGTTTAATCCATCACCATTCTTTAGCCCACTAAGCCACCCCAGTTCAGACATGGCCATATGCAAATCAGTCTGACCCTGTGCCTAATGGGAACAGTCCAGCCCGAACTGCCAAGCCATGTCTTCCATGGACCGGAAACAAGCATCCTGGGACCGGTTTCGGATTCATAATCCTCATCAGCCAGGCTATCTTGAATCCAGTGGCCAAGTGAGCAAGGGACTCACGTCTGAGCATACCCTGCCAAACTTAGGGCGAACAAAGCGATACAAAAGGGGATGATGGACGGAGCGTTTGAGCAAATCAAACACTCACCCCCAGTCAACTGATCTGGGTTTAATCCATCACCATTCTTTAGCCCACTAAGCCACCCCAGTTCAGACTGGCCATATGCAAATCAGTCTGACCCTGTGCCTCATGGGAACAGTCCAGCCCGAACTGCCAAGCCATGTCTTCCCTGGTCCGGAAACAAGCATCCTGGGACCGGTTTCGGATTCATAATCCTCATCAGCCAGGCTATCTTGAATCCAGTGGCCAAGTGAGCAAGGGACTCACGTCTGAGCATACCCTGCCAAACTTAGGGCGAACAAAGCGATACAAAAGGGGATGATGGACGGAGCGTTTGAGCAAATCAAACACTCACCCCCAGTCAACGGATCTGGGTTTAATCCATCACCATTCTTTAGCCCACTAAGCCACCCCAGTTCAGACATGGCCATATGCAAATCAGTCTGACCCTGTGCCTCATGGGAACAGTCCAGCCCGAACTGCCAAGCCATGTCTTCCCTGGACCGGAAACAAGCATCCTGGGACCGGTTTCGGATTCATAATCCTCATCAGCCAGGCTATCTTGAATCCAGTGGCCAAGTGAGCAAGAGACTCACGTCTGAGCATACCCTGCCAAACTTAGGGCGAACAAAGCGATACAAAAGGGGATGATGGACGGAGCGTTTGAGCAAATCAAACACTCACCCCCAGTCAACTGATCTGGGTTTAATCCATCACCATTCTTTAGCCCACTAAGCCACCCCAGTTCAGACATGGTCATATGCAAATCAGTCTGACCCTGTGCCTCATGGGAACAGTCCAGCCCGAACTGCCAAGCCATGTCTTCCCTGGACCGGAAACAAGCATCCTGGGACCGGTTTCGGATTCATAATCCTCATCAGCCAGGCTATCTTGAATCCAGTGGCCAAGTGAGCAAGGGACTCACGTCTGAGCATACCCTGCCAAACTTAGGGCGAACAAAGCGATACAAAAGGGGATGATGGACGGCGCGTTTGAGCAAATCAAACACTCACCCCCAGTCAACTGATCTGGGTTTAATCCATCACCATTCTTTAGCCCACTAAGCCACCCCAGTTCAGACATGGCCATATGCAAATCAGTCTGACCCTGTGCCTCATGGGAACAGTCCAGCCCGAACTGCCAAGCCATGTCGTCCCTGGACCGGAAACAAGCATCCTGGGACCGGTTTCGGATTCATAATCCTCAGCAGCCAGGCTATCTTGAATCCAGTGGCCAAGTGAGCAAGGGACTCACGTCTGAGCATACCCTGCTAAACTTAGGGCGAACAAAGCGATACAAAAGGGGATGATGGACGGAGCGTTTGAGCAAATCAAACACTCACCCCCAGTCAACTGATCTGGGTTTAATCCATCACCATTCTTCAGCCCACTAAGCCACCCCAGTTCAGACATGGCCATATGCAAATCAGTCTGACCCTGTGCCTCATGGGAACAGTCCAGCCCGAACTGCCAAGCCATGTCTTCCCTGGACCGGAAGCAAGCATCCTGGGACCGGTTTCGGATTCATAATCCTCATCAGCCAGGCTATCTTGAATCCAGTGGCCAAGTGAGCAAGGGACTCACATCTGAGCATACCCTGCCAAACCTAGGGCGAACAAAGCGATACAAAAGGGGATGATGGAGGGAGCGTTTGAGCAAATCAAACACTCACCCCCAGTCAACTGATCTGGGTTTAATCCATCACCATTCTTTAGCCCACTAAGCCACCCCAGTTCAGACATGGCCATATGCAAATCAGTCTGACCCTCTGCCTCATGGGAACAGTCCAGCCCGAACTGCCAAGCCATGTCTTCCCTGGACCGGAAACAAGCATCCTGGGACCGGTTTCGGATTCATAATCCTCATCAGCCAGGCTATCTTGAATCCAGTGGCCAAGTGAGCAAGGGACTCACGTCTGAGCATACCCTGCCAAACTTAGGGCGAACAAAGCGATACAAAAGGGGATGATGGACGGAGCGTTTGAGCAAATCAAACACTCACCCCCAGTCAACTGATCTGGGTTTAATCCATCACCATTCTTTAGCCAGCCCACTAAGCCACCCCAGTTGAGACATGGCCATATGCAAATCAGTCTGACCCTGTGCCTCATGGGAACAGTCCAGCCCGAACTGCCAAGCCATGTCTTCCCTGGACCGGAAACAAGCATCCTGGGACCGTTTCGGATTCATAATCCTCATCAGCCAGGCTATCTTGAATCCAGTGGCCAAGTGAGCAAGGGACTCACGTCTGAGCATACCCTGCCAAACTTAGGGCGAACAAAGCGATACAAAAGGGGATGATGGACGGAGCGTTTGAGCAAATCAAACACTCACCCCCAGTCAACTGATCTGGGTTTAATCCATCACCATTCTTTAGCCCACTAAGCCACCCCAGTTCAGACATGGCCATATGCAAATCAGTCTGACCCTGTGCCTCATGGGAACAGTCCAGCCCGAACTGCCAAGCCATGTCTTCCCTGGACCGGAAACAAGCATCCTGGGACCGGTTTTGGATTCATAATCCTCATCAGCCAGGCTATCTTGAATCCAGTGGCCAAGTGAGCAAGGGACTCACGTCTGAGCATACCCTGCCAAACTTAGGGCGAACAAAGCGATACAAAAGGGGATGATGGACGGAGCGTTTGAGCAAATCAAACACTCACCCCCAGTCAACTGATCTGGGTTTAATCCATCACCATTCTTTAGCCCACTAAGCCACCCCAGTTCAGACATGGCCATATGCAAACCAGTCTGACCCTGTGCCTCATGGGAACAGTCCAGCCCGAACTGCCAAGCCATGTCTTCCCTGGTTCGGAAACAAGCATCCTGGGACCGGTTTCGGATTCATAATCCTCATCAGCCAGGCTATCTTGAATCCAGTGGCCAAGTGAGCAAGGGACTCACGTCTGAGCATACCCTGCCAAACTTAGGGCGAACAAAGCGATACAAAAGGGGATGATGGACGGAGCGTTTGAGCAAATCAAACACTCACCCCCAGTCAACGGATCTGGGTTTAATCCATCACCATTCTTTAGCCCACTAAGCCACCCCAGTTCAGACATGGCCATATGCAAATCAGTCTGACCCTGTGCCTCATGGGAACAGTCCAGCCCGAACTGCCAAGCCATGTCTTCCCTGGACCGGAAACAAGCCTCCTGAGACCGGTTTCGGATTCATAATCCTCATCAGCCAGGCTATCTTGAATCCAGTGGCCAAGTGAGCAAGAGACTCACGTCTGAGCATACCCTGCCAAACTTAGGGCGAACAAAGCGATACAAAAGGGGATGATGGACGGAGCGTTTGAGCAAATCAAACACTCACCCCCAGTCAACTGATCTGGGTTTAATCCATCACCATTCTTTAGCCCACTAAGCCACCCCAGTTCAGACATGGTCATATGCAAATCAGTCTGACCCTGTGCCTCATGGGAACAGTCCAGCCCGAACTGCCAAGCCATGTCTTCCCTGGACCGGAAACAAGCATCCTGGGACCGGTTTCGGATTCATAATCCTCATCAGCCAGGCTATCTTGAATCCAGTGGCCAAGTGAGCAAGGGACTCACGTCTGAGCATACCCTGCCAAACTTAGGGCGAACAAAGCGATACAAAAGGGGATGATGGACGGAGCGTTTGAGCAAATCAAACACTCACCCCCAGTCAACTGATCTGGGTTTAATCCATCACCATTCTTTAGCCCACTAAGCCACCCCAGTTCAGACATGGCCATATGCAAATCAGTCTGACCCTGTGCCTAATGGGAACAGTCCAGCCCGAACTGCCAAGCCATGTCTTCCATGGACCGGAAACAAGCATCCTGGGACCGGTTTCGGATTCATAATCCTCATCAGCCAGGCTATCTTGAATCCAGTGGCCAAGTGAGCAAGGGACTCACGTCTGAGCATACCCTGCCAAACTTAGGGCGAACAAAGCGATACAAAAGGGGATGATGGACGGAGCGTTTGAGCAAATCAAACACTCACCCCCAGTCAACTGATCTGGGTTTAATCCATCACCATTCTTTAGCCCACTAAGCCACCCCAGTTCAGACTGGCCATATGCAAATCAGTCTGACCCTGTGCCTCATGGGAACAGTCCAGCCCGAACTGCCAAGCCATGTCTTCCCTGGTCCGGAAACAAGCATCCTGGGATCGGTTTCGGATTCATAATCCTCATCAGCCAGGCTATCTTGAATCCAGTGGCCAAGTGAGCAAGGGACTCACGTCTGAGCATACCCTGCCAAACTTAGGGCGAACAAAGCGATACAAAAGGGGATGATGGACGGAGCGTTTGAGCAAATCAAACACTCACCCCCAGTCAACGGATCTGGGTTTAATCCATCACCATTCTTTAGCCCACTAAGCCACCCCAGTTCAGACATGGCCATATGCAAATCAGTCTGACCCTGTGCCTCATGGGAACAGTCCAGCCCGAACTGCCAAGCCATGTCTTCCCTGGACCGGAAACAAGCATCCTGGGACCGGTTTCGGATTCATAATCCTCATCAGCCAGGCTATCTTGAATCCAGTGGCCAAGTGAGCAAGAGACTCACGTCTGAGCATACCCTGCCAAACTTAGGGCGAACAAAGCGATACAAAAGGGGATGATGGACGGAGCGTTTGAGCAAATCAAACACTCACCCCCAGTCAACTGATCTGGGTTTAATCCATCACCATTCTTTAGCCCACTAAGCCACCCCAGTTCAGACATGGTCATATGCAAATCAGTCTGACCCTGTGCCTCATGGGAACAGTCCAGCCCGAACTGCCAAGCCATGTCTTCCCTGGACCGGAAACAAGCATCCTGGGACCGGTTTCGGATTCATAATCCTCATCAGCCAGGCTATCTTGAATCCAGTGGCCAAGTGAGCAAGGGACTCACGTCTGAGCATACCCTGCCAAACTTAGGGCGATCAAAGCGATACAAAAGGGGATGATGGACGGAGCGTTTGAGCAAATCAAACACTCACCCCCAGGTAACTGATATGGGTTTACTCCCTCACCATTCTTTAGCCCACTAAGCCACCCCAGTTCAGACATGACCATATGCAAATCAGTCTGACCCTGTGCCTCATGGGAACAGTCCAGCCCGAACTGCCAAGCCATGTCTTCCCTGGACCGGAAACAAGCATCCTGGGACCGGTTTCGGATTCATAATCCTCATCAGCCAGGCTATCTTGAATCCAGTGGCCAAGTGAGCAAGGGACTCACGTCTGAGCATACCCTGCCAAACTTAGGGCGAACAAAGCGATACAAAAGGGGATGATGGACGGAGCGTTTGAGCAAATCAAACACTCACCCCAGTCAACTGATCTGGGTTTAATCCATCACCATTCTTTAGCCCACTAAGCCACCCCAGTTCAGACATGGCCATATGCAAATCAGTCTGACCCTGTGCCTCATGGGAACAGTTCAGCCCGAACTGCCAAGCCATGTCTTCCCTGGACCGGAAACAAGCATCCTGGGACCGGTTTCGGATTCATAATCCTCATCAGCCAGGCTATCTTGAATCCAGTGGCCAAGTGAGCAAGGGACTCACATCTGAGCATACCCTGCCAAACCTAGGGCGAACAAAGCGATACAAAAGGGGATGATGGAGGGAGCGTTTGAGCAAATCAAACACTCACCCCCAGTCAACTGATCTGGGTTTAATCCATCACCATTCTTTAGCCCACTAAGCCACCCCAGTTCAGACATGGCCATATGCAAATCAGTCTGACCCTCTGCCTCATGGGAACAGTCCAGCCCGAACTGCCAAGCCATGTCTTCCCTGGACCGGAAACAAGCATCCTGGGACCGGTTTCGGATTCATAATCCTCATCAGCCAGGCTATCTTGAATCCAGTGGCCAAGTGAGCAAGGGACTCACGTCTGAGCATACCCTGCCAAACTTAGGGCGAACAAAGCGATACAAAAGGGGATGATGGACGGAGCGTTTGAGCAAATCAAACACTCACCCCCAGTCAACTGATCTGGGTTTAATCCATCACCATTCTTTAGCCAGCCCACTAAGCCACCCCAGTTCAGACATGGCCATATGCAAATCAGTCTGACCCTGTGCCTCATGGGAACAGTCCAGCCCGAACTGCCAAGCCATGTCTTCCCTGGACCGGAAACAAGCATCCTGGGACCGTTTCGGATTCATAATCCTCATCAGCCAGGCTATCTTGAATCCAGTGGCCAAGTGAGCAAGGGACTCACGTCTGAGCATACCCTGCCAAACTTAGGGCGAACAAAGCGATACAAAAGGGGATGATGGACGGAGCGTTTGAGCAAATCAAACACTCACCCCCAGTCAACTGATCTGGGTTTAATCCATCACCATTCTTTAGCCCACTAAGCCACCCCAGTTCAGACATGGCCATATGCAAATCAGTCTGACCCTGTGCCTCATGGGAACAGTCCAGCCCGAACTGCCAAGCCATGTCTTCCCTGGACCGGAAACAAGCATCCTGGGACCGGTTTTGGATTCATAATCCTCATCAGCCAGGCTATCTTGAATCCAGTGGCCAAGTGAGCAAGGGACTCACGTCTGAGCATACCCTGCCAAACTTAGGGCGAACAAAGCGATACAAAAGGGGATGATGGACGGAGCGTTTGAGCAAATCAAACACTCACCCCCAGTCAACTGATCTGGGTTTAATCCATCACCATTCTTTAGCCCACTAAGCCACCCCAGTTCAGACATGGCCATATGCAAACCAGTCTGACCCTGTGCCTCATGGGAACAGTCCAGCCCGAACTGCCAAGCCATGTCTTCCCTGGTTCGGAAACAAGCATCCTGGGACCGGTTTCGGATTCATAATCCTCATCAGCCAGGCTATCTTGAATCCAGTGGCCAAGTGAGCAAGGGACTCACGTCTGAGCATACCCTGCCAAACTTAGGGCGAACAAAGCGATACAAAAGGGGATGATGGACGGAGCGTTTGAGCAAATCAAACACTCACCCCCAGTCAACGGATCTGGGTTTAATCCATCACCATTCTTTAGCCCACTAAGCCACCCCAGTTCAGACATGGCCATATGCAAATCAGTCTGACCCTGTGCCTCATGGGAACAGTCCAGCCCGAACTGCCAAGCCATGTCTTCCCTGGACCGGAAACAAGCCTCCTGAGACCGGTTTCGGATTCATAATCCTCATCAGCCAGGCTATCTTGAATCCAGTGGCCAAGTGAGCAAGAGACTCACGTCTGAGCATACCCTGCCAAACTTAGGGCGAACAAAGCGATACAAAAGGGGATGATGGACGGAGCGTTTGAGCAAATCAAACACTCACCCCCAGTCAACTGATCTGGGTTTAATCCATCACCATTCTTTAGCCCACTAAGCCACCCCAGTTCAGACATGGTCATATGCAAATCAGTCTGACCCTGTGCCTCATGGGAACAGTCCAGCCCGAACTGCCAAGCCATGTCTTCCCTGGACCGGAAACAAGCATCCTGGGACCGGTTTCGGATTCATAATCCTCATCAGCCAGGCTATCTTGAATCCAGTGGCCAAGTGAGCAAGGGACTCACGTCTGAGCATACCCTGCCAAACTTAGGGCGAACAAAGCGATACAAAAGGGGATGATGGACGGAGCGTTTGAGCAAATCAAACACTCACCCCCAGTCAACTGATCTGGGTTTAATCCATCACCATTCTTTAGCCCACTAAGCCACCCCAGTTCAGACATGGCCATATGCAAATCAGTCTGACCCTGTGCCTAATGGGAACAGTCCAGCCCGAACTGCCAAGCCATGTCTTCCATGGACCGGAAACAAGCATCCTGGGACCGGTTTCGGATTCATAATCCTCATCAGCCAGGCTATCTTGAATCCAGTGGCCAAGTGAGCAAGGGACTCACGTCTGAGCATACCCTGCCAAAGTTAGGGCGAACAAAGCGATACAAAAGGGGATGATGGACGGAGCGTTTGAGCAAATCAAACACTCACCCCCAGTCAACTGATCTGGGTTTAATCCATCACCATTCTTTAGCCCACTAAGCCACCCCAGTTCAGACTGGCCATATGCAAATCAGTCTGACCCTGTGCCTCATGGGAACAGTCCAGCCCGAACTGCCAAGCCATGTCTTCCCTGGTCCGGAAACAAGCATCCTGGGACCGGTTTCGGATTCATAATCCTCATCAGCCAGGCTATCTTGAATCCAGTGGCCAAGTGAGCAAGGGACTCACGTCTGAGCATACCCTGCCAAACTTAGGGCGAACAAAGCGATACAAAAGGGGATGATGGACGGAGCGTTTGAGCAAATCAAACACTCACCCCCAGTCAACGGATCTGGGTTTAATCCATCACCATTCTTTA
The DNA here is from genome assembly GCF_964261635.1 of Lissotriton helveticus. Classification (NCBI taxonomy): domain Eukaryota; kingdom Metazoa; phylum Chordata; class Amphibia; order Caudata; family Salamandridae; genus Lissotriton; species Lissotriton helveticus. The sequence continues at coordinate 175,138,658 of NC_136061.1, forward strand.
GCCCACTAAGCCACCCCAGTTCAGACATGGCCATATGCAAATCAGTCTGACCCTGTGCCTCATGGGAACAGTCCAGCCCGAACTGCCAAGCCATGTCTTCCCTGGACCGGAAACAAGCATCCTGGGACCGGTTTCGGATTCATAATCCTCATCAGCCAGGCTATCTTGAATCCAGTGGCCAAGTGAGCAAGAGACTCACGTCTGAGCATACCCTGCCAAACTTAAGGCGAACAAAGCGATACAAAAGGGGATGATGGACGGAGCGTTTGAGCAAATCAAACACTCACCCCCAGTCAACTGATCTGGGTTTAATCCATCACCATTCTTTAGCCCACTAAGCCACCCCAGTTCAGACATGGTCATATGCAAATCAGTCTGACCCTGTGCCTCATGGGAACAGTCCAGCCCGAACTGCCAAGCCATGTCTTCCCTGGACCGGAAACAAGCATCCTGGGACCGGTTTCGGATTCATAATCCTCATCAGCCAGGCTATCTTGAATCCAGTGGCCAAGTGAGCAAGGGACTCACGTCTGAGCATACCCTGCCAAACTTAGGGCGATCAAAGCGATACAAAAGGGGATGATGGACGGAGCGTTTGAGCAAATCAAACACTCACCCCCAGGTAACTGATATGGGTTTACTCCATCACCATTCTTTAGCCCACTAAGCCACCCCAGTTCAGACATGACCATATGCAAATCAGTCTGACCCTGTGCCTCATGGGAACAGTCCAGCCCGAACTGCCAAGCCATGTCTTCCCTGGACCGGAAACAAGCATCCTGGGACCGGTTTCGGATTCATAATCCTCATCAGCCAGGCTATCTTGAATCCAGTGGCCAAGTGAGCAAGGGACTCACGTCTGAGCATACCCTGCCAAACTTAGGGCGAACAAAGCGATACAAAAGGGGATGATGGACGGAGCGTTTGAGCAAATCAAACACTCACCCCCAGTCAACTGATCTGGGTTTAATCCATCACCATTCTTTAGCCCACTAAGCCACCCCAGTTCAGACATGGCCATATGCAAATCAGTCTGACCCTGTGCCTCATGGGAACAGTTCAGCCCGAACTGCCAAGCCATGTCTTCCCTGGACCGGAAACAAGCATCCTGGGACCGGTTTCGGATTCATAATCCTCATCAGCCAGGCTATCTTGAATCCAGTGGCCAAGTGAGCAAGGGACTCACGTCTGAGCATACCCTGCCAAACTTAGGGCGAACAAAGCGATACAAAAGGGGATGATGGACGGAGCGTTTGAGCAAATCAAACACTCACCCCCAGTCAACTGATCTGGGTTTAATCCATCACCATTCTTTAGCCCACTAAGCCACCCCAGTTCAGACATGGCCATATGCAAATCAGTCTGACCCTGTGCCTCATGGGAACAGTCCAGCCCGAACTGCCAAGCCATGTCTTCCCTGGACCGGAAACATGCATCCTGGGACCGGTTTCGGATTCATAATCCTCATCAGCCAGGCTATCTTGAAAACAGTGGCCAAGTGAGTAAGGGACTCACGTCTGAGCATACCCTGCCAAACTTAGGGCGAACAAAGCGATACAAAAAGGGGTGATGGACGGAGCGTTTGAGCAAATCAAACACTCACCCCCAGTCAACTGATCTGGGTTTAATCCATCACCATTGTTTAGCCCACTAAGCCACCCCAGTACAGACATGGCCATATGCAAATCAGTCTGACCCTGTGCCTCATGGGAACAGTCCAGCCCGAACTGCCAAGCCATGTCTTCCCTGGTCCGGAAACAAGCATCCTGGGACCGGTTTCGGATTCATAATCCTCATCAGCCAGGCTATCTTGAATCCAGTGGCCAAGTGAGCAAGGGACTCACGTCTGAGCATAACCTGCCAAACTTAGGGCGAACAAAGCGATACAAAAGGGGATGATGGACGGAGCGTTTGAGCAAATCAAACACTCACCCCCAGTCAACTGATCTGGGTTTAATCCATCACCATTCTTTAGCCCACTAAGCCACCCCAGTTCAGACATGGCCATATGCAAATCAGTCTGACCCTGTGCCTCATGGGAACAGTCCAGCCCGAACTGCCAAGCCATGTCTTCCCTGGACTGGAAACAAGCATCCTGGGACCGGTTTCGGATTCATAATCCTCATCAGCCAGGCCATCTTGAATCCAGTGGCCAAGTGAGCAAGGGACTCACGTCTGAGCATACCCTGCCAAACTTAGGGCGAACAAAGCGATACAAAAGGGGATGATGGACGGAGCGTTTGAGCAAATCAAACACTCACCCCCAGTCAACTGATCTGGGTTTAATCCATCACCATTCTTTAGCCCACTTAGCCACCCTAGTTCAGACATGGCCATATGCAAATCAGTCTGACCCTGTGCCTCATGGGAACAGTCCAGCTCGAACTGCCAAGCCATGTCTTCCCTGTACCGGAAACAAGCATCCTGGGGTTGGGGGAAGGCAGCCTTCCAGTGTTCTGCAATGTCCTGCTTGGCTAGTGTGAGACCCAAGAACAGGAGGTGTCTCTTATATCTATTTCCCGGATGTCCTCTGTGCTGTGCAGAAGTGTCAGTCTAGGGTCTGCTGGGATGTCCCATGCCAGTACCCGCCCCATGAAATCCACAGTACGCCCAACCAGAAGTGTCCCACAACTCCATATCATATGGAGAAACAACCCTTCGTTTGAGTTACAGCGGATACATGTGGGGGACTGAGTGGCCCCCATCTTCCAGAGGCAAAGGTGTGTGTAATATATTCTGTGGAGATACTTAAATTGGATTAGCCGGTATCTAGTGGAAACAGCGAAGTACCTGGGGCTAGCCAGCGCCTCGGCCCAATCATCGTCTGTCAGGGCAGGTAAGTCCACCTCCCACACCGCCCGGGTCCAATGCATGGTAGTTCTAGAGTGTTTAGTGAAGGTTTGATAGATTTAACGAATTTTGTTGAGCCCCCAGATCTCCCATTAAAGTACTACCCTCCAGTGGGTGAAATTCAGGTAAAGACTTGAGATGTCGTATCAGGGGAGACAGAGCATGGCGGAGCTGTAGATACCTATGGAACTGGGATTTGTGTAGGTTAAAATCCTCCTGCAAACTCTGGAAGGACTTAAGGGTGGGCCCCTGCATTATATCTCCGAGTGTAGATATCCCTATATCGTCCCAGCTGCGGAACCCCACCAAGGTCGAAACAGGCCGAAGGTGTGATTCCTTCCAAAGGGGAGTAGCACTGGTCAACATGCCCCACCAACTCAGAGACCTGGCCACTCGCCTCCATATCTGGATCAACGTCCGGAAGGCCGGTGGAGCGTTTACAAGGATGAGCTACTGTATAGAAGGTGGAGCAGCGCATTCCACAGCATAGGCTGGGTCTGCCTGAGAGCTATACCACCATTCATTGATCACTAGGAGCTGCGAAGTCCAGCAATACGTCAGAACGTCGCCCGCCGCAATCACACCGCAGTATGTTATGTTATGTTATAAAAAAATGTATATCGCGCTTAAATACTCAAGAGTGTCCTGGCACGTAGATTGACCGTGGCACAGTGGAGCAAACATTATAAAATCGGCTGATTAAAGAGGTAGGTTTTAAATTGTTTTTTTAAAAGTTGGAAGTCCTGGATATGCTGTTGATCCGCGGGAAGGGTATTCCAGGCAATTGCTGCTTTAACAGAAAGGGACTGACCCCCGCGTCCTACGGAACCGAAGGATTGCCATCCGACATTGGGTGGCTGATGGGAACATAAAAAGCAAAGCGCTTCCTAATATAAGATGGTCCAAGGCCATGGAGGGCTCTATGATTCAAGGTGAGAGCTTTGAATTGCACCCGATGGACCACTGGAAGCCAATGCAGGTCTCGTAAATGCTGACGGACACTAGATCTTCCAGAGATGTTAAACAGAAGTCTGGCCACGGCATTCTGTATGGTTTGTAGTTTTTTTCAACAGATAGCCAGGGATGCCAATATACTGAGCGTTGGCATAGTTGAGGCGAGAGAGAATAAGGGCACGGGCGACCATTTCCTTGGCTGGCCTCAGTAGCAGGGGGAAGAACCTTCTTAAAGACTTGAGAGTGCCGAAGCAGACTCCGGTAAGTTTCTTAATTTGGCCTTAAAACGGAGGTCTTCTCTGAACCAGACCCCTAAGTTCTTTGCTGGGCCTCCCTATGAATTGGGACGAGGGAAATCAGGGGGCCACAAGGTTTCTCTGAAGGCAGGAGGGAACTGACCATACAGGAGGACCTCCCACTTGTCCTTGTTGCACTTAAGTTGGGCATGTGCAAGCCAATAAGATATGGACGAGAGACATTTCTGGGCGGTGTCAGTGCCCAGGTCGGAGTCCTTCCAGGTGAATAGGAGCTCGGTGTCATCCGCATAGGCTATTATTTTTGATCCCAGCTCCTCAGCTAAGAAAATCAAGGAAGTCAGATAGATATTGAGGAGCAGAGGGCTTAGCATGGAACCCTGGGGAAGCGCAGTAGACAGTTTTCTAATTGATGAAGAGAAAGGTGGCATCCAGACCTGCTGAGTGCGCTCACCCAGAAAAGATTTTATCCAATCCCAGGCGGGGCCAGCGATGCCAATGGATGACAGCCAGGTGAGAAGTTGCTGGTGGGGCACCGTATCGAAGGCGGCAGAGAGGTCCAACAAGATCAGAGCCGCTCTGCCGCCCACGTCCAAGCACTCCCTAATCACCTCTGCCATTTCAACCAGCGCGGTCTCGGTACTGTAGGAAGCCCTAAACCCGGATTGTGCAGGATGAAGAGCACCAGATGCTTCCACAAAGGCATCTAGTTGCCACCTTTTCTCAGACTTTTGTCAATCCCAGTAAGATAGAAATGGGGCAGTAGTTAGTGGGTTTAGAAGGGTCTGGGGAAGGCTTTTTAAGGAAGGGTAGGAGTTTGACTTGTTTCCCCTGCCGAGGAACGGTAGTGGTCTGAAGAGATAGATTAATAATCGTTTCTGCCTCTGGATAAACCACCTCTGCCACCCCAGCCAAAGATCTAGCTGGGCAAGGGTCTGTGGGAGAGCCCGACTTAAGTGATTTGAGGATGGCTAATATATGAGACCCAGCTGCGGGCATAAACTGTGTAAATAACGGGGTTGGTGCAATGGAGGTTAAGAGAGGCAGCAGAGGAGAATTCCTCTGCTCCAGGGAATCCGTCCCTAGGCTGTCTTGGATGCTCTGTATCTTTTCAATAAAGAAGAAAGACAGCTCCTCACACCATTGTGATGAAACTGGGAGGACCGTTTGCTCGGCACAGGGTGACAGAAAACTTCGAACAATAGAGAAAATGTCCTAACTATTGTTATTAGCCTTCGCAATCCGCTATGCATAAAAGCTGCTCTTCGCTTTCCTAATGGCTGCATAGTAATCCCTCTGAGCTATGCGAAGAGCAGCCTTAGCCGAGAGACAGTACTCCTGACGCCGGCAGCGTCCCAGTTTTTTACACCCCAATTTAATTTATGTGGACTGAATACACATTGCAAGAACCACCCGGACCGCACCCCCTGCCCCCATAGGAACCTGTTCAGAAGCGCATTTATTTGGAGAAACCACGACGGGGAACAGGATAAGGATAGTTCTGAAACTATAGAGCAAGCATGGCAGGGACACCAGTTTGAAAATGGCGGACCGGCCATATAGCAAAAGAGGGAGGTGGGACCACACCGTTGTTTTGTTGCACATCCGTAGGAAGCAATGGAGCTACATTGCACAACCAAGCTTCGTTGGGACACCTTGTGATATACACCCCAAAGTACTTGAAACCCTCATTTGCGACGATCAGCTGCGAGGCCCAAGCTTGACTCCTCTGCTCGCCGCATATGGGGAACAGGATGGATTTGGACGGGTTAGCGCATAGTCCGGATGTCTCCCCAAATATCAGCAGAATTTAGAGCACTCGCAGCCCGGAGGCCCAAGGATCTGATATGAAAAATAGAGTGTCATCAGCATGTAGCACGATCCTATCTGAGCACTTCGGCGACCAGTCCAACCCTCGGAAGACCGAGTCTAGGCGCACCCAAGCTGCCAAAGGCTCGATAGCTAAAGCTAATAAGAACGGGTAAAGGGGACACCCCTGTCTCATCCCCCTGTGAATGGGGAAGGGAGCAGAGTGTAATAATGTAATAATCTTCATGGAGTCAAGATGTAGTTTCAAGTTATCATTTATTGTAGCTGAAGTTACAGGTGATATAGATGAACCAAGATGGTAGTTAAATGGTTAAATAAGTAATATAGTTAGCCCCACCAGGAGCTGTCCTCCTGGATGCTCAGCCTTCCATCACCAAGTGAAGACCCATCTCTAGCAAGCATTCTATGACATCTATAACAAGACCCATCTCTAGCAAGCATTCTATGACATCTATAACATTCTAAATAAATGGTTAAATAAGTAATATAGTTAGCCCCACCAGGAGCTGTCCTCCTGGATGCTCAGCCTTCCATCACTAAGTGAAGACCCATCTCTAGCAAGCATTCTATGACATCTATAACATTCTAAATACAGGCAAGCTAGAAAGTATGAGAATATAGATAACAGATAATTAGATTAAAATACACCTTACAACATATCCTCTTTTCTTACACTAGAGAAGAGAGAAGTGAATAACGGTATGCACTAAACAGGAAGAAGTAATTATGTAGAAAAACAGAAAAACAGAACTAATAAGAATCCAGAATAGATATGTCTAGAAGAGGAACACTATAGAAAAAGGTAATGAAATGAAATACAAAATATAAGGAACACACATCCCCTTTTCTTATTGCAGAAAAAACATTAGCAAGAAGAAGAAGATAGAATATATGGTTCACAGGATCGTTAACCACACCAATTGGCCAGACTGGCGTAATTGTGAAACTATGAACCAGGTAGTGAGAGATAAAACCAGAATGAATAAATATAATAAGAAATTCAAGTAAAGGTGAAATTCAAGTAAAGGTGAAAGAATGACACCTAATCAGAACAAGGAAATGTAATCAGCAAGAATAATAAATTAGAGCAATATTATAAAAGCATAAAAACTTAAGTATCACGAATATCATAAAACCAAAATTCCATGTGACGTACGTCTACGCACAGGAATCAATCAAGAGTATTAAAACTATTTTGCGCAAAAAGAAGATATAATATTAATATAGAGAGAGAGAGCTCGAGCAAAACTATCATAAAACAGCGTTAAATTCAAAGAATGACGTCAAAATTTCATATTTTAAACCAGCTGCTGTAGACATAAATATTGTCTATTAATAAAGCATGCATTAATTAAATAATGAAAAATATTTTCATTTTAACCCAACAAAGCTAGCTGTAGACATAAATATTGTCCATTAATAAAGCATGCATCAATAAAATAATGATAATTTTTATCACTTTAACCCGACATTTATGTATGAATTAATTCTCAAACAAATAGGCGTAGACAAATAGTGTCCACTATTACAACTTGTAAAAAAAATTGAATAAATGACATTAATATATTTTAAACTGAAATGCATAGACAAATAGTGTCTACTCATTAAATATGCATAAAACATCACTTTAAACCCATGGGTGTAGACAAAAGTGTCCACTCATTAATTTTGCGCAAATTGTTGAATTCATTCAAAGTAAATAACATCACCAAGTTAATCTTTGCAAAGAATTATATAAATAATTTATAATTATACTTGTTGTAACTTAACATTATAATGTATTATTTCATTTTAAAAGGCATCATAACACGAATATTATTTCATTACAGCGTAGCACATTAATAAAATATTTGAAATAAAGTAAGTGAAATAATCTTCACTTAATATAGGGTTATAATATTAAAATAATGAAATAAAATAAATAAAGTTGTCACCGATGTCATCTGGAATATATGCTTGGTGTTGAAATACAGGAAGAAAGAAACAGTACCTGTGCTGAAATATGAAAATCATAAGAGCACTTCTTGTATTTTTCCTCGTGAAGAAATTGTGATCTTGAATTCCATGAAGCACTTTGAAGAAACAGCACAACATTTTAATATGAAGATCATATGTGGCGCTATCTTATTTTATTTATTTCGTGCCAACAGAATTAAAACTTCGAAGATTTAAAAACAGGACTAAGCAGTAGCACTGAAATTGATGAAGTAACATCCGGTAGAGAAGATGACTAATTGTAAAGTCGTGCTGAATTGTAAAATAATGTTTTGAAGTACTGTGCCAAATTAAGATGGCTGCACGTTTTCTGCGTTGTGCAGGGTGGTTACTGGCACGTATATGCACCTCAAAGCTACTGCGCAGTGTCTTCTACGTAATATTAGCGTCATACCACACAAAGGCACGATAGAAAGTTCCACTACTTGGAGGCTGCACGGGCCCACTGAATGCGCTGGCTGCACGCTCTTGCTAATTTTGAATGGAAACATGACCGTTGAACTGCTGCGTTATAGATGCAAGGTAAAATAAATCTTTTATTTACCAATTAAAAAAAAACAGTTTTGTTATACTTGTCCCTGCTGCCCAGCTTAGAATGTGTGATGCAAGAGCCTGCTAGAATGTTCAGTGTGGATGTCTGGCAGTTGAATGTGGGCTGAGTGGCAGGAGGCCACTCCTGGTGGGGTTTCCCTTAATATATCTTACTGTCAGAGGGTCGGAGACTGCAGTCCTGTAACGGACCTTTCCTCTTCAATGCAGGACTGGGCTGGCCCCTTTAATTCCTGCCTCGCCTACGAGGCGGCCTGCCCCGCCTCTGTGACGGGGGCCCCGGTGCTCCAATCAGCGGCGACTTCATCACATAGAAGGGCGGACCAGGAAGACGCCAGAGCGCTGGTGTGGAGGACGACTACAGCCACGGACGGAAGCGATGCAGAGGAGAACGCGGACGTTGCAGAGCGAGAGGAAGTCGGTACTCCAGAGGCGGCGGCGAGAAGAAGGTCGGAGGTCCCGAGAACTCAAGAGGAACCGGAGTTCAACCCCGAACAAGGACAACCGGAGCTGGGGAAGCCAGGAGGCCAACGACACCGCTTACCGCCCAGCCACGCGCAGGAGGACGCGTGGCTACCACAGGTGCGTAACCGCTTGCGTAACCTGCTCAGTTTCAAGCGGGGAGGGACCGGGTAGGAAGGAATCGGGGGTATCTGATTCACGGCACGCTCGGGTATCTTGAGCCTTGGTGGTGGCTTCTGTAAATAACACGAACGTACTCCCTCACTTCCCAACCCCAATTCATATGTTTATAAGTGCTGTGCACTAACAGCCACGTTTGTTTCTTTTGTGCTTTTGGGTGAGCTGGACAACGAACGTCAGACTCCAGGGAGGAGCCAGGTTGAAACCGAAGCCCCAGGATTATACCAGAGGAGCTGCTATCTACCCTTTCTTTTTGTGTGTTTCCTGGAGAGACCTGTTGAACTCTTGTAACTTGAATAAACCCCTTGCCCATATACTTGCCTTGGCTCTGTCCATTCTTGTACCAAAAGGTTACACTTACCTACCATCTTATCTGAATAAAGGAGCATCAAGAAAGTACATGGACTACACAGCTTTCATTTATAACATTTTGGCGACGTTTGGAGAACTTAGAGCGTGCAAGAAACTACCTACAAGCAAACTAAGGTACCAACAAGGAGTAAAGAATCTCAACTTTATAAATTTTAAACATATGTTTAAGCTAACTGGCACTACAAAACCCCACCAGTGACCCAGAAATCGGTCGCCCTAAGCTGAGAAGAGTGCCAGAATAAGCTTTCATGTTCAAGATCGATAGACAGGGTTAAAACCACCGAGTGAAGTCATTTACCACTGACGTTACGTGATGAAAGAATTTTATTTTGACATTTAAGTGAATTTTGGACGGTAATTACGTGAAACTCATCATAATCCGTTATTTGGGGAAAGCTTTCATCGCTATCCGTCACTGTGAAAAGTAGCCCTGTGCCTGGATTTACATTTTTCAGCTGTCCACCCACTGTAATTGGGTTATGTGTCATTGTCAAGGTATTACGAGCAAGAAGTGTTTGTTTTGTGGGAACTGGCTGGAACTTAATTTCTACTGTTTGCGCTTCTGAGGTGATTTTATATTTATAGACTATAACATTTCACCTCTGCGCCTATTGGAACTGTTAAAAACGTTTACTTACCGGCTCAACCGATGTTCCGAATTCATCTTGGGAGGGAAAGGAAGTCATAGCACTCTCAGTGAGCAGTGTCAGCAGATGTGGAGTGAGAACTTTTATGCGTAAATTGCATCGTGCTACACTACAGCAAAAGGTACTGAAGATGAGATTACCAATGGAAGGTGTGTATATCAGCAGGCATGTCGGAAGATTCTTTGGACTTCTGTGGATTTATACCAATACTAGCAGGCTACGGACAGAGATTGAAGACCTCGGGTGAGAAATCGCTCATCAGACCACGAGACTGTTTATAACATTGTTTTTGCTGGTCATTATAATGTTATTTTGTGTGTGGGTTTAAGTTTAAATTGGAGTGTAAGGTCTGGACTCTTGTATGTTAGGCTGAGTGCTCATCCTTGGGGAAGTCATATTGTTGGTGTATTTTGTCCTGTGGTGACAGTTAATTCATGGTGTGGATGGAGTTCCACTTTTAAATATTTTCATGGAGTTTAAGGGAGCTTGGGGTTCCACTTTTAAATATTTTCATGGAGTTTGAGGGAGCTTGGAGTTCCACTTTTAAATATTTTCATGGAGTTTAAGAGAGCTTGGAGTTCCACTTTTAAATATTTTCATGGAGTTTGAGGGAGCTTGGAGTTCCACTTTTAAATATTTTTATGGAGTTTAAGGGAGCTTGGAGTTCCACTTTTAGATATTTACATGGAGTTTTAGGGAGCTTGGAGTTCCACTTTTAAGTATTTACATGGAGTTTGAGGGACCTTGGAGTTCCACTTCTGGATATTTTCCCTTCTACGTGGAATATGTGGGAGCTTGGAGCTCCATTTTTGGTTGTTTACTAAACTTTATATTTGACATTAGTGATGTGAAGGTTGTCTCTTATTTAAGTATTATACTGTTACGCTGTGAGTTGGGACCTTTTTGCCTCTTACTGACCTGGCCAGTCGGTTTGTTTAGTTTCAGGGTTGAGTATGTGATGCGTGGGCGTGATAGTGTGTTGGTTATATAGTTATGTGAGTAACTTTTGTTTAAGGAAGAGAGAAGGTGGTGTGAATGTTATTTATTAGTTTGCATGATTGGTTTGTGAAGATGTTAAAATTGCTAATCTTATCTTGTTTTACATTTATGTGGAAATTGCGTGATGTGACTTGCTATCTCATTTACTCTCCGCAATTTCTATTCATCTCTCTCGTTCATCAAATCAAAGAAGGGAGATGTGTTATACTTGTCCCTGCTGCCCAGCTTAGAATGTGTGATGCAATGTGCCTGCTAGAATGTTCAGTGTGGATGTCTGGCAGTTGAATGTGGGCTGAGTGGCAGGAGGCCACTCCTGGTGGGGTTTCCCTTTATATATTTTACCTACCATCTTATCTGAATAAAGGAGCATCAAGAAAGTACATGGACTACACAGCTTTCATTTATAACAAGTTTGTAATCCAAATGGTTGAAGAGCACATTCATTTTTTATATCACGCTGCTAATAGGAAATAGATATTACGAACAAAGAGAAAAGCTCTCCATATGCCTTCGCTTCTTCCAGCTGTCTCATAAATCTGTAATTAACTGACAAGTAGGGTCAGAAGGGCACATCCTTAACAGATGGAGATAGATTAGAATTTATAACTCGGGTGGGTGCATTTGTGAAGCTTATTGTTCTTTACAAAAATAAAGCCGGTGTCAGACAGTTAACTCTTCAAGTTACAGGAATCTTTTGACATTCACACAGGGGCTTCATCCAAATATAAAGTCAAGCGCAGCCTTTAATTAACAAGTGTCTCTTTGAAAAGTGCACTGCAAGTTTATAAATCTGCTCAGTGTAAACTGAATTAATGTTTTAAAACAGGAACAGGCTTGTGATGATATTTTATAAAATAGTAGCTTGTAGGCTTTTAATCAGCAGTCTATTCAAGCACAGTTATGTAGTTTCTTTTAAATCAGGAGTAAGAGTTTTAACAGAAGTAGCGTTTTTAAAATCATGTGCAGCTGTAAATAATTTAAAAGTTGAAGTAAGAACTCACCAAGCTTAAGTTGATGTTGGCTTGCCCAGGTGAGGCTGACCGTTGGCAGTTGGTCACTGGTGGGGCAGGGGCAGCCAATATGTATAGTTGCAAGTAGGTGCTTGGGTTCTTAGTTGTTGAGTTATAGTTCTTTGTAGAAGTTGATGACTTTGAATCTTTAAAATCAATTTATAAATCCTTTAAATTAGTATCCACGCAGGGTTTGTAGTCCAATCGTCGCCAATGTAATAATGTAATAATCTTCATGGAGTCAAGGTGTAGTTCCAAGTTATCATTTATTGTAGCTGAAGTTACAGGTGATATAGATGAACCAAGATGGTAGTTAAATGGTTAAATAAGTAATATAGTTAGCCCTACCAGGAGCTGTCCTCCTGGATGCTCAGCCTTCCATCACCAAGTGAAGACAAGCTAGAAAGTATGAGAATATAGATAACAGATAATTAGATGAAAATACACCTTACAACACAGAGCAATATCCGGCCACGCAGACCGTGGAGGTGAGGTTTGTATATAACAGTTTCACGTAGGCTCAAATACAAGGCCCAGGTTGATAGCCTCTAAGAGTTTAAAAAGGTAGGTCCAGCTCAACAAATCAAACACCTTATCAATGTCAGCCAGCAGGACAGCCGCGGGCGCCCCAGACAGTGGGCTTCCGCCACAGCGTTATTGGCGCGCCTAATGTTGTGTCTGGTGGAGCGTTGTGGCATAAAACCAGATTAATCTGGATGCACCAGATCCTGGATACACATGCGGAAGCTGTCGGACAGAACTTTCCCTAGCAATTTAGGCTCGAAATTCAACAGGGATATGTGGCGATATGAACCCGGATCTTCAGGAGGGCGGCCCGGCTTGAGGAAGATGACGCCAATCTGTTGGCAGAATACACTGCTCTGTGCCACTTGTAGAGCCTTAAGTAGATGAGGGCCGAGAGTCCCCATATGCGGGCGCATGAAATCACATGGGAACCCGTTTAGGCCAGGTGCACGTCCTGGATGCGTATTGGATAGCGATGCCTGCAGCTTGTCCAGGGAGATGGGCTTATCTAGGGCATTGCGATGTTTGCCGAGAGGCGTCGAGGGGGGATATCTGAGATAAAGTCATCTATGATAGGTTCGGCTATTACCTCGCGTCCTTCGTACAGTGTCGCATAGAAGTTGGCAAAGGCCTGAACCACCGCCTCAGGGGAAGCACATATGTTCACCATCTGGGGACCTCAATAGGGGAACCTGCATCGGAGATGCTCTGGTCTGGCACAGCCATGGCGCTATCAGTGAGCATCTGGTGCAGCTGCTGCTGTACATGTAGTAGATTGCAGCAGGCTCCGGTGTCAGAGCCTTCCACTATTAGGGATTGTAAAGTGACCTGTCTGTCTTCCAACTCCTGTACCTGTGCCAGACGGCGCTCGTTTTTCCCTGTACGATAACTTATATCAGCCCCTCGAATCGTGGGCTTAAAGGCCTCCCATAAGATGACATGGGACGGGGAAGTTCCGACATTAAAACTAAAATAATCGGCAATTGCCTGATGCAGCATTTCCTGATACCCGGTACCTCTGAGCAGCCAGGGAGACATGCGCCATCTATAGAGGGTATGACAGGTCTGCAGGAGGAGCTCGAGTTGAACCGGTGAATGATCAAAATGACCCCGGGGCAGAGTGGAGGTGTGTGTCACCCTGTATATATAACTGTGAGGGAGTAACAAGTAATCTAGGCGTGCAAGGGTGGGGTGCCCGGACGATCCGTACGTAATCCTGGATTCCGAGGGATGAAAGGCCCGCCACGAGTCTGCCCAGCCCAATGTATGTGTCAATATGTTCAGTTTGGATCTGGGAGGGGGAGCATCCAGTGGTCTAGCCCGCCACCTGTTTGAGGGACCCATGATGTCATTCCAATTTCCAACCAGAATCGTCAGGCCTTCCGGGAGATCTCCCCATAGCTGTGTCATTTGGTCGATGAAAAGTCTGGCCTAGCGGTGGAGTGGCGTAGATGCTCCCTATTGTGATCTGTACCCCAGCTATAATACCAGAGATGACTGTGAAACGGCCACCTGGGTCCAACTAATATTGTGTAATCTGGAGTAGAACTCTGTGGTGGATTAGCACTGCTGTACCACGCGCCCCATCGTCAAGCCAGAGTGGTACACCGTGGCGAACCCATAACGGGAGAGGCAGGGGGCTTTATTGCCCAGAAGATGCATCTCCTTTAATAGCAAAATGTCAAACGAATATCCCTGTGACAGATGAAGCACTGCCCCCCATGTGATCCTGTTCAATAAACCCCACACATTCCAGGTAAGAATATTGAGTTTCCCCAGCGGAGACTCACCCGCCTTGTGGGCCATGTCTAGTCCTCAAAGTGTGGTGCGACAGACAATGTGAGAATGATGGGACATAGAGGTGTATGTATGGTGCGTAAAATGTCAAACAAACAACAAACAACCCCCGACCCCGCTCCCCCCATACTTCCCAAAACATGGACTATCTGTCGTGGTGGAATCTCGTCCCAGGCCCCAAAAATGATGACCCAAGCGGTTCCCCTAATGGATCCCCCCCTCCCAACAGAACTCAAAACGTTCAGGGCTTGCTAAGCTCAATAACCTCCAGGACAAATAATAGAGACCCCAGCCCTCAGGATCGAAAACATCCCAACATGTGGCCGCTGCTAGCGACTTGCCCTGTTAGTGAAGAGAACAGGATAAAATCAGTCTTAGACACCCAGGTCTACCTCAGTCCTCGGTGCCTGTCTGACTCTGAGCACACCAATTGGAGCGGGATCTGTTACGCGTAGCAGTTGCATTCCTGCCCTGTCGGCTGCTCCTGTGTGAACCCTGGGAAGAGTCTGAGTCTATATGGAGTTGCGAGAGGGGCTTGAGGTTGCGTCTCTCGTCCGTCCACAGAAACACCTCCTCTGGGGTATCAAACAAGAATGTCTTGGCGTTGTAGATCACCTTCATGCGGGCCAGCAACAGTAGCGCATAGGATAAATTCAGCTCTCGTAGTCATCGCTTGGCCGCCACAAAGGACTGACGCTGCTGCTGGACCAATCGGGTGTAGTCCGGGAAGACCATGATGAGATGAGACTCAAAAGTAATCTTGTCTTTATGGAGCCGGGCAATGCGGAGGATGGCGTCTCGGTCAGTATAATTGAGTAGCTGAGCAATCACGGGCCTCGAACGCTCCCCAGGCGGCGGGTTCTTGGTCAGAGCGCGATGGGCCCTCTCAATCACAAAGCAGGAAGATATGTCCTCTGGGGGTAGCAACGCCTTGAGCAAGCCGGAAAGGAAGGCATCCATCGAGGACCCCTCGCAACTCTAAGGTAAACCCACCAGGCGGATATTGTTGCGACGGGCCCGCCCTTCTGCGTCCTCGACCCGCACCGCCAGCTCTTGGGAGACCTTGGCCAGTTTGTCCACCTTCTTCTGGGGGTGGATACAGTGTCCTCCACAGTGCAGACCCTTGTCTCCGCTTCGGTGATTCAGTCAACCGCCTTCCGAAGATCCTGATGGAGGAACGACACCTCTGAGCCCACAGCCCGATTTGGGCCTCGAGGGCAGTTCGCGGCTGATTAATGGCCTCCAGCAGCGTCCCCGTGTCCGAACATAGGTCCTCTGCAGCCTCCTTCCCAGCGGGGGTGGTAGTGGTGTAATGGTCCATGGTGTGCTGTTTGGGGGCCGTTGCACTGTGTTTATCTTTGCCCATGGCGGCTTGAGGGTCTAACCCGGAGGGTCCGCACCAGATCTGCCCCACCGCAGTCAGGGATGAAAAGGAAATCCACAGGAGAAATGCGTGCAACAATTTGTGGTGAGAGTCTCCTACCCTGAGACTGGACGGGGGGTACCGTGTCTGCGTCGCCAATCGTCACACACACCTGGGCCCTGGTGGATGTACGTGTCGGGCCCTCTGATGTCTCCGGTGCATCGGGAGGGGACCGCCCGGGTTTCGCAGAGCGGCTCCCCACTCGGGAAGAAGGCTGAACACAGACAACACGGCCTGGCCGCCCACCCGCACCGCCAGGCCGTGTTGTCCCAAATCCTCCTGTCGTATCTCTCTCCTCAGGGAAGCTGGCGCAGGAGGCAGTGGCGGAGCGCCATACAGGAGGCACTGATGATGGGTCAGGCCACACGTCGACAAGGCCCAGGGCCCTAAGCGGCGCCAACCCTCTGCAGCAGGGCTGTCCTCACAAGTAACTGCGTCGTGCCCGATCAAGATTGCTACTGTCTCAAAGCCAGGTCCCCCTGCACACACTCGCCTGAGCTCACCTCAATGGCGGACTCCTCAGCTCCAGGCAGGCGGGTAGGCAGTCCCTGACGACATCCGGGCCAGCCAGGCCCACGCATTGTCCAGAGTGCTCCAGGCCTCAAGTGGGACCCGCCAGGCCCGAGCTCCGTTCTCTTAGGCCCGATGTGCATCTTTGGCATAGTAACGACGACGCGGTCTGTCTGCACCATCCACACTCTCAGCAGCCCCCAGGGACGGGGCCACTGTCCGCGCGCACCAAGGGCCTCTCTGGACAGGATCGCAGCCACCGCAGCAGTCTCCTCGGTAATAACGGCAATCGGCAGCCGCAGCTCAGCCTCTGCCGCTCTCTATCTTGTGCGCAGCCGCCACCAGTCGGGAGTGGGGGAAGGCTATCCAGCCCTCCGTCGCTGCCGGATCGCTCCAACAGGGTTGCTGTGTGCCCCACGGCGAGTGACCCACCGGACCAGCAGCTGGGGTCAAGGATCATAAAGGATTCTGGCCCTGAAAGTGAGAAAACTGCAGAGCTCTACAGACACATGTCCACTATGTTCGGCTCCTAAGCCACGCCCTCGGCTTTTATTGTATCTTGGAAGTTTTTTTGTGGTTTTGAGGAGAAGGTGGTGTCCGTTGACGGCAGATCTGAAGGTTTCTGGGGTTCTCCATCTCTTCCAGAGTCATCAGCAGGTGCGTCTGGGAGTGAACCAACTGGTTTTCTTGGAGTGTTGCTGGCCTCGTGTCTTCTTGAGGGGTGCCAGAGTGTTGACGCAATTGGAGATCCATCGGGGAAGGTTACGAGCTGTGATGTTGGCATCTGTTGGTGTTGGCGGGGTGGTTGTTAAGAGTAGGTTGACGAGATGTTCTTCAGTGGCTTTGTTCCAGCTGCGGTAGGGGGGTCCATGAGGGCGGTGGTGTACAGTAGGTGTGGCGAAGGAGAGATGTACGCAGTGGTGGTCGGTCCAGAGACGCTCGGTGGTGTGGCTCTGGGTGATGATCCTGTTGGCGGAGAATACGGGGTCAAGCGAGTGTCTGGCTGTGTGGATTGATACAGTCACTAGCTGCTTGGGTTCGATGTAGGCAAGGTTCTCCAGTAGGGATGCAGTGTTCTGGTCACTGGGGCTGTCTATGTGGAAGGTGAGGTCCTTGAGTAGGTTGTACTCAGTGACTGCGAGAGCCTGGGGTGCAATGAGGTCTACGATGGTGTCAGTGAACGGGGGCGGGGCTGGAGGCCTGTAACAAGGGTGCTGTAGAGGGAGATTTTGGGGTTAGTCTGGATCTGAAAGTGGAGGTATTCCATGGTTGTTGTTGGGTTGTTTGAATGTGTGGTCAGTTGGAGAGTTTTCTTCTGGACCATGGCGATGCCTTCTCCTGGTCAGTCTGTGCGGTCCTTGCGGCTGATTTTGTAGCTGTCAAGGAAGCTAATGCGATGTCCAGTCCAGAGCTGGGGTTGGTGCAGGTTTCCCTGAAGAAGGCAATGTCAGGAGAGGCGGCGTTGAAGAGTCCCAGACTTCTGTGGGATGTTTGTGGAGGGATCATACGTTAAGGAGGATGCAGTTGAGTGGTTGGGTGCGCTGTTGGTTGGCGAGAGGAGCTGGCGTGTTGGCATGGGTGAAGGCGTAATTGCAGATCCGGCAGATGAAGGGCCCATGGGTCTCCTTCATTGACGCAAGGTGGCAGGTGGCGTGGAGTCCAGAGTTGAGGGCGAGAAGGGTGCTAGCATCGTAGTGGTGGAAGGTCTGAGAACCAGGGTCCCTGGGACTGGGCCCTTTCCAGGTGCGGACGGGCACAGAAGGGCTTGCCTTTGGCGCACCAGCTGCCCCCATTATGTAGTGTTGCAGGGGAGGCTGGACAGCTGGGAGACAGGAGAACACGGGAAAGGTCACTGGAGGAGTGCGGGCCGTGGGGGATCGCAGTGGCAGGGGCGATAAAGGAGAAAACAGGAAAAAGGAAAGAAAACCAAAATCCAAAAAAGGCAGAGGCAGAAAGAAAATAAAGAGGAAGAGAGAAAAGCAGAAAGAGAGAAAGAAGGAAAATGGAAAGAAAACCAAAAGCCAAAAAAGGCAGAGGCAGAAAGAAAATAAAGAGAGAGAGAAAAGCAGAAAGAGAGAAAGAAGGGAATGCAAGCAGCCGAGCGGTGACACAAACCACTGGACCACCAAGGATGTGGCACAGGCAGGAGCCTGCAGGGGAGTAGGGCCTCGAACTCCAAACCTCCAGGTCAACAGCAGCTACGGGGACAGCAGCAGCTACCAGACAGAGCTGTGCTATGAAAGGAGCAAGTCCACCAAAAGGTTAGTGGATGGTAGTTTCACCACGCAGCTACCACCATTAAGTAGTGCTGCGGGGCTGGGGGGAACTAGACAACTGGGAGGCAGGCAAATGCGGGAAGGGTCACTGAAGGGGTGTGGGGCCACTGAGGATCACAGCGGCAGGGGTACCGAAGGAGAAAACAGGAAAAAGGAAAGAAAAGCAAAAGCCAAAAAAGGCAGAAAGAAAATAAAGAGAGAGAGAAAAGCAGAAAGAGAGACAGAAGGTCAGTCAAGCAGCAGAGTAGTCACACTCTACCACTGGACCACCAGGGATGAGGCGCAGGCAGGAGCCTGTGGGTGGAGGAGGGCCTCTTACTCCTGACCTCCGATCAGCAGCAGCAACGGAGACAGCAGCAGCTACCAGACGGAGCTGCGCTATGAAAGGAGCAAGTCCACCAAAAGATTAGTGGACTGTACTTACCGCGCAGCGGCCACTATTAAGTAGTGCTGTGGAGGGGGCTGGACAGCTGGGAGGTGGGAAAATGTGTTTACCCAATGGTTTGGTTCCCCCTCTTGCTGACTGCAAGACCTGGGGGACTATTGTTGCCAAAGTATAGACTCTTTGTCATGGCACTTCCTCGATGGCTGTTCTACTAAACGTCCTCAAACAGATACATAATGGGCATGGGGCAGGTCCTGCCCTCGATTTGTGGAAGAAACACATTGGAAATGTCCCTGTCGTCTCCGAAATGATTCTTTCTAATGTTAAGGATGAAGCAGTAAAAAGTGTCTATAGGACGTGATAGTTTGGAGACCAGACTTTCTGTACCACCACTTAGCAAGCCTGGCTCTAGCAAGGATGCCAGACCTGCCAGTGAGTTTCCTAGGAAACCATGGGACAAATCAAAACAGCAACAACAAAAACCTAGGCAACGTAGAGCTTCTCTGCCCCCAACTCTTCTGAGAGGCGATGCGATTTTCGTGATCGCACAAAAATGAAAACTCCTGATTGGCATCAGATTCCTGGTTCCCATTCTTCTCGTAACTTTCAGGACTTGTCTGACCAACAGTACGACAGAGGAGGGTGATATGATCACAGACAAGGAGAGATTGTGCAAATGAAATGGAAAACACAATGCTCGTCTGACATCAAGATTACAAAGGAGGATAAAACTCCCCCGTACAAACCACCTTTTCAGAAAAAGAAAGCAGAAGCTTCAACAGTGAAATATGCCAAAGATAGTGAGAACACTATTCCTGAACAGGAGTTGGGTGGTAGCTCTCCTTGACAGCGCGGTAGAGGTCACCATATTATGCCGGAATCCCCAACAAATTCTGGTAAGGAAAGCAAATGAAACATTTATTACACTAGAAACCACGGACACCCATGTAACCCCCCTGGACAGACTATACCTTTTATTTATTTATTTATTTTATTTCATTAATTTCTAAAGGGCCTGGTTACGCCAACCGGCGTGTCCCCGTGCCTAGTGGACTAGTTAATAGGAGAGCGGTAAAGGCACCTCCCTAGATCAAATACGGGGGTGTTGTTGCTGCCTTTATTAGCATCAAAATGCAGAGGAGAAGAGTTATGTTTTCAGTTCTTTCCTAAATGTAGTTTCACATTGTTCCATTCTTAGAGTTTCCGGGAGCTTGTTCCAAGATTTTGCCACAAGGTATCTAAAAGACCTTGCCCCCATTCTAGTGGTCCGTATTCTTGGGATTTTTACCAACGCCCTTCCTTCTGATCGCAAATTGTGGCCAGGGATGTAATGTGTTATTAACGTTTTAGATATTCAAATTGAAGGTGACATTAAACACACCATTAAAGCAATCTTATGGAACAATCAAACTACATTGTATGATATTCTCTTGGCAGAGGTTGACTGGCTCTCACCTTATATTCTTGCGTGCACCCAGGGAGAAGATGTCATTCTCCCTTCATTTTCACACCTTGTTGTGGACGAGGTCAAACAAGTTAATGCTTCTGAAAGGGCCCTTGCTTTCACCCCTGCACTTTATCACACCCTTACTGGTTGGGATAAGGAGTCACCTTGCCATGTTATTGCTATACAGTCTACACTCCAGGTACAGCTACAGTATCCTATTAAACAGGATACGAAAGCATCCGTTAAGGAAAGTCTTCCCCAACTTGAGTACCAGGGAGTAATTGAACCCTGTGTATCACAAATGAACAATTTTCTTTTTCCAGTTTTAAAACTGGGTCATTCTTCTTGCATTGTTCGAGAATACAGACATTTGAATAGTCATACACGTACTTTTGCAATACAAAACATGCATAGTATGACATTAATAAAATCATCTTAGAAAATACAAAACATCCATGGATAATTCCAATGGTTTCTGCAGTCACAGTTTGGCTCTAAAGAGCCGCAATTGGTTTGCGTTTTGCGCCTTAGGCTTTCAGGGATACTATGCCAGACTTTCTATGGGATATAAGAACAGCCCTTGAGTCTTTGCAGCACGCATTGTCCTCTTGGAGATCTGATCACACCAATACACTCAGAACTTTGCAGTCTAATTTATGTCAAACATGTAGCCTGCATACAGGTGTTCATACTACTTACTTGGTTATCCATGTTTTGCCAGTTGGAATTGGATTCACAAACATCACTTTAATGAAGGTGAAACAGTACCCATTGCATGTAAATCGCATTTATATTCATCTGCGGAAATGCGTTTGGCCTCTACTGAAAGAATTCTCATTGCTGTATTGGCCATCCTTCAGGAATGGCCACTTGCTCAAGGTAAACACATAACTGTTGTTTCTCCTTTGCCTGACTTGGAGGCTATCGCCCCTAATGCCAAGCCTTCCATCCTTGATGGATACAATTGGCTACGTCCTTGACAGCCATAGACGTAGACCTCGTCTTTGACCCTTCTTTACAAATACAGCA
Source organism: Lissotriton helveticus (assembly GCF_964261635.1). NCBI lineage: Eukaryota > Metazoa > Chordata > Amphibia > Caudata > Salamandridae > Lissotriton > Lissotriton helveticus. The sequence continues at coordinate 175,160,152 of NC_136061.1, forward strand.
ATTTTTTCAATATGAACATGTTTATCGTTTGCCTTCTTCAATCCTGCCTCTTGATCAATATCGACCCGTCATTGATAATGATGGTTCTGCACAACCGGATATAGGTTCTAAGCAGAAATATTCTGCTGCATGCACCATCATTCTAGGCACTATTTCCGATGGTGTCTTTCACCCACAAACTACTCTCACGCAATCTCTTGGAAACTGCGCTGCACAGTAGACTGAATTGAAGGCTTTACTACTTGCACTTGAAAATGCAGATCCTGGATTCCCAACGCTTATAGTGTGTGATTCGTATTTCTGCATAAAATCTTTTAATCATCATATACATTTTTGGAAGAAAAATGACTTCAGAGATTCTAAAGGCAGCACAATCAAGCACAAGTTGCTTTGGGTTAAGGTGGCATACTTTAAAGATCCTTTGCTACTATTGATCCAGCGGTCCACCAAAAACAGATACTCCACTACCATAAACTCACCTGGGCCCATAAAACTCACAGGGGTTACATTTTCTCAAAACCTTTCCCAAACTGTTTAGGATTAGTGAATTTAATGCCTCTGCTCATTTCTTTACCTAACCCTTCACAGATCAACAAGTTCTTTCCTCTGGTCGATGGACCATTAGTTGAACTAGTTGATGGTGATAATTAACATAAGCTAACTTTTCTATACTTTCAGTAAATCACCACAGACTCAAGAAGTTTTCAAATCTCTATCTAAAATTTTGATGCATGTGAACAGTCTAAATACAGTGCAGTCACCATCATCCATAGGAGAGAAAATTCAATTAATAAACACAATGCATTTATCTCTGACCCGTGCAATAACTGATGTCGGAAAGGGAGAGGACAGGGAGAAAAGATCAAACATTTACAAATAACAGAAAATTATATTTACCAAGGATGGTGTGGAAGTCCAACCCACTGGCCAAAGGGCTGGCGGGGGTCCCCTGAGATAGATTCAGGAGACAAAGACTTCAGGACAGGAATCAGGACAGGATAGTTACCCTCTCTAAGATACCGCTGATTGCGCCTCACCCCTCTCTTACCCTCTCTTCCTCCTCGAGATTATTCAGCGATCTTCAAATCTTACCCAATTAAATTAAGATAGAATTTTTCTGCTTCAGGTTCTGCGATCAGTTCTTCATCAGCATCTCACAGCATCAGCATCTCTCCCAGCATTCAGGACCCTCCAATCTCACTGACCGACTAAAGCTATCTTAATTATACCTTTCGTTCTGCATGTTCCACCCATTAATGTTTCAATATCGTAAAATACAAAATCTGATTGGTCGGGCAAAAGAGGGGTCTTCATCACACCATGCTTACATGTCATTAAATTTAGTTACACCATTGTTCGTAAACCCAACCCCTTACTTTTTATTCATACATTTTATTCTCATACACTACATGTTTCAATATTGCAACATTAATAACACTACAATGAATAGAACATTTTACTTTTGAACTCTGCACCATCCGTTCCCAGGCTGTAGCATGCGATCTTGGCTCCCTTTCAACTGCTGTGTCATTGACCTTCCTGGCTTCACTCAGTGGGCATGCGCGGACTTCGCATCATTCAGCTCATTCAATTATGCGAGAAAGGCCCAAATACGCACTAATGATAAAAGTCAAAAGACAGATGTTAATTTCTCAAAATAAGTGTTTGCACTGTATAACACCCACCTCTACTCTAACCCATTGTATTTATTAGACTTATCCTCGCATTAGCATTAGTAAAATAGCTTAATTTCAAGTAAACAGGTGCCATGCATGCGAGTCTTCAAGCCGCCATGTTAATAGCTTCTGCTCATACGCCAGAATTTCCCTTCAAGCGTAACCTCGTCATACTACGTAGATGTAGTTAACGCATGCACAAAACAGATTTCCCGTTGAAAGCGGTATTAGTCCTTCTTCAATGTTATCTGCGTTAGTACATCCATACGCAAGTTTTGCTAGCCCAAAAGTGTTCATGTAAATGCATATTAGTATTCAAACATTTTTATTAATATCTTGTTAGTGAGTTAAACTAGCGGATTGCTCCGAGCAAGTCTCTTCTCTCGGAGACCTTGCTCCATTAATCCCCTCTTTGATGGCATTTTGCGCCATCACAAAATTACCCATCCCAACCAGATGCCAACATCAACAATTCTTAATTTTTTCTTTCCCTTTCATATTTTCATCCTTTACTTCTTTTCCTTCTAATTCTTTCATTCTTTTATATATATTCCCTTTCATCTCTTCTAGCTGAATTTCCTCATATTCCCTCTTTCTTTTCTTTCCTTTCCCATCATGTATTCTCATTTTTCCTTTACCCTTGCAACACTTGCATTTGATCATTATCATCAATACTATTGTCACTATTACAACTATTGGTATTATTATCTGTCCTAGGAAACTCTTTCCAAAATCAGTAAACCAATTCCCTTTTGCAGTAATACTCTTTGTTAGTCTTTGCCATACACCGTAAACCTCCAGTTGGGTCAAATCTTCATGAATTCTTGTAATATTATTAATATACCTGTTATATCCTGAGTATTACAATTAATTGTAATCAGCCTAGGTCCTCCTAGCTGCTTAGCCAGATTGAGAGATGGTAATGGAATGTTGGTGTGACTGTGATGAATGGAATGCCTGGGTGCCTTTGTGGATGAGTGGTGACAGTTGGAGATGGGCTGAGCAGCTAGGCAGGCTGCTCCTGGTGGGGCTGGTGTAGGAGCTGGTACATGGCTGTTCCTTGATTGATACAGCTTGACTTGGAACTAATAAAGAAGATTTAGTAACTTCCAGCATGGCTACCAGTGTCTTCATGTACAGTGTACAACAACTTTTTGGATAGAGGATGGGATCTGGACTCATGCGTCTTCATGGATTGGAAGAGAAGCTTAGCTATACTAAAGATTACAGAAACCAAGAGGTTCAGAGAAACGTGAGTGCAAGAAACCAAGTAAAGAGTGTAGTGTATGGAGCAATAGGCAAGCCAGCCCCACCAGTGTCCAGTCATCGGACGGCCCCAACCTGTGTCCTGCCTTATCTTGCTCTATGGACTTGACCACAGGTATGGTCTGTATGTTAGGGTATGCCTGTTTAAGATTCACCCTACCACTTCCTTTAGTATCTGATGTATGGATGTATCTACAGCGTGAAGGAATTGTGGCTGCTCAAATGAGAGTTAAAGACTAAACTTTGTGAATGTTTTCACATGTAGCACACAGGAGCGGTGTGGTTCATCAAAGATTGGTGTTTTATGGCACATAGAAAGTACAAGTACATACATTGTACAATGTGGATATAATGTGCCTGGAAGTTACTTTACAAAGCGACATTTTCCACATGTCTGGATATGCTTTTATTCTGAACTATTTTACAATCTGGAAATTAAATTTACAAGGAGTAAATGTCTGCAGGCTACATCTCTAACTCATATGGACCCATGTAATTTTCAAGCACAGCGAAAGATGTGGTCATTTTGGAGTCTGCGTAATGTTTGCCCATTGACACATGCACAGAGGTTCTATTTGTGGTGGAAATAAGGTTATTTACTGAGGAGAGCTTGGGGACTTGCTTTCATGGTGTTCCAGCAATATTGTTTTGCTGAGGGTTTTCCTGCCACAACCTCGAGTAAAGTTTACATGGAGTGGGTGACTGTAAGTTGCATCTTTATTTCATAAAACGCAGTAACCTCATCCACCGCAGCTACTGCGTTTTATTGACATTCTTTACATTTATTTTACAACACATTTTCACCACTGCATGGTTTTGCTACCCCGGGGTCTCAGGTGGGCAACAGAGATGTCAATAAAGTGTGTGTCTCAAAAACGATTTAACCGCTGCACTCAGTTTTCAAATTGGATACAGCACGCGCAAGCTTCCCTGCACTAGAAGTCGCGTTGTATCTTGGCATGCTGGATTCGTCATCAGCTTTGTCCATGTCAGCCTTCTCCATGTTGTTCCTTCAACGCAGCAAGGTGGTGCTGATGTACGTCCGGCACCACAAACGCGCTGTGAGCCATCCGGCGGGACGTTCCAAAACATGCCGCCATCTTGTGTTTGGAGACAGCAGTTTTGTCTCTCATACAAGTGCTGATGTCATGTAGGTTGAATTGCATTTTGTCAACCACGTTTTTCTTGTCGCAATAAAGTTCAACAAAGCAGCATGGTAGCTGGAGACAACGTACCTGGAGCTACCCGGCATGGCTGAAACTACGTGACGCCATCAATAAAGTGTATTAAGATTCGAATGTTAGAGCCTTTCATGTTGAACATGCAACGAAGCGGTGAAAATTGCAACAATGTGTTTCGCGTTTCTGCAAGTAAAGGAGTTTTGATATTGATCTAATCCGTGTGCAGAATGGCGGTGAGTCGACTTGGGCAAGGACAGTCTGCAGGGCGAGGTATTAGCCAGAGAATTTACGTGGAGCAGCTGAGAGTCTCTGAGCTTTTCTTTTGGCATCTGGAATAATTTTGCAGCGGTCTGCTCATACTGCACAAGACAAGCACAATCGCATGGTCATGATCCTGAAGCATGTAGCATGAGCTGCACTTGTCGTCTGCGGGTTTCGCATAAGACTAATTGGTATTACATTGGAGAAGTGTGGCTCAATGGTTAGAGCGGCAGACCCTGATGCAGAGGTCTAGCCCGGGACCAGGGTTCAATTCCCCGCCTCGACGGGTCTTGGGCTAAAAAATTACACGGACCTGATAATTCTCGCCTCGGTGCCTATTCCAATCATGGAGTCCCACTCTGCAACTCTGGGCAATAGCTTGCTTAATCTCCACAACGGCCCCCACAACGCTAAGGATGCCTGGCCTCAACCTTGGGGGTGCCCAGGAGTGGACACCTCACAGGGAAAGCCAGGATGGGTTCCACAGCGGTATTCGTACAAGCGCCTTGAGACCCTTGCGGGTGAGTAGTGTGCTATACAAGTATCAATTTACATTACATTTACATTACATTGTGCAGGCTAATATGGGTTATACCACAGTGGCTTATGGTCTTATTATGCTGTTTTGCTAATATCAGTTACTTGTCGCTCATTGTTTAGATGTCTTGGCAGTGTATAACATGACATTTTAGGTTGTGTTTAGGGGCACAGGTCACTTATGTTTTACACTAGTTAGAATTGTATTAACATGTTCAAAGTTTGATATGTAGTGATGCTACAGTTTTACACAGTTTAATGGTTGGGACATCCTAGTCTCCTAGTGGGTGGATATCACACATGATTCCTTACATGAGGGATAGGTTTTGGTCATATTTCATTTCTTAAATGAGGGATGAGTTTGGGGCTATTATTCCCACTTGAGAGTGGTTCTGGTCTTGGTGGGTGGTTCCCATCTTCTTGGGTTGTGTGTGTAAGTCGTTTTGCGTTGCACGTTTGGTCTGCATGTTTGGTTTGATGTGTTGGTAAGTCGCCTTGAGCTGCACGTCTTGTATGTTTGTATGTGTGTAAGTCGCCCTGCGCCTCACGTGTTATCCTGTGTAAGTCGTCCTGCGCTTCAGGTGTTGTTGTGTGTAAGTCCCCCTGCGCCTCACTGTGTGTGTACCCTCTATGTGGTCCATATTGTGGTACACGTGTATTTGTAGTGTTGGTTCACCCTTGTTGTCTGTTTCTGGCCTCGGGTGTTTTTGTGGGGTGTGTGCACCCTTTACTACATTATTTTCTTTTGTATTTTTTGGAAAGGATGGGGTTATTGCTAGCTTGAAATTTAATATTGCTTGACAATGTTTTTTCCTTCCCAAAAGTATGCAGTGTTAGATTGCTTCTCTGCGTTTTACATTGTTTGATGGTTTAATAACTAATTATTCTGAATTATTTTCACGAGAGAGGATGGGGGAATTTAATGCATGTTTATATATGTCTTATTTTGCCCATCTTTTCCTTATTTGCATTGTTCTCTCTTTTGTGATGTTTTACTTTTAGTTGCACCCCTTAGTTACGAACATTTTTGCTTTACTTGTGTATAGTTTTCTTCTTCACAATTGTAGTATTTGTTTTCATTTGAAAAGGAAAGGGAACACGTTATATCCTGAGTATTACAATTAATTGTAATCAGCCTAGGTCCTCCTAGGTGCTCAGCCAGAGTGAGAGATGGTATTGGAATGTTGGTGTGACTGTGATGAATGGAATGCCTGGGTGTCTGTGTGGATGAGTGGTGACAGTTGGAGATGGGCTGAGCAGCTGGGCAGGCTGCTCCTGGCGGGGCTGGTGTAGTAGCTGGTACATGGCTGATCCTTGATTGATACCACTTGACTTGGAACTAATAAAGACGATTCAGAAACTTACAACATGGCTACCAGTGTCTTCATGTACAGAGTACAACAATACCCTTTGATTTCCTCACTGTTATCAGGTTTGTAAGTGCAACAACGTTGAAATTTCAACATTCCATAGACTCCTCATTCTTTTGCCAATAAAATATCAAGAGCAAGAATATTTTGTAAAACCAAAGATCTCATTGCAACCATTTCTGTATTAATCATCAAGAATCCTCCAGCAGTATTAGTCGAAAGACGATCAACTACTGTTGGCAATTTACGAATTTTATGCTAATTCAGAACGACTCCAACTGAGGGTATGAGTGCACCAAATATATCACCCACTATTTCAGAAAAACTAGCCCTCTTAATTTGTGTTAGTCCATTAGATAATTAATTGATTCCATTGATTGCAACTATTTCTGTATTAATCATCAAGAATCCTCCAGCAGTATTAGTCGAAAGACGATCAACTAATGTTGACAATTTACGAATTTTGTGCTAATTCAGAACGACTCCAACTGAGGGTATGAGTGCACCAAATATATCACCCACTATTTCAGAAAAACTAGCCCTCTTAATTTGTGTTAGTCCATTAGATAATTCATTGATTCTGGCCACATGGTACATTTTTGGAAATACTATTCCAAAGTAACAACTACCATACCACCTGGCGGGTAATCTATAATAAGCATTTTTTCTGTATACATAATAGATGCCTGGAAATACAGGATCAGTTCCACCTTTTAGTCCCTATCCCCCTATAATTAGGAAGTTGTATTCACATTCACTGGAACCGATGAAAACGTTTTTATACTCTGTCCTTAACCTTTGGAGACAAAATTTCCCCTGCTTCACAAAGTCTAGGGACATCGCAGCATGAGCTTCGCTCTTTGCATAAATTCCCTCTTTCCCAACCCATGGAGGTACATAGGTTTTCTGTTCAGCAGCATTCTTTGTTAAACCCGGTCTCCTTTCTTCAACTCAATGAAGAAACTCCTTTTCTTCTTCACAAAATACACATGTTAGATTATTCTTGTGTGACTGTACTATATCTATTGGGCTCATTGTTAAAAAGAATTCACCCATAAACTGTGCATCCTTACTACTACGTACTGGATTCATATTTTTTCGAACAGGTAATTCTGAAAATACTACATCTATATTAGAATAAAAATTCTGCCATTTTCCGATTACATAAAATAAACTTGATAATACACTACATGAAATGCCATATGTTAAAGGAATATGGTGATAAGTTACCCCTTCTGATACTGATGTGGGTAATTTCATACAGACGTAACAATCACTAATCTCCATTGTATCTACATACTGAAACAACAGCTCAGTAAACACATTCAAAGACGAATCATTATTAGATCCATCATGAAAATACATAGCTTCATCTACTTGTTCTAATCCTGTTTTAGTACTTTCTATATTGCTATCTATTCTCTCATTAGTGACTGTATTATTTCTATTATCAGCTAGCATTAATAAAGGTATCACCACTGTTAAAAATAACCATGTCAATATTACTAATGAAATACTACATGAACAACCTCTAAAACATTTTCGTTTACAACCTTGTTGCGGTTGTTCAGTGACTTTAACATCTGCCATTTTCAATAAAGGAACTATCCTTTCCTCTTTTCTTTTCTCAATCAATTTAAAGGAAGATGGTGATCTTTATCCTAGGGTGGCTTTGATTCGTTTTCATCAACCTGACTGACAGAGGCTCTCTCTGATTCTTCACGTAAATCTAAATTTTCAAACTCTTCGAGTATGACGTAGGTCCACTCAGGAGCCTTATATTTTCTGTTCAAAATTCTCAGTATTGGACTTCTTCTTGTGGACTTTGCTAATGACTTCTTTGGTTCTGTTTGACTTGAAACCTCATCTACTTGCTCTGGGTTCTTCCTTGTTTTTCTTAAATAATATTTTAGTCTTTAAAATCCACTTTGCCAACTGTCACCATTTTCTAACTCTTTTGACCTGAACTGCACTGTCACCTTCTCCGTCTTTCTCTAAGGTTCTATTATTTTCACTTTGTCTAGGCACAATTTGCTCTTGTTCTCCCTCACTTTCTGGTTGTCTTTGTTCTGTATTTTCTATATTTTGTTCTCCTTCCACTTGTTCTTGCACTTGTTCCTCTATATTTAACTGGTCCAGTTCAGGTATTTCTGTAGTTTGTTCTTGTTCTACCTGAACCTGTTCTTCTATCCCTATACTGATCCTGTTCAGGTCTTATTTCAATTTGCTATTCTTCAACTAGAACTTGTTCTTCTTCTCCTTTCTGTCCCTGCTTAGGATTCTCAACAGCTTTGTTTATTTCTTCCTGAGTAGGTTCTTCTTTCCCTGTCTTTTCCTTTCTACTTTCCTATCTCTCTAGATTATTTCTTCTTCTTGTTTTGATAACAACTTCAGGTATTTCAATCACTGGTATCCAGTCTTCATGACTTGGACGGGGTTGTTCTTCATCTATTTGTCTGTCAAAATCTATCTCTCTAGATTCTTCAGCTTCACCACCTCCAGCTTCTGACGTTTCAGTTTGTTCAGTCAGTGGTTGCTCTTGCTGTTCAGGTGGACTTGGTATGCTTCTGGTATGACTAGCATGAATCCAATTGGGTAAACCTGCACGCTTGACTGCTGTTCTAGTGACCAGTATGACCTGTTGTGGTTTATCCCAGCTGGGTGCTAGATACGATTTTCTGGCGTGTTTCTTCACAAACACCCAATTGCCATAATTCAAATCATGCGCCTGACTTGGCTGCCTTGCAACTGCATCTTCTCCAACCTGATGAGAGACAGAACACACATAGATCAGCCAATTCTTTGCAATAGTCTAATACCAGATCATCAGTTATATTCATTAATTTATTTCCAGGAATGAATGCTTGTCTCATTGTCCTTCCCATCAGGATTTCGTGTGGACTCAATCCTGGTTTTCTGTCAGGGATGCTTCTGAGACCCATCTGTAAAAGTGGTAGTGCATCTGACCATTTTAGCATTGTGGATGCACACACCTTCGATAATCTTGATTTAATTGTGCCATTAAGCTGTTCAACTACTCCAGAAGCCTCTGGACGATAAGCACAATGCAGTTTTTGTTCAATGTTACATGCAGCACAGATTAATCGGATTATCTCATCATTAAAATGAGGTCCTCTATCTGATTCCAAAGTCCCTGGAAAACCAAATATGGGTATCAATTCCCTCAGCAATAATTTTGCAACTGTCAAACTGTAATTTCTTCTAGTGGGGTATGCCTTCACCCATCTTTAAAACAAACACATTATGACCAAAACATATTTCAATCCATTGCATGGTGGTAACTCGATAAAATCTAATTGTAATATGGTAAAATGTCCTTCTGCCTTTCCAATTTTACCCCAACTAACTACTGTCTTCCTGCCTGGGTTCTGCTGCTGACAGATTAAACATCATTGGCAAAGGCTCTCTGTGACTACCCTAAACATTGGAATATACCAATTCTGTCTGAAAAGTCTGATAATCGAATCCCTGCCTATGTGTGTTGTTTCTTGATACACTCTTGCCATTTGGGAGACCAGGCAGTCTGGCATGACTAGTCTGCCATCTGTGTATACCCACACTTCATCCTCTATCCTCTTTGTACAACCTGACCGTATCCAGATTTCTTTCGCTCTCTCTTCAGCTTCTTCCTGCAATTATCTAACCTCATCCCATGTTTCTAAGCTGAGAAAGACATCAGTTGGCAGCTGATTTCATAATTTTCCACTTTCTTATTGATTGCCAATTCGTTTCTTGCACAATATTGAGAAATTTGGTTAGCATATCTTTTGCCTGCTGTCACATAGTCATTTCCTGACTGGCGTGCAGCACATTTGACCACATCTATTTATTTTGGAAATTGTAATGCTTTCACAATTCTTTCACATTTTTACTGTTTCTGATAGGAGATCCTGAAGAAGTCGGAAATCCCCTCTGCATCCAGAGCTGGCCAAAGTCGTGCACAATCCCAAAACCATATTGACTGTCCATAAATATGGTTACTCTCCAATTTTTCCCAATTTTATATGCCTTAGGTAATGCCACCAATTCGGCTACTTGTGCAGACTTGACTCTTCGTAAATAGGATGCTTCAATAACTCCTGAAATTTACATACAGCATAAACAGCACATAAACCTCCTTTTTCTGTCCTCAAACATAACCCATCCTCAAATAATACATGATCTGATTCTGTCAAGGGTACTTCTTTTAAGTCTTGGCAGGGTTTTGTACACATTTCAGTCACATCCAGACAATCTTGATCTGCTTCATCTTTCACCTCTTCACAACATGGATCTGGTAACAAGGTGGCAGGATTCATCATTGTGTGAGGTGTTGTGTTCGAGTTCTTGTTAAAAGAGTCTCAACTGAATGTGGCACATAAACCTCAACTGGCTGTCCCATCACAATTGATTCACTTTGCTCCAGACTCACACAAATAGCAGCTACTGCTTTTAAGCAGCCAGGTATAGCTGAAACCACTGGATCCAAAGTGGCAGAGAAATACACCACTGGACGTCGGCTGAGTTCATGTATCTGAGTCAAAACTGAAAGTGCACAACTCTCTCTTTCACAACAGAAAAATGCAAATACTTTAGTATAATCTGGCATTCCAAAGGCTGGCGCCTCACACAGACAACTTCGCAACTTTACAAATGCTTCCAAACATTCATCATCCCAATCAATCGGATCTTTTGCTCTTTTGTGAGTGAGTTATATCAATGGCTTTAACAGCAGGGAAAATCCATTGATCCACTGCCTACAATACCCAACCACTCCCAGAAACAATCTCATCTCCTTTTGTGTCTGAGGTAATTGCATCTGTTTGAATATTTTTATTCTTTCGGGGGTCACTTCTCTAGCTCCTATTTCTATTTTATTCCCTAAATAATTAACTTCTTGTTGACAAAACTGCAATTTCTCTGGGGACACTCTGTGTCCTCCTTCGGCCAAAGGGTTCAGTAATGCAATTATGTCAGTGACACAATCCTCTTGTGTCTTTGATGCCACCAATAGGTCATCAATATACTGAACCAAAACAGATTTTCTGGGCATTACTAATGACTCTAGACTCTTTTTCAAGATCTGATTAAAGATCGAGGGACTCTCTGTATACCCTTGAGGAACTTGGCACTATGCCAACACACAATCTCCAAACCGGAAAGCAAATAAATATTGGCTATCCGGGTGCAAAGGTACAGAAAAGAATGCTTGACATAAATCAATCACTGTGTACCAACCTGCATTCCATGGTATCTGATAAAGGATCACTGCTGGACAACAAGGCACTACAATCCTATTAATCTTTCGCAAATCCTGCACTATTCTGTATTTGCCATTAGGCTTTTTAAGTCCAATATTTCGTGAATTACAAGGACTCCCGACTATTTCTTTCAGGATTCCTTACTCAATCATTTGTTCAATCACTGGAGAATCTCATGATTTCACTTCTGGACTCAATTTGTACGGTTTTGTGTATAGATAAACTGCACCTTATTTCACCACTATTTTTACTGGAACAACATTTGTAATTAACCCTATCTCTTTTATTGAAAAGTCCCACACCTTTGGATTTACTGTAGTTTTCAACTCTTCTGGCAAGTAATTTTCAGTCATTAATGTAAACATCTCATCTATTTCTGTCCCTTGCATAGCTAGCAACATTTTGTACATATATCCTCATCAGTGTTTGGAAAGCAACACCAGCATGAGTACAGTAGATTGTGCAGTTCATCTTGCACAGTAGGTCTCTGCCTAACAAATTCACTGAACTTGAATCACACACCACAAATTGATGCATATCTTTGAAGTTTCCAATATGCACTTCCATTGGTCCTGTAAATGGGGTTCTAATCTGTTTGTTTGATACTCCTACAACTTGGATAGTTTCTCCCGAGAGGGGTAGGTTTGGAATGTCTGCTGTTCTCACAGTTGACCGGGTAGCACCAGTGTCCAATAGAAAAGTGATGTTTAAACAACAAGGGGGGGAGAGAGAGATGAAGGTGGATTCGTTCTCCCAGGTAATGTAAATAAACAATAAGAATGCACCTAAATTGGTGATGTGTTCCCTACTGTGGTGGGGAGCACATAGGTTTTTTAAAATACCCCTCACACACCAAAAGGACCCTTGGTGTCATGCTTCATCATTGGGGTCTTCGTACCCCTCTACGGGATGCGGCGTGCTGCGACCATGACTACGCGGGAGCACTGGTAATGCAGACTATGCGTGGTGCATGTGAGGGTTGGGTGTGAGTATGTGATGGGGTAGTGTGAGTAGGTGAATGTTAAAAAAGTACCTGGCTCGTAGGGTAGGTCAGAACTATTTTAATGAACCCCCGGGCTGGTACTGTTAAAAATGGTGCAGATTGAGATGATTATGTGTAATTAAGCACATCGCCTCTTGGGTGCGTCGACATGTTTCGGAGATCAACTCCTTCTTCAGGACAGGGTGCACCGCACCCCACCTTACTCACATTTTCTTAAGTAAGAAGGTGTATTTACAAAAGAGTGGAGATGTAGTGCTATAATATGCCTACAAATGTAATGAAATCCTTTGCCAATATGCAAACAACTTCTTGGTCTAGGTACAATGCCTCATGAACCTCCAAACGTTGGAATGAATGGTATTTATCAAATGACACCGAATGAAAAATTACAAATCCAAAGATAATTTAGAAAAATATCCAAAAACTTTTTTATTATTTGTTATTAGTCAAGATAATACGCTCATGAGTGAAATGTTGGTTATTAAAAATACAATACATCAAGATAAAAACCAAACATGTGGCGAACACAATTTCAGTAAAAAAAATAGAAGGGTATCAATATACACATCAAATTATGAACCCTCTATCATTTGGTGCCACCAATATGTCGACGGCGTTTCAACTTGAAAACTTGCGGTCATCATCAGGAAAGTTAGAAATATACCTAATTTTCCACGGGACACGATATCGAATCGAGATTTTTTGCGGACGAATATAACACGTCTATATGCCAAGGTTGGCTGTCCCGCATGTTTCAGTCCCCTAACGCCTGACTTTTACTAGCAGGACCACTCAAGGGTACACTTTTGTTACACAAAAGCGATTAATTCTCTTTCTAAAAAACGGATGAAATTACCAACATCGGATGTGGCCATCTGACCGCACCCCTAGGCAACTTTATTAGAACTATTCTCGCTCCTACGTTCTTCCTGTCCTGATGATGACCGCAAGTTTTCACTGCGGTTGAAACGCCGTCGACATATTGGTGGCACCAAATGATCGAGGGTTCATAATTTGATGTGTACATTGATACCCTTCTATTTTTTTTACTGAAATTGTGTTCGCCACATGTTTGGTTTTTATCTTGATGTATTGTATTTTTAATAACCAACTTTTCACTCATGAGCGTATTATCTTGACTAATAACAAATAATAAAAAAGTTTTTTGATATTTTTCTAAATTATCTTTGGATTTGTAATTTTTCATTCGGTGTCATTTGATAAATACCATTCGTTCCTTGGTTTCTTTTACTTTTTTTCACTTGTCTCTCTTTATTGTCAATTTTCCCCCCCCTCCCTTTTTTCTTTCTCTGTATCTTTTTTCCTTTTTTCTTTTGCAAAATAACACAATTCCGGTTTGAATTTAATTCTTTCTGTCAATGTGTTGAAATATGTATTCTTTCTCCTGAACTATTGTTTGGGTAAAGGAGGAAGCAGCAGTGTGCCGAAAGACGCCGACCGTAACAGTAAGAGTGAGACCAGCATCGGAGGTACTATTGCAGGACCACAGCGCCAAAGAAGAATCCGGAGCCCAGCAAGAGGAGACAGAGGAGCGGACCACGCCAAGAGGCCAACGACCCCACGTGACGTCCCGCCACACTCCAGGAGGCGTGTGGCTAGAGCAGGTACGCCACAGCCTTTGGGGGTTCTCTCTAGCACTGGGAGTGAATAGATAACTGCTGAGGGAGGACACCGTTTTCTGTTCAGCGCTTTGTTTTTTTAAATTATTTTTCTTACGGGGTAGCGTTTCCGGTGAATTCCTGCACTCACTTTCCCGGGTTTAAGCTACCAAAATACGTCCCACTTTCCTTTTTTTTTGTGATGTCTTTGCCTGCTCTATCCTTCTTCCTTCCGTGACGTCAGACGCCGGAAGGCTGCCGACCGGAGCCGTGTTAGATCAAACATCTGCATTACAGTAATTATCCTGAACTTATGCCATTATCGGTTTGTGGTGTTTATATCGGCATAAAATATCTCGAGACTATCAACTATGCATCCAAGTCTCTGAAATCAATTGCCGTAGCTCCGTGACGCTTGCTCGTATCTACATAGAATAAGAAATCCTTTGGTCTTTATTTGTGACCATTTTTTATCAATCCTGTACCCTGGAGATATTAAATAGAAAGAACCATCACTACATAAATTATTCTCTCAATTATTAAGGATCTCATCGTTCCTTTCTACACAGCAGAGCCATCCATACCTTGCTGTGCGTTCTTCCAGTTTTTAAGTGTGGTAATTTCCTGAAGAAGGCGTATGTTACGCTGAAACGCGCGTTGATAATTACTACTGTATTTTGTATTTTTAATTTTATATGATTTATTATTGGATATTATGTATTGTATGTAAAAATGAGATTTTATCTGTTTTGTTTTACCTTTCCTACATACCAAAGTTAGTACAGAACATATAATAAAATACGCTGTACTTTTTAGACATTTGTTCTCTCATGTTTTTTGTTGAGCCCTCCATGGAGCACTGTCATTATTATTCTTAATTGCCTAGGAAATATATAATCTCACTTTGCCTGCCATACGCCCATACGCCCAAGATCGGCTTGAGAACAAAGGATCGCCATGCATATCAACCAGCCTGCCCCAAACTGGTGAATCTCAGGAACGACTCCTGGCAATCAGAATTGATTTCATTTTCCTTCTATATAAATAACCTGCATTGAAAAGAACTCTCAAGTGTCTGTCCCTTCCTATTGAGCTCAGCCGTCATTTTTAACCTTCCCCACTGGGGGTCCCTGACAACTTGCTTCCGAACTGCTCTTCAGCCAACAACACTGGATATAAACCCTCTGGCACCATAGCTCTTCTCCATTGCTTCATCTGATCCTCATGTGACTCATATGGATAACTAGGTAAACATCCTCTAAATCTCTTTCCACCTCTGAATTTCTCTTGTTCAAATGTCTCAGTTTCCCATTCTTCCAAAGCCTCATACTGAGTTAACCTAGGTCTTGGTTCTAGATTATTCATTCAGATTCTCATATTCTGAAGAATTCTCCCATTAAAGGTACCATGTTCTGGGAAAGCTAAAACAATGTCACCTTTTGTATACTCTATCCAATTCTCCAACCATACACAAGTATGATATCCTCTTTCCATCATCATAAATGAAGCAGGCGTCTTTAGTGGTAGAATAGGAATTCCCTTTCTAGTCAACACAGGCTTATCTTTCTTAAAGAAATTCTTAATTTTCTTTATTAGCAACATTTTCCTCTTTTTGCCATACATTCTGGACGAACGATATATGAAAGAGTCTTCCGTAAATCCTCGAACTCTGTTGCCTACACAACTCACACCAGCAATCAAATCAGAATTCAGGATACAATTTCTTTCTCAACCAATCTTAACAAGGCTTCTATCTCAGCAACTAATCAAAGCTCAGGCTTGCTCTGCTCGTTTAACCAATACTAGCGCTGCCTTTTTGTGATGTCAGTATTGCTCCTCACTACTGACCCTCCCTTTACAATCTGTTCCCTTCTCATGCCCGCTGCTTCGACCAATCCCAGCGCGGCTCTCTGTGACATCAGTATAACTCCTGCGACTGACCCTCCCTTCACAAGGTGATACAAAAATGTATTTCTTTACCTTTCCTTAAAAAAAATGTGTTAGTAACAACATAAAAATAGCGCTACTCTGTCTGCTCCACTAGATAAAGAATATATTCAACTTATTCCGAAGTAAACAAGTACTTCTTTTGATTGCGAGTAACACCACTGTTTACCCTTCTTTCAAGCTCGGGGAGTACCTGTTTCTACTTCAGCTCTACCCCTTTTGGGAAATAAGGCTTAGGTCCCTCTGGTAACACCCTTTGCTATCATTCACACTCTGCTTTTACATGATATAGTCCCTAATATAACACTGCCAGCCCTCCGTAGCTTCTCAGTATTATGACAACAGACGAGTAACCTTCTGCATTATGGCTTTTGTCATCACCCGCTTTTCAAAATTTCATTCCCGGGATGCCCAAGTATCCACTGTACCTGTACTTCTAGACAACATAAAACAAGACGCTAACTCTTTTGTTAAACATAAATCAATAATCAACAGTCAATACTTATCACCAAACTAGTCAATAATAACCATAACTCTGCTACCAGAAAACTGGTCCAGCGGTCCACCAACAGATACTCCACTAACTTATACTCACCTGGGCCCATAAAACGCACAGTGGTTAAAACCGCTGGTGTCAGTTTAAGTTTTATCAAAAACATTCACAAACTGTTTAGGATTAGTTTATTTAATGCCTTTTTAACTAACCCTTCACAGATCAACAAGTTTTTTCCTCTCGTCGATGGACCATTAGTTGAACTAGTTGTTGGTGATAATTAACATAAGCTAACTTTTCTATACTTTAAGTAAATCACCACAGACTCAAGAAGTTTTCAAATCTTTATCTAAAATGTTGATGCATGTGAACAGTCTCAATACAGTGCAGTCACCATCATCCATAGGAAAGAAAATTCAATTAACCCCTTCAGCGCTAATGACAAGGGTAACTCGTCATGGAGTTTCCATTGATTTCAATGGAAAGTCAATGGAGCTCCTTGAACACCCTTAGCATCCAAGTGGTTAATAAACACAATGCATTTATCTCTGACTTGTGCAATAACTGATGTCGGAAAGGGAAAGGACAGAGAGAAAAGATCAAACATTTGCAAATAACAGAAAATTATATTTACCAAGGATGGTGTGGAAGACCAACCCCCTGGCCAAAGGGCTGGTGTGGGTCCCCGGAGATGGATTCAGGAGACAAAGACTTCAGGACAGGATAGTTACCCTCTCTAAGATACCGACAATTGTGCCTCACCCCTCTCTGACACTCTCTTCCTCCTCGAGATTCTTCCGCAATCTAACCCAATTAAATTAGGATAGAATTTTTCTGCTTGAGGTTCTGAGATCAGTTCTTCATCACCATCTCACAGCAACAGCATCTCTCCCAGCATTCAGCACCCTCCCATCTCACTGACCGACTAAAGCTATCTTAATTATACCTTTCGTTCTGCATGTTCCACCCCTTAATGTTTCAATATCGTAAAATACAAAATCTGATTGGTCCGGCAAAAGGGGGGTCTTCATCACACCCTGAATATATCACTAAATTCCGTTAAACCATTGTTCGTAAACCCAACCCCTTACTTTTTATTCATACATTTTATTCTCATACACTACATGTTTCAATATTGCAACATTAATAACACTACAATGAATAGAACATTTCACTATTGAACTCTGCACTATCCGTTCTCAGGCTGTAGCACTCGATCCTGGCTCCCTTTCAACTGCTGTGTCATTGACCTTCATGGCTTCACTCAGTGGGCATGCACGGACTTCGCGTCATTCAGCTCATTCAGTTATGCAAGAAAGTCCCAAATATGCACTAATGATAAAAGTAAAAAAACAGATGTTAATTTCTCAAAATAAGTTTGTACTGTATAACACCCACCTCTACTCTATTCCATTGTATTTATTAGACTTATCCCTGCGTTAGCATTAGTGAAATAGCTTGCTTTAATTTCAAGTAAGCAGGTGCCATGCATGCGAGTCTTTAAGCCGCCATGTTAATAGCTTCTGCTCATGCGCCAGAATTTCCCTCCAAGCGTTACCTCTTCATACTACGTAAATGTAGTTGACGCATGCGCAAAAGATTTCCTGTTTAAAGCGTCATTAGTCCTTCTTCAATGTTATCTGCGTTAGTACATCTATACGCAAGCTTCGCTAACCCAAAAGTGTTCATGTAAATGCATATTAGTATTCACAAAACGTTATTAATTACTTGCTAATGAGTTAAACGAGCGGATTGCTCCGAGCAAGTCTCTTCTCTCCGAGCCCTTGCTCCATCACTAGCTCATGTAATACATACTTGGGGTCATCTATGTGTAGGAAATTCTATGGCAGACGAAGTGGTCATATTTGCAGTAGCCAGTTCTAAAATTGCAGCGGTAACTCGCTCAAATGCTTGTGTCACAATTATTTTTTGACTGTGGTGAGTGCTTCTCAAAGTGACACCCCTTTACTGCAGGGTTTTCCTTCCAACTATTCCTATCATTTAAATGACCTGAATATTCTTTTCGTAACTATTACTGGCATTGGTGATAATTTGATTCCAAACATGGACCGTGGACATGACTTAATTGTACCCACACATGAAGGAATAGCTTTGGCGTATGCTGATGTAGTTATCACCATTTCGCTCTTACAGCAACGCTATTGGTAACTAGGTTTATACCAACCAACCAGATAACTCATGCAAATAATGGCCTGCATCTCATCCGTCTGCTTCTGCAGTTGCTCTTCCAGTTTCCGGCTGGCTTTAAAAGGCTGAAGATCTGGTACGAGAAAAGGTGGCAATCAAAAAGGAATTCCGCCCATCGTACTGTGCTCCTGTTCCAGTACTTTGCCTTCAGGGTACACAAACTGTGATTTTGTCACCTCTCCCTGGATATAAAAATGACAGTTTTGTCTCCATTGAACATGTCAAACTACACCATGTGTCTGATACTTCATAGTATGCCATGGAATAGCAGTTAATTCCCACAAGACTTTTCTTTGCAGCCTGTGAGCACCACCGATGCCGATTCTCCGTGGCTTTGGGAAAGAGAGGATGAGTCCTCTCCTGACAATTTTCCTGACACTGTACCTGTTTTTAAACTTACGTCTTCTACAATTAATGTAGTTTATAATGATCCACCGTTGGCGAGTCCATCCGGGTGGGTCTTTTTGAGTCCTGCTGCTAAGTCCCACCCTCCTGTGTTTCAGATAAGTACCTACGGGTACTATATGGATCAAGATAATTTTTCTTCTGACAGTTCTTCCGTTTTGAACATGCCTCCACCATGGATTTGTGTTTTTATTTCATGGTTAAAATGCACTTATCTAGTATCTCTCTGTATATATATCTTTGGATGATACTCTCCTTGGTTTTCTTTTCCTTGTGGATTAGATTTGTGACTCTTTTTTGTCCTTCTGATCAATGGGCATTATCTTCCAAAACTTTCTGCTACAGAACTGCTCGACAGGGTGTTGACCCCCCTCCATTCTTGATCGCATAAAACAGACTTGTCCGTAGTTAAAATTTCAGCCATTCCAGTGACTGATGGAATTGTTAGGGATAAAGTTCCTTTCAACATATTTGGTCCGACGGAGATCCTGCAGATACCATATGTGGTCAAAGTTTCTATAGATGATGTGATAGTACCTGGGTAACATTCAGATGATTGGGATGTTGACACTGTAAATTCTATGCTTTCAGAATTAGAATATTATACTGTTTTTGAATCAGGAAGATTTATAACTAACTATGCTGATATGTTCTGCGATCATCAATATGGACACAATTTCCTACATAGAACTGGTAGACAGCGTCCCCATTTTAACGATACCCAATAGAAACAGTGTCCAACTCCCCCAAAAAACAAAAAGACAAATATATTTATTTCACGGGATATGACGCTTCAGACCCCATGTCATAATATTTCAAACTAACTCCAACACCACCAAAGAAATATATGCTTACTCAAAATTAAGCTTATATATACACTAACTTGTTTGTTAATCAATTGGCCCTTCAAGGTTATAATTACTTGAAGGACACTATTGATCTGACATCGATTTGGGGTACGAAGTCCTGGCAGGTTCAAGGCACAGAGACATTGTTACGAGTCGGCATAATTCCCTCACAAATGATTATTCTGAAAGAAACAATTCAGCAGACTACTTGTTAAGGACTAGCAAAAATTAAAGAAATGAATGCCCTGACCATTCCCTCGGTTCCCATTTTGACAATTGCATGAATCTGGCTAGTTACATGGAAGAACAATTAAATAGCATGGTGCAGAACGGTACATTTAATTCTTCTTTTTTGAGTCCTGGCGGGTGGTTATTATGGTGAGTAGACATAAATGGTTTTCATGCTCAATTTCTTAATTCCACACCTGGGTTCAAATCTCAGTAGACCTGAACGCCCGATACCCTCAGTTAACACATTCTGGTACCATTACCACCTATTCAGTGAGAACGTCATGTCAACTACATTTGGAACATTCCACACTGTCTACAGTAAAGCAACATCTTTCTCTCCTGTCTGAGGACATGAATTTATATGATTTCCTTTTAGGCCTAAAAACCCCACTTTCTAAAAGATTTATATATGCTACTTATTATGAGATTTGGAATCTATCCCAAATGGAAGCTGTTGCACTTTTGAGACAAATAGATCAAAATAATTTGGACAAAGTGCCAGCTGTTGTCGATAATAGTATCAATACGCTGTCATCTTCTATTTACAACCAAAACAACATTGTGTCGTCTGTTATTGATGTTGTGCAGAGTGACATATCAACATTGTATCATGGGCAAAGTCAGCTTAGATTTATTGTGCAGATTCGCTGGAGCTTCAAACACTTAAAATGGACATGTTCCCTGGCATTACTTGAATTGTACTGAATTGTTTTCACCTTTTAATTTAACACGTAAACAACAATTGATGACCATGAAAGACGTGACCTATACAATGCTGCATTTAGAAAATTTAAAACTGCACCCATTCACTATAGCTGAAACGCCTTTGGCAGTATGGTTAATACATGGAGGTATTTCACTACTATTTCACCATTTCAATTCACAGCTTGCATGAAAATTTTTCCCGTTGGTAGATACGAACCCCTAGTTAGCAGTTACATACATGAAGGATGGTCACTCCCCATTGCTTATTGTTGTGAACGTAGTGACAGGTACGTTTTTATCACTGGTGAAGAATGTGACTCCACTGCTGGACATTCCTTGTTTGTGAACACGTAAAATTCTCAGTGCGTGCTACCCTTCAGTTCCAAATTGAGCTTGTTATTTAAAAGGAGTACCGGTTCTTGCAATTCTCCCCTTCATTAAGGTGCTCTCTAACGGGAGTTATCTCATGCTTAATGATCAAGACTATTGCGGAATGTGTGCTGGATACCCGTATATTTTGTCCGTTTCCCCGTTAGTCAATTGTTGCAACAAAGTCTTGTTTCCTCCTCCGCATGATACTGTAGATAGCTCACGATGGCCTTCCATTCCAACTTTGAAGGCAGACTTCAACAAACTAAACAGACTCAAAGCGTTATTGTTTCAGCAAGAAGTAGCTCTTACATCAACTCGTGACACCTCGAGATGCAGGTGGCTAAATTTCTAGTGAAATACAGTCATTGTTAAACACTATCCTTCTCCTTCGTTTCGGAGAATTAGTACATTAAGGGCCAGATGTAGGTAGCCAAATACCGGTCGGTAATGGCCGAATTCGGCCGTTACCGACCGGTATTTGGCTTTCGACATGTAGGGGGATTGCAACAGGGCATTTCGGTAATTTTACCGATTCGGTAAATATACCAGTCGGTAAATTTACCGACCGGTATTTTTACAGAATCGGTAAAATTGAGATGTAGGTGGGACTCTTCGGAGTCCCACAAGCCCTACAAATTTGGTATTTTACCATCAAATTCAATTTGATGGTAAAATACCGATTCAGGTGTGCATGCACATGTGTGCATGCACACCTGTGCCATATGACAGGGGCAGGTATGCCTGCCACATGGCCCCCGAACCTTTTTTGGGGGTGCTAGAGGGTGTCAAAGTGACACCCCCTGCACCCTTGTCAAAATCGGTATTTACCGATTCGGTAAATACCGACCGGTAATGCCCCATTCATTCCTATGGGCTTCAAATACAGATATTTACCGATTCGGTAAATGGAACATCTGGATGTTCCTACATACCCCCCTTCTTATTTACCGATTCTTAATTACCGAATCGGTAAAATTCGGTAATTAAGAATCGGTAAATAAGTTCTACCTACATCTGGCCCCTAATCTTTAATGCTCTAGTATGGCTGGCCTTGCCCACTTTTTTAAGGTGATAAACTCCAGCCTTGTAAGTTCTTTTCAGACCATCTCTAGTGTATTTAGAGGATTCCCTTGCTGTAATTCCTCATTTGCGGCATTCTCATCCTCTTTCTGTTTCCTCACAATGGATGCTCCTTTTGTGGGCACTCTGGAACTGGCATCGCTCTAACATTACGATGAGAGCATGAATCAAATCTTTGGAATGCTTTTACTACAAGAACTGGATTGGTCATTGACATTTAGACCTGCCTGGTTTGCCTGCGTGCAACCCGTGCGCCACTGCATCTGGTGTCCCTTCAAATGGGCACTGGATATATGTCTAGCTTCGCAGACACCCACTGCCTTGGACTTTGGACTGCTGATGAGTACCTTAGTGACTCATTTTCAGAACTGTCCTTTGGGCTTGCAACTTCTACACAATGCAAGGTTTGACCCTTTGGCCTACGAGGAACCGTGTGCCTTGGCGCATGGCTCACAAGACACAGACACTGTTACCACAGGTGCAGGTTGCTCGGTAACTATCTCAGCATCAGCTGAGACAGGAGAGCATGTTTGTTCTTTGGAGCTCGTGACTTAGGCTGGGGACCAATCCTTATGTGCGGAGTTGGATTCCTTAATGGAGTCTTAGGCCTACAAAATGGCGAGTAACATTATGGATTCTTCCGAATCACTCTGATTTGATAATTATTTCCAAATTGACATTTTCATTTCTTTTTCAGTTTATAGTCATTCATTTTTCTGGAGCATGGCTTTCAGTGTTCTTACTTTCTGCTTACATTTATCATATCTAGTATCTTTGTAAGTGCAAGTATCCTGACCAAAGGGAGGGTGTCGTGTGTTTCCTGCATGTCGTGAGTTTTCTCTATGGTAACCTAACTGTGCGCATTGTAGGCATCATTTTCCTTTGCGCATGGTATTATATAAGCACATTTTGCTTTTGTGCCATATTGTACATTCACCAAGAACCTGCATATGTTTTCATGTTCTGTTTTTTGGGGGAATTTAGTCTGAATACCATAGACAGGGTCAAACAACAATTTCCCTTGTTATTGTTTCTGCCCAGGCACTAGCCCCTAGACATAACACATTAATGCAGCTGTTGTTTATGTGCACAGATATCTTGTCATATAGATGACAAGAAACAAGACACATGAAACAAATGTCCTGAGAGAAAAGCACTGCGTCTGCTGAGATGAAGAGCGTTCATCTGTGTATGCTAAGGTACGGGTCTGCCAGCAATCTCAGAGATCTTTGACATAAAGTAAGTTAGCTTCAGTAGCAAGGGAGGGTTAGGTTCTCCTGTCCTATAAAATGACAGGGCTTTTCATGGTCCATGGACTACTAGCTCTACAAACAGTATTTTTACTATGCATTTATTTACTACTTGTGGCATTAGATACTGCATTTCAGAGCAGGATAGTTTAAATAAATATTATAAACTTCCTTTGTATCTCCTGGTTATCTCATTTGGAAGAATACGAGCGAGAGAGCGAAAGGGTGTGTCCTGTTACCACAATAACGGAGAGGGTCTAGCGTGTTATGTTATGGGGTGCCAATTCACTTGTTTCTTTGGTAAGGTTAGTGAGGCACTATAGCTATATAGCTATTCGGATTCGGACTCATCGATACTGAGGTGTTATGGTGACTCTGTTCTTACATACTCAGGTTTTGTGGCTCTAAGCATAGTTAATTTCTAAGAGCAGAATCCCTGCAACAAAATAAACAGGTTAAATTAGAAATAGCAAAAGGGGTGCTTTTGAGTGCATAAGGACTGGTTGCCTATAAGTTCTAGGTCTGGCTAAGGTAAGCCACTGGAGTACTAGTTGTGAATGGATCATCAGACAAGATTCAAGGGGAGATTCAGGGGGAGACCAGTTACTGCCCCAACTCCTCTCAAGTGCTAATGTTCAAAAGGGGAATATTTGAGTTAATCTAGTGCCTCAACTAGGTTCTCCAGGAATACCACATTTTACATGTTTGAATCTGAAACGTGTCCTATCACAGTCAGGATTCTGACTTGGCAACTGGAATAGGGAAAGTGGGAAGAGTATCCGGGTTTAAATGTGACCTCAAATGATTAGAAAAGTCCGGACTCAGCAATCATGTAGCAGTATGAGTGTCCTGAGGCCAAAGGAAACCCTAAGACCTACGGTGGAGTGGAACAAACAAGGTGTTCTACTCAAACTAGAAAAGGAAAATGTTAGTATCCTATAGAATCAAGCATGGTCACGGTGGTCCAGCCTCACCTCTTTGTTTAGATCACTGGAGTTAGAGAGTGTGCTCTTCAGCCATTTCCTGTACTATCTTCTCTTGCACCATAGCACACATTAACAATGTTACGACAGTTATGTCATCAGTGATGTCCTTGGTACTCACATGAGCAGCACACAACAGGTGGTGTGAATTTAAGTTTGTACAGCACTATAATTATATCATCAATTTAGTATGAGAGAAAGCGAGTGTGTGTGTGTATATATAGAATGTAATATGTTATTGCTAAGCTTCGAGTGGGTCATGCTTTATTAATAAATGTCTGAATGTGTGTTTATTATTACATTTCCTCCAAATATCATGTTTTGTTGGTAGAGTGTACTTTCATTTGTAAGGTATATGTATATATGTATATCAAAACAAAAGGTATGAGGCCCAGTTCTGGTGACATGGCATTTAATCCAACTCATAGCAGCACAATAGGTTTCCATTCCCTTACGCGTTTCGGTGTTAGCCTTGCTCACAGATGGAATCAATAACGTTGCAAAGTGCGTACATGCATGCTTAAAAGCTTTTGGTCACATGACTTGTATTAAAAATACATTTCCCATAATGCAGTGTAAAAGTCTTGGTAAAATACAATTAAGGAAGTCCTTGTTTTTGTCTTCGTTATTATTTCTTATATTTTTTACCTGCTATGATGTTGGTGTGGAATTTTTGACAAATCCAGTCATGTGAGTTGATGTTTTTGCATAGTGCTCTGATACTATGATTGCCTTGGGAAAAGTCAGTCCTCCAGAAAGATAAGAGCAGGATATCCTCCTCCCTGAATCCCTTCCTTGAAATCATATTTTTGATCCAGTGGCATCTCCCATTGTGGTCCTGTGAAAGCAAGTGGGTCATGCTCCCGATTAACATCCAGCAAATTCCTCCGAGCACAGGAGCCCCCGACCCTACAGGGCGGCCTCAAATTGATGGGCACAGAGCAGCCATCGAGTCACAATCAAAACAAAATGTATGAGGCCCAGCTCTGGCGACCTGGCATTTAATCTAACACAGTGAATTAACCATTCTTTGGATGGTGACTCTGCCACAGTGAAAGCTTATGTCAAATTTTTTCAATACACAGAATTGTATATTTTGCTCCTCATTGTGCCATTGTTATCTGCGTGTTAGTCATATAATATGCAGAGGACAGGGATGCACTTTTGATATATCGCCAAGGCACATAACCTGAACGTAATGATTGAAGTGTCTAGCTCAACAACAACATTTTAAGACACCCTAGTGGTGGTGATTTCACATGTGACCAAGGCTACTGGGCAGTTGAAAAGCGTTATGTGAATAAACTGTTTTCTGCAACAATTTGGTGTGGACTTTGCTGTAGCCTGGGAGTGCGCCTACTGAACTTTGTGGAATTATTTACAGCCGTATGCACTGCCGGTATGCGCGCCACTTCTCTTGGGTCCGGGAGTTCCAGAATGAGCAACGAGTAGTGGATATGGATATATATATATATATATATATATATATATATATATATATATATATATATATATATCGATGCTCCAACAACCCCTCTCCCAGCCGAGAAAGAGGTAGAAAAGCAGCACTCGCGGGGTGGGTTTCAGAGTTTCTTTATTTCTTTAGTGCAGACGCGTTTCGGGCAAAGCCCTTTGTCAATGTAATTACAAAACGCTAACAGGAAGACATTATATGCAGTGCGTCGCTACTGATGGAAACTGAAAATGGTCTACCCGACTCAGAACCGCGGGCGCCATATTGGAATGTGCAATGTAACATTGTTACCGTGATCAAAGGGCGACAGATTACCTTTTCTCAGTATCATTCATTTGGTTATTAAGCTGTGGATCAGCATGCATTCAACGTTCAATTAATGATTATTGTGACCAAAAATATGTATATGAGCTAAAGCAGGTACATTTTAGATATGCTAAAATTTACATGTAAATTCCAATCGTCTTTATCCTCTTATTTACTGTACATGGTTACTCATTTTGTCACAGAAAATAAATACAAATGCCCACTCGATCAAACATTCCATTATTATCTTGCCGTGGATCGGCTTAGGCGGCTCCTATTGCTAGAAACCGCTAATAATGACCAGGGGAAACCCCCAGGTCAACACAGATTCCATCAGATTAGAGTGAGACAGCAAGCTGTTGACTGATGCAGTTTATTTGCCCAGATGGATGGCTAATTCCTCGCCACTATTCAGACCATTTGGAATTTTGGTCTGTAGGTCAATAATAAAACGAGACTCCAGACGTCTTAGCTTTAAAAGTCTGTTCCCACCCCTTTCCCTCTCTGGAATTTGGTCAACCCCAAAGTATTGTAACAGGTCTCTGTTGCTGCGATGTTTGATGGCAAAGTGTTTGGCAACAGGAGAAGTCAGATCCTTATTGGCTATCGCCCTCATATGTTCTAGGATTCTTAACTTCACGCTTTTTATAGTGCTCCCTATATACTTAAGGTTGCAGGGGCATACTAGACAATACACCACATACGGTGTCTGACATGTGATGAAGGACCCAATGTTTTTCTTCCTTGTGACCCCAGGGATTTCGTAGCCCAAGACCCTTTTGCTGTAAGCACAGGCCTTACATTTGCCACAAGGATAGAATCCTTTCATTTCAGCCAGAGTGTTCGTCCTAGCAACGGGAGTCTCTAGGTGGCTGTGTACCAGTAAGTCCTTGAGTGGGATGTCTACCCCAATTATGGGGTCAGTCTTTAAGATATGCCAGCTGTGGCGTAAGATTCCCTTGAGTTGATTGGAATTGTTGCTATAGGATGTTATTAAGCGGAATTTGCCCTCATCCGTTTTGTTGGAGTTTATTTTGTCTTTCAGTAGTTCGGCTCTGTCTATCCCGAACACTCAGGTTCAAACAAAGAGGTTACAACCAGGCTCTCCTGACCGAAACTCTTAAAAGAGTGTCCGGGATAGACTCAAGGGAATCTTACGCCACAGCTGGCATATCTTAAAGACTGACCCCATAATTGGGGTAGACATCCCCAATAACCCACTTGTAACCTTCAGAAAAACGAAGTCCATCAAGGACTTACTGGTACACAGCCACCTAGAGACTCCCGTTGCTAGGACGAACACTCTGGCTGAAATGAAAGGATTCTATCCTTGTGGCAAATGTAAGGCCTGTGCTTACAGCAAAAGGGTCTTGGGCTACGAAATCCCTGGGGTCACAAGGAAGAAAAACATTGGGTCCTTCATCACATGTCAGACACCGTATGTGGTGTATTGTCTAGTATGCCCCTGCAACCTTAAGTATATAGGGAGCACTATAAAAAGCGTGAAGTTAAGAATCCTAGAACATATGAGGGCGATAGCCAATAAGGATCTGACTTCTCCTGTTGCCAAACACTTTGCCATCAAACATCGCAGCAACAGAGACCTGTTACAATACTTTGGGGTTGACCAAATTCCAGAGAGTGAAAGGGGTGGGAACAGACTTTTAAAGCTAAGACGTCTGGAGTCTCGTTTTATTATTGACCTACAGACCAAAATTCCAAATGGTCTGAATAGTGGCGAGGAATTAGCCATCCATCTGGGCAAATAAACTGCATCAGTCAACAGCTTGCTGTCTCACTCTAATCTGATGGAATCTGTGTTGACCTGGGGGTTTCCCCTGGTCATTATTAGCGGTTTCTAGCAATAGGAGCCGCCTAAGCCGATCCACGGCAAGATAATAATGGAATGTTTGATCGAGTGGGCATTTGTATTTATTTTCTGTGACAAAATGAGTAACCATGTACAGTAAATAAGAGGATAAAGACGATTGGAATTTACATGTAAATTTTAGCATATCTAAAATGTACCTGCTTTAGCTCATATACATATTTTTGGTCACAATAATCATTAATTGAACGTTGAATGCATGCTGATCCACAGCTTAATAACCAAATGAATGATACTGAGAAAAGGTAATCTGTCGCCCTTTGATCACGGTAACAATGTTACATTGCACATTCCAATATGGCGCCCGCGGTTCTGAGTCGGGTAGTCCATTTTCAGTTTCCATCAGTAGCGACGCACTGCATATAATGTCTTCCTGTTAGCGTTTTGTAATTACATTGACAAAGGGCTTTGCCCGAAACGCGTCTGCACTAAAGAAATAAAGAAACTCTGAAACCCACCCCGCGAGTGCTGCTTTTCTACCTCTTTCTCGGCTGGGAGAGGGGTTGTTGGAGCATCGATATTTCACGGTGCGTCGACCGTGCAGCGGCACCCACCGCTTGAGCCCCGTTTTTCGGCGCAATTGGAGCGTATATATATATATATATGTATATATGTATGTATATATATATATATACATACATATATATATATGTCAAGATCTCCTCCTGAAAGAAGGAAGCAGAGGCCAAGTAGGGGACGTCAGGAGCAGCTTTAATGAAGTCCAACTCAAAATTACGGCGGATGCATTTCGGCATTGTAGCCTCGTCAGCGCCTGGAGTTGAATGAAAGGGGTGTGGGCGAAAGAAGGTAAAAACAATGTCCTGCCGCACACCGATTGGGTCGCATCTGGCTCCGCCTCCACAGTAGTTCATCAAACACACCTGAAGATTCGGGGAAGCTGCAGAGACTGCAGATCCCAGAATGCAGTTCTTCATAGAGGTGAGTAGTGCGGGGGGAAGAGTCCGGTGCAAGTGCGGGATTCAGGGCTGTTTGCTGTCGCTTCCACAGGTGTCCCACTTCAAGGAAGGCGCTCCCTCGGGTCAATATATATATATATATATATATATATATATATATATATATATACACACACACAACGCCAAAGTTATAGCCAAGTCAAAAAATGCTTTTCTTATGGAAACTAGGACTTAACAATAACTACCTACTGGCAAATGCCAGTAGGTAATATATATATATATATAGTTGTCAAGAGGTGTGCATGTAGAATTGTAGTTACGTTCTTGATTTGTACCATATGTATTTGTTCATCAAAGCATTCTATGTGGAATGTTATGGCTAGAATGTAGCAATCAGTTGGAGCTGAGCCATTGGACAAGAAGGAGGTCTATTCACCAGGGCTGCAGTAAAGTATGTTACACCCTCTGTTTTTTGTACTCATACTTTACAATATCTATTTATATATGGGATAAAGTACCCCTGCTGTACATTATAAGGATATTGAAAGTCACTGAGACGTTTTGTGACCATATAAAGAATGAGGCCAAAGGCTGAGTTTGTTTATAAGGTCATGAAACTTCAACCATGCCACACTGTATTCTTCCCCTTCTTCTTGTGAATATTTCCATAGAGAAGAGAAAGACTGCTTAGCCCTTTAACTGTTGAGGCTTCCCCCCACATGCCATGCGGAACTTTTTTAATGCTTGGAGGGAATTCATGCTTAAGCCTTTATAACTTTTTCCACAAGAGGTATCCAGGCCAAATTTTCATCCTTTTTACCTATATGTTGGGGATTCTAAAGTTACCCAGGCTTTGTGGATTCTTCAGGAGGGAACCGAGAAAATAGGCAGTTAATAGCAATTTAATTTTTGGGGGTGGAGGAGAATTGATGTGCAAGGAAGTGTATATTTTGTATACTCCACAAAAGGTATCCAGTTCAAGTTTGCATCCTTTTTTCCCCCCTCATGTTGGTTAGTCTAAAGGTACCCAGGTTTAGAGGACTCCCTAGGAAAGGACAAAGAAAGTAGGCAATTAATAGCAATTGTTTTTGTGTGATGGGGAAGTGTATATTTTTTTTTCTAAGAAAGTTGGAAAAATATATATTTTATTGCCACAGTGTTAGCATTTTTCTGAGTGGTAACCCGCTTTTCCTATTTTAATTTTTTTGTAATTTCTACCTGCTTCCGGTTTGTGGTAGAAACAGGTGTGAAACTGACAGGTAAACCCAGAAAACTTTACACTTCTGGAAATAAGAGAACATTTAAAATTAAACATGCAGTCAATTTTGTAGCTCACTCATTGACTAGAAATAGATTGTTGAATCAAAAAAGCAATGACAATAGGGAAAATAGAAATAGGTGATCATGTTTTTTCCTGCAATTTTTCCCCAATGTCTGATTTTCAAAAATATATCGAGTCACATTCTTCTGACCGTTTTGGTCGCTGGAACATGTAGGTGTGTATATATATATTTTTTTTTTTTTGCAGAGTTTTATATAGCCCGAACTAGAACCGAACCGAATCAGTTATCAGAGCGCTTTACATAGCACCAGTTACATGAGGGGACACTTTCATTTTTTTTTATTTTTAGGCACGGGGAGATTAAGTGATTTGCCCAGAATCACAGGGGGTTTTTGGCGTCGTTACCGAGACTCGAACCCAGATCCCCAGGTCCGAGGTCGAGCGCCTTAGCCGTTAGGCCAACCCCTATATATATACACATATATATATATACACATATACGTATATAGTAAAAGATAATGAATGGAAAATGAGGTGAAGAAAAACCATGAATTTTCGAAATGTGCCCAAGATAAGGAGTTTATCGATTATTTGCATAACTCTGAATTAAGGTTACCATACTACATGTGATTCGGAGGGCATTTTTCAAAATGTGTTCTTTCTTGGACATTGGCTTACACATGCAGGGTAATTCAATTGGTAATTACAAATGTTTCCTACCACACTCAGACAGTTCTGAAAACAAGACACCCAAGGGAATCCAGTTAAGTGTGGGTGTAACATGAACAAACCCACTAAGTTTTCTTACCCAGAATGCTGTGCAAATGTCAAACTTTGGCTAAAATTACGCATTTCCCTCATATTTCTGTAAGGGAAAGCTCCAGTGGAAAGCCACAAAATTCTTACCATTTGAGGTTCCCACAGTTCTATTAAAACAATGGTACCCCACTTGCATGGCTAGACTTGAACCAAGATTTTCTAAGTAGCAGGTTAATGATACTTTCAATACAATAATACTTTTAAAAATATGGTGTGTACTGGTTTTATAGAAGCATACAAATGACTTTGCAGTAGAGAAAATGGGCTCCTGTTGTCATGTAGTTCTAATAAACCTATATAGGATCTGCACGTTTAGACAACATACACTGCAGGATTGGTTTCCTGACTGATTCCAGACACCCCCACCAAGTATGTAGCCTGTATACCAGCTATCTCACAGTGCCACTATATACTCCTCTTACCAAGGAGAGAATAGTTCTTGGCAACTATCAAACATGACAACTCTGTCCCATCAGGGATCGTGGAAACAGTACCGTACTTTTCGCTCAGTCTCTCGTGCTCACTTCATCTCAGAGGACGACACAGAACAAACGGGAATGTTTTTCAATAAGTATTTTTTGAACCAGCGTCATTCTAATGTAAAAAAAAGTGTGCTGAAACAATCATAAGACAGAAAGAGATATAAATAATTTTGTAAGCACCAATAGAGTTAAAGGATGGTAGATTCCTACCATAGTGCTAAAACAATGAATACATGTAAGTATAAAAATACATGACAGTAATAATGCGTACTCCTACGATGCTACCCTAACTAGATGTACCTTAGGTTACCTAGCATGGATGTAGGTGTAGAGCCAAGAATCTCCCTAGGATAAAACCAACCCCATTGACTGAATTGAGAGACTGTGGGACCCTGTCTTGGTCTCGAGATGGACACCCCGCGAGGGATGCTAGACCACTGCGAGCTGGAGTGTCTGCGTGCAAGAACCTCAACGTTTCACGTCAGTGTGTCAGCATGGAAGTCCTTTTTATTTTCTCCCAGACTCAGCAGAGATATGGTGTTTTTGTATACCCAAAGCGGTTCCCTCAGGGGATATATCAAGCTGTGTCATGTCGGACTGGGATGACGGAAGCAATGACCCTTATACATAGTTATTATGCAGGAGATGGTAGTCTTGCTGAGATTCTTAGAATCCTCATGCATAATGAATAAGGCTAGTTTTCGGAGAAAACCCCATGTCATTTAGGCATTACCGTAACCAGGTAAAAGGTCAGTCCTAAGAACCGTTATGTAGTGTAATGGCAGGGAAAATGTAGGTGAAAGGTGCATTCACTACCTGATCCTGTATTGGGGTACCTGTATGAAACATAACTCCCACTCCTCATCTGACTGGATGATATGCTAAAAGTAAGGTCTATAAATGTATTTCTAAAAACCTACGCAGATAACTAACAAGTTCATTAAAATGAGAAAAAAAAGGTGTAATAACTGCTAAAATTCTAGCACAAGCCTTAAAAGTCTATTAAAATATGCTTGTATATATGGTCCGAACAACTATGAGTTTTTGAAAGCCCTGCAATTCAGCAAGGAAAGACAAAAACGATTTTACATTTCCAAGTTTTGGTTGTTTAGGAAAAGGCCAAATTTTTCCCAGCACACGATGAGCCAAATTGTTTATGTGTTCTGTGTGGGAGACGCAACATCACTGCTACTTGCCAACACAGACGAGGATCCCGGCAACACCTCACAGATCAGGTCAGTTAGCACAAATAATCTTCTGCAGTGTCCACCGCAGATGCTGGAGAAACCTGTATTGTATCCATACTTTGAGTGCCTGTAGAAGAGCCAATTTCTGTTCCAACAGGAGCTTAAGCATCCTGTGGTGGATCTAAGAATGCCAACTTCAACATTGGAATACGCTGAGGACACAGCAGTACGTGAGCCTTTAACAGGTCCAGTTAAGCATCCACGTCAGGTGACGCAACCGATGGAAGTGTTAGACAGAGATCCAACACGCATTCTTGTCTGCAGAATAGGCAAAATGATAGGAACCAAGACTCGCTCAGTTCCCGAAGGCGAGGTGTGCCCAGATGGAGTACCATGCAATCAAGGTATTTGCGCTCCAGGAGCATTTTTTACATCTCCTTGGTGACTGGGGAGACCATCGCGTACAATCAGTATTCCTGCTATTAAAAACAAGATCAGAGGAAGTCCTCCAAAAATTCTTCAGCATACGGAGTGTATGAAGGCTGGAATCACTCTGAAGACTGTCTGAAAGGTGCTTAACAGTCTAGAACCTATGGTCTTAAATAGGTGCACTATACCCTTTGTATCAGACATGTTAAAGATATGTTGTACCATTTTTGTGCAATGGAAAGGGCCGTTTGTTCGTAAAAGTGCATGTATCTCAGCTAAGGACCTTCTGACCAGGAGAAAAGTCCCTTGGGTGGAGGTTAAGGGCACAGTTTTCTGTAGAAGCATGGCTTTCATTCGGCTCAGAGTATCAAACCGCATAAAGAAAACATTCAACAAAGAACATAACAGTGCATGCCTGAATGTGTGGGTCGGTGGAAACAATACTTGCATACAGCTAGTAACCCTGCAGCCTACAGTGACAAGATATACGATGCTCGGAAGCATTCTACAACAACCATGATCATTCAGCATCAAGTAACTCCCATTCGAAAGCAGCTTGAATACCGGATTAATCACGGCAGCGGGTGAACCCTTCAAATGACAGGACAAGTTTGCAACTGAACCGTTACAGACCCCTTGAAGCATGATATCCTGCAGATGAGCGATCCCCTCAAGTAGTTTTCGCAGTCTGTAGCACTTAGAAACACTTCCATGTCCCCACTCCTACATCGAAATATATAAGGCAAATCCCAGGATTCCTTGATGAATTCCTTACCCATTTCTTCATATCTGCCTGCCTGTTGTTGTTCTAGGCAATACTGAAACTGGAAAGTTGTGAACGGTAATGTTATATGGCCATGAATTAACCATTCTATGGATGGTGACTCTGCCACAGTGAAGGGTAATTTGTCTACTTTTTTCAATACACAGAATTGTATATTTTTCTCCTCATTGTGCCATTATCTGCTTGTTAATCATATTATATGCAGAGGACAGGGACGTACTGTTGATAATTTCCCAAGGCACATAACCTGAACGTAATGATTGAAGTGTCTAGCTCAACAACATACTAGAACGTAGCTGAGACTGTCCGCGCTGTAATATGGACAAATCCTGTTCTAGTAAATCTATAGCTGCAGAAACAATGCTGCCTAGTGAATAAATCCTGGATTTCAGAGTGGTCATACCATGTTCAACAACCCCCAAGGCCTTTTCTAGGTTAATCCTGTCAATTTCACGAGGTCTCTCTGCAGCTAAACAGAGTATAAGAAATGTTTCTGACATGGCTTTCTGGAACTTAGTAAAAAATCCCTTTGATCCATGTCTTCTGACAGTAAGGATAAGTGCTGTTTCACATTTTACTTTTTTTTTTTTACCTGGGACAGTGTTGAGGTTTTTAGCCAATCAAGGCATAACTTCCCAACACTGTATGAAGTCACTTCCCCCGGATGTTCTCGTTGTACATAGTGCTGGTCTGGCCTATGGATACTAAACCCTTTGGTGGTACCCCTGAATCTTAACTGACATCTACATGTGTCTGTAGGCCAAACTATCTAAACGATTCTTTCCAATCGGGATCTGATGGATTGTATGTTACTGTGTGGATGATGTCATCAGCCATATCCCCACCCTGTGTTGTATAATTTTGCCACCCCTGAAAGTATGTAGGTGAGGGAATCCGAGGTGTGTTCAAGTCTTTGTTCTTGACTAGTCCAAACAAGAAGTCTTGCACAGTGTTGTTCAGAAAGATAACTTGCTGTGGAATGAGGCATTCTCTAAATAGTGCCTCTGAGACCCTGAACTTGCCATTGCTTTGAACCCCAGACTGATTTTATGTCTATAGTGTCCTTCCATAAGTCGAAACCCTGTTCAGACAGTTGGTTAATAAAGGATGCAGAGTAAATCTGTTTGGTGTTTGTTAGCATATTTTTCCGTGCAGTTGTAGGTGCAACCTTATAGTAATATGAGGTTGGGTCTGAAGTATTAAACCCTGAAAAATAGGAAAACGTCTGTGCAAATGTTCGTGAACTACCTTTTGGTGGTGTTGGGCAATGTTCCCATTGGTGGTATGTAAAAACATTACGTGGCATACTGGATTTATGTAAATAGTGATGACCATAATGTTGGTAGCAGTACGTACTGTCAAAATCAGTTGTGTCCTCTAACATTTCAACACTTGAAAATACAGAGGATTGTTCTAAATCAGACAAAATGTTATGTACAGTTTCATAATCCCAATCATCAGAAAATATACTGGAGGTAATGATACCATTTAGCCTCTTCCGTGCGTCGGACGGCCCCGGCCGTCTGACGTCACGGTGGGCTTGTGCGGCGGACGGCCAGGGGCCGTCCAATTTGCGCATGCCTGGAATTTGCCTGCACAGCGGGGAAATGTACGCCACATGGAAGCGGTTAGAGAAATCTTAAATAGATAAGGTATTTTCAAAAGTTCAGTGGGACCAAATACATCATAATCTCATAATCAACGTGCCCCCACACTATACCATCAGGAATTGGAACAGCAGTAATGTTCACAAAGGTCAGGTCTCTTTGTTCACGATGAGATGACATATGAGGTTAAGTTCATACTTGAAACTGCAGAGCATTCTGGGAGATAGTTTCCATTCATGAGCAAGCAAAAGACAGTCACTAGGTCAATCCGGAGCAGAAAAAACAGTATTCCAGTTATCATACAGAGTTGTAGCCATGGTGAGACTAGGTAAGTCTTTTTCAGAAAAATGTAGAAATCATGAAGTTGTTATTTACGAGAAACTGGAGCTGACGTTGAATCAGGTTTACTGGGATCAAGAGAGAAGGTATCAAAGCCGATGAATTAGCCAGATGCAGTTTGATCTATCTTTGGTAGCTCATCAGGTTCCTTTGAACTTTTAAAGGCATATTGATGTAGCTATTGGTGTTCGGTCGAATTGATATTTGTGTTTCATTTGAGTTTTGATGTTCAATTTGAACAGGGACGAGTTCCATTTCATTTTCGGAAGGTCCATTACTTTGTATTGGTGACTCTTCAAATGCTATGAGTCTTTCTGTCTGAACCTCCTGTATGGTATCGAGAGGAGAGCGGCGGCTACTCAGGAGCCCACGAGGCCTACTATTCAGTATCGGCCACATAGTATGGTTTTATCTGATCAATGGAGACAAATCTCTTTTCTTTCTTGCCGGCAAGGGGCGGAAGAAGTACTGTTCTTGTTCCTTCGACAGCCAAAAAAGGGGCAGGCTTTCTGTATGATGGCCCAAAGTCTTTCTTGTCCACAATCTTTTCTCTGACAAGATCCTTGACTTTTCGGATCCAGGCAGGTCTTGCTGTGACTGATTTGACTTCCTCAGTAGCGGTGCGTTTTATGTTCATGTTGTTTTTTAGTGCCTGAAATTCATTGAGATCCTGTAAAACAGCGAAACGTTTATTAATGTCAAATGGTTTTTCATCCGCCGCTACGCTCGAGGTCAGGTACCCACATTCTCGTCCCATCTAGGAATTTGTGGGGAGGGACACCTTCTGGGGAATTTCTTGGCATTTTGTTAAGACCCCATATAAGTGATTGACCCAACTACCACCTGTACCGAATACTCTTGCTGTTAAAGATTGCTTTAAGTCCCAGTTTTTCCTCTCCACAACCAAATTTTCCTCGGGAAGGTACGGAGAGGAGTACTGCAGTGCTACACCCAAACTTCCCATGGCTTCCTTATAATCCCTCGAGCTCAACGTGGGGCTGCGATCAGAATGTAATGTGCCAACTGCATATGTCCCTATAAAGACTCGCAAATCTTTCATAACAGTTCGAGCGTCAGCCGAGCGCTGAGGTCAAACCCACAGGAATCTAGAGCATGAATCCACTGCCACCAAGATATACTTGTAAGCCCCATCAGATTGTAAGGGGCCACAGTGGTCCAAATAAACACAAGCAAGTGGTCTGTCTGATATTAGTAATGGTGTTTGTGGTGGACGTACTACGGTGGAACGCTTCATCTGTTGGCAAATGTCACACTTAAGTACAAATGCTTTAGTTAAACCTGGCCACCAATGGCGTTGTTTCAGTAAAGAAACTGTTGCAGTAACTCCTGCGTGTGTAGAACCCACACCCTTGTGTGCAGCTAGTATTAAGCCCAATCTGCGATTCATGTTTGTTATTACTCTATCCCCCACTCCTGGAATCTGAGCATATGGAATGTTAGTTGCATCTAACTAGTAGGAGTACTTGAGTGGAAATTTCTTTGGTACCGCCGAATTTTTATGTGTAGCAATGACAGCTACTATTATGTCTCGTATTAGATCGAGTGGTTGCAGCTACGGCAGCAGTTCGTATTGCCCCTTTTGCGGCTTCATCAGCCAATTCATTACCTTCAAGGTGAACGCCCTCACGTTGATGATTCAGCCTGTGTATCACGTGAGCGCTTGGTAGATCGTTTTTCAACTGACCAACCTGTTCCCATAGCATTTTATGCTTTATTGTGCAACCCTTTGAGTCTTTAAATCCATTATGACCCCAGTAGTGAAGGTATTCATTATATTACAGGACACAGTAAAATGAATCGCACACAATAAGTGGGTGGAATTCTCGATCTGTTTTATTAGTGCCAGTAATAGCGATTTTCATTCTGCCAGCTGTGTCATGCAGTCTCCTAGAGACTGTGTCTTCGTGCTGCTAGGATGGAACTTGCCTTCCTGCATAGGACCCTTCACAATTGTACATGCAGCGCTGTATTGTTGTTTACTTCCTATGGCCAGCTGAGCGGATCTGTCAGTGTAAATAATATATTCATACTGTTCTAGAGGCATTATTTCATTTGGGAGAGGGTATTCTTGTTCGTATTGCAGGAATGCTTGTGTTTTAAGTGTAGAATTAAATTTGTAATCTACATCTGTTGCAGTGAGAGAATTTGCCCATTGAACCCATCTTGGATGTAAAGCTTTAGCATTCGGAACACTTGCGTTTGTAACAGCCTCCAAGGCCAGTACTTGAGTTACCACAGTTATTAGTTTTCCCTGAGCCAGTGCTCTTTCTCTCACTACAGCAGTCTGTACTGATGTCAGATTTTTTTCTTTTGAAGCAAAACCCATTTCAGTGAATGTGTGATTAATATGCTATTGGTACAGTTTCTCCTTCATTGAAGGTTAGGTAAGTATACCCAGATTGACCCGCTATAACACAGATCATCAAATTTGTGGTGTTTACACATGTGTGTAGGTGTTTGGAAGCCATCTTGTCAGCTTGTAGGGAAGGATATCGGTGTTCCTGTGTCCAATGACGATCTGAAAAATCAGCTTTTATTAGGTCATAGAAAGGTTTTACTCTTTCTGCGTAATCCAAAATGTAAGTTCTGCCAAAATGTATGCATACCAATATGGATTGTACATTTTTCCTAGATTTAGGAAGTTGGGGGCGTGGCCAGGCGCCAGCAAAGATGGCTGCTCTGCTGGGATCTCCGCCGAAGCGCAGCCCACAACCCCTGATAAATCCGTCATAATCCGGCAAAGTGCACATACCTGAGGTGGAGACAACCTTGAGAGTCTCGGTGGCACCGACAAGTAGTCTCCCGACTCCACGGCTCTCCTCCGACGTAGAGCTGGGGCGGCGGAGTAATGCGGGACCTGTGAGATCCTGGGGGCGGAACCGTGATCGCCGGCCTCAGTCGCCAACGCGAGGGCCCGGCTTTGAGGCCCGTATCGGACCCGGGAACCATAAGTGCGGCCAGGTGGCAGCGAGCTTGCTGGTCCTACGACGGGGCGGCTGGAAGATACGAGGAGCGCAGCGGCCCGGGATTCTCCCGCTGGGGGCGGCAGGCTCCGCTGTCTCGCTGGGGCCCTTGGCCAGGCCCGAATATTGACCCCCCCCGGAATCTGAGGAACTTAGTGGTGGACAGGGGGACGGACTCTCCTCTTTTTACCCGGGTCTAAACCAGCCATGTGACAGTACCATGCTCTGGATAACATTCAAGTACAAGAAATTGCAATGCATCCAGTCATTCACTTGTACACAATGTGATTTCAACAATGTAGCTGCTGGAAAATTTGAAGAGTCAGTGCAAAGCTGAATCTTATTTCCCATTGACATAATCGAAGAAGTGAAGCCCAAAACTAGATATTTAAGAACAGCAGCAAAATGCAGGCACCTTATGAGTCTCCCAGGTCAAAGAACGGAAGTGGTCTAAGTGGGCCAAGCAGTCAAAACACTACTGAAAGATACAATAAGGCTTCAGTGGACAAGCGTCATCATCAATCAAGCTCGGATTGCCCCTAAGTGTAATTATGATGAATATGAATTATGTGTTCCTGTCAAGTCTACAGCCTATCTGATGAGGGCTGAGAAAATCAGCATTTTCTAGGAAATATTGAAGTTGGCTGGTCACTATGGTGTCCAGCAACGTAGCCACCTAGGACAGGTTCACAATGAGATGAACATTCCCCAGAGTTCACTGAAGGTTATTTAAACAGATTTAACACCATCACCCACAGGGGACCTAGTCTGAATTGAGTAATGTGCCTATTAAAGGAGTGAGGTTATGTCCAAAGTGTTCAGGGATTTATTTAATAACTCATCTGGGTTGAATTTAGTTTGATAAGGGTGATGTATTCGGACATTAGAAAAATTCCAAAAGGTGGCCATCTGACAACTGCTAAACTGATTGCCTTGTAATCTAGCAATCTTTAGAGTAAAATAGAAATTCTATGCGGCTCCCTGAAAACTTAGTTCTTTGAACATCTGGGAAATTCCCTAGCACAAAAAATATTCCTATGGACAGGGGCGATTATTTGCAGCAACAATTACATTTTTAAATTGCCTCTATTAAGTGATGGAGCAGACTATCTTTCTTGGTGCAAGATGCTAAACTCATTTGAGAACCAGCATTTCGACTTGTATTCTGATGCCACCAATTTCTTTTCCTTTAGCAAGCACGGATTGAGTGCATCCAGTATCCAATCATTAAAGAACAAGATGAAGCCTGGTTTAGTAAGGGCGGTGGGGTGGAGTGCCTAAGAAATGAGCAAGATAGCAGCAAGCAAGATCAAGCCTATTCCGTGATTTCAGAACTACAGCTGGATCCTTGCCCACGCTGCACATCTTCCCTACTGCCTTGCCTGTCACCTCTCTCCTGTCACCGCTGTGATATGATCTCCAACATGTCGCAGGTCTGATTATGCACTGAGCACTGTGGAGCTTTAGCTAGCCCCGCCAGTGGGGCAACTGGGCAGGCCATTTGGGCCATTGGGATATCCGGTGCACGCAGCCTCTGAAAGTCCTGAATACGCAGTGGGGCCTAACACATAAATCCCGCTCCACGCCTCCTACTAATCCACTGGGAAGTCGGCACTTCGTAAGGACTGATCTAGCAAGGACCCGGATAGCCCGCAATTACTGAGTTCCCTCGACGGCCAACAACCAAGGGATACATTAAGACCCGGTCCACCCACTCAAGCTTCCCAATGCCAAAACAGTGGAGAGCGGGCTAGGTCAGCCTCTATGCCACTGAAGAAGACGGTAACTAGAGCATCGAATAAGGTCTCAAGCTTTTTCCCGCCAGCAGGAAAACTCCGGCCTCTAGACTGCGACGAAGGGACGACCGCCATGGCTCTCGCCAAGGAAGATCTTATGTCATCCCTAAGGGATTTTAAA
This sequence comes from Lissotriton helveticus, assembly GCF_964261635.1. Classification (NCBI taxonomy): domain Eukaryota; kingdom Metazoa; phylum Chordata; class Amphibia; order Caudata; family Salamandridae; genus Lissotriton; species Lissotriton helveticus. The sequence continues at coordinate 175,201,263 of NC_136061.1, forward strand.
GCGGAATTGAGAAGGGAGCTAAACCTCTCACCTAAAGTCACCCAAAAGAGCCTCAAATAACAAGGTCTTGCAATTCTTCGCTGCTACCGTCACTAGGTAGAGAATGTGCCTGGGACCGGAGCGCCTGTTGGGACCCTGGGGCAGAGTAAACAGACCAAAGAGGCAGCAATGGAGCAGAGGTGAACGAGGGGTGGAAGCGACCACCACCTAATCAACGCACAATGACAATCTCTGAGCATATTCCTGATCTCCATCCTGACAGCGGAGTCCGAGCATTATGTTCGACGTCCGGTGTAGCTGCTCTGTTCAGCTATGGAGGAGATCGGCTTTGGTTCATCCCCTGACCGTCACGTACCCAGCCGGACTTTGGGCACAGTTCATCTCCCCGTCTCGCCCACCCACCCTCATTGTATTTCTGTTACTCTGCTTGTTCCTTGTCTCCTATCTATCTATCTGTTCCCATTCAGCATTCTTCGTTCTTTGTCTACTTCCTTTGCTCCTATCCCCTCTCATCTGAAACTTCCCCTTGCCCGCTACACTGCCTAGCCCCCTGTCCTTTTGTACCCTTTGACTAAGCACTCCTTCTCCCCTTGTTGGGGAAAGATCCAAGATATATACGCTGGAGTCTCAGCGTACCCGCTGAGAGAGTCCACAGCGCCAAGGGAGCCACTCACAATTGAGGTATGGTATGGCACCCCTTGCCAAAGCACTCCCTCTCCCCTTTTTAGGTCTCGGCCTGCGTAGGCTGCGCTTGCGCAATCTTACCAGCGAGATCTTATGTCTCTTACTGTGGGGCTTGAACCCGCCCCTCTTCTCCATTGGCTGGCTTCCTAAACGGAGGCCAGCCATTGGTGAAGAGGGGCGTTTGTCAGTTTAAGCCCCGTCATTTTGGGATTCGGGGGCATGTTTTTTCATGTTCTTTCTCTCCTCTTCCCATTGGCTGGAATTTTACATTCCAGCCAATGGGAAGAGGAGAGAAAGAAAACCACGCCCCGTATCCGACGGGGATTTCTCAGAGGCATTTCTGCATGACCTCGGAGAAAGATGGTCGTCCTTTCCCCCTTGTTTCCGCAATCAGATCAGCCTTAACCACTCCTTCCCAACCTAGTTCGCTCCTCCCAAAGGAAAGTTTGCACACTTAAATGCTCTCCAGTCGGGAGATACGGGCTGAATGTGTAACTGGCCTCTAGATGGAGGTTGTTTAAAGGCTGATTGACTCTGCTTCGTATGCGGCACAGCTTCGAAATGGCAGTCTGAGCGCTCTTCCGTGCTACACCTCTTTTCTTGTCTCGCCGGCCATCTCTATGATCCTCGGCGGAGGGAGCGCCTCTATGACGTCATTGCCATGTCTTCCGCGGATTGAGGTTGGTGGAAACCGGGTTTGAGAGGTGCTTCAACCGTGCACTTTTCCCTCCCTCCCTCCTGCCCTTCGTCCGTGCACATTGCCCTCCCACCCGCCGTTCGTCAGTGCACTTTACCCTCCCTCCCACTGGTCATCTGTGCACTTTGCCCTTCTTCCGTGTGATTTGCCCTCCCGCCCACCCTTCTTCTGTGCGATTTGCCCTCCCACCTGCCCTTCTTCTGCGCGCTTTGCCCTCCCGCCCTTCTTCCTTGCGCTTTGCCCTCCTGCCCGCCCTTCTTCCTTGCACTTCGCCCTCCCGCCCACCCTTTTTCCTTGCACTTTGCCCTCCCGCCCACCCTTTTTCCTTGCACTTTGCCCTCCGCCCTTCGTCCGTGCACATTGCCCTCCCTCCCTTCATCCATGCACTTTGCCCTCCCTCCCGCCGTTTGTCAGTGCACTTTACCCTCCTTCCCACCTGTCATCTGTGCACTTTGCCCTTCCTCCTGCCCTTCTTCCGTGTGATTTGTCCTCCCGCCCGCCCTTCTTCCGTGCGATTTTCCCTCCCGTCCGCCCTTCTTCCGTGCGATTTTCCCTCCCACCCGCCCTTCTTCCGTGTGCTCTGCCCTCCCGCCTGCCCTTCTTCAGTGCGCTCTGCCCTCCCGTCGCCCTTCTTCCGTGTGCTTTGCTCTCCCGCCCTTCTTCTGTGCGCTCTGCCCTCCCCCGCCCTTCTGCCGTGCGCTCTGCCCTAAGCCCGGAAGCTTTGCTCCCCCGCCCGCCCTTTGTCTGTGCCCTATGTCCTCCTGCCTGCCTTTCGTCCGTGCCCTATGCTGTCCCGCCCGCCCTTTGTCTGTGCCTTATGTCCTCCTGCCTGCCTTTCGTCCGTGCCCTATGCTGTCCCGCCCACCCTTGTCTGTGCCCTATGCCCTCCTGCCTGCCCTTCGTCTGTGCTCTTTGCCCTCTTGCCCGCCCTTCGTCTGTGCTCTTTGCCCTCCCGCCCGCTGTTCTTCCGTGTGCTTTGCCCTCACGCCCTTCTTCCTTGCGCTTTGACCTCCCACCCGCCCTTCTTCCTTGCACTTTGCCCTCCCGCCCGCCCTTTGGCCTCCCACCCGCTCTTTGTCCGTGCCCTTTGCCCTCCCGCCCGCCCTTAGTCAGTGCACTTTGCCTTCCCTCGTTGTGCTTGCTTTCCTGCCCCGCTCCCTCATTGTGCTTGCTTTCCTGCACCCTGTTCCCTCGTTGTGCTTGCTTTTCTGCCCCCTGTTCCCTCGTTGTGCTTGCTTTTCTGTTCCCTCGTTGTGCTTGCTTTCCTGCCCCCTGGTCCCTCGTTGTGCTTGCTTTTCTGTTCCCTCGTTGTGCTTGTTGGGGAAGGATCCAGTAAGTAGGCCTTGGAGTCTCAGAGACCCCTATGAGAGAGTCAACTGCGTTTAGGAAGCCTCTCACAACAGAGATGGGGAAATGATACCACTCCCCCTGGGATCACAGCTTACTGGACTTGGGGCGCAGCTCTGACTCGTCTACCGGTTTGTGTCCCTGTCACCCTCCCCCTCCTCTTGCCATGCTGTGTCTCTAACCCTCCCCTCCTCTTTCCCTCCTCCATTCTCTGGCTACTCCCCCTGCTCCTCCCCTCCTCTCCCCCCCTGGAATATCTCCCCTTGCCTTTTTTCCCCCTTACCTATATGTTCCTTTTTGTTTGTCTCAACCTTACTTGTCACTATGTTGCCATGCTCTAATAACTGTGTAACCTTTGTAAAGATGTAACCTGCAATTACTGTCTGATACTCATGTAAAGTGCTCTGATACCTCGGGGCCTAGCCAGCGCTATATAAAACCTTTAAATAAATAAATCAAGCAGATTCAAAATGCAAATGGCTGGAGTTCAAAAAGATAACATGGAGTTTGAGGTTCCAATTATGAATAGGGCTGGCCATCTACTACTAGAGTAGGAGTGCTGCTATAGTCTTTAACAAGGCTGTGGAAACAAGGTATCTCTATTCAAGTGTTGAAATCCCCCTGGACCAAAACCGTTGATGATATGCGTCAATGAAGTGATACAACCTCCTACTGAATCAGCCAAGTCTCCACCATGGCCTGGAGACAAAACGATGACTATTAGGGAATTGGCTAGGGAGGGATGACATTTAGAGAGCAGTGTGTAACGACCTGATGTTCCCGGGATCGGGGAAAGCACGAATATACGTAGGACAAAAGACAAGGATGAAGGACATTACCGATTTAATGAGCAAAGGTAAAGATCAAAGCAAGACATATGCAACACATACTGTACATGAAAATATGAAACACAAACGATACCCAATCACAGCACCTGGAGGATCTCACCGTCCTCCGCATGAACACCGGTCCCAGTGTTCTCCAACGGAGGGCACTGTGCTAAGTAGCGGCCGACAATGCCGCTCGAATGCTGTGAGGGGTATGCTACTTGGGTAGCAGCTCCTGATCCTCAACGGGGCTCATAGGTGAGGAAGAGGTGTGGCGCCGCGGCCAGGGCGACTGACTCCGGAATCTGGGGATCACGGTTCGATCCCCGGCACCAGATTAGCCCAGCACCATGTGACTCTGGGCAATAGCTTGCTTAATCTTCCCGACGGCCCCCAGCGCCTAGAGACCCTAACGGGTGATTGTGCGCTATACAAATGTGGATATTTATTTATAGGTAAGCACAGAACGAGGGAATGCCCAGCCGGGCACTCTACCTTCCGTTCGTGTTCATGAGCAGGGAACAGCCGCTCCACCTGCACCACTCTATGAGCTCCCCTTGTTCATTACTGGATCAGTAAGCATCCCACATAGACGCGGCAACCACCTCCGTGGGGTGCGTCTCTGTAACAGTGACTCTACACAATGTGTTAATATCCAGGAAGTGTGTGGGCAGAGAGCAGCCGCTCCTCGTGCCCGGTTTCCTCAGCGGCAACACACCTGGTACGCTGAGACGAGGCAAACACCTCCGCGGTGTACGTCTCAGCTACAGCGGCTGAAAGGGTCTGCGGTGGGGGCAGAGAACTGCCGTTCAATCCCCCTTGTCCTGTAGAGGCTCAAAGCACTCACCGTGCTCTTTCGGGCTTCCTTAGCTGAGACGCGGCACCACCTCCGTGGTGTGCGTCTCCGCTACTGTTGAGGCCGGTTCAACACTGGGGTCAGAGAGCGTCCGCTCTATCTGTCCTCGGCTTCCTACGGTCTATGGGATTTCCTTAGAAACGGGTCCGACGGCTGTAGCGTGATGCCGGCAGGGATTCGAAATATCCGACACTGCGTCCTCGCTGCTACCTGCTTAAGTAGGCGTGTCGGTTCCGCGCTGAATCCACTCTAGGCATGCTGGTAGTTGTGGTCCCAGCGGCGCAGATCGGTATAGCAGGATCACGCACTCATCGGCGGACTTCCGTAGGTGAGGGCAATCATGACACAGTGTTTCAATAATGTGGGTGGACTTATTGGCAAGCACAGTACACTTAACACTAAGTGGTAGAGCTTGGTCAAGAAAGAGCCTAATATTCTCTTTTAGGTGTAACTCTAGAATGGCTATTAAGCCTGGTTAGGATATTATTCTTCAAGAGCAAGTTTTACAGCTGATCTCACAATGAGATCAATGTGTCGTACATGAATAGAGATTAATGAGTGCTTCTTCTAAGATATTAAGTTCGAAAGAGCAGTTCTGAATGCCTGGTATTGAAAGCAGCTGGGGAGAATAAAACTTTTTTTTAAGCACCGGCTGGAGCAACTTGCGCTACGTGGAGTGGAACTCCATGACATGCTGTGCATCTAGCATTGGTTATGATGGGCTTAACTTCAGTATGCTTCAGAAGCCTGGCAGAGAAATGCCAAACCTTTCACTGGAACTTGGATGAAGAAAAATACTATTGGCCATGACTTTGCATGTAAATTGCTGTTGTATTTTATCTCTTGATTTTTCATTGGACGTGTGTTTACTATTGCACAGGCAACCTGAACCAACTATCAAATTGATTACAATCAAAATATTTCCCCAAGCTCTACTGAGGATTTAACAAAGAACTGGCCATATATCTGTAGCGAGAGTAAATTTGAGCTTAAATGCAGAGTATGTATTTTGACAGAATGAATAGTATCAATGGTGAGACCCACAGGATGTGCTAGAAGACCATACCAACTGAATGGGACATCCAAAATCAAGATGCGAATAAAAAGGTTATGGCTAAACAAACACTAATCAAACTATATACAGTAATGGACACTACAAGGATAAGAGCAAATAAGCAAGTGCAAGGAAAGGTAACCCCTCCTCACTGGACGGTACTGAATGGCAACTTTATCAGTAACTGGAAATGCTAAACAAAGTGGAGAGAAAGGTATGGAAGAGGTTACATGCTGTTGGAAAGAAATTTTCTGTTGAGGCACTTACATTAGAACGGGGACTTTCAGAGATAACCTCCAAAGCAAATGCAGGTCTGGTATGGGCATGAGATGCATCAATCACAATAAGAGAAAATGTGGTACATCAATTAATTCTAGGTGATTTAAGAAAATAAACTTGGTGTCTCTCAGCTTTTACATAATGTAACAGAAGCAGTGATAATTTAGTTGACTAATTGTACAAAAAACGAAGAGATGTTGACAAAAGCTCATTTCAGAATAGTCCTAACGAAACAGATCTCACAGAAGAATTCTGTAACTGATCCTAGGGTCTGTCAGATAATATTCAAATTGGAAGATTGGAAGCATACGTGAAGACATATAGATGATGACCTTCTACAAAAGAAAGTTTCAATTTCAACTTTAAAAATTGGAATTTGTTTTAGATGGCTGTGATGAACTTCGGAAATGTATTACTTATAAACCAAATAATTAAAGTCCATGGTGGAGTGCAGACAATAGATTATGTAGCCTTCAGATGTGATGAAATGGCAGTACAGAGAAAAACAAACACATATTGCAAAAGCAAATTATGGGAAGAATGACCTCCTATATAAAACCAAGTATGGGCTGTGTATCATTTTTAAAAAGTAGATAGTAAAATGAAATGACAACTGTAGTAGCAATGACTTCAGCTTTTTAATGTATGTCAATATATGTATAAAACTACTTTTTTTTGTCCAAGGTAATTTTAAAAAGTGTGCACGCAAAGGTGTTGGAAAAGTTTACACTGTCTAAAATTATCCTAAATATATATTTTTTTTAAGTGGCTTTGCCACAAATATTAATCAGTGTATACTAGGCCAGAAGAAGGACATACATTTCCTCTAATGCAACCACAAGGCGTTACATCAAAATAAGAACATAAGGAGGCATGAAATCATCAAATAGAATTATAGGGGAGTAGGTAGGCCAGTTATTGTTCTTTGAGAAGGAAGGTTTTGAGGGCTATACGGAAGAATAGCGTTGGAAAGAGTCTGATATCTTGCGGCAAGACGTTTATTCCTAATTTTCTAGTCTTTGCATAAGAAGACCTGCTTAGCGGTCTTTTCCTTTATGACACAAATTGTTGTTTGTTCGGAGGAGAGTATGGTAATTTGTCAACCTAATTTCTCAAATGGATAGTAGGTTGTTTTGAAAAAACGAACATATAGGCATATTGACTTTCTAAGTAAATAGGTTTTGTTCCCTCAAGGGCATTAGTTGAAGTTGCAAAATATGTGCACGACAACAGAATGTGTGTTAATAGCTTGCATATTAAGTGTGGATATAGTACCAGTAAGTATGGTGTGTACATGTGGGAAGAGAGCGAGCCAGTCAAGTATGTTGCAATAAAAAAGCTGCAAGCGGACAGTGGGTGAGAATAAAGGTCCTATGGAGTGAGTGTGCATGAGTAGCATAGATAAGAGCATTGCGTGGATAAGCAGGGTACAATGTTTGTGCTTTGTGATAGACCATAGTTACCCCTACAAATTGATGTCTTCAAGAATCATTTCAGGTTGAAGAAAGCCCATATGTGCCCCCTAATGTGCACCTGCATGCATAACTGGTAAGCCTTGTTATACAAGCGCATGTTCCTTACTTTCTGGTGTGAGTCACTCATCATTAGGTTTTTTAGCCTATATTTATAAAGTTTTATATAGCGCAAACTAGATCCCGAAGGATATCAGTGCGCTGCCATTGCCATGTTCTGCTAACGTTCTAGAAAGCCATTCACAAAAATCTGAACACTCAAATGACATTTACTATTGCCTGGGAATCATCTGAATTCAGAGAGCATCACAGCAGCTATAATGTATACTAGTTTAGCTCTGGTCAGGCCCAACTATTATGAAGATCATCCACCTATCCATACTTCCAATCTGCGCCAAGAAGACCTTATTGGGCAGCTAAGCCACAATTTAGAAGAACTCCTCTGCTCAACCACAAGATGCCAAAATCCCAATAGGTAGCTCTGCACGGAGACCATCTCTTTGGTAGCTGTGTACACTGTACAAAGATTAATCACAACCTAGTCATAGTTGGCCACAACCAAAAACAACTTCACCAGTCAACCTCAAGTCAGGGGAACTTCAATGTTCAGCCTCAGCTCAGAGGCCCATCCTGGCAAATCACAACCAGAAAATCCCAACCAGCAACCCTCAAAGAAACCATACATGCTAGCCTAACTCAGAAAACAGCAGAGGCATCCTGTAACTCTGAAAAGCCATGCCAGCTTTCTCATTATAAAAATAGTCACATCTCAGAAGAACCATTTTACCAAGCTTCAACCAGCGAATTCCATCCTTCCAGCCCAGATCAAAAAACTTCACCATCGCAGAGTGTCTGAATAAAAATACCAACAGTCATCCCATAATCACAGGGTCTCTTTGTCAGCCAAAAACCAAACGTATCTCAGCTCAAAGCTTCAGCTCACTAGAACCCTACCAGTGAACTCAGCAAAGAAGAACATTACAGGTTAATGCTTTATAAAACTCATGAGAACTATCTCAGCTCGCAAAATCTGACTAATATCTCATATGTCAGCAAATAGCTACTCACTACTGAGCTGCTAATCAGATCCTCCTCATCAGTCAGTCACAATTGAGAAGATCTTAACTTCCTTACTTGCAATTGGTGCTGCAGATGTTGCCACACTAGGAGCCAGATTTTCCAGTTTCTGACGCAGCGCAGTCCAGCAGCCGCAAATGCGGCGCTGTGTGAGGAAAGAGCAGGAGAGTACCATGTTTACAGAAATATGTCTCTCTTCGCCTCTCTCCCTAACACCGGCCCAGAAATGCATGACTGTGCGCCACAGACACGCCTTTGCACCATAGTGCAAGGGTGTCTCTGTGAGTCTAGCATATGTTTTGTACTGGAAGGATTTCCTTCCAGTACAAAATACTATGCTTAGATTAACTTTAAACCATTTCCCAACATGTATGTGTGCTGTACAGTGCATCACACATGCAAAGTCGGATAAGAAATGAAAGCATTTCTCCTTTCTAGCGCCTATCTGAAATGGGCGCTATTTTCTGTTGCCAAACCTTGTTTAATATTTTAAGTGAATAGGGCTTAGTGTCACAACCTTGGGTGGCAGCATGGAAATACCCATGCCCCACCCCCTTGGCACTAAGTAAGGTAAAGCAGCGCTATGTGCTACTTTATGTTACTTTCAACTTATTTTCCAGCGTAAAACAAGCTTTACGCTGGAAAGTAAATCGGTAAAAAAAGATTTATTGTTGTTTTGCATCACTTTTGTGATGCTAGCACAGCATTAAATCTTAGTAAATAGCCCCCTAGGTGTCAAAATGGCTTTTGCTTTAGAGATGGGAAACAAAGACATTACTTCTGAGATCCACAGGCCTTTAGTATATTAATGCCATACTCTATGAATAGTGGCTGTAGTCAGGGCTGGCTCTAGGCCGGTGTGATCGGTTCTACCGAGCGGGGCGCTGACTTTGCGGCGGGCGCCACATTTTCAAGTACAATAACATTTAAAAAGCGAATGCTGCCAAGTTTTGGCATCCAGCAATTTTCTGGTAAGTATAAAAATGTGAAGGTGATATAAGTGACATGCCTAAAGGGTGGATGAGAGGCAATAAGAACGAGTAACAGGTAAAGATATACAACGTATACAAGTTGACAAGTAATAAAAAACTCGTTGATAAAAATCTTTGCGTGGCTTTATTTCAGGTACGCTTGGTTTGCATTCTTTGGTAACACCCAAAGCGTTTCGCCCAAACAAGGGCTTCTTCAGGGCGATTAGAGGTCCTGTGCAGCGGGCATCATAGGCAAAGGTAGGCAAAATAGGTATAAAGGTCGTCAGTAATAAAGCCTCAGACTCAGATAGCCGCCTGTGGGTGTATCTCACTGTGGTCCAGTGTTATGCAGTACGTAGAGTAGTATTCACTCAATGGATATGTTGATTTGTTTGTCGGTCAAAGTGTTGCCTGGAAGGAGCCGTGTACAGATAACGTCCTGTAGTCAGCAGGATGAAAGGCAGAGTGATGCAAGTGATGTAAAGGTGATTACTGAATCTGCTGCAGAGAGATCAGAGTTTTGTCCAATGGAAGTTTTGACTCATCATAAAGTAGTAGGAGGTTAAAATGACTGCAAAACTGGTGTACCGCGCAGATCACAAAGTGCATACAATGTAAATAGGTCAGTGCGTTACTGCTTCTGCCAGGGAGACCCTTTTGTTACTTGCAGTTTATATGTTTAAAATATAATATAGAACCGTGACCAATTAACAATTATTAAAGAGGTGCATGCAAGGTATATATTGAGTGTTTTCCTTTTTTTCCGTTCAGTCTTTCATTATCCTAATGTTGCAAAAAGGGTTCACTTGGGTAGAAATCAACTTATTAGTAAAGGCAATCCCCATTAATGGTGTTATGTTTTAAATTCTGAATTTGTGCTTATCCAGACCTAGTATTATTAAACTATGCTGTCCACCAGTATGGATGACCTTTGAGTCCTGTCCCTTGTAGTCCTCTGTCTGATGTAACAATTTCTATACACTGATTTACACACCTTATGATTGATTGTTGTTGTTAATGAGTATGTGATGTAAAGTGCTCGAACACCTTACACTGGTATGCGTGGCGCTATAAAACAATATGTATGAGAGAGAGCGATTATGGAAACTTGAGGGGCGCTGTTAAAAGGTTGGTAGTGAGGGAATCAGTGTAGGTGGTCATTGGGGGGTGTCAACAAAAATTGTCACATCGGGCACCACCAGTGCTAAAGCCCGCCCTGAGAGTAGTGTTAATGTATCATTCTGATTTCAGCACCTCAGAATAAAGTCCACATTTGTAAAGCGCACAATCACCCGTAAGGGTCTCTAGGCGCTGGGGGCCGTCGGGAAGATTAAACGAGCTATTGCCCAGAGTCACATGGTGCTGGGCTAACCTGCCGCCGGAGCCGGGGATCGAACCGTGGTCCCCAGATTCCAGCGTCAGTCGCCCTGGCCGCGGCGCCACACCTCTCCCACATGGAATGGAGAACAAAGCTGCAGTACAATGTATTGCTTCTTCTTTCTGAGTGTGAAAACTGGAAATGATGCAATTTTTCCTTGCACAAATTAAACAGGTTTTACATTGGGAAAACCTGTGAATGCTGGACAACCGGGTCTTAATAAGGTCATACATATTTACAGGCCTGAGATACTGAATCTAGACTTCAAAATCACAACACAAATAGACAGACTATATTTTGATTCCCAAGTAATGTACTGCACAGATAGATTATGAGTTATGTAAAGAAGAGTGATGGAAAGAAGATACAAGAGAATTAATATAAAGTCTACACATTTTATTTTGGCATTTGATTTAGAAATGTTCTTTTGATTCAAAAGAGCGCCGAGCCTTACAACGTAATCTCTTAGTGACGTCGTTAAAGATTTTTCCCCATTGGTCATATGAACCTTTTTTGGTTGACGTGAAGCACTGAAAGGGAGAAGACATCAACAATACATTTTTAACTTGCGAAGCAACTGTGACTCCACAATAAGTACCAGAAATAGCCGAATATAGTAAAAGGGTTTTATTGTGGGTTACCAATCAATCTACTAGATATGCAAGCCAAAAGTAAGTTTAGTAAATATAACAATACAGCACATAAGTTGAAATATTTAAGTAGGTTAAGACCCAACAGATCGAGAAACAACATTGAAATAGCTGCAACAATGAAAACATAGATTAAAGCAAACAGGTATTCCATAAGGAAATTTCCCTTCTCTCTTCTAAACATGTTAAGTATAGGATCATCTACTATGGGTCTCTAATTCGGGAGCATGAAAGGTGTCAGTATGATCAGACTTCAGTAGAAGTCTTGAGAAACGGAAATAAGTGTTTAGCACAAAGCTTCACAAATCTACTACGGGTCTCTAATTCGAGAGCATGAAAGCATGATCAGACTTCAGTAGAAGTCTTGAGAAACGGAAATAAGTGTTTAGCATAAAGCTTCACAAATGTAAAAATAAGGCAAGAACAGAGTACCTTTCGAAGTCTAAAGGGTATTTTTCTGTCTCCCAACTGTGAGAACCCCAATTTAAAAGTAACAGGAGATTCAGAAACATCCTTATTTCCTTTCACACCACCACAAACCAATCAAATTGTATCTCAAGTGCATTTGCAACATTCCTTCAGTTTCCATCTCATCGAACTGGGACTCCAGTTCTCAACCTTGAACATCTATCCGTCCTGGTACATGATGAACAGTAGGCCACTGTCAAGTTCTTCCCTCCAGGCCTCCCTATCAGCAGGATAATACAAACAATAAGCCTTTCTCTAGTTAACGAAAACCATGATAATACACATGCAAAGAATGAATATGATGGCACAGCAAATCACATTTCATTTGAGGTATGTAGTCAGGTTTGTTTAACTGAGCATTTAATGTGCACTTCGAATACATGGTTATACATACACATGTATAACGAAGAATAAATGCAAAACGTGAGTTAAAGAGTACATGTTTACATATTCAAATATAGCTTGAAGTGTAAATGTAAAACATCAACAAAGAATACATGCTTACATTCTTCAACTCAACATTAGTGTATACATGTATAAATCTTCAATCTACAATGATTCAATTGTATTAATATGTTAAAATGCTTCACACGTTTTAATGAAGTTAAGGTACACAGTGAATAAAATGTAAAATGTGAGTATAAAATTGAATTTCTGCGATGTATGAGGGTGGAGCCTAAATTGCACTGCTCTTAACTCTTTGAGATATAATGAAAAAGCATCCCCTGCTCATCTTCAGTGCTGCCATACAGTGAACAACTGACATGCAGTAGGTAAGTGGACTAATTTCAAAGTGCTTTGCAGTGTAATGTTGAGGTAGAACCCACCGCCTGCCTGTAGGATTATCCTTTTATCATTGTCCTTTCCTGGAGGTCCTCTAAGTATTTGTCTACAGGGTAGTTAAAGAAACAGGGTAATCAGTGATGTGCTTATATCTCACGTGTACCTTCCTTGCTTGTGCAGCCCACCACACAAAACCTCTCATGTCAGGAGCCTGACCCTATTGGTAGATAATTGGTGTTCTTAGAGCATGTATACTTTAACAGTAACAGCACCAGTGATACGACCAGATATGTTATTTGTACACATATATTCATGATACATCAAATCGCAGAATGATTAGAAAAACAGACTGTATGCACACTAAACACATTTCTAAATTTTCGAAACCACTGAGTAACACAACCTATACATTCAGGGTGATTGCAAAGTACTCCTACTGGTGCTGAGATGTAGTCGTCCAGAATGCACACTGCCTTTTAGAACCTAACACCACAGGGACTCTACTCTACCTTGTAGGAGGTGTGGCATAGCACAAGTTCTGAATTTTTCCTTATTTCCCAGACATAAAATTACAAGATGTAGATCTCTGTGGTCTACCACAGGGTATTTTTCGCTACAAGCTGACACACACTCAAGACAATCCAAATAGAACCCACAAATAAAACAGGATTGGTTCCTTTACAGCAATAAAAACAATGCCTGGAATGAGCAGAGTTTATGTGCTGAGCACTGCTTTGTGAGTTAGTGACCAGGTAAGATAATTTTCTCCTGGAAGACACTTCAAATGTTCATGGGCATACAATAAAGGCACAGGAGTAAGTGTGTCCTTGATGCTTCCATCTATAAATTGAATGATCCACCTTACCTGTGCTTACTGGCTTCCTGCATTCTACAGTCACCCCGTTGCTCCCCGCCACAAAAGGCCATCTTTCATGCTGCAGCCCACCCAATCACTTGGAAACACAATGAAGACCACTTTGCCTCACCCTTCAAAACCTCCATTACCTACCAATTACAGCATGCAAAAAGTTTAAGCCACTGTGCATTATATGTGAAGCTATCTAACCAAGTAAACTGTGCCACCTTTCTGCAAATCGCTCCCTCACTGGACCCAGATGCGCCACCTGCAGTACCAATCTTCTAACACCCCTTAAAGTTTGGAGCATTATCCACCTTCACCCGAGACTTACCCGCTCACTCCAGACAGTCAGGTAGAACCTAAAAACGTCCTTTTCTCTCAATTGCCTATCAACATCTCTCCCACTGGCCATCAGCTCTGTTGTAAAATGTTTCTATTATTCCATTAAGTACATTTTAGTTACCAACAGAGCTTTTATAAACATTGATTGCTGCTTTTGCAACTTGGTAACAGAACATATTGTTTCCTTTGTAAAATGCTTTACTGCTTCTTTGCAATAAGTCCCCAAGATGTAAACACACCCTTTTAAAGATATACATAAAGAGAGGCAGTAGGGACTGAGCTAGTCCAGGGAGCAGAGGTCACTGCTGTCGGTGAGTAGAATGTTGTCATCCACACCATGGAGAGTCCCTGTCCCAGCGCTGCAGCATGGGTTCAAGACAGACTAGAAGTCATGTACAAGGAAGTTGAAATTGATTCGCTCTTTCAGTTGGATGGCAACTATTTGTCTGGATATTCTTTCTGAGGAAGGATATATGTCCAACAGGCCAGTAGTTGAGGATGCAATTCAAATTCCTGTTTTTTTCTCCGAATAGCTGGATGTTTTAGCCCATCTTTGAGTACAGTGGAGAAAATGTCTTGCAAGAGGGAGACACTGATTATGTTAAGATGATGTGTGAGTGCACATTCATAAATGGACTTGGCAACTGTAGATTAGAGATTTTATGATCATACATTGTAGTGTAGGGGGCAATGAAGATATCAACAAAGTCTGTTTCACAAGAGTTTTAATGTTGTCCACTCTGATAATCTAGGAGGCCTGTTGGAAGGAATGGTAGTCCCATGACTGGTGTTGTTTATGTTGGAGCTGATCATATCTTTTCGGGAAGAACTTATTCAGGTTGGTGCATGTTTTGCTTATTGGGCAATGGGGTATTTGATAAGATTTATGCAATACTTAACCACCTTAAAGATGGTTTTGGTTTTGGCAGATGCTTTAGTTGTGGTAGTGAGTTTCTGCACGAGTAGTAGAGATCTTTCAACCTTGTGAGGGCACTTTGGTTTTGTGAAACTGACCAAGATCAGCAAGTAATACAGCTGCCTTGAGCTATTGTTGCTGTGTTGCTGTACATACCTAGGAGGCCAGAGTTCTAAGCACAATCACTTGTACGCTGCAAGGAGAAGACAGTGATGAGCACTCATTCAAGAGACCAAGATGTGGCTGTTCTAGACCCACTCAAATCTTATTTGGGCAGTAAGACACTACTAGTACCATAAGAGACTGAGGAAGCTGCTGGGTAAAGTAGGACCATAGTTAAGCTAAAAACATGTCAGCCCTGTTATAAGGGTAAAGAATGTGTGGGTTCATATTTAGGTCAATCCTACCAGATGGCGAAAGGTTGTCTGGTTGCAAAAAACCTAATGTGAACTTACAGAGGCTTACAGCCTACCCAGTGCTTACCATTGGATGGCTTTGCTGTGACTCATTTGCTAGCTTTTTATGCGATGTCTTACTTTCCTCTTCTTGTGTTTGTGCCTCCACTGGTGCATAGCCTCTGTATGATCCGTTTGATTGGATGGCTTGTATCCTTCCACTGCTCACATTTAGGGATAGTGAACTACTTTCAGCACTCCATGAAAGTACATGTTTTTTTTCTCTCTCTCTCCTGTGTGCTGCTTGCCCCCCTAAAATAGTCTATAACATCTCTTTGGGGATGGCCATCTTCCCAGATAAGTGGAAGAATGCATTGATTAGACCGCTTTTGAAAAAAACGTCAGCTGACCCATCAGATGAAAAATTATAGGCCGATCTCTCTTCTGCCATGTTGTGCAAAGGTCATGGAGAAGATGATTAACCAGCAATTAACAAGCTACCTGGAGAAGAACCAACTATTAGACCCCGCTCAATCAGGTTTCCGTGCTGGACATAGCACACAGGCAGCCCTGATGGAAGTTACAGACAGCATTAGAATGTCCCTAGACAAGGGGACAACCACCATGCTGGTGTTTTAGATCGGTCGGCAGCCTTCAACACCATCTCTCACTCTATCCTGCTTTGCAGATTGCAGGAGATTGGTGTCGAGGGCCAAGCACTGGCATGGTTGGAAAGCTTTCTGGCAAACAGATCCAGATGGGTCAAGCTAGAGCCATTTAAGTCAGCAACCACCCCACTCGATAAGGGTGTTCCTCAGAGCTCCATCTTAAGCCCCACCCTGTTCAACATATATGTGGCCCAGTTGTCTGGGCCCCATCATAAAATCTTGTGGGTTCGGGACGATTTTGTACAATGACGACACACAGGTAATAATCCCATTTGATCCGGATCCATCGGTCACAAGAACTAAGTTTAAGATCTGTATGTTGTACATAGCAGCCTGGATGAGAGATAATTTTCTCCAGCTCAACTCCAATAAGAAGGAGATCCTCCGGTTTGGGAAGGCGGAGGAACTCTGGTCACTGGATTGGTGGCCTCGGAACTGGGGGTCTCCCCCCCCCAAAACAGGCTAGGAATCTGGGAGTCCTATTGGACAACAAGCTATCTTCCGAGGACCATGTAAAATCACTGTCTAGTTCCTGTTTTGGGATCTTGAAAATGCTAAGGTAGGTCTTTCCTTGGATCCCTCTGGATGATTGTGAGCAGGTTGGACTATGGGACTATGGGAACGCTCTTTTGGTGGGTGCCAGGGAATAACTTTTCTCTAGGCTTCAGATACTGCAAAATACCGCAGCAAGAATGGCTCTGAATAAGCCCAGACGTACCCCGTCCCGTCCCCTGCTGCAAACCCTGCACTGGCGGCCCGTTAGGAACAGAGCAATCTTTAAACTTCTTATCTTGGTGTTTAAGGCAAGGCAAGGCCTGGGCCCGGTATACCTAAGAAAGAAGGTGAGAGCGTATATTCCGGGGCACCAGCTGTGATCCAGCCATCAAAATCTCTTAGTACCTTGTAAAATCAATAAATCCAGAATGGGAGGGCGCGCATTTTCATATCTTGCCCCCTTCCATTGGAACACGCTACTGGAAGTAATGCGTGGATGTACATCTCTGGGCCACTTTAAGAAGAGTCTAAAAACCTGGCTGTTCTAGGGGCCCAGGCTGGGCGAGTGGTCTGTTTTTGTGCTGGCAGGCGCCGAGAGATCCCCCTGGGGATGATTGTGGGGGAGAGGGGAGTAATTTAATCCCGTAATAATCTGTATCTGGGAGGGTATTGTTTCGTAGGCCTCAGAGGTTGGTTTTCTGGCAAGATGTTTCTACTTGCACTTCCAGGAGGGCTGGTTGCCTCTGCTGGTGGACTGGCAATGCGCTTCAAAATGGGTGTTATCTGCCGCAGGAAAACTGGTAGTTGGGAGTGGGATCATATGACTGCTGATGTCATTGGGTAAATGAGGACTAAGGCGGGTGGAACTCAAGCAGGATGAAAGAGATGGTCTTTTATGGGTCCACTAAGTCAACCGTCCTTGGGAGCAACACAGAATACAACCAAATTCTACTATTTTCCTGAGAGGGAAACCAAACGAAACAGTATTTAACTGTTATTCCTGAACAGAAGCGAAGTCAAGTGGAGTCCAGCATCTGGGTTTATATCCTTGATGAGGACCTGGCTCATTTACCCTAGCACGAGAACAGTCATTTGTATATCAGGGGAAATTGCTGTGATCCCAACCAGAGTGATGCTTACTGCACTGCCAGCTGTTAGTAGCCAGGAAAGAGGTAGAATTTTTTCAGTGCTGTTGTTCGTTCCAGAGTAGGCACTTCAAGCCCAGACTCGCTAACTGCCAGTTGGACCTGAAGAGAGAGAAAACGGACATGGGAGAAAACAATAATACACATTAGGTCGCAATATTACGTTTTTCATCATATTATCAACAGCTTTTCATATAGCTATATTCATCCCATCCTCAATTTGTTCCAGCAGAAGCATCAGTCTCTTGACATGAACCGTGAAATAGAGTAATACCTTATACTGCCCCTTCTTCACTGCCATGCAGCACAGGGTAATGATCTACCTAAAACGTCCTGCTGTAAAGTCTCAAATAGCTTGAATTTTGCCCCACTATGTAACAATGTGAATAGTGCTTTTGGATTCTCAAGTGTTAAAGTAGACAGGACTACAGCCAACGACATAGTGTACAAAGAACACTTTTAAAGCTGAGAGAGACCTCTCTCTGGCAGCATGGCCCGTAGAATGCACATGAGGGTAGCATCCGATTCTAAGGTGACTTTGTGTTTGCTGCTGGGAGAAGAGCGTCACAAATGATGGTCCCAACAGCAATGTTATTAAAGGACAGAGACACTGGACTCGGGGCCTGATTTACATCTTGGCAGACACGTTACTCCGTCACAACTGTGGCGGTTATCCTCTCCGCCAATATACAAGTTCCATTATATCTTATGGGATTTAAATTTCGGTGGACGGGATATCCATCACCGTTTTGACAGAGCGCCCTCCAAGATCTAAATCAGGCCCATAGTCACATGGGATATGGATTGAGCTAAAGACCATTCTTTGTATAGCTTAAAGAATTGGCAACAATATGTCTTGCAGACTACTGCACAGTCAAGCTAGACTTAGGGAGGAGAGCTTCTATACCACATTAACTTGGGAAAGCAAAGAAAAAGAAACACGTTTTTAGCAGAAGAAATGTGGCTTAGGGCATCCCCTGGTGAGGAGAAGAAGAAGAAAAGTGAAGCTGCAGCAAAGATTGGAGAAGTTGCTCTAGCCTTCCCTGGTAGGGCGAACTGAGCTGCGCATCCGCAACACATGGAACTCCACTAGAGAGTTGCAGATAGGTTGTAGCCCACTGCAGCAAAGGCCTGTGCCACAGCCAGTACTGCCACTCTCCTATGATGAGTGAGCGAAATGGCGGGCCACTGAAAAGGAAGTGATAAATGTCCATAGCAGCATCTATGTTAATATGAAAAGACATTAATGAAAGGAAGCTCCACCTCTCATCAGTGTAGGAGAAAAAATCTCCATTAATTCCACAGTGAAGTACATAAGAGCTCAGCAGGTCTCGCTATATAAAACTTTATAAATAAAAATATAAGTGAGATAGACTAAGTGAGAGGTGAGCAGGTGCAACTGACATACCTTTTTTAAATTTAGCTGTATCTAATTCAAGTTTCAAGTTACACAATGCAGAGGCATTTTTGAAGGGGCCATAGTAGCAAAGGGTTCTGACTTCTTTTGTTTGGGAAATGGGGATATTAAGGAGCTGTGATGGAGAGGGCGCTCATTACAAGCAGCATCTCCATCTCTATGTAATGTAGCGTGGAACAATAATAGATAAGTGAGCACACCATCTTCCAACTAAATTATTTTTTTAATAAAAACTTTATTTTTTATATTGTTGATTGAGAAACAAAACCTACAATTGGGAAAAGGAGTCATTAATGCATGCAGTATACTCAATTGCGGGCAGCAAGGTACAGCAATGGGTGGAAGGTATTGTAGCAGACATTTCAATGAGAAACATAGAGTTACATCAACATTGCATATAAGCAAATACATTGCCCATTCCTATACAGTCGTAACCTTCAGGCATAGGCTAGGCATCACAGTTATTAATGACTTGGCTCTCCTGCCGTGTGAAAGATCTAGACTTCCCCCATCTGCGTCTAAGTCCAGATTGTAGTATTTTATCCATGGCTTCCAGACTTTTCGGAATTTGCTGCTGGGAGAAGAGCGTCACAAATGATGTTCCCAACAGCAATTGTAAATCACTTTCTCCGCAACAATATATTGGTCCCTATTAGTCTTCCATTCCGTGAGTGTAGGAAGTTGCTGGGTCCCCCAGTACTTAGCTATGTCTCTTCTAGCTCCTACTAATCCTACATTAGTCAGCAGGAGCCTGTATCGCGGCAGGTCCCCCAGTACTTAGCTATGTCTCTTCTAGCTACTACTAATCCTAGATTAGTCAGCAGGAGCCTGTATCGCGGCAGGTCGATCTCTGTGGTAATACTCAGTATTGCAACTAAATTATTAATTCCAATGCTGCCATAAGGTTCCTTTTGCAGCTTTCTTTCCTTGTTTCCATCTTGATTTTCCGTATATTTTCCTTCTTTCTTTCATATTCTGACAGTGTCGGGGTCACGGATAAGCAAGTCTTTTCTTGGTGAGCTCTCTCAGTGCCAGCTAAAGAATGGAAAATCCTGGTTATACCTGGAACATACTGCTCAATTTGTAATAAAATAAGTGGTGAGACCACAATTTTGCTCCGTAGCTCTGGCTGGCACTATTCAATGTCTGTGTGTCGATTACTAAGGCTGAATAGTCTTGATTCCACTTCACGTCTCTGTAATCCACCACCAGGCACCCCCTGCCCTGTTATCTCACTGTTGCAGGTTACTGGGTCATTGTCAAATGAGAAAAAATAAGTGCCCCAAAAATGAGTGCAGGGTGTGCCACCTGCAACCGCAGGCTCAAATTAAGCACTGCTGACACAGTAGTTGAAAATTCTAAAATCGCCGGGCCACATGCCAGAAAATCATCACTGCAGTACATCCAGTTCGAAAGGCCTTGAATTATTGGTGAATTTACTCCCGAAATACCTCAGTTAATGACAAGATACCAAAACAAAGTTACGTTCATCAAAATAGGTCCATATATGTCGTATGTGAGCCATATGCAAATCTTCAGACATTTGTGGGTTGTAGTTGAATGTTCTTCGGCAGCCTGGCAAACGCCATGTCAATCATTACATTAATTGTGGATTCAGTATCAACCAAGAATGGCATTTGTATTCCACAGATTCAATTGTCCAGCATAAATCTTTTATGTCATCCCAACTTCATGCTGTTTCAGATGGAGTAAAATTTGGAGACACTCTTTAATGCACAATAAGTAGATTACAAGAAGAGTCATTCAAGGCATGCTTTTCAGAGATGGCTTGTTGTGTAATGATATGATTTGTCAGTCAACTGTCCTTCCTTAGAGGGTCTGGAGAGATTGGGCCAGTGAGATGTGTGGACTAGTCTTGTTTGGAAATGAGCCTTGCCGCATAAGTCTCAAATTTCCCAGTGAGCACAGGGCATTCACCTCTATGTGGGAGTCTAAACAATATTGATGAATTTGTACCTTGCTTTTCTAGTCAAAGAGCAGGAGTCATTAACACAGTTCTCTGCAAGACTTGGTATCCATTGCCACTGCTTGAGTACCACGGTGTGTGTTGACTGGGCCACCGCCAAGATGTCCTCCGGCTTTCCCAGCAACATTTTCCTAAATGTGAAGCCTAAAACAGTCAAGAATCTGCAACTTTTTGCAGCCTTATTTGTTGTTAGGTTGTGCACACTTTTAGACATGTCACAAGAATGTCAATAATCTCACCAGAGTTTTTCCACATAAAGTTAAAGACACGACACTCATATTCGACTTCTTCTGGGGTAGAACAAATTTCATGAAATGGTCCTTGAATCTATGATAAGTGTCCGGATGTGAATCAGAAACTTCAAACATGATGTCATAAGAGTCAGGTGCACTGCACTGCATCAGGAGACCCCTCTTCCACACTTCCTCTTTCACACTCATACCAGTAATGAAAATATCGAAATACCTGATCCAGTGACATCAATGTGGACATATTTACTGGACATGTCAACATCATGCCCTGGTATCTGTCGAGATGAAAGGGGGTGTAACGTTGCCTCTGTACATGTGCAGGTTCATGGTGCTCCTGTTCAGTGATGACTACTCACTGTTTGGCGCAGATATCCATCTGCGGTCTGACGACGCCATAGCAGCAGCAATGGGGCATTGGGCGCCACATGTAATAATGGAGCAGCAGGATGAGACAACTCAAGCGACATATGTGGCTGTAGGATGGCTTTGTTTTCAATGACATTGCTGTATGACATGAATGTTGCAGGAACACAAACATTATTGTAACTCTAAAAAGATGACAATGGGAGAGGGCGTGTCCAGCAGCGGAGGAAGATGTCCACACTCTAACGTGGCTCGGCCAGTCCGTCCTGACCATCGCCTCAAAATCCGTGCAATATCTGGCCGAACGGCACAATCTGGGGCGTAAGCCTACCTGGATGAGTCTGACCCTCTGACAGGGGGTGCGGGAGCTCCTGCCTGCCCTTCATTGCAGTTAAGGTAAGGGCCAGCCCAGGCGATGACACGCCGGTGGAAGGAGACGCCCTATAGTAGAGGAGGGCCTCCGTCGCCGGAGGCTGTGGATTCCCACCATTGATTCTGAGTGGCGGAGACCGTCTGGGAGAGGAGCCGAGTAACTGAGCTCCTCGGCGGATGTCAATCACCAAGCGACCAACACAGTGTGCAGACCACTGCTGCCGATAGTGACGGGGCACAGGCCCAGCAACAGAGGGATCCAGCAGAGGCACCCACAAGGAAACGTGTGCCTGCGGCGGGCGGGACGTGAGGAGGCCCCCCCACCCCCCTGTAATTGAGTGCAACGGGAGACTCAGAGGTGGAGAGGATCTCCCAGATCAATATAACAGGCAAGTGTGCACCTAACATTGCGGGCCAAGTGTGAGGTGCGACTTGACTGAAAGCGCACAGTCTGCCTCCACAGGGCAACAGAGGTGGGGGCCCGAGTGCAGCTCAAGAGCCAGAACGCCCCGAAAAGCCTTTGGAACACACACTCAAGGAGACTGGCAGGCGGCTCAAAATGGCGGTGTGGGTTTCTTAGCCTCTCAGAGTATCTCTTGAGGATCGGCAGGAGAGCTGCGCAATTAAGACGCTGATCCCTCGAAGGCCAGCACACTGCGCACATAGGTATTGAAACGCTACTTCTCCGGTGCAAGAAGGTATACATGAATTACTCCCAGAATCCCTCCAATGATCAAAGGTGCGCTGACCCATCTGGAACACTGAGCAAGGCGTGAGTGCCAAGGTCCACAAGGGGGCCACGGGGGAACCCGACAGGGGGAGGATTCACCCCCCCACCTGAAGCAGGCAGCAGTGAGTACCCGACAGCCCACACTACTCATCCAACGCAATGGTGGGAGTAAAGGGGGGCGCGCCTCCCACTAATCAAAATTGGACACATTTTCATGGCAGAAACACAAGGGGGAAATGGATAGCAATAAGGAACCGGCGCCACTCTAGTCGCAGGCTGTGGCCAAGCGGGGTAAACTTACCCTGCATGATATCATGGCGGCCATTACTAACGGGCGTACCTCTTGAGTCAAAAATACACTCAGTCTCAACAGAAGTATCCCTCATAAGAGCAGACGTACGCAACATGGACACCAGATTCAAAGCAGTTGAAGTAACTGCGGTCACCCTCTTGGCGGACATTGCAGCACTCAAAAAACAGGTAGTCAATCTGCAAACCTCCAGTCAGCTGCTTGGTGAGCAACTCTATTACTACGAAGGAAGATCTAAGAGGAATAATGGTCGGATTTTATGAGTCCCGGAGAGGGCAGAGAGACCTCCAGCGGACCTATTTGTCGAATAGTTTTGTCATGGATTATCTGCAACATCGCAATCTCTCACTCAAAATCTCTCAGGGGTAAACTTAAACCGGGAGAGCCGCCAAGACCGCTGCTTGCCCTCGTCTTTAATTTTAGGGACAGAGACATCATCTTGCAGACAGCCCGCACTGCCCCGCCAGTCAAGTACGAGAACAACACTATCATCTTTTCTCTAGACTTTAGCCTGAAAGTACAAAAACAGAGACGCAGCTTCATTGACATTCAAAAATCCCTCAAAAGATCTGAAATATGCTTTGTTGTCCCCCGCCAAACTGAGGGTAGAAGCGGAGGGCAAAACTTGGTTCTTCACCACTGCTGAGGACGCATGGGACTGGGTGGATGGTTGCCGAAGAGTTGTAGACCGGGGAACTCAGGATAGACGTGGTTGAAAAAGCTGAAAATCAAAGGCGACCACGGTCCAGGAGCGGATCAACCTATAAACAATGATCTGACAAGCAGCCCGAAGAGCCTGTACAATGGAGGCATCAGAACAAAGAAGTCCCCTCGGTGGAATTGGGCTATGACTCAATCTTATCCAACCATCTTCGCACTACAGGGAACACAGGGCCGGATCCCTGCAGATGCCCGTCTGACTGTCTGGGCGGTCCTCGCTGGATGGCTTGCCATGGAGACGGGGATCTCCAACAAGCGGACAATGGACGATCACTGTAATGTATACATGCCTTGTCTTTTTTTTTTTTTTTTTTATATTTCTTTTTATTGAACAATTTCGACATAACTCACCATCACAACATTTTTGCATTCAACATCATAATTACGTATTTCCAAACATCAAGATCATACATAAGGTCACATTTACAGATTGAGAGAATTCAAGGGGTTTCCAGAGTTTCAGTATCCGTCTGGTGAGTAGGTGGGGTGCAGATATCCCCTCTATCTCGATTCCATGCCCACCATACCTTTCCCCACTTACCGGGGCACCCTCTTGCAACATAGACTGACTTCTCGCTGAACATGCACCAGTCTAGATCTTCTGCCCACTTGCTCAGTTTGGGGGGTTTGCTCGCCCCCATTGCTGTGCTATATTTCTTTTTGCTATCATGTATGTCAGGGTTGTCCATTGTGTAGTGTATGTATTGAGATCTGTCGGCTCCCAAACATTAAGGAGACACCTTCGAGCTTTATATCTATATGTAGGACTTCTCGTAGCGTTAGGTGTATGGCTCGCCAGTATTATTGTATGCGTTGGCAATTCCACAGGATGTGTATAAATGTTCCAATTTCCCCACACCCTCTTCTGCACTCTTTATTCTCCGCTTTACCCATTCGCACCAAGCCAGGCCCTGTAATGTAGATCTTATGCAATATTTTGAGCTGTACCAATCTCAGCCTGGCCTGGATATCAACGTCCCGCGGGGAGGAAACTGCCCCCTGCCAGTCCTCCTCATCTAGCTCCAAGCCATCTCTGACCCATTTCTCCTTCAAGGCTTGTAATGGGTCTGCCATGATATTAATAAACTTTTAATAGATAAGCTAAATGGCTTTCTCCGGGAGATGGCCATCAAGTATTCTGTCCTCTAGGGGGGAGGCTTCTGGAAGCGTGGTGTTCCCGGATACCTGGGAGTGCAGGGTATGTCGTATTTGAAGGTATTGATAATATTCAGTGTCTGCCAGGCTGTATTGCTGTTTAAGAGAGGCAAAAGTGATAACCGTCACCCCCCTCCCCCCAGATATCTCTAATTTGCAAGATTCCGATAAGGTCACATTTGTCGAAGCCCTTGGTTTTTCACAGGCTCCCCAATCTCTCAGAACTCCATAGTGGAGTAGCCAATGTGAATTTATCAACCCATCCTAGATGTTTGTTGGCCGCATGCCATATATAGATTGAGTGTACAGTTGGTCCGGTAAGGGGGAATCTGCGGGGTTTGGCATATAATGCTCTGCTGTAATCTCCCCCTGGAAGCAACCATCTGTCCATGGTGTATCCGGGATCATTCGGACAACCATAGACCCCATGGTTAATCGCCGCAAGGTGTTGCGCCCAGAAGTATTTCTTGCCCCTGTCATACCAATTGAGCGTCAACTTAGAGAACGCAATTCGGGGCCAGCCGTCCCAATGGAGTTCTCTTTGAAGGTTTTCTATTTCTTTGAAATAGGACGCAGGGACTGGGTCCATTGCATTCTGGAGAGCGTACAGAAAGTGGGGCAGGGCTATAATTTTGAAAAGGCCGCTCTACCCAATAAGGAAAGGTGGAGGGACTTCCAATGTCGGACACTGCTTTTTAGCCACCGTACAGGTGGTTCCAGATTATGGGCAAAGCGGAGGTCTGGCATTTAGCATCACATAGATGCCGAGGTATTGAAAGCCCTCCGCTGCTGTCTGAATCGGACAGTTCCTCGGTAGAGTGGGTGGACCTCCCTGGAGGACATAGACAACTGACTTTATCCAGTTTACGGTGAAGCCTGAGAATTTCCCCGAATATTGCGAGAATGTAGAAGAGACCAATCAATGAGGCTCTTGGAGAAGTCATATAAAGAATGATGTCATCCGCGTATGGCGAGATCTTGTCCTCCCAGCCTTGGGCCCATCGCATTCCGTGAATTACTTGATCTTGCCGAATCCTAGCCGCCAGGGATTCCAGTGCCAATGCAAAGAGGAGCGGAAACAAACAACATCCCTGGCGTGTGCCCCGGCTCAGTTGGAAATCTGGAGACTTATGGTGGTTCACTACCACCCGGGCCATGGGGCTGGAATACAGCAGGCGGACCCAGCTCACAAATGCAGGACCACACCCCAATTTGCTCAACACCGCAAGAGGTATGGCCATTCGACCATATCAAATGCCATGGTGGCATCTAGAGACACCAAAATAGCTGGTTCAAGTATGGTCGGTACTCTGCCCAGTACTCAGTGTAGGCGGCGTAGATTAAGGGCCGTATTACGGTGTGGCAGGAAGCCCGACTGGTTAGGGTGGACTAATGTGTTAATAACTTTAATTAGGCGTGATGCAAGCGGTTTTGCGAGAATATTAGGCTCAACATTTAGCAGCGATATAGGCCTTTATGACGCACAGTTAGTTTTGGATTTGTCTTCTTTATGTATGACTACTATGTTTGAGACACGCTGATCATATGGTAGTATTCCTTTGTCTCTGCTTTCCACAAACCTGGAGCGGAGATGAGGGGCAATCTTGTCGGGCCTCAGTTTGTAAAATTTAATGGGGATGTCATTAGGATCTGATGCCTTCCCTGAATTGATACCCCTTATTGCCTGTGCTACTTCGTCATCCGTTAGTGGGGATTCTAAATATACTCTATTTTTGTCTGAGAGGGTGGGAAGCCTAATGTCCCTGAGCTGCCCGCTATTCTCGTCCTCTGTGAATCTACTGATTGTGCGGTACACTGTCTGGTAATGTTTCCCAAACGCGTCAGCTATTACCTGTGGGTCCACTATGGGGGCGGAGCCTTCGTCTTGCAACTCCAGTACCAGGCGGGATGACCAGTCTCGTCTGTCCCACCATGCTATTAGCCTTCCCGCTTTATCCCCATGTTCATAGATTCTGTTCTGGACTTCTCTGCCCTGCGCCCTAGCCCTATCCTCCGCTATGCTTTTAAATTAGTCTTGTCTTAACTTCAGGAGATGGAGTATTTTTGGCGTTACTGCTTGGGCTACATCCTCTTCTGCTTTTAATACTCCTTCCTCCGCCTGTACGAGATCTGCCTACCTTTCCTTCTTTCTCCCGGCAATTCGAGAAAGAGTCTCACCCCGAATGACCGTTATGTAAGCTTCCCATATCGTCTGAGCTGATTCAACCGTACCCACGTTTTCCTGAAAGTAAATGTCCGTAGTACGGGCAAATGCTCTTCTGGGTGCCTGGGTCCTTAAGATATCATGGGTTAATGAGGGCCACCCTCCCGGCATTCACCCTATCACTCATCCAGACCGGGGAATGATCTGAGATGCCTCGGCCCAGGTGGCGAATCTCTCCAATAGTGTGAGCTAGTGCCGCTGGGACTAGAATGTATTCAATACGTGATAGGCTATGGTGAGCTCCCGATAAGTGAGTGTATTTATTTATTTATATTTATTAAGTTTTACATAGCGCAAACTTGATCCCGAAGGATATCAAAGAGATTTACAATAAGAAGGAAAGGTAACAAATCCAAACAGGAGTCAAACATGGGGAATATAATAGGCGTTGAATTAAATAGTGCACACATAACAGCTCATATATAAAATCTGAGTGAACGAGGAATGGGCTATACGATGGAGCATAGTGAAATAAGGGGAGTAAGTAAAATAATCATATACAGGAATATAACCAATACCAAAATAATAGTCTAAACATGAGTCAAATGGGGCGTATAAAAGGCATTGAATCAAGTGGTGAAACATCTAACAGATCATTTAAACACCTTGGTGAATGAAGAATGTGCAAGACGATGTAGCATAATGACTTAAGGGGAGTAAATACAAAAATCATGTACAGGAATAATAACCAAAAACTAAATAATAATCATATACTGGAATAATGACCAATACTATAGTATGTCCGATGCACTTAGTGCTAAAAATTGCCCCTCCAGTTAAGGTAAGAACTTATTCATGAGGAATCTTTTTGCTTCCAATTTAAAAGCAGCCTTGGAAGAGATCCTCCGCCACTAGCACAAAGTTATTAATATTAGTTATTTATGCTTCCCAACACGGTTTGATCTGTATCACTCAAATATCAACTTTAAATATATATCATAAATTCAACACTCCCCCCCAACCATCAACTAAAAATACACATTTGTATCTTGAATGCATGCATTTCAGTTTAAGTATACAGATATTAATTCAACCAAAGGAAAACGTACAATTTAGTTCTCTAGGCTGCACACAGGAGAGCTACTTACGTGTATCTGGTGAGCTACCAGGAGCTCACAAGCTGCTTGTTGAAGTCTGTACTAGGGATATCAGGTGTGTTATGTTTCTGTTACATGCTTCCCATGCCTGGTCCTGTGCCCCAGGATCAAAGAGTTTCTTTAACCCCCTTTCCCTGACAGGGCCTGTTATCCGAGGTGTGATCTGTTTCTTTTACCTACTTTGCCTGATTGGACCTGTGATCCAAAGTGTGATGTCTCTTTTTCCTGCTTTTCATGGTTGGGCTTGTGGTCTCAGGATTGAAGGGTTTCTTTTACCTTCTTGCCCCGAATGGACCTGTGTTTGCAGGTGTGTAATATGTTTCTTTTGCTTGCTTTGCCTGGCTGGAACTGTGATCCTGTGGTGTGATGTGATTCTTGTGCCTGCCCTTTCTGGATTGTGTGTCCTCCAACCGTCCACCAGCCCCATTGACTCAAGAAAGTTTGGCAAACACATCTGAGGTCTCTCTGCGGATACCGGTCAAGGGCCCCGGATAGCACGGCATTAAAGTCCCCTCCTAATATTAGCAGGCCTTCTGGGAGTGACTGGAGTATAGTTCCGATGTCTCTGAAAGTGTTGTTTTGAAGGCCAGGTGGTACGTATACTCAGACAAATGTAGCTGTCTTCCCCTCCCACTGACCCGAGACCCCAATATATCTACCTCGTGTGTCTGGCCAATTGGCCCGCACTGTGAAAGGACTTTATCTCCCAGACCATTCACGTTCCAACTGAGAATTCTAACCCCGGTTTCCTGCAGTGTACTCATCTTTGTTGACCCTTGGAAGCCACTCCTGCTTGATATCTCTGTGGTGGTGTTAAACAAACAAACACTTCAAAGAAGTCAAACATAAAAATCGATATCTCCCCCTCCCATTTACCCCCCTCCCTGCACCCCTGCCCTCTGGACTCCAAACTGCCCATACTCCAACTTGCAGTACATGCCTTGTCTTTATGTCATTTTCGGTTTTCTGATAGGGGATTGCGGCGCGGGCTTAGGGACCCACACCCCAGCCAGTAGGGAACGGGGGCGACAGGCACTCTGCATAGTTAGTGGGGAGGGAGGAGTTTATATTTTTTCATGCAGGGAGGCAGGGTGGAGGGACGTTTCTAAATTCAAGAAGTTGTTGTATGTTCGATTGTATTAGTAAGAACCCATGTCCAATTGCTTTTATAAGAGCGGATCAAGCAGAGCACCATCATACCACGAGTTCACTGAATAGCTGCGGCCGTCGGAGGCCTTCAGTACCCACACACTTCCAAAAGAGGCAACCTAGGCATATCCGGAACCAGGGACTATTCCTTACCTAGCACACAGAGCGAAGCATATCACTACATTCCGGATGTCAAAATGGAAACATCACTAAAATTGATCTCCTGGAATGTTAATGGACTGGGAGACAAGATAAAAAAGAGGTATCGTGCTCCAGTATATAAAGAGATGCCTGCTTAATATTGTTCTTCTCCAGGAGACGCATTTGGTCGCAATACTTCCAAGGCACTACACCGCTGGGGGTATAGGCTGATTATACACTCGGGCTTTACTTCTGGGTCCAGAGGGACAGGCATACTCCTACCCAAGAACTTTACCATTTATTGTAAACAGCACCCACACAGACAAACCAGGCCGCTTCGCGTTATGACTGGCAGTTAGGAGGGAAGGGACGTCAATATTGTATCGGTCTATGTTTCCCCAGCTCTACACAGGCCGACACTCACAGACTTGAGCAAAATGATACTAGACCTAGCGGAACGGGACCTAATAATTGGAGGGGACTTTAATATGGCGCTCTGTGATCAAATAGACCGTTACCCACCTTGGGCTCCCCACTGTCCAGAACGCACCTGGCAGAGTTCATGGTTGCTTTCGGACTGGTAGGTATATGTCGCAGGCTGCACCCTCTTGCACTGCAATATACATTTCATTCAGGGGGGCTCAAACAGTCTTTCTTGAATAGATAAGATCATCACACCAGCTAATCAACAGCAAAATTTCACAGAGGTGCAGCATTTGGTATGATGTATTGCAGTTCACTCCCTGATCTGGACACAATTCAAGCTAGGAGTACCTCCCACACGTAAGACTATGTCACTCAACCCATGGTATCTAAAGGTCCCGAGCATTAGGGCTGGCCTCACCAAATCCACTGAGTACTACATCAGAGACAACATTGGCTCACTGGACTGGCCACTAGTACTCCGGGAGGCTCTCAAAACAGTAGTGAGAGGAGACATGCTTTCCCTACCAACAGGCCATAAAAAAGAAAAGATGAAGCAGCTCGAAACATTGGAGAGAAACTAACTCGCCCTTGAGCAAAGGCTTATACTCACCCCAGACTAAACACGCACTTGACGTTAAACGGCAAGAATACAGTAGTCTGCTCAGGGAGACAGCCAGGGCACAAAATCTAGCGACAAAACCCTAAAAATATGAACATGGGGATAAGGCAGGCAAACTACTCACGTGGCTTGACCAGCGGAAAAGGGCGAACCGCTGGATGACCACATTAAATGTAGATGGCGAGATATTGAGGGAACCCCAAGCAATAGCAGATGTCTTTGCAGCCCATTTCTCTGTGCTGTATTCTCCTGCGGCCCCAGTCACAACTGATGAGTCGAGGGAATTCCTGGGAGATCTCCATATGCCTAAACTCTTCTTGGAGGAACAGCAAGTGCTCGAGGCTCACCCTACAGACGCCGAAATCGCGTCAGCTATCCGTAGTATACCACTTGGGAAGGCGATGTGGCCCAACGGCCTGCCCATCGAATTCAATAAACTTGTAGCCTCTAAGGTAAACCCACATTTACAACAAATGTATCTCTAAAGTAAGCAGTGGGGCAGTTTGCTCAGAAACCAGAGATTGGCCTCCATTGTAGTGATACATAAAAAGGGGAATCCAGTGGGGAACAGGGGTTCCTATTGACCTATTTCCCTACTTAACGCAGAGGTTAAAATTACTGGCTAAAATACTGGCAAAGCGGTAGCTACAGGTTGTCACCAAACTAGTGCACCCTGATCAATTAGGGTTCTTGCCGGGACGAAATACAGCCCGTAACCTGCGTCACCAACATAGTGTACTGGGTTGAGGAGACATGATTAAAGAAAGTACTGCCATACTGTCTCTTTAAGCCCGCATGGCCTTTGACACAATTGAATGACCGTATGTGTTAACGGTGCTCGAACAAATGGAATGTGGGCCTCATTTTCTGGCATGGGTCTGTCTGTTATACACCGACCTGTTGGCGCAATATAGTGGTAAAAGGTCTCACTTCCCCAGACCTTTTCTCTCAGGCGGGGAACGAGGCAGGGATGCCCCCTGTCACCTATACTATTCGCAATAGTCCTAGAGTCCTTGGCAACCTGGATTCGTGGGGACCCATTGGTCCGTGGATTAAAATGGCCAGAGGGTTGGGAAGACAAAATATCCTTATACGCGGACAATGTTCTCATATACAGGGCATCTCCCCGGGCCTCTATCAACAGGATTCTCCACATATGCAACACCTTTGGGAGATATTCAGGATACTCCACGAACTGGTCGAAATCAGTAGTTTACTTACTGCATGGGCCCGCTCCAAGCTTGCCTCCAAATTGCAAGATAACAATAGTGACGGAGGGCTTCTGATACTTGGGGATATATGGGACAGGCGATCCCAGCCTCTTCTTTACACATAACCTCATGGGTCCACCACTCGCACGCCTACAGAATGATGTGCGACATTGGAGGTCGCTACCCCTGTCCCTCCTGGACCGGGTGGCCCTCTTCAAAATGATGGCGCTTCCCAGATTCCTCAACTCCTACACAATTTGGCATACACAATCCCCAACAACTATTTTAACACGATAGAAGGTGAAATCAGGACACTATAGTGAGACAGGCAACCCCCCCCATCGCGATTAAACTGGTCAGGGGATGGTACGATGGGCCCAACGGCGCAAAGAGTTCTCCTCTGGCATCAGATGACTAAAAAACTGGGGTGGCACAATAAAGTGATGCACGCTACCCCCCTTTGGGATACAAAAGGGGGTGGTGATGGACGGAGTATCTGAACCAATCAAACACTCACACCCAGTCAAAAGATCTGGGTTTAATCCATCACCGTTCATTAGCCCACAGACATGGCTATATGCAAATCAGTCTGACCCTGTGCCTCATGGGAACAGTCCAGCCCGAACTGCCAAGCCATGTCTTCCCTGGACCGGAAACAAGCTTCCGAGGACCGGTTTCTGGCATTGCAGCCTTCTTCAGCCCGGCTTGCCTGAATCCAGTGGCAAAGTCCCTTTGGGAGGCCGAGACACTGGGAAGATTTGGCTCAGTGCGAGATTTGACAACTGGGACACCATAGGCATTTCAAGGGTAGGTGACCTGTGGGTCATGGGAAAAATGCTCAAATTCACGGAGCTGCAAATGAAATGTCTTCATTTGAAGCATATATATATATGTATATATACTTACAAATACGTCAAGCCTTGAAGGGAGCCATTCCAACCGATCAAGACCTCCCGGAGGCCTGCCCGCTGAAAGATAGACTACTGATAGAATACATGACTTGCAAAGCCATCTCCATGACTAATCAAAAAATGATCAATAATCTGTCAGACCCCACTCACACAACTCCGCTCACAGTGGCAAGCAGACATAGGGAATCTGGATGATGGGAAATGGCAAGACGTGCTTTCTTCCCCCCTTGAAGTTGCCATCACTGCGCACCTTCGGCTAATACAGCTTAAAATACTCCATAGACCATACTATTCATGTGATACACTGGTCAAAATGAGAAAAAAGGGGAATGCTTATTGTAACCGTTTATGCGCCTAAGTAGGCACATTCTATTGTATGCTATGGGAATGCCCAGTAATCCAACAATATTGGGAAGGGGTGGTATTAGAGTACGGCAAGTTCGCGGGAAGAATATCGCTTTACAGACGTGCCTTTACAGATGTGCCTATTAAATGTGTGGATGTGTGGGGAAGCGACAGATACCACCCGCATGGAGCTGGTTTGGATGACGTTGGTGATGGCAATTGCAAAACTAAACATTGCTGGCAAATGGGGAGCATCAGATCCTCCGACGTTAGAGGAGTGGAGGCGAGACATGGACTGGTGCATGTTGGCTGAGAAAGCCATCTTTGGACTAAGGGGATGCCCACTGAAATGGAACAAAGTGTGGGGTAACGTAACATACACATAGGAAATACATGCATCCCTCTACTTACACATAGTAATTCCCCCTGGTCGGCTTGAGGACATAATGGACGACAACGTATAGGCAGGGGCGCCTGGAGAGAAGGGTTCGGCCATCTTGGGTGAGGGAGGGGTGGCGCTCGAGATGCAGGACGCTTCCCGCCCTCCCTGCTATTTAAACCGGTAAGCAGCGCTGCTTCGCTGACTCAACCGATGTCTATCCCCTGAGGCGGAAGCCGGGGGCGCTGTGCTATAATTTTAACTCTGCACCTTGCACTTTCACTATTTGTATTTTACTGTGTTGTGAATTTGATTTTAAAAAACTTGCTGCACACGTTCAAATACCTCTTGCAATATAGGGATTTAATTTGGTAGTTGACTAAAAACTTCTCGGATCCCTGGCCACTCGAACCGACTCCCAGAGCGCATTTGTATCCGGGGCGCCTGGAGAGAAGGGTTCGGCCATCTTGGGTAAGGGAGGGGTGGCGCTCGAGATGCAGGACGCTTCCCACCCTCCTCACACCGGATATAAGAAGAAGGCTTCCCGTCCGCGCAGCGGACGAGCGCAGCGGGCGCGCCGACGGCGCGCCAGAGGTAAGCCCGTCTGCGCCCGTCCGCGCCGGGACCGGGCCCAGGGCCACGACCCCTGCTTGTCCCTTACCTTATCAGCGGAGCTCCTTGCTGCAACTCCGCCCTAAGCCCGCCTCCCGCTGCTCCATCATTGACCCGGCACTCATGCCCACAGGTACCAACCTTAACTGTCCCCATTGCAATACCCTCATCCACTTAACCAACAGTACCATTACTACTCCTGCCACTAAGCGCATTAAGGAGAATCATATTACCATGGCCCTCATCAATGCGCGATCCTTGCCTAAACACCGCCAAGAGATCGCCGACCTTATCACTGATCACAATCTTGATGCACTGTACGTAACTGAAACATGGACCGATGAGGCATCTGCCCCAGACCTGGTCACGGCAGTTCCACCTGGTTACATTGTCCATAGGCAGGACAGGGTGAAAAACAGAGGTGGAGGTCTGGCCATTATAATTAAAAATCATTTTGAAATTCGTACCTCCCCCATCCCAGCTTTGTCATGTGAAGCCCTACATTTTATTATAAAATTCTCTCCTTCCTTCAGTTTTAAGGGAGTGCTCTTATACCGACCTCCGGGGTCCAGAGCTGCGTTCCTGACCAACCTGGGGATGATAACTGAATCTATAGCCACAGATGAGTCCATCACGGTTATGGGCGATTTTAATTTCTACCTCGAACAAAACTATGA
This sequence comes from Lissotriton helveticus, assembly GCF_964261635.1. Classification (NCBI taxonomy): domain Eukaryota; kingdom Metazoa; phylum Chordata; class Amphibia; order Caudata; family Salamandridae; genus Lissotriton; species Lissotriton helveticus. The sequence goes on from NC_136061.1 coordinate 175,235,722, forward strand.
TAATGATACTATCTCCCTCACGTCAGACCTAGAATTAATTGGTCTCAGGCAATTGGTTGACGCCCCTACCCATCAAGCAGGACATACGTTAGATGGCATATTCACTAACATCGAAAATCTACATGTGACCGACATTCTCCCGATGACATGGACAGACCACTCGGCCATATTCTTTAGCATGACCACCAAAGACTCGCTGAGTAAAAAGATCCCTCATCTTAAGACTGGTCCTTTCAAAGCTTGGAAGGATTTAAATTACGATAGCTTAAACATACTATTAACTAAACTCAAACCGGACCTATCCAACGATCCTAGTGTTGCCACACATCAATTCCATGAATGGCTGAGTGTCGCCACTTCGCAATTAGTACCAACTAAATCCCATTCGAGAAACAGGAGTACTCCGTCTGCCCAATGGTACACTAAAGAATTAAAAACACAAAAACAACTAACAAGGAACAAGCAAAGGCATTGGCGACGAGATTATGATAGCGAAAGTAAGGATAAATACAAAGAGGCCCTAGCCACTTATAAATCCATGATAACAGCAGCAAAAAAGCTCTTCTTCTCTAAACATATAGAACTAGCAAAAAACTCCAGTAAACAGCTATACAATATAGCTAAAACATTATCAGGTAACACACCAGATTTAACACCTTCACCCTCGCAATCATTATGCGATGCTTTATCTGAGTTTTTCTTTGTGAAGGTAAATAATATATACCAAGCGTTCACTTCTGAATCAAGCACTACCCTCACCCCCCTTCCTCTGACCACCCTGAGCAATCCCCTGACGAGCTTTACTCCCCTAACCACCGATCAAACTAGGACCATACTGAATACAGTTAAATCTGGATCAGCTTTGGACCCTTGCCCCACTTCTGTGTTAACCTCGGTCTCAGATACCATTATTCCTGTCATCACCCATGTCTGCAACTCAATACTGAGCTCCGGGTTTTACCCGGATGCCCTGAAAAATACACTGATTAAGCCCTTACTAAAAAAAGTCAATCTAGACAGACAAGAGCTGAAAAATTATCGGCCTATAGCAAGTCTCCCTTTTTTAGCTAAAATCACGGAGAAAGCTATGAACCAACAGCTAACTGACCACATAGAGAGAAATAACCTGCTTGATGACACCCAGTTTGGGTTCCGCAAATATCACGGGACGGAAACCGCTCTCATTAAGGCAGCGGATGATATTAGAACCATCCGGGACCAGGGAGGGTCAGCCCTGCTGGTGCTCCTAGATCTTTCTGCAGCATTCGACACGGTTGACCACAAGACCTTGGTAAACCGTGTCGAAAAAATGGGCATCCAGTCCACTGCGAAAAATCTACTGATCTCCTTCCTGGCTAACAGATCCCAGGCGGTCACATTAGGCCCATTCCAATCTGCCAGCCGGTCGTTACCGTGTGGGGTTCCTCAAGGCTCATCCCTAAGTCCGACACTTTTCAACATCTACGTGTCGGACCTTGCTAGTGTCATCAAAGCACATGGGATGAGCCTAACCTCATACGCCGACGACACGCAGCTGGTGCTGGCCATCAAGGGTGATGGTCAGGAGGTGGCCGAACGGTTCCAAGCTGGCATGACGGCGATAGGTGAATGGATGGCAGGTAACTGCCTAAAGCTAAACTCCGACAAAACGGAGGTGGTCATCTTTGGCAAGCTCTCACCATCTTGGCCCACAGCCTGGTGGCCATCAACTTTTGGCACCCCACCTTGTCCCTCCTCCAAGGTCAGAAATCTGGGAGTCATGTTTGATGACCAACTCAACTTTATGACCCATGCCAATAAGGTAGCTTCCACGGCCCATTTCAAACTTAGGATGATTAGGAAAATCCTGCCTTTTCTACCTGATGCGGCCGCCAAGACCCTGGTTACATCATTGGTTCTTACCTCCCTAGACTATTGCAACGGCCTCCTTCTAAATGCACAAAAAAGAGTCACAAAAAAACTTCAGACTGTACAAAACGCGGCTGCACGCCTGCTATCCAAAAAACCCAAATTCGCCCCCATCTCAGACACTCTGAGAACCTATCACTGGCTTTCTATCCAAAACAGGATAACGTTTAAAGCCATGTGTATAGTTTACAAAGTAATGCAGGACCAGGGGCCTCGCTTCCTTAAAGATCAATTAAAACCCTACAATCCAGTCAGAACACTCCGCTCCTCTACACTTAATCAACTAATTACTCCACGCAGCAGAACAGCTACTTGGGGCGACCGTCGCTTTCTTGCTGCAGCCTCTAAGATCTGGAATTCCCTACCTTACTACGTTAAATCCAGCTCAACACTCCTACAGTTCAGGAGACAACTAAAAACGTGGTTATTTGACCAGTAACTCATATACTCAGCCCACCGTACCTACTTCTAAGGATAGACACTACTGCAGTCTAGCGCCGAGACACCCACGGGTATTTGGTTGCGCTCTACAAATGCCAGTAAATAAATAAATAAATATATAAACAATGTAAATGATAGACTCAGGGGATGTCTATTACTGTCTTGACTGTTCATGAATAATAAATGTCATTTTATATGCTGTAACATGTTATTCTATTAAACAAAAAGATGTTTAAAAAACAAAATGACAATATGAGTCTCAGCAGGGGGTTCATATTTGAATGGGAGCCCACTACTCTGCTAGTCCACTTCAACGAAACGCGGGCCTCAGAACTAGTGTTAATATATGCACATTAGCGATGTGCTCACAGGACAACAATACAGAAGGGGGCACCTGGACACAACAATGGACTGGAGGGGGTTTGAAATTTTGCAGGAGTACAGGAGGGGGCTGCCTAGGTGTTGGAGAACGACAGGAGAAATAAGGCAGAACCACTGAATGCATGTGCAAAGGAGGGGAAGGGGGCACCCAGAGTTTGCCAGACTGAACATAAAAGGGGCTGGAGGTTTAGACTTAGAGGGTGTCATGATTTGGGTACAGTCCATGGCTGAATTTAGAAAGCATGGGCGAAGTTTACCAATGGTAAATTGTACGGCCAGGGCAAAGTGACCAATTATCCAGGAATCTCACTCTTTTACGGCCCCCCTGATTTTGGAGCTTCTCATGTGACTCCCTGAGCCTACCAGTTTCTGCTACAAGGTCTGCTGTCAGACAACCTAGATTTGTGTAGTAAACAAAAAAAAAACGTAAAGCTATTTTTTTAAGCAGAGTGGGAAGAAGTGATGGGTGGATGTGCCCATTACTAAATCTTTGCAGAACAGGTTGTTCTTGTGTTTTGTAACAGGGCGCATGCACCCTTCTTAAAATTATGTTTAATTAACAACAGTGCAATATAACTAACTCCTAATGAGTGCAACAAAATATAGCAGTAGGAACAACTTACTTATCCCACATACACATACATATTCATATGTATATATATATATATATATATATATATATATATATATATATATATATATATATATATATATATATACTGCACATTTTATTCGATGGCAATTATACTGGACACTGGTCCATGCATAGGGATGATCATATGTCCATACATAGAGCAGGGACTAGGAAGAAGGGCACAGCTACACGCAGTGTTGGTTTACCAGTGTTCTGAGACTTTTTTCAATTTGAGTGATTTAACATTATGACAGTGTTAGTCATTTCTGTACATGTTTAGGAAGTCATCATTTCTCTGTAATAATCTTCCTGCTAGGAAGCCGAGAAGCACGTGTCCTCTGTTGAGTAGTCTGGATGCAACTGCAGTGGATATTTGTGCTTTTCTGTTTGCTTAAATACTGTCATTTTTTACTGTCATTTTAAAGGTTTAAATCTTTTTATTGTTTTTAAAGACAAGAAGGACAAAATAAAATGCATCATGCAATGATGCTCAATTCATGGGCCACAAGCAATTAAAACGCTACATAATGTATTCAGAACAGTCAAGAAAAAACAACCCCCCCCCCCCTGCCCCCACCCTCTCCCTGCTACCCCTCCCTCCCCTCACCCCTGTTGTTACCAAGGAAGTATCTGAGGCCGACAGGAAGCAAATCCGCGGCCCTGGGGCTGGATGGAATCCTGAAATAGTGCAGTAAGTCGCAAGAGGCGCATGTACCTAGGACAAGTGAGTTTGTGACATTCGGAGCATAGGAGGGCGATGAAAAGGCGCCACAGATCCGGAAAGGAGGCACCATCACCCTGGAGAGAGAGAGAAGGAGATGCGCTCACTACCCAATACGTACCATAACATGTGCAGCCACCCCTGTATAGAAGGTGCCCTATCCAAGCCCCATGTTAACAGTATATTCTGTAGAGCCACCCCCAGGGCGATACCCATCTGCCTCCCTTGGTGTGATTTGAGGGGAAATGTAAGTATCAGAGATGCCTAAGATGGTGTAAGCCGGAAATCGTAGGATACTAGTATCGAAGTGGAGGTCTATTTCATCCAGGACCTGTGTCCAGTAAGACTTAAGAATGGGACATGTGCAGCAGGATGCCGACATCTCCACACCCCCTCTAACAACTCGAGGAGCAATTGGTATCGCTCTTGTGCTGCCTATGATGGGTGAGGTACTAGTATGTCGCTATCTTGGTAGCAGACTCTACGCTAGAGACGTTGCACGCTGAGTGGCTGTCCCTATAATGGATGTTGCTCCATTCTTTCTGGGTCAATGTCCGCCCCAGCTCTGCCTCCCACCTTTTCTGTCCTGTGGACTTGATCTCTTGTTCCGGGGGTGTAAGAAGTGGATCAGGTTCGCGCTATATATAACTTTATAAATATAAATATAGAGTTCTGTGATGAGTCGTTTGGTGGATTGCTTGGAGGATAACCATCATTCGTAGGGGGTAAGCCTTATCTCAGCTCCTTGACGCATCTGGGGTTGCATCACCCAATGCCATATCTGTTGGTAAGGATGCCGCTCGGTTTTGGGCATAGCAAAATCAGCTCTAAAATTTTCAAAAGACATGGGTCGGGGCGTGGCTTGGCAGGCCATCATGGCGGACATGTGCTAGTCAACTCCGTCCTGCCCGAAATCAATCCTACAATGATCCTGGCTTCCTCGGACCTTTGAGCAGTCCTTGAGGGGGCATCTTGGCACCACTAACCTGCGGGGGCAGTCCGGTGAGCGGCCGCAGTGTCTGGAGCGGCTGAAAGCTGAGGCCGCCGCGTCCACGAGGCGCAGCCTGGTGTCTGGTGGCAGAGCCAGGGCGTGGTGTTTGGCGAGCCCTGGGAGTGGCGCAAGCTGCGCGGCCGCCCGTGGGAGCCTGCGGCGGCAGCCCCGATTGCCCAGTGGTGGTGGCGGCGGTCTTCGCGGGGCGGATCGGCCCCGGGGTCCAGGCGGTGATCTCTGGTGAGGAGTTGGGAGAAGGGGGCGGCCCGGCCCGGGGGGAGGCTTGGGTGCGCCCGCTCACCGCGCCCAGGAGAGTGGCCGGTTTCTGGGGCCGCTGGAGTGCCCTCCTCCCGGACATTTGGCCATTGCTGAGGGGCGGCGACAGTTGAGAGTGGGAGGCCCCCCCTCGGACTTGTGCCTCTACCCGGGGACCGGCGGCTGTATCGGGCCGTGTGGGGGGCTTGGGAGGCCTTAATTATGCTGACTGGTCTCTCCTCGACCCCCGGGGGCCTGCGGTGGAGGCAGTGAACCGGCCCTTCGGTGCTCCTGCCTTGGGGGTCTCCTGGGCCTGAGTGGAGGTTGGCCTGGCGCGTGGCCCAGGGAAGGTGCCCCATGACGGGCCGGTGACAGGAGAGGGGCCCGGAGGGACAGCGCAGCCGCAGGGCGAAGATGTCGGATCTGTGTTGAACTTTTCTGCTGTGTGGGCCCCGGGCACGGACATTAGCTGGTGGGCCTGACTTGGAGGAGGCCCCCTGATCTGACTGTGGCGACAGGGCCCGTGGTCGGCGGTTGCACCGGGTCGCGCCCCGGGGGAAGTGAGAGGAGACGGCTCTGTGCCTACATGGTCAGACCGGGGGGAAGACACCAGCAGTCGAGCAGGCAGTTGGGGGCCCTGGGGTCGGCGGGGCCTCGTCGCCTGGGTGCTCGGCGACATCGGCGGGCAGGTTGCCCAGATCTCTGCTGTTGGCGGGGGGCCACTCACTAACTAAGGCCTATACTGGTGGATTGCGGGCCCCGGATCGGGGTGCCTTCCCCTTTGGATTGTGAGCCGGACCGACTTGCTGGGTTCCTGCCTGTGCTGAGGGGACACTTGGGTCAATGCCTAGCCTAGATAGACTGGGGCCCGTCGGGGACCACCATGACGAGAGACAAGGGCGGTGGTGGAGCTGCTAAACATGGGCCCATCGACAAGTTTACCTGCCCGGGAGCGACGGGGGGAGCCGCCTGGAGCCCCCAGAGGGTCGTACCGGACAATGCGGCTCTGATGGCGGCAATCACTCAATCCAGAGACATGCTGGATACCAAAATTGGTGCGGTGGGCTCGGATGTGATTAATACGGCAGGACCTACGGAATGCAGTTGCCCGCATCACGGAGGCGGAGACCCACATATCAGGGGTGGAAGACGATGTTACAGTCCTCAAGCAGAAGGCGGCGAGCATGGAAAACGCCCAGAAGGACTTGGCGCTCCGTGTTGAAGATGCTGAAGGACGGGCCCGGCGGAACAACCTGTGCTTTGTCGAATTTCACAGAGGGTTGTGAGACTGGGAATATGGAAATATTCCTCACACAATGGCTGGAGGGCTGGCTCCCCCCGGACGTCCTGTCCCACTGCTACGCCGTGGACCGGGCCCATGGAGCGCTCGCCCAGAAACCGGCAGTGGGGGCTCGCCCACGACCAGTGATCGCGCGTTTCTTGAACTATCTTGACCGCGATGCCGTCCTGACACAGGCCCGCGCCTAAGAACCTTTGCTCTACGATAATCATCTTATCCTGGTGTTCCCGGATTTAACGTGACACGTGCAGCAGCAACGCCAATCGTTTATGGCAGCGTAAGCCAGACTGTGGGACCTCAAGCTCCAGTACGCCTTATTGTTCCCAGCTCACCTGCGGGTGGTGTACCAATCTCGCACCCATTTCTTCGACACCCTGGAGGAGGTGTTCAAGTGGACAGATGAAACCGTGCGGGTGAGGGTGCCTACCACCGCCCGGGCTGCATTCAAATTCTTCCCTGAGTGAGGCGACGTCGAAGTTCACGGGGACAGAGCTGGAGGGGGCACAGAAGATTTTGATCCCAGAGGCGCTCTCTGCCCTGTAGTGCCTCCTCACAGGGAGATCCGGCTTCCCAGCCTTGGACACTGGACCCGTAACTGCTGGGGGTGGGTGGTGCAGGGATGTTCCTCTAATGGGAGTGTGAGCATGATTGATTTAAGCTGTATGGAGGGAGCTCTTACGGAGGCTGAATCCCGACAGTTCTAGCACTTGTGGGGTGTGGGCCTGGATGACATGGGCTGGAAGTTGGGGATCCATTGGCTGGGGTGGCCCGTGTCCCCCCTTTGGGGGCTCGGTGCTCACCCAGCCGCGACATGTACTTCAGCGTTTTTGAGATATTGGGTGGGAGTTTTTTATGGGGAGGGGGTTCGTTTGGGGGTAGGAGTTGTGCCATCTCACTGGGTTCATTAAGACACACAAACCCCGTCGGGGCTCCTTTTCCGTGCAATGTCCCTTCATGCTGCTCGATGGCTAGTGGTACTGTAGTTGGGCAGGTGTCCCCTGGTACCCTCTGCATTGTCAGCTGGAACGTGCGCGGGGACTGGACAAAATTAAGCGTGGGGCTGTCCTGCGCCAGGCTAAGAGGGCCAGAGCCGACATCTTTTTCTTACAAGAAACTCATCTGCAGGGTCTCATACGTACATAAGCGGCAATGGCTGGATACGCAGGTGGTGGTATCTTTTTCACCGAGGCACGATTGGGGTGGACCCCATAGTGTTGGGCTGTGTATATGCCCCCCCGCCCCCGTTACAGTGGTCTTTGGTAGAGCGGCTACTTACCTTGTGGGCTGACATGCCGGACGTGGCTTCAGTGGTGGGTGGAGACTGGAATGATGTGCAGGATGTGGGGAGGGACAGGAACAGGCCTGGTGGGGGCCGGGGTGGCACTCAGCCCACAGAACCACACTCATTAGTTACAAGCCTTGATATGGTGGACACCTGGCGGCACATTCATGGGGACAGGAGGGAGTTTACGTACCTCTCGGTGGTCCGCAAGTCATTCTCTAGGATTGACTGTGTATTTGTTCCCCGGGCGACTGTTGCAAATGTGGTTTCCGCTGAGATCCTCCCCCGGGGGTTTTCAGATCATTAGCCGGTGGCCGTTGAGCTGCAGATGGGCAGGGGGCGATTTAATTCTCATGACTGATCAAGAACCCTTATGACTCTAGAACAAATAATAACATTTTTGCTATAAAAACCTCCTTGTGTTGCATGTCTTTGTTTCTCTAGCTAGTGTGGTAGCTATATACATGGACCTCCAATTATTGAATATTTTTTTTTTGTATATATTTTTTATTTTAGCAATAAAACAGGAGGCATTACAGATATCAGGTGTCATACTATAAAATACAGAACAGGGACGGGCGGGGGAAATATACAGGCAAATACTCAATGTAAAGGGAACATGGGACGTCATCTCAATTACGCATATTGGAGAAAGAGGAATAAATAATATATCAGACGATCTAGAACAATCCCAACCGCAAGACCCCGTCTTCAATGATACAGGATAATTAAAGCCAGTGTAGACACCCAGATGAATAAAGAATCAGTGAAGGATAAACAGCCCACCTCTCGTGAAAAGGAAAAAGGAAAGAAAAAAGGAGCCATAGAACAAAACAATGGCAACAAAAAAAAAAAAACCTAACCCCCCACCCTGCACCCCTGCAATGGCTACGGCCTAACCCCACTAGCAGCGTTCCTGTCGCCCAAGAACTTGCCCTAAAAGAAGGAAAGAAGATAAAGTGGAGGAGGAGAAAGCAAATACACCCCCCGTCTCCCGTACCCCCCGCCAGAAGCGACCACCCCGAGACTTAGTCAAACCAATATTCAGCAAAATATACAAACCAATCGGGGGAGTTTAGCAAATAACCACCCAACTCCCATCACATTATAGGCACAATCCCGGCATGGAATAAATCTATTTTATCAAACCCAGGCAGTCAAGTTCAGCCCTGGCCAGTACGGTCTTTCGTAAGAGTCTTTTTTACTCGAACCGCCATCGTGCTGGAAAAGGCAAAGCGTTCATAAAAGTTCATGTCAGTGCTGCAGGATCGATAACAGGATAAAAGTTCACAATGTCCACTAATCGAGCGAGGAAAGGTGTTCAAGAATAGCGAGTATCTCCAGTAGTCACTGAGGAAATTGTTACAACACAGAAGACCGTCAATGTATGTATTAGGCGGCAGCAGGATCGAGCAGGGGACGCTGCCGATAATCACAGCCTTGCTGGTTGTTAATTGGGAACCGACGAAGCTCAGGAAATCCGGGTTCCGCACGGGGTCCTCGATCTCAGGCGTACAGTGCACCGCTGGTACCACAGCTAGCTGAAAACTTAACGAAGAATCGTCATCCGGTCCCAAGATGCCGTCCACTTTCACAATCAGTGTCCGGAACACAGCGATGGTTTGCGAATGGAGCGCCCCAATGGCGGCCATGATGGCCTGCAGCGATGGCGTGCCTTCCGTCTGCTCCATCCCCTCTCACTAGGCGATAGAGCAGGACTTGAACCCCGGAGGCGGCTACTCCGGGGTGACAGGTCACGCAAATCCGATGACAACAGTGGGCGCTCCTCGTCTTGCAAAATCAACACCTTCGCCGTTAGCGAGGGCCCCAGCCCGTCCACCCCGGGAAGGTAGCAGGGTCTCCGGGCGCAGGAACCCCGACCACGGCAGCCGGTGCGGCACGCTGGTGTGTCCTCGGTGTAGACCGTTCACAGTATCGTCACCAAAAATCAACAATTTACAGCACACTTCGGGAGACCGGGCTCAGTCCAGGTCCCGCGGCTGATGTTGATCAACTCCAACCCGGATAGGTTAGAAATCGAGGCCCCGGCTTCCACACGTTGTTAGGCCGAGAATGGAAACACGGCGTATCATCGTCATCCGATAAGATAGAAAACTCGGGATTGCACTTTTAGGAGCAGAAAAACTTCACGAACACGGGAATCTGGTGCGAGTTCAGGATTGATGGCAGGATATTCGAAATGCTGGCGGAGGTCGACGGAGCCGGGAGCTTACGCGGCCATCTTGATTGCTAGCGTAGCTCCTCCTCCAATTATTGAATATTTGAAACTAATACAGCTATTGATGGTCACAGTCTGAATCTTAAATTTGAAGTATAGATTCTATATGCTGTATAATTTATCACCAAACAAAACTCTTGCTGGCAACCTCCATTTTACACTCAATAATATATGGCAGGTGGGCAATCTTCAAAATGGTTGCGCTCCCCCGCTTGCTGTACCAGCTGCAGAATCACCCATACCCGATAGTGCCCAAATGGTTTAGGCTGGTGAATTCCGTGTTGGGGCAATTCCTTTAGGGGAGGTGGGCGGTGCGGGTAGCGTTGCACACTTGCTTTCTTTCCACCTATTGTGGCAGGCTGGCGACATCAGATATTCTTTCATACTACCAGGCCTCACATCTATTAGTGCTAAATGAGTGGTGGTATGGGGACAGGGAGGACCCGGCCTATGCGCTGGAGCGACACCTTATGGGGTCTCACACCCTTCACACGATGCTCTATGTCTCTTTCAAATTTGGTGGCAGTCATTGAAGCGAATGGGGTGGTGGGATACCCTAACACGAGAGACTCCCCTTTGGCACAACGGGCGCCTGCCGGAGCTGGCGGCCTTGCAGGGCTTTAGGGGGTGGGATGCCATCGGCATCTCCACCCTGGGGGATGTAGTACGGGATGGGTCCCTTTAGTCCTTCCGGGATCTACAGCTGGAATATTGCATGCCCCGGTCCCAGTTTTATCTGTACCTTCAGTTCCGCCATGCGCTTCCCCTAGCCTAGAGGGCCTTGACTCACTACCCGAGTTTAGTCCGTTGGAGGCGAAAGTTTTTATGGGAGATTTTGGAAACCAAGAAAATCTCACGGATATATCAATCCCTGGTCATCCATTGCGCGCCCACGCTTGAGAAGCTTCGGGGGGTATGGGAGGAGGATGTGGGTACGCTCGAAGAGGAGGACTGGAGGGAGGCCGTAGCCTCCCCCGAGGAGCGGCCATAGCAATGTGGCTTCGCCTCATACAATTTAAATACCTCCATTGGGTTTACTTCACTCGCGTACGCTTGTGGCGGGCGGGTTTGATTACGTCCCCGGAGTGCCTCCGGTGTGGCGGGGAGGAGGGCACATTCTTGCACACCGTCTGGCAATGCACATCACTCAATCGATTCTGGAGGGGGGTATTCTCCTATTTATTGGAGGTTCTGGGGTGGTCACTTCCACACACGCCACAGTTCGCCCTACTACATGTGATGGAAGGGACTGGGGTCAACGTCTATATAACACCTTATGCTGCTGGGCGTCACACTGGCGAAACGTGATATAGCCAGAATGTGGAAGGATGCACGGGCCCCCTCGTTGGCTGCCTGGAAAAATGGCCTTGACTTCTCCATGGGGCTAGAGCAGCCAATCTTTGTGGCCCGGGATTGCCCGCGTAAGCACTACAAAATATGGAAGCGGTGGGCGTACTATAGGGGTTTGTGGCTGGAGCCTCCGAATGTTGTGGATGAACTTCCAGTGGAATGAGGGCTGGAGCGGGCCTGTCGGATCTGGCACGGGGGGAGGGAGGTGTAGCCTGGGTTGCGTGCGTGTATCAAAACTGGTGGGGGGGGGGGGTTGTTGCAGTTTTTCCTTTTCCTTTACTGTTTTTCTATCCTGATGGTTTATGCATATGGACTGGTCTCAGTGGACTTTGCGCAACTCGGGGGCGGGGTGGTTAGTTGGGGAGAGGGGCTTTAAATCCTAACGGATATTCTAAGTCACGTAATTTGGTTGCACTGTTTGATGTAAAAGAAAGTCTGATGCGGTCTTGTAAATGAATAAATTGATACTGCAGTGACCTCTGGGGTTCAGAGCCCTGCGACTTTTGTGCAATCTGACAATCAAATATGATTTTTAAAAAAAGACATGGGTCCCTTCTGATTAAAAAAGTGTCCTATGGATCTGCGGACTTCCTTATCCCAATGGCGAAAAGCTGTCTGATCGAGACCCGGGGTAAAGTCAGGGTTGCTTGTGATAGGAGTGAAGGGCGACGGGAATGTGGTGAGGACTTTGCGTGTGGCCGTAGCATCCCAAGCGATGAAAGTGGCTCATACTATCGGGGAGCCAATGAGACCCGAAGGCCTAGAAGCTCTGCAGAGAAAAGGGATCTTCCACAGAGCCAATGCTCGCTCCACAAAAAGCCAATGCTTCTCAAACTCCAGCTGAGCCCACTCCAACAAGCAACGGATCAGAGTAGCCTTGTTGTAATAGTCTAGGTTAGGAATTCCCAAACCCCCCTCACATGGGGATCTAAAACTCATGTCCCTGCTCATCCGTGGTTTATTGTCTGCCCAAACAAAAGAGGAGAACTCTATTTGAAGCTGATTCGGCATGCCCGGGGCCGGCTCCACAGGCAATGTCTGGAAAAGGTAAAGAATTATAGGGAGTATGTTCATTTTAAGAGCGGCTACCCGGCCCAGCCACGAGAGGCCAAATGGGCGCCAGCGCTGCAAGTCTCACTGTATCTGTGCTAATATACTGGTGTATTGAAGGAGACTGTCTCTTTGGTTGAAACTGCTAATGTTATACCTAGGTAGGGGATAGTTTTTTGATCCCACCTAATGAGGCATGCCTGGACAAGGGCATCAATAGTTGACGGCTGCAGGGAGAAACCTGAGGCCTGCAATTTAGAGACATTTACACGACAGCCAGAGGCGGTAGAAAACTCCTCTAGTTCCGTGAGGAACGCCGGGACAGATGACTTAGGGGACTCAAGCGTGGCGATGATGTAGTCTGCATATAGGCTAATGGTGTGCCTCTCCTCTCCAAAAATAACCCCGCTGATCCGCTGATTTTCCCAGACCCTCTGGACCAGCGGCTCCATATAGAGGGCAAACAGGAGTGGGAAGAGTGGGCAGCCTTGTCACGTGCCCCAGGCTATCGGAAAGGGTCCGGACGTGTAGCTATTCACTCGGACAGTGGCTCGCTACCCCAAACTGCTCCAGAGTGGTCTCTAAGAAGGGCCAGTGTACCCTGTCAAATGCTTTTTCAGCATCGACAGAAAGTACCACTTGTTCCACTGGTTGGCGGTGTACCTTGACTAGGAGGTGGAGCAGCCTCCTGGTGTTGTCACTGCACTGCCTCGTCACCACAAATCTAGCTTAAATGGTTCTATTAGTCCAGGCATCAACGGACCTAGCCTAGTCACCAATATCCCAGTAAGGATCTTAAGATCAATGTTCAACAGGGAAATAGGCCTATATGAGGCACAGTACCTACCGTAATTTCTAGGCTTGGGCAAGACTACCACTGATTCCATGAGCATTATGGGGGGCATCTCTGATGTGTCTCTGATCGCTTTGAATAGCCATGTCAATATTGGGGCTAGGACTGAGCAGAAAGTTTTATAAAAAATGGCTGTAAACCCATCCGGGCCGGGAGATTTAAGGAGCTTAAGCCTGGCGACAGCTGCAATTACTTGCCCAACTCAGATCGGGCTATCTAACGAGGCGGTCTGATCAAGTGTAAAGCGAGAATGTGTTAAGTCCTTAAAGTATGCAGAGGAGTTTTGCTCTGGTATTTGTTGTGCCGAATAGAGATTGGCGTAAAAATCACTGAAGGCAAGAGAAATGTTCGCTCTCTGGAAACTTCCGAGCCCCCCTCATCTATGATCAATGGGACCGCCACTGCCTGATGCGCCCACATCTGTCTCCTCCCGTGTAGAACATGTGTTTGGGTCAGAGGGCTGTGTATTCTGCTCGGTCCAAGTCCAAGCTAGCTAGTTGAGCTTGTGCAGTCTTTAGTTGCCTTCATACCTTCGCAGCACCTGTTCTCTTGTGAATCCCCTCTAATTCGGTGACCTGCCAAGAGAGCTCTTCCCTTTTCTCCCTATGTATCCTATTGTCAGTGGAGGATGTGGCTATTAAGTCAACCCTAGCCACCAATTTGAGAGTTTCCCACCGGGACACTATGGATGTTTCAGGAGAGTCGTTCTCGGCTAGGTAGTCCTTTAGTGTCTTAGTGAGGTGGGCAATAACTTCGGGAGTGTGTCTCTAAGTCTCCACGAAAAGGCTGGGCGAGAGGTGGGGGGGAGACAGCAGGGTCGTGGTCAAATGCTGCGTGCTCAGAAAGCAGCTGAGGTTCGATAACCGATTCCTGTAGAAAGGGAAAGAGAGATCAGGATCCCATGAAATAATCTAAGCGGGCATTTGAATGGGGGTGAAGGTGGCGCCACACATCAGATAAACTCAGGTCGTGAAACCACTGCTGTGTGCTGTCAGAGAGATCGCCGTCTGTCCCTGCCTCTGAGCTGAGCGATCTTGCTGGCCATCGAACACAATATTCAGATCAACCCCCAGAAGTATTCGCCTATCAGAGGAGGACGTCAAGTCAGCCACCGCTTCGCGTAGAAACCCATCCTGGCCCTCGTTGGGAACACAGATTGTGGCTAGCATGAGCACATGCGACCCCACAGTCAAAGAAAGCACCAAAAGTCTCTCTCTGATCTCTAGGTCCTTTGCCCCAACCCGCCAGGGAAAAAGTGGGAAATGAGAATGGCAACCCCAGCCCTCTTATTTGGGAGAGAGGAGAAATATTGGTGAGGAAAGGCCTTAGAGCGTAGCCTATGTGTATTGCTGCGCAATAGGTGGGTCTCTTGTAGCAAGCAAATGTGAGCATTGGAATTCTCCAAATAAGACAGGATGGCTCTACGTTTTATAGGGTAGTTAAGCCCTTTCACATTAGGTCAAGATTTTAATACTCATCCGAGGAAGTGGAGGGGAAGCAGCGTGAAATGATTGCTGTGGAGCGAACCGTGCACTCCCGGATCGGGCCCATGCGGGACAGCATCCATGAGGTCCTAACTAGGAAAGAATTGCAGGTATGCAAGCAAGCAAGCCAAGAAATGCGCTTGAGAGAGGGGAGGGAACCCATTACATACAAGAGAAACACCCCAAAGTAACAAAAACATTAATGATAAAGAATTGCAAGAAGTCAATGTACAGAGCGTACTGCTCCCTGGAGAAGTAGTTTAGGGTACCTGTGGCCAACAGCTCACCCCAGGCAAGGCCCGCATCAATAAGTAGACTATATCCAGCGGCCTTCAAGAGTTAGTACTGCAAATTTCAGAGCTTCTGCCTTAGTGTGTCCATTTAATCTGAAGACACCCCTGTGAGGGACACCAGGACTGCCTGACGTTCTATGGCCATAGTGTCCGGGTCAAGGCGTGTTCAAGGGCTGGGAGATTTGATAGTGGTTCACCCATGTCCACTGCGGCGACTGTGTGGGAGGTTAAGCAATGTGCCTGCTGTAGGGTCCACACTGCCAAAAAGATTAAACGCAGCAGAAAGGGATCGGATTTGCCTTAGCTCTTTTTCGAATTGAAAGATCAGTTTAAAGGGGTGTCCCCAGGAGTATTTGATACCAGTGTCTCTGAGGTAGGACGTGATCGGGCGCAAAGTGTTGCCTTTGAGTAGGGTGGAGTCCGCCAAGGCCTGGTATAGTGTAGGCGTTGAACCCTCGTAGGTGAGATACGCATGGCACCGGGCCTCTCTGAGGATCCGCTTCTTTAGCTGAAAATCATGGACGCACGTCATGATATCCGCTGGTGGGGCCAGAGCCACCTCTTTGAGCCAACTCTGTGGGTGCGATCAAACTTGATGGGAAACTCGGGAGTCTACCCCAGAATGGAGTGGAAGAGGCCCGCCACCAGTGCTTAAATATCGCGGTCTCCTTTGCCCTCAGCCATTCCACAAATACAGATATTGTTCCGGTGGGACCTGTTCTCCAGGTCCTCTGTGTGGGCCTGGAGGTCCAGGTTCTGTCCTTGCAGTATAAGGACTTCTTGCTGGAGGTGCTCAAGTGCTTTATCCAGGCCTTTCTTGTGCTCCTCCAACAGGTTAATCTGTTACCCCAGAGTCCACATCCCGTCGGATTTCCCTCATGTCCGCTGAGAGCTCACATTTCAAGATGGACAAATCCTCGTAGAGCGAGAAAAACAGCGACTCCTTGAAGGATCGGCTGATCGGGCCCTCCGGGTTCTCACCACCTTAAGCCTGGTCTAGGTGCTTCTCCGGTGGCGGACCCTCTGCTTGCTGAGCCACCGGCTTGAGGAGCAAATCTTTTACAGATCTATCTTTCTTGCCTTTTGAGGCTGCCATTTTGCAGTTGCTGTAAGGTCTTTCTGTCTGGGTGCCGGCCCGGAGCTGGAGGCCTTACGGGCCAGTCAGTGCAGTGTGGTCTCAAATGAGCTAGGGTGCTGTAGCGGTGGGCTCGCCCCACCCGTTCCTCTATGATTACCAGCAGAGGGGTACCCGCTATGCCACCAAGGGCCCAGCGAAATGGCCTCTCTGTGTCAAGGCTGGTGAGGGCAGCTGCAAGTGTGCCCGGCAAGTGATTGACTTAGGGGTCCAGCAGGACATGCGGGAACAGGACCTCAGGCTGGGTATTCTCCGGCGTGGCCTGCGTTTGCTCTTGCCTCCCTACGTCCCTGAGGGCAGTTACCTACTTCCCTTGAGGCCCACCACGCTGGTTCTACTCTCGCGCGGCCTGCGGGCTTTCACAGATCCCCGAGTCCTACATTGCTTATATCCGTTGCCCCGAAGGGATCGCCCCACCTATGACCCTGGGGGAGAGTTTGCTCAGACCAGGTGGTGTAGCAAGCCCTTTGTCTGCTGGGTGCAGGCTTTTGACCCCTCAGTTAAGTGCTGCCACGGGGAAGGCCCTTCCAGGCTAATCAAACCGGGACCCCGGTGTGGATCGCGCAGCCCGGGCTCACCTCCAAGGCCTCTGGTGCACGCCTGTTCAGGTACTGCTGGAAGCGCTGTGTGGTGCGGTTATTGTATAGTGGTGGCGGCCGCCTTTTTTGGCTCTGGGGGACCGCAAGGAAGCCTGTAATGACTTATGGGTGAGAGGACTTATGGGTGAGAGTCTATTCAGACTAAGCGGTACAGCAGGGCCCCCTATCCGAACAGGTGTTGCCACAAAGGCCACCGTGGGCCCCGATTAAGGCGCACAGCCCGGGCTCACCGCCACAGCCTTTGGTGTGTGTCAATGCCAGTGCTGCTGGGGACTTATCTGATGGCAGGCGTAGTAGAACGGTGGCAACCCACTTATACCACTCCGGGGGTCCGCCAGTGAATCCGCTGTGACTTCGGGGTAGAGTCCGCTCAGGCCAGACCACAGAGCGAGCCCCCATCCACTGGGTGCAGGCGTACGTTCCCCCTGCAGTGCGCTGTCACAGGAAAGGCCCGACCAGGCCGGCCGAGCTGGAGCCTAGCGTAGATCGCACCACCTGGGCCCTCCTTCGCAGCCTCTGGCGTGTGCCTGCACAGTTGCCGCAGGGAATGCTAACTAGCGGTGGGTGTTATGTATCATTGGCGGCCCCCTTATACTGCTCCAGGGGACCGCCAGGAACCTGCATAGGTGCTCTAGGATGAAGATTCACCGCCGCAGCCTATCCCAGGATTTTGGCGCATTCTCTGCTGATCCATCACGGACCTGCTGCCGCCTCGCTCCCGGGAATCTGGATCACTGCAGCTTCCCAGGATGTGCCGCCACTCTCCCTTGACCGCTTGGGCAGGGTCCAGCGCACCTTTGGCCGTGGAGGTGCGGTAAAGGGCCAAGCAGAAGCAGAGAGCTAAACGGCTGCGTCCTATCGAGACGCCATCTTGGCCACGCCCCCAATACTGTCATTTTTTAGGTCGAGCTGACGTTAGCATTCATGCGAAGCATGAATGCTGTCAGCTCGACAACTAATGTGATCCGTTTTTAGGAGAGTGGACACCAAAGTGTTACGAGCGTTTTCAGAGCCGGATTTCACCTCGGGAGCGCGCAGCATTGTCTGCAGTGGCAGTGTCAGTTTCGCTTTTTTATTACTTTCGTTTTTTCCGAGGCTGGCTGAGGGTAGCTTGAAATGAAGAGGCTTGCTTTGAATATCATGAGTAATTAGTCTTGTAATGAACATGCACGCTGGTATTCTTTTTCAAACACTTATTTGTAAAGGCACATTTTTAATTATCGGAAGCATCACAGTGAATAAATGGGTCAAGCTGCTGGTTTATTTATTTATTATTTTGGCGTCATATTTTTTGCTCTTCGTTTCTCCGAGGCTACCTTGGAATGAGCAGGCTTGTGTTTCTCCGAGGCTACCTTGGAATGAGCAGGCTTGCTGTGACGGCAGCGTTAGCTGTCAATGCAATGCTTACATTTAAATAATGTTGTCCATGTTTGCGTGCACTGCGTGTGTGTTTTCATTAGGGAGTAGGCGGGTATCCTTTACAGTAAAGGCACATTTAGCGTTTTTTTATTCCGTATTAAGAGCATGACAGTGACTATTTTAAATAATGTCATGCCTCTTTCTGTGCAATGCCTTTGCGTCCTAAGGACTTGCAAGTCGGATAATCGTTTGTTATACTCCTTTGGCGCCACTCATTTAAATGATGTTATTCCCGTTTGCGTGCAGTGCGTGTGTGCTATTCTTATGAAGTAGGGTGGTAGGCTTTTACAGTAAAGGCACATTTAAGGTAATCTTTTGTTAGACTCAGTTGGCGCAACTCATTTAAATAATGTTATCCCTTTTTGCGTGCAGTGTGTGTTATCATTGTGAAGTACGCTGGTAGGCTTTTACAGTAAAGGCACATTTAACGTTTTTTATTTCGCACTTGCTAGTCCGATAATCTTTTCTTATACTTAATTGGAGCCACTCATTTAAATAATGTTATCCCCATTCGCGTGCACTGCGTGTGGTTATCATTATGAAGTAGGCTGCTAGGCTTTTATAGTAAAGTCACATTTAATATATTTTATTTCGTATTAAGCGCATCACAGTGACTGCTTTAAATAATGTCATGCCTCTACTAGCAATGCGTATGCGTCTTTAGCACTTGCTAGTCGGGTAATCTTTTGTTATGGCGCCATGCAAATATCGAGCACTTTGGATGTAGCTCTCTAAGAGGTGTTACTTTCTTTTCTTTGCCGTTTGTGTATTTGATGGAGTAGGCGCCATGCAAATGCAGAGATTTGTTTCTTTAAAAAAAATAGTGCTGCCATCTTAAAAAGGTGTGCTTTGGGAGCAATTTCCACTATAGTGGTAAACTTTGCAGGCTTGCTGTGACGGCAGCGTTAGCTGTCAATGCAATGCTTACATTTAAATAATGTTGTCCATGTTTGCGTGCACTGCGTGTGTGTTTTCATTAGGAAGTAGGCGGGTATCCTTTACAGTAAAGGCACATTTAGCGTTTTTTTATTCCGTATTAAGAGCATGACAGTGACTATTTTAAATAATGTCATGCCTCTTTCTGTGCAATGCCTTTGCGTCCTAAGGACTTGCAAGTCGGATAATCTTTTGTTATACTCCTTTGGCGTCACTCATTTAAATGATGTTATTCCCGTTTGCGTGCAGTGCGTGTGTGCTATTCTTATGAAGTAGGGTGGTAGGCTTTTACAGTAAAGGCACATTTAAGGTAATCTTTTGTTAGACTCAGTTGGCGCAACTCATTTAAATAATGTTATCCCTTTTTGCGTGCAGTGTGTGTTATCATTGTGAAGTACGCTGGTAGGCTTTTACAGTAAAGGCACATTTAACGTTTTTTATTTCGCACTTGCTAGTCCGATAATCTTTTCTTATACTTAATTGGAGCCACTCATTTAAATAATGTTATCCCCATTTGCGTGCACTGCGTGTGGTTATCATTATGAAGTAGGCTGCTAGGCTTTTACAGTAAAGTCACATTTAATATATTTTATTTCGTATTAAGCGCATCACAGTGACTGCTTTAAATAGTGCTGCCATCTTAAAAAGGTGTGCTTTAGGAGCAATTTCCACTATAGTGGGAAACTTTGCAGTAGGCTTAGAACAGCGTGATGTCTAACTGGTGCTAAACGATAAGTTAACTTGCCGCCGTCTTGTCTGCTGTTTTCGATTTCAAAGCAAAATGTGGCATCATGCAAATTATTGCTTTGTAGAAACTAACATCCCGCAACTACAACTATAGGCAGCCAGTAAAATATATCTTCTTCTAAATATGACACGTTAAATATATTAAGTGCATGTTTTTACAATTACAAACGTTACGTTTTATTTCTCTTAAACGTGTGTACATTTCGCAGTAATTGCGTACATTGTAAGAAAGGAAAATACTTTATTTAGGAGCTTGCCTTCAACCTTTTCTCATTAAAGTTTAAATACAAGTCGTTTTCACGCAATACTTTTGGTGCATGTCATTTAGAATTACAAAGTGAAATTGGTATGCTTTTAAACACTAAAATAAAATTATTCTAAAGGGACATGTCGCAAACATCAAAAAAACACTCTTTGTTTCGATTTTCAAGAAATGTGCCTAAATTTCCCCAGTAACAGGGTAGATTTTAAAGAAACGAAACTCCTTACATTTTATAGGCCACCGTTTTTACCCAGTAACTGGGTAGACTTTAAAGAAACGAAACTCCTTAAATTTTATAGGCCACCTTTAACCTTTCCTTGACATTGATGCTTACCAGACAAGTTCTTTTAACCCTTGTGGCCATTTTCACACTAACACAATGCATTTCGTTCCTCTGCGCACGTGGCATTTTATTACACCAAACTTTCCTATCTCATGGTAAACAAGGTACTTAAACAGAAACCTTGTTCTCATGCAAAACACATGTTACTTGACCTCTTTCACAACAAGCTTTTGCCTCGTTGAGTGCGGTTGTTTTGGGCTCCTTCTGCAGTATCGTTGGATGTTCGATTTACGCTGCTTATATTTCAATAGGTAAGTTTACTTATATATTTTTCAAACGTATATTATTTGCAGTTTGCAATGGGTTTCAAAAAAATAATTATTTCCTGCTTTGAACATCATGAGTAATTATTTCTAGCCGTCTTGTAATGAACATGCACGCTGGTATTCTTTTTAAAACACTTCTTTGTAAAGGCACATTTTTAATTATCGGAAGCATCACAGTGAATAAATGGGTCAAGCTGCTGGTTTATTTATTTATTATTTTGGCGTCATATTTACTTTTACATTTAAATGAGTGGCCCCCACCCCTCTGCATGCACGCACGCACACACAGGCGCACACACACACACACACACACTGCCGCCCTGCATACACACAGACACGCAAGCACGGAGCCCCACTCACCCGGACTTCTACTCGTCCCGCTCCGGGCTGCTCCCTCCGGCGTCAACGGGCACAGGGACACTGGCACTCCGCTCCTTGGCTTCCCGGGCGGACGCCGGCTGCATGCAGGGCTCTCCTCTCTCTGCTCCGGAGCCTTGCGCCAGCCATTGCAGCCTGCCTCCTGGGAAGCTCCGGTCGCGGTCGACTTCCTGCTTCTGGTCAGGCCCCGCCTCTGTCTCGAGGAGGGCTGCCTGACTTCCGCCCAGCCCGGCCTGCTTTCGCTGGAACAGCCGCTGGACGATCAGAGCCATCAGACGAGCACAAGAGGTTTACGGTAAATGTCTTTTTAATTTTTTTTTTTATAAACACTATTACTAGCCTATGCACTGATTCTCTTATCCCATACCCGCATATGCTATCTCTCATCACGCATCTCACTATATGAGTGACATTTTGATAACGTATGAAACTTTTTGAGAGGCACTTCACTGCGAGTAGAAGGCGGCAGTTATGTCGTTGTAATAAAATGAATATAAGAAATAGATTCCTTTGTGCGTTACAGTAGGCACTTAGCTTTGTTCCCATTCAAGCATGGGTTTCCCCGGTCCAACATACAAGTGGCGATGACTAAAAATACAGGACTGCCTGAACAAATAAACTTTCAAACAACACAATGATTTTGGACTTTAAGCAAAAAAAACCTGATAGATTAGTTTTGTATAGCCCACTGTTAAACAGCGCCTTCACTGAGTGAATTTAATTGTCCTGGTGGCAGACACTCACGAAAGCTACACAAATGAAGCCTTTTTTCCTACATATTGCCCCTTTGTTTCTCTCTTCTCTGCTTTATATCAACCGCCTCAATACAATTTCTTTTCCCCTCTGCCTTTCTCTTCAACTCTTCTCTCATCTCCCTGCTCTCGCTCTCCCTCCCTACTTACACCCTCCCCTCTATCCACACCCTGTGATGTCGGCTTACAGGCCCTCTTGCCGCACATGGAATCTACCCGTCTCTCACTGAGAGTGACTATTTTAAGTGAAAGTCGATGACATTATGTAAGCCACTGGTTTTTAAATGCCGCAAACTTTTATCCCCCTCCTGTGATGTGAACCTTCTTTCGGGACGTGGTCGCCTATCGCCACCTGCAGGCCAAAACTGCAGGCCTCACACCCTCACTCACCCTCACT
The DNA here is from genome assembly GCF_964261635.1 of Lissotriton helveticus. Taxonomy (NCBI): domain Eukaryota; kingdom Metazoa; phylum Chordata; class Amphibia; order Caudata; family Salamandridae; genus Lissotriton; species Lissotriton helveticus. The sequence continues at coordinate 175,258,138 of NC_136061.1, forward strand.
CACCCTCACACCTCCTCACCCTCACACCTCCTCACCCTCACACCTCCTCACCCTCACACCGCCTCACCCTACCCTCACTCATCCTCACTCATCCTCACTCACACACCCTCACACACCCTCACACACCTTCAGACACCTTCAGACACCTTCAGACCGTCACACCCCCTCACCCCCCTCACCCTTATCCTCACACACCCTCACTCACCCTCACCCCCTCACTCGCCTTCGCCCCTCACCCACCCTCACTCACACCCTCACCCACCTTCATACCCTCACACACCCTCATCCTCACTCACCCTCACACCTCCTTACCATCACACACCCTCACATCCTCACCCACCAACACACCCTCACCAACACACCCTTACCCTCACTCACACCCTAACACCCCCTCACCCCCTCATCCCCTCATCCTCATTCACCCTCACACCTCCTCACCATCACACCCCCTCACCCACCCTCACACACCCTCATTCACCCTCACACACCCTCACTCACTTTGACACCCCCCACCCTCACACCCTCACCCCCTCATCCTCACTCACCCTCACACCTCCTCACCATCGCATACCCTCACATCCTCGCACCCTCACCAACCCTCACACACCATCACTCACCTTCACACCCCCTCACCCCCTCATCCTCACACACCCCTCATCCTCACAACCCTCACACCCGCACTCACCCTCACCCCTCACTCACCTTCACACCCTCACACCCCCTCACACACCCTCACCCCCTCACCCCCTCATCCTCATACACCATCCCTCACCCTCACACCCTCACTCACCATTACACCCTCACACACCCTCACTCACCCTCACCCGCCCTCACTCTCCCTCACACCCTCAGCCTCACCCCCCATCACTCACCCTCACACCCCATCACCCTCACACCCCCACTCACCTTCACACCCCCTCACCTTCACCCCTCACCCCCTCATCCTCCTACACCCGCACTCACCCTCACACACCCGCACTCACCCTCACACACCCGCACTCCCCCTCCCACCCTCACTCACCCTCCCACCCTCACTCACCCTCACACCCTCTCACCTTCACCCCTCACACACCCTCACTCACCCTCACTCACCCTCACCCTCAGCCTCACACACCATCACTCACCCTCGTCACCCTCACACCCTCATTCACCCACCCTCACTCACATCACACCTCCTCACCTTCACACACCCTCACATCCTCACGCCCTCACTCACACCCTCACCCACCCTCTCACCCCTCACCCCCTCATCCTCACCCACCCTCACACCCCTCACCCACCCTCACACCCTCACTCACCTTCACACCCTCACACACACTCACCCTCACACCTCCTCACCATCACACCTTCACATCCTCACCCACCCTCGCACCCTCACCCACCCTCGCACCCTCACCCACCCTCACTCACCTTCACCCCCTCATCCTCACTCACCCTCAAACCCTCATCCTCACTCACCCTCACACCTCACTCACCCTCACACCTCCTCACCCCTCCTCACCCTCACCCCTCCTCACCCTCACACCTCCTCACCCTCACACCTCCTCACCCTCACACCTCCTCACCCTCACACCTCCTCACCCTCACACCTCCTCACCCTCACACCTCCTCACCCTCACACCTCCTCACCCTCACACCTCCTCACCCTCACACCTCCTCACCATCACACCTCCTCACCATCACACCTCCTCACCATCACACCTCCTCACCATCACACCTCCTCACCATCACACACCCTCACATCCTCACACCCTCACTCACACCATCACACCCCCACACACACTCACCTTCACACCCCCTCACCCTCACTCACCCTCACACCTCACCATCACACACCCTCACAGCCTCATCCTCACCCACCCTCACACCTCACCATCACACACCCTCACTCACACCCTCACACACATACAACCACGCACACACACACAACCACGCACACAACCACGCACACAACCACGCACACAACCACGCACACAACCACGCCCAACCACACACCCAACCACACACATACAACCACACACATACAACCACACACATACAACCACACACATACAACCGCACACACACAACCGCACACATACAACCGCACACACACAACCGCACACATCTATCTATCGCCCTGACCCTATCTATCGCCCTGACCCTATCTATCGCCCTGACCCTATCTATCGCCCTGACCCTATCTATCGCCCTGACCCTATCTATCGCCCTCACTCAATCTATGGCACCACCACAGCATCACTCAGGGGCACCACAGCATCACTCAGGGGCACCACAGCATCACTCAGGGGCACCATAACATCACTAAACGCCACACCATCACTCAGCGCCACCACAGTATCAATCTGTGCAACCATTCAACAACAACTGGTTCAAATATGTTCTCTCAATGTTTCAAGCTTTATTACAAATGTCACAAAAAGTTGGTAATATTTCACTTCTGTTCTTGGATTTTCATCACAATAAAATACACTGAACATATTCTTCACAAAAGTTATTTACAAAAGTTTAAGATATTGCCATTATAAGTTACAATAACTTTTATTTAAGTATTAATTATTGAAAAAAATTAAAAGCCATTGTTATTTGTAATATCAATACATCTAAGTCACGTAAATACAAAACATGTTGCATTACAAATGCCTATAGGTGTCACAATTACAAAAGATAAAAGTATTGGCATTGAAAATGACAAAGCTATTAATTTCGCTATTTTGAAAACAAACACATAAATAAAAAATGTGTCATTTACAAGACCAATAGCTCAAACTTTCCTAATGCGAGACCTATTGCATTGCAAATGCTTGTTGAGGGAAGCTGCTGTTGGCATACACACGTAGTATGCTCCAGCACCGCTACTGCCTGCTGGCTGAACTCTGCCTGTTCTGAGCGAGGCGGTTCCAGAACTATTCAATGTGAAGAGAGTAAAATATCTCCCACTTTGAACCATATGTTTAATGGCATAGAGCAAGAGTAAAGGAAGCCATCCCAGTTCTCCCTAGTAAGCTTGGGGGACACAGGGGTTATTACTGCCCCCTTTCTCATTGAACACATTTTAAACCAATGGGAACAAATGGTGCATTTCACAGAGCAATTTGCAACGAATAAAACGATGAAAGGTTCACGTTTTGGAGGTTCTTTTATGTGGACGCTCATGAAATAATTTAACTCATCAAGTTTCACTCTTTCCTAAGTAGGGAAAAAACCCCACAGTTTTTCAGGCAGTTGTTAAGTGTGCGTCAAAATATTCCAATACCTGTATGGTATGCCAGATAAAGCACATCTCGGATTTTTAGATGCTCCTGCCACTCCAATAAAAGAATGTAACATAAGTTAGCAAAATGGAGCATTTTTCACAAAATGTTCCCTAAACAATAGTCTAAAATCCTTAATTTTTACAGGCAGTTAACTAATCCGGCTGCAATTTTACCTAGCCTCCTACCATTTTCAAGGTGGGGCTGATAAAACAAGGGCTCCCTTGACAGCATAACTGTTACTGACGTTATGTGATCAACCTAAAAAAAAAGAGCTTTAAGAAATACTACCTGTATAGTTACATTAGCTCTGCCTTCATGTTGAAAGCAATGATTACAGGATTTGATTGAGCCGACGTAAGTTTCCACAAAAGAGCGCTTGTACCGCACTCCTATTGGCTATCTCGAGTGTTTTGTCTTCGCTTTGTGGTCAGAGATGACTATTCAGGGAGTTATACTTCAACATTGAGTCATTGGTAAACAGGTGGATCAAGGCTACTTTCTCATTGCACTTCTTGACACCTCACATCCCCCTTTCAAAACATACCTCATGTGCTGACCCAAGCCTATATACCCGACCTTTACTAAATTAAAGGCAAACGGTGGTATTTTGAGGCTTGCTATCTGTGGCTCGATGAACCCTTTGTTTGGTGCCGCTAAGGGACAGAGCCCCCTACACCTCCATTCTTGGCAGGGATTCTATACAGCATTCGGGGATGGCCAACTGCAGTCGCTGTCTATGCTGTGGAAGAGTTGGTCAGGGGAGAGTGTCACTTACATTCATTACTGGCAGGAGAGAACTCTAGCATAGTGAATGCATAACTCCCACAGGAGTCTTCAGGCTTAGTCTAGAAGAAGTGTAAACCAGCGTGTTTTACCAGAACACAATCTTATATACAATGATTAAGTGAAAAGGAACCACACAAGGTATTTATAAAAATTGTGTTCTGGTAAAGCAAGCTGCTTTACACTTCTTCTGGACTAAGCCTGAAGGCTGATCTCCACAGCCACCACTTAAAGAGCTTTCTATGGTTGTCTAAGACCTCCTAAATCACCCAAGTCACCACCTGGCCTCTGCCACTACCTGGTAGGTGGAGGCCAGGTTTAACCACTACACAGCAAAATCCAGACCATAATGGAATGGGTTGCTCCAACTACTCAGACTCAGGTCGGAGCTTTCTTGGGCCTGAGTGGGTATTACAGAAGATTTGTAAAGGGATATGTGTCCATGGTGTCTCCCTTGAATGATCTGACATCTAAGTAAATGCCAAAGAAAGTTCAGTGGACAGTAAGCTGTCAAAAGGCATTTGATAAACTCAAGCAGGCCATTGGCACTGCTCCCATTCTGTAGAGTATTGATTGCTCAAAAACTTTAATTGTGCAAACAAATGCATCTGAGTTAGGGGTAGGGGCTGTGTTATCACAACTGAATGCAGAGGGCCAGGATCAACCAGTAGCTTTTATCAGCAGATGGTTGACTCCCAGAGAGAAACGTTGGTCACCTATTGAGAGGGAAGCCTTTGCTGTGGTCTTGGCCCTGAAGAAGTTGAGGCCATACTTGTTTGGCACTCGCTTCATTGTTCAGACAGACCATAAGCCACTCTTATGGCTTAAACAGATAAACGGGTGAAAACCCCAAACTTTTAAGGTGGTTCATTTCCCTACAAGGGATGGACTATACATTGTAACATAGAACTGGGAGTAACCATGCTAATGCTCTCCAGATATTTCCACTTAGAAAATGAAGACTCAACTGGGCAAGGTTAGTCTCATCCCCTTACGTTTTGGGGGAGGGGCTGTGTAGGAAAGTAGGATCTGCTTTTATGGCTACCCCCAGTTTTTTGCCTGGTGCTAAGCTGTTATTGACTAGTCTGACTGGGATCCTGCTAATAAGGGCCCCAGTCTCTCTGCTTCCTTCCTTATATTGTTGTGTTCAGTACTTGGGTACATCTCAGATTGGATACTGGGATACCCTTATCAGTCCCTAGTATATGGTACTAAGGTACCCAGGGCACAGGTACCCCAGAGGTCCCCCATGGGCTGAAGCATACATTATGCCACCCATGGGGGACCATTCGAAATGGAACTGCAGGCCTGCCATTGCTGCCTGTGCAAGATGGTGCAGCACCACTTACTAAAGATATAGGTTTTCTATTTCTATGTTCACTGCACTTAAAACCTATAAGTCACCCCATAGCAGGCCTTTGAAATCCTGAAGGTAGGGTGCGTGGTTCTAAGTTTAAGGGTGCCCCTGCATGAGCAGTACACCCCAACAGCCTACTGAGTACATTCTCCCAGGTTGTAAGTGAAGCAGCCATATACCATATAGAGGGGCACCGAGTGATTATGGGATGACTATCTCAAAATTAGCTGCAATAAATCCCATCATGTTTGGTATCAAACATGTTGGAATCGTAACCCCACACCAAAAACAGTGTGGGAGGTATGATTCCAAGAACTGGAAGAGCCCTATATTGGGCTTTTAGTTTTCCTGGCGTCAGCCTTCTAGACCCAGACAGCACAAAATTGTTGCTGCCGACCAGAAACACGATTCTGTCCTCCTGCTCGTGAGCCAAGCTCGAGCAGGGGAAGGCAGAACAATAGGCATCCTGTCACAGGGAGGTGTGACCACCTCCCAGACAGGATTTAGTGTATTGGGACAGGGCGGGTGCGCTTGCCAGTGCCACTAAGTCTGCATGAGGGGCACATTTGGTCCCTCCATGCATAGTCCAGTTCAAACCAGCTCTGGGAGACGTTGGCTCCCGCTCTGGCGCAAAACTTGGCAAAGGATATGGGAGTAACCTCCCCCTTGTCCAGACCTTCCCCAGGGAGGGTCCCCTGAATTGTCCCTTTCCTGAGGGTACTTAAGACCTTTCCTGTGGGTGGGTCCCTAGATTCGTCATGGGACGAGATTCAATTCAGACACCACTTCTTCTACTGTCTGGGGACTCTGGACTTGGCTGGACTAAGTTTGAGCCCAACATTGTCTCCCTTCCAGTCTGCTGCATCGTTTCTGCCTGTTCACCATACAGGAACCTTCCAAGGCCTGTGGGCATCAAATACACCTGAAGGAATCTCACTTGAAGTGAAGTGTTCACTTCCCTGCAATCGCAGACACTGCTACTATGCTGACCGGTCTGCTGAGCCTGAGCTCCGAAGGACCACGAACGGTTTTGCAACACAGGGGTGGCTCTCCACAGCTCTCGTGGCCCGCCCTCTCACCAAGTTTGAGACCAGTATCCCTCGTGGCAGCCACAGGAACCGAACTCCCATGCACAGTATCGACTTGCAGTTGCAAAGGCTTCTAGGCTTCTTTCTACCAAGATCTTCCGGCTCCAAGTATCCCCACCCTCAAGCACTTACAGTGACCAAAGGCTTCATCCACATTGCATCGTTTGCACCGTGGCCTGCATCTTTTGGTGAGGTGCTTGAGGTCCTCTTGGGACTCTAGTGCCTCCAGCCTGTGGGTCCGGTTGACGGTAACTTTGTGTTTTGTGGCTTCCCTGATTGCTCTGGGCCTGCCCTGACTCCCCTGCTTGTGGCGAGTTCCCTGGACCTTGCAGGTCTCAAAATGGTTCCTTCTTCAACTTCTGTCTTTGTTGCATTTGGCAAGGCTTGTTGGTGCTCCCACTGGACACCGTCCCCTCTGCACTCTACATCCTATGTGGGACCACTCAAGCCTGGCTCCTGGTCTTCCTCAGAGCCGCCTGTTTCTCACAGCTGCAGAATCAAGGTCCCTGTCAACTCTCCTGCAACTCCTGACATTGGTGGGCATTCGTCTTTCATATCTCCTGGTCACTGCTAAGTGACATAGACCTTGTCCCCTCTGACACCACTTCACACCTATGCACTTGGCTTCCCTGGTATAGGTAACGTCAGTACTAGGGTATCCACGGGTGGGGGGGCTCTCCAACCTTCTGTCTTCCACAGGGTTTCTTCAGGGTCCACTGGGAAGGGTCATTAATCTTTAAAACTCCAACTGCGACTTACACGTTGTTTTGTACGGAGCACGTCGTCATGTTCCCACACTGCACACGCTCTCCTAGTCACTCACCCTGGGTGGATCCATGGGTTCTCAGCACATCTGCACCCTCTCGAGATTGTCTTGACCCGACTTGTGGTTCTTCTACCACTTTCTTAGTCTATGGTTTGGTCTCCCTATGGGGTCCACTCTGTATTTCGTGCTAGTTACTTGATTTCTATGCAAAGTATTGTGTGCATTGTACAAATATCTGGGTAAGAGCTTTGTATGTGTTACAGAATATTATATAATAAATACATATTTTTATAAATCCCTTGAGTGGTTCTTTTCACTCAATCTATACATATAAGATTGTGTTCTGGTAAAACAAGCTGCTTTACACTCCTTCTGGACTAAGCCTGAGGGCTGCCCTCCACAGCTACCACTTAGAGAGCTTTCTAAGGTTTTCTAAGACCTCCTAAATCACCATAAGGGTCTTTGGACTGGGGCAGGGCGTCCACTTACCTAAGTGTAAATCATAGACCAGTCCAGCTTCTAACAGCCACCCACTTAAATAGCCCCTTAAAACATGTCCCAGGTCTGCTATTGAAGACCAGTTGGTAGTTTTACACTGACAATTGGACTTGGCATCATAAACCACTTCCAAGACTAAAACACCCATTTTATAACATATGTTAATTCTAAGGCAGGCCATAGACAGCCCATAGGGAGGGGTGCAGTGTGAATAAAAAAAAATTAGACATACTTTTAGGTTTTATCTGTCCTGGTAGTGTAATGCTCCCACATTCGTTGTTCGCTACTGAAAGGCCTACCTCTCTCAAAGGATAACATTAGATTACCATATTACATGTAATAAGAGAGAACTTTTCAGTGGGAGCAGGAAGGAAAGTCATGTTTGGTGTTAAACGAATTGTAATTTAAAATGCTTTTTAATGGCAGTCATATTTTAAATCACATTTCTGAAAATTGGTTAGCTGGTTTAGATCTTGTAATCTTTGCCGTTGTCCCCCCTCCCTTCTTCTGTGTGCCCTGATGAAGGTGTGGCTCTAGAGTGGCCCTAGCACCGAAACGCGCGTTGGCTCTTTGAGTCCGTCCAGTTTTGTGGTCATCTAATCTCCTGTGTCATCGTTGGAGACGTTTCAGGACGGAATACATCTTTTTCTCATCTGGCAATTGATGTTTGATATGTATTTAGCGATTGAAGAATGTATGAGCGTGTGTGAATTTACCGATGTGGTGTATGTTTGAAGAATGGATGAACTGGTTTGAATTTTTCTGAATGTTTGAAGGGATGTGTGGGATATAGTATGAATGATAGAATCCTAACTGTATAAACATTGATATGTGTTGTTTATCTTATTTTGTTATTGTAGAAAAATATATTTATATGAAAAAAATGAAATAAATTATGAAGCTTTTCTTATAATGAGTGTTTTTTGGAATATTTGATAGGTCTTTGGCTGCAGTGAGCTCAGTACTGCGAATTTAAATAAAGGACTCTTTCTGAGCCTTAAAGTATTTCAGAGGGGGCAGACAGTTCTTTCTCTTTATTCAGGAAGTAAAGTAGCCCAAGCTACAGGAGATAAACTTCCACACTCATGACTATCCTAGTCATTTTGTATAGCCCAAACTGCAGCCAAACAGGCAACAGCACCCAACAGACGGTTCTCCCCAGAGGCACAGGCTCTCAGATTTTCTTGCAAGGAGTGATGGTAACCAATGTAGCCTAAGAGCCTCTGAGGGGAGGTGGGTGGGTTGCATGTGAATCTATGAAAGACACCAATACTGGAGAACCACAGATTACAGGTAAGTAACTATCGTTCTTCTCCAGTATTAGGGGTGTCTTTCATAGATTCACATGCCTGAATCAGAGTAGATAGCAGTACATATCCGTGCTAGGAAGACGCTATTTGTAGCATAAGCTTGTAAATATGAAATGCACATAATCATGAAATATCTATATATATAAAATCACATCACTAAAAGCGTGAAAAAAGTGCAGTTATTTGAGCATGTGCAAAATAATAATAAGCATAACAAGCGTCTGACAGCAGTAAGAGGAGGAGGGAAACAGAGGCTCACCTTATTTGAAAAGATTACGCAGAACTGCTTGACTCACTGAAGCATCGGTCTCGCTGGCTGCATCCAAACAGTAGTGTTTGGTGAAAGTATGCAGACTGGCCCAGGTTGCCGCTCTGCAGATGTGCTGGAGAGGGACTCCAGCGAAAAGAGCCGTTGAGGAAGACACTGCTCTCGTAGAGTGTGCTCTTGGAGCTGCTTGCAAAGGTCGTCCTGCTTGTGTATGGCAAAAGTGGATAGCCGCAGAGATCCATCTTGCAATTGTTTGCTTAGACACTGCTTGGCCTGTACGAATCCTACCATAGGTGATAAACAGTTGATCAGATTTGCGTAACGTAGATGTTCTTTGTAAATAGAATTTTAAACATCTCTTAATGTCCAGTGTATGCAATGCCCTTTCCGCAGGGGATTGTGGATTAGGAAAAAAAGTTTTCAAAACTCGTTCAGGTGGAGGTCCGAAGGCACCTTAGGTATGAATTTAGGATTCGTGCGGAGCACTACTGAGTCATTTGTGAACTGCAAGGAAGGAGGATGGACTGTGAAAGCCTGAATTTCACTGACTCTTCTAGAAGAAGTCAAAGCCAATAAAAGTGACACCTTTCACGTAAGGAACTTCAAATCAGCTCTGTGGATAGGTTCAAAAGGGTGGCGCATGAGTTGCGCTAACACTACATTGAGATGCCACGATGGTGGTGGACGACGTACCGGAGGGAACAATTGTTGTATAATTCTTGAAGAGTAAAGGGAAGTGGAACCATCTTGTCGGTATCTTGAAATCGCTGCCAGGAAAACCTTTAGGGTTGCATGAGACAATCCCGATCTTGCTAGATGCAAGAAGAAAGATAAGATTTGCTCTGGCTTAGCCAAAAAAGGATGAATTCCAGCTGAACAACACCAGATACAGAATCGTTTCCACTTGAGTCTATATGTCTTTATTGTAGCAGGTGCTCTTGCTTTGGCTAGTACCTCCTTGCAATCTGCAGGGATGTTTAGATGGGCGAATTCAAGGTACTCAGGCGCCAGGCCGCTAACCTCAGATGTCAGGTCTGGATGGTAAATCTGACCGTCCTGGATGGAGAGTACGTCTGGAATCGGACGCAACTGAATTGGTTCGCACTCCGATAGGAGAAGGAGCTCGGTGAACCAGTATTGGCGAGGCCATCTGGGGGCAATAAGAATCAGTCGACATGGTTCTTTCTTCATCTTCCGCAGAACTCTGGGGATCAACGGTATCGGAGGAAAAGCATAAGCATATATTTGAGACCAGTTGATCGAAAACGCATTCCCCCGAGAGTCTTTGTGGGGATGCCAACTTGTAAAGAACTGGCATTTGCTGTTCTTCCTGGTCACAAAGAGGTCCAGATCTGGATGACCCCGCTGCCGAAAAATCCAATCCATCGTCCGTTGATGAAGCTCCCACTCGTGAGTGGACACTGTCGTCCTGCTGAGAGTGTCTGCAAGAACATTCTCCGTTCCCGGTACATGAACCGCCAGAAGATCTATTCTGTGACGTATTGCTCATGCCCATAGCTCCTGGGCTTCCTGAGACAAAAGAGCCAATCTTGTCCCTCCCTGTTTGTTGATATAATGCATGCTTGTTGTGTTGTCTGTGCGAACTAATACAGTGGCTCCTTGAATGAGTGTTCGAAATGATTTGAGGGCAAGGAAGATGGCTCTCAGCTCCAACAGATTGATGTGCCAACTTTTCTGTTGTGGGCTCCATTTGCCACTGATTGTCAGTCCCTGAAAATGAGCTCCCCAACCTTCGAGGGATGCGTCTGTGGTGATTGTAAAGTTTGGTGCATCCTGAAGGAACGCAATTCCTTTTTTGTGTCCAACAAAGAAAGGAACCCCGAATGCCAGGGGTGATGTGGATGAGGTCCTCGAAAGAACCGGAGACCTGCACCCATTGAAGACTGAGCTCTTCTTGAAGAGGCCTCATTCTAAGTCGGCAATTCGGTATCAAAGGAATGCAAGACGATATCATCCCCAGAAAGGATTTGAACCGTCGGACTGAAACTGACTTTTTTGAAAGAAGATTCCGTGCCATGTCCTGGATTCTGTCCTGCCTCTCGTCCGACACGAAGGCTTGGAGCAGCTGGGTGTCTAAGGTTGCTCCCAAGAAAGCTCGTCTTCGGGATGGTACCAACTGGGACTTGCTGACGTTGATGGAAAGACCCAGAGATTGAAAGAGAGCTAGACACTGCTGTAAATGGTTGTCTGTGTCTGCGTAAGAACTCGCCTTGATAAGGCAGTCGTCCAAATATGGAAATATTTGTATTCCCTCCAGCCGGAGGTGTGCTGCTACCGGAGCCAGGACCTTTGTAAATACCCTGGGTGCCGAGCGCAGCCCAAAGGGAAGGACCTTGAACTGATAATCCCTGCCTGCCACTCTGAATCGCAGGAACTTTCTGTGACGAGGTAAGATGGGGATGTGGAAATACGCATCTTGGAGATCCAAGGTGGCCATGTAGTCTCCAGCCGATAGGAGATGCAATATTTCTTGTAGCGACAACATTCTGAACGTTAAATTCTTCAAATATTTGTTTAGGGAACGGCGATCCAGAATTGGACGCCACTCTCCGAATTTCTTCTTTACCAGAAAGAATTTGGAATAGAATCCTGTTCCTCTCAGAGTCTGAGGAACCTTCTCGAGTGCTCCTTTCTTCAACATCAAATTGATTTGGGCAAACAGTTCTTTTAGATGAGCTGGAGGTGGGCCCTTTGGGGGAACGTTTGGAGGAAACTGTTCGAATTCGAGGGCATGGCCCTTGGCCACGATGTCCAGGACCCACCTGTCCGATGTTATCGATGACCATTTTGAGTAGAATTTTGATATTTGTCCTCCAATTTTTATTTGAGATTGGGGCAGAAGTGGTGGCAGGTGATAATCCTCATTGTCGTTTGTCCTTTCCGCGGTAGGCCGGCCTCTTGTTCTGGGAATAATTAGTGTTGCGTTGGCCGTAAGACTGGTAACGCTGGTTTTGGTAGCGTTGATTCCCCTGCCTGTAGGAGGACTGCTGAGTATATCCGCCTCTGATAGAGGACGATCCACATCCTCTCGCCCCTCGAAAGGGCGACTTAAGAAATTGTAGGGTGCCCAGGGATTTAGCTGTTTCTTTGTCCTTTTTGATTGTCTGCAAGGCTTCCTTCACATGCGGGCCAAACAGAAACTCTCCGTCATAAGGCATGTCCAATACCTTTGCTTGCACTTCCTGGCGGAACAAAGTGGATCGTAGCTAACCTTGCCTGCGTAAGACAGCCGCTCCTGCCAATTGCCTCAACCCAGTTGAAGCCACATCAACAGCAGAGTCAATCATCTCCGCCGAGATCCTTTCACCGTCCTGCAGGATTTTCAGAGCTTCAGACTTGGAGGGTTCTGGAAGCAAGTTGATATACGGCGAGATATCCGACCACATTTGCCGGTCATATCTGCCCAGGATGGCCAATGACTTTGCAGCTCGAACCGTGGTGGCCGCCATTGTTGACACACGTTTTCCAATGGTATCCAAGCGCTTGCCGTCTCTATTCGGTGGGGCTGCAATTGGAGAAGAAGGGTTTCTAGATCTCTTTTGTGCAGCCTGAACGATGACCAAATCTAGCTTTGGTTGTCCTATAAGACAAGCAGGGGACTTTTCAGGGAGCCCTATATTTTTATCAATCCTTGGCAGAACCGGAGGTATGGAAGCCGGAGTTTTCATAACCTTAATTCCCTCCTTGCAGATGAAATCTATGATAGGTATAGACTTGGCTTGCTTCCTTAGCTGGTCTTTAAAATCATATAGAAAGCATTCCTGCTCTGTATGCTCCATGTCAATGTGAAAGCGCTACGTAGCCCACTCCATTAAAAGGTGGAATCCACCCACGTCCACTGGAGGTGAATCAGAGGTAGCCGGTGGTGAAGGGGAAGGACTTTGCACTTGGTAATCATCCCACTCCGACATCAATGAACTGTCATCGACTTCTCCTTCCTCTCTTTCTTCTTCGTCAGAAGAATGTTGTTCTTCTGGTGGATTGGACGATGCAGGTAGAGGAGACCTTTGGGGTCTGAAATCAGGTCTAGGCGGTTGCACCACAGATGTAGGAGGTACAGAACCTGTTGACTCCGATGACGGAAAACACCTGTAATAGTCATCCAGCATGCATTGAAGGTTGGTAAGCAATGCTATAGGTACCTGAGCTGAGGAGACAGTGGTCACAGGCGAATGCACTTGGTCAGTTGAATGCTGATCTTCTTGATCGTCCTCCTGATATTTAATGTTTAATTCGGAAGGACTTGTCACTGTTCCTAATGTTTCCTCAATAACAGAATCCTCCTCACTGTCCTCAGAATCCAGTAACTTGTCTGAAACCTGTAGGGATACTCCTTGTGGTGAGATGTGCAGAGGGGATAAAGGTTTTAAACTAGAACCACGCCTTAGAAGTAAAGATGGCCTTGGTGTCGACAAAAAAGCTGTAGACGGCGAACAAACAGAGTGGTACAAGAAGATAGTTGTGGCGTCAAAGGGGGCCCCACTAAAGGGCTCGTCGACCTGGGCTTGGTGACAGACATTGACGAGGTCTTCATCGACGGTAGAGTTATTGTCGACGGTGGTGTTTGTCGACGGTGGTGTCTCTGTCGACAGTGGTGTCTCCGTCGACAGTGGGGTCTCCGTCGACGGTGGTGTCTTCGTCGACGGTGGTGTCTTCGTCGACGGTGGTGTCTTCGTCGACGGTGGTGTCTTCGTCGACGGTGGTGTCTTCGTCGACGGTGGTGTCTTCGTCGACGGTGTGGTAGTCGTCGACGATGGTTTCTTTGACGACAGGAGAGCAAGCGTCGACTGAATCTTCTTTAGCTTGGTCGTCGACGAGGCGCCGATGATGGCAGAAGAAGATTCTGCCGTCGACGAGATAGGTCTAATAGAAACATAGACCATCGTCCGCGACGAAGACGCTATTGACATAATCATCTCAGGCTTAAGAGAAGAAAAGGTTACCGTAGACGTGGAGGTAGCGTCGACGGAGATCTTCGTCGACGAAGGAGTCGACGACGGCATCGTCGACGACAGGGTCTGTTTCTGAGGTAAAGTCTTCTCAGAAGATGTTTGAGGCAATTTCTTGGTAGACCTTCTCGAGGGCGTAGAGGAACCACTTTTCTCCTTAACAGGGGGAGTAGCCTTAGATGTGGAAGGCCTCTCAGGCCCCTTAGTAGGTTGTTCCTTCCTTACAACCTTTGCCCCAGAAGAAGATAATACCTCCTCAGTAGCTCTCTTCCTAGAGGCTGAAGTAGACCCAGAGGCAATACTGCCTACCTCAGAAGCAGGATTATCAGTATCCTTGAGCTTTTGTAGCCACAAAAGCAGGCGGCCCTCTCTGTCCCTGAGGGTCTTCTTAGGGAAGGTCCTACAGATCTTGCAGTCCTTCACTTGATGTTCAGGATACAGGCAGTAGATGCACTTCTTGTGGTGGTGATCTTTAAACAGCCGGAGCTTACCACAAGAGTCAAAAGGCCTGAATAAAGATTTTTTGGAAGAAGACATCTTCAAAATTAGATTCCAGAAGGAAAAAAGAGAAGTACTGAGCAGAGCTCAGGGAGACTCCCTTCACACAACGTGCGGTAGAAAATCTGAGAGCCTGGGCATCTTGGGAGAACCTTCTGGTGGGTGCTGTCGCCTGGTTGGCTGCAGTTTGGGCTATTTCTCCTGTAGCTTGGGCTACTTTACTTCCTGGTTGGGAATTACTGTTTTTTTCCTATGTTATTATGGCATATTATTGCTTTTTTATGTACCGTGGAACTCCCACTCCGACGACGGGGAATAATTCAGGCATGTGAATCTACGAAAGACACCCCTAATACTGGAGAACCATGTTCCTCTCCGTCTCAGATCAGTGACAAGCCTTTCTAGTTATTACTATATCGGTTCCTCCATCCGCAGCAGAGTTAAAAAGGCGCAGCAAAGTTAAAAAGGCACAGCAGAAAGTGTCCAGCAGGATTCCGGAACACCATAGCTTCCCCTACATCTAAATGCCTTCAGATGTCCCTCTCTTTAATCCCACTGACTAACTGGGGCCCAACACAATAAAGCCTGCTCTTGGCCAATAAGGATAGCAGGCTCACCCAGAGACACACAACCCAACCCCCACATTTCCTTTCTTACTTCGTATACCTCTGTCTTTTAAATTTACCTTACACTTTTTCCCCGTCTTGAATATCTTTTTCTTTCATCCTTTCTTGTTTTTACCCTTACTTTCTTTCATACTTCCTTCCAGTCTTCCAACCTTTATTTAATCCTTTTTCATTATTTTAACCTATCGTTATATCGCTGGCACTCATTTGTTCTGTGCCTGACAAATTTTCTTTCTCTCAATCATGTCATAAGGTTTGATTCCTTTGGTATATTGCAGTTACCCTCCTTCAGCTTCCTATTGCTTTTCTCTTGCAATGTTATGTATTATCTTCTCTTTTAGTAATTGAAGGTAAAACTCAGCTTCCTGCCCATGAACTTTCAAAACTGACTCTACGAAGTGTGGGATCACCATCACTAACTTAAGGATGTATGCGAGGATTGGATGAATTAAATTTTTTTGTCAGGACACAGGTAGACTCCCTCATGGCCCATGATTGTGAACTACGGCCACATGAGGGTTGGTGAGACCCCCATCTGTCTTCGACACTCTGCGGATGTACACAGTGTCAATGATTAGTTTTGTGCTTTTGAGGTGGGGCTAAACCTGCTGGTTTGGGTAGTAGTAGATCAATTGCAATTTACAGTACAGTGCAGTAACATATGGGTTTCGGATCAATCCCTGATGACCTTAAAAATAGCTTTATTGGTGCTGAAGAGGCAGCGTATTTGTGGACTTATAGATGGATTTGACTCTAGGAATGAGGTTTCTGTGTGAGGAGAGGGAGTATTCAAGTCTCAGATTTGGGTTTTGTGCCATTTCTATTCCTGCTTGCTGATAAATATTTTGCTGTTTGTAAGTTCTTGGGCTCATCATAATGTGGAAAAATTTGGTTTCAGAGGGGTGAGAGAGTTGATGATGGCTTCTGGGATGAAGTAGTTTAATATGTTGACATTAGCTTTTGAGTTATTAATGATTGACAGGTTGATGAGTTCTTGATTGGGAATTTTCATGTGCAACCGCATGAAGGAGCACTATTGTGGTTTGGTAGGTTTTAACTGACAGTGCTGCATAGTTGGTGTCGCAGGGGTGGGGGGAGAAATGATGACTGGAATGATGGCATAGACTGACCAATCTAGTTACATTTGCTGGAAGAACTACCTGGATGTTTGAAGTCAAAGATAAAGATATGGTTGGTTAAAAGGAGGGGGCACGTGATTTCATCATCATCATTAAATCTTTATTTCGGCACAGATGCCATAAAAGAGCAATGCATATATTACATTACATTTCATTATAATAAAACATTACAGTAAATAAAAACGTTAGTTTAAAAGAAGAGAAAAAAAAAAATACGACAATTTGGGAGCTAGTTGGAACGGAAACATTACATTCATAGGTCAAAATAAGGAGCATCCTAACAATTCCAAGCAGATCAATTACATTACATTACAAACGATGCCCCAGTTTTTTCCTCGTATAGAATATGGAAAGTAGGAATCTACTAACACTAAATGTTATTTGTTGGGATGTGTTAGTTGTTAGGATTCTCAGAGCCTGTGCACTGGACCTCAATCCTAAAAGAAGGCAAATGGGTTTGATCCATCTCTTTCTGGCCTGAGTATAACAAGGACAGAAAAGAAGGATATGTTGCTCGTTTTCAATCTGGTTGTGGGTACACATAGAGCAATTTACATCCATTATCGGGGTTCCTGCAGCACGGTTCCTAGCCCAACGAGCCAAGGTAGTTTTTATTTGTAAATTTCCATATCTAAACTTTAAAAATAAAGTTTTGGCTAGTGGGGGCTCTATTTCATCCATAAAAGTCTCATACAAAGTGTTCATCCTTAAAGTTTAGGAACCTTGAAACCAGGGTCCCACTGGTTCTATTGCTTATAGTCCTATTTAGTATGAAGCTCCAAAAGGCCCTTTTTAATATTAATTTGGGGTTTGCGGGTAATTGTTCAGGGTTCTCCCAAAAGTGTTTCAGCCCTATATTACTTAACCAAATCTTGATATGCCTTAACCATGGGATGTCAACCTGATTATCAAGTTTCATAACTTCTTTTAACCCGTCTCTATAATCTTGAAGTTCAGGGACATGCCATAGTCTGACCCACAGCATCAATGGTCGAATCAAAACTTGATGATCGGTTCTTTTGAAGTTTAGGTCAAGTTCCAGGGGCACTAGAGGAGTGCCTCTCGGAACCCTTGCCAAACTTCGCATAAAGTTATTATCTAAGAGACAGAACGTTTCCTTTGAGCCGGGACCCCATATTTCTGCCCCATAAAGGACCGCTGATTGAACCTTGGCCTTAAATAGTTCCATCACGGGGGAAGCTGCTTTACTTGTACTTAGACTTTGCTCCCTAAGAATAGGTTTAGCATTCTGGGCAAAAATTAATTTGCTTTTATCCATTTGGGCTTTCCAGGTAAAGTTTGAATCCAAAGTCACCCCCAAATATGAAAAATGAGGGACGGATTCCAGCTTTTCACCGTTTAGTGTAAGACAACCTCTGTCAGGTTTTATGGGATTTAGGGCCATACGTGATTTCCTTGAAGGAGGTTTTGCCGCAGTCAGATCTGCAGAGCAGGTGCAAGGTAGTGGTCTTAGATGGGGAAGTGACCAGTGGGAGTTATAAAGAGGTAACAGTTGGGGGGCGGGGGGGCCTAGAGAGTACATGAGATGTGGGATGGCAGCGACATAACATATAAACATTCTAAAAAAGTAGCCCTAAATATGTCTATGCCATGCATCACAAACCCCTTAAAATAGCTGTGTTTCACCATTTGACCATGTCCCTCTTGCTTCAATCATATTAGTCATTATTGTCCCCACCTTACGGAAAAGGTCGTTCACGGACTCGGTGCAGGCATCTTTTCGTATGATCTCTACAAGTGGCTGTATAAAGATGGAGCCGGTGTTAACATTTCTCCACGATAGTGTGTCTGTTGGGAAAATTGGACAGGCGTCATCTTGCTGTATGAGAGAGAGGATTGATGGAGGCAAAAAAAGTGAAAGTGGGGTCATCCCATCATACAGAGGGCCCTAACACATTCAGAGATAAAGAGATAATTATGGAACAAGCAATGCAAACACATTGGCTAGCATCACCCACTTTCCCTAGTGCCCGTCACTCTCTACTCCCAAAAAGTGCTCCTTTGACTGTTCATGTGCATTGACTTGCCGCCGTCATGCTCTGCTCTAAATAAAACTCAATTCCTTGCATCTCTGCTACCTGGAACACTCTTAGTGTTGTTTCTGCTCCATTTCAAGCCCCCAGGCCTGGCGTTGGACCTGGATTCTTGGTTTAGAATCCAGTGATGTTAGAATGTGGAAACTCAACTTTAGCGTGTGGTGCCTCCTTTTATCTATTACATGCTTCTCTTCTGGCTGTCATTCTCCTCTATGTATCTATCTTCACTCTTTCTGCTGTTAGTTATTTTAGTGATAAACTCCTACACAAAACTGATTGAACAAATGTCTTTATTATTAATGCACAACAATGCCATGGAGCCACCTCGCAGCCCATGTCACAGTGCTTACATACACACATTCCAGAATGAACAACGAGACCTGCACCCACACTGACCTAGGAACAAAACAGTCCTGCTCTACAACCTCATCTAATATAAACATGAAATCCGTGCAAACACTGAATATAGAACAAAAGACCTGGGTATGAAGCAAGTTGCTTCACTACTACAGGATAAAATCATGCAACCTCACAGGTAATCAACATGCCCTACCTCCCTCTCGCTTGCTTGCTGTGGAGCGTGGATGGTCCGGAAAACTCCTGTCCACTGTATTGATCTCCCTCTCATGATCACATCTTGCCTAACCAAGCTGCTTGCAACCCACACCACACACTTATCATCATGACAAGGATGTGTTGACCTCATGAAAGTATTATATGCTTTCATTGGCATCATCATGAAAGCACTACAACATGCTCACCCCCTTTCTGTCACTTCCTCACCACACATCTTTCCTAAGCGTCTCCACCAACACTAAGCAACTCTCTTCTTACTCCATTTCTAGCCATTATGTAATACCACCTGCCACACATGATCACTTTTCACCTTTAGTGGTTCCATATCTTATTAATATTCTCTCCTTTAATTCCTAGGTTCACCTTAACCTAATTCCTGGCCCTTATCCTATCATTCTTCGAGTAAGGAATGTTGTTGGTTTCTGCTTCCACATCCTTCCCACCAACGTGGTAGCAACTTTGTTTTTGGTTCTCAATTTCCCTGAATACCGCCCACAATATTCTGCCTACTACACAGTGCCATCTGAATAGCCTCTTTGATTAGGCCATGTATCTGTTCAACAAAAGCATTCCCCTACAGATTGTATAGTAATGTTCTTACATACCTCACTACGTACAAGTTTAAAAACAGTTGCATAGTCCATGAATAAGAACTCTGGACAACCTTCCATCCTGAAAACCCTATGAAAAACTACCACCCCAGATTCAGCTGTGATACTTCTTACAAATTCAACATCCATCCACTAGGAGAAAACAGTCACGAGAACTACTACATACCATTCAGAATCATCCTGATAGTCCATCGGGCAAATTAAATACATGTACACTTCTAAAATCCCCGTCCTGCCTTTCTGACCACTCAAACTCCTTACCGTTTCTCAGTAACTCTCATGGACTTAGAGTAACACTCTATCAACACCAAAAACAAGCAGTTGATCTACTCCTTGGTGCGACTGTGCTAATCTGAGGGATCTCACCAAATCATCTTTTGGCTTAATGCACAAGTTACTTACCTTCGATAACGATATATCTGTAAGAAACATTAGTTAGTTATAGATTCCTAACATTAGAATTACCCCCAGGCGTCAGACTGGATCCGGAAAGTTTTTTCGTCAGCAGTACCTCTGCGCGTCGGTCGGCTACGTGTCCGTCGTTGTCGCCAATCCTGGAGAACAGAATACCCAAAGAAGCTGTCGCTCCGGACTTGGCTGTCCAGGCAGTAGTGTTTGGTGAACGTGTGCAGCGATGCCCACGTGACTGCCTGACAGATGTCATTCAGAGGCACTCCCCTTCCCAAGGCAGTAGTGGCTGCCGTCGCCCTAGTGGAGTGAGCGCGTAGCCCGACTGGAGGCTCTTTTTAGCCAGAGAGTAACAAGCCTTAATACACAACACAACCCAACTCATCGAGAAATGGTGCGTTTGTGTACGGCTCGACCCTTCTTGCACCCACGTCGCCAACAAAAAGTTGATCATCCACCTGGAACTGTTTTGTGCGATCCAGATAGAAGAAGACCGCAAGCTTTGGGTCCAGACGGTGGAGCCTCTCTGCGGAGGCGGAAAGAAGGTGCGCAAAGAAATGGTCTGACCAATGTGGAAGACAGTGACCATCTTAGGAAGAAAGGATGGACGGGTCCTGGGAACCACCTTGTCCGCATGAACAGACAAGAAAATGGGTTTTGAAGAAAGAGCCTGGAGCTCACTCACCCTTCTAGCGGAAGTGATGGCTGCCAGGAAAGCAGTCTTAAGAGTTAAGAGACGTAATGGACAATATTGAAGCGGCTCAAAGGGAGCACACATTAAATAAGTTAGCACAAGATTCAAGTCCCACTGAGGCATAACAAATGGAATTGGAGGAAAAAGATGTGTTAAGCCTTTCAAGAAATGGTTAACTACCGCGGACTTGAAAAAAGAAAGCTGAACTGGCAGCCGAAGGAAGGTAGAGATGGCAGAAAGGTACCCCTTGTTAGTGCTCATAGCAGAGCCCTGCTGGGCAAAAGATCGAAGGAACAAGATTACTTTAAAAGAGGGACAGAAAGGGGATCCACAGCCTTTGCTGTGCACCATGCCACAAATTTGTTCCACCTGCAGGCCTATACCGTCTTTTAGGGGGGGACGTCACAAACTTCAGGAGGCAGGTCGAAAGACGTCAACTGCCGCTGCTCAATCGTCGCGCAAGGAGGTGGAGAGTGGACAGGTATGCGCGGAGGACCGTCCCCTGCTACTGCGACAGAAGCTTCTCTCGATGAGGCAGTCTGATTGGAGGATCGATGGCCATTTTGAGCAGCTCGTGATACCAGACTCTTCATGCCCAATCTGGAGCCACAAGAATGACTTGGGCCCGGTTTCGCCTTATCTTCTTCAGCACTCTGGGCAGAAGTGGTATAGGCGGAAAGGCGTACAACAGAACGCAAATCCACTCGCGACGAAAAGCGTCGCCTAGCGAGTGCCACCTTGGAAATTACAACGTGCAGAATTGCTGACATTGCGCGTTCTCTTCGGTGGCAAATAGATCTAACCAAGGCTCTCCACACTGTTGAAAGAGACCTTGCACCACCTCCGAGTGAAGACGTCATGCGTGATCCATCATGCACCTGCGGCTGAGTTCGTCCGCCCTGGCGTTCCGAGAATCTGCCAGGTGTTGAACCACCAAGGAAATGCCTTGATTTTCCAGCCATTTCCAGAAGCGGAGGGCCTCCTGACATAGGGTCCACAACACCCCCCGCCCTGTTTGTTGCAATACCACATGGCGGTGCTGTTGACGGTGGACATCTGCACTACTTTTCCCTGGACAGAGGGAAGGAATGCCTTCAGTGCAAGACGAATTGCCTGGAGCTCCTGAAGGTTAATGTGAAGCCCGGACCCTGCCAGAGACCAGAGGCCTCTGATCTCCGCCTCTCCCATGTGGCCGCCCCATCCCAGAAGGAAGGCATCCGTCACCACAGTGTGGTCTGGTTGGGAAAGGAAGAGGGATCTGCCATTGACCCAATCCTGGTTCATAAGCCACCACTGCAGTTGTCGAGCAGTGCCCTACGAGATCTGGACGCAATCGGACAGATTCCCATGATGTTGCGCCCACTGGAACTTCAGGTCCCACTGTAGAGCCTGCATATGCCACCTGGCATGATCGATCAGCAGGATGCAGGAGGCCATGAGGCCCAGCAGCCTCAGGGTCATTCTGACCGAAACCCGGGACAGAGGCTGAAAGATCGCAATCATAGCCCGAATATCCCGGACTAGCTGTTCAGGAGGAAAGACCCGAAACTGCGTCGTGTCCAGAACCACTCCGATGAAGAGGAGTTTCTGAGAGGGAATCAGGTGCGACTTCGGCACATTGATGGAGAACCCCAGCAAATGCAGGAGGTCAGCCATAGTCTGGAGGTGGGAGGCTGCCTGGGGCGAGCCTGCCTTCAACAGCCAGTCGTCGAGATAGGGGAAGACTGAAACCCCTGATCCGCGCAGATGAGCTGCGACCGCCGCCATCACTTTCATGAACACCCGAGGGGCGCTAGTAAGGCCAAAGGTGAGTACGATGAACTGAAAGTGCTCATGGCCTACCGTGAACCGTAGGTAACGCCAGTGGGCCGGCAGGACGGGGATGTGAAAATTAGCGTCCTGCAAGCCCAACGCTACTATCCAGTCTTGCAGGTCGAGGGAAGACAAGACCTGAGCAAGCGTCAACATCTTGAACTTCTCCTTCTGGAGGAAGCAATTGACTTCCCTGAGGTCCAAGATAGGACGCAGGCCCTTGTCCTTCTTGGGAACCAGAAAGTAATGGGAGTAACAACCACAACCTACTTCTGGAACAGGAACGCGCTCGATGGCTCCTTTGGCCAAGAGAGTTGTAACTTCCTGCTGGAGAAGGGCCAGATGATCCTCCGACATGCTGTGGTATCGCGGTGGCGTGGCTGGAAGGGTAGTCTCAAAGGGGAGGGAGTAGCCCCTAAGGACTACTTGCAAAACCCACCTGTCTGAAGTGATGGTGCGCCAGTGGGGGGGGAGGGGTGATGGCGAATTCTGCTGCCCACTGGCGTTTGATGGGCCTGAAAGATCGGACTAGGAGATTTTGGAGCCTGCTGCAGACGGGTGGTTGGACAGGCCCGCCTGCTGGCCTCGGAACCTCGCCAGTTGTTTCCACGTCCCCGGCCTTGCGGAGGTTGGGTAACTTGCTGCGGCCTGTGGACCTGGGTGGGACGTAGCGGGGCACCCCTTCCGTAGCCACGAAAGTGGCGAAAAGCAGACTGCGCCAGATGGGAGTAGAGGCCCTAGAACTTGGCTGTAGCCTGTGAGTCCTTGAAGCGCTTTAGGGCCTTGTCTGCTTTGTTGCCAAAAAGGCGACGGCCATCAAAGAGCATGTCCATCAAGCTGTTCTGGACATCCCCTGAAAAGCCAGTGGACCTCATCCAGATGTAGCGACGAAGCGCTACTGACGTTGAAATGGTCCTGCCCAGAGAGTCTGCGGTGTGCAGCCCACAACGGAGTGTAAACTTTGCTGCATCTCTCCGGGCGGCAACAGCCTGGGAGAGCACTGCCCGGGCCTCCTCCGGACA
This sequence comes from Lissotriton helveticus, assembly GCF_964261635.1. Lineage (NCBI taxonomy): Eukaryota > Metazoa > Chordata > Amphibia > Caudata > Salamandridae > Lissotriton > Lissotriton helveticus. The sequence goes on from NC_136061.1 coordinate 175,281,878, forward strand.
CTGAGGCAGCACTTGCGCCACCATACCCCACACTGAGTGCGAATAACGGCCCAAGAGACATGCGGTGTTTACGGACCGCAGTCCTAAGCTGGCGGAAGAGAACATTTTCTTGCCAAGATGGTCCAGCTTCTTGGATTCCCGTTCCGGTGGAGCGGTAGGGAAGGCGCTTTTGGAGGTGGAGGCTTGGACCACCAAGCTCTCTGGGGTGGGGTGTTGGGAGATGAGTGGGGTCGCCCGAAGATGGACGGTGGCACTGGGCGATCATCCTGTCCACATGCCCAAAAGGACGTCAATGTGGGCCTCATTAAACGGAACAGGGGCTCAGAAGAACTTGCCGCCAGTCAAAGCACCTCAGTCAGGAGGTTAGCCCTGACCGTCAACGTAAGAAGCTCGAGTTCGAGAGTCTTGGCCAACCTACGCAACACCACAGCGTATGATGCTCCCTCCTCCGTATCCACGGTATAAGGAGACAACATGCCAAGGTCGGGTGAAGTGTCCTGCTCAGTATCTAGCTGGTCAGTTAAAGGGTCACCTGACAACTCCCAGTCCTCCTCCTCATCCTCTGGGTGCCACTGTTGTTGGAAAAGGACCCCAGGAGTGAACAGGGCCATGAAAACCCGACCCGGTGCCAGATCGGGCATCGGCTCTGTGTCCACGTCGGGATGGAGGCCGTGGTCGATGATGCCCGGGGGCATGACCGGGCCCCGCACGCGGGAGTGGCACCACCCTTGTGCTTATTTGGATTGGCAGACCGACGAAGAGAAGTCGAAGAGCGACAATGCTTCTTCGACTTCTTCTTATGCTTCGACTTACCCGACCCCGAGTGTGAAGACTTTGATGATTTAAAACCGGAATGGTGGTGACTACGCGAACGGTCCCTCGACCTCTCTCTCGACCAGGACCTCGAACAGCATGGAGCTGACTGTCGGCGTTCAAGCAGCTTTCGGGCCGCTTCCGCAAAGCCTTTGGCGTCAATAACTGACAGGCGGAGCACGACTTGGGGTCGAGGTCGCACTCCAGGCAAAAGAGGCACATGCAGTGTGGATCCGTCACCGACATCAATCGGTTACAGGAACCGCGGCCTCAAAACTGGTCATCCCTCATGCACCTGTTCGGAAGTCTGAGTCTCGAAACAAGACGTCGACAAAAGTCGATAAAAACGTAGTCAAAAAATGACTGAGGTACCGCTCTTTCCGAATCTGCGCTGGCGAGCGCGGAAAAAGAAAGAACTGACGTCAGCGCGCGAGGGCGGCGTCTAAGTAGCTGCCGCAACGTCAACCAAGATGCCGATGACGGATGCTAAGGCAACCGATGCCACCTTCCGACGCGCAGAGGTACTGCTGACAAAAAAACTTTCCGAATCAAGTCTGATGCCTTGGGGTAATTCTAAGGTAAGGAATCTATAACTAAGGTGTTTCTTGCAGATACCCAAATGTGAGATCATGTACCCTAAATATTCATTTTCCTGCAATCAAATCACACAGACAGTTATCTGTGTAAAGATCCTCACTCCATTCCATTTCAGTGTCTCCAAAATTGTCAATGTCATCTAGAAAGAAATGTACATTGCTTATATTTCTAAAAAAAGCTACTCGTCATCCATTGAAAGACGCTAGACGTGATGCAAGACCAAAGGGAAGTCTTCTAAATTGATAAACCTCCATGTTATGAATGCAGTGAAGGGTTTAGACATTCATCGGAGTCAAATCAGATGATATGCAGACTTTAAATCCAGTCTTGTGAAGTACTTGGTATTTTTTAATAATAAAGCCATTTCATTGATGTTCATCGTGGGAAAACGGTCAACAATGATTTGTTGGTTAAGACAACTTAAACCAACAAAAACCCTCAGGTGCCCATCAGCTTTTTTCGAATAACCACAACAGCTGCCATCCGGATGCTTCAGCTGCTTCAATGATTCCCTCTCTACATATATATCTTCAAGCATACTTCTCACTTTGCTCCTCACTCTCAAAGTATTTTTCCTCATACTATGTGTAGGAAGCTGGCTTTGTACTTAGTTTGCTAAAACGAGGTACACTATTCAAAAAGTCCAGGAGACCCTAATTGGCTTACAGGGGCTGCTTGCTTTAACAATCCCAAAGTGCTCTATTTGTGGTAGTGTGTTTAAAAAGTTTGCTTATCAGAGGGGAGTGTTGAGTATTTGTTGAAACACAGAGTCAATAAATGAGACACACACTCCATTAGAAATCCGAAACCAAATTTGAAAAATAAAACAGTATTCTATATAGTTTTAGACACCAAGATATTCGGGATTAGGTAAGTATTTTCAGCATTATTGTTTTTACAAGGAATAAAGTGAAAAAGATAGAGCTGTCAGATTTGAGGCATGAGCCTCAAATGCGGTAATATCCTACGGAAGGGAAAGACATGTACTGCATACACCTATTTGCAAACAGTTGTAGATGGTACCCTTTTGGTGCTTGGGGACCAGGGTCCAAAGTACCATCAGCATTTTGGGTTTACCTGCCCTGGTGAAGTTCGGGTTCCCAGGTGCTGGTCATGACGGTAGCTTCAAATGTGGTTAGCTGTCAAAGTTTAAACAACCGTTCAAAACAAGAGAGTCTGCAAAGGGGGACTCAAGGACAAGTCTGGGGGAAGCCAAAGGGGGGCTCAGCTCATAGGGACCCACCTCTAGGCCAAGGGGACACCAGCAAAAGACGTGTACTCAGGCCATGGAGCTCGGGTGCATAGGTGCTGGCAGGCTCGCCACTTAGAGTTGGAAGATCTCACGGTTCTCGGTATACCTACAGAGTAGGGAAGAGAAACACAGCAGGGCCCCTTTCGAAGGGGAGCTTGTGTCTCTATGAAGTTTCTCTATGTGAAGGTGAGTTTGGCGGTGGTGGTGTTCAGAATGGACACAAACAAGCCTTAGTGGGCACAAGTGCCCCGGTAGTCAGGTGTACGGGGGCTCCTGAAGGGTCTCGTTTCTCGAAACTCACTGGAGAAACGAGGCTGACCTTCCAGAGCCTCAGGGACCTCCTCCTGTCACGCTGCTCCCGTGGTGGGCTCGATGGCCGACAGCATGGGTTACTGGACAGATGCTTTTGGTGCCTGAAGATGCAGGGGGATGGCGCCTTCACCCCAAGGGAGATGCTGGTTTTTTGTTGAAGTTGCTGTAAGGTCCTCCACAGCTTTAGGAGGATACACAGCTTTGGATGAGTCGGTAGGTGCATTTGTCGAGGTTCCAGCAGCAAGGCAGGGTTTGGTGGCAAGTTGTGGTTAAGCCATCTGTTCTTGCGGTGACTGCTCTCTTGAGTCCTTCTTTAGTTCCCAGCGAATCGGATTTCCTGGTGTTGAGGGGATTCCTAAATATGAATGTAGGTGCATTAAGAGGAGTAGAAGGTAGTAAATTGACTACTTCCCCTGGGATGACTACACCCCCTATATGACTATGTGGAGTGTATCAAGACGCTGCGCCTAACACAAGCAATCCACGGCTCATTGGAATGTATGGGCGCATTCGGTAGCGCAGGGTCCAGGGACCCAAGAGTGTGTTGAAAAAATGCACCCGAAAGGTGTAGCCCACACCTCAATGGAGCTTGTGTGCATGAAAGTAACTCCTAAATTGCTAAATTTGGGGTACAGTACCTGTTGGATCCTGTCCTCTAGTCCTCTTTGTGCGCCTAGGTCGGGCGCTAGCGGGAGAAGTGTGCCAGTTTTTCTACGGTCGACCCAGGGCAAAGCTCATCCCACCTTTGTGTGGTGGGGAAGGAGACTGAAGAAATACTAGAATGTGAACTGCAACCCCAATTGCTGGGAAATGTAATTAAAAAAATTTGATTGAAAAAATGGATCATGTTTCCCAAATAGTGTGGAAAATATAGCAATGCAGAATATCTGAGGGCAGGCAGGGCTAGCGTTGGGAACCAAAGTTAAATTGGCAATCAGAACCATTAATCAGACAACAAATCTTTCAAAAGGACTGGAACACTTAGTGTTAAAAAAACTGAAGTATGCCGTGAGAGTCAAAACTTTATAGATAACAGCATTGCCAGGCTGTTCAGTACTGCCTAAATATATTGTCGCCTGAAGGTAGAGGTCGTAACGCCCTGGTCTTATCCGCTAGATAACAGTGCAACCTACAAGAACACACAGTTGAACTTGAAAGCCAAAACTTTATTGGCAAACTTCAACAAACAGCCTTGACAAAGTAAACAAGCATTGCAAATGCAATAGGTCTCGCATTAGAAAAGTTGGAGTTATTGGTCTTGTAAATGACATTTTATTTATTGGTTTTTAAAATTGCTAAATTGATGGCTTTGTCATTTACAATGCCAATAGTTATAACTTTCGCGAATGTGACACCTATAGCATTTGGAATGCAACATGTTTTGTATTTACGTGACTTAGATGGCAGCTCTGGTCGTTCGGCCACATCTCTAGAGAGCAGGAGAGTGCAGCAGGGAAGAGTAGCACAGCAATGCAATAGGTCTCGCATTAGGAAAGTTTGAGCTATTGGTATTGTAAAGGACACATTTTTTATTTATGTGCTTGTTTTGAAAATAGCGAAATTAATAGCTTTGTTATTTACAATGCCAATAGTTTTATCTTTCGCAAATGTGACACCTATTGTAACACAATATGTGTTGTGAGGGTGAGTGAGGGTGAGGGTGAGGGTGAGGGGTTGAGGGTGAGGGGTTGAGGGTGAGTGAGGGTGAGGGGTTGAGGGTGAGTGAGGGTGAGAGGGTGAGGGTGAGTGAGGGTGAGGGGTTGTGGGTGAGTGAGGGGTTGAGGGTGAGTGAGGGTGAGGGGTTGAGGGTGAGTGAGGGTGGGTGAGGGTGAGGGGTTGAGGGAGGGTGAGGGTGAGTGAGGGTGAGGGGTTGAGGGTGAGTGAGGGTGAGTGAGAGTGAGGGTGAGTGAGGGGTTGAGGGTGAGGGGTTGAGGGTGAGGGGTTGAGGGTGAGTGAGGGTGAGGGTGAGTGAGGGTGAGTGAGGGTGAGTGAGCGTGAGGGTGAGTGAGGGTGAGTGAGGGTGAGGGTGAGTGAGGGTGAGTGAGGGTGAGGGGTTGAGGGTGGGTGAGGGTGAGTGAGGGTGAGTGAGGGTGAGGGGTTGAGGGTGAGTGAGGGTGAGGGTGGGTGAGGGGTTGAGGGTGAGTGAGGGTGAGGGGTTGAGGGTGAGTGAGGGTGAGGGGTTGAGGGTGAGTGAGGGTGAGGGGTTGAGGGTGAGTGAGGGTGAGGGTGAGGGGTTGAGGGTGAGTGAGGGTGAGGGTGAGGAGTTGAGGGTGAGTGAGGGTGAGGGTGAGTGAGGGTGAGGGGTTGAGGGTGAGTGAGGGTGAGTGAGGGTGAGTGAGAGTGAGGGTGAGTGAGGGGTTGAGGGTGAGGGGTTGAGGGTGTGAGGGTGAGGGGTTGAGGGTGAGTGAGGGTGAGGGGTTGAGGGTGGGTGAGGGTGAGTGAGGGTGAGGGGTTGAGGGTGAGGGGTTGAGGGTGAGTGAGGGTGAGGGTGAGTGAGGGTGAGGGTGAGTGAGGGTGAGTGAGGGTGAGTGAGGGTGAGGGTGAGTGAGGGTGAGGGGTTGAGGGTGAGTGAGGGTGAGGGGTTGAGGGTGAGTGAGGGTGAGGGGTTGAGGGTGAGTGAGGGTGAGTGAGGGTGAGGGGTTGAGGGTGGGTGAGGGTGAGTGAGGGTGAGTGAGGGTGAGTGAGGGTGAGGGTGAGTGAGGGTGAGGGGTTGAGGGTGAGTGAGAGTGAGGGTGAGTGAGGGGTTGAGGGTGAGGGGTTGAGGGTGAGTGAGGGTGAGGGTGGATGTGGTGGTGGATGTGGTGGTGGATGTGGTGGTGGATGTGGAGGTGGTGGTGGATGTGGTGGTGGATGTGGTGGATGTGGGGTGATTGCGGCTTGCAAGCTTATTCCGCTCACGTTATGCAGTTTCAAACATGATTGCCACTATTACTCTCAAATTCACTTGGCAGCAAACTGGTGAACTAATTAAAAGAAAGTCGTATTCAGCGTTATGGCCGGTACTTTATTCCAGCAAAGTGGCAAGCCAGTACACACCAATGAGCTAGTAAAGCTAAAAACACACCACATGGCACAATTGCTGGCTGAGCGAGCAGAAGTAAGCCAAACAGCTTTCCCGTAGCTAAGGAGAGCTGAGCTCTTTTTGTAGCAGCACGCATAAGAAAAGTCCCGTATTTTCACCAAAACACTCTCTGATAATGATCAGCCGAATTCAGAAGGCTTCCTGCCCTCATATATTCCCAAGAGAGCAGTAATCTTATAAGGAAATGCTGTCATCACACCTAAGGCTACGGATGAGGAGAGCTTGCTGGAAGACATTCAATTAATGAAAAAAAAAAAAAGAAAAGGAGACACGGCCGGCCGGCCGTGAACTGAAAGCACGGCCGGCCGGCCGTGAAAAAGCCTTTGATGCCGCAGGGGGTAATTAGGGGAGGAGAATGGCTGGGCTGAGGCACAGCGCCAAGCCTTTGATGCAGCAGGGGGCGGAGCGGGAAGAGCTGCTGGCGGCACTAAGCTGACGATTTGATGCTGTGCACGCGCATTTTAACTAATTGCGCTTGCGCATTGAGTTAAAAGTGCACATGCACTTCATCAAATCGCCAGTGAATCGCCAGTGTAGGTAAGCTTTGTTTAGGCCCCCATAGTCTCGCTCTGCTCAATGCGCATGCGCATTGACAGGCGAGACCTAAAAACACTTAAATGTCCAGTATAGAAAGGCAGATCTTGGAAAGCAATTCATTTATAGGTAAAATCAACTCGCTACCACACTTATGATCAAAATAAAAACACGTGGGCTTATCATATTCTGAGACTGAAGCCAAAGACAGTGTCTGCTTAGGTCAGGACAGATAGCACATACAAGAGAACAGAGAGTACTCACTCAGGACTGTGATATCACGATTAAGGTTAACAAAACCCTCACTGAAACAAAAGTGTCAGAGGTCCAAGAGTGGTCAATCTGCAGCTGCCTTGTAATGACACAGAAAAGGGTGCTAATGTTATGATGCCTCATAGGAAACCCGAGTTTGAGGAATAAAGACTTATTGTTGTAACCAACGGGTGGGTGAGGGAAACCATCCTTTAAAAGGGATTCCCCCGTACGCCGTTAAAATATCTAGGAGTTCTGCCAGGTCCCACAGGGTTTTCTGCTCCTTCGCGGAGACACTGACCTAGTCTTCTCTGCTGCTATGCTGCTTGGCCTCTGTAGTGCAGTCGGATAAGCATATAAGGTCCTGGCGGAGAAGAGAGACATGGACTAGAACATCCCAATCTTTTCATCTAAGCATGTGTGCAACTCTTTAATAGCTTGTAGGATCATAGCGGACGACACAGCTTCACCCGCCTCTGGGGCCGGCCCCACTGAGGAATCCCCTCTAGTCCCCTCCATTAAGGAGGTTGGCGTAGCACATTCGTCTATCTTCCCCTGTCTGGAAGACGCAAATGTCTTGTTCTTCATCATCTTATCTGCAGTCTCTGGGGCCTTCCTTACATGAGGAGAGGCCACCAAGAGTCTTTGGGCCTAGCCTTAACTACTTTGTGTCTATTGTCACCACTTCTTGCTACTTCTACACCAAAGTTCTAGGCCTACATGTCCAGGGTCCACTCTCACGTATGCCAAGGGGTGTTCTCTAGTTGTCAAGTTGTTCGGGCCCAGGTTTTTTTTACCCCATGGACATAACAGCACTGTTCTTCAATGGCCATTTCCCAGCTCTTTGTTGTCAATTCCTCTAGAAGCATAGGATCACGGTGTTTGACACACCAGGGCACCGCTGTGGACCCAGAGTGTGAAGTACAGCTTTAAGACGGAGACTTGAAGTAGACGAAGCGATCGTTTTGAAGTAAGAAGGTTTATTCTTTAGATTCAATTAGCATAACACGGGAGCACAGCTGTCTTGGTAGTAGTCCAACTGCTAAATGCTTGATTCAGCAGTTGGAGTTTCTAGGATGCGCCTTTGAAGGTAAACATACCTGAAGGTGCGCACGCCGTGGAATACTATGTTACAAAGCATAAGAGTAATGAACATAAACGAACAACACAAAGTAATACATTTTTTTTTTTTTATTCCGAAATTCTTTATTGTATATAGAAAAATATAATTTTACATACAGGGAAGAGGCTTATACATGAGTGGAAAAAGAAAGAGAAAAGAAAATAGGCTGAAGAGGAGAAAGAAAGGAGGAAATAAGGAAAGAAAAGAAAAAGGGGGGGGGGGGCGGTAGTCCGTACTCTTGAGATCATTCGCCAGTTCGTAGTCTCATAGTCTCATAGTCCATATTGCGTCCATTGGTGTTCCATGGCATTTGTACGTCTCTGTGATCAATCATCTTGTGCCCCGCGCCGCCCCGGGGGGACAGTGGAGAGAGATATAGATAAAGTAGGAGATGTGCACGTTGTTCTGTTAGCACTGACCTATTTCAGCAAGCGCCCTCAGATGTATCTCGTTCACGCCTACGGTGGCTTGTGTGATGACAGGTAGTGGTCTAAGGATCCCCACATGGTCGACTGCTTGTGCGTCTTCGGTGTGTGTTTTGCTGTCATGTTGTCCGCCCCCTTAAGGAACGTGACCCAGTTGAGCCACGCCTGTGGAGCCGCCTTTGATGTGTCCTTCCAGTTAGTTAGGACTACTTTGACTGCGGCTGTCAGCAGGAGATCTATGAGGTCCCCGGTCCTCTGTCTTTGTGATTGCCTGGGACGTGAACCCTAGGGCCAGGCTTGTGAGGTCTGTTTGTATGTCTATGCCTGTGATCTCGTGGATAAGTGTTCTGATCTTCCCCCAAAAGTCCTTGATTTTTGGGCATTTTAGTAGGAGGTGTTCTAAGTCTCCCCTTTCTTTATCACAGTTCCAGCACACGTCGCTGTCTCTAATGCCTACGGTGGCTAATCGGGCTGGTGTCCAGTATGCCTTGTGTATCAGCCAGAATTTTGTCTGGTTCAGCGTGGCCGTCACTTTTTTCCGACTAGTGGACCTCCATAGCTCTGCTTTAGCTTCCTCACTGAGTGCTTGACCTGCTGCCTCCCCCCAGAAGTTTATGACCTTGTCATTGAGTTTGGTGTGTTTGGGGCCTAGGATCTTGTAGAGGTGTGCTACCTGGTGTCCTAGCGTGTTCAGGCTGTTAGCCAGCTGTATTATCGAGGGTGTCTGGGTGTTGAGGTTCGCCTTCCTTATTGCGACTTTTATCTTCAGGAAGTTGTATAGTTCTACGCTGTTTAGGTTGTACTCTCCTTTCAGGGTGTCGAATGTTACGTCAGCGCCCTTGTTCTTAAGGTCCCTGGCTGTGGATATCCCTTGGCTATACCAGTCGTGCATGTCTAGGACCTTACCCCTGTATTTTAGGGATGGGTTGTGCCAGATTGATTCAAAGGGCCCTCCTTTGATGCTCGTGTTTAGAAGTTTGTTAATTTTTAGCAGAGCTCGTTTTGTGTTTCTGAGTACCGGGTTGTCTTTGATTGCCGGGTGTTTGGTGGCCGTGAGGAGGGTGATGGGTTTCATACCTTTTAGCAACCCCTGTTCTAGTGTTAGCCATGCCGGTGTGTAGTCCTGTCTTGGGTCTAGCCAGTGCAGTCCCTGTCTAGCTAGGCACGCCTCGTGGAATCGTTTGAAGTTTGTTATGTTTAGCCCCCCCTGTTCCTTTGATAGTCTGAGTTTTTGCAAGCTTATTCTGGCCCTCTTCCCTCTCCATAGGAAATCGTTCAGTATCTTGTCTATCTTTTTGTGGAAGTCATCTGTGTTGGTTAGGGGTAACATGGCTAGCATATAGTTGACCATTGGTGTGAGCATCATTTTTATTGTTTCTACCCTCCCCCACCATGTTGTGAACTTGGGCGACCATCCGTCTACTTTGGCCTTGATTTTCTGGATTATGACCTGTTCATTATGTTCTAGTGTCGTGCTCAAGTTCCTCTCGAAGAGAATGCCTAGATACTTAATAGGTTTATTTTGCCACGCTAGGCCTGACGTTCCGAGTACTGTACTTGTTGTGTGGATGTTTAGGGGCTTGCATTCTGATTTGTCCTTGTTGAGTTTGTACCCTGAGACCTGGGCGTACCTCTGTCATTATTAACACATCATCTGCATACGCCGCTAGCTTAAATTTTTCTCCTCCTATTGGCACCCCAGCTATATCTTCGTTCGTTCGAATCATTGTTAGGAGCGGTTCTATTGCCAATAGGAAGAGGCCGGGTGAGAGTGGACAGCCTTGTCGCGTACCTCTGCCCAGGTTTAGTATGTTTGAGGTGCCGCCGTTCACTACCACTCGCGCCTTGGGGCTGTTGTAAAGCGCCATCACCATCCTCTTGTAGTTGGGTCCTAGCCCGAATTTCCCCATGCAGTGATCTAGATAGGGCCATGAGACTCTGTCAAACGCTTTTTCGGCGTCCAGGGCTATCATTACGGCCGCTTTGCTACTCTGGGCCGAGTGGTTGATTATATGGCATAGTAGTCTGGTGTTGTCATGGGACATGCGGTTTTTGAGGTATCCTACCTGGGAGTTGTGTATGAGTTTAGGTAGGTAGGCGTTAAGTCTGTTGGCTAGTATCTTCGCGTATATCTTGCAGTCTACATTTATGAGTGAGATCGGCCTGAAGTTCTTCGCCTCTGTCGTGTCCTTCCCTTCCTTTGGTATGACTATTATATTTGCCTCAGCCATTGATGGGGTCATGCGTCCTTTGCGGACGCACTCCTCAAATACCTGTTTCAAAGTGGGTTGGAGTGTGGTCAGGTATTGTTTATAGAACCCTGCTGTAAAGCCGTCAGGCCCTGGTGCCTTGTTTTCTTTGAGGCTGGCCGTGGCTTTCCTTATCTCATCCTCTGTGACTGTTAGCTCTAGGACGTCTCGTTCTCGGTCTGTTAGTGTGGGTGTGGCTATGCTGTTAAGGAGTTCCTCGCCCCCGTCCTCTTTTAGCGTGTCGTCTCTTGTGTATAGACCCTCATAGAAGTCCCTGAATACCTCCAGGATGTCCTTATTGGCAGTCTGGGCCTTGTTGTGTTTGTCTTTGATTGCCCCAATTGTGTGCTGCTTTTGTTTCCCTTTCAGATAGGTTGCTAGGTTTTTCCCCGCTTTGTTGGCAGTGCATAGGTTGATTGATTTGTATTTGTTGATCCAGGTCCCTGCTCTTTCGCTTAATATCCTGTTGAGCTCATACTTCAGTTTGGTTAGCTCTGTGAGTGTGTTGTTGTCTTCTAGGCTGGCTATGTGGCTGTTCTCTAGTGTTTTGATCTCTTTCTCCAGGTCGGCGATCCTTTTGTTCCTTGCTTTGTTCATTTTCCCTTTTATTGTCATTACTATCCCCCGTATGGTCGCTTTAAGGGCGTCCCATAGTACCTCTCTAGGTGTTTCTGGTGTGTCGTTGATTGTCAGATACTCTCTAATTGCTGTGTCTATCTCTGCCTTCGCCGATGTGTGTTGAAGAAGGCCGTCATCGAATCGCCACCTGCGTGTTGGCTTCTCGTTGTGTCTGCCTGATAGGGATAGGCTTATATGTGCGTGATCTGATATTGTTCTGGGTCCTATCTCTGTGTGGTCTATGAGGTGTGTGTGTGTTTCTGACATTAGTATATAGTCTATCCGACTATAGGAGTTGTGGGGGTTGGAGTAGAATGTATATTCTCTGGCGTCCGGGTTGCTTAGGCGCCACGGGTCCTTAAGCCTCAGTTTTGTGCACAGGTTCCTAAGGATGTTAGGGCTAGTAGTTGGGTAGCGTCTGCAGGGGTGCTTGTCTATTGCTGGGTCCAGGACTTGGTTAAAGTCTCCGGCGACGATCAATAGATCTTCCATTGGTAGGTTGTGTAGCTGGGCACCTATCCCCTCCCAAAATTGTTTATCCTCACTGTTAGGGCCGTATATGTTTGCGACATGGTAGGTCTCTCCTGCTCGCTTGAGACTGGTCACTAGTGTCCTGCCCTGGGTGTCTGCTTGGTAGCTTGTAAGAGACAAGTTCGAATTTTTGCTGATTAGTGTTATTACCCCATTCTTTTTGTTCTGGGCTGGCGATCCCACCACCTCCCCTATCCAGTTAGCTCTTAATCGCGGGATGTCTGCCTCTTCTAGTCTGGTCTCTTGTAGCACATAGATGTCGCTTTTAAGTTTCCTTAGGTGTTCGAGCACCTTCCTTCTTTTTACCGGGCTATTCAGCCCCTTGACATTTAGGGAGACTATTTTGATATCTGACCCTATGCTATTCTGGCCGTTATGTGTCATTAATGCTGCTTTGTGTTCGCTGTGCTGGTGGGCTACCATTAGGCTCATTTGCTCTCCTCGTCATGTGCCTAATCATGTCTTCATGTTTCCTTTTGCTCCTACTTGGTGCGAGTGTGAAACAGAAATAAAAGATGCAAGAGTTGCAGAGAAATGAAAGATAGTCAGTAAGCCCATGTACAGAACCCCCCCCTCCCCTTTTCCCCTCCTCCCCACTCCCCCGTTCTCGCCTTCCCGCCCCCCTCCCTCCCTTACTTGCAAAAAGGGTGTGCGACGACAAAGTTCCTCTGCTCGCATCATCCCTGAGGTAGAGTTGGTTTCTTCTTTGGCTGTTGGTGTGCTCTTTACTCGGGTCTCTTTTATGCCCTTCAGTCTCTCTATTGCCGGGGAACATCCTTGTCTTTACATTCTGAGGTAGATCACTGTTCTGTGTTCCCCTGCTGAAGCTTGACGTGTGTCTCTTACTCCGACTGTTCATTCAGCGGCGACGCGCTCCTCTTTGCTGCCCCTGGGCTTTTGTTCTCCTCCATGTCCTCCACTGCAGGACCTTGCAGGTATCGTTTTAGAGCCTCTGGGCATTCAAAAAACATCGTCTTCCATTTGTCTGTTACCTTGAATTTTGTTGGGCTGACGAAGCTGAACGTGGCTCCTCTTCTCCGCAGGGTGTCTCTTTGTGCCAGGAAGCCTTTCCTTAGCTCCACTGTCGGCTTTGAATAGTCCTGGGTCAATACTATCTTGTTGCCGGCCCACGTTAGATTCTGATTCTTCCTGGCGAAGGCAAATATGGCCTCCGTCTGATTTAGTCTCAGCGGGTTGCAGATTATCGCTCTTGGGCCTCTGCCTGTGGCTGGTTTCCCCGCTGGTACCCTGTATGCCTTTTGTACCTCGAAGCCTCTTTGGAAGGTGATACCTGTAAGTTGTGGGATCATCTCCTCTAGCATGACGGCACAGGAGCCTGCCTTATCTTCAGCCCCCTCCGGCACTCCTAGTATTCTTACATTGCCCCTTCTTGCCCTGTCGTCCTTCTCCGCTAGCTGTTTTTGTACAGCATTTGTGGCTGTTCTCAGCTCTGCTATAGCCTTGGTGTGTCTGCTTGTTTCATCTTCTACCGAGCTTATTCGGCTTTCTGCAGCTTCTATTCTTGTGTTTGTTTTGTGGAGGTCCGCTCTAATGGCCGCCATCTCCAGTTGCATGTTCTCCAGCTTGAGTTTTGTCTCTCTTCCCACCTCATTGCCTTCGTTCACTTTCCGCAGGATGGTCTCCAGTGTGACAGGCTCGCCTCTTGCTTTGGACGGGGACCCTTGATTGTCAAATTTTGGTTTCTTCTGCTGCTCACTTGCTGGTTTCCCATCACTGCCTGCCATCGTTCTGATGCCCCTTCTTGACAGGATGTTGACCAGCCTCCCTCCCGCTTGTGCAACCTTTGGTGTGCTCGTTGATTTTGGAGTAGGCGGTTGGGCAGCTTGTCTGTATCTGCTCGGTTCCCTGATGTGTCTTGTTCTTGTTTTTGCCTTCGGTCCTGCCAGCGTGCAGGCTGCCCTGTTCACAGGGCTCTTTGCTCTTTTGCTCTTTTGCGTCTCTTTTGCGTCTCTGCCTTCGTCAAGGCGATGCACAAGGAGCGCCCGTGGGTTGTTTTGGCGCAGAGGTGGCGTTTCGCCCTACCGCTGGGAAATTTAGCACTCCCTTCGCTCTGTGCACTCTGTGCACACTCTGTGGTGCATGTTTGCTGCCTGGGCTGGTTTTGGCTGTTTATGTTTATGTTTATGGCTGTTTTAAGCCCGATTCGGCTATGGTCGTTTCGGGGAGGGGGTGCTCGCTCTGCCCGTTCTGACTCCCTGCTGTGGGTGCTCGCTCTGCCCGTTCCGACTTCCTCTGCCTGTTGTCTCGCAGGAGGGGCCGATTCAGCTAAAGTTCAGCAAGCTCGTGCCTTTGCTGGGGCGCTGTCCCCTTTCTCTGACCCCTCTTTGCGTCTAGCGTGTGCTCGGGGGTGTCAGATATCGTGGCTTGGACGGCAATGGAGACGGTCGTCTAGGTCCGTCAGCTCCACATCCCTGAGGGGTAAACAACCAGCCAAACCGGTCAGAGAAGAACAAAAGAGACAGCACGAGTCGTGGGAAAGATCGGTGCAACTGATAGAGGAGCAAGAGGTGAAGAGCGCAACCACAGGAAGAGGAATGAGCGCCTGAACCCACCGAGCACCCACAAACAGCGTAAAGAAGCAAGATGGCGGTGTGAGGCAAGAAGGGGACGGCCACGAAGGAACGGAGCGAGAGACAGGAAAAGAGGTCCCCACCTCTGAAGCAAGGCAGCGGCGCCTGGAGACCTGTCAGGACAGGCTAAAAACGGTTCCAACCACTATAAGGCAAGTCTGATGAGCCCAAGCGGACGACTAGTCACAGCGACAATAAAAGAAGAGGAAGATCGTGGCACAAAAGGAAAGGAGCGGAAGCAAGCGACTCCAACCTATCCTGAAGCCAAGCTGCCTCCAGCGTCGGGGGGCCAAAACCAAGAGAACCGGAAGTAAGTGGCTACAAGGCGCCATTGCCGGAAGTCTTCCCCGATTTTAAGCGGAAGACGGAGGGGAGGCGACCGAGTGACCCGGAAGCGGAAGGGGAGGCACAAGGCAGCGAGAAAGCGACAGCGGACAAGGAGACGGAGACGCGCGACCATCGGAGGCTGAAGACAGGTGCGCAACTGACGCTAGGAGCTGGAAGGGCTGAGGAGCGAGACTGCCGCCTGAGAAGAGAGGCGCGCCGAGAGCGCAAGGCGAGAGCCTAGCGAAGGCAAGACGGAGAGGAGCCCAGTCAGCGCGTCCACTATCAGGCGGGGCCGGCAGGGGCAAGGAACTAGTGCGACCTAGTGTGAACGGCAAACGTGGCATATTTCACTCACGGACACTGGACAAGGGGGAAACAAGGGGGGCTGCACAGAGCAACACAAAGTAATACATTAAAGGAAAACAGCTGGTTACACAGCCTCACCTCAAAGTCCCTTTCCCATCAGGAGGGGGGGGGGGGGGGGGGGGTATGAGCACAACAGAAAACAGGAAATTATTTCAGGGGGCCTCCGATTTGGAGCTCCCAGCTGAGGTTCCTTTCTGATCATCGCAGAGAGAGCGCCACCAACAGGACCCTGTGCCCGCCTCTGCACTCCGGATACTCGTGCACTGGCTGCGGCTCCCCAGGCACTGCAGTCACTTTCAATCACTTCTCTGCAGACGTGCCCAGGCAGGTTGCCGCGCCTTCTCCCTCTGCCCCTCTAGGTGCTGCCGAGGTCCGCCCTCTCAGAGGGCCGAAGTTACGAACCGGTAGCGTGAATGTTCTATGTTTCAACTGGAAATGCGCCCAACCGCAACAACCTATGTGTTTAGTGTTATATGTGAACTAGATTATGTGGGGCGGACAAGCAAAGACTGATAAAACAATCATGGCTGCCCTATACTACTGACTGCGAAACCTGCTTGATGTTATCGGTCATTGTGTTTTCTTTTGTAATATGTAATCTGTAAATACCAATAAAAAATGTTATAAAAAAAAAAAGGAGGGCCGAAGTTAGCCTCTCCTCCAGCAGGCTGCCGTTATCGAAACCCGAATGGCCGTGTTCTTGGGGAAGGGAGCTTGTAATGAAGCAATTACGCCGTAAGTGCTTTATGTAAGTATTTATTATAGGAGCGCCGGGGCTGGCTTCTACTGCGGTCGGCGCCAGAAACAGTATGGCTACCTTCCGCTTCCTGTGACGTGGCATCCGCTACCGCTCTAGAAACACTAGAGCGCTACCACATATCTCCCCCCTTTATGCACAACGAACAAATATACAAAAGTCTTACTTCCAGTCCATCTCATAGTCCTTGAATCTCTCAGGTACCTTAATTCTCCGTCCTGCTCGAGTTTCCACTCTCTCACTTTTTCTCTCTCCTCCCGTAGTCTCGTGTTCCCTTCTCTCTCTCGTGCCTTCTGCTTCTTTGTCCTTTGCCTTCTTCTCACTCCCTTCTTCGCCTCCTTCCGTTGTCTCTCTCCTTACTCTTCCTTCACCTGCTGTTTGTCCTTCTGTTCCGTGCACATTCTCTTCTTGCCTTTCTCCCCCTTCACTTTCTCCTTCCTCAATGACATTCTCTGTTCTTTCTTCCGCCTCATCATCCCACTTCAGTATCTTGCTGCATTTTGCCATTCTATCCATGGACCAAATTTTTCCATCGCTCAAGAGGGCTGATCTGGCATAGGGTTCCACCACTTTGAGGGGTGGCGAGAATTTGCGCTCTCCTTTCTTCTTCGTGATGGCTAGCTTCACCCTTACCCAATCGCCTTTGTCCAGTTCTGTACTCTGCGTGTTCCGTCTTCTGTTGTAATGAGCCGTGTAGACTTCTTGGGCTCTCTCTAAGTTTTTCCTGACCACCGCCAGTGACCACTTACTCTGGACGATCAACTTTCTCCATGCTGCATTGTCTTTGGTGAAAGCCTCTCTGCCTCTCAAGATCTTGAAGGGGCTGTAGCCTGTGCTACCCGGTGTGATTCGGTATGCCCAGATCATCTTCTCAAGCTCCCTTTCCCAATCCATACCATCCTCAATGGCAGCTTGTATGGTGCCCATTATCACCCGATTAAAGCGTTCCACTTGGCCATTTCCCGCCGGGTGGTAAATCGGGGTGTGCTTCACTTCAATTCCGTTTCTGTTGGTGAAGGCAGTCCACTTTTCTGAAGTGAACTGAGGTCCATTGTCACAGGTGATGATCCTCGGGATACCTTCGCTGACAAATGTGGTACGCAAAAACTTTATCACCGCTTCGGTGTCCACTCGCTCCAAGACCTGTAGCTCGGGCCACTTGGAATACCTATCGATGGCAACCACCACGTACTTCTGAGTGCCCTCCTTGTTCAGGACTGGTCCCATTATGTCCACTGACAACATCTCCCACGGGCCGTCTGGAATCGGAAATCTTCCCAGCGGTGGTCTCAGCATGCTTTGAGCCTTGTCCGACTTCGCACAAGACTCGCAAGAGCGCACATGTCTTTCTACCTGCGCGTCGATGGCTGGCCACCAGTATGCTTGTCTGGCCAAAGCTTTCGTTTTCGTGATTCCCTGGTGCCCTTCATGCAGTAAGGACATCAACCGTTCCAAAATGTTCCTGGGCGGTACCACCTTGTCCCCTCGGAGTAAGAACATTGGGTTTTCAGCCAAAGACAATTCCTCTCGGACTTCCCAGTATCTCTTCAGTTCCTCCTTCAAGTGTCTTTTCTCTGGCCAGCCGTGAACTACATATCCTTTTACGGCCTCTAGGTCAGTGTCTTCCCTGTAGGCCTCTTCCCAGTCCTGGGCGCTTATCACCTCCTCAGTGTCCTGGATGGTGGCTACCACGTATCCATCCCACTCTTGCCTTTCTTCGTTCCTTGCCTCTTCCATGGCAGCTGCCCTACTTAGGAAGTCGGCTACTTTGTTCTGTGGCCCTGGAATATGCTCGACCTCATAGACGAAGTCCAATAGCCGTAGGGTCATCTTGGCTATCCTGGGTGTAGCATGGTCATGTCCACTTGATGTCAGTACGCGAACTAAAGGTTTGTGATCAGTTTTCACGAGGAACTTGGCACCTCACAAGTATTGCCGAAATTTCTCCACCGCCCAGACCACCGCCAACATTTCTTTCTCCACCACACTGAACTTCTCCTCATTGGGTGATAACGAGCGGGAGGCGAAGCTGACAGTCGACATCTCTCCTGACTCCTCTCTCTGCATCAGTACTGCTCCTAGGCCTCGATCACTGGCGTCTGTGGTGAGAATAGACTCAGCCCTGGGGTCAAATCCTTTGAGGGGAATGGCTGTTCCCATTTCTTGCTTGAGGGCGTCAAACTCTGTTTGCTCTTCTTTTCCCCACTGAAACCTGTTCTTTTCCTTGAGCAGCTGTCGTATGTGGTGTGTCTTTGTTGCGAAATGAGGAATGAATTTGCTGTAATACTCGGCCATTCCTAGGAATGACCGAACATCTTCCTTCTTTTCCGGTGTGGGCGCCTCTATGATGGCTCTCATGTTTGTTTTCTTCGGGGTTATTCCTTGTCCACTCACCTCATGGCCGAGGTATGTGACAGACTGGACTCCCAAATTGCATTTGGTCCATTCGGCAGTCAATCCGCTGTCTTGTAGCTTCTGTAGTACTCTGTGAAGTTCCACATTGTGATCTTGCCTCGACTTCCCCATTACCAAAATGTCATCCTGGAAGAAGAGGACGTCCTTCATGTCGTTTAGGAGTTTGTGCATGATTTTCTGGAACACGGCAGCGGCCGAAGCTAGGCCGAAAGGCATCCTCACGAACTCGTAGCACCCGAATGGTGTGATGAACGACGTGAGGTGGGTGCACGACGGATGAAGCTTGACCTGATGGTAGGCCGACGAGAGGTCCACCGTGGAGAACCATGTGACGTCCTTCGTTTTCGCCAGCATTTCACTGATGCGTGGCAAGGGGAATTTGTCTATGACAATGTTTTTGTTTTACTCTCTTAAGTCCACGCAGAGACGCACCTTGCCGTTGGGCTTTTGGGCTACGACCAGGGGAGACAGCCATTCCGCACTCTCTATCGCCCTGATGACTCCTTTTTCCAACCTTTCTAGTTCTGTTTGTACCGCCTCCCTGCTGCGGAACGGAATGTTCCTCACTTTGTGGACCACTGGTACTGCTCCTTCTTTCAGTTTGATGAGGTGTGTGTATTTGCCCAGCTCTCCAATCTGCCCATTGAATACTTTGGGATATGTCTTCCGCCACAGCTGCACGTCTTCCCTGACTTCCATGTCCATGAGTAGGATTTTCTCTATGCCTCCCGGGTTAAGCTGGATCCCCAAGGCCCCTTGGTCCTTCCAACTCAGCAAGGACGGGCCTCTCTCTGCAACGTACAGCTTGCACTGCGCGTCACGGCCTCTAAATTCAAACAAGAGCGGGCAGTAACCTAGCATGGGGATCTTTTGTCCAGTGTACGTTACGGGCCTCACGTCCATGGGTAGGAGTGTTTCTTTGACCTTTGACGCAAAGTTGTCTTCCCATACCTGTCTCTGGACGATCGAGATAGGCGCTCCACTGTCCGCGATCATCTCCAAGGGTATGCCCCCTATGTGCATGTCGAGTCGGGGCCTGTCAGAGTTGGAACCATCCATCTCCAGAATCTGGACGTCAATGTACAGAAATTCCTCCTCTTCCCCTTTGTCTTCCTGATCACTGGAATCGTCTCGCTGATCTTGGTCTACCAAACGCACCATGGCATTCTTCGGTTTCCTGCGACACACCTTCTCGTAGTGTCCAAAGATGTTGCAGTAGGAACACCTGGCCTTGAAGGCAGGGCACGCCTTGTCGTTTCCCAGGTGGTTGTTGCTCCCGCACCTGTAGCACTGGTTTTTTCCTGTTTTGTGTGACTTGCTGTCCGCCTGTGATTTGGTGGGGAATTCAGCCCTGTTACTTCCCTGGGTCTTCCGCGTCTCATTTTGCTTCCAACGGTCGTTTCTGTTTGGCGCCATTACTCTACACACCGCTTGCGATTCCTGGGCGTCTCTCTTCGCTGCTTGAGCGCACCTTCTCGATAGCTCTGCTTTCTTCACCATTGCCCAGATTTCCTTGAGTGGAGCGTCGCCATTCACCCACAATTTCTCCTGTATGTGGGCACTAGAGGTATGCATAATAATTTGGTCCCTGATGAATTCATCATGCAGTCCCCCAAATTTGCACGTGACAGCCAACTTCCTCAGTGCTACGACGTATTCGTCAACAGACTCTCCGCTCTTCTGCTTCCTCTGAAAGAAGTTGAATCTGTCAATGGCGACACACCACAGGCCTGTAATGTGCGTCTAAGTCTTCGATGGCATGATCAAACACTTCCGTATCCGTTGCGACTCTTTCCCCTTTCACAATGGTGTCGTAGATCCTGAGCCCTTCTGGACCTAAGTTATGGAGCAAAATCTTCTTTTTCCTCTTACTTGCGAATGGTGTGTCGCCTTCTTCTTCCAGCGCCTCCAGATAGTTGAGGAAGTACCTCTTCCAGTCTTCCCATTTCCTTTCCGGTTCTCCGCTTTTCGTGAGGAATGGAACTAATTGGGTGAGGGATGTGCTCTGGCTCGCCATGGCTGGGACGTTCCTCCTGGCCTTAGGTACAGCGACTGTTTGTCTGGATGGACTCCCTGGAGCGTCTTGCTCTTCTCCCTCGTCCTCTCTGTGCTCCCCCTCGCTGTCCTCTCCCAGTCCACCCTCTGTGGTGGGAGATGCTGCTTGTGAGTCGCCTCCTGTCTTTGTCCTCGAAGGGCTTGCAGTCTCCGCCAGCGTGCGCCTCTTATCTTGATGTTAGGGTACTGACGAAGGCTTGCAGTGCTGTCACGGGGCTTGGTACCTTGTAGTCTCCCAGTGGGTGTCTCCTGCTGCTTTACTGTGCACTCTACCCCCTGTTTAGGCGTTATTTCTCCGTGCAGTGGCCTTTTCTGGGTTCTGGTGTCCGTGTAGTGCCCCCTTCTGGCTTGTGAGCGTGCTGGCGCCCTTTCTTCGCGTCTTGCCGCCTTGCCTGCTCCTCTGCCGCGCTCCGTGGTCGTTTCCCGCCTGGTTCTCCGTCTCACGCGTAATGCGTGCAATCGCTCGGTGTCGCGTGAGCGTTCGGGTTTTACTCGTCCCGACTCGTCGCCATTGTAATGAAGCAATTACGCCGTAAGTGCTTTATGTAAGTATTTATTATAGGAGCGCCGGGGCTGGCTTCTACTGCGGTCGGCGCCAGAAACAGTATGGCTACCTTCCGCTTCCTGTGACGTGGCATCCGCTACCGCTCTAGAAACACTAGAGCGCTACCACAGAGCTGAGCCACACACAATTCTGTGTGCTTTGGGCTGCATCTCTGCCACACCGGACCAGAGTGGCTTACCCACTCCACATCATTCAGGCCATCGCAGCCAGAAGTCTCTTCTCCCACAAGCACTGTTTTGTTGGCTATTTCGCGGGTGCTCGCCTTCAAGGCTGCTGGTCTACAGCACCCCAAGGACCAAATCTCATGCACTGGCGCAGATACGCGAGAGGCTACTCAGTTGCAGGTGTCGGGAGTAGGATAGTGTAGGATGTTTATTTGACTGGCATGGAGCTTCTCAAAACCCAGCCAATATCTTCGGCCACTTGGCATCTCTCCTCAACTTTATCCATATTTTCCGTAAAGAGAATGATATAAAAAAAAAATCACCAAACAAAACACTGTTGACCAAGAGCCAATGTGAAAGTTTACATCTAAAATATTAAGAAATCATGGTATCCTCTCCTGTTTTTAAGCAAAAACTTTGAGTTGAATAGTACGTTTTCACCAACAGCCTTTATTTCTCTCAAAATGTCTTCTAAGTCTTTGCCAACACGTATCTTCTTTGCTGCAGATGTGTCAGCAGACTTTATCAAGGCTACAATGATAAACGTAAATGCCTCAAAAGTTATCTCTGGACATGAAGTGACCAGAGAGCCATCACCTGGGTCACACTGACCCAATCACCACGTGTATAAGAAATCATATCGTGAAATATCAAGAAAGACATTACTAGTGGACCAGGGATTTCCAGACCTCATGTAATTGGAAGCCACATCTGAAACAAAAATTTTCTTTAAAAAGAAAAAAAAATCTTCCTTCCCAGAATATGAATTTTTTTTAATTTATTGTTTATTATGTTCTTTGATAAAATGTCTTTTATTGCTGCAATATTGATCCCAGAATACCCAACATTATTTTTTGTTTAATTGTTTATCATGTTCTTTGATTAAAGTTCTTTTATTGCGGCAATATTGGAATTTTCTTTTTTTTGTAATTCTTTAGGGGAAAGACTAATAAATCAATGCTTTTGGCTGTCAATATTCTTGCTCAGTAGGGGATTCTTATTCGACAGTAAGTGCTGGTGACCTTTTTAGGTTTTGCCTGGCGAACGCAGCGCATGCGCTGCTTCGCCTTGGCGAGACTATTGTTGTGGGTTTGGTGCGCGAAGGCAGACAAACCATGTGCACTCACGGACAGGCCATGTGCACGCGCATGGCGTCTACTCTTAGCTTTCAGTTCATGTGCGCGCACACCGCACGGCGTCTCTTTTGCTCGTGGACTTGTTTGTTATGTCATGGCATGAGAAGGGCGGGCGCAGAAAACCTTCCAGGACACTGTACTCCTCCTGCGCTGCTTTCTTCAGATATCCAGTCTTCTCCACGTCCAGGCAGGTCAGGGTGACCAGGTTTTGATAACCTAATACCAAGACACACCACAGACAAAAACTCAAGACTACTCACAACCAGAGTTCTAAAACTAAATCAACTCAACACCGGTATCATCTTTGTTACTTAAGCTGCTTTCTTATGAGTTGAATAGGAGGGAGAGCTCGGAAGGAAGCGCTTTTTGACTTTTCAATTGCAGTTTTATATAGAACTAACTCGACTCAAAGGTATTTCGATTTCGGGGATTTACATGAGTTCCAGTTATATTACAGAAGGATCATTATTGTATTTTTATTGATTTGCCCAGAATCACAGGATGTTGAAACTTCGCAAGACTGGAATCTTGTTCCGCAGTTCCGAAGTCAACCCTCTCTGTGAGCTGGGACATAAGGCAAATGCTACTTACCAGTATTCATCTGTTCTTGGCATGTAGGGCTGCTGAAATTCTTATCTTAGCATAGATCGCCGCCTAGTGTTGGGTCCGGATGTTTGCATCTTGTTGTCTTGGAAGAGTCTTCGAAGTATCACGAGATAGGTGACTCCTCCCCTGGACTACAGTGCACATGGGCATCTTCTCCATCTTCAGATTGTTTTTCGCCATTGTGACAAAGATGGAGTATAGGAAAGTAAGAGATGACCATGTAAATGTATGTAAGGAAGATAACCATGCAGCTGTGACAGGCACCGGGGAGGAGGGTGGGTATATGAATGTCAGCAGCCCTACATGCCAAGAACAGATGCATACTGGTAAGTAGCAATTGCCATTCGAGGCATGTGTGACCTGCTGAATTCATATCTTAGCATAGACTGTATAGCAGTTTCTCCTCTAGCGGTGGTCGCCTGTATCAGCTGCAGTGGTTTGAAAAAGAGTTTTAAGGACAGCCTGGCTCACAGCAGCTTGTTGCTTAGGTTGCACGTCAACACAGTAGTGTTTCGTGAAAGTATGTATGGTAGACCATGTAGCTGGCCTACATATGTCTTCTAAGGGAATATTTCCTAGGAAAGCCATGGATACCCCCATTTTACGCGTTGAGTGGGCTTTTGGGGGAACTGTTAAAGTGCGCTTGGCCTTTTGATAGCATATTTGAATGCATTTAACTATCCATCTGGCTATTCCTGCTTTGGAAGGAATATACTACTTACCAGTATGCATCTGTTCTTGGCATGTAGGGCTGCTGATATTCACTTCTTATTCATAGATCGCCGCCTAGTATTGGGTCCGGATGATTGCACATTGTTGTCCTGGAATAGTCTTTGAAGTATCACGAGATAGGTGGCTCCTCCCCTGGACTACAGTGCACATGGGCATCCTTTCCATCCTCAGATTGTTTTTCGCCATTGTGGCAGGGATGGAGTATGATACAGTAAGTGATGTCCATGCTAGAGATTAATTCTGAGTGCTACAGCTGCGACAGGCACCGGGGAGGAGGGAGGGCGATGTGAATATCAGCAGCCCTACATGCCAAGAACAGATGCATACTGGTAAGTAGCATATTCCGTTCGAGGCATGTGGGCTGCTGAATTCACATCTTATGCATAGAATGTATAGCAGTTTCCTCCTAGCGGCGGTTGCCCGTGCCAGCTGCAGCAGTCTGAAAGAGTTTTGAGTACAGCTTGCCCCACAGCTGCTTGCTGCTTTGAGTGTACATCTACACAGTAGTGTTTGGTAAATGTATGTATGGTAGTCCATGTGGCTGTCTTACATACGTCTTCTAGAGGAATGTTTCCTAGGAAAGCCATGGATGCCCCTAACTTGTGTGTTGAATGCACTCGAGGGGGAACTGTTAATGTGCGTTTAGCTTTTTGATAACAGATTTGTATGCACTTAACAATCCATCTGGCTATACCTGATTTGGAAATGGGGTTGCCTTTGTGCTGTGGTGAAAAGGCAACAAACAGTTGTTTGGTCTTTCTGAAAAGTTTTGTTCTGTCTATATAGTACAGGAGAGCTCTTTTAACGTCTAGGGTATGTAGAGCTCTTTCTGCCATGGAATCTGGATTAGGGAAGAATACTGGCAGTTCTATAGCTTGATTGATGTGAAACTGGGACACCACCTTTGGCATAAATTTAGGGTTAGTTCGCAGCACTACCCTATTAGCGTGAATTTGTATGAATGGCTCCTGAATAGTTAGGGCTTGCAGCTCACTAACTCTTCTGAGCGATGTAATAGCTACTACAAAAGCCACCTTCCATGTTAGGAATTGTATCTCACAGGAATGTAGAGGTTCAAAAGGTGGTCCCATTAGTCTGGTGAGAACCACGTTGAGGCTCCAGACAGGTGAAGGTGGGTGTCTTGGAGGAATGATTCGTTTGAGTCCCTCTAGGAAAGCTTTAATAGCAGGCACTATGAAGAGTGAAAGGTGCTGCCTGTTTTGAAGATAAGCTGCCACGGCAGCTAAATGTATCCGTATTGAACTGTAAGCCAGATTGCATCTGTGCAAATGTAAGAGGTAACATATGATGTTCTGAGTAGATGCATCTAGCGGATTTATGTCATTATTGTTACAATAGATGACAAATCGCTTCCACTTCGCCGCATAGCATGCTCTGGTTGTAGGCCTCCTTGCCTCCTTGATAATATTCATACAGTCCGGAGGCAAGTTTAGGTAACCAAATTCTATGACCTCAGGAGCCAGATCGCAAGGTTCAACTGTTGCGGATCTGGGTGCTGAATGTCGCCATGGCTCTGCGTTAAAAGACTGGGTGTTAATCTGAGCCTTTGATGAGGTACCACGGAAAGTTCTAGGAACGTGGTGTACCACGGTTGCCTCACCCACGTTGGAGCAACTAGGATGAGTGTCATTGAGTGTTGTCGCAGTTTGCGTGCTACTAGTGGTATGAGCGGGGCTGGGGGAAAAGCGTACGCTAACTTGCCTGACCAGTTCATCCATATCGCATTGCCCTGAGACTGCGATGTGGAAACCTGGCGGCGAAGCTTTGGCATTTTGCGTTTTCCTTTGTGGCGAACAGGTCTATTTCTGGGTGACCCCACCGCTGGAAGTACGGGTGCAGCACTGAGGGATGTATCTTCCACTCGTGCATCTGGTGGCTGTGTCTGCTGAGCAGGTCCGCCATCTGGTTGTCCTTGCCTGGGAGGTGTTACGCCATGAGGAAAATGTTTCTCTGAATGGCCCACTTGCACATGCTTTGCGATAGATGGGACAACTGTGGAGAGTGTGTCCCCCCCTGCTTCTGTATGTAGTACATGACAGTCATGTTGTCCGTCCGGATTAACACGACTTTGTTGCACAAATGTACCTTGAACGCCTTCATTGCCATAAAGATTGCCATCAGTTCCAGCAGGTTGATGTGCATCCTTTTTTGCTGTGTTGTCCATAGTCCCTGCACGGTGTAATGGAGGACATGCGCTCCCCATCCTAGGAGAGATGCGTCCGTTGTCAGCACTATTTGTGGTACAGGCTCTTGGAACGGTCGTCCCCGGCAAAGGTTTTGTGGGTTCCACCAATGCAGCGAGCTGTATGCACGACCGGTCACCAACACTGGGTCTTTCAATTGTCCCTGAGCCTGGTTCCATTGCCGTGCTAAGCACTCTTGAAGCGGACGCATGTGTAGTCTTGCGTGAGGGACTATGAAGCTGCAGGAGGCCATCATGCCTATCAACTGCATAAACACTCTTGCTGGGAACGAGTGTTGGGGTCTGAATTTTTGAATGAGTAACAGAATGCTGTTGATTCTTGCTGAGTTTGGCTGCGCCTTTGCCGCCAAAGTGTCTATTGTTGCCCCCAGGTACTGTTGTACATGGGCGGGCTGAAGATGAGACTTTGGGTAGTTTAATGAGAATCCGAGGCTGTGTAGGAGGTGAATAGTGCAGGACATGTGGCTGGCACATTGCTTGGATGAGCCAGTCGTCCAGGTAGGGATAGACGTGAATATGGTTTCTCCGTAGGTGCGCAGCCACTGTAGCTAGGCACTTGATAAACACCCTGGGGGCTGTTGTCACCCCGAAAGGCAGTACCTGAACTGGTAGTGCTGATTTTGGATGGTAAACCTGAGATACTTCCTATGTGCTGGATGTATTGGTATGTGGAAATACGCATCCCTTAGGTCTAGTGTTGGAAGGAAGTCTCCCTGACTGAGCAATGGTAGGACCTGCTGTAAAGTGAGCATGTGAAAGTGTTCTGACAAGATGTATTGGTTTAGGGGCCTGAGGTCTAGTATTGGCCTGAGAGACCCGTCCTTTTTGGGGATTAAGAAGTACAGAGAGTACACCCCTGTACCCTGTTCCTGTAGAGGGACGAGTTCTATGGCCCCTTTTTGCAGCATGCTGAGAACTTCTTGCTGCAATAAGTGTATGTGCTCTGTGGACATAGGACGGTGTTTTGGGGGTATGTTGGGTGGAGTTGATGTTAGCTCTAGACAATAACCGTACTGAATAAGTTGTCTCACCCACCTTTCTGTGGTTATGCCTTCCCAGACTGCCAGGAACTGTTGTAATCTGCCCCCGACCGGTGTTACATGGTCTGGGGGCAGCGACAAGGCGTCACTGTTTAGTATTGGCGGAGGATCTGGTGTTGTTATTCCCTCGTCCTCTGCCTTTACTGCTGTTGCCACGGTATCCGCCTCTGTTTGTTTTAGTATAGGTGGATTGCGTGTTCCCTTTATTGTATTGAGTTTGCTGGGACGCCTGGCCTCTTGTAGCCCCTCTGTTACTGGAGCGACGAAAGGAACCTCCTCTGAATTGTTGAGACTGCAAGGCCCCCATAGATTTGACTGTCTCCGTGTCTTTTTTAATCTTTTCTAAGATTGTGTCCACATCTGGACCAAATAAAAAATCAGGGTTTACAGGCTGATTTAGTAATGTAGTTTGTATTTCTTGTTTGAACCCTGAGATGCGCAACAAAGCATGCCTTCTGAGCATGACACTTGTGTTGATGGCCCTGGCTGCAGTGTCTGCTACATCTAGCGCACACTTAATGGATGCGTTGGATATCAGTTTCCCTTCTTGGATTAGTGTTTCAGCTCCTTCCTTGTAGATATCAGGCAAGTGTTGTAGCAGTTGCTCTAATGTGTCATAATGTGCCCTATCGTATCTGGCTAATAGGGCCTGTGTGTTGGAAATTCTCCAGATATTAGCTGCTTGAGCAGCCACCCTTTTCCCAGAAGCTTCTAACACTTTAGACTCTTTGTCTGGGGGACGAGCATCACCAGTAGTTTGGGAGTTGGCACGTTTACGAGCATTGGATACCACCAAAGAGTCCAACGGCAACTGGCCCCAGATGTATGTAGGGTCCACAGGCGCTGGTCTGTATTTTCTTTCAATTCTGGGGTTAACAACCCTTGCTCTTGTGGTTTCCTTAAAAATGTCTCCTGCGTGTTTTAGGACACCCTTTAACATTGGTAATATTTTAACTGATTTCTCAGAAGAGGAGAAAGTGTCAAACAAGAAATCCTCCTCAATTGGGTCAGCATGCATGTCCACATCATGATTATGTGCTGCCCTTTCTATCAATGCGTTAAACGCCGCTGTATCCTCTGTTGGCGAAGTCTTTACAGGATAAGAAGGAGTATCAGGGATAGTTTGTGACTCCCCCTGGTCGGTAGTGTCTGTCCATGCTTGAGTCTGGTCATCATGATCATCTCCTGCAGGGTAACTATAGTGTTCATCATAGTCATACCCCATTTCCTCAGTAGAGCGTGTGGGTGAGCCTGTATAAGTGTCCTGGTCATGGTACCTTACAGGTTCAAAATGGACAGGCGATGTTGAAGAATCCCTTTTCTTCTTTAGTGGGATTTTGTAGGAATCCAGAGGATTTTCTGACCTGATCTTTCTGTGATAGACAGTAAGTTTGCCTGTATTGGCGTCGATGTGGAGCTTTGACTGATCATCATAGGAGGGCTCCTGGTACATAACGTCCTCTTCTAGAGGATGACTTCTTTTCCCAAGTGACACAGTTTTGGGTGGTTAGATCCTTGTTGTCGGATCGATTGCCTTAGGCCGTGCTGTCGGGGGCAGTCCGAATTTTATCGGCGGCTTCAGGGTCGGCGTCGATATTGGACCGACGGACTTCGCCCTGTCGTTGTACTTTTGGCCTTGCGTCGACTTCGGTGCTTGTTGCGGTGGAGGCGCGCTCTTTTTGTTCGACTCGACGTGCTCCTTCGAGGTGCCTCTTTGTTTGGGCTCGAGGGCTTTGACGAGCTGTTTTTCGACTCGGTGCCTCGGTTCGAGGGCCTTCCGAGACTCGAATCCCTTGTTTGTGTGTTTGTCTGTCGACGCCGACCTCGTGGGTTTGACGTACTTGGCTTTAGCTATGGCTTTTAGCGCACCTATCTTCGGCTCAACACCCTTTGTGGTGGACCCCGCAGGGTCGTCGACACTTTTCTTCGACGTCGAATCGGACGTGGTTGCACTCTTCGATCCGAGGACTGTCTTTAGCAGTTTCGGTTTTGATTTTGCCTCGATAGCGTTCGGTTTCGCTTTCTGTATGGCGACCGATGGCTCGTGCGATGTATTCTTAGCCGGGCCGACACGCGGGGCTATAGAATGTTTGTTTAGGTCTTGGCTCAGGCCTTTCGGCGATGCCTCGACCTGAGCCTTTGAAAGTTTTTGAGTGTCTTTTTGGGCCCCTGTACCCACTGTTGGGCCTGGTTCATCACTTGAGTCGTCATCGACGGCTCCGATGGGGCACACGTCGTCCCTTACCTCTTCGACGTTTTCTTCTTCATCGACGCGTTCTTCGTCGTCTTCGTAGTAGTTGGATCCGACGCCTGTTCCGGATCCTCAGTCTCGACGACCTCCTCATCGTCTTCATCTAAGATATTCACCAGGTCGGGCGCTGGCTTCGTCATTGTTTGTCTCGCTGCACGTCGGAGCCTAAGCGTCTTCTTCGACCGGAACCGAGCACAAGCTAGACAGTTGTCCTCGTTGTGGTCTGGTGATAAGCACTTGTTGCACACCGGGCGTACATCGATGTGCGGGTATTTAGAGTTACAAAGGGGGCATCGCTTGAACGGGCTCCGTTCCATCGACGATGGGGCCTTTGGTGTTGAATAGGCCACGCGGCTCTCTTCGACGTCCTGCTTCGAAAGAACTGGAACAAGAACTTCGGCACCGATTGAAATAACAATACCGATGACCCCGAAGGCCTTTTGGCCTTGTAGTAAAAGTTTCCGAACTTGAGTAAAGAATGTACATCCGAACCCAATGGCGGAAAAAAACAATCTGAGGATGGAAAGGATGCCCATGCGCACTGTAGTCCAGGGGAGGAGCCACCTATCTCGTGATACTTCAAAGACTCTTCCAGGACAACAATGTGCAATCATCCGGACCCAACACTAGGCGGCGATCTATGCATAAGATGTGAATTCAGCAGCCCACATGCCTCGAACATGGGATTACCCTTATGTTGTGGTATAAAAGCGACAAATAGTTGCTTTGTCTTTCTGAATGATTTTGTTCTGTCAACGTAATATAACAAAGCTCTTTTAACGTCTAGTGCAGAGGTCTTCAAGGGGGGCGCCGATGGGTTCCCAGGGGGGCGCAGATGCCTCTTCAAGTATATGTAAATGAAGATGGCCTGGAAGTGCAGCGATGTTCATTTGCTGCATTTCCAGGCTGTCTTCATTTACTTGGTGCCGAGAAGTGTGAATGGCGATCAGAGTGGCGTGGGGGCAGGGGTCAGGGGGTCAGTGAGGGTGCTGGCAGGGTGAAGAGGTTGCTAAAAAAAAGCCCGATTTAGCCTCCAAGCTGTAGCAGTGTAGGCTATTTTTGTATTGACACGCTCTGAAAAAGTTAGGATGTTAGCTCCGTGTGCTTTATTTTTTTTCCTATAGTAGTGTAATGCGGTAGTTAAAAGGGGTCTGAGATTCCAAGGTGTCACAGAGGTGAAGTCTGTTTAGTGGGTGCTCTCCAAACAAGCTATTTAGCGCCTAATAATCTTCATAGGTGCCCCTTAATGTGGTGCAGCTGTTTAGAGCAGATCATGCTCTGCATGTCCGTGAGAGGAGCACTCACCAGGGAGTTCAAGGCCTCATCTGCATGTTCTGTCTCACTCCAGAGGGCCATCACTGGAGGGCGTGAGCAGGCCCACAGTCAGTGGTTGCATGTGAATAACACATTTTGAACTTCTGGAAATCAGTGTGTTTCTTTCAGCAAATGTGTCTACGGTTATTTGGTGAGAGTCTGGAACATTGGTATTCCATAAGAAGAATATTCTAGCCACCGCGTTTTGTTTGGGACCTCATTGCCCTAATTTGTGAGCATTATTTTGGGCTCTTCAAAATGAAATAAATATTCTTTTTTGATTATTGGCAAAAATAATTAAATGTGTCCCAGAGGTTTTCCATTCGTGACAGAAAACAGTTGACCCATGGAATAATTGGAGTGTGATTAAACTAACTTAGAAAATGACCGAGTTGAGTAAACTGAGCTGCATCCACTATACGAATTTGCTGGTAGAAAACGAATATTACATATTTACCGGCTTTCTTCTTTCTTCATACGCCAAAGCTTCTATCTTCTTGCTGCTTGTATCACCAGTGTCCGTACCACGTCAAATTTGTTCTTTTTTTGTTTATGACCGAAACAGAGTAATATTATATTGAATGTTCTGCAAAATTAAATACCGCCTTCTCTAGGTGCTCTTCTACAACTGTAATCAACACTAGGCCTTTTACAGTGCTCTGAAGTGTGAATTTTCCTTGGTTTTACCACACTCACCTGTGTATTTCATTATAACTGGCAGAGCTGGCGCACATTTGGGTGCACACTGGGGTAACTTCTGCTTTTTTCCTGCCACGTGTAAGCTAGCAAGGGGGTAGGGGAGCGGTGGGTTGTGGCGGGGGGAGAATCTGTGGGTTTAGAAATATGTGAAATGCAAACGCTCCCCCCCGAAAGCAATGCTGGGTCTAGTGGCTTGGTGGACTAGTGCGTTCTCTGCGAGGGCATGTGTTTGCCCTCATCACCCTCCACCTCCCTTTTACTCATACCTAGCCTCCTACTGCTATGAGCTCCAAAACAAAAAATTCAATCCTACCATCTTCTATCCCTCCACTATCCTTTTCAATCCAAATAACAGACAAACATGTCTACCACTCAAATTAATTTCATATTTCACTATACTAATTCACCAGTAATCCTTTATGGCTTGCAGGGTAACGTGCTACTGCCAATAAAGCACTACAACACCTCATGAGGTGTAGCAAGCGCTATATAAATACAAACCTTTTCCCTCTTCTACCCCTTCGCTATCCTTCTCAATCCAAATCACTGACTAACGGTCCACCACTCAAATTACTTTCATATTTCATTATACAAATTCACCACTAATGCTGTATGGGTTCCAGAGTAACTTGCTACTCGATGAAAAAAACACTTCAACACCCCACCAGGGGTAGCAAATGCTATGTAAATGCAATTACAAAACAATACAAAGGGTTTTGTGTTTTCACAGTCATTTAAGTGGGCATAAAATAATGTAATAACAGCTTAATAATTATGTGGAAATCGCTGCTGCAGAAACCCATGTTCCTGTTGCCCTGACTTTAAGGGACTTAACCAATTAACGGCTGGTAAGAAGGCTGGTTTCTTCATTAACTTTCTGCACTACCACCACACCATTCACTTTCAGGCAGAGTCTCCTCAAAGTCAGCATCAACCATTCAGTGGCAGTTTTTTGTGTGAAAGCTGAGTCCATGGGTGGCAGGTAGAAGGCCAGCAGGGTTGCATTCAGATGCAGAGCCCTAATCCTCCCAACCCCAGGGGCCTCACAGTAATGGTCTAAGAGACAGAGGAAAGGATTGAGATACTAGATATTGTCAAAGAGAATGCCCAGAATAGGGCGCACTGTATGGGGGCTCATTTTTACGTTTCCAAATGGCCAGAGAGAGCTTCTTCAGAGAGATACTCCAAAGAAGGGGACAATATAAGTGGGGCCATCCATTAGTGAAGCTGGAACTGCTGCCAGGTGTGTAAGTGGCCACTGCTGGTTATCATTAAGGAAGCAATTGAGGCCGGACTGGGGTCCAGAAGTTTCAGGGGCCCACTGCATCACAATTAAGACTGTGTACCTTTAAAAAAAGGGCATGGTAGCGTATTTTCCTTTCTAGCATTAGGACCGAGGTGATGGTCCGTCATGGTGGGGAAGAAGTAAAAAATTCAGAGGCTATTGTCTGCTACTCAGGACTGCATTTATGATTAGTGCAGCAGGTGTGGTTGCATTGGGGGTCCAAGAGTGTGAGGGGCTTATAACACCCCAATTATGGGGATAAGTATGTTTGGGATAATACATGTTTTTGTTTGATGCATTTGCTGTTTTATAAATCTCATAGTGCGGTTTATAAGCTATAGAAAAAGTACTCCTGAAAGTATGTCATAACCCCGCCCCCGGCTAACCCCGTCCCCGGCATGCCGGGGGCGGGCTTATGACATACTTTCAGGAGTGGGGTAGCAGTCCCTCCTGCTACCCCAATCCTTGCCATAAATTGTGGAGGGGGGCCCGACCTCAAAACATTTTACTTAGGGGGGCTCTGAGCAAAAATATTTGAAGACCTCTGGTCTAGTGTGTGAAGAGCTCTTTCAGCCACGGATTGCGGGTTTTGAAAGAAAACTGGCAATTCTATGGACTGATTGATGTGGAAAGTGGATATAACTTTTGGCATAAATTTAGAGTTTGTACGAAGCACTACTTTATTGTGGTGTATTTGCATGAAGGGTTCCTGAATGGTTAGTGCCTGAAGCTCACTCATTCGCCTGAGGGAGGTAATAGCAATTAAAAATGCCACCTTCCATGTTACGAATTTTAGTTCACATGAATGAAGTGGTTCGTATGGGGGGTCCCATGAGTCTGGTAAGTACTATGTTTAAGTTCCAGACTGGAGAAGTTGGATGCTTTGGAGGGATAATTCTTTTAAGTCCCTCCATAAAAGCTATGATAGGTGGGATTCTGAATAGGGACACATGTTGTCTGTTTTGAAGATATGCTGCTATAGCAGCAAGGTGTAGCCTTATGGATGAGTATGCTAGATTACATCTCTGAAGATGTAGCAGGTAATATATTCAATTTTGGATGGAGGCATCCAATGGATTGATTTGGTTATTATTACAATAAATAACATATTTTCCATTTAGCTGCGTAGCATGCTCTGGTAGTGGGACGCCTTGCTTCCTTGATAATGTTCATACAGTCTGGAGGCAAGTTAAGATATCCGAACTCTAAGACCTCAGGAGCCAGATCGCTAGGTTCATCTGATTGGGATCTGGGTGCCTGATTTCTCCATGGTTCTGTGTTAGCAGTTGTGGCGAGAGGCGCAGTCTTTGGTGAGGAACCACTGAGAGTTCTAGGAGCGTTGTGTACCATGGCTGTCTTGCCCATGTGGGAGCAACCAGGATCATTGTGAGTGACTGTTGCCTTAGTTTGCGTGCCACTAATGGAATCATTGGGGTTGGTGGAAAAGCGTACGCAAATCTGCCTGACCCGTTCATCCATATCGCATTGCCTTGTGACAGCGGGTGTGGGAACCTGGCTGCGAAGGACGGGCATTTTGAGTTTTCGTTTGTGGCAAACAGATCTATGTCTGGATGTCCCCACTTTTGGAAGAATGGTTGGAGAACTTGAGGATGAATCTCCCATTCGTGTACTTGCTGACTGTGTCGGCTTAGTAGGTCTGCTATCTGGTTGTCTATCCTTGGGAGGTGTTCTGCCAGGAGATAAATGTTTTGTGGAATTGCCCACTTCCGTATGCTCTGTGCTAGGTGAGACAGTTGCAGAGAGTGTGTCCCCCTCCCCCCCCTGTTTTTGGATGTAGTACATGGCTGTCATGTTGTCCGTCCGGATTAACACAGCCTTGTTGCGCAAGTATTTCTGAAAGGCTCTCATTGCTAGGAATACTGCTCGTAACTCTAAGTGGTTTATATGTTGTGTCTTTTGTTTGACTGTCCAGAGACCTTGGACTGTATATTGAAGGAGAAGGGATCCCCAACCTGTCAGTGATGCGTCCGCTGTAAGTACTACCTGTGGTACCGACTCTTGGAACAGACGCCCCTTGGAGAGGTTTTGTGGGTTCCACCACTGCAGAGAGCGGTAAGTGCGACTGTCTACCAACACTAGGTCTTTTAGTTGTCCTTGAGCTTGGTTCCACTGGCGTGCTAGGCATTCTTGTAAGGGGCGCATTTGAAGCCGAGTATGAGGGACGATGAATATGCAGGAGGCCATCATGCCTATAAGCTGCATGAACACTCGAGCTGGTAGGGAGTGTTGTGGCTGAAATTTTTGAATGAGAGATTGTATGTTGGCTTGAATATGCCTTTGTTACGAAGGTGTCTATTGTTGCTCCCAGATATTGCTGTAGGTGGGAGGGTTGCAAATGAGATTTTGGATAATTTATTGAAACTCCTAGACTGTGCAGTAGCTGGATTGTCTGTGAGGTATGGCTGGCACACTGTGCGTATTAGTTGGCTTTTATGAGCCAATCGTCAAGGTAGGGGAACACATGGATGTGTTGCCTTCTGAGGTGTGCTTCTGCTACTGCTAGGCATTTTGTAAAAACCCTTGGTGCTGTAGTTACCTGGAAGGGGAGAACTTTGAATTGATAGTGCTGACCCTCTATTGTGAACCTGAGGTAACTCCTGTGAGCTGGAAGTATGGAGATGTGAAAGTATGCATCCTTGAGGTCTAATGTGGCGAGGAAGTCGCCTTGCTGGAGTAATGGAAGTACCTGTTGTAGAGTGATCATATGGAAATGATCTGAGAGTATGTATTGGTTCAAAGGTCTGAGGTCTAATATTGGTCTGAGTGAGCCGTCTTTTTTGGGAATGAGGAAGTATAGAGAGTATACCCCTGTCCCTTGATGTTGTAATGGGACTGGCTCTATGGCACCCTTTTCTAGCATGGATAGCACCTCCTGTTGTAACAGCGTGATGTGTTCTTTGGACATTGGACGGTGTTTGGGTGGTATGTTGGGTGGAGTAGAAGTGAGTTCCAGGCAGTAACCATTCTGGATAATTTGTCTCACCCACCTGTCTGTAGTGATAGCGTTCCAGACTGGCAGGAATTGTGTTATTCTGCCTCCGACTGGTGTTAAGTGGTCTGGAGGGAGTGTGAAAAAGTCACTGTTTGGTGGCGGTGGAGGCTCGGGTGTTATTATTACCACTTCCTCTGCCTTTGTTATTGTTCCCTCTATAACCTCCTCTATTGGAGCCTCTATTAAAGGTGCCTTGTGTAGTGCTCTTGAATGATGAAGAAGTTTGGGATGTGTTGCCTCTGCCTAAGCCTCGAAAGGAGGAGCGACGAAAAGAGCTCCTAGATTGTTGAAATTGAAATGCACCCATGGACTTAGCGGTGTCAGTATCTTTTTTCATCTTTTCTAAGATGGCATCAACCGCAGGGCCAAATAAGAAATCATGATTAATAGATTGATTGAGTATGGTAGATTGCACTTTATTTTTAAATCCTGAAATGCGGAGCCAGGCATGCCGGCGTAGCAATACACTAGTGTGGACAGACCTAGCGGCTGTATCAGCTACATCAAGGGCGCATTTTATGGATGCGTTAGTGATGAATTTCCCTTCCTGTATTAGGTTGTTTGCTTTTGCTTTATAGGGTTCTGGTAGGTGTTGTAATAATCCCTCCCACCCTTCCGCTCAAAATCCACCGAGATCATCTGCGGCGTCCCACAGGGATCCTCCCTCAGCCCGACGCGGTTCAATATCTACATGGCACCGCTCGCCCACGTCGCACAACAACATAACCTCAACATCATCTCCTACGCCGACGACACCCAGCTGATCATATCCCTCACCGAAGACCCCCACACCGCCAAAGCCAACCTCCACAGAGGAATGAAGGCCGTAGCCGACTGGATGAGGGACAGCAGACTGAAGCTGAACTCAGACAAGACAGAGGTCCTCATTCTCGGACCCACCCCATCAGCCTGGGACGACTCTTGGTGGCCCACATCAATAGGCACAGCCCCGGAACCCACAGACCACGCACGCAACCTGGGGGTCATCCTCAACTCCACCCTCTCCATGACCAGGCAAGTCAACGCCGTCTCCGTGTCCTGCTTCAACACCCTCCGCATGCTCCGCAGGATCTTCAAATGGATCCCTCCCGACACAAGAAAAACCGTCACCCAAGCCCTCATCACCAGCAGACTCGACTACGGGAACGCCCTCTACTCAGGAACAACAACCAAGCTCCTGAGACGACTTCAACTAATCCAGAACGCCTCGGCACGACTGATCCTCGACGTCCCCCGACGCAGCCACATCACACCCCACCTGAGAGGCCTGCACTGGCTCCCCATCACCAAGAGGATCACCTTCAAACTCCTCATTCATGCACACAAAGCCCTATACAACACTGGACCCACATACCTCAACAACCGTCTTAGCTTCCACACCCCCACCCGAAACCTCCGCTCAGCCAACCTCGCCCTCGCCACAGTTCCACGTATCTGGAAAACCACCGCAGGCGGCAGATCTTTCACCCACCTCGCCACCAAGACCTGGAACGCTCTCCCCACCAGCCTACGACAGACTCAGGACATGCTGGCCTTCAGAAGACTCCTCAAGACCTGGCTCTTCGATCAGTAGCGCCCCCCTCCTCCCAGCACCTTGAGACCCTCACGGGTATGTGGCGCGCTTTATAAATGCAGTGATTGATTTATTGATTGATTGATTGATTGAATAATCCCTCCAGTTGGTCATAGTGTGCTATGTCATAGCGTGCTAGGAGAGCTTGGGTATTGGCAATCCTCCAGGTGTTTGCTGCCTGAGAGGCCACTCTTTTCCCTGATGCTTCTAAAATGTTGTATTATTTGTCAGGAGGGGGGCATCACCTGTTTGTGAATTAGCTCATTTCCTAGCATTAGATACAACTAGGGAGTCTAGTGGTAGCTGAGATCTGAAATAAGAGGGGTCTGTAGGGGCCGGTTTATATTTTTTCTCAATTCTTGGATTGAGGACATGCGCCCTGGCTGGGTCTTTAAAGATGTCTGGTGTGTGCTTTAGTACTCCTTTTAGCATAGGTAGTACACGTACACTCTTCTCTGATGTTGGGAAGGTGTTAAATAGAATATCCTCCTCTATAGGGTCAGTGTGCATGTGTACGCCATGATACTGAGCTGCTCTGTCCACTAGTTGGTTGAAAGCGACAGTGTCGTCAGTAGGAGATGGCTTTGTGGGGTATGGAGAGGGATCGGGTTGTGTATAATCTGTGTCATCAGGATCATTATGGTCACTCCATGTGTCATCCGGGTTTCCTTGATCGTCAGGTTCTATAAAATCATCCTGAGGATCTTCACCCAGGTCTTCTTCCTCATCATAATCTATAGGTGGAGGAGAATATGGAACATAAGGCATGTTAGGAGTGAAAGGAGGAGGTGTGAAAGATCTTGAAGGGGATGTGCCAAAGTCCTTTTTCTTAGGAGGAACAGGAGAAGGGGCTTCAGTGTCCAGTCTTCTTTTATTTTTATTGTAGACTGTTATATGTCCTGTACCAGGGTCTATATACAGTCTTTGTTGTTCTGGGTACACTGGATCTGGATGAAAAAGCTCTTCCTCTACTGCCCGTGGCTTCGTCGCCGAGGATTTTGGGTCGGTCGCCTGCTTGTCTTTATTCTTTGTTTTCGGGTGAGTTTCGGACTCGAGGACCCTTGGGTGTGGAGCTTTTTTCAGCTGGATGGACCTGTTCGGGTCGAGTGTCTCTTTAGGCTGGACGTCTTTTGTATGATGGGCAGCCTTTTTTGGCTCGACGGCCTTCTTCGGCTCGACGGCCTTCTTCGGCTCGACGGCCTTCTTCGGCTCGACGGCCTTCTTGGGGTAGACATCCTTTTCAGGATCGACGGCCTTCTTGGGATCGACGGTCTTCTTTGGATCTGCGACCTTCTTTCGGTCGACGGCCTTCTTCGGATCGACGACCTTCTTGGTGTCGACGGGCGTTTTAGGGTCTTTTTTGGGTTGAGCGTCTTTGCTCGATGCTGAGGCCACTTTGGGAACTTTTTTGCTCGTTCCCAGGGTACCGGAAGGCTTGGGTGTGGTCTCCGGAGCCGAGCCGGAAGGCGGGGCTTCTGAAGCTGTGTTTTGGTCACGGCTAAGGCTTTTAGGCTATGCTTTGACCGGAGCCTTGTGTGGAGATGGAGGTGGGGTACTCACGGTTTGCCTCGGTGTGATCTGGTCATCGGAGTCCGACTGGTCCTCTACGGTGACTATTTCTAGATCTTCGGAGCCCTCCGCCTCTGGGAGTCCATGTTCATCGTCGGAAATGTTTTCCGGTTCTGGTGCCTGTCGCTGCATCTCTTGTTGAGCAGCTCTTCGGTTCCGGATAGTTTTCTTTGACCGGAATAGAGCACAAGCTGAACAGTGTTCTTCGTTGTGCTCCGGAGATAGACACCTGTTGCATACTCTATGCTTGTCACTGTGTGGAAATTTGG
This sequence comes from Lissotriton helveticus, assembly GCF_964261635.1. Lineage (NCBI taxonomy): Eukaryota > Metazoa > Chordata > Amphibia > Caudata > Salamandridae > Lissotriton > Lissotriton helveticus. The sequence goes on from NC_136061.1 coordinate 175,320,617, forward strand.
ATCCACACTCGGGGCATTTTTTAAACGGGGTCCTTTCCATTAGCAGGAGGCCCACGTGGCGTCTAAAAGGCCCAACGGTCCGCGTCGACGACTGGATAGAAGTAGAAGTGCTGTCGAGTCGAGGGATACCGAGCGGAAACAATACCGTCGAATGTCGAAGGTTTTGGCCTTGGGTCCCGAAGTTGGAGCTGTCGAAGTGCATCCGAACCCAATGGCGGAAAAAAACAATCTGAAGATGGAGAAGATGCCCATGCGTACTGAAGTCCAGGGGAGGAGTCACCTATCTCGTGATACTTCCAAGACTCTTCCAAGACAACAAGGTGCAAACATCCGGACCCAACACTAGGCGGCAACCTATGCTAAGATATGAATTCAGCAGCCCACATGCCTCGAACAGTATGTTTACAGAAATTGCCGGGGACCACAATATTGCAGTCCCAGAAATGCCGAGCTGTCACATCGACAAACGAAGGCAGGTATAACTTGGTCGCAGGCAGAGCAGGTATACTGTGTTGTCAATGACCAGGCGGCTGCCACTCATCGTGGTTCATCTTCCTGCAGACTGGGACATCTCGTACAATTATTTGGGTTTGGCTTGGTTATACACGTACAAGTACTATTTAGTTGTTTTAACAATAACAACAATGTCTGCCCCCCTGTTGTGAACAAACAAACGTTGTCTTGGATATCAAACTCGCATTGCTGGATGTGCAAACGTTCAGCATAAATACCCCTCCTTTCACTCTTCATTGGAATGAACTATGTGGCAACCGCACTCACTCTTGCCCTGATTCTAGAAGCTGCTTGTCACCTTGTTACAGTTGGGTTTTATTTGACTCACATGGGACCAGTTATTCACACCAGGCCCAATCTGGTGCTTGACCTTAGTCCCTCTGATTGGTCAGTTCTCGGATGCATCATCCAGTTAAAAAGACACCCTGAAACAAGTGGCCATCTTGGATAGCATCAGTGCCCCTATGGGACTCAATTCAGATGATGTAGTTTCTTCAGAGGACAGCTGAAAAGGATGAGTGGTGATGTCACTGCCTACAGAACATCTAACAACCAAAGCCCCTAGACTATCCCCCGTGCCATAGTGCTTGATACATAATACTCAATACACAGCCCTAGAGTGACCCGAACAGTGTTGTGCTTTGTATGAGTGTTAGCACTTAGCACACTCATTCGCTCAATCAGATAGACAGAGGACAGCAACTCAGGCTAGGGTAGGACCAGCTCCACTCTCAGGACCTGTGGCTTAATGTAGCAGAATACTGTGTGTACCAGCACAAAACAATCCCTCTATCTAATTAGATACCTAAAAATTAAACTGTCAGGAAGTACAGAAAGAGCCAACACACTAAAGGTTAAACCCCAAACAGAAGTCAGGGACTGCTTATCCTTCATCACCAACCACTCTAAAATAAACCATGAGGTCCTTAAGATCTTATATAAACACTGGCAAATTCTGAAGGGAGTTCCAGAAGTAGGGACGCTGATTGAAAAAAAGCCCTCCATAACATATAAAAGGAGCAAGATCAGTTCAGTTCATGAAGCTTTTATTCGGTACAAGTGAATGACCATGAAAGCACAAGGTAAACAGTAAATACATCATGTTTAAAAAAAGATTAAAATACAGAAGTTTAAAAAATCCATAAATATGGTACATTAAAAAATCATATTTTTCCTGGAATAAATGCACTTATTTAAAAACGTTGCAGTATAAAAACAAATATCTGCTGATTGTAAATTTAAAATCAGACCCATGGATTCCTTAACTGTACGTGCACCATATTTGTTAAACATAGGTTTCAAAAACATAGTGCGCTGTTCCCTGTACAGTTCACAAAACAAAAGAAAGTGCTGAGTGCTTTGGGTAGATGTAGAGTCACACATACATGGTCCTGTCGGATGTTTCTTAATCTGGGGATGAGCCACTAAATAATGTGCCATCCCGAACCGCAACCTTGTGAGTACAAACTTGTGTGATTGTTTGGTTACCATCAGGAGATACAATGGAAACACTTCTCCTGTGACAAATAAGTTATAAAACAGTACAGTAGATAATGATCCAGAGGCTAATTTACGCTTTCTGTCTGCAAATCCAAGAAAGTTATTTTTCATTTCAATCCCAGTAATATTGGATACTGCAGATGGGTCATTAACAATATTAACACCATAGATTTCCGAAAAACAGACAACAACATATTTAATCCATGGGATCGCTAAAAATTTGTCCATTAAAAGGCAATCCTCGACGGGAGGAGCCTAGCTCGCGACCGAGATGGCCGCGCTTTAGCTCGGCTCCGTTCGCCCGCCTGTGTTTTTCACATTTATCCTGCATTTATCCTGCCCTGGGAAGCCCTCCTTGCTGTGTGGTACTACTACGACGCACTGCAGGCACTTACCACTTGTTCCGGTTGTCCTGGCTGCTGTGGGTCCGGTGCAGTGTCCCCGACCGTTCCCGGGACTCGAGAGCGGACTGGCCTGGTTCTTCGTCCCGGCTCCTGGGCCGGATGCAGCCTGCGGGCTTGCCCTTCGGGACGCGCCGGAGGTGATTGGAGGGCCGCTGTTCGTGTGTGCCGGAGGTTCCTGGCTGAGAGACTCCTGTGTGGCAGCAGCCTTGGATGGTGACGCTGCCCTTCATTATTGGGGTTCCTCGTGTGTTCGGCTTCCTCCCCCTTTGTTCTCCGGTCCGGCCATTTTGTTCTTTGCCGCCCGGACTCGGAGAACGGGACTGGCGACATTGGGGGGCCGGCGAATCTCCTTCTTCTGGTGGCCCCCCTTCCTGTCCGGGGTGTTCCTCTACCTGTCGGTGGGACTTCATCTGCTTTACTGCCGCCCCGGCGGAGGTTGTTGGCCGCGCGGCCTGTTCGGGCTCTCAAGATGGCGACCAGCCCCATTTGTTTGGGCCGGGCCCAGACGAGCGCTGGGGGCCCGCCACAGGGCCCGGGTGTCGGATACTGTGAATGTTTTCCTGCACTTAAGGAGATCCTGAACATCCTGCTATCCTGGCGGCTATCGGTGGCCGCGCCACTCCTGGCTCTCGAGACGGTTCCTCACTACGAGCCTCCCGGGCCCCCGCGACCGGATGAGGCATTGATATCGCGAGGTGTGGCTGGTACTCTCCTGGCGGACTCGGCCCCGGCTGCCACCCCGGAGGCGCGCAACCTGATGGCGCCTTCTCCTCCTGTGCTGATGCCTCTGCCCTTGGCCCGGGAGCCGGATTTTGTTTTGCCGGACCTTCATGATTCTCCTGGTCCCTCTCAATCACCACTGCCCGATGACGTCTCCTGTGCCGGCCCGGATGGGTCGGTTTTTATGGATATATCCTTGGAACTGTGCCTGCATCGTTTGCTACATTCTGTGTATTTCCTGGATCTTCCGTGCCTTTCTTCCTGTGACTTTTTTGGACTGCCGTTGGACTCTCCTGCTGCCTGCCTTCTGTTCTTTCTGGCAGGGTCCTCGTTGGGTCGGACCCTTACTGCTTTGGATAAAAAGGGTCAGGGCTGATGAAAACTGGCTCCTATATGCGGTGGTTCATGAACGGTTTGGATGATCTCGGTGTCCTGATGTGGTTCTGTTTAACTGGTTAGTGCTCCTGGACTTTGGCCTGATACTCTTTGGCTTCCCGAGGACTTGGTCCCTTAACCCGGGCGGGTGGATGGGTGCATTTACTCCTGTCTTTGGCCCTCCCCCGTGTGTATGTTTGTATGTCTTTATTCCCTCTTTCCTTCCCTCCCTTTCCCCCCCCCCCTTTTTTTTCTGTCTTTTACTTCCAACTTTTCTTGCTCCACTAAATTTCGGGTTCAACTTAGGGCGACAGGCACGCTGCGGGGGGGTAGGCCGTAGCCTTCTGCAGGGGTGCAGGGTGGGCTTAGGGGTGGGTGGGGGGGGGTCTGTTTGTGTCGGGGGGTCTTTTTCCCCCCTTATTTTCCCTCTTTGTTCTATGGCTCTTGTGTATTCACTTTTTCGGGACTCTGTCACCTTGTATCTCCCCCGGGGGTTTTCTGTCCTTCTTCCGGTGTGTGGCTGATTGTGGTTTGCTGCCTATTCTGGTATTATGTTTCTGTTACATCGCCTGCCGGTTTTATTGTCCTGTTTTTCCCCCTGAGGATGCATGGTTTGGCGGGTGTTCCTTCTGTTGTTTTTTTCCCTCTTTCCCTTCCTCCTTTATGGAGGTGCCCTTTTTCCGTTGGGGTGCATATTGCATAGTCTTTGTGATGGGGCTTTTTGACCATGTCTTCTTTGTTCGGGTGGGGGCGGAGGTGAGTGAGCGCGATTGATTGTTGCCACTGTCGCTATTTGATGGTCTGATTCTGTTTTTGTCCTTTGCTCGATTTGATTATATGGCTTCATTTTCTTACGTTATGTTTATAAAATGGCGGCTTGCCGCGGTCCCTCCCTTGTATTCTCATATACGGCCCGTTATTCTTTTGGTCCCCTCCCCGTGCTAGAAAACTTAACCTTTATTATCCTGCTCTTGCTGAACGCTCGATGGTTTTTCTTGTTCCACCAGTGCTCCTGATGTTATATCCTGTGCAGATCTTCTTTTTGTATGCTGGTTATTTGACCATTCTGTTTCTGGCCAGCCCGTGGGGTTGTAGGCCAGTATTTGTGAGCTTTCATTGTCAATAAAGGTTTTCCAAAAAAAAAAAAAAAAAAAAAAAAAAAAAAAAAAAAAAGGCAATCCTCAATAACTGATCTGTTAAAGGCCTTCTCTTCCCTGAGCCAGATGGAACGCCAGACCATCAAAGGCCTAAGGGATAACAAATCACCTAAAAAGTGGATATTAATCTCTTGGTGGGTTAATTCATTAGAGGTTGAGACAGGTAGGCACAGAAGCTTTTAAAAAAAAAAAAATTCTTCAATTTGTAAACTGTCATGCCGGCTATAGCCCCATATGCCTGCGCCATATAATGCGATAGACACACACCTAGCCTGGTAAATTTTAAGCATGTCTGATGTGCGCCTCTCCCCCACTTTTGAGGCAAATCTATAAACACCATAGGCATTCTTGGCCATTTTATTCTGGATATTGGTGAATTCGCTGGACCATTTCCTGTCATTTGCAAAGGTAATTCCCAGATAACAAAATTTGTCCACATGTTGGACTTTTTCTTTATCTATAAAAAAGTCATTTGGACACTTCCTTTTTTTCCCACAGGTCATTATTACAGTTTTCCCTTTGTTAATCACCAAATTCCTTGCATTAATAAAGGCTGAGAAACTATCCATTAGGCGCTGTAATCCTATCGGCGTTCTTGATAGTAAAACAGCGTCATCAGCATATAATAACACTGGGATAGGGTCGCCATGGATCTGGGGGGCATCAGCCACAACCTTCTTTAAAACATTATCAATCCCGTTAATAAATAAAATAAAAAGAACTGGGGCCAAGACACAGCCCTGTCTAATTCCCCGCTTGACGTCAAAGTTCGGGGTACATTCCCCCCTTTTACCAAAACGAACACAGGTCTGCAGTTTGTCATATAATCTGGCCAAAAAGAATACTATACCCTCTGGGGTACCTAGATTGAGCAGGGTGGTCCACAAGGTGGGGTGGTCCACTAGATCGAAAGCACTGCTCAGATCTGCAAAGCAGAGGTATAGGGAGCCCTGTTTAGCCTCGGTGTACTTCCCGATAAGCAGATCCAAATTGATGCACTGATCGAGAGTACCCCTACCCCTTCTAAAGCCATATTGGCTATTAGCCAGAATACCCTCCTGCTCAGCCCATTCCTCCAATCTTACTAGCAAGACCCGACTCATAATTTTAACCGACGAATCAAGGAGGGATATAGGGAGATAGTTTTTGGCCTCTGACCTGCTGCCTTTTTTATAGATGGGTACAATAATTGATTGTCCCCAGGTAACAAGTGCATCACTACAAACAGCAGCATTAAAAACAGATGCTAACAGAGGTCCCCACAATTTGGGTTCAGTCTTATATACATCAATGGGTACCCCATCGGGGCCCTGAGCCTTACCTCCTTTACTAAGTGTGATACAATGTTCTACTTCCTTGGGAGTGATGTCAAGCGGCACCACATCCCACCCCTTGGGCTCCACTGCCACTGTTCTATTTGTGTCAAAAATGTTGGAAAAGTGAGTTATCCACCCCTCACTAGACACGGTGGAGGTTAGTTCTGGGGTATCGTCCGCTTTAAGTAATGGGGAATTAATTGTTGCCCAGAACAGGGTGGTGTTCGATGTCTCAGCAGCTACATTTAGTGAATCCCATGCCTGCAATTGGAGTTCCCTCTTCCTCACAGTAAGAGCGCATTTATATTCCAGTCTTGATTTGGCAATTAAAACAGGATCCCTAGGTTTAACCGATAATGCCAACTTCAGCGAAGTTAAAGAGACTGTACAGTGATGATTAAACCATCCTGGATTCTTCCTCGATAGAGTATTGGCTTTCCCGGTGAACTTCCTACTAATAGCTAGGTTAATACTTTTAAAACACCACAATACCCTCTCATGATCATTAACATTTGCTAAAATTGAATCGATTTCTGCAAAGCTCCCCTTAATAATACAACTAGATAAATCCCCGGCTTTATCCCCTGCCCACCTGAGTCTGACACCATTAGTCCTATGGGGTTCCAAGTTAGAAACAGTAGGTCCCACTATAAGTGACTTATCCGCCCAGAAAGTAGTTTCCATTGTAATACAATTATGATCACTGGTATTACAGACAACTATTTTTGGGGTGGCGCAACAAGAAATTACATTGGAGGATATAATCACATGGTCAATGACCGAGCCTCCTAGACCGTTCTTAAATGTAGGAACAGTTAAACCATGTTCATCTTTGCAGGGTTCCAGGATTTCCAAATCATAACAGCTCATTAATTTATGCAATTCATCTCCGTAGCTGCCATGGCTAAAATGCGGAGCATCCCAGCCATCGTTAGTTGTAACCCCGCAAATCCCCAATGTTGAATGTTCACATAACTTTATATTGAAGTCACCAACCCAAATGAAGTCAAATACAACCTTAGAATCTGCGCATAGATTTTCAAGGGCGTCAGCTAAATCATGTACCACTTTGGGCCTAGTATTGTCAAAAATATTATTATAATAATTGATCAATATAATGTTTCGAGCCCCAGTCTCGACAAGCCAAAGGATCTGCCCATGAACACCCATTTGCAGGTATTTTTTCACCACAATAGGGCGTAAAATAGATATTAAAACCACAAGGCCCCCTTTAGCTCGCCCTGGGCCTGAACCATAGGCAGGTAGGTTATAGGACTCAAAGCCCTCGTAACTAATCTCCTCCCTGCTCCATGTTTCCTGGAGACACAGGATATCATAACTATTAACAAAATCAATCCAGGCTGGATCCCTCTCCATTGACCTAATCCCTGCCACATTCCAGCTAGCAAGTGTAATTCCCTTCAGGCTGTGGCCACCGTGGTTGATCTCCCTTCTTCTACAATCAGCCAGGCCACAGGCTTCAACAGTGTTACTAACACCCCTGTTGTCCTGAACTACATTTGTACAGTCTACAGCCTCATACCCTTGGCAGATTACTGACTCCGGGTAAATAGGAACAGAGTTATCGCTTTTTCCTATTTCTTCACCATTATCATATTCATGTTCTCCCTGAGCAAGCGACAAATGAGGCACAGGGAGTCAATCATTACAATCTAATGAACTAAGTGCATGGAATCGATTATGCATTGGTGTCACAAATGCAGGCCCATGTGTCGGTATAAATAAACCATTCCTAATACTAGTACTGGCCTGATGGGAAGTATTAAGGTGACAATAAAAGAATGCGAGAGAACGTACACCCACATTATGGTCAAATACAGGCAAAGAGGCCGCCCTTAGGAGAACAGTAGCTGCATGTTGAGGGTGCTTAAAATTAACTACGATACAGTCACTTTTACTGCTTTTCCTTGAGCTTCCGATCCAATTAACCCTCCTGGTAGTTAAAATTTGGTCACAATATTCAGTAGGAAAACCACACTGCCTGTTTAACCAAGATACCGTCTTATTTTTTAGGGAATCATGTGTTTCTTCAACGGTATCATTTGCTACCTCAGGTACATTGGTTAATATAACCACATAGGGAGCGCACTGTGGTGGTAAGTTAATGGAACGCTTGCGTCTTACCTCAGTCCAACCCTCCTCTCTCTCCTTACCCTTGGTTGCCTCAGCTGCGGACCCCTGGATAACGGGGGCTACCGCTTGCTTTGGGTCAATAGACGGGCCCTCTCCAAATGATAAACCCCTCCCTGGCCGAGCTACCAAGTTAGAACCAGCGGCTTGTAAGGTCACCAAGCCGCCGCTGCTACCTTGCGCAGTCGTGGGGTTAGAGACAGCTACCTGGGCGAACGACAATGCTTTGCCTGGGCACGACATCTTGGTTACAAGGTCTCCCAGTCTCTTGACCTCTAAGGCCATTGTATTAATTTTGTCTACCAAGGGTTTAATAATCCCATCTATTTTAGTTTCTAAGAAACTTACTAAAAGGTTGAGCTGGGTAGTGTCTAATAGCACGCTATCCTCACTGTCCCTATCTTCACCTATTTTGATGGTGTCACTTGAGGGAACTACTGCCTTTTTACGGGGTATCCGAGCACCCCCCCGCTTAGGTAGGATTTTTCTACATGCCCTGACTGCTCTAACAACAGGGGTGATAAGGGTGGCTGGGGTGATAGGGTGCTGGACGCTAATGTCTTGTAAATCTACATGTTCGATTAGAGGGATATCTTGTTGCACCACCAAACCATCCGGAGTTATATCCAGATTAATCGGATGATTAAATACCTCCCCATCAGTGGTAACAAAGGTTGTACATGGGGATGAGGGTGGCGGGGAATTGTTAAGACCCAGGGATATCCTCCTATCGCTATTTATTTTACTAACAACTTTCACGAGGAAATTGTCCATAGTTACCGTTGCAGGGGCCGAGGGGACCCTGTTTTTAGACATGTTATTGATTATTTATTTTAGAAAATATCTAGAGGGGGAACAATATATAACAATAGAATTATTTTCGCATGAACTGTCCACATAAAAAATAGACTTTTTCCTAGATGCAAGATCTTCTATATCATGGAGTCTCACTATACCGTGAGGTAGTCCCGGTAGACCGTTGAGATGGGAATTGGTCCAGGGGTCGTGGCCCAGCCCTGCCTCCTCCTGCCCCGGACGGCCACAGTCGGCCGCCCTTAGCCCGGGCTTAGCCCGCGCGCGTACCGCCCCGCGGGAGGCGTACCTCCGCTATGTAGCGCCTCCGGGCGCAGCCAGGCGCGTCAGTGGTGCGCCGGTAGTCCCAGGGGCACCTGGGTAATGGAGTTCTTAGCCGTTGCCCTCACGGCGCTTGTCGGCGAGCAGTGAGCCCCACGGCCGTTTCCCTCACGGCAGGAGCGTTCGTCGTGCAGGTCCGGTAAGTCCGGTGATTGAGAAGCACCCCTGCAAGATCATTACAGAACTACTCTGTCCTAGCTACACAGTACTTAAGACACAATATTTGGGAACCTGGTTGAGATGCCAGACAGGTTTTCATACATGTGGGACTGTAATGTCTGTCACCTAGGTTTGAACAAGACAAAGCGGTTCAAATACAACACCTGTCATAACCAATGTTCCCTCTGATATTTTGTTTCTTTGAGCAGCAATGAAGGTTCTTTGTGCACTAATACATCCAAGGCCACATGCTCCTGCACCCCCCTCTTGTTGCTTGCCCACCTGCCTTCTTCCTGCTGTCATACACACACACACACACACACACATATATATATATATATATATATATATATATATATATATAGTATGCATTTATTGATATATGATTTTAAATTAAGTTTATTCATTCTTCTTATTTAGGGAAGACCTTCCCCCAACACTCTCCATTTTTAGGTCCTAGCGCTGGAGGAGTTCAAGAGGTGTGACGCAGCGGCCTGGGCGCCTAACTCCGGACCACAGGGTTCACGGTTCCATCCCTGTAGCCGGCAGTAGGTTAGTCTAGCACCATGTGACTCTGGGCAATAGCTCGTTTTGTCTTCCCGACGGCCCCCAGCGCCTTGACACCCTCAGGTAATTGTATGCTTTACAAATACTGGATTTCATTTAATTTTATTTCACTTCACATTGTGCTAGATTTTAACTGACAAATGTTAGGCAAATGCAATCCTTAGGCAAGTAACGCTGCAATCCTTTGTGATACCTATGCAATCAATATTCAAAACCAAACCTTTGGTGTACATTTATTTCAAATGATGCACAAAACCTTGGCCTTTGCGGTTCCAACCTTACATACCTGTCAAAGGTCAGCGGGTTCTCTGCTATATGGCACAAATGGATAAGCATCATGCCCACAAAAGTGTGCTCATTACTGTTACGCATTGAAGAATTGCAAACTTGGAATCAGGTGTGCACATCACGGCTTTGGATATCATTTAACTTTCTTTGAGAATCTATCCTTGGTACACCTGTCAATTATTCAGTCTGACAGGCCAACTCAAGAAGGTGCCATATTGAGCGTGCATTCTTATGTGCTGCATTGTATTGAAACATGTTCTTGGAATGCACACACAAAGGCATGGTGACCATGATTTTCAAATCCCCAGGCGGTGAACCAAGACTGCCAGCAAAGGAAAAAGAGTAAAAAACAGGATGTGCTGTCCTGAGGTCCGAACAGGCTGGGCAGGAACGGCGAATGACTGATATAAGACTGCACCTTGAGGGGATCTTATAATGTGAACCAAGTGAAAATCTTGATGGGGTACAGGAAATATAAAAGAAAAGGTTGCAGGACGACAAATATTTTCTATAACAACAAAATACAAAATAGAAATTATTTCTAGTCATCCAGCCAAGCCAACACGCCTGGGCCGTGGCGCGATAGGAATCCCCCACCCCTGGAATAACACCCTGAATCCGCTTTGCAGGTGCTGCTGGGCATTTCTAGCCTGCCTGAAGGTCGAGAGGAAGCTGGAACCAGAAGGACTGCAAGTCCCAGGGGGCTCATCTACCGCCCGCACCTGTGCTGACTTTCCTTGCTGGGACTATCTATCTATTTAATTCATCGAAGGCCGGGCCGAGGGTGGGCCCGTCCGAGACCGGAGGAGGTGGCCGGGCCCCCACTCTGACCCAGCTCAACAAGCAAGTCTTATAGTTTTCAGGAGAGCAGACGGGAAGGGAAGAGGCTGGGTCCCGCTCAGGGCAGCAGTGTAACGGGGACGCTCGACCAGTTTATACTAAGGCCCACGTCTGTTCTGGAAAAGGAGATCCTATTAACTGAGCATCAGCTTTCTTTAGATCTACAGCCAAATAAAAGATCGTCCCTGGGATCACTAGCTACGGTCACCTCACCTGTCCACCCAACTGTAACTTTGATCGCACCGCTAACCGAGAATGTTGTCAGCAACGATTCACCGTCCCTCTCTGTTGTAATCGAAGACCCTGCAATTTCACCATCAACCCAAACGAAAGCTGTAGCCAGTAGGTCTACAAGAGCAAAGGCTAGGTCCCCGGATAGAAACACTAGTTTCAAACAAACAAATAAAGACCCGGCAGTTAAAAGGAAGCGGAGAGGAGGACCCCAAAGGCCTGTATGGCAAAAGTCCAGAGGACAAGCAAAATCCGTGGTCATCCTTCAGTCGAAGAGGGTACCAGACTGGGTACTGCTCAGGTACTCTCGGATTCCAATTTTGTTCTTACGGGTGGAAGTAATTCGAACTGTGAACAAGGAGTTTGGGAGAAACTTGAGAATTCACTAAAACGATGTTAATATCCATTTCACAAAGGCTGAGTAGGATTGAGGAGCGATTGACCAATTATGAAACCTTGGTAAAGACAGGTTTTGCCACACTTGAGGGACTCTACAATAATTTGAAACCAACTAGCCCAAATTTAAAATCCGAGCAGGGGAGTTTGGTTTCTGTTATAAATATCCCTAATACTCACTCATCAAATACTACCGCTACGAAACTGAAAGTCCCAGGGACTGTAACAAATATAGCTGGAGCACCTCCTAAGAAGCCAGCATGGGTACATAGGCCTGATGAATACCCAGGGAAGGGGGCGTGGCTTGAGCGCCGAGGGAGATGGCGGCGTGAGCCCGGAGCTCCGTGCCTCCTTCCCCACAATACTCCTGAAAACGGGGCCAGAGAACCCGCAAGTGCCCCGGAGCCGGTGGCGGACCTGAGGGAGACTGGCCGGGCGAGATCTGAGCTGCTGGCGGCGCTGCAGCGCCGAGATCGGCCGCCGGTCGCAGCGGCCGCCTGAGTGAAGGGAGAGACGGCGGCGTGCAAGATGGCGGCCGCGACGGAGCCTTGACTGACCGAGGGCGGCGCAGCGGTCCACACACCCGGAGCACACGGTGGGGGCGCGGCCGCCGTCTGGGACGGTCCCAACGGCGATACCCCCCGCAGCGGGAGGAGCTCCTTGACCCTCGGCTGCGGTGCGCGGCGACCGCGACCGCTAGGAAACAGGGCCGCCAGGTACGTCACTGCAGGCGGAGCTCCCAGGCGGCTTCATTAGCCAGGAGAGTGGAGAGACGACCTCCGACCCAGCCCTGGGCACTGCACTTGATGGCGGGTGAGCGGGGGCAGCCCTGAGAGGTGGGCCACGAGGAACGGGAACTACTGCAGCACGGCCCGGGGCCCCCCTCGCCCCCACCTCCTTTTTCTCGTTGCCCCCCCGCCGCGACTGAGCGAATGGTGGTTGGAGACGTAGCGGAGACGCCCTGCAGGCCAGCAGCGGTCCCCCGACAGCGCCAAACTCCCGATAGCGCGCCACACTTGAGCCGCTAGCCCAGGAGAGGGGAGACGGTATACTATAGTCCCCCAGGGAGCGAACTGCACGGCAGGCGCTGCTTCTGGAGTGCGGCAACAGAGCAGTGGGATCCCGTGGCGCACAGGAGCCGGCCACGTGGCTGAGGCCCGAGGGAAGAGAGAACGAACATCCACAGCCCCCGGGGGCCGAGAATCACGACAGGCGCCACTGCTGGGGTGCGACATCTGCGACAGCGCGACCCCGTAGCGTACAGGGACAGGCCGTGAGGCCGTGGCCCGGGGGGGTCTCAGCCAACCAGGCAGGCCGAGCAGGACGAAGTCAGCCACAATGGGGAAGCCGAGGACTAAGGCGGAGGAGGCTGAGCCGTCTGATGCGGCGGAGGGGGGCCCCACCGGGCAGACGGACCTGCAGCGTTTACAGGACCGGATACTGGAAGCCATATCGGCCACTCGAGACGCGCTCCACAACGATATTGCGCAAGTGGCGTCGGGACTGGGCTTGCTCCGGGCGGACCACGACAAATTGAAAGACAGGGTCAAGGACGCTGAAACGGTGATCAAGGACCTGGCGCCGGCTCACAAGGTGATGGAAGGGAAGCTAACGGAAGCCCTGGACCGCATACGCACCCTGGAAAGGCGGGCGGAGGACGCGGAAAATAGAAGCCGGCGCAGCAATGTGCGGATCGTGGGCGTACCAGAGACGGAGGGGGCGAGGGACATGGTTGCCTACATGGAGGAATGGATGAAAACAGTGGTGGCGCCGGAAGGGCTCTCACCCTTCTTCACACTGGAGCGTGCACATAGAGTCCCCTCAGGGCCTCCCAAGCCCGGGCTCCCACCCAGGCCGATCATAGCCAAGTTGCTTCATCACAAGGATAGGGACTTGCTCCTGCGGAGAGCTCGGGAGGATGGCCCCTTCCAGATTGCGAACAGCAGGGTCACGCTTTTCCCGGATTTCACCTTCGAGACGCAGAAGCAGCGGGCCTCCTTCCTTACAATCAAAAAGGAGTTGCGGAATGAGGGGATTGCCTACTCGTTGCTTTTCCCAGCCAGGCTCCGAGTGGTGGTGGACGACAAGGCGAGCTTCTTTAACACATCAGCAGAGGCCTGGGACTGGTGGGAGACATACAAGGCTGGGACGGACGGCGCCAGAGCACGGGAGGAGCGGGAGAAGGAGCGGGGGCGCTCGCCACAGCGGCCGCGGAGGTCGAGGAGGCTGAGGAAACGAGGGCAGGGGAAGATGGGACCAACGGCCTCCCAGACCGAGGCAGAACGGCAGGCCGCACTACTGGAAGTGGGAAAGCTGAGTCAGGCGGAGGGCCCCGGTTCTGGGGGGGCCTTGGACTCGGACGCTCTTGTATCGGCCTCCGGCTCAGAATCGGACCTTTCTGGGATTCTTCGGACTGGAGGGCCGCTGGTGACGCCGCAGACGGCGGACGAGATCCTGAATGTCTGAACTGCTGGCGGAAGACTATGGGTAATGTTTGGGAAGCTGGGAGGAGGACCCATGCCTGAGTATATAGCGGGCGCCGGGGCACACCGGGGCCCTCGTAGCAGAGAGGACATGGGGAATTGGGGAGGGAGCGAGGAGCTAGGCGGCGCAGCCCCCCTCTGGTCAAGGCCGCACTCCGTAGGCCCTTAAGGCACCCACGGCTACGGCTGTGTAGTTACGACCTGGGTCGATCAGGTGTGGGAGTTTGGATGGGGACTGATATCTTGGTATTGGGGCCTATTCTGGGGGAGGGGGGGGGGTTCCACAGTTGGGGATTGTTTACCCTTTTTGAAGTTATTGACCCTGGGTACACCACGGGTAGGACTGCTGAGATGTTTTGTTTTGTTAAGGGGGGGCATCACCACCATTGAAGGGCGGGAACTGGAGGAAATGTGTCGATCAGATCGCTGGGACAATGGCTAATGTGAATAACTTGAACTGTATTACCTGGAATGTGCGGGGCCTACACACTATGCAGCGCAGACACAAGGTACATGCCTATTTAGTGCGGAGGGGAGTGCACATTGCCATGCTGCAGGAGACGCATCTTACACGGCAGGAGAGGGCAGCGCTGCAGAGAAGGTGGCGGGGACAGGTTTTTCATACCAGCTACTCGGCATATGCTAGGGGGGTCCTAATCTGGATTAGAGCAGGCACACCTTTCCAGCTCACGCGCCAATGGGTAGACCAGGAAGGGAGGTATGTGGTGGCGGAGGGGAAGCTGGAAGGTAGAGATGTGGTCTTAGCTAGCGTTTATGCCCCGAATTCGGACCAGCTGGCTTTCCTCACGACACTGTCAGGTACGCTGGCTCACTCCCTGGCGGGCCCGGTCCTGATGGGGGGTGACTTCAACTCCATTACGGACCCTTTGTTGGATAGGTCCCACCCCCCCCTGCACGACTCCCCGGTACACAGGCTATCTAGAGGTAGAAGGGAGTGGCAAGAGAGTTGGGAACTAACGGATGTCTGGAGAGGGCAACACCCGGCTGACCGGGATTACTCATTCTTCTCCGGACTGCACGACTTGCATGTCCGTTTGGACACGATACTCTGCTCCCGGGGGGTACTGCCGTGCGTCACGGGATCGGAGTACCTGTCGAAAACGATCTCTGACCATAATCCACTCCTGATCCGGCTGGCTTGGGTGGCGGGGACACCCAGGATCCCGATCTGGAAACTACGGCCTGAGACCTTAGAAGACCCCATATTCGAGGCGGCCCTGGCGGAGGGGGTGGCCTCATATTTCGCGGAAAATGAAGGGACGGCGTCCTCCAGGGCGATGGAATGGAACGCCTTTAAGGTAGTGGTGAGGGGTGTCTGCATCAAAGATTATGTAGGTGTGCGAAGAGTATTGCTGGGCGATCTGGCTAAGGCGGATACTAGGCTGAGAGAAGCGGAAAGGGAGCGGCCCGGACACCCTGAACTCCAGGAGACACTCTGCGCGGCTAGGGAGGCGGTAGCGGTTGAGGTGGAGAGGCTTCGAGCCTTTGACTTCAAGAGGTATGTGCTGCGCTCCCATGTGGACGGCGACAAGGCGGGCACCCTTCTGGCGTGGCTTTCGAACCCCACTAGACGGTACACCCCCATACTCCAACTGAGGGATACGTCGGGTGTAGTACAGCATACTCAGTTGGGCATAGTTGACGGCTTCCGGGAGTATTACGAGGGCCTATATAAGAGTGCCCCGGGAGACCGGCCGGGCCTGGCAGAACCCTTCTTGACGGGTCTACCTCTACGACGGCTAGAGGCAGAGCAGGCGAAAGACCTGGGCTCGGACATTGAGTTGGGGGAGATCAGATTGGCGGTGCGACGCATGGCACGAAACAAGTCGCCGGGAATAGACGGGCTCCCCATAGAATTTTATGGCAAATACCTAGATATCCTGGCCCCACGACTGTTGACCGTCTATAAAGAGGCCAAGGCAGCGGGCCAGCTGCCGCAGTCAATGCGGGAGGCATTGGTGGTCCCACTACTGAAGCCCGGCAGAGAGAGTAGTGACCCGGCGTCCTATCGACCACTCTCTATGCTCACCGCTGACTATAAGATCCTGAGCTCCATACTGGCAGCGAGGCTCCTGCCACACATGACGGACCTCGTGCACGAGGACCAGAATGGTTTTATACCAACACGCAACACCACAATCAACATTAGAAGGCTTGTCCGCCTCATGGACGGGTTGGACGGCGGAGCTGGGACGGAACTGGTCCTTTCGGTTGACATCGAAAAAGCCTTCGACAGTCTAGAGTGGGACTACCTCTATGCTGTAATGGAACGGTTCGGGCTGGGGACGGGCTATATTCATTGGACGAAGGTCCTTTATGCGGAGGCGATAGCGAGAGTAAGGGTGGGATCAACGGTGTCCCTCCGATACCCGGTTGAACGAGGCACTCGACAGGGTTGCTCTCTCACGCCGTTGCTATTTGCACTGGCTATAGAACCGCTGGCGGCTCAGGCCCGGACTGGGCGGCACTTCCGTGGAGTGCAGGCCCGAGACGGGCAACATTTCATCTCGCTATATGCCGATGATTTACTGCTGTTCCTCCATGACGGCGTTGAGGACTTGCAGGGAGCGGAGGCGCTGTTAGAGAGCTTCGGACAGATGTCGGGCCTGAAAGTTAACTGGCCCAAGACGAGCTTGTTCCCGCTGCAGGAGGGCGCTGCCCAGCCGCACCACCGATCAGAAGTAGCTTGGGAGCCTGCCTGTATTAAATACCTGGGGGTCCAAATTTTCCATAAGGCGGAAGACTTGCTAGAGGGCAACCTGGGGCGATGCGTGCGTGGATTGAGGGGCTGCATGACCTTCTGGCCCACATTGCCGCTATCGGTGGCTGGCCGGATCTCCTTGCTGAAGATGGTTGCACTGCCAAGATTATTATATTACTTCCGGACGCTCCCGATCTGGCTACCTGGCTCCTTCTTTAGACTACTTAAATCTCTGATCACGACATTCATTTGGGGCGCGGGACGGTGTAGAGTGGCGCTGGCCACGCTCTCTCGCCCGAAAGATGAGGGGGGGTTAGCGGTCCCGGACTTCGAGCTTTATTACCTAGCGGCCCAACTGCAGGTCTTCACGCAGGAGGTTGCAAGGGTGTTTCGGGGTCCGGAGGATGGCATCTTGCGGGGAACGCCCAGGCATGTCCTGGCTTATATTACTCTCCAACAGCGGCTGGACAATAGGGATTTATCGCTGGAGCAGCGCACGTACCGCCACTGCTGGGACCGGGCACAGAGGAGAGCCGGAATTCGGCGCCCGTACGCACCGGAGATCCCTCTGGGCATGTTAACAGCCCTACCGCATGGCGGGGACTGGTCACATCTGCAAGGATGGGAAGAAGCGGGCGTGCAGGTGGTGGGGGACCTGTACGAAAATGGCGCGCTGATCCCGTTTCAGGAGTTAATGGAGCGATTTGACATCCCAAGAGGGGGATTTTTGCTTCACGCGGCGGTAACCAGGGCAATGCAGGCCCACTGGGGCACGGGGCTTGAGGAGCCCGAGACGGCAGCAGCGTGTCAGTACACTATGATGGCGGCGGGAACACTCAAGGCAGTTACATGCCTTTACAATCGGATGATAAGAGAGAACATTCCTCCTCTTGCATCTCTGAAAGCCAAGTGGGAGGCGGACCTGGGTAAGGACATGCCAGACACGACATGGGCACAGCTGGTCCGAAGGGCCCGCAACAGCACAAGAAACGCTAGATTCACTACTACATATTACATAGGGCATACATGACTCCGGGAAGGATCAGGCGATATTTCGGTGCGGAAACAGCGTCCTGTCCCCGATGCCTAGCTGAGGGGGCCGAATTAGTGCACATGCTGTGGGCGTGTCCGGCCCTGCGGGGATATTGGCAGGAAATAGGGGTGATGCTGAATGAGGTGACTGAAAGGACCGTAGACTATGGACCAGCGGAATGCATCCTGCACTGGTTTCCCCATACCCCCAAAAACAAACTCACGAGCAAGTTCATTGATATGGGACTGATGGTGGCTAAGAGGGAGATCACTAGGAACTGGAAGGCGAGGTTGGGGCCAACTCCGCGGAGGTGGCGGCGGGAATTCTTGAAGTGGGCGGCGGCTGACAGCTCATATAGATACCAGATTGCGCGTAGGTCCCCTAGCCAGACGGCGGCAGATACGGCGACCGCTTGGGAAGTAATGGTGCAGGCACTCCGGGACAACGAGGCAGATGAGGAGGAAGAGGCCCCCGAGGCAGGAAGGGAGACAGAGACTAGCTGAGGCCCCGAGAGCATCAGATACACAGGAGGACAGGCACTGGTACTCCAGGAACGAACGCTATAAGTGCCTTAGATGGGTGGTGGTGACTGGGGTGGGATGAGGGGGGGAGTTCTAGGTTTTTGCGCGGGGGTGGGAGTTGGGGATTAGCGCATAAGTTAAGTAGGACTGTAAAAGTAGTCATGCACACGATCAGGACACCGATTGCTCCTTTGATCTGGACGTCGGGCATGTGAGCGCAGAGATATCAACGCCGCCCGACCCCCGGGTTGTGGGCATAACGGCTGTGTACTGACCACCAATTCATATTGTATATCTGCTCATTTTTATGAAACTACTTGCGCATGTATGGGCCTGTACAGGCATGACTGCCATAAAAATTATTTAAAAAAAAAAAAAAATGAATACCCAGGGAATCAATCAAGGTGAATTTGCTTAATCCACAGTGTCCACCCCGTGCGTTGGAAGGCATCTGATTGCTCAAGCGTCAAAGGGGGGATAAGAGTTATAACAATCGCTCTATGGACACCCATGTCAACTGCAACGATGGAGTGGAGGGACCTAGAGCTGTGAGACTCAGTGACACTACAACGAAGCCCCCTGTGTTCAACTTGCCCCCAGCATCCACTCCTCTAGTAGTAGTCTTAAAAAATGATCCTCCTCTGAGAGAAACCCAGTCCGAAACTACAGACCAATTATTGTGTAAAGTCTTGTACTGGTTGAATATTTGTCTTGGGGAGGAGGGGTTTTAGTATGAAGGCATGGATAAACATATAATTATGGTCACATGTACCCTGTGGATTGGACCAACTATGAAGGAAGGAACTGGGGATTGTGTTGTTGTCAATTTCAATAATGTGCATGTAACAACATTTTTGCTTGATCATTTGTATTGTATTGTATTGTATTGTGATTTGTAAAGCGCGATTGCTGCCCAATGGGCGTCCAAGCGCTAAAGCATGGAGAACAGAGCTGAGGGTGGCGGAGACTGAGATTTAAGTGGGCCTGGCAAACAGAAAGGTTTTCAGTTGTTTGCGGAATGAGAGTAGGTTAGGGTTGGACCGGATTTGTAGTGGGAGTGAGTTCCACATTTTAGCGGCATTTAAGGAAAACATCCTTCCTCCGGTCCTAGCTCTCCGTACTCTTGGGACTACGGCCAGAAAGGCCTCCGTGGACCGAAGGGTTCTATTAGGATGGTATTGAGTGACCAGTTTGTTAATGATCGCTGGACCCGACTTCCAGAAAGCTCGGTGGGCAATACATAGTGCCTTAAAAGCCACTCTCTGTCTCACTGGGAGCCAGTGTAGGCTGCTCAATGCGGGTTTAGCAGACTGCGTCCTTGGAATCTGTAGCAGGGCGCGGGCTGCGCAGTTCTGGACCACCTGTAGCTTTCGCATGGACGTCTCAGGGGCTCCCACATACAGGGCGTTGTTTGAATCCAGCCGGGACTGAATCAGGCCCTGAACTGCCACTTGTTTGGCTTCCATTGGGAGGAGGGGGAGGACTTTCCTTAGAGTTCTAAGTAAGCCAAAACAGATGGTGGATAGTTTAGTAGCCTGGGTGGAGAAGGAGAGGTTTTTGTCCAGCCATACTCCTAAGCTTTTTACGCTTTCTTTGGGAGTGGGAGGGGTGCCCAGACACCCAGGCCACATGGAGGGATAAGGAGTAGTCATAGGGGCAGGATATCTATATTACCATTAGGGTACTTTTATAAACCAGGGTATAACCCTACCAATGTCTCAAATTGTATGGGGAGGGATAGGCGACCCTATGTACCCTTTGGTCACTTAAACCGATACCAGGAGGTTCCTTTGCTCCACAATCCGGCCTAGATTTATGCGATTGACAACAACCACTTACCCCGATACAGGTACCTTGTAGTCCTTACTCCCTCCACGATGATCTAAAACCAGAAACTGGAACTGTTTGTGGGAGCATGATGAACTAAAAGCAGAAAGTGGAACTGTTTGTGGGGAGCCCAGCAATCAGCCTGTGACTAGGAGACTAGTTCAAGTGGAATCCTTTAGCAATCTCTGTGATTTCCTGGAACATAGCAGGCTTACTCAACAAAACGATGGCCTTAGAATGGTCTAGCTTTGTAGAGGGGTTTGATATTATTATCTTTCCGGAGACCTGGTCACTAGATACAATTACGGAATTATCAGTAGACAGTCCAGATATTCTTCCCATTAAAATCTGCTCTAAGGGCAAGTTGGATCGGACATTAATCAATGTCTACTAGAGAGGAAAGCGGGTGGGAAAGCTTCGCCAACTATAGCCCTCTTAGACATATTTTTGGATGGTCTATCAGGGTCGGGTGCTGTGGTCATAGCGGGAGACTTCAACTGCACTTTTGAGTCTTTGGGATTGGACAATGCCAGCCTCAGCATGGAGGAGGACCAAACCTGGGGGATACCGTCCCTCTCACTGGCTCCAGTTAACAAATGGTCTGAGGCAGCGCTCCAATTGAAAAGCCTACCTCTAGGCCGGGGGATCAGAGCTACCAATGGGAGAACTCCCTCAGACTTAAAAGGCTGCCCTACTTATCTGAATGGGATCAGGAGCAGTAGGATTGATTATATATTTATAAGCTTAGACCTCTGGTCTAGATTAGTGGATATGGTGGTACTCCACAGACCGGAGAGTGATCATGATCCTTTACTACTGACCCTAAATAGGACTGGATTAGATCCCCCAATTGTTGACATTGCTTCAACGATAAGAGAAGTTACTATGTCCCAAGACCGTCGCCGGTTAAAGTGGGAGGTGGTCTTAGAAGACGAAGATCTTCTAAAGCAGATTAGAGTATCCACGGAAGAGACTGTAGCATTGATGGGGTTGCAGGTAACAAGAGGCATTGGTCCTAAGGACCTTATGAAGGCCCATGAGGGACATTATGTCAATTTTTTGATAATCAACTTTATTGGTTTTTTAAAAACAAATACATTTATTGGTAGCAAAACAAGCGTTACAATTAAGGAAATTCGGTCACATACGTTCGACACAAGGTGCAATCGATCCGTTCGAATGGAACGTGGCAATCTCAAAACACTATAAGCGTACAAGTGCAGTCGGACCGTCATACAGGCAGCATATTGAACCATTTACCCCATACCTTCTCGAACAGTTCCGGGCATCCCCGGACTTCAAAGTGAGGCTCTTCCTGAGCCCCACACCAGTCCACTCCTCTCCTCTACCGCCGCACAGTCAGGGCCTTAGCCTGAGACCAGAGCGTGGCTATGTCCCTTTTTGCCACCGCCACCGCTGTCCCCAGGAAGCGCTTGTCAGTCCTGGAGTCATCAAGGCCATCAAACACTCCCAGCAGCAAGCGCTTCAAGTCATGAGGAACCTCCCATCCGAGGGCCCGTGTAAGTTCGAGTTTTACCCCTCTCCAGAATGGCGCCAGGGCCGGGCACAGCCATACCATGTGATCGAAATCTGCTGGGACATACTCACAGCACGCCCTGGCTGGGGAGGGTCGCATATGCGCCCGGAAAAGGCGCGCCGGAGTGAGGAATGCTGCATGGAGGAAGTAAAGCTGGACCAGACGTAACTTGGAGGATGTTGTCAAGATTTTGGGTGCCATAGGGGCATCTCGCCAATCCGCCTCTTCCAGGGAACCCATCCAGCCTTCCCAGCGATCCTGGAGCCGGTCTAGGGACGCAGGACCATTATTCACCAGCGATAGATACTATTCAGGAGACCCCAGCCCTCCCCATGTTCCCCATCATCACCTGGGCCTCCAAGGGACTGAATTCCGGGAGAGAGGTGGGGGATGGAATGTGGGTGTGTAGGGCTTGTCTGAGTTGGAGGTACTTGTAAAATTGGGAAGGAAGAAGGGCGTGGCGTTGCTGTAGGTCCGCGAAGGACCGAATGTGGTCTCCCACCCACACGACCCCCAGCAGCGAGATCCCAACTAGGTCCCAGCGATGAAAATCCTGCAGGGACGAGACCTCTTGCAGCCATGCACCACTCCACAGAGGCGTTTGTCTAGTAAGCCTCCGGTCCCATTGCACATGACGAAGGGCCGTACGCCAGGCCGTGAGCACCATCCTGGTTACAGAGAGAAGGACCTGCGGCACCGGGCTACCATATAGAAATGTCCAGTGCCCCGAGTACCATCAGGTATGGAGGGTCAGACCAGCCGCCCGAAAAACAGTCGTGGATCACGATTAGTTTTGTGGCCAGGTAGTAGAGGTGGAGATTGGTCCCCCCCCATTGAAGGGGGGAATATGACAGTGTGCCAGGGACATGCGCGGCCTCCCTCCTCCCCACAAGAACCGGGTAAGAACGCCATCCAGCTCTCGGAATCAGCTACCTGGGAGGTGGATGGTGACATGTTGTAGAATGTAGAGAAAGCGGGGGAGGATCATCATTTTAAAGAGCGCACTCCTGCCCAAGGGGTTGAGGGGTAGTGTCTGCCATTTCTTAAGGTCTGCCTTCATCCTAGTGACCAAGGGTGCAATGTTCAGGGCCCACTCGAGCTCCGGCAGGAGGATAACCCACACACCCAGGTATTTGAAAGATTGCCTCCGGAGGGGGATAGTCGTCTGCCAATGAAAGCATGCCCGAGAGGGATGCAATGGGACCAGGGTTGACTTTGCCGGGTTGAGTCGCAACCCAGAAACCTGCTCGAAGGCAGAAAGGGTCTCTAAGCATCTGGGCCCGGAACGGTCTGGATACGCCAGAAAAAGCAGGACATTGTCCGCATAGAGAGCTATCTTGTCAATCTGACTCTGGTCCCAGGCCCATCCTCGGATGAGAGGGTCTTGGCAGAGGAGCGCCGCCAGGGTCTCCATCGCCATCGCGAACAAAAGCAGGGAGAGTGGGCACCCCTGACTGGTACCCCTCCGGATTGGGAACGCCTCAGAAAGTTTGCCGTTAATGAGGACACGGGCCCTGGGGCTATTGTAGAGGACTCTGATCAAGCTACGGAAGGGAAGACCGAAACCCATCAGCTCCAGCACTTCCTCAAGGTAACTCCAATCCACGTATCAAAGGCTTTTTCAAAGTCGATGAATAGGAGCGCCAGATACGGGGTTAGGCGAGGACGGTGAGCCATAGCCAGATGGAGGCGACGAATGCAATGACGGGTACCCCGGGCGGGCATGAACCCGCATTGATCAGAGTGGACCAAATCTTACAGGAGTGGACGGAGCCTCTGGGCTATCGCGGTGGCGAGAATCTTGATCTCTGTATTGATCAATGAGATCGGGTGGTAGTCCGCGCAATCCAGGGAGGGCGGGTGCGTTTTGGGGATGACCACGATGGTGGCCACGTCGGTTTCAGGCAGGAAGGACCCCTCTTCCACCACATGATTAAATAGCTCCACTAGATGGGGAACCAAATCATCGCGGAAGGCCGCGTAGTACTCTTGGGGGTAACCATAAGGCCCGGGCGTCTTGCCTGGATGCAACATTGAGATCGCCCCGTGCACTTCTTCCGGAGTAAAGGGGTGGTCCAAGGTATCAGCGATCTCCTGGGGGAGACACGACAGCCGAGTACCGGTCTCCATCAGCAAGTCCGCTAGGGGAGTACCTGGAGGGCGAGCATCGTACAGGGTCGCGTAGTAGCCAGCAAAAGTCCATGTGATGGCAGCGGATGTCACCTGATGAACCCCATCGGCCGACCGAATCTCTGGAATAATGCGATTAACTTTGGGATAGGACTCTAGGTTGTGGAGAAGCTTGCTGTTTTTATCGCCCCAACCATAAATACATGCCACCGAAGAGCGCCAGAACATTTTAGCGGACTCCAGCGAGATCCGGCGAATCTCTTCGCGGACCATTGCAAGTTGGCGAGAGGAGTCCTCGGTATCGTCGGACAATTGGAGTCTTTCTAGCTGTTCCGCCTGCGCCTCCAGCTGCACAAGCTGGGTAGATTGCTCCACACGTTTCGCATGAACCAGCGCCCTGGCCACACCCCGTACGACCACCTTGCCGGCCTCCCACAGCGTCCCCGGTGAGAGAACATAGCCCGTATTAGTTAGGAAGTAGTGGCGCAGTTCCTGTCCAAGGGACTCCACCAGTGCCGAGTCCTGCAGGAACCACGCGTTCAGCCACCACTGGGGGAACCAATGCGGAGAGAAACTGGGGAGTGGTCCGAGATCCCTCAGGGCAATATAGCAGCCCCAGACATCAGTTGGCAATCCGTTGCGGGCATCAAAATTAGGTCTATACGGGAGTGGGTATGGTGGGCTGCCGAGGTGTGGGTGTATTGCGCTATGCGGGGTTCCACATCCTCCAAGCGTCGCAAAGGCCCAGGGCCGATGACCAACCAGCTAGACTCTTCACGGAGTCAAGACGGTGCGCCGACAGAGTTCCCGTCGCGTAACGGGAAGGCTGCAGGACGGAGTTAAAGTCCCCCCTGACAACAGTCAGGCCCTGTGGAAAGGATGAAATCACCAACGTGAGGCGGCGAAGGGTGGGGGTCAGGAGCGCGGGGGGGGGACATAAGCGCACAGGAGGTTCAGAGGGTGTCCCTCAATCATCCCCGACATGGCCACATATAGGCCCTGCGTATCATTGTCGGCTCTAGTCAGGGTGAAGGGGAGCCCTTTCCTGAGTAAAATGGCCACCCCTCGAGAGCCCCGCGCGAAACCAGAGTGCCAAACCCTGTCAAACCCGTAACGGGCTAGGAAATTGCATTGTGAGCCCATGAGGTGCGTCTCTTGGAGAAACAGAATGTCGGGTGTATGGCGATGGGCAGTGCAGAGGACAGCTGCGCGTTTCATTCGGTCGAGGAGGCCGTTGACATTCCAGGAGAGGATGTGGAGAGGTCTATTGAGGGTATAGGACATCTAGAGGAGCAATATGGGGATAGGCGGATGCATGCGCAGGGACTGTAATCCACCCATGGGAAACACCCTCCCGGGCCCAGGGCCCTGAAATAAAGGCAAGGGGTGTAGTGAGCTGCCTGTCATCCGCTGGGACATCTAGGAACGCGCGGCTACCAATGAAAACAGAACACAGCGGCCCATAGGCTGCTAAAAACAACAAACTGTAAGGAGACAATGATCTCCCCCCTCCCCGTGCCACCCAACACCCCCCACCCTACACTTCTGAAGTGGAAGCATCTGTCGCCCTGAACAAATCCCAATCATCAACTACCCCACACTGAGGTGAATCGCTAATCTACGATTAGCAAACAAGCAGCTAAGGACATGGCTAAGCTGGACCCCCCTACACACATTCGGATGACTTGCTAACAGCTTAAAACATCAGATGATAAATTTATAGCCCGTAAGGGGCATCAGTCTCGGGACTACGATGAGGCTCCAGACCCCAATGGGACCATTCAGTAGAGCCGGGCCGGCCCCAGCCCATGGGGTCAGGAACAGTCACGTTGCAGAGTCCCAAAGGGTGTACTGTGGAGTGTTCATCGCACGGTACCAGTCACACTCCCTCCTCTTCACCCGATCCACGGACCACAGGGCTTCCGGACAGGTCCGAGTCTGACACAGCCCCTCGCAAAGTCGCTCTGGGCGCAGGGATGCTGCCCATATCAATCAGGGAAGTAGCCAAGTTGGGGGAGGCGGATCCCTGATTCGGAGTGCGGGCCGGAGAGCGCTGGGACCGTTCAGCCGGTGAGCGGGATACCTCTCCCCGACGATTGCCCCTCCTCCGGGACCCGGGTCAGCGCCGCTGGGACTTGGGCGCGACTTGTTTCGGCTGCGTCTGGGCCCCCCCCCCAGCAGAAGAAAGGGTCGCTCCAGGCAGGAGGGGACACTCCTCCGTGAGGCAGGTCCATGCCTCCTGGGGGGTATCAGAGGAGAATGACTTATCTTGGAAGATCACCTTGAGCCGAACCGGGAAGAGGAGACCATAGCATAGGCCCATCACCCTGAGTTTTTATTTAACTTCGTCGTAGGATCGGCGCTGAGTTTGTACCTCCCTGGAGTAATCCGGAAAGACCATAATTCTGGAGTTCTGGAATTGCAGCGGCCCCAGTTCCCTGGCTGCCCCCAGAATCGCATCCCTGTCTCGAAAGTTGTAGATTCTGAGAATAATGGGCAGAGCAGGGGCTCCAGGTGGAGGTTTGGGAGCAAGAGAGCGGTGGGCTCGCTCCACCGCAAACCAGGGGGAAAGTTTCTCTTTGGGTATCCAGGAGTGGACCCAGGTCTCTATGATGGTGTCGGCCCGACCCTTTTCCACTACCTCTGGAAATTCCAGGAGGCGCAGGCTGTTTCTTCGCGCCCTGTTTTCAGCGTCCTCTGCCCTGCAATACAGCTCGGGGGTCTGTGTCTCAAGACGGGCCACCTGGGATTTGAGGGTACCCACGTCGTCTTCCACCGTGGAGATTCGGGATTCCGTCTCCGCGATGCGTGCCGTTGCGCAGGTCCTGTCGGATAAGGGACACATCCACCCGCACCGCCCCTATCTTGCTCTCAACAGAGGCTTGCGAGGTACTGATCACCCGCAGGATGGTAGAGAAATCTCTCCCGGTGACCCTAGGCGCAGCCGGAGCCCCTCCACCCGGGTCCCGGTCCGATGTAGTGAATTGGTCCATTTTCGTTTGCATTGGAGGAATGGGGGTCTGGGTGGTGCGGGTTCTGCCCGTGCCCCTGGAGAAGAGAGAAGACGACCAAGCGCGCATAACGGGGGAAGGGGGGAGGCAGGCCGGCACCGCTGCCAAGACCCCCGCCACCCGATGTAGTGGCCGGTCCCCACTCCCCGACGCCAAAGAGTGGAAGTCCCCCCCCCCACCAGGACTCAGTCCGCAGAAGGTCAGTCTGCCTCCGTATCTCCGGCCACGCACCCGCCCGTCCACCTCATCTCCAAGTCATGTCGCTGGGCAGACCTCGGAAGGGCCACAGGCGTTCTCAGTCCACACGGGCCATCCCCAACAAAGGGCACATCAATGTTCGTATGGCAGTTTGTTCGCGAGGCCTCAGAGTCAGGTCAGGCAGCTGAGGGGGGGGTCACAACAGCCAAAACGTCCAGGGTGGCCGCCAAAGAGGCAGGGACGCCCAGCAGGGTGAGTGCGCGTCCTCCCCGGGGTCCGCGAAGTAAGAGTGCTAGGAGAGCAGGCAGGTCGCTGGGGGTGAACGATGTGCCTCAGACAGCCACCACCACCCAGGGAAGAGGGGGGCATCTGTCGCATTAAGGATGGAGGAGATTCCTGGTGGAGCCCAACAGTCAAGAGCAGCGACAGTCCTCTGGCAAACAGCCGCAACCCCAAGACCCCAGAGCGTCTCCGGCCCCCTGTAGCGATAGTGACAAGGTCCCCTGGGATGCAGGAGGGGGGGGGGGGGGGGGGGGGGGGTGGGGAGCCCTCGCGCGGGCGCCACCCCATATGGCAGCCGATGCGCTCTGCCACTTGGCGCTACTTCCAGCAGTCCAGCCAGGCGGTCAAAGCTAAGCACCCCAACAGCGCCCCTGGGGGGAGCCGGCTACACGTAAAGCAGCAGAGGATGGGGCACCCAGTGGCAGTCAACCCCCCACGAGGCCCAGAGGTCAAGGTCATCTCGTGGTCCCGGGAGCCAGCAGCCGCAGCAGAAGGGGGGCGGGGGCCCAACGCCCGCCGTGAAGAAGGAGGGTCAGAAGGCCCGGACCAGGCCGGAGCCGGCAGACGCACCCCCCCAGGCCCGCCCAATAATCCAGGAGCCGGGCCTGGGGTGAAGGCAGCCACAACACTGTAGGGCCGGTTCCCTACGTCACACAGCCCCTCCACTCCACCCAAGGATCGGAGAGACCTCCACACAGGGCCAGAAAGGGGTCCGACGTCACCAGCCCCCGTCCGGCTACGGCATTCAAAACCGGCAGTCCCCACTCACCGGGCCGCTGCCGGCGAAGATACACCAGGTCACATGCCGGGCCCTTGGCGATGCCTCCAGCGCGGACAGCCGCGCCTGCCGCTCGCCCCCGCAGATCCCATCCACACGGGAAAGGAAACTCCGCTCCGCAGCCCCAGGTCGTCGGGCGTCTCAACTGGTCGACACCGGAGGCCACCACCGCAGGAGGAAGTCACAGGCAGCGGGCAGCCGAGCACCAGACCATTAGGGCAGGGACATCAGGCTCGTAGACGGGACGTCGGGGAGGCCGCCATCTTGAGTGTCCGAAGGCCCCAGGCGGGAGGATGCCCAACGGAGGCAAGAGAAGCACCGGTGAGCCCCCAAATGGAACCGGGGCAGAGCAGGTGGGCTGGGGAGTCGCAGCAGGTAGGTGCCAGGAGCCAATGTCAGCTGTAAGCGTGCGGATGCGAGGCGGATGACGGAGGGGGTCCGGAGCACTCTTAGAGTGCGACCGCCATCTTGACGCCTCAAGCCATGCCCCCGGCCAATTCAAATCTTTTACTTACGAAAGCTAAGAAGCCCTATAAGCCACTGCCAACAAAATCGGCCAAGTGGTATAATGAGGAATGTGGAGTCGCATTCCGGCACCTTCTAATGCAATCAGGCTGGGAGACCCCTCAGTTGTGAAAGTTGCAAGTGCAAATTACAAGAAAGCCCAAATAAAGGCAAAAAAAGACTTTGATGAGGATAGATGGCTAGTTTAGCTAATGCCAGCAAAGAAAAGAATTGGACCAGATTATGGCAATTGGTTAAATGGGGTAATAGCACAACAGGATCCTCACCAATTAATAATGTTCCTCCAGAACTATGGGTCCAGTATTTTGAAGGGCAATCATTGTACCTGAATTAAGTACCCTGAGGTTATCTCCGAGGTAGCACTATAATTTAGCAAAGTAGAGATTGATAGAGTGCTAGACAGGGTCCTTGAGGGGCGGGCCCCTGGCCCAGACTGCATCCCGGCAGACCTCTACAAAAAGGATAGGAATATATAGATCGAGTATATTTTCATTATCGTAAATGCTATAGCCAATGGTGTGCCAGTACCAGAAACGTGGCGTGGGGCGGAAATTATCCCCATATATAAAAAGGGACACCGTGCCAGTCCCAGCATTTATAGGCCGATAAGCCTAATAGATACTTTACAAAGAATTGCTGCAAGACTTGTGCTAGGTAGAGTTAATGAATGGATTATAGATCAGGATATCTTAACTACCTAGCAAGCGGGCTTCAGACCCCATGTCAGCACCATTGATGAAGTCTTCTGATTTACGATGATCTATTGGACCACAGTGATTTTAGCAGGGGGAACGCTCTATGCAGCATTTGCGGATTTAAAATCAGCATTTGATTTAGTACCCTGCCATAAGCTGTGGGATTCGTTAAAGGAGGCCGGGATCCCCAAGGAAATTCTTGGGTTTATCATTAAATTGCACGAGGCAAATTACGCTAAAGTTAGGTGGGGGCAGCAGGGTGAATTGACTGATTCTTTCCCAGTTAATAAGGGAGTGCGGCAAGGGTGTGTCCTTGCCCCTACCCTAATTTTCCCCATTTATAAATAAGGTGATTACATATTATTCTGACTTTCCTACCGATGTACCATTTCTTGCCGATTCAAGGGTACCATTACTAAGGTTTGCAGACGATACGCAAATTTTATCTAAAACTCTGCAACGTGCCCTTGACCGTTTTTTGTTTTTTTGCAATGACCATGAGCTCATAGTAAACGCTGACAAAACAAAGTTCATGGTATTGCATAGGCATAGGCACAAATGTGTCAAGGGTAGGGTAGTAATGGATAATGTATCATTAGAGCAGACCGATACATTCACCTGTCTAGGGGTAACCATGGGTTGGAAGATGTACTGGGCCTCCCATTTAGATGTCATAGTTTTAAGGCATAATCAGCTGGCTGGCACCCTATTAAAGGAACACCGATCGTCCCATACAAAATCCATAGGGCCAGCAGTCGACATTTATAACGGGAAAATTAAAGCTTCCATTATTTATGGTGCTGAACTCTGGGGGTTCGAAAACCTTTTACACCTAGTACAATCACAAAATAAGTTTATGAGATCCCTGACGGCCCTCCCCCCAGTCAACACTTATGAAGCCTTTAATAATGGATTTGGGCTGTACTTCTCTAGATGAGGTTGCATGTTTTAGACCTTTAGCCTACTGGAGGAGGCTTTGGACAACCCCTGAATTGGCATCATATGCTAGTGCATTAATGCACATTAAGAGGGCTGATCGAAGTTCTAAAAGAAGATCAAGTACAATCTAAGGGAAATGGGGCTTGGGCAACTGTGGGATGATCCAATTGGGAATGTTTTTCCCAATAAAAATGATTTTAAAACCCTTTACTGGGATATGGTCTCTAGAAAGACCCGGTAAGCAGTGGATAGTACCTCGCTCACAGGTATCTTCTTAGATCATAAGTTTATATCGGAAGCAGAACCATTATGGAATTTGATTACAAAGAAACATGATATGGGGTCAAAAGGCAGCTTCACGAGGTGTGCGAGTGTGGAAAAGTAAATTTTGCCATGTTCTGTGTCCCTACGTGTCATCCATCATATGTTATGTGTGCATGACCAATATGCATATGTTATTCCCCATGTCCGATTAATGACGCAATTACAGTTGTGTCCACCTCTAGTATGCCAGTTTCCAGTCCTCGTGAATACTACGAATATTAGGCCTATGTAAAGCTACGTTGCCACGTTTCCCAGTGTGCACGTTATTCCATTATAAAGTCCCCGTTTCCAGGCCTCAACAGGGCCCGGACACTAGATTCAGCTCCTGTCTCCTGAAGCCTCGCTGAGGAGCGATACAGCCCCCACCTGTATCCTCGACCTTTCACTTACTTCCTGCCTCGCAGTGCCCAGTGCAGCTTGGCTCTGCCTCTGAGTCTGCCAAGAGTATGTTATAGTTCCAGTTATCAGTTTAGTCCTCCTTCTCTGCATTCCTAAGCTACTAATAATAATCCGGTCCCCTCCTCCTCTTGGATGTTGTAACTTTATAGCGCGGGGATGCCTCCGGGTCACCAGGCGCTTTATAAATTTATAAATAATAATAATAATACTGAACTGCATCAATAGTTTCCGTCATTGTCTAGCCTTCACGTCTCCATGTTAGAGAAATACTGTATTTACTGGTCATTTAATATTCTTCATCACGCACTACATGTAGAATAATGCATGGTCCAGTCTCAGAATCAAGTTAGCCTTTCCCCTCTTGACTTCTAGTTTATATCAACATGTTCCCTAAACATCAGATACTAGATAGGGTTTAGGTACATGTCGCTCCGACCCTCCAGACTTTAGTCTCTGCTCCTAGCACAGAGTTCATAGCCCCCAGCTTCTCCTAGTAACACGTCATTGCTAGTTTGCGCGCACCACCAGGTTAGAGGTCCCGGCTCCTTAGGTAGCCCCCTCCAATGTTTCCGCCCCATTCATGACATATTCTGTTACGTCTGCACCACATGTCTATGTATACGCCCAGTTACACCTACTTTTACTCTTATCTTTCGCGACTGCTACGCGTCACGCCTTCTGCTCCACCCACTGCTACGCCTACTGCAATGTAATGCTATGTGTTTGCGTTATGTATATAAGTTCATGTATTGTTATTAAAGGCTAGCGCGCTCATCCCAGACCCAGCCCCGGCAGCTGCCGGGCCACTCTAGCCCTGTCATTCTGTTCCTATGCAGGTTGTCCTGATCCTGTCCTTATGCTGTAATAAACCTGCAGAAACTCCTACTACCTCGAATCTTGACTCTTATTTATTGAGCTATCTGTTATGATTTATGCCTAGTCAAAAATAGGGTATTATTTATTTATTTACCACATAATGGCGCCCGAACAGGGACTTGCCCTTTCCCCACGCGTCGGTGAAGCCACGCCGACCCCCTGACCCTCTGCAGTCGTGACGGAACCATACTGGCCAAGTGCAGATATTTCTGCTTCAAGTATCCCTCAGGCCCACGGAGGAGACGGAGGAGGCGGTCCAGCATCCGAACGAGACGGTGGAGGAACGCGGCGAGTCCCGACCAGAGCCCAAGCCGAGAGTCCAAGGTCCGAGGTATCCGGAGGCCCACCCGTAACTGAAGTCCGAAGTCCGAAGTTCGTCGTCATCAGTCCAGTCCAGCCCGAGGCCTTCCGTTCCGTGCTGCCCGGTGAGTACCATTGCTGGGGTAGTATCTAGACAGGACCAATCTAAATTGACTCCTGGTCCGTGGGTTGGTGGTACCCAGACTCACAAACGAAGTGTTCACCTAGGTGGATACGGGTCTTGATGCGTCCCTTTATGGGACCGGTATGTTCCGTACTGTTACAGCAGTGCATCCAGTAACTCTAGTCTGTTCCGTTCTCGAGAAAATTCTTGTATTTCTGTTCTCAGTATTCCAGGTAATATTCTGTTCGAACTGTTATGTTATGATATTGTTTAATGTATTTTCAATGTCGTGGTATGCCTGAATTGTTTTCCCAATTGTTATTGTTCTTTGTGTATTGTATTGTGTTCCGATTCAAGTTTACAATGCCGCTCTTTTCCAAGTTACGTCAGTTAAAAACTAGAAAGGGTTTATTAGAAGAAGCAGTTCCTGTTCCGCCGAGGGACAGTCCAGGTCATTTTATGTATCAGAAACATGGCATAAGCGCCATATTGTATCTAGATTTATGGGTAGATTATACCAAACAGTTAGAAGAAAAGTATAGATGGCCCGTATCGGGTACATGGGATGCCGAATGTATCATGCGAGTAGAAGAAGCATTATGGAAAAAGAAAGCCAGACAGTCACAGAAAGATGCCATCGAGTTATGGCGTAAAGAAGCGCATAGAAGAACCGAAAAGGAAGTCAGAAAGTCAGAGTTAAGTAGAGAATCCCAAGAACGAGCCCAAGAAAGAGAATTAATCGAGATAGGTGAACAAGTCAAAGCCGAACAGTCAGACAGACAGAGGCATGCCCTCATTAAGGGTATGTATCCTCTTCTTGCTGAGGGCTTGCCGAAAGCGACCCCGGAGGCATCCAGTAATTTCCCGCCACCATTAGTTCCGACCAAGCTACGTCACAAACAGACCGCAGCTGATATTTTTATTTCGTCCTATTTGGACGACACAGTCCCAGAATATGCAAATCCTGTTCGCGCTCCGCCAGTCCCTGTAAATCAGGCACTTCCCGCTCTTCCAGACACCAGAGTACCTGCTACGGTACCCCCGGTCCAGCCAGCATTTCAACTTCCCGCTCCGCCACGAAGAATGTCCGTCGATGATTCTAGTATAGGGGCCGCAGGAGGAGGTCCTCCTCAAACCCCGCCGCCACACAAGCGTTTAACGTTAGCCGAATTACATGCACAAGCGTCACAGCGTACGCCTAGACATCAGACTGTAGCAGAAATAAGAAAATCCCTTGCCGAATGTGTCTATGATCCAGTCCCAGGCGAGGATAATATGGTTTTATATTCGTTCCGCGTAAGAAAGGTGGCCGAGTATCTAGTCACCTTACCGAATATGAAAGAAGATCTAGACAGAATATATCGTTTCATCCGTACAGGGGATGATCCAGAAAGTATTCACGAAGCCATGTCTCAAAGGAAAGCCGAGATCCAGCTCATGATATTAAAGTTTCTGATTAATTGTCTAATAAGAGAACAAGATTACCCGTCTAAAGATTCTGCCGAAATGAGAATCCTGACAAGGTGGAGTGATAATATAGCCGACGGTAAGCACAAGACCGTCGGTGCCATGGAAAGTATGTACTGCCAGAATAGCGTACGTAGGAAAATCTAGATTTCCAGATCGCCATTTACGTCTAGAACCCAAGTCTATTTTCCATCATTCAGTACCAGAACAAGGTTCTCTAGAACAAGTGTTCCAAGCTACCGATCACATTCTGAAATCACGAATCGGTTACAGTGAATTAAGTACCATGCATGAA
This sequence comes from Lissotriton helveticus, assembly GCF_964261635.1. Lineage (NCBI taxonomy): Eukaryota > Metazoa > Chordata > Amphibia > Caudata > Salamandridae > Lissotriton > Lissotriton helveticus. The sequence continues at coordinate 175,354,834 of NC_136061.1, forward strand.
CAGGAACTAGCCCGATCAGCAGTCCGATGGATTACTGATTCTACCACTTTTCCAGACGAAATAGTGGCACAAATGTTCCTGAAACTGCCCCCAGCCGAACAACGACTGGTGGGTATGTATATGATCCAGCACCTCATTACTCTGTATGAGGGTCAGCACTCTGACCCAGGCCCGTTACATGATGTCCTGAACGAGTTACTCCAGTACAAATGGAGAGGTCTAGGTACCGATTTAATTAGTGTCATTCTAGAACAACGTCACAAATATAGAACGTTCTTGAACCCGCATTTTGTTCATGTCTCACCCCCAGAAAGTAAACCGTTCTACATAGACAGACAGAATCCGTTACGAGAAGTCCACCCAGTCAAAGGAACGGGTGGCGAAATGCAATGAGTGTTTGTATACACTCCGATTACAAAGATGGAACTCCTCGAGATGAAGAAATTAATTCCTTGTCATGACAAAGATCCAGCAGGGTTCCATAGAGAATTAAAAGACATGCTCCGTATGGGAGAATATACTTACCCAGATATCATTAAAATGTTAAAGGTTCTGCTACCCGCAGGGGTGTATGAAAAGCTAAAGGAAAAAGAATGGGAGGTGGGAGAGAAAAAGATCGATTGGACAGTTCTAGAAGCTGAAGACAAGGCACGAGTACCAGGTACTGGTCTTGGAGATAAATGTAAAGAGTTACCAGAATTATTAATACAAGTTTTACCCAGATTATTGACAACGAGAAAAGAAGACTGGGATGCAATCTCAGCCTGTAAACAGAAACAAGATGAAGATATTAGTGATTTTTATTCTAGATTTGAAAAATGTTTTAGTATTAACAGTGGTCTCAAGACAAGTAGTGAGTCATACCCTCATCTTTTTGTTACTAAATTAGTCGAGAATTCAAGTCCACAAATTAAAAATCGAGTTTTGAAAGTCGAAAGCACCTGGCAAGCTAATACTCCGTCCCAGATGCTCCAGATGCTTCAGTACCACCAGAATAGAATCAGAGAAGAACAAGACCACGAGAGAAAACGTATGAAAGACACGAAAATGAAAGTACTAGTTGCACAATCTGTTCCTCAAGACAGTCAGAAGAGGGGTCCGAATCAAGCGAGCCATCCTGCAGCTCCCGTTAAAGGGAACTGCAATTATTGTAAACAGCCAGGTCATTTTATAAATGAGTGTGCAGTTCTGAAACACAACATAGCTACTGGTAAGACTAAAGAAAGACCACGTCCGCCTAGACAAGAACAAGTTTCACAGATTCCTCAGCCACAGAATGCACAACAGACAGTTACAGCACCGCAGCCTATTGCTGCAACACAGCATGTCACATCACAGATGTACCAGTATGCACAGTCTGAGTATCCAGAGTACCAGCCATATTCATGAAACAGCCTAGAGAGGGAGGTAGGCTTGCCTCTCATCGAGATACCTGTAGATCAAGAAGGTCCCTATGTTCACAGTCAAGTATTAGGGAAAGACAGAAAGTTTCTGATTGATACAGGGGCAAGTAGGACCACAATTAGTCATGCCGAAGTTCCAGGGGCTCCGCTCTCAGGCTCAAGAAATGTTTCCCTTGGATTTTCAGGAAAGCCTATCGTTAACGAGATTTCTAAGCCAGTTACTCTAGAAGTAGGTCCATTGTCCCGTACTACTGATCTGTTACTTACTAAGTCATGTCCAGAAAATCTGTTAGGCATTAAGACACTGAAAGAATTAGGTGCAGTTATTTGCTGTTCCCCAGAGGGAATACGTCTGTTCCTACGTGACTTCAAGGGTCACTATGTATTACGAGATTTTGATTCAAGACTGTCTAAAGTTCCGCAGCATTTATGGGCGCAAGGTCCAACTGATGTAGGTTATATGCAAATCACACCCCATCGTGTGACTCTCAAACCAGGTGTAGTGTTACCACGAATCAGACAGTACAGATTGCCACCCGAGGCTGTAGCAGCCTTATCCAAAATTATAGACGAGCTCATGGCACAAGGAGTAGTTGTAGAAACTGACTCCAATGTATGTAATTCTCCGATCATTCCAGTCATGAAACGTACTGATCCAAATGCACCCCCAGTATATCGATTAGTGATTGATTTACGAGAGCTTAACAAATGTATTATTCCGCAGTATCCAGTTGTCCCAGACATCTCTTCCCTATTAACAGCCATTGATTCCGAAGCCACGTTCTTCACTGTCATAGACCTCAAGAACGCATTTTTTAGTGTTCCTATTCATCCAGACAGCCAGTTTCTTTTCGGATTCTGTTTAAATGGAAGGAGCTATATGTTCACACGCGCTCCTCAAGGTTTCACAGAAAGCCCTAGTATTTACAGTCAAGCACTCAAGAGACAACTAGACAATATTCACATGCCAACTGACACTGCCCTGCTCCAGTATGTCGATGATCTACTGATCACAGCCCGTTCTGAACGTGACTGCGAGCGGGCATCACTGACAGTTCTGTATTTCCTAGCCGAGATGGGGCACAAGGTGTCACCTTCGAAGCTTCAATTCTGTGTCCAGCAAGTGGTATACTTAGGACACTTGCTGTCCAAGAGGGGTAGGCAGTTGACACCAGACCGTATCCAGTTAATAGCGAGTCTTCCCCAGCCCAGAACCCAGAAGGAGGTACGTGCCTTTATCGGCCTTACTTCTTATTGTAGACAATGGATTCCCCAGTATGCATTTCTAGCCAAGCCACTGATACAGTTAACGACACAGGAGGCAGCCGTATCGACTGTCCTCCCTTGGACATCCGAACATACACTTAGTTTCAACGAGTTAAAGAAAGCTTTATGTCAAGCTCCAGTTCTAGCTACACCGAACTACAGTAAGCCTTTTACACTTTTCGTCACAGAACGTGAAGGTACAGCATTATCTGTTCTCACACAAGATCAAGCAGGTCAATACAAGCCCTGTGCTTATTTTTCGAGCACATTAGATCCAGTCGCCCAGGCATTGCCTGCGTGCCTCAAGTCAGTTGCCGCCACAGCACTAGCTATCAGACAAAGTGATTCCATAGTCTTAGGACACTCCCTGACAGTACAAGTCCCACATTCCGTGGAAGTTCTTTTAAACCGAACACAAACTCAGCACTTGACAATTGCACGTTTAACAGGTTATGAATTGACACTGTTTCAGCCACACATAGAAATTAGACGCTGCAACGTCCTGAATCCTGCTACACTGTTACCATCAGTTAATTCAAGTCCTGACCCACATGACTGTGTGGAAGTAGTCAATATTACGACAAAGCCAAGACAAGACCTGACAGACATTCCGTTACCAGACTCCGACCTGACACTTTATGTGGATGGTTCATGTATGAGAACTAGTACAGGAGATTTAGTTGCCGCGTATGCAGTGACTACTGACACTGAAGTTATTGAAACACACGGTATTGATACCCTGTCCGCTCAAGCAGCAGAGCTAGTTGCTCTGACACAAGCCTGCATACACGCCAAGAACCTGAAAGTCAATGTTTACACAGATTCACGTTACGCATTTGGAGTTGTACACGACTTCGGAGTGCTCTGGCAGGAGAGAGGTTTCATGACTTCTCATGGAACCAAGATTCAGCATGGTCTCCTTATTCAAGCCCTGTTAGATGCCATACATTTACCGACATCCATTGCTATCATGAAGTGCAAAGCACATACGAAAGTCACTGACATTATTTCCCAAGGTAATGATCTAGCAGATCGCACAGCCAAGCTTACAGCTCAGACTCCAGACATTCAAGCTAATCCGACACAGACACATACCACAGATCCGACTACATGTATGACAGTTAAGGACCCTACACAAGATGTCATAGACATCCAGTTACATACTACTCCCGATGAAATCAAGAAATGGTCCGAACAAGGAGGGGTCCAGACAGATCAAGGATGGTTAACAAAGGGTAGAGCCACATGGTTTCTCCCCGACTCTATGGTTCAAGTCATCATTAATACCGCACATAGTCCAGCACATTTAGGAGAAAAAGCTATGTTAGACAGTATCCAGAACATTTGGTTCAACAAGCATTTACGAGCTGCAGCCAAGCAGAAAGTCCGTACCTGTATGATATGTTGTCAGTTTAATCCAGGTAAAAGTGTCCCAGTGGAACAAGGTGGTTTCCAGCCTCCTGACCACCCTTTTGAAGTCCTCCAGATGGATTATATTCAGATGGAGCGATGTCGAGGTTTCAAGTACGTCCTTGTAGTTGTATGCGCTTTGTCCAGATGGACAGAAGCATATCCAGTCCCAGATTACACAGCCGCGACCACTGCCAAGCAGTTGGTTCGTGAATTCTTCCCTCGATATGGACTCCCTAGAGTCGTATATTCTGATAACGGTCAGCCATTCTCATCTGAACTCATGAAGCACGTTTCCCTTTTGTTAGGGTACCAGTGGAAGTTTCATTGTGTACGCCATCCTGAAGCAGCCGGTCTCGTAGAGAGACATAATCAGACTCTGAAAATCCGCATCGCCAAAGTTTGTAAAGATAAGGGTGTGGACTGGCTAGTAGCTCTGCCAGTCGCTTTATTTTATATGCGCATGGTCGCACATTCCAGATCAGGTCTGTCCCCGTATGAGGTCGTTTTCGGCCGCCCCCCTAACATGTGGGGTACTCCTAGACCCCGAAGTATTACCGATGTTTCATGTAATATGCTGACAGATTACCTAGCTTCCTTGATGTCTGCCCTCAACTCATGTCGTTCACAGGTTGCCGCCGCATTTCCAGACAATACCGAGGTGGCACCGCATGAAATCGTTCCAGGTTCGCTGGTGATGATCCGAAATTTTGACAGATCAAGTCCGCTGGAACCTCGTTGGAAGGAGCCACGTCAGGTCCTCTTGACCACCCGTACTGCCGTCAAGCTAGAAGGCAGGAAGGGGTGGGTCCACCTTTCTCATGTAAAACTTTTCAATGGACTGAAACCCGTTTCTAAACACATTTCCAAGGATTCCCAGGATTTTAAAGACTGCCAAACTATTGCTCTTAAGGACTGTCCCGCAAAAGACATTGTTACAACCCCTTCCCTGTTAGAGAAAACTCCGCAGCAGGAGTATAAGCAAAAGTTAAGGTCTAGTAAAGTAAGTCAGTCAGTTTGATTGTCTAAGTCCTCCCCTAGGTGAAACGGTTAGACTGTTTCTGACATGTATAAAATAGACCCCCATAGTGAGAGAGTCAGTCAAAGCTCAATTCAATGTATCGTTTTTCTAAGTTTCATATTATTTATCAGCATAATGATTTCTTGCATCAGCTATGCATTTTTCCTGTATTTTTCAGTTCCTCATGTAAATAAGTCTGCTAATGTTACAGCAGAGCACACGTTTAGTGATCTGCCTCCTCACGAATATGCTTACCGCCTCGCTATGCGTAACAATTCATTTATCCGTATGTTACATTACTCACACCAGACCAGCAATGCCACAAATTGTTGGGTGTGTGGTCGACTCCCCCCTTTCCAGACACCAAAGGGAGTTCTGCCACTCTTTCCTTATCCATTTTCACATAATGGTTCATGTGGAGCATGGTCCACGTTAACGTCATCCTCAACAGATATGTCTTTTCTTAACAGTACATGTTTTCCAGACAAGCAAGGTCTCCCCCACAGAACAGGTTTAGATCTAGAAAATGAAGTGTATAATTTAGGTAATTATTCGTCGAATTTTATGGTCCTGAATGTTCAGTCTGATACTACTCCAGACTCACCTGCTATTTCAGTACTACCAGTCAAAGGCGAATTATGTGTCCGAAATAAGGGTTCTGTACATGTAGGACATAGTGATTGTACTACTATTATCAAGTATAGTGACAGTGGGAAATCTATTTTTAAAACTTCACGTCATTCTTATTTTGTTTGTGGTCAAACTGCATATGTTCATCTGCCCCCCGATTGGGAGGGAACCTGTTACATTGCCTTCCTACTGCCACCTGTTTTTCTAGCCCCACCTGACTACCATAGAAACACACATCTAGTACATACTAGACACAAGAGAAACCTCCCGATTGTCGATTATACTGAAACTGCCGCAGAGCAATTCATTGATATAGATAAAGGTGTGTTCCCTTATTTAGGTACAGTTGTAAACAGTAAGCTAATCCGTAGGTTAACAAGAACCCTTGAAGCAGTAGTAGATGAGACTGCCTCCGCTCTAGGTAACTTAACCGAAGAGCAATCCTTTATGAGAATTGTCGTTTTACAGAATCGTCTCGTCCTTGACGTCATACTGGCCGATAGGGGCGGGGCCTGTAGACTCATCGGATCTAGTTGCTGCATTTTCATTCCTAATAACGCGCCGTCTGTTTATTCAGCTATAACCAGACTCCATAAAATTGCCCATCTGTTACACCAAGATCCAGGCACCTGGACATGGTCCGGTTGGTTCTGGAATATAATTTCTGCATGGGGATGGAAAGTCCTGTCCTTTCTAGGTATTGCAGTAGCGATCATATTTAGCTGCTGCCTCTGTATACAATGTGGCCCTGCGATTTGCGGCATTTGTGCTACCTCTTGTATTCCTAGTCCCAAGCCCCGTTCTAAATCCCGTTCCAAGATAATTCGAGACGAGCAAATGGTACTGTATGAAATGATAGATGGTATCATGAATATTGATGTTTCCTGATGGAAACGTAGTGACAAGGAGGGAATGTGGAAAAGTAAATTTTGCCATGTTCTGTGTCCCTACGTGTCATCCATCATATGTTATGTGTGCATGACCAATATGCATATGTTATTCCCCATGTCCGATTAATGACGCAATTACAGTTGTGTCCACCTCTAGTATGCCAGTTTCCAGTCCTCGTGAATACTACGAATATTAGGCCTATGTAAAGCTACGTTGCCACGTTTCCCAGTGTGCACGTTATTCCATTATAAAGTCCCCGTTTCCAGGCCTCAACAGGGCCCGGACACTAGATTCAGCTCCTGTCTCCTGAAGCCTCGCTGAGGAGCGATACAGCCCCCACCTGTATCCTCGACCTTTCACTTACTTCCTGCCTCGCAGTGCCCAGTGCAGCTTGGCTCTGCCTCTGAGTCTGCCAAGAGTATGTTATAGTTCCAGTTATCAGTTTAGTCCTCCTTCTCTGCATTCCTAAGCTACTGAACTGCATCAATAGTTTCCGTCATTGTCTAGCCTTCACGTCTCCATGTTAGAGAAATACTGTATTTACTGGTCATTTAATATTCTTCATCACGCACTACATGTAGAATAATGCATGGTCCAGTCTCAGAATCAAGTTAGCCTTTCCCCTCTTGACTTCTAGTTTATATCAACATGTTCCCTAAACATCAGATACTAGATAGGGTTTAGGTACATGTCGCTCCGACCCTCCAGACTTTAGTCTCTGCTCCTAGCACAGAGTTCATAGCCCCCAGCTTCTCCTAGTAACACGTCATTGCTAGTTTGCGCGCACCACCAGGTTAGAGGTCCCGGCTCCTTAGGTAGCCCCCTCCAATGTTTCCGCCCCATTCATGACATATTCTGTTACGTCTGCACCACATGTCTATGTATACGCCCAGTTACACCTACTTTTACTCTTATCTTTCGCGACTGCTACGCGTCACGCCTTCTGCTCCACCCACTGCTACGCCTACTGCAATGTAATGCTATGTGTTTGCGTTATGTATATAAGTTCATGTATTGTTATTAAAGGCTAGCGCGCTCATCCCAGACCCAGCCCCGGCAGCTGCCGGGCCACTCTAGCCCTGTCATTCTGTTCCTATGCAGGTTGTCCTGATCCTGTCCTTATGCTGTAATAAACCTGCAGAAACTCCTACTACCTCGAATCTTGACTCTTATTTATTGAGCTATCTGTTATGATTTATGCCTAGTCAAAAATAGGGTATTATTTATTTATTTACCACACGAGAACTATATTGAGGTTCCACTCTGGTGGAGGAGCTTTGACTGGAAGGTAAACTCTGAATAATCCCCTTGTGATTGTTTGACTATTCTAGATGAGCAGAAGGAAGGAGAATTAGAGATATCAGGGCCAGCTTTAGCGCTGGTGGCACCCTGTGTGACAATGTCTGTTGGCCCCCCCCCCAATGACCACCTCTGCCACGGATTCCCTCACTAGCACCCTTTAACAGTGCCTCTCAAGTCTCTATAACCACTGTCTCTCAGATTCATTTGGTTTTATAGCACCACTCATACCAGTGTAAGGTGTCGGAGCACTTTATACCACACACACATTGCACAGAGACAATCATATGTATATAAATCAGTGTATAGGAAATGTTACATCAGACAGTACTACAAGGTGTAGTGTAGGAGTGTCATGTCATTGATACTGGTAGGCAATATAGTTAAAGTTCTTATTCAGGAAATGCACAAATTCAGAATTTAAAACGCAACATCATTGTTAAGGGTTCTCTTTCATAACAAGAATTGCTTTCTACCCAAATGAACCTTTTTCACAAGAATAGGATAATGAAAGACTGGGCAAAAAAACATATAGCTCTAACATATACCTTGCAGTTTGCAGCAGCTGTAGGGTGATTGTTAATAGCTCAATGTTCTATAGTAGGATTTTGAGTTAGAAACGACAAGTAACAAAAGGAGCTCTCTTATAGAACCTATTTACATTATCTGCATGGTACACTTTCTTAGCAGCAGGCACAGAGCGAGGGTAGGAGTCCAGCTAGTTGCCGGGCACCCAGCAGATTGGAGCAACGACGTGCTCTGACACATTCCCGTCGGGCAGTAGCTCTCGTACTGAGGGTCTCCACACACCCAGTACAGATCTACTAGGCCTCACGTCAGGTCCCCATAATTCTAGGAGCCTGACTATTAGTTGTGCATCTCTCAGTGATAGCCCACTAGGAATATTAGATCCTCATAGGGCTGCCTTCATTTTTAACTAGGCTGAATCTACCTACACTATTAAAATTGTTTAGGAATAGGATTGATCCAGACCTATTTTAAATTTTACCCCACGTGCACTACACTTCCCATGCCCTCTTACCTGCATGCACCCCACGGCTTCTTCAAAAAGATCTCCGGCAATGAGCGCCGTATACGGTGAGCACATCGGGCATTGCAGCGCCGGCTCGACGAGGAGCAAAGCCCAATGATGAAGCATGACACCTATCGGGGTGTGTGAGGGCATCATGAAGAAAGACCTGTCTTCCCCATTCCCCTCTCACTTAAAGGAACTGCATATCCTCTAACTATACAGTTCTCTAGGTGCCCTGTGTGCAGTACCTGTTTAAATAACGGATCCGGGTCCCACTCTTCTCTTTTTTCAAGTACACCAGGGGTCTCCCATGTGCTGCAGAATGTATTGTGCCACCGCTGGGAGTCTACTTCACTTTAACTGTGACTACAGGCTACCCCTTGCAGCCTGCGTGAGTTGGTGCTTGCGCTCTCACAACATATATACCTTTCCTTATATATGAGGTCACTGCACTTAAAACCTATAAGTCACCCCTATGACAGGCTCTTCAATCTGGAGGACAGGTTGATTGGTTATAAGTGGGAGGGTGCCCCTTCATGAGCAGGACACGCCTACGCACCCCAGAGTCGATTCTCTAGGCTTTGTAAGTGGGGTCAGTCATTTTAACACATTTAGGGCCAGATGTAGGTAATTCTATTTTACCGATTCATAAATACCGAATTTTACCGATTCAGTATTTATGAATCGGTAAAATAAGGGGTGGGAGATGTAGGTAAAAATTAATTTTCAATGACCGAATCGGGAACATTCGGTATTTACCGATTCGGTAAATACCGAATCGGTATTGCCCATTGATTCCTATGGGCCTTGAAGCCGTCTTGAATCGAATTCAGACGGAATTCGGCCGTTACCGACCGGTATTTCCTCACCTACATCTGGCCCTTAGTGGATATCAGTCATTACGAGATATCTAACTATATAGTGGCTGCGTCAAACCTGGTCATGTTTGGTATCAAACATGTTGGAATCATACCCAAACACCGATCCCAGTGTTAGAAGTATGATCCCATTTATTGGGTACCCCACTGGACTCCCAGTACAGCCTTTCAGGATCTGCAAGCAAGCTAGTGCTGTTGCCGAACACAGACACAATTCTGCTCTCCTGCTGATGAGCCAAGCTTGAGCAGGGGAAGATAGAACAATAGGTTTCCTGTCACAGGGAGGTGTGACAGGACTTAGTGTATAAGGCTGGGATGGGGCGCTTGCCAGTACCACCAGACTGCTTAGAAGGGCAAATGTGGTGCCCTCCTTGCAAACTCAAGCTTGAGCCAGTACAAGGAGCCCATGGCTTTCCGCTCTGGTGTGAAACTGGACTAAGGACATGGGAGTATCCTCACCTCAGTCCAGCCCCTCTTCTGAGAGGGCAACACCCGCCCAACCCCCCTGGGTTGTTCCAACCCTTTCTTTCCTTGGGATACTTAAGGGTTAACTGCTGGTGGGTCCTTAGATTTGTCGTGGGAAAGACTCAACCCTGAAACTATGTCACTCTTCACTTTCTGGACACTTGGACTTCGATTGGAACAGAGACTGCACCAAGGAAGAATCCTGCTGCTCCTGGTCTCGCTATTCTTCAAGTCTTCTTTGTTGTCTGTGTCTGTGCATCATCCAGGTTCTTCAACAGACCTGTGGGCATCAAGGACACCCAAAGAAATATTTCTACCTTGGAGTGAAAGAGTCATCTGCAGGCACTGCAACGAAGTTGACCAGTCTGATGCTCCTGTTGTCCTATGAACTTTCCGAGGTTCAGCAATACAGGTGGTGGGTCTGCATCTCCCTCAAGGCCTGACCTGTCCTCTCTACAATTTTGAGGGCCAGTATCCCGCATTGGAACCGCTGGGACCAAACCCCTGTGCACCAAGTCGACTTGCCGTTGCCAAGGCTTGTTGGCTATGCACTTCAAAGATCTTCAGGCTACAAAAAGTTCCAGGCTCCATCATCTCGTCCCTCAAAAGTCAGTATCTTCACCACTTCCTCGGCACTGTGGGCCTTCATCTTTGGTGAGCTGCTAGAGCTCCTCTTTCGACTCCTGTGCCTCGGGCCATGGGTAAACATGACGGTCTTCTTCTGCTTCAGCGGGCTCCCCTGCTTGCTCGGGGCCTGCTCTGACTCTCCTGCTGTGGTGAGTCTCTTGGCCCTTGCTGGTCCCAATGTTGCTCCTTTTTCGTCTTCCATGTTAGTTGCGGCTACCAAGCCTTGTTGGTGCTTCTGCCAGACACCATCAACCTAGTCACTGACATCCGATGTGGGACAGCTCGCACAAGGCTCTGATCCTACTCAGCGTTGACTGGTCCTCACAGCTCCAGCGACAAGGTAACTGTCAGCTCTCTTCACAACCTCCCGACATCGGTGGGCATTGTGTCTTTGTGCCAGGTCACCTCCGAGTGGCACAGACTTTGCCTCCCTCTGCTTGCAGGTTCTTCACTTCCAGAATTCACCATAAGATTCCACCGTACTCTTTCGACATCTTCTCCGCAGGCATCTTCTTCGAAGTCTCCTCTTACTGTTTAAGGCAGGTTCCGATGTCACTTCACTCCTATGCACTCGGCTTCCCTGGTAGAGGTAACCTGATCCCTGGGGAATTCGCGAGTGGGGTGGCTCTCCAACGTTCTGGCTTTAAAAGGGTTTCTTCGGGGTCCTCTGGCAAGGGTCCGTCTTCAAAACTGCAAAAGTGATTTCTCCACTGACTTCCTTTGGGCATGCAGCTGTGTTCCCACTTTGCACACAGCCACTGTGGGGTTTCTTGATACTTACCTTGGGTGGTTCCCTGTGTCCCCGGCTCCTCCGAGTCTTCTTGTCCAAGTCCAATTCTCTTTTGCAGTTTACATTCCATTTTTTTTTTGTCTATGGTTTGGTCTCCCCCTGGAGACCACTGTATTTTTTGTGCTTCTTACCCGATTGCTTTTGAAGTATTCTTGTGTATTATGCAACTATATCCGGGCAGGAGATATACCAATATGGTATTGAGTGTTCTGTAATAATTCAAAGTATTTTTTTATATAAACACCATATGGTTCTTTTTCTCTTAACTTGCACTACAGATTAAATTGGTAAAACAAGCTGCTTAACACTCCTTCAAGATAAGCTGGAGGACGGCTCTCCATAGCTACCACTTTGAGAGCTTTCTATGGTTTTCAAAGACAACTAAAACCGCCATTAGGATTGCCTAGATTACTGCAAGGTGCACCACTAAAATCATGTGCACCATATACTAAGCCAGCTTCCTACAGTAATCCCGTGTTGAAGTCAGAAATGTCTGATCTTGAGATAGGTAAGACAGTTGGGACCACCACGTCAGCATTTCTTGCATTCTAGAAGTAATGCTTATCAAGACGTCGAATGAGCTGATCAATTGGACCCATTGCGACTGGAGCTCTTTCTCCAGTGGCCTCATTTTCAGTTGAGCTGATGGGACCAAGTTTATGGCGGAAGATATCATGCTGAGGAGCGACTTAAATATCCACGCAGAAACTTTCTTTTGGAAATTTTTAAGGCCAGGTTTGATAACCACTATTGTCTGTCTAACGACAATTAGGCCTTGTTGCTGATGGTATCGAGTTTGACTCCTAGGAAGATCCCCGTTTGACATGGGACAGTCGAGGATTTCGCAGTTGTTGACTGTGAGAACCAGCTTTTGAAATGACAGGAATTCCGCTGTAGTCCTGAAGGCTTGCTGTGGAGTGGAAGCTTTTAGCAGCCAGTCATCTAGGTAGGGGAATACCTGATGACGTTGCTTGCAAAGTGCGGCTTCTACCGGGGCAAGACATTTCGTGAACATTCTCGGAGCAAACTTGAGTCCAAAAGGAAGGATCTTGAACTAGAAATGGGTACCGGCTACGCACCAGAGAAAGTCTTGAAAAATAAGATTATGCTGTTCCTCAGTGGTTAGTGTCAGGACAAGGAAACAAAGCCAACTAGACCACAAGGGTTCAAAGTTGGGAGTCCATATATTGGATTTTAATGCCATCACAAACCCAGTTGGGTGTCATCTTTCATCATCTGGGCTGCTCCTTGTTGGGTCGGCGGTGTAATACCCAATGGGCTCCCTGAATTAGAGGCACTTTAGCGGAGATATTCTGCCAATAGCCGTTTGGTGAAGTGGGGGTGAGTGGCCACGGCTGAGTGCCGCTTGTTCCGGAGGGCTGACGGGGTTGCGGGCTCCATCTTTGGTGGGGCAGTGGTGGGTCACGGGTGAGCGCTGCAGCCATCGCGCTCCCATTTCCTCAAAAGGGACGCCCCATGCGCACGCGCAGCGGACGCTCAAACCCAGTGGCAGTGGGTACGCGGACGCTGGCTGTGCCTGGGCTTGCTTTTGCATCTTTTAAACTGAATCGTTTTTAAAAACTACATTTGTGCTGTTTTTGTCCCTACCTTCCACCGCTGCTTTTTGCCGCCTCCCCGTTCCCCTAGCCCCGGTCCAGCACGGCTGAGTGCCGCTTGTTCGGGAGGGCTGACGGGTTTGCGGGCTCCATCTTTGGTGGGGCAGTGGTGGGTCACGGGTGAGCGCTGCAGCCATCGCGCTCCCATTTCCTCAAAAGGGACGCCCCATGCGCACGCGCAGCGGACGCGCGCGCGCCAAAGGCAAGCCCGTCTGCGCCCGTCCGCGGCCGGCCGGGGCTAGGGGCACTCCACTTTGCCCAATTTTTAACCTTTTCATCAGCCCAGCTCCGATCTATGCAGGGTCCGTGGACTCTGGCAGATTCCATCATTGCCAAAATCTCCAAACTCGGCCTTACGCCGACTCCTCCTATTCCCCACAGTCTGGCCCCAGTCCTTCTTCCCTCTGGTCTTCCAGAGCTGCCCCCTCCTTTCCCTGCGACCCCTGTGACCTCCGTCCTCCTTCTGAACACTAGATCGGCGGTCAAGCATTTTCATGAACTCTTTGTTTTGCTAGACACGCGCCAACCTGATCTATTGTTTCTTACAGAGACCTGGCTCTGTCCGGACTCACTTCAAACTCTCTTGGCTGCCCTTCCTTCCCCCTATTACGCCATCCGCGCCGACCGACCGGTAGGCAAGGCTGGTGGTGGCGTGGTTCTCATTGCCCGTGCAGATTTTCATTTCCAGATACTGCCAGCCCCTCCCATTGCAACGGTCGACTATTTAGTCGTCCGCTCTGCCTCCTTCTCGCCACCTCTTACTTGTTTGCTTGTGTATCGTCCTCCGCAAACTACTGTGCACTTCCTCCACTCCTTCCAGGACCTGATGGCTACTCTAGCTGTGAATAACTCCTCCATCCTGGTGCTTGGCGATTTTAACTATTGGCCCTCTGATCCAGCGGAGGATCTCTCATCTAAAGAATTTTCTGACTCTCTCTGCTCTTTTAACTTTGTATCTCATGTTCACATTCCCACTCACATCCACGGCCATATTTTAGACCAGTTCTGGTCGCTCAATTGTCCGGTTTCCTCCCTGGTGGTCTCCCCATGTATCTGGTCTGATCATTTTTTAATTTCCTTTTCTTTGCACCCTAGCCTTGTTAAGAAACCTCCCCTTCCTAGGAACACTTGGGCCCGTAATTGGACTCATGTGGACATGCCATCGCTCTGTTCCTCTTTTTCTGTCTCTTGCCCTAATCTTCAAGACTTTCCTTTTCATTCTCAAATGGACTCCTTAAACAATTGGCTCAGCAGAGGCTGCGATCAGGTGGCTCCACTCAGACGAGTCTCGGCCAGGCGCAATTATGACGCTAACAGGTGGTTCAATACCGCACTCAAAGAGGAAAAACTGGCTCTCCGGCAAGCGGAGCGTGCCTGGCGACGTGCCTACTGTCCCACTCTTAAAATTCAGTATACCACACTTCTGAACCAATATAAGAAGTCCATTCTCCTTGCCAAAACCGAGTACTTCTCTTCCAAAATTTTGCTCGCGGGAAATCAGCCTAGAGAAATTTTCTCTATTGTGCAAGATCTGGCTTTTTCGGACAGAGTTACCCTTAAACCCTCCCCATCCCAGACCCTTTGCGATTCACTGAATAGCTATTTCTCAGATAAAATTACAGCTATTAAGTCTAACGTTGTCCCCCCTTCTCCCTCTTATTCGGATCCACAGCCCTTTTCTCCTCAGATGCATCTTGAACACTTTCTCCCTTTGACTAAAGAATCCTTCCTGTCCCTCCTCTCAATGGTTAAGTCAGGTTCCCCATCCGATATTTGCCCTGCACACATTCTAAAACAAATTTATTTGGCCTGTCCCTCCCCTCCGCTCACTTTCCTTAATAACTCCCTTGTCCATGGTATTGTCCCTCAGTTTCACAAATCGGCAATCATCATTCCGATTCTAAAAAAGCCTGTTGCTGACCCATCTTCACTTGCTAACTATCGCCCCATCTCCCTCCTCCCTTTTCTAGGCAAAGTTTTGGAGCGTCATATCACCGGAACACTCTGTGTCTTTGTGGAGGAGAACGGCTGTTTAGCCTCCCGCCAGGCTGGTATTCGCCCAGCGCACTCCACGGAGTCCGTAGTCCTCTCTGTGATGGACAACCTCAGAGAGGGCATGGATGCTAGCCGGCCCCAAGCTTTGGTTCTCCTTGATTTGTCCGCCGCCTTCGACACGGTGGACCATTCCATCCTTCTTTCCCGTGTCGAGGCGGCTGGCATCAGGGGGACCGCCCTGGTTTGGCTGGCATCCTTTCTAAGGGATCGCACTCAGGCCGTCCATCTGGCCAATTTTTCTGCTCCCTCCCAAATGGTGCATTGCGGAGTTCCACAAGGATCTTCCTTGTCTCCCTTGTTGTTTAATTTGTATATCCCCCTCTTATTTTTGCACTTCAGCAGATGGATGTTACCACCTACAACTATGCTGATGATCTTCAACTGGTTTTTAATTTATCCTCCTCTCCAGATTCCATTCACAATTTTCACTCTATCATGCTTTTTATTAGGGACTGGATGAGCTTCAACCATCTGAAACTTAACCCCGACAAAACCGAGCTGGTTTTGACGGGTGGCTCCTCCAGTCCATGGACCCCCTTGTTTTGGCCTCCTTCCCTGGGTTCCCCTCCTACCCCCTCTTTTTCTGTCAAAACCTTAGGGATTAAACTTAATGCTCACCTCACCTTGCACTCTCAGATTAGTTCAGTTGTCTCATCGTGCTTTCTCACTCTTCGCACTATTCGTAAGGTGTCCCGTTTTTTCTCATTTTGTGCCCTCAAACTCATTCTGTCTGCCATGGTGATCTTCCGTTTAGACTACGGCAATGTCTTGTATAATGGTGTCCCCGCTTACAACCTTCGGAGACTCCAACTGGTGCAGAACCAGGCAGCCCGACTTGTGTACAATCTGTCCAAGTCCCATCATGTCACCCCGCTGCTCAAAGCTCTGCACTGGTTGCCCATCCGGGAACATGCCCTGTTGAAGATGGGTTGTATCACCTTCCAGGCCAGGGCAGGGACAGCCCCAGGCTTTATTTCTTCTGAGATCAAGGCATACCGCCCTAGCAGAGAGTTGCGTTCTTCACAATCTCTTTTGGCTGTCCCTCGTTTTAAGAAGAAGAGGTCATGTGGCGTAAAATTCTCTACGCTTGCGCCCACTTTCTGGAATACCCTTCCCCCTCCCCTCAGGTTTTCTCCCCATTATTCAGAGTTTCGGAAAGCTCTGAAAACATTTCTTTTTGTCCAAGCCTTCCCACGCTAGTTGTCCGGCCCTCCCTCTGCCCTATGGTCTGTGTTCCTAGCGCCAAGAAACCGCGTGGTGTATGTGCGCTTTATAAATATTTTAATTTCAATTAATTTCAATTGAAAGTGCTATTCAAAATAGGGCTGGGAGTACCAGTGAAAACAAACTTTAATCAATAGGTCTCCTACCCTAAGTAAAAACAAACAATAAGGCGCTCAGCTGAGTGTTCTGTCTTAGATCGAAGCGTACCTATTGGTAAAAAAGGTCTTCTTGCTTAAAGTAAATTCTACATGTGATTCATCAGAGCCAATACAGTGAGGACTATCTACACTTTAGAGTTGGTGACATGGACTCATACTCACATTAACCAAGCAACTACCTATTAGTGTACTTGTCAGCCCTGGAACTACCCACTATTGTAAACTAACCAGGCATCAGCAGTACCCAGTATGTTATGTTATGTTATGTTATTTTTTTATTTGTTAAGCGCGCATACGCCCGAAGGCTTCTTGGCGCTGGAAAGAATCAAACATAACAGTGCATAAAAAGACACAAATCGCTACTTATAGTAAACCTGAGAAAAAAGGAAAGTTTTAAATGTCTTCCTGAAAGTAAGGAGGTCCCTACTGTGTCGCAAAGTCAGGGGGAGAGAGTTCCACAATGAGGCCGCCAAAAATTGGAAACTGCTACCTCCCTGACGTTTCCTTTTAAAACGGGGGACCTCAAGTAGGTTGTGCTGGGCAGATCTCAGACTGCGAGGAGGTTGGTATCTACGCAGTAATTGTCTAAGAAAGATAGGGCCCTTACCCTCCAAGGCCTTAAATACAATGCAGCCTACCTTAAACATTGCTCTCTGCTCCACAGGCAGCCAGTGCAAAGTCTCCAGTCCATGTCTAATCGATTCCCACTTCGGGACTTTACAAATGAGTCTTGCTGCTTGATTTTGCAAATATTGCAATCTTTTCAACTGGCCAATAGGAGCCCCCAAATAGAGGCCATTTGAAAAATCGATGTGAGAAAGGACAAGAGCACTGACTGTTTGAATTAAAGCCATACCTGTGAGGAGATGTGCTATCTTCTTGATCTTCCTCAGCTGGAAAAATCCCGTGGAAACCACTGTTCCAATTTGACTTTCCAAGGAAAGATCCTCACTGAGAGTCACTCCTAAACTTTTAGTTGTACAAGATTTTTTAGGAGGCGAGCCCATGTCCGATGGCCAAAAACAAGGGTTCCAACTGATCTCACTCTTCCCAGGTAGAATGAGCTCAGTTTTTCCCGGATTTAGCTTAAGGTGGTTTAACGACATCCACCTTTGAATAAAAGACATGGTTGCTCGAAAATCCTCAGCCGCGTTGTCTGCGTTTAAAACAAAGACCAACTGCAGATCGTCTGCATAATTGTACACATCAACATTAAACTGTTGTAGGGAGAACAAAAGAGGCCGCATATACAAATTAAATAATAAAGGGGACAAGGAAGATCCTTGGGGAACCCCACAGAAGGAGATATTTTTAGGGGCTGTAAAGGAACCCAGACGGACCGACTGGGTACGTTCTGAGATAAAGGACCTGATCCAAGCCAAAGCCGAATCTCGAAGTCCGGCCTGTTCGACACGGTTGACCAAGATGGTATAGTCAACCGTGTCGAACGCGGCGGACAGATCCAATAACACCAAGGCCTGGTGCAGGTCCCTGTCAGCATTAGACCTCAAGGTGTTCTGAACGGCCAATATCACTGCCTCGGTAGAGTGACCTGGCCGGAAGCCTGCCTGGTTAGGTTGTAAATAACCCGAGGTTTCCACAAAACTCGATAAACAGTTGGTCACATGAGCTTCCAGTATTTTAGATAGATAAGGCAGTAACGATATTGGTCTATAATTTGAGAGGTCAGAAGAATCAATGCCGGGTTTTTTTTTTAAAGGGATCAGCAAGGCCTGTTTAAAACTGGCCGGGACAGTCCCAGACATCAGGGAGTTATTAAGCAGAGGAAGTAAACTGTTAGGAATTGCCCGACCAATCTCCCTCATTGTTTGAGGAGGACAAACATCCTGAGGGGAACCAGACTTGACTCTGGTCAGCAGATGTAGGAGGATTTGGTCAGTAATTAAAGGAAAAGAGTGCAAAGTAAAAGGATTAAAAAAGGTATCATCTATCGGCATGCAAACTGGCAGCCTAGATAGAGTATCCTTAATCAATGCTATCTTGTCAAAGAAATAGTCATTCAAGGAATTACATAGAGATTGTGAGGGGACAACTGGAGGAGAGGTTCTCTCATCATTGCACAACTCAGTCACAATCCTGAAAATCTCTTTCGACTTATTAGTCGCATTAAGTATTTTAGAAGAGAAATAATCAGTTTTGTGAGTGTGCAGTGTTTTTTGGTAGGCTTTACGGATTAAGCAATATGCAATCCTAGCATGAGGACAGTAGTTAATGCGCCATGTCCTCTCATATTGCCTCACTTCAAGTTTTAGTTTCCTCAACTCCGGTGTGTACCACCTATGTGCACCCACACCGCGTGAGTTATCGAAGCGAGTGAGAGGGACACATGCGTTAATGGCTAGATTAAGCCATTCTTGAAGCCTGCAATCAGTAGTCTCCACATCCAAGCTCTGTTCTGGCAAGGTAGACTTTAGGAAGTTTAAAAATTTTGAAATGTCCAAAGAGGACCATTTCCGAATCAAACTGGTAGCCTTCAGTTTAAATTGGGGGGCTTTCACAACACAAAAGGAGAAACTGATAATAAAGTGATCAGACCAACTACATGGTTTAATATCAATAAAATCAATCGGTAGGTTCAGTGACCAAATTTGATCGAGACTATGGCCCTTTTGGTGAGTTTGAGTGTCTATATGTTGTAATAAATTCAGATCACTCAGAAGAACCTTCATTTCAGCTGCTAGGGGGTCTAATAGTGTGTTGTCGAACCAGAGATTAAAATCCCCGATCAAGAGTAACTTAGAATTATTGGTGGTCAATATGGCCAGTTGCTCAGCAAGAATAGCAGGAAACATAGCCATATTTTGTGGCGGGCGATATAACAAAACCACCACCAGTGTCCCATTGACACTATCCAGCTTGACAACAATGTTCTCCACATTAGGTAAGTCCAGGGAGGAGAGTTGTCGAAGTTGATGTTTTTTATTAGAGATAATGGCCACCCCGCCCCCAATTTTACCTGCCGGTCGTAGCACAGACATAATGTAATACTCAGCAGGCAAGGCAGCCAAGATGTGCGGTAAAGAATCCAATGTGAGCCAAGTCTCGGTCAACATAAGTAAATCCGGTTTCAGATCAGATAACAACAAAAAAATGTCCATCTGATGTTTGGGCATAGAGCGAGTGTTTAAATAAACACATTTAAAATTACAGATAGCACCAGCCGTACTTTCCAGTACCGTGTAGTTAGAACCAGGGTCCGTGGCTATACTAAGGGGATTGGTGATGCCAAGGCGAAATATCCGTTTCACCGTATTGAGGGGTACGGGGGGGCAAGTAGCAATAGTAGGTCGCAACGCTAACAAGTCAGCGGATGTATACACTACTGGACCAACAAGGTCCCTAGCCCCTAGTCCCGGACGCTCGCGGACGAGCGCAGACGAGCTTGACTCTAGCGCGACTCCGGCGCGCCTCCGTCGCGCCCGCTGCGCTCGTCCGCTGCGCTCCCTCCAGCACATTACGTTTTATGTGAGGGAGCCTCGAGCGACTGGACCGCTGCCACAGGTCCCTGCGCTCTCTGGCTCCTCCCAATATGGCGCCCGTTCCCACCACCGGACCGGCACTAGGAGCCGCGGTAAATGAGCCGCCCTCCACACAATCGGCAGAAGCCGCGATGGAACGAGGCAGAGGGGCCGCAATTAAGGTGAGAGTGCGAGTGGCGCTATTGATCAGCCGCCCTGCGCACCTACAAGTTTTTAAAACACTCGCGCGTGCAATTAGCAGTAATAATCACCGTTTTGCACAGAGTGACAATATAACAGTTTAAAACCAAAGTGGCCCAAAATTAATACAGTTTTAAAATAGGAGCAATTGTAGTCAGGTCTGCCGTTATGCAGTCTCTCCACCAATGGCGCCGGGCAGCTACCACCAACCCGGAATCCACGAGTGGAAAGAGACTCCCAAGCGTTTTATGGGAGGGAGCCTCGAGCGACTGGACCGCTGCCACAGGTCCCTGCGCTCTCTGGCTCCTCCCAATATGGCGCCCGTTCCCACCACCGGACCGGCACTAGGAGCCGCGGTAAATGAGCCGCCCTCCACACAATCGGCAGAAGCCGCGATGGAACGAGGCAGAGGGGCCGCAATTAAGGTGAGAGTGCGAGTGGCGCTATTGATCAGCCGCCCTGCGCACCTACAAGTTTTTAAAACACTCGCGCGTGCAATTAGCAGTAATAATCACCGTTTTGCACAGAGTGACAATATAACAGTTTAAAACCAAAGTGGCCCAAAATTAATACAGTTTTAAAATAGGAGCAATTGTAGTCAGGTCTGCCGTTATGCAGTCTCTCCACCAATGGCGCCGGGCAGCTACCACCAACCCGGAATCCACGAGTGGAAAGAGACTCCCAAGCGTTTTATGGGAGGGAGCCTCGAGCGACTGGACCGCTGCCACAGGTCCCTGCGCTCTCTGGCTCCTCCCAATATGGCGCCCGTTCCCACCACCGGACCGGCACTAGGAGCCGCGGTAAATGAGCCGCCCTCCACACAATCGGCAGAAGCCGCGATGGAACGAGGCAGAGGGGCCGCAATTAAGGTGAGAGTGCGAGTGGCGCTATTGATCAGCCGCCCTGCGCACCTACAAGTTTTTAAAACACTCGCGCGTGCAATTAGCAGTAATAATCACCGTTTTGCACAGAGTGACAATATAACAGTTTAAAACCAAAGTGGCCCAAAATTAATACAGTTTTAAAATAGGAGCAATTGTAGTCAGGTCTGCCGTTATGCAGTCTCTCCACCAATGGCGCCGGGCAGCTACCACCAACCCGGAATCCATGTTAGACACGAGGAGTTCCTCATGTGATTTGTGCCAAAGCCACATGTTGTCTCAACCTACCCATTCCTACCGGGTCCGGGTGGTCAAGCCTTTTTGGGAAGTGGTAATCTGTTCTATCGCTCCTTTTGCTAACATAACATGAGCTTCCTTCCTCAATAAGTGAAGGGTGAGGTGAAAGCGCTCGTTTGAGGGATTGGACGGAGGTCTCTGCACAAACTCTAGGGTGTCTCCGTAGGTTACTATATCCAACACCCATCTGTCAGATGTTATTTCCTGACATAGGGGAAGTTTGTGATGTTCCCACCCAACTGAATGGAAGTAAGAGGTGCAGGAGTTACCTGATCCTGGTCACTGTTAGCGACCTTCGCGACCTTGCTTACGGTGTACCCCTTGCTTGTTGGCTGCGGAGGGTGGTTGGCAGTAGGGCCTGAAACCACATATTAATAAGATGGTCCTGAAGCAGTTAGCTGGCGGTTTAGGAAGAGAACAGAGGTTATCATACACCAAAACGATCGGGCCAGTCTTGCAGGCTTATGATGCCAAAGTGACGAGCTCTACAATGTATGGTGTAAAATATGGGGCTTGGAACATGTAGAGGAGCTCAGTAGCCTATATGCTACATTTCTAAGAAGCCTAGGGGTGCTACCCCAGAGTACTCCCCTTGTTTCGCTCATGCTAGACATGGGCAGTCGTTCTATTGCCTCCAAAGCTAGATTGCGCCCTTTGCTGTTTTGGCTGAGCGTTAAGACGACTCCTGAACTTTTGTCATATGCACGTGCTATGGACAATGTAAAACGTAGGGACACAGCCAATAAAATCAGCTGACTGAGAGGTGTCAAGAACCTGCTTACAGCTTCTGGGATGGGTAATATATGGGAGGCTAGTGATCCCACTTTGCTCCCCCGGAAATGCAATGTGAAGAATGCCTACGGGGGGTGGAAATGAGTAGCAGGGCTCGGGGTAAGCTCACTCTAGACTTCATGGCCCACAAATTAGATCATTCCCTGGAAGGATATCTTGATTTTGTAGAACACCCGGGGGATAGAAAACTGTATATCCAGTTCAGGTTTAGCACATTGCCCTTGAATGATTTTACACGTAAATGGACCTGCAGGAATGAGGTTGCTCTCAGCTGTCCTGGCTGTGGATAGCATCAAAGATCCTAGCCCACGTAATGTTTGCCCTCACATTGTATGTGATGCTGAAGAAAAACTGTCTTAATCCAATCTACAAGCTACTGGGAACAGATTATTACAGAGTCGCACTAAGGATCCTGAAGGCTGACGCCAGGCCACTGTTTGCTTGGGCGTTGGCAACATTTTGGGTCTAAATGTGGGATATTGGAGGTAGGGTCCTGAGGGCGAACATTAAGTTATAACCTGTGAGGAGTTCTCCTCCTTCTTTACAGCCAAAATTACCTCCATAGGAAAAGAACGTAATTCTGACACCAACATCCGACCTCTTCCTGCTGGGTCCCATCGCTACTCTCTTCCCCCAAGTCAACACCCAAGAATCAAGTGCACTGGTCCAACTTCAAGTTATATGACGACCATTCCATCACGAAAATTCTATCCTCCTTAAATCTGAATAACCACTTTAATGACCCACTCCCCTCCAGCTGTGTGACAGCGACCTCCCAATTTATCATTCCCATGTGGACTACAATAATCAATGCTTCCCCACTACGAGGGTCCATACTTGACTATCTAAAAGCCGGTCAAGTTGTCCCCACCTTAAAAAAAAACACCTTGAATCCTGCTACTCAATACAATATCAGACCAAAATCCAATATCCAACTTCTAGCGAAAGCTCTGCAGAAATGTGTGTAACTTCAACTGAGCCAACATATCACCAATTTTAATCTGCTAGACGAATTCCAACCCGGGTTCAGGTCTGGGCACACCACGGAAACTACTGCTCTCCATATTGTGGATGATGCTCTCCAGGCCCATGACCAAGGCAAAACACTTCTCCTAATTCTACTGAATTTATCCTTGGCATTCGACACAGTCAACCACGGGAAACTACTTGAACGCCACGAATCCAGGATGGGAGTAAGGGGAACCGTTCTCAAATGGTTAAGATCCTTCCTCCGGAACCGCACCCAGAGATTCTTAGTCAACAGTAATCTATCTATTCCTTCCCCTAGAACGATTGGAGTCCCCCACAGATCAACTCATTCCCCCACCCTCTTCAATCTCTACCATGAACCGTTAGCTGAATTACTACGTACCGCCAACATCTCCTTCCACATTTATGACGATGATACCCAGATCTACATCAAAACCTCATCTCTAGAGGAGATCTACACCTTTGAATGAGGCCCTAAAGCAGACTGTTCAAAGGCTCGCCTGCAACCAGCTCAAACTAAATGCTCAAAAAACAGAGTACCTTTCAATCTCCCCCCTAAAAGTAACACTGACATCCAGGAATGGACCAAGTCGATCACAGCACTAAACTGCACACAGACCATAGTGGAATCTGCCAAATCTCTCGGCATAGCCCTGGAAAGCAACCTGAATATGCAAGACCACATCATCTTGATGGCTAAAACTGCCAGGTTTCACCTGAGCTACCTGAGGAAACTAAGGGCCTGATGTAGGTAGGACTTATTTACCGATTTTTAATTACCGAATTTTACCGATTCGGTAATTAAGAATCGGTAAATAAGAAGGGGGGGGGTATGTAGGAACATCCAGATGTTCCATTTACCGAATCGGTAAATATCTGTATTTACCGATTCGGTAAATACCGACCGGTAATGCTCCATTCATTCCTATGGGCTTTGAAGCCCATAGGAATGAATGGGGCATTACCGGTCCGTATTTACCGAATCGGTAAATACAGATATTGACAAGGGTGCAGGGGGTGTCACTTTGACACCCTCTAGCACCCCCAAAAAAGGTTCGGGGGCCATGTGGCAGGCATACCTGCCCAAAGGGAAGGTCTGCCTATCATATGGCACAGGTGTGCATGCACACGTGTGCATGCACACCTGAATCGGTATTTTAACATCAAATTGAATTTGATGCTAAAATACCGAATCGGTAAGGCTTGTGGGACTCAGAAGAGTCCCACCTACATACCAAATGTACCTAATCGGTAGAAATACCGATTCGGTATTTTACAGAATCGGTAAATTTACTGATCGGTAAATTTACAGATTCTGTAAAATATGTGTCCCTACATACCAAAGCTCAAATACCGGTCGGTAACGGCCGAAAATACCGATTTTCGGCCGTTACTGACCGACCTACATCGGGCCCTAAAACCTTTCCTGGATGCCTCGGACCTAAAAATGGCATTAGTTATCTCCAGAATCGAATACGGATGCTCAACCCTTTCAAGCCTGCCTAAGATCTCCACGGCCCCCCTAAAAGCTTGCCTCAATGCGGCCGCCAGACTCTTTACACGCTCAAAAACATTCGACCACATCTCACCACATCTGAAGGCGCTGAACTGGCTTCCTCTTGAAATCAGAATCCAACTCAAACTGGCATGTATCACCCACAAAGCACTACACACAAATCCCCAGCATATCTCATACAGAAAATCATAGTTTCTGGAGGAGCCAGAAACTCCAGGTCCGCCAGAAACTTTGGGCACCAGCCACTCCGCTTCATAAAGGAAAAAACTTACAATCGTGCTTTCTCTGGGGCCGCACCAAGAATCTGGAACTCACTTCCATCTGTCATTAGAAAAATTCCCTCTTTGTCAATATTTAAAAAGGAAGCCAAAACCTTCCTAATGGGCAAGTTTCTCCCATAAATCAGGCATTGCACACACCGCTCAGTGGCTTTGAGTATTTTTGTTGCCGCTAGAGTTTTGGCTGACCGGCTGCTTTCCATCTTGTACTGACCTTATACTCCCACAAATTTATTTGCTGGATTTCTCTGCATTATGATCTGAACATTGTATACACCCTGGTATTCCCAAATGTTTCACCTCCTTCTACTCCTACTTATGTTTTTTTTTTCTTGCCTTTGACTATTTCATACTTGTATACAACATGTTTTCCCTGTAAAGCGCTCTGTCCCCACGAGTCGAGACAAGGAAGATCATTCCCCACAGCAGCCTCAACCTGATCCTCCTCTACATTACCCCGTCAGCCCTTGGGTCCGGTCTACGAACCCCCTTCTCTCACCCGTAGAAGAGCAACCCTCTTCGCCCCCTCAATCACATACTCATCAACAGCACAACAGTATTCCCCGGGCTCGGTCTACTGACCCTCCCATCACTTTTCTGAAAGCATTGGGGAAGAACCATCGACTAATCCCCCTACCAAGGGTCCCGGACAGAGACAGCCTGAGGGTCCCCGCCAGTATTAGACCTCACAAGACGACCCTGCCCATCCTCCCACGAGTTGTCCCAACCCAAAACTGCACGCCTCCTGCCCCGAATGACTTGGCTCACCGGCTAGATCTACTAGAAAACCAACTAGAAATTATACTTACGGGCCTCGATGAAATCCTTTCCAACCTTGGCAAGGCGAGAAAGCCCCAACATCTACAATCAATGCCCTCATATCCGGCTGAGCCTACCGCACTTAATCGCCAACTCGTGACCGCTCCCGCATGCGGAAACAAGACTTCTGAGGCCCACTAAAACGACACGATGATGCCTCCTCAATCTCTCACAGAAACCAAAGCACACACGCCCGGAGCTCAGAGCCACACTAACAAGGATGTGGTGACACTAATACAAAGACCATCCAGAACGAAAGCAGCAATGTCAGCCAAAGAAGCTTTGGACCTTGCCTCCACCTATGACTCCTCTTTCCTAATGCCCTCGAACTCCAATATCCAAGTGATCACGGGCTTCGGAAGAGACCTCCCTCCTGCGAAAACTGTTAGACCCCCGCCCTTCCTCACCTCCATACCAAGGGCCCCATTAGAAAAGCATCTGAACAAAAAAAATCCAGCGACCAACTGCATGCTCATTAACTGTAGATCCGCCCCCAAACATACAACGGAATTAGCTGAAACCATCCTATCCCAGAACCTTGACATTGCGTTCATCACGGAGACATGGCTAAAGGAAGCCTCCCTACCCTGTCTAGACATGCTGGTACCCCCAGGTTTCACCATCATCAACAAAGACAGAAAAGGCCAACGCGGGGGGGTTTAGCCATCATACATAAAGATGACATTGACATCGCTGTAACAGACTCATGCAAATACAGCTCTATTGAATGTCTATCTGTCTCCATCAAGACTAAGGATAACCGCCCTTTAGTTCACCTTCTCTATCACCCACCTGGCAATTCCTCAACTTTTGGCGAACACCTTTCTGACCTGATTGCCCACTGCGCTCTCAAAGACACTAACTTCATAATCCTGGGTGATCTCAATTTACCTTGGAACGAAACCAACAACACACTAATTCAATCTCTCAACAATCTCCTCTGTGACAATAACCTTACCCAACACTGCTCTGAAGAAACGCACAACAAAGGAGCGACCTTGGACGCCATCATTGCCCACCAAGACGTAATCACGATTGACAACATCCTCCCAGTGGACTGGTCAGATCATCACATGATTCTATTCCGCATCAACCAAAGAAGCCTATCCCTGCCCCTGCTCAAGATCCCCCCAAATGGTCAAGAAATCTAAACCAGATCCCCTTGGTCATCATGGAGGAGAGACTCAAGTTTCTCCTACCCAAATGACAAAGATCTCTCCACAAACGACCTCACCTCGCTCTATAACGCGAATTTGGGTTCCCTTCTTGACCAACTAGCTCCCTTGAAACTAAAAAAAAAAACGAGACACCCCATCCAGATCCTGGTTCGACTCCGACACTAATGAAGAAAGGAGACAACTAAGTGCCGCAGAAAGACGCTGGCGGAACTTGCCCTCCACCTACCATCGTGACAAACTCAGAACTATCCGGAAGAAATACAATAATCACATCAAGAACAAAAATAGACCTAAGGAACTCTTCAGTATTATCAGACAGCAAACCTCCAAACCAGATACCTCCATGGAACTGGCCTCCAAAGAACGATGCGACAACTTTGCCAACTTCTTTGATGATAAGATCTCCAAGATCAAACACTCTCTAGCCACCAACCACTCCCTTCCCCCTCACAGCAAACAAGGTGGGTTGCTTGATAGCGCCCCTCCTTCCTCTATTAGACCTTGGTCACTCTTTCAGCCCATCCTAGAAGAAGAGATAGTCAAACTTATCGCCGCCTCCAAACCTTCATCTCACACCCTTGACCCCCTTCCTGCTCAACTCACCAAAAAACTAAAACCCTCCCATGCCCCACTATGGTGCAGGATTATCAACAGTTCCCTAAAACCTGGAGTAGTCCCAGACTGTTTGAAATTGGGACAAGTCACCCCTCTACTAAAAAAACCTGGCCTAGACAAAAATGACTTAAACAACTTCAGACCCGTCTCCAACCTTCCTCTCCTCTCCAAAATCCTAGAAAATGTGTTCTTCATCAACTAACTCGGCACTTGGACAATTCCAGTCTCCTCGACTCGCATCAATCGGGATTCAGGAAAGGGTGCAGCACAGAAACCGCAATCCTCAAAGTAATTGATGATCTACACAATGCACTGGACTCAGATCATTGCTCCTCCACATTCTCCTAGACCTATCGGCGGCTTTCGACACGGTTGACCACATTCTTCTCCTCAAAGCTCTGGAAGAAAGGGCTGGTCTTGATGACGTGGTCCTGAACTGGTTCTCCTCATTCTTACACAACCGCTCACAAAGCATCTAAATCAGAAGCTCCGAATCCGACCTCCACCCAGTCATAAGGGGAGTACCTCAAGGCTCAGTGCTCTCCCCCCAACTCTTTAACATTTACATGGAACCCCTCACCACCCAACTCAGAAAAGCCAGCATGCCCTTTTCACCTCTACGCTGACGATACACAACTCTACCTGGAAATTTCCTCTTCTAAAGACATCCATTGGCTAAATGAAACACTAAAGGAGGTCCAATGTTGGCTGTCAAGCAACCATTTCAAGCTTAACCCAGACAAAACTGAACTACTTCTTATCTCGAACAAAGAAGAGAACCCACAAATGAACGAATGGCTAAAAGATATTGATGCGCTCAATGGGAACCTCTCCTTGGCTGACTCCGTCAAGTCATTAGGCATCACGCTAAACTCTAAACTTGATCTGACCAAACACATCAAGATTTCGGCCAAGAGTGCCTTCCTAAACTTGAAACTACTAAACAAAATCAAACCTTTCATTCCATTCAAAGATCTCAAACAAGCCACCCAAGCATTGGTTCTGTCAAGACTAGACTATGGAAATGCAATCCTCTCGGGAATTCCCAAAACTTACCTTGCTCCTCTGAAAACAACCCTCAACGCGGCAGCCAGAATGGTCACTGGAATA
This sequence comes from Lissotriton helveticus, assembly GCF_964261635.1. Lineage (NCBI taxonomy): Eukaryota > Metazoa > Chordata > Amphibia > Caudata > Salamandridae > Lissotriton > Lissotriton helveticus. Next base: position 175,383,756 of record NC_136061.1, read on the forward strand.
AAGAAATTCAATCACATTTCTCCGGCACTAAAAGAACTCAAGTGGCTACCTATAGAAATGCGGGCGAACTTTAGAACAGCCTGCCTCACCCATAAAGCCCTTCACACAGGCAAACCTGAATATCTGGCATCCAAACTCAGAAAAGCGGCTCAGAACAGGACTCTCAGAAGCTCTAACACCCTACTTCTTATCCCACTCAAAGCACGAAAACAAAAAACCATGGCCAGATCCTTTGCTGGAAATGCTCCTAAAATATGGAACTCTATCCCCCCTACATCAGAACTATTCCTTACTTCCCGAAATTCAAAAGCCAACTCAAAATCCTTTTCCTTGTCCGCTCCCTTCCGAACAGATAGGAACCGATTGGAGTGGTCAAAACGTCTTAGCCCTCATCTTCGATGCGGTTGGCCATTTCTACTTGACTTTTATCCTGAACGCATGGCTGACTGTATTATAGTTGCCTTCTTTTGCACTGCTCTCTACTTGTTGTAAAGCGCTCCGATACCTTCCGGTCAGGCTAGCGCTATATAAAACTTCATAAATAAATAAATAAAAATAAATACCCTAATGGGTCACGTTCTAGCTTTATAAATCACAAAATAAAATAAATTAAGTGAAGCTTCAATCCTATTTTCTAGGCTTCAGTTTTCCAAACTTCTAAAGAAGGGGATATTTCTGGCTTCACAAGACGTTTTCTGTACCCTCTGCACTCTGATGTTTTTACTATGGTTTTATTGCACCGGATGAATTTTATACATGGATGCACTTTAATACGGTCTTATTATCTATATGCGGTATATATTCTTGCTTTTACAAAGCGAACTACCGGATGGTATTGGAGAGGAAAGGCAAATGCTAACAACTACTGACTGCATTCAAGCGTAAATAATTTTATCGCATGATTGATAGCCTTGAATAAAGTGTGCAATCGAATACTGTCATTTATTTTGCTGGCTCATATTAGGTTGCTGCATAAGTTTTACGGATTATTAGATTGTCAAGAGAGAATGTAGAAATGGCAGAATCTGAAACATTAATGCTGCACAGATTTTCGATTCTACCAGGCTTCTGGTTAAGACTCGTATTTTATTGTATCACTTCAATATCATTGGCATTTGGTAAGCAAACTTTTATGACAATGTCGAAATAAAGTCATTGAAAGGATCTTTATGCATTTCCTTCAGAAGTTCCATGGTCAGAAGATCTTGACCTTTTCTGGGTTGTGTGGGACGAATCACTGTCTTCACATGAAGCGCTGGCAGTCTGGGCCTTGGATTTCTTTAGCCATAAAAGTAGTTGTCCCGCTCTATCTTGCAAGGTCTTTGATGACAAAGTACAACAGATCCTGCACTACTTTAGTTGATTTGGAGGGTAAAGACAGTACAGGCAGTCCTTATGTGGGTCGTCCACATACAGTCCCTTTTTGCTTCAGGACTTGCATGATCTGAAGATACTTGTTTTTGAAGATTCAGACATTGTAAATATACAATAAGTAAAGAAGTAATCTAAAGAAAAAACTGAGCAGAGCTCAGGGAGACTCCCTTCAAATGACGTGTAATAGAAAATCTGAGGGATTTTGCCTCTATCTTGACAATTGTAGCGGGCGCTGTTGCCTGATTGGTTAGGTTTCAAGTTTGGTCTTTTTTTTTTTTTTTTTTAAAAGGACACAGGCAGGCTATAAATTTGACTTTGCATTGCCATTATGGCCTATGGTACAATACATACTGCTTACTATGGTACTTCGACGACTGGGAATGATTCAAGCATGTGAATCTATGAAAGATCCAATACTGAATAAGGAGAGCATTGTGGTGGTCGCTAATCACAGGCTTTTGGCGGTCGGACTGAAGACAAGCCACCGCTAATGAAGAAGGTTCACTGAAAAGATGGAAGCAACATGGATAAAACCCCACCAAACTTTCTGTTAAACAAATTGAACTTTTCAGGGGCTGTTCACCATCTCCTGCATTACACATTTCTTATGGCCTTCTCTGATTACTTCACAGCCAGTACTCTATCAGCAAACTAGGGCCAGGCTGGAAACCAAAATAAGAGCTGGCAAAACTGTTCAAACCAAACCACACTTCAGGAACCAGTGACTAGTAGGCGAGCACTGGGGCACTGTTGATCTTGGCAGTCCACCCTGCTCTGGAAGCAGCCTTCTAGCCTGCAGTCTACACCATGAAGTCAGAGCGGCACAAAGGCAAGAACGGCAGAAATCCATTGGTCTATAGTCTAGCACGTGGTGGGGGTCCGAACCACCTGCACCTACTGCAATACCCCAGAGGGAAGCTCATACTGTGAGCTCTCACTCCGTAAAAGGCATCAGTCCAGCAGCCGCCTGCTCCCCCCACAGCAGCTTGGCTTTGGATGCAACCTTTTTCCAGGTCTCCTGTTTTTTTCTCAGTGTCCCCTGCTCTGGCACCCCCGCTTCTTCTGTACCACCAAACAAATTATAAAAGACTTGTTTATGCTGCTCATCTTTTTATAGTGCTGACATTTTTCTCTTGGTGCATGGTGTGTGTATGTACACTCTCAGACAGAACCTCTGGAATTTAGGTCAAAGATGGGTACAGCAGGTGTACAAGGCAAAGAAATGAAAGAGGATAGAGTCGAAGGCAGGAATTCCAAGTGAACAACACAAAGAAATGAAGGACAGCGTCGCAGGTGGGAACCACATGTGTGCAATGCGATGAAGTGAAAGAGGTCAGTTACAGGAAGGAGCAACAAGTGCATACAGCAAGTGAGTCAACGAGGACAGTCACAGGTTGGAGGGGCTTCCATGACAAACATCAGGTTGTGTGAGTGGTGCAGTGAAAGTAATACTGACGGACTCACCTGGGGTTGAGGAACACAAACAGAAGAAGTCACTTTCAATCAGGACTTTTTTCAAGCCGTCATCCTCCAAATCCATATCAGAGGGCACTGGGCATGCGTCATCAGCTTTATGAATGGAGTCACTCACTAACACAGATGCCTTATTTTCTGGAAAATACACAGAAATAGAAGATGGATATGACACCAATGTATAAAACGCCCCTACGCTTTACCTGTGCTGACACACTGCGAAGAAGTGGAGGTTTATTGGATGTCAGACAGCAGATGCAATTTAGCAATGTTCTTCTACTGGTGGTCTGCGGTTCTCCTCTCCTGTATGAATCAACATGTACCAGGCTGTATGAGCTCAGACTAGAGACACATGGGCAAGTAGAGCTATTTGTCTCTTCTGAGGCCCCAGGACTCCCTGCTGGCTCAACTCTTCTTTATTATTTGCATGTTCCCTCAAATAAATGACAAATAAGACATCCATGTTTTAAACACCTAGATCATTAGGTTATTTTACACTAGATCACATTATGTGTAACAGAGGGTCAACACATTTACACCTCAACAGCAGCAACAAGGACCTGCCTTTGCTCTACATTGACACACATCCCGATGCCCAGCATTTCAAGGAGCCAGACAGCAAACAAATGGAACTCCTTCCCGGCAAAGAAAACAAACATACAGGACCACTTGACGTTTTGAAGGACCGAAAGACCTAGCTCTTCCCCTACAGGTGATCTGCACTGAAACGACCAAGAGCCATAACGATCTTCCACTTAATGTGATTTGCTCTGGTTTTTAATTTGTAAACAAAATAAGTGCTGGAGTCATTCAAAATAAATGCTGGTGTCATGCGTGCAGTGATGGTCAGATCGATGCATTGAAAACACGGCTAACAAATTATACAATTTTTCTAAGCTACATTTTAGGCATGTGGCAGGAAGCGGGTATGTATACTGCTGGAGCACAGGGGTGGTGTTCATCTCATGCATATGGCTTCAAAAGAAAACACAATTTCTAAAGTATACACTCAAAAACATATAAATTCAAAATACCAAAAGGTATTTCTCTATATTTTGTTTTTGACTGAACAATTTCTTTAGAATTTTTGTAGCACTGGATGTGCTGCTTTCAAGCACTGCAGCACATCTGCTATTCCTGCATTTAACACTGCTAATTAAAATATGTATTTTCTTGGAAAGGGGGTGCACAACGTGTGCAATATGAATCAGTGCAGCCCTGTCTTGGATAATTTTTTTTACAAGCATTATTTAACCGCATGCGCGCTAGCGGTTTTCCCACTGCGCGCTGCATTTGCAAAAAGCCGCGTTACATGACGAGCTCAGCTCGTCATCAGCGCACGGCAGGTTACGCTCATGACGAGCTGAGCTCATCATCAGCCCCGAAGGGGTTAAAGCTACCCAGTTATATGTTGTCAGAGCCCCTTTCAGAGGGCCACGGGGCACACAGGGGTTACTGAGCCCAACCACCGTGTTTGAGGCCTTTTGCTCCTGATGTCTTGGAGCCTGACCTACCATGGATCCTGCTCAACTGAGCAAAGTACCCTTCTGTACTTAAATCTCAGTGGTAGCTCTTGTCGAGCAGTCAAGGATCCCTGGGGAAATGGGGGAGAAAGAGGGAGATGTAGATACAGGTCGTAACTCAAATTGCAAACAGTAAGATCAATCAATCAATGTCCACCCAAATATTTGCTTTTATAAGAAAAGTCGGATTTTATTTCTAACTCTACACATACAATGAAGTATGACATTCAGGAGCGACAACATAATCCCCCTTCAGGTCGGGGCCCTAGTAGTTGTCAGGAGAATCCCTGTTCCACCCTCCTTCGTGTAACGTATTGATGTTTATCCCCATTCACTGGTGCCCACATCATTGAATGCAAACTAGTAGGCCATACTCCAGAGTTCGCACTTGGACTCTTTAGGAATTTAGTCAAAAGTGTCTGCGGCTCTGCAGCACTTTTAGCATAGACTTACCCGTGGCCCAACTGGCTCAGTTTTTGTCTTACCCGTTCTCTCAGCATGAAAGAGTTTAGTTATGCAACATGCCCCTTCAATAACACTAGCGAGTCCTGCTCACTTCAGAGAACTTAGGCTTCTGGCAGCCCATGTGACATTGTGACCCCGTGGTGCAGGCTCGCTCTACTGAGCGGCGCTCCCAGAGGTCACTCAGATGTCAGAGCAGCTCCCTGCTCACAAAGATTTGGTACGTTCACTTTGCTCAACCGGGGATGAGATGGGAATCTTTCTTGAGAACCAGACTGGAGTCAGAGAGGATGAGACGGCGTCTACGGAGTCACCAGCATTCCTCCCGGAGAGTCAAGGGAAGCTCCGTCAGTGCTGGTCCAATCCGTGAGTCGTAGCCTCAGACTCTCCATCAGGCGGTGGCCCGAATCCTTTGACAACATTACTGGTGCCAGCCCATCCTGCCATATGAGGTTGCTGTGGTATGAGGTTACAGTGGGGCAGGTTCTATCAGTCTCAGCTCAGAAGGTAACAAGTCTTGGCACTCCTTGAAATGGTAATTTACTGGTGGCCTCCTCTGGCATACGGGGTCACCATAAGCGCCGAGGGACAGGTGAAGCAAGACCCGCACAGTGCTCAACATACGGCAACCCTCTCCTGGCATACAGGGTGCACAGCTGAATTCTCACACCTCGCACAGGGAGGCCTCATGGTACTGCACTCTACTGGACCTTGCTCGCTTCAACACTCTCCTCTTCCTTACAGGGCACACAATGTTCTTGGGAAGCAGGAAGGCGCTGGTCGCCAGGCTCCAGGGCAGGTGGTCTTGGTTTCCCTGGATTATATTCTTTCACCCAGCAGGATGGCTAACAGGTCTTATTTATTTGCACGCTGTTCATTATTTTGTAAAGCATGCCGTTTCTCTGTTTACAATCGAGGCACTTAACCAGACCGCCCCATTAATTTCACGACCATGTTTTTCACGATTCATCTTATGTTCACCACTCGTATTATTCTTTCCATCTCAGTTAATTTGAGACTTTTTAGCTCCTGCTCAGTGTTTATATACTCTGTTACTTTTGGTTTTCTCGTAGAACTTCCCCCTGATTAAGAGCCATGCTCGAAATGCATTGGGGACGCAGTTGTGATTGAATGTACGGATATACCTTGTTAGATACTTTTTCTTGATACTATCAACTTGGAATATGTTTCACATAAACCATTCAGCATATGATGTAATATGACCTGAAGACTGGTTTAAAATAAATCTTTTCAATTTGGAACATTACTTATTGATAATTTTGCATTTACCCTACAGGGAGTATCATCGCGTCTGGAGGATTCGAGATTCAAATATTACACTGCGTAAGATTCTTTTCCTAGTACGTAACAGGCCTTAGCCCCCAGTCCTGGTCACAGGCAGAAGTCTTGCAGGGCTTCCTCTTCACACAGCCCGCTTTGGTTGCTTGCCAGATGATACATTTTTGGGGACTCAACCTCTCCTTTCTATAGTCGTTTCCCCAGACACCAAATGTGATTTAGGGTCTAAGCTTTTGAAGTGTTATGTTGGGGTTCTGCTTCTTTGGAAGTGAGCACTTCTTCTTTCCATCTTTCTTCATCAAAGATGCCGGTCAAGTAAGCGCAACTACAAAGCTGACTGACCCACAACGCAATTAATTACCAAAGTTCACACCTGGATGTCAGCCACAGTGATATATGCATCAAAAGATTAATCCCAGACTCAACAGCCTTACTCTTTATGATTCCCTTATCAGCCTCATCTCCCTCCCTGAGATACATCCAGGTCCTATCCTTGTGATCTATCACTCAATGAAAGAGCAGTCTTTTCAAATGTAAAGGGTGTCTCTTCCTTTTCCCTCCAGTATTTCTCCACCTAGCTCACAGGACTGCTGCAATACACAAATCTGTCTGGGAGGATTCCTCTCCTCATGCCTTCACCAGGAAGGCCTGTGCTTTCCAAAATGGACCCATGGTCCTCCATACAATGTACCATTGCAGGCACACTCACTCTGTGTACATTCACAGCTCAGTTTGAGTCCAGCACTGCTACCTCTATGCATTTTATCCTTACATGTACATATGCATTCAGCACACATACTCAGTCTGCGCACACTGTTCAGCACTGAAGTTATTCTATCTTTAACAAGGTTGTGTTATTTACAAACACACAATGCAAGCACAGATGCTCACCATGTGTGATGCACAACACTTCACCCTTCATATATTGTACTTCACGCAAGCACACATACACCCTGCACATGCTTTCCCTGCGCACATACTGCACAGTACTGCATCTCTCATGTAATTTATTTCTCGGAGGCAGACATTCATTCAATACATGTACTAACATATGCACTGTACAGTACTGCTCCATCCTTGCACTGTAGTGTTTCCAGGCACACATACAACCAACGCACAGTCACTACTCCTACTTTGCGCAGCCCTCCACATCTACCTGATGGAGTCCAATGGGTGAGTTAAGCACACAATAGAGGAATTTCTTAAAAGGTAAGTGAGCTCCTAGGCCTCACTCCAGTGACACAGGGTGAAAAAGTCCTGTTCACTACACTGTATACTGCCACCACTGCGTTTGTGTTGCTTAACTACTGGTGAAAGGCGGTAGGCATTCACCACTATGAGGGTAGGCACTCTTCCCAGGCAAGCAAAGTTTAACTCCCAACATGAAATGCGTTTGTGGGGCAAGTATGACCGATTGAACTGGAAACAGTCTTTTTGTCAGTGCCAGCATGGTCTAACTATATAGACGATGGCTATTTGAAAAAAGTCGAGCATTTATCTCACAAATACCAGAAGAAGTATTTCTCAAACAACTAGCACATTACAATACATCTGGTTGAAAATCCTCGACTTGGCATACCTCCACGACAGGCCTGGATGATTAGGACTTTGGGTTTATTTCGCAGTGCCTTGCAGTTCTTGTTGTTAAATGTTTTAAAGATGGTGTCGAACTGGAGGACATCTGGATTATCTGGATTCTTCTTGTGGAAGGCTCTGCCACAGATCCTATCCCTAAGGCCATGAGACATGATGACTATGAAAGTGCTATCCGACTTATCATGCTCTGAACGCTTGGAAAAATCAGTAAGTGAAGTCTCCATCTCCTGATGAAACAGATACAAAAAGAAGAGTTTACAAAAGGGCATGTCATTTGTATTGCATTTATCTCTTTGTATACAGTACTTCCACCTACCAGTCTAGGAAATCAATAAAAACACTGACAAGCTGAAAAAATCAAAACAGTATGAATATAACTAACTTGTTTTCTTACTGCAATCTTTGAGAGTGAGCCAGAGCAAGCCTAGAGCTGAAGCGAAACAAACTTTATTATCAAATATGAGGGATTGTTAAAGTAGTTGGTTAGTTGGAAATGAGCAAGCAGCACTATAAGGAAGTGAGTAAGGTGTAAGGAAAGGAAAATGTGAAGTGAGGGAACAGAAAGAAAATAACCATTTAGAAGACAAAGATCTTAGTGAAACACAGTAGAGCAGATCTACATAGATGGATAAAGAGAAGTAAAGTATGAGGATCTAGAAGGTGAAGAGTTTCGGTAAATAAAGAGGAGCAGAACAAGGTGCAATAGGAAGACCAGGATGGGAAACAGGAGGAGATGTTGTGGTAAATAAGGGAAACAAAGTTAGGGGAAGAAGGAAGAGAAAAATCAGGGGAACAAGGACAATTAGAAATAGGGGCACCTTGAAGAACAGATTGAAAGGATCCAGGAGGTGCAGGTTTAGAGAATCAAGGGAAAGCACTGTTAGATAAAATATTAGAAGGTGATACAGAAGAGACAGGGAGTAAGGAGCAAAATTAAGTAAAACAAAGTGGTAGACGAGACAAGTAGGAACAGAGATATGAGAACCAAAAGAAGAGTGTGTGTCTCTGTCCCTGCTTTTGTTCACCATTAAAAAGAGGGACTTCACCTGGAAGGATGATCGTAATTATTTAAGAAGCTAAAGGGAAGAAGGAATAGGAGAGTTGTTTTAACTAGCAGGAATAGTGAATATAAGGTACCTCAGAAACTCCTTTAATCAACAGACAGGACAGACACAGAGAACAATCAGCCAGTGTCCTAAAAAAACTGCAGCACAATTATAAGCGTGTGGTGGAAAAAGCAAGTTGTGAACTTCAGCACGGTGCTTTGAGGAGCAAAGTAAAGGGGAATTGCTAATTTCATATTGAAACAATAAACTGTGCAGGTGTAACAAGATAGCTATTTTCTGCCCTCCATGAAGCTCTCTTTTAAGCGCCCCGGCACAAACTCAATCTTGACTAATTTCATGCCCTCCTCTCTCTGAATGCTTTCACTATGCCAGATGATCAAGATGCCGCAGACAAAGCCATATCTGACTGGATCCTCCGTCTTCTTTCCGCATGCTGTCATGTGTCCTGGCCCTGTGCCTAGACCCCTTCCTACGCACACTCTGTCCGCTTTCCCATTGATCTCCCTGGATGAGCTACGCTTGCTAAGTAGCAAGGTTAAATCAGGCTCTCCCGCTGACCCCTTAAGCCTGACCAATTTATGAAATCATTACCTGTGCTCCTTACACCTCTGAGCCAGGTGATCGTCATGTCCCTGTCCAGGGCAGTTGTCCCTAGGACTTGGAAGCAAGCAAGGGTTGTACCTCTGCTAAAAAACTACCCTCAACACAGCTAAACTGGAGAACTTTCGTCACATTTCTCTCCTGCTGTGGGTTTTCAAGATCTTTGAGACCTACATTAATTCCATCCTCACAGGTTTTCTGGAGGAGAACAACCTTCTGTACCCCTCTTAGAATGGTTTTCGCCCGGGCCACAGCATGGAGTCTGCTCTCCTAGCTGTTACCGAGCATCTTAGGCTGGCTCTAGATGAGGGTCACACTACGTCTCCGATTCTTTTAGATCTCAGTGCCGCATTTGATACAGTCTCCCACCAGATCCTGCTGCAACGGTTGGAGGAGGCAGGCATTGTGGACTTTGCTATGGATTGTTTTGCCTCCTTTCTCTCTGATAGGACCTTCCAGGTAATGGCCCCCCTTTTGCCCCCATGATCCATTCTAATAAACAAGGGGTGCCTCAGGGCTCAGCTTTGAGCCCAACGCTTTTTAACCTCTATGTTCAACAGTTAGCAGCTATGGCCAAGAGCAGAGGGCTCACAGTAGTATCATACGCAGATGATACACAGTTGGTAGTCACACTCTCGGACGATTCCGTGAGGGAGGCCCCCAAGTTTCAAGGCGATCTCACGGCTATCGCTGAGTGGATGACTGCCAACTGTCTCCAACTTAACTCCAGCAAGTCTGAGGTTCTGCTGGTAGGGAGAGACTCAGAGCTGTGGAGCGAACGCTGGTGGCCTGCACATTGGGTTGTGCACCGGCCCCCAAGCAGGTGGTAAAAAATCTAGGAGTTTGGGTTGACTTGGCCCTCAGCTTTCAGTCCCAAACTAAGAAAGTAGCAGGGACCTGTTTTGGCATACTGCGGGGGCTCAAACCACTGCTGGGGTATTTTGATCCGTCCATCAGGAAGAGAATTATTCAGGCCTGCATCTTGTCGAGACTTGATTATGCTAATGTACTCTATCTGGGGGCGAACAAGACTGAAGTCCTGAGACTGCAGAGAGTCCAAAACACTGCTACCAAAACTCTTCTTGGCCTCCCTAGAACCTGCTCCACCACCAGTGCTATCCGTAGGCTACACTGGCTGCCTGTGGCCAGACGTGTAGAGTTTAAGTCCCTCTGCATTGCTTTTAAAATTCAGAATTTCTCCTCTCCTGGCCGACTTGCTCTCACCCTATTCACCCTCTCGTCAACTCCGCTCGATGGGACAATATCTGGAGGTTGTTCCCAGGTGAGGAGGGTACGGGCGGATGATAGCTCCTTCCGTACATTCCTAGCCAAACTTTGGAACACTCTGCCAATATTCATCCACCGAACTAATTAAGGTACACACTGATTCATGTACGAGTAAACCACAATTTATTAGTTTACCCAGACAACAGTTTTTGTCTTTCAATTGTTACTCAGTTTGCAAAAAAGATATTAAAAAAACAGACCTAAGACCACTATCAACCTCATGTCTTAGCCATATACAATTTTGACAAACAGTTTGTGCATATATACAGTGAAAAAAACAGATATTTGACGTTTTAACAAAAAGTGACTTTTTACCATAAATACATTTCACCATGAATACATTTACATGACATGGACAAATTGACCATACACATTTGTGAACGATAAAAAACTTTTTACAAACAAACGATCACAAATAAAGGGAGAAAAGAGAGAAAAAAGTATTTTTCAAACGAAATCAACTCCCAAGACCTGAACCAGATATAATCAGTTAAATTTCAGGAACATTGCCCATTTTTGCATCATTATCATTGACCAACTGGCCAGTGAAAAAAAGAAGGGGGGTGCCGACGCGTTTCGAATCCTGATTAGTGACTTGCAGGATTCTCGTCAGGGCAGTATGATTCTAGTCCATGGGAACTGTTTAAAAAATAAAGAACAAAACAGATTGTTTACCAAAAAGTGGGTCCTCTAGCCACTACTCTCGGAACTCAGTAAGTGACAGGATTGAAGCATACCTTGTGTTAATCCTGCCCAAAGTCGCTCCTGTTTAAATGAGAATGTCGTCTATGCCGTGGGGTTTGCGCTGCAACAAAGTAAGGAGTGGGTTCAAGTCTGGTGGGGGTGGAGACCCTGTTTACACACGGATATTCAGCAAAGGTTTTTTACCTGCAATGTTCGTGACCCCTTTGGCAATTGTGCCGGTGTCTTTCAACTATTACAGTTGTATGCTCATTTCATCTCTGGAAAAGGTAGAAAAAAGGAAAAAAGGAAGAGCGTGTTTTAGTACACCGCTCGCTCGGTGGCGTGCCAGTGCTCACGGCCATTGAGGGATAACTTACTTGCACAACGGTCCGCGGTGGCGGCAGTGAGGATTCTGATTCTTAAGACGTGTTTACCAAAAAATATTTAGCTTCACAAATCTGAGGGGGCAAGGAGAAAAAAGTGTCAGCGCCCTGTTGCGCTAATCCTGTGCTCTTTTGAACAGCAAAAAAGACAGATCTGGCTTACCGTGAATATCTGTAATAATCATTCTGGAATGATTTCAAATGGACCACATTGGCATGGATTGACCCCAAACATTTTCCAGACGTTGACGCAATGTTGTTGCGCAAGGAGGCTTATTTAATCCTCAAGTTTGACAGTGTAAATAAGGGTTTGAATAGTCTCAGTGAAATAAATAGGGCATGAAACAACAATCCCCTTTGCATTTAAACTATAGGTCCCAGAGTGCATCAGAATTCTCCTTCAACTCTGATTGGCCTGAGACCAACCACATGGTTCGTGATTTCCCAAACCGGCAAAGCCACGGACATCCACAAACCTTAGTGTGCCGTGTTGGAGCAAGTACACGGAGCGGAGCTTTACAGATATTCACGGTAAGCCAGAGACCCGCCAGCAATCAGATCTGTCTTTTTTGCTGTTCAAAAGAGCACAGGATTAGCGCAACAGGGCGCTGACACTTTTTTCTCCTTGCCCCCTCAGATTTGTGAAGCTAAATATTTTTTGGTAAACACGTCTTAAGAATCAGAATCCTCACTGCCGCCACCGCGGACCGTTGTGCAAGTAAGTTATCCCTCAATGGCCGTGAGCACTGGCACGCCACCGAGCGAGCGGTGTACTAAAACACGCTCTTCCTTTTTTCTACCTTTTCCAGAGATGAAATGAGCATACAACTGTAATAGTTGAAAGACACCGGCACAATTGCCAAAGGGGTCACGAACATTGCAGGTAAAAAACCTTTGCTGAATATCCGTGTGTAAACAGGGTCTCCACCCCCACCAGACTTGAACCCACTCCTTACTTCGTTGCAGCGCAAACCCCACGGCATAGACGACATTCTCATTTAAACAGGAGCGACTTTGGGCAGGATTAACACAAGGTATGCTTCAATCCTGTCACTTACTGAGTTCCGAGAGTAGTGGCTAGAGGACCCACTTTTTGGTAAACAATCTGTTTTGTTCTTTATTTTTTAAACAGTTCCCATGGACTAGAATCATACTGCCCTGACGAGAATCCTGCAAGTCACTAATCAGGATTCGAAACGCGTCGGCACCCCCCTTCTTTTTTTCACTGGCCAGTTGGTCAATGATAATGATGCAAAAATGGGCAATGTTCCTGAAATTTAACTGATTATATCTGGTTCAGGTCTTGGGAGTTGATTTCGTTTGAAAAATACCTTTTTCTCTCTTTTCTCCCTTTATTTGTGATCGTTTGTTTGTAAAAAGTTTTTTATCGTTCACAAATGTGTATGGTCAATTTGTCCATGTCATGTAAATGTATTCATGGTGAAATGTATTTATGGTAAAAAGTCACTTTTTGTTAAAACGTCAAATATCTGTTTTTTTCACTGTATATATGCACAAACTGTTTGTCAAAATTGTATATGGCTAAGACATGAGGTTGATAGTGGTCTTAGGTCTGTTTTTTGAATATCTTTTTTGCAAACTGAGTAACAATTGAAAGACAAAAACTGTTGTCTGGGTAAACTAATAAATTGTGGTTTACTCGTACATGAATCAGTGTGTACCTTAATTAGTTCGGAGGCATAGGCAAACATTTCTATTTACAATTTTGTGGCCCTGCCTACCCTCCATCCCATTGGGCCCAGCCACCCTTGTTTTTTCTGAATATTCATCCACAGCATGAATAATTGCCTGGCATTTCCAAAGCAATCAAAACACACCTCTTCCCTCCACTATAGAATTTGCCTCCTGTCAGCAGCCCTCCATTTTTCTACTATCAGTGCTGGGACGTCCCTTTGCCCGGGGCAGCTGTGCGCTTTATAAAATAGTATAACATAACATACAACATAACATGATAGAATAAATTAATTGTCAACAAGGAAGATCAACAGAGTTCTGAAGGGATTTTAGAAAGGAAACAGAAGATGAAGATTCAAACATTTATGCATGATGGTAGTATATGACAAGTCCTCAAGGGATGATCTTCTTGGAGACACAGTTTTAGTCTTCATCTTGTAGTGAAGATAAGGTCTGGTACTCGCTAAATCTACTTCCTTTTTCAGATAGTTTAAGAATGGATACAGTAAGAAGCATGAAGGCGGTCTCAAAAAAGGAAAAACTATGATTTTTCTTGTGCTGTGTTTTCACTTTATTACTGGTTGAAGTGCTGCATAAATACTTTACACATTCCCTCTGTGTTAAGCCGGACTACCTTTGTGTCATGCTACAAGAGGGTTAAGCCCAGGTAGATTTGGGGTTTGCTTGTGTTTCACCCCAAGAAAGATTGTGTTTGCTGCTTGAGTGGAGTTTTACTCGTCCTAACCAGTAACCCAATTGATTACAGTTGTCCAGAAAGGAAAGGCATTACTTGGCCAGAGAGAGCTGGGTGCTGTGGACATGATTCTTAACCCCAAGCCTCCTGAATAGGTTTTGCTAACGGAGAACATGTGTGCAAATAAGTGGATGAGTCTTGAAGAATGGCTCATGTGCCAAGGTATAAGGGTTGAGGAATGTTTCTTTAGCCTTAAGAAATACATTGACGCGAGAACTGGAAGGCTTGTGTGCTAGTGGGGCCATTGAACCCATAGAGCTATCTGAATGGCAAGACGTATAGTTTTAGCAAATAAATTGAGTGAAAAGATAAGAATGTGTGTCGAGTTTTGCATGAAAATATTCAGGTAGAGAACGACATCTACTTCCACATATCAACAAAATGTTGATTAATGTAAAAAAAGGAGCTAGATATTTCCAGTGCTTACCGTCAGGTGCACTTACATCCCCAATCTAAACATCTTTTATCTTTTATAACACCGGAGGGAGCATACCACTTCGTACGTATGCCTTTTGGATTAGATACAGCGTCAACTGTGTTTCAACGTATTATGCAGAAACTGTTAGGGGATCTAGATGTACTGTTTTTAAAGATGATGTGTTGGTGTGGAGATTGAATGAGGAAGAACATGATAGTGCGTTGCATAAGGTCCTAGTGAGATTGGAAGATGCTGGACGTACTGTAAGCATAGAGAAATGTATGTTTAATGTGCCTGAAGTGGAATATTTGGGACGTACACTATCATGTGACTGTGTTAACCCTAAACTGAAACGTGTGGAAGCTATAGAAAAAGCACATTCCTAGATAGACGAGGATCAGTTGACCTCGTTCTTGGGGCTTGCAAAATACTTTGCAAAATTTGTGAATCAGTTTGCTGATTGTGTTCAACCTTCGAGAGATGTTAATGAGGAAAGGGGCCAAGTTTGAGTAGACCGAACAATATTAACAAGAGTTTGATAAAATAAGTGAATATACCCAAGCAGTGGTTTTGAAAGCATTTCATATAAATGATAAAACTATTATTGTCAAGGACTTTGAAAGCGCAGGCAATTCTTACTCCATTGTGGAAAAAGAAGCAATGGCTTGCTGGTAGGGAGTGCAATACTTCAGGAGGTATATTTAAATTACAAATGGACCAGCATCCTTGGTGGATCTATTCTCAACAGGTGGGACTGAAAGATCAACACCTTGTAGAGCAAAATTAATATTCTGCTTACAAGAATATTTCTATGATATAAAGCATGTACCAGGCATAAGAAATGTAAAAGCCAGTCGTGCCCTTAGAAGCGCAGGAGTCCATGGATGATGAATGGATGATAGCAGACATTGAGGTTTTGTGTAAGGGTGCAATTTCTGAGTAAGTATGGAAGCAAGCTGTTTTGGGAGATGAACACATGCAAATTCTTGTTGAAGGAATTATGTAAGGGGCAGTAAATGCTCGAACTAATTTTGGGAATTACAAACAAGTATGGATTGTGTTATCTGCCTTAAATGATGTGATGAAAATATGTGGTATACTGTTGGTACGTGTGCGTTTGTACAACAGACTGATGTCATTTTTACATGAAGGACATGGTGGAATTTCTGCAACAAAGAGAAGAACTGCCATGGACTTTTGGTGGCCGGGTATTGACAGAGAAATTGACAGGTTTGTGGGCGATTGTTTGGCTTGTACATGCAGTTACAAGACACATATAGTTAGAAAATCATCTTCAGCAACTTTGGAGTTTCCTGATAAACCATGGGACAAATTAGCTATGGACATATTTGGTCCATTTGGATGTCCTGGGTTAGAAGGTACATTTGTTGTAGTTTTGATTAGCACTCAAGGTGGCCAGAAGTTGCCTTCTTGGAGGTTGTTACATTTTCCAATTTAATACATTTTTGTGAAGAAATGTATCGAAACATTGGTGACCCAGGGAAGTAGTGACCTACAACTGGCCCAAGTTCATCGCTGAAGGGTTTAGGAAATTTCTGAATAGCAAAGGTATCAGACATCATAAAACAGCATTAGATCATCTATGTGAGAATGGTGTGGTGGAATGTTAGAGGCGGTGTACGTTTGTACAACAGACTGATGTCATTTTTACATGAAGGACATGGTGGAATTTCTGTAACATAGAGAAGAACTGCCATGGACTTTTGGTGGCCGGGTATGGAACGAGAAATTGACAGGTTTATGGGCGGTTGTTTGGCTTGTACATGCAGTTACAAGACACAGTTAGAAAATCGTCTTCAGCAACTTTAGAGTTTCCTGATAAACCATGGGACAAATTAGCTATGGACTTATTTGGTCCATTTGGGTGTCCTGGGTTAGAAGGTAAATTTGTTGTTGTTTTGATTAGCACTCAAGGTGGCCAGAAGTTGCCTTCTTGGAGGGTGTTACATTTTCCAATTTAATACATTTTTGTGAAGAAATTTATCAAAACAATGGTGACCCAGGGAAGTAGTGACCTACAACCGGCCCAAGTTCATCGCTGATGAGTTTAGGAAATTTCTGAATAGCAATGGTATCAGACATCATAAAACAGCATTAGATCATCTATGTGAAAATGTTAGAGGCGGTGTGTGGTTGTAGAAAATGGTGGTATGTGGAAAATATGAAGTGTCATGAAATGTGGAAATATGTAATGTCAATGGTAGCTCCTCGATTATGAGTAAAATTAATCAATATTTCTACACAATAATGGTTTTAGTGGTACTCTCAGTAAACCATTATTGTGTAGAAATAATCCTAAATTTGTAGAGCGCTGGTATGCAATATTAAACAAATGTTCCTTGGATTTAATTTTACTCATAATCGAGGAGCTATCCAGAGTTCTAGAAGACCTACAGAAAGACAGCCATCATTAAAACAGAACTAGAAGAAATGACGCCCAAAGAGGAATGGAAAAAAACTTTAGACGACATTCAAATTCAACTCGAGAAATACACGGAAGAAATTAACGAACGCAAGATTCGTAAATACAGGAGAGACACCATAGACTATAAAATGGGTGAAGTCTATTCATGGGCAGAAATTTATGCAAAAAGACGCCAAAATAAACCTCCACAATCTAACACTGAAACATCCTCATCTGAAGATGAACAAAGAAATCAGCAACAAAAAACTAACAAACAGCCTTCAACATCCAGAGGACAACCGATCAACACCATGGAGCCTTTTTTAGAATCAGGCCCCCCAGTAAACACAGACCCAGGAGGGGAAAAAGACAAAGGAAGCACGACTCCACCCGCCAAACAGCCAGTTCAAGTGAATCGTCGGAACAAACCGAAGAAAAACAATTAGTTATAAACATTTCAGATTACCAATTGAATCAGATGGAACTAAATAGTTTACAAAAAGGTTTGTCTTTTGTTCCTACCTATCACACAGACAAACGAGAATTGGATGTTAGTTTGTTTAAACTGATGCGGAATCTTCGCTTAAGAAATTATTTTGAGAACATATTGTCACAACCTTCCAAATAACCCGATAACCAACTTAAGGAGTTAAGACCTCGGAGTACCTTTCAACCACCAGTTAGTCATAAGACGCTTGACAACTTCGAAAAAATAGTGCAGAATGATATCAACAAGTTAAACTTCAGGCGTAGAAGTAAAATGCAAAATATGTCCAAAAAAGAATGGAATACTCTACGGAACCTAGGGAGGAATCCTGATATCACATGCCAACGTGCAGACAAAGGGGGAGCCCTGGTTGTTATGAATTCAACATTTTACAGAACTCAAGTACAACAACATGTATATGATGAAGAGACCTACATGAAATTGAGTCAAGACCCCACCCAGGAATACCAAGAACAATTGAAACAAATCCTAAAGAGAGCTCAAGATGAAGGCACTATTACCAACAGAACCAAAAAATATCTCACACAGGACAATCCCAAAACACCGGTCATTTATATGCTTCCCAAAATGCATAAACACCCTACCAACCCACCATTTCGACCCATAGTGTTGACAAAAGGGAGCATACACGAACCTATTGGGACATT
The DNA here is from genome assembly GCF_964261635.1 of Lissotriton helveticus. Taxonomy (NCBI): domain Eukaryota; kingdom Metazoa; phylum Chordata; class Amphibia; order Caudata; family Salamandridae; genus Lissotriton; species Lissotriton helveticus. The sequence goes on from NC_136061.1 coordinate 175,401,951, forward strand.
TTTGGACACCCATTTACAACCATTCATAACCAAGATGAACACATATATCAAAGATACAACTGATTTCATTAACAAAATTTCCACCATTCAACTACAGGAGGACCAAGAGATCTGGATGTGTACCATCGACGTTAAGTCCCTCTACACTTCAATTCCGCACAACTTAGGATTAGAATCCATAGAGGAGATTCTCATGACATCAAACCTTGAGCAAAACTTTCAAATATTTCTCATGGAACTACTCACCTTCACCTTATATCAAAGTTATTTTAGATGGGAAGATGAACATTTCTTACAACTCACGGGAACCTCGATGGGCAATTGTGCCGCCCCAGTGTATGCGAACAGTTTCATGAAAATTTTTGAGAACAGATACATCTTGAATCAAGACTCTTGGAAGAAACATGCTCGGGTCTTCTTTAGATTCATCGATGTCATTTTTGTACTCTGGGAAGGGACATTACAAGACCTTCTAATATCAGTGAATCAACTCAATGAGATAAATGATCGCATTCAATTTACCCACACCGTTGACAACAAAACCATTGCATATCTAGATATTCAACTCACACGAAACAGAGACAAGATTGAAACGACCCTATACAAAAAAACAACAGATCGGAACAATCTTCTCCATTATAAGAGTTTCCACCAAACATCTTTGAAGAACAATCTTCCTACATCACAACTGTACAGAGTGAAAAGAATAGTATCTGAGGAACACGAACTAAAAAAACAATTGCAAAATATGATCACAAGGTTTGAAGAAAGAGAATATCAGAAACCAATTTTGGATAAAGCATTAGAAAAGTGAACAAACAAAACCAGAAAAGATCTTCTACAAATCACTTTGAAACAAGAAACATTAAAAACAGTGATAGTTTCCAAATTTTCAACCATGAGCCACCAATACAGGAAGATAATTAAAAAACATTGGACACTGCTCACCAATGAACCAGATTTTCAAAACTTTACTGCTCATCAACCCACATTCGGATATACCAGGAGCAAAAACATACAAGACATCTTGAAACAAACTGGAGACATGGAAACAGGCAATTACAAAGGAACAATACCCAGTTATAATTGCAGTTGTTGCAATAATTTAATAAAGGGCAACACCATGACACATCCCATGAGAGGGACTACCATCAAATTAAAAACTACAGCTACCTGTGACTCTCAGCATGTCTTATATACTATCTGAAATGTTCGTGCAGACTCATATGTGGGAAAAACGATCAGAAAAATTAAAGTGCGAATATCAGAGCACAAGAGTAATATAAGAACCAACAACTTGAGATCCAGTGTTGCTACACATTTCAATGAGAGAAATCACAATATTAGCCAACTGAAGTTTGCGGTATTGGAAACCATTGCTAAAATTCCAGGCAGAGACATGAATCGAACACTGTTACGAGAAAATCATTGGATATACTTTTTGAATGCCATGAAACTGAATGGGCTCAATGACAGAGTAGAATTCTCTTGCTACTTATAGTGTGATAACTTAATACAAGAATTTTCTGAACTTCATTTGCAACAGCACGTTCTATGGACCATATAACTTGTTTATTAAGGTTGCTCACCTATAATTGCACTGTTCCGCTTACTAGTTTATGTTGTACAATTTCAGATTTTTCTCTATGATCATATCACAATTTTACATACTGGTTCCTTTCCCAAATCACACTATCAGCATTTTTTTATGCACCATTTTAATTTCACCATTTCAAGTGGCACCTAAACTAAATCACCGCAGATTTCTGTTCCAAACACACTCATCATGCATGTATTTCACCATTTCAAGATGGCGCTTACATCGAATCATCACCCTTTAGTCCTATATCTATCTCCAAACACACTCACAACGGTTGAACTGCGGGCTCGATTTCGGAACCCGGCTAGAACACGGAAGACACCAGTTAGAACTTCCCTGCATGATTTATAGGTAAGAGATCTCTCACGAGCACTTTCTTGTACACTTTTCGGTCGCGAAATAGCGCGATGCACATTTTCGAGTTATCTCACGAACACTGGTTAATAAGCACCTTATGTTTCTTCGGATATGCACTAAGAATAATCAGAATATCGTTTACACTTCGGTGATCCACTAAAACAACCCATATCTTCCACTTCGTTTATCACTCTATATATCACCATCATCAATATCTCTCAAGTCATTATTTTTGATAACATCAGATTGCATGTTTTAAATTAAATAAAAAAAATGTTGATCGATGATGTAAATATGTTTACCTACATGTTTAGTAGGACCCTATCCTCATACCGAGTTCATTTGATCTTTTACGCTTAGATTCCCCTGAAGAAGTGCACTTTGTGCACGAAATGCATTGGGAACGCTTAGAAAAAATCTATGGATTATAAAATCATGTGAAAATCGTTAATATGAATTTAACTTGGAAGTTAATGACAACAATTATCTTCAAATAAATACCCTATCTATGAAAGTTTCACCAGTTTTACCTTGATTGGATCAAATATTTGCACAAATTTTGTACGCACGATAGCGGACAATAAGCTGTGCCCAGAGGGCCGTCCTCTACACAGAGGACGCTTCTATTCTTCATATGTGCAACACTCTAAGGGGGAGAGAGTGATACCACTGGAGCACGCTACATTAGCACAAACTGAACACGGTAAAGCCTGTGCGCCGACCAAAAAGTTTTGTTTTTCTACTTCATAAAATAAAAGCACATCAAAACTGTAGTACATAACCCCTTTCAGCCTCTGTGCAGGCAGTGACATGAAAGTTCAATGGCTAACTGAGCTGCCAAACCATAAGTCAGGCAGAACGCCATTGCAGCAATGTGTACGGTGAAAAAGCTGGAAAGGAATCATAGGTATAGGACACGGTGGTTCACATTTAAGAGGGCTGGATTGTTAAGGAGGTAAGCGCAGGGATGTTACTTTTTCCTTACCATTGGTTATGCATGTCTCTTTGCTCCATGTTATTTCCCCATCCTGTAGAGTAAAGGACTAGTATTTTCATCAAGAAATTGAATTTAGTCCTAGAAAGCAGGTTGCCAAAAAGACCCACCTTTTCCCTGAATCTCATTCTCCTTCTCCTAAAGGGGCAAGAGCAAGCACAGACATAAGCGAAAGCACAGGAGAAGGCATTGCCCTGCTTTCCCTGTGTATGCTCTCCTCATCACCAGATACCAGCCCGTGTCTCAGCAGCTGACACTTGTGGTAGTCGTTGTTTGCCCTGATCCCAGTGAATCCAGTAATGCTGCTCAGGGGACCCCCTAGGACACAACTTTCGATGAGGGCTCTGTGGGTTCAAGGCTTCCTACTGAATTGCCTACTGTCCAATTGCTCCTGCAATTTTCATTAGAAGCTTCCAACAGTTGCTCTCCCTGGAAAGAGCCTCACTTCAAGCACAGCACAGAGATAAACCCAGCAACTAATCTGTGGCAGAGTATGACGGGAAGTAGAAACAAGGGCTGTAGTACATTAACCCGTTGCGTGCTTCGTACGACCCCCGGCCGTCCAACGTCACGGTGGGCATGTGCGGAGGACGGCCGGACCTCGGCCACTCATTAATTTGTCCGCACCGCGGGGGAATGTGCGCAGCACGTAAGGGTTTAAGACAGAGGTTCTGGAATAAACTACCAAGGTCTTGAGAGAACCTGCTTTCTCCTCATCTCAGTTGGTACACTGGTATCCTGACTTGTTTGATAACCAAAATACCTCATCAGTGCCTATACTCCCTCTTCACTAGAATATTCGCTAAGTGACAAAACTAAGAAATAAATACTAAACAGCCAACTGCCATGTGAGTGTCATGCTATTTGAGGAATTCAGTAGACTCTCATAAGGGTGTATCAGAATGTCAACCTCAATAAGTAATACTGACAGTATCACAAGATCCTAAAAGGAAACACAATCTTAGTAATATAAATGTCGCCCACAGGTCTACGGTGGAAGTGTAGCTGACAAGCAGACATAAAGAGATTGTTGAAGTGAAGGAGACTTTGTCAAAAAGAGATTGATAATATTGCACTTGATTGGAAACCAAAATGGTGTCCCGGATTTAACAGGGGTTAGGGTTTGCTTTACGTTGTAACTTAGTTGTGAATTGTTTGGCACAAACTATACAGCAGCACGAAGAAATGTGGCGATATGAGGAAAATGCTACTTACCAGTATGCATCTGTTTTTGGCATGTAGAGCTGTAGAATCTCGAGCGTTGGGTCCGGATATTTGCACTTTGTTTTTCTTTGAAAAAGTCTTCCTAGTCACAGGGTAGGTGACTCCTCCTTTTGGTGATAGTGCGCATGGTCATCGACTCCATCTTCAGATTGTTTTTCCGCAGAGGGTGATCGAATGGAGTGGTAGTAAAGAATAGAGATGTCCATGTGTAAGTATGTATAGTATCAAGAGAACTACATAAGCTACAGGTACCTGGGGAGGCGGGTGACATGAAAGTCAACATCCCACCTCTGGACATCATCCTCTGCTCCGCCTACCCCTCCCCGACAGCGCTCAACTCATTTCCCCCCTCCAAAATCAACCAGACCCCTGTCACAGATGAGGCTCTTCACCCCCCACCGAACAACACCCGCCCCCCACCCTTAAACCACGACTCCCAACTAACAACCAGCAAACCTTGTCCCCAGCCCATGACTTCTAAATTTCTCCCACCACAGACACACAAGAGATGGCCGCTTGAACCACGCCGTGATCTTCCACACCACACATCCATGACTACCCATAGGGATAACATGGGCAACTCCAACACCAAATGCCGACACCAAGAGCCCAGCCAACACCCATACAAGTCTCAATGGCTTAGCTCGACCACAACCCCCTTCTGAACCAGACACAGAGACCCAAAAGAACAACAGCCACAATCTCCTCCCGGAACTCCCCCACTCCCTCCTCCGCAGCGACGACCCACCGACTTGCCCTACTAAAAAGCCAGCTAGAAACAATAATACGGGGCCTCACCGAAATCTTACTTAACATCACCACACCCCGAAAGCCCAACTAGCAGCCACATCTGACATCCACATTCAACAACACCAATCACACAAGACCTCCAAAGACCCAACAGCTCAGCTGGACCACAACCCCCCACCACTATCACCTCTAGCTCCAAGACCCAGGTTATCACTGGATTTAGAAAAAAACGCTACCCCACCTCCCCCACCCCCACCGATCCTCATATATACCTAGGGCCCCCTTAAAGAAGAAACTCAAAAACGAGGGATCCAAGACCAACTGCATGCTCATTAACTGCAGATCGGCCACCAGGCATGCAACAGAACCGGCCAGAGACCATCTTTACCCATGACATAGAAATCACGTTCATCATGGAAACATGGCTAAACGAGTTCTCTTCCCCAATTATGGACATGCTTGTGCCCCCGGGCTTCACAATCATCCACAAAGACAGGAAAAACCAGAGAGGAGGGGGCATATCTATCATACACAAGAACAACATCTCCGTGACAGAAACCGACGCCCTGAAACTCCTTCGAATGCCTTACTGCCACCATTAAGTCGAGCAACCAAAAAAACATTACTCTGCCATCTCCTCTACCATCCGCAGGAACTACCCCCTCATTCGGAGAACACCTCTCCGACCTGATAACTCACTACTCACTCCGGTGCTCCAACAGCATAATTCTAGGCGACCTAAATCTGAATTGGAATGAGGAAAACAACTCGCTAATCAAAACCATAAACAATCTTCTAATCTATAACAACCTCACCCAACACTGCACAGAGGAAACCCACAACAGAGGCTCAATCCTGGATGCCATTATAGCTCATGCAGATATAGTCTCCATCGACCTGTTGAATGGTCTGATCATATCATTCTATTCCACATCAACCTAACTATCCACTGCCAGCCCCGTATGCAGGACCCCTCCGACCCCCCCTGCTGGGAGAGAAATCTAAGTCAGATTCCCCTTGCAGACCTGGAGGAAAGGGTAAGCTCCCTCCTCCCCATCCACACTGGTGAGCTCTCTACAACTGAACTCACCTCCCACTACAACACCACTACGACCTCCATTATGGACCAAATAGCCCCCCTGAAACTAAAGAGAGTCAGGAACATACCATCCAGATCGTGGTTCAACACAGACATAAATTCTGAAAGAAGAGAACTAAGAGCGGCAGAAAGACTCTGGCGAAACAACCCTTCCACAATCCTACGAACTAGATGTAAATCAGTACGCAGGAACATCAAAAAACACAAAGAATGAAAAAACTTCCTTCTTCTCTAATGCCCTTGGCAACGCAAAAAACAGACCCAAAGAACTCTTCAATCTCATCAGGCAACAAACTTCCAAGCCCTTTTCGACACCAGTTGCGGCCTCCAAAGACCTGTGTGATAACTTTGCCAACTTCCTCAATGACAAAATCACCAAGATAGAACTCTCCTTGGAAGTACACTGCAGTCCCCTCCAACAGTAAATCGCCCACAGGGACGGAAGATATCATACCCAAGCACCCCCCCAAACTTATGGAAACCCTTCAATCCCATCTCTGAAGCAGAGGTCATCAAAATGATGACTTGCTCCAAACCCTCGGAACACGTCTTGGATCCCATACCTGCCCAACTGGACAAAAAGTTCAAACTTTCCCTACCCCCGCACTGGACCAAGATTATAAACAGCTCCTTGAGTACTGGAGTCATGTCGGATTGTCTCAAAATCAGCCAAGTCACACCTCTACTGAAAAAATCAGGCTCTGACACAAACGATCTGAATAACTTCAGACCCGTCTCCAGCCTCCCTCTCCTGGCAAAAATCCTGGATACATTTGTTCTCCTCCAACTCACTCAATACCTGGACAGCACCAACCTTTTAACCCCCCATCAATCGGGTTTCAGAAAAGGTTGCAGCGCAGAGACAGCGATCCTAAATTTAATAGATGATATGCACAAATCTCTCTGTACAGGTCAATGCTGCCTACTCATACTTCTGGACCTAGTGGCAGCCTTCGACACGGTTGACCACAGACTACTCACTAAGGCACTACCAGAAAGGGTTGGAGCGGAAGAGGTGGTCCTACAGTGGGTCACTTCTTTCCTACAGAACCGCACCCAAAGAATACAAATCAAAAACTTCCTGTCAGACCTAATACCCGTTAACAGGGGTGTCCCCCAAGGATCAGTACTCTCCCCACAACTTTTCAACATCTATATGGAACCCCATACCGCCATACTCAAAAGAACCAACATTCCCTTCCACCTCTACGCAGACGATACCCAGATCTATCTGGAAACCTCCTCCATTGAAGACATTTAGAGACTAAACAATACTCTAAGAGAAGTCCAACACTGGTTATCACACAACCACTTGAAACTAAACCAAGACAAAACGGAAATCCTCCTCATCTCCAAAAAGGAGAAGAACCCCCAAATCACAGATTTACTAAAAGCCATTGATGCTCTCAACTACACCCCCAGCCTAGCCGATTCTGTAAAATCTCTGGGAATCACTCTAGATCCTAAATTAGACATGAGCAAACACAACAAGAACACTGCAAAGAGCGGAGGAGAACATGGCGTCTGCTAACAGAGCAGCCGCTATTATCCGTGCTGCCACTCTACGCCGAGTAATGGTTTACGAGCCGTTACCTTGTGCCTGAAGATTTTGGTGCTGGTGTTTCTTCCCCCTGGAGGTCCTGGGTGTCCCAGGGATTGTAGAGGTGGTTGCAGCCCCCAAGGCGGAGCAGTTTAGGGGCCGAGTTGAGCGGGGAGAAGGATACATTGGATACCGGACGGCGCCCCCTGCCTGCCTTGCTTCCTGCGTTGGCGTTTGGCTGCCCTGGAGCTGAGGCGCGGCCACAGAGCGGCAGCCCAAGGGCTCCTCCGGGTCGGCGGTGGCAGCGCCAGTATCGGGCACTTTTTTGGAGCAGGTACAGGCAGAGCGGGGAGCGAGGGCGCGGCGGAGCGGGCGATCCCGGGCTGTGGGGTCGCCGTGGGGCTGCAGGACTCGGACGTGTTTCCTGGCAGAGCAGAGACTGCATCTTCCTGCCATTCCCTGGAGCCCCCCACCTCAAGTCTGATCACAAATAAAGAAACCGATATGCAGGTAAGCGTTGGAGAGGACACCGAAAACCGGGACAATCCAGGTAAACCTGAGGGAAAAAAAGTTTTAAAAAGCAGGAAACGTGGGAACGTGCCGGGGGCTAATAAAAGTAAAAGTAAAGGGAGGGGAGAGTAGCCTTACTAGCGCTCCTGGTTTTCCTAGCGCTCCCAGCGCCCTTGGTGTCCCTAGCGCTCCTAGTCTGCATAAAGAGAAGCTGGTATCAAAAATCGGTCAGTTTAAGGTTAAGAGTACAAAGGGTGGGAGAAACAAGAATACTTCTATACAAAATAAGGCATCTAATAAAATAAAGATTACCCCCTCGCTGAGATCTTTCTTTAGATTGCAGCCAGAGATTTTGGACATCACTGAACAGCTGGCTCAACATAGAGAGAAAGCTGGAATAGAAGTAGCTGGGGTATCAGGCTCAGCTGGTTTATCTAGCATAACTAGCCTTAGTGGTCCTTCGGAGCATATATCAGACGGGTCTTGGGATATGATGGAACCCGTAGAAACATTGCGTATTGAAACATTACCTCTCAAAAAAGAGTTTCCCGAAATGGTGTCTATGGGGGGGACAGTACCATGTCCTCAGAGTTTAACTGTAACTAACGGTGGAACGGGTGATACGGAAGGAGGAGGACCAGGTATAGGTTCACAGGATCAAGAGCAGGAGCAGACTATCCCCCCAATAATGTCGATGCAAGCTCTGTTTTTTTCATTAAAAGAGGTTATTAAGCAAGTCTTTGCAGTTTCAGAAGCTAATCAGGGGGAAATAAGAAACTCTTGCACAAAACAAGATGCACAATATCAGGTCGGTTCAGGAAGCTGACGAGCTACTGGCCACCATCGGCGCGGGGGGCCTTTAACTCCTAAGTAGGGGAAGAACAGGAGAAGAGAGAGGAGAGTGGTATAGAATATGGTTCCTATGGCCCTATACTATTCTTATAAAGATACACAAGGAAAGGGAAAAAAGAAAAAAAGGAAAGAAAAGGGAGAATCGAAGAGGGAAGAAAGGAAAAAAAAATGAATGAATGAATAATTGGACTAAAGAGAAAAGAAAGAAAATATATATATATATATATATATAACTTAGTTGTGAATTGTAAACAGAGCTGTCTTCTCACCCCGGCTGTGGCTTCTGCTTCTTTCACTGGAGAGGAGGTTGTTGTTTCATTAATTCTACGCGTTCCAGAAGCGTGTTCAGAAGCCCCTTCATCGCGAGTGGCCTGGAGACTCTGGCCCATGCTGCTGCATTGTTGTTTCTTCCTTGCTTTGGAAATTCTCCAGGCTCGCCAGCAGTTCGCAAAGACACGGAGCGGTGCAGTTAGGTATTTTACCTTAAACTCAGACGGGATTCACTGTCCTCCCGCCTTCGCCCATTTCCTGATCGGACTGACGGCAGATGAGGTTACGGGGACCCGAGGCAGCTCTGCAACTTGGGGGGTCCTGTCAACGCTGTGCAAGTGCCCTACCCCCTGCTATTTTCCCGGACTCTACCCGGAACGTCCCTAAGTTTTACTCACCCGGGAGCCACTGCTGCAACCTGGGAAACTGAGTCCCGAGATCGTCTGGACCAGCTGAACTGAGCTAATTTGAGCTTAGGGGCGGAGCTTACATTGCACCTACCAGAGTGCGGGTGGACTCATTTAAATTGCACATCGTGGGATTCCTTTTGAACTTTTACTGGCGCTGACGAAGGCCACACCGGCCGAAATGCATTCGCCTTAGTTACTAATAAACAGAGCTGTCTTCTCACCCCGGCTGTGGCTTCTGCTTCTTTCACTGGAGAGGAGGTTGTTGTTTCATTTATATATATATATATATATATATATATATATATATATATATATATTTATACATATATATATATATATATATACATACATATATATACATACATACCACTCACTTTAGATTTTTAGCACAGTTATTTTTTTTAGATAGGTAGAGGCTCTTTGTATGGTAATACTCACATTTAAAAAGGGCGTGTTAGGGGTAGCTCACGGACACCACACCTGGAAAACAACTAGTCCAGAAAGATGGGGGAAGGGTTCTCCAAAGGGTGTGGGGGGGGAGAACAGGGGGATAAAAGAAAAAAAGTACCTCATTTGCTGTGATCTCGTTAGGCTGTTCCGATCCGCTAGTTTAATGTGGCAGGGCACGGCTGACACACAAATATCTGGGCAAAGTAAGGACGGAGCCTTAGTCACATGATGGCATTCCTGGAATGTGAATGGTCTGCTTGTGGGGTCGCGTAGAGCAAAGATTTTGGAGTATTAAAAAGATTCTCCAGCGCAGGCCATGGTCATCCAGGAGACACATCTTCTCGAGGCAGAAGCAAAAGAAATGTTGAAATCTCCGAGATGGGTGGATTCTTTTGTGTGTATTGACCAGACGGCTAATTTCAGGGGAGTGCTTATTCTCTTCAAAAAATCGGCTAAAGTACAGACCGTACAATACAAGGGCGACCCAGGGGGGCGATTGTTAAAAGTGAAGATAAGTTTTTAGGGGCGCCCTCCTAACGCTAGTTGGTTACTATGGGCCGAATCAGGACGATCCCTCAAGCCTTCACACTATTTCTTCGCACTTACTGGATTTTCCAGAGCCTGTGATCTGGGCAGGTGATTTAAAAAACTGTTTAGATCCCAAATTAGACAAATCTCCTAACAGTAGGGCTATAGTACCTTCGAGGTCTAGGGCGTCTCTTCTGGCCATAATGTCTCAAATGGGGCTCAGCGACATTTGGAGAGAGAGGTCAGGTAAACAACTGGGAGTATCCTATGGGAATTTTAAATATAAACGTATACAGGAACAACAGCTCAGAATGTGGTGTCTTGATCGCACTCTGTTACTCGAAGAGGAGGAAACATACTTTGTCTTCAGCAAAGTCAATTTGTTTTGTGGCGACTTATATGGGTACAGCTGATATCAATATAATATGGGACACCCTTAAATCTTTTTTGAGGGGTATTATAACTAGTAGATCAAGTTATAGGTGCAGAAAATATAAAGATGAGATTTCAGCTCTCGAACAAGAAATGAGGATAGTCGAGGGTAGAATGAATAGTCAGATGGGAATAGGCCAAAATGAGGATATCAACAAATGTAAAATTCTGAATGGAAAAGTTAGAAGGTATCCTTCAGGGGAGGCTAATGCGTAGATGGGAGACTAGTAAGATCGCCCACTTTGAGTATGGGGAAGGAGCTGGGAAGCTATTGGCTTGGAAAACTAAGACCGACTAGCTCCGGAACCATTCATCGTTGTATGACAGCCACTGCGGAATGGCTGCGTCAAAATTCCCTTCAATTTAACAGCTCCAAAACCGAGGTGCTGCATTGTTCCATGGACCGTACCCCCCGGCCCCTGCCGACGGACTTTTGGCCCTCCTCCTCTCAGGGTACTGCTGCGGTGGCAGATTCTGCCCAGAATCTAGGTGTGATGTTTGGACCAAACCTACAACTGGATGCGTTCGTGAATAAAACAATTGCTACATGCATGATGTTGTTGCGCACGTTACGCAAGATTCTGCCCATGTTTCCGGCTCGAGCCAGACCAGAGGTAGTGCATAGTATCATCTTAAGCAGGCTTGATTACTGCAACGCGCTACTTCTGGGTGCACCTAGCACCTTGATCGGTAAGCTGCAGCGAATACAGAACATGGCTGCTAAGCTGGCTCTTTCTCGGCTGCGTTCTGATTCCTCTTCTCTGGCGCTCATGGATCTCCATTGGTTGCCTATCCTCCAGCGCATTTACTTTAAAGCATCCTGTATAACTTTCAGAGCCCTTCATGGTCAGGGGCCTGTCCCGTTACAGAAGCTTTTTTCTTGGTACACGCCAGCCAGACCTCTGCGTTCTTTGTCGGCATACCTGGTGGTAGTCCCTAAAATCTCGAGGATTCGGATGGGCGGCCGTTCCTTCGGATTTACTGCAGCCAAATTATGGAATTCCTTACCTTTGTTTTTAAGGAGCGCTGGGGAACTTTCTTCCTTTAAAAAAGGACTGAAAACTCACCTGTTTCCTAGGATAGTGTAAACATCGTGGCAGTGTTACATCGCGTATGGTCTAAAAGAGTCAAAGCACCAGGATACCCTCTGGGTGACAGCTAGCGCTACATAAATACGCGATACATACATACATACATACATATAAAGGAAATCTCTGAAGGGGCAGCCTCCGCGTCTTCGGATGAAGGTATTGGAGAGGCCTTCCTGGAATACTTTTAGGAGATATATAAAGAGACCCCTATAGAGAATAAGACTAGGATAAGATCATGGTTGGAAAAAAATACTTTAACATCTATTAGTGCTGAGCAACAGTTAGACCTCGAACAGAGTATAACGCAAAAAGAAGTAAGGAAATCATTGCCAGAGGGCAAAAACAGGAAAGCGGGGGGCGGAGCCGGGCCAGCGGCCAAGATGGTCGCACGAGTGCCCGGCTCCGCCGGCTCTCCTCTCCCGCCACCTGTCTTCCCGTCTGCCCCGCACAACTTTGGAGCTTTCGTGTGTCGGAGGGGGAGCCGAGTGGATGAGTTCGCCTCCGAGCGCTTTCCGTGCCTCGGGAGCGGAGTTACGGCTATTTGTGTTCCTGGCCTGTGAGCGACTTCCAGCCGGGCCCTGGCATGATTGCGCCGCCGCCAGCGAGATCCACAACGTCGGATGCAGAGCTTCAGAAGGAACTGCCCCACGATTGAACAGGTCAGCCCGCCCCTGTAGACTTGGCTCCAGCACTACCCATGCACCGGGAGGACAGAACGTACGCTGCTTTTCGCGCCGGTTTGGTGTCCCCCCCCCCTCTCCTTAATGGACTTCTTCGACCCCTACTTGTTGCTGGCTGCTTGGATGGCGTGCTGCCTGGCCTGCAAGGGGCTGCCTACTCCACATTTTCGCTGCGTGGGGCTGGCTCCGGCGCGGTACCACCAATGCGCCCTTTCGGATCGTGGGGGTTCGATCATGTTTATTCACATGCAGTGGGGCACAGACACTAATGGGTAGTGCGTGAGACTGCCGACTCCCTCTCCCCCCTTTTTATCGGGCTTGGGGCGGGCGGCCATGACACTTGCCTTGGCGGCACTGGGATTTGGGGTCCCCCCGACGAGTGGTGATTTGATCGGTTGAGCCCATAGAATGTGCTGGAAGTGCACGAGGTGAAGGCTGGGGAGTAGAGTGGACGTCCCCCGTGCGCTGACAGGGAGGAGCTGGAATTGGATTACTGCGGGGGGCGCCGGACACCACCAGAACGGAGAGACGCATCGTCGCGGGCATTTTGAGTACGAGACTTTGCCCGTGCAGCCTTTGCTCGGACCTTTATTGCATATGTTTGGTGTTGGGACCCTGCTCCGTTTTTCTTGGCGACGTGGGAGAATGTTTGCGCTGGTATCACTTCTTGTGTGCTCTTTATTGACTGCCTACTTGACACTTGTTCATAAGCCTACGTTGGATGCTCGGAGAGTCCGCTGCTTTCATTTGACACATTATCCTTTTATTTGTTTATCCTGATGTCGAGCTTTGCAACCACGAAATGGCCGTCCTGGTTTTCCTATCTACTGTGCTTGGAAAGAAGGCGCAAAATGGCGGCGGCGCCCCTGACGGTGCGGCTTCTTGTAACATTGCAGGACATTCTGTTCCTTTTGCGTTGGCATGCCCGCTCACTGTGTTGATTTACTTGTGTTTTCTCGCTTGTAACTTTGTGCCATGTTTCTATTTGGGCCGGCAAATTGTATGTACAACAATGACACTTGGCTCCTTTTTCCCTGGCATGGAGAGTTTTGCATATTGCCTGATTAGCTTGCGGGGGTGGACTGTATAACTGATTTTGTCCCTGCTTATGTTTTTTGTATCTCATTATTCGTCACAGTATTATTGCAGGGGTGCGGGACCCGGGGGGGGGGGGGGGGGTCGGGTTCCTAGTTAGGGGCCCCCCTAGCTTCTTTTCCCCTTCTGTGGGGTTTTCGATTATTTTCTTCTCTTTTCCCTCATTTTGTGTTGGATATTGTCTTTCTCTTGCCTCTTCTTTCTATATTTCGGGTTTAGACTCTGGGCGACAGGCACACTGCTAGGGGGGTGGGCCGTGGCCGTATGCAGTGGTGCAGGGTGGGGGGATGGGGGTGGGGTATTGTTTTTGATTCCTTTTAGTTCCATGGCCTCTTTTCATGTTGTTATTTCGGCTTTTCTTTCCCTTTTCTTCCCTCTTTTTCCTTTTTTTGGGGGTCGGATTCTAGGCACGTCATTGTGCGTTTCTCTAGTTCAGTACAGGGGTCTCTGTTCTACTGCATAATTACGTGACGGGCGGGTATTGTCTGGGCAGCGGTCTGACCTGTTTGTCGCATATCCCGATTGTACGTTTTGCTATGCATTCCCTGCCTATGATGGTCCTGCCGTGAATATCCTGTCTCGAGTGTAACCCTAGTGGTGGCGATGTTTAATGCTGTGATATCCGATCCTGCTTTTCTTCCTTTAAAAAAAATAAATAAATAAACGAAACCTTTTTGATCCTGTGACCATGTTCCATTCGGCTCTCCTGAGTTGCGCATCGATGCTATAGGTGTACTATTGCTTTGATCCTGATTTACATTGTTTGACTGTATTACCTCTGTACCCTTGCTTCACCGTGCCGTCTGCCGGACTTTGACTGTAACTGTGAAATGTCAATAAAGGTTTTAAAAAAAAAAAAAAACAGGAAAGCGGCTGGTCCTGATGGACTACCTGTTGAATTATATAGATCAGTGTTTCCCCAAACTGTGGTCCGAGGACCCCCAGGGGTCCGTGACACATTCCCAGGGGGTCCGTAGGCAACAGTTTTAAAAGCACAAACACATTTCTTGTATAATTAGCTACTTTCCAGCAACAATAAAAGTGTCAAGAGAAGGCCAGTGATTAATGCACCTGCTGGAGAGCGAGGAGAGTTTTGTTAAGTGGCAGCTTTGATTTAACTAATGTAGCACAGAGGGTTAATGTGCCTACTGCAAAGAACGTGTAACATGCATCTTAAAAAGCAGCATTTTATGTGCCTAGGTTCGTGGTTACTGCTTTTTTCACAGAGATTCCTTTATTACTGTGCACTTCATAAGTGACAATCGTAATCTAGCAGAGGGACCTATAAACTGTCATCAAAGAGCTGCTTGCAAACTGCCTGGTACCAATTGGTAACTTATATTTTGTCCCAGTTATTCATTATCCTGATGCTGCTAAAAAGATATATTTGGGTGGAAATACATTTTTAATGTTAAAGTCAATACTAGCCACTGTGTTATGCTCTGAATCCTGAGTTTGGGCTTCTCCAGACCAAGCACTCTTTAAACATTTTATATACACACTGATTTACATGTATGATTCAATGTCTCTATATGTGTGTGAAGTAAAGTGCTCTGACATGCTGCAATGGTATGAGAGATGCTATAAAACAAATGAAATACATGTGACAGAGGGGCTATTACTTCAATATAAAATACTAAGGGCCAGATGTACGATCTGTTTTTATATGCGCGAACGGGTTCGCGAACCCGTTTGCGCATGCAAAAACCTATTGGGCCATGTACATAGCCTATTTTGCGAGTCGCAATTTGTTTGCGACTCTCTAGATAGGTTTTGCAACTTGCTATTTGGAAGGGGCATTCCCTTCCAAATAGCGAGTCTCAAAACCATGTACAAATGTTTTGCAGTCGCAAAACAGTCACAATTATCACCTACTTCAAGATGATAGTAATGCATTCGCAAATGGGAAGGGGTCCCCAGGGGACCCATTCCCCTTTGCAAATGCATGCAAAATTATTTTTTAAGGTCAGGCAGTGGTTCCAGGGACCTCTGCCTGCCCCTAGAAAATGAAACGAAAACGTTTCATTTCCTTTTTTTTTTTTAATGCATGGTAAACAGGCTGCATTTTTTTTTTAAACTGCTTTATTTAAAAGCAGTCCGAGACATGGTGGCCTGCAGAGCCCAGCAGGCCACCATCACTGGGAGGGCTGGCATTCCCAATGGGCTCGTAAATTGCGCGAGGCTCATTAATATTAATGAACCTCGCAATTTGCGACCCCATTGGGAATCCCAAACAGTGTTAAACACACTGTTGTACATTTCATTTAGCGACTCGCAATTTGCCACTCGCAATGTGTCACCAATTGCGAGGCGCTAAATGAAATGGTCGTACATCTGGCCCCAAAATCCTTAGTACTTTGAGTATTTGTTTTGTGTGCACACGTGTGTATTTTTTTCGAATTACTGTTTTAATGTTTGAAATTTAACTCATACAAATTGCTTGGGGGTCCCCGGCTTCCAGTGGTGACTTATTGGGGTTCCTCAGGAGTCAAAAGTTTGGGAACCACTGATATAGATCACTTGGGGAGAGTAAAATCCCTATCTTAACCCATTTATTCAACAGTATATTTTTGGAAGGATCTAGTCCACCTGCGTCATGGGATGATGCCACAGTGGTCCAAATTTTAAAACCCGGGACAAACCCCTCTAGCTGTGGATCATATCGCCCAATTTCGCTTTTAAATGCCGACTACAAGATTTTTACTTCCATTCTGGCCGCTAGGTTAGGGGTGGTGGCGAAGGATAGTCTTCATCCCGACCAAAAAGGGTTTGTAAAAGGGAGACAGCTGGCAGACCTTACACGAGACCTGGTCGGTGCAATAGATATTGCTTCTACCTATTCACTCCCCCTGGCTGCGTTAACTCTGGATGCTACCAAAGCATTTGACAGGGTAAATTGGAACTACCTGGCAGAAGTTATGGAAAAGTTTAATTTGGGTACCAAGTTTTGTCGCACTGTACAGTTGCTATACCAGGCACCGTCAGCCACGCTTTTGGTTAATGGTAGTCTTCCTAAGGCATTCAGTATCACCAGAGGGACTCTACAGGGCTGCCCCCTCTCCACCCTGTTGTTCGACATGTATAAAGAGCCGTTCGCACAGAGGCTTAGGGAAGATCTAGATATTGAGCCTTTTCGACACGGGGTTTGGGAGAAGAAGGTGGCACTGTATGCGGACGACATATTAATACTATCAGCTGATCTAGCTAAAACCTTCCCAGCAGTCGTCAAATTGGCAGAGGATTTTGGGCAAGTCTCAGGATACGAGATAAATGCCGGAAAAACAGAAATTATGACTTGGAACATCTCAGGCTTGGTACATCATATAAGCCATAACATGCGATACCTGGGGTTAGAATTGTACAAAACATCGAGAAAATAGCAGAAGTTAACCTGACATGAATTCGGCAAGAGTGCGTAAAACAGATGAAGATATGGGCCCATCTCCCTCTATCTGTCCTGGTAAGGGTAAATCTTGTTAAAATGTCCATATTACCCAGAGCCACTTTTCTTTTTAACACAATTCCTCTGCACCACTTTGACAAACACATTATAGAAAAATTTCATCAAGAAATAAATTCTTTCATTTGGGCATATAGATTCACCAGGATAGCATGGAAGAAGCTAAGGCGTAGGAGGGAGAAAGGAGGTCTGGCACTACATGATCTTCAATACTACTCATGGGCTTTTCAACTTACATATTCTCGGATATTATTAAAAATGCATACTGACATTGGGAGTGGAGATATGTTACTGGCTATGTTAAAAGGGGTGGGTCTATCGGAGGACGGTTTAATGTTTAAATTCGGCAACCACATTTTTTTAAAAAGGTCAATTTGAAGGTCCTACAGGGATTTGCCAGAATATGGGCAAAGTTAAGAAATATAACAGGGCTCAACTATTTCTCCAATTTAGCACCACTCTGGGACTCTCTGGGCTCGCCAGAATGCCTTCGGGATAAGCTGGCAATCCCACTTAAAGACGCCGGACTAGAAGTATGGGGAGATCTGGTTAGTAATAAAAAGTTAATCTCATGGGAAGATCTAAAGATGAGAGTGGGCAGCGATCTCTCAAGATTTAAATATATTCAGCTACAAAGTTGGGTTCAGTCTCAGATTAGACAGAATAAATTGATTGGTGAGGGAAACAGCCTAGAGCAGCAGTTGGTGGAAAGACCATTAGGGAGGAAGGAGGTGTCATACTGGTATTGGGCCATAGAAGAGGAGGTAGATGGGGAGTTTACAATGGCTAACAAGCTCTGGAGTGAACATATGCCAGGGGTACAGCGCGACCTATTATGGCAGGATTCTTTTAAAACGCTTTTTAGAGGAGGCAAGATGGCGGCATCCCATACTTTCTATTTTATTATTGGGCATCAACCTTGCAATTTATGTTCCCTTTAGTTGTTGGCAAAAATTGTAGGCCCTTACCGTGTCATTATCCCTCTTTATACAGATTCGCTATTGGAGAAGAGGCCGATGGGTGTCTTCTGAAAAATACTTGAACCAAGTTACTACAAAAAAACTAAGTTTAAGGTTCTTTTAGCAGCATTTTCAATTTGGAAGCAAATTAAGAGGTTTCTAGGCCTACCACAAATAAACCGCTATACTCCTTTTGAGGCAGCTGGAATTTTTCCTACTATTTTTCGTGATGCTGTGACTAGAAACTGGTATCTGTTTGGGATCACTAGCCTGGGAGACATGTTTCACGATTGCCAACCATTGTCTTCTACAGAATTACAACATACATTTGGTATACAAAAGAAGGATTTCTTTAAGTTCGTACAAATCCGCAGCTATTACGGACAATTGGGTCAATATGACACTCGGTTTAAGATATTTCCCTTGCTTGAAGGTTTGGGTAAGGGGCTTTCAATTGGCTTCTTTTATTCTCAACTGATTTCCCTACTCCCAGATGATCTGGAACAACGTCAAGAGAAATGGAGAGTAAAATTCAATCTTCAGACAATCGATCTGCAGTCGTCGATTTCACTAGCCAACGATGTACTGATTTCGGGTAGGATGAGGGCTCAACATTACATGGTCCTTTACGATATGTACTACACACCGAGGAAAGTTTCTAAATAGAGTACTGGCACTGGTACTAGCTGTAGCAGATTTGGCTGTTTTGCAGTAGACACGCAACACATGTTCTTCTCATGTCCTCAGTTGGTAGGTTTATTAGCATCTATTCGAGAGTTTTTGAAAGAAATTTTTGATCCTTCAATTGTCCTGTCTGCCTAGGTCTGTCTAGATCAAATGAACGCTCCGCCTTTTTTTTATTTTTATATATGGCGGTGTTCCGTGCTTGTATCACTAAAGAATGGCTATCTGCTGAACCTCCTCTATTTACTTCCTGGAGGGCACAGCTGTTATCTATGTATAATCTTGAAGTAGCTATATTTAAAACAAAGACTATTCGTAAAAGGGTTGGAGGGCTAAAATTTGGGGCCCAATTACTGATTGGATTTAAAGTAATGAAAGTTGGCTGCCTTCTTTTCTTTCTTGATTAACAGACTATTACTCTTTTCTCTGGTGTGTCTATATGTCTGACTCATGTGATGTATTGTATTGTGATGCACTGTTTTTTTGTCTGGTTTTTTTTGGTTACTTCTCTGTATCTTGCTTGCTCCTTGCATAAAATTAATAAAATCACAAAACAAACCCCAAAAAAACGCTTTTTAGCTTAATTAAACCTTCCTGGTTGAAGAGGAATCACATTTTCACGGTCCATCAAGCATATTTATCTCCCCTTAGGCTATCAAGAATCCTTAAAGGCTCCCAAGTTAAATATAGGTTAGCAGAGGCCTCGGACCTACACATGTTCAAAGACTGCCCCTCAATTGTTATTTTTTGGGAAGAAGTATGGACAACAATCGAGAGAATTTTGAAAATAACGATCCTATTGGACCGGACTTTGATTATCTTTGGTATCAACAGTCACATCTGTGGTCCAGCCAGAGCTCTCTTATTTTATGCTATTTTATTGGCAAGGAGACAAATTTGTAAACAGTGGGTAGATGTGGACCCCTCCTAAACATTCAGATTGGCTGAACTCCCTATATGAAACATCCAAGATGGACCGGGCCAGATTTGGTAGCCAAAAGAAGATCGCATATTGGGACCTGCTGCTTCAATGGAAATAGTTAAAGAAAACCTTTTTTTTTCCTTTTGTTTTTCGACAATGAAGGGTGGGTCCGATGATTATGCCTATTGGATACTCCCTGGACTATGCTGGGCCTTCCCCTTTAGACACCGAAAGAGTCCTTCTGATCATTCAGATCAAGTAGGAGTGAAACCAAAACCTCTTCTTTTGAGGGATAGTAGCATGTCAGTCTGGAAGTATACCCCTACAGGCTGAAGGTATCGAAAGAACCTCCCAAAAGAGCCTGTGCCAGCTTAGATCGTTGAGTTGGGGTATGAACAGACGGTCTGTCTACAACGGTTAAAAGGTGAATGAGGACAAAAAAAAAAAAAAAAAAAAAGAACACCGCACAGAGCGCCTACCTCAACCTTAAACTACTTAAAATAAAACCCTTCAACCCTCTGAACAACCTCAAACAAACCACCCAATCCCTGGTGTTGTCCAGACTAGACTACGGAAATGCAACCCTCACAGGAGCAGCAAAGACTCACCTAGCTTCCCTCAGATCAACTCTAAACGCAGCAGCTAGAATGGTCACCGGAATAATGAAATCTGAACACATTTCACCTGCACTCCGAGAGCTCAAATGGCTCCCAATCGAAATGCGTGCTACCTTTAGAACTGCCTGTCTCACGCACAAAGCGCGGCACACAGGGAAACCCGCATACCTGGCCTCCAAGCTCCAGAAGGCCAGTCAGACAAGAAGCCTAAGGAGTACCAACACTCTACTCCTCATTCCTTCGAAAACTCGCAAACAAAAAACACATCTCGATCCTTCGCAGAAAATGCGCCCAAAATATGGAACTCCATACCAGTCCATATCCGGACCAACCCCTCCTAACTAAAATTCAAAAGGCAGCTCAAAGACTTCCTCCTCAACCAATCTCTCCCAAATGGATAGCTACAGCCTAACAGCCAAACCCTGCCCACTGCAGCACACAGACACTTTTGACATTAAGACACATACCTCGCTTTCCTCATGACTACCTCCTCTATCCCGTCCTCCCTGATCTAATCCAGTCACGAGTCATTGTGCTCTCTACGACAACATTACGTGAAGCAACATGAGTCATTGTACATACTAGTGTGATAACATATCTTACAAGTGACATTGTGCTTTATACGACGGTAGCGTGTGATGCATCATGAGTCATTGTACATACTAATGGGTTAATGTATTTTACGAGTGACAATGCTGTAAAGCACTCCGATACCTTCAGGTCTGGCTAGCGCTAAATAAAACTCTTAAATAAAATAAAATACGGTCTGTGGAACCGGGTCTATGAACGGCCGTCCTTTTGACAGATTTTGGGTGTTCCACCACTGCAGAGAGCGTTGAGTATGGCCGCTTACCAACACTAGATGGGTTAATAGACAGTGTGACTGGTTCCACTGACTGGCTAAGCATTCTTGAAGTGGACACATGTGTAATCTGGCGTGGGGAACGATCAGGATGCAAGATTTATTTTGTAAAACATTTTTATTGGCATTTGAAATGATTACATAGATCATATCTATCATTACCGATGGCATTGACGTACAAGTGATATCGCACGGGTGTATCATATATTGACATAAGAGTGTATCATTTCAAGGTTTTAGATCCCTCCCGCTCGGTCTATTGATTGGTAATGGCCCTTAGAGGCATGTGTCAAGATACATTTAAAGTTCATGCAGGGTGATCGCTGTGCCGCCATCGGGATGTGAGGTGTATTTCCCCCCCGCACGTATTCTCGTAGGGGTTATGGAATGTCAGCCGCATTCTAACCTTGAACAAACTCAGGGTATAGAATTGGGAAGCACTGTGTCTTATGTTGCGACCATGTGTATTTGAGCGCCTGAATGTTGCACTATTGCGAGAGGTCGTGTTGGAGTTGCGCAGGTGCGGGGAGGGGGATTAGAAGCCGTCTGTATGATGGTGTGGTGATGGGTCGTTGGTGGCCATTAGGAGTGGCCTGTCGGGTGTCTGGGCCCTTTGCATGTCCACCTGGGCATCCACAGGAGCTATAGGGGCTCTGGGAGAACCGTCCATCCGTGCTCCTGCCACTGTTAGCGTTTCTTGTGTAAAGGAGTGCAGTAGCATGGCCCAGGGCATGGAGATTGGATGCTTGCGAGTTCCCTGGACTTCCACCCCTCGAAGTATTCCCTCTTCCGCTGCGCCCCATTTCTTGACCGTGCCCACCCAGGCCGCCAGGGAAGGGCCTTCTGGTGCCTTCCAATGCATAGTGATGCATCGTTTGGCCAGGAGGAGGACTAAGGAGGCACAGCACATTTCAACTTTCATGTGCTTGTGGCGCTTACAGATACCAAGGGCGCTAGTATCCCCATATGTAGAGGTCTCGAAGTCCTGGGACCGTTCCGAGGGTGGTATGGATTGTATGCCAGTAGCTGTGGAGTGATGGACAGTCCCATAGCAAGTGCAAAAATGAGGCAGTGGGCTGCAGGCATCTAGGGCAGGCGAAGGAGCTTTCGGGGAAGTACATATGGTTTTTTTCGGGAAGTACATCTGGGTTTTTTCGGGATCGAGGCATGCCCGATGCAGGATGTGCAAATGTATGTTTTTGAAGTGGTAGTTGCGGGATACCTTCTTTGTATATTCATTGTATATTCAAGTGCCTTAGTCCCTTCTCTATCATGTAATGGCCTGCGAAAGCTGGTTTCCCATTTTTCCCTGAGGGGTGCAAGAGTGGGTTGTTTAAGGGTCCATATGGCTTTGTATATACAGGTGACTAGGTGTCGCCCTGGGCCCATCTGTAGAATTGCGTGGATGACTGGGTGTGTAGGGAGTTCCGTATCAATTGTGTGCCATTGTTTGCGGCAGTCATCTAGGAGCTGCCTGTGCAACATGAACTGTCCCCTGGGGAGGTCGAAGTCATTTATGAGTGCCACAAATGTCAGCAGTTGTCCGTTAGAATATAGCACCCCTGTGTTCGTTAGTGCGTGTTCGGTCCATATGTGTAGCATTCTCTCCGTGTAGTGTGTTCGGCCTTTGGGGAGCCCTACCAGCAGCAGGAGAGGGGAGTACGGAGGTGCCGCACGGTGCATGCTGTGGATGCGTGTGAGACAGGCGCGAGAGCTGTCATCATTTGGAGTGGCTTGGTCGGGGGCGGCGCAGCCGATCAGGATGCAAGATGCCATCATTCCCAACAGTTGCATAAACACTCGAGAGGAAAGGGATGACAATGATGATGCAAGATCAGGGAGTAGCATAACTTCTGCATCTTCATGCAGTACAGCCTCCAACACAACACGTGAGATCCCTTTAGCCGAGGGGGCCACTCCTTTTCAAAAGGAGATGGCCAATTTACGCATCAGCAACAGGCTCCAACAAAAAAGGGAACTAACAAACCCCCTCAGAGATCAAACAAAACAAGGAGGGGGGGCAGGAGGGCCAAGGGCAGGTACAGGAAAGAACCAGGTGAACAATCCAACAAGCAAACCCAATACTGGGACAAGACCGAAAGAATAAATGTTATTTCTTCTGGCATTTCCACCCATGATACTGATTGTAATTTGGACCTGAAGGTTATTAACTTGTCTAATAAAGTCTTGAATAATGATGAGATTTCTGTGTTGAGTAAAGGTCTAAATTTCTGTCCTACCCAGGGCGGGGACTTTGGGGATGTGCATGTAGATGAAGAATACTAAAACTGAGGGATTTTTTTTCCCGTCAGATACCCAAAACAAATGATAACATCACAGAGGAGGTGGTAGGGTCACATACGGTCTCTGACGTCAGGAATATACAGTTGTTACTCAATCTTGATGACGAAGATACATATGATATGGCTTTGTTATGTTATGTTATGTTATTCGGAATTTATCAAGCGCACGGTCACCCAGAGGCGCTTGCTTGAATAACCAGGTCTTCAGAGCACCCCTGAACTTCGCCAATTCAGTGCAGGTCCGGAGTGAGAGGGGGAAGGAGTTCCATATCTTAGGGGCAAGGTAAGCAAATCGGCAGCCGCCCAGTCGTTTCCTTTTATACAGTGGCAGCGTGAGGAGGGACAGGTGGGCAGAACGAAGGTTACGGGTTGGTTCGTATTTATTTATTCGTTATTGGAGGAATTGGGTATCCAACAGGACCTTGACACTGATAGCCATCTCAAACCTAGATCTAAATTCACCCCCTCTTACAATTACCATCCCAGTATCGATACTTTTTATGACCAAGTAACCAACGATTTGTATAAATTGGAAACAAGTGAGAAACATAATACCTCCACTAATCACAACATCACTGCTAAGGAGAGAATTGCCCTGGAGAAACTAAGAACGGAAAGCACTATTGTCATCAAAGAGGTCGATAAGGGCGGAAATGTGGTCGTGATGAATCATCATGACTACATGTCTGAAATCCAGAGACAATTAGGTGATACCAATTGCTATCAACGTATTCCTACCAACCCTGTAAACAAAATTGGTTGTATGATAACAGCCAAACTCACTGAGTGGCGAGAAACCTGCCTTATAAGTGAAGACGAATTCAGATATCTAAAAGTTGAAAAACCGAGATATCCATGCATGTACATTTTGCCGAAAATTCATAAGGGGGGCGTCTTTCCACCTGGACGCCCCATAATCTCTGGAATCGGTTCAGTAACCGAAAAACTTTCAGAGTTCGTTGACCTTAACTTACAGAAGCATTTCACCAATCTCCCTTCTTACATTAGGGACAGTAAAGATATTTTAATCAAATTCAATGGTCTACAATGGTCGGAAGAACTGTCCTTTGTAACTTTCGACGTGGAAAGTTTATACACATGTATCCAGAGCAACTGTGGCATAATGGTTGTGCGATACTTCCTGGATAGGGAAAGAGCAGAATTACATGATCACAACGAAATGCTCTTGGAAATGATTAACATCATTCTTAACAATAACAATTTTTTACACGACGGCAACTGGTACCATCAAACCTGTGGGACTGCCATGGGCACAAAATTTGCGCCTTCGTATGCCTGCCTATTCATGGGGTGGTACGAGCGGGAACATGCATGGGGCAGTCGTGCCTCCCCCTGGACAGAACATATAGTGTTCTGGGGGAGGTACATAGACGACATCATAGTCCTATGGTCAGGAACGGATGAGCAACTGAAATCCTTCCATTCTTACCTAAATGACAATAACTGTAACGTCAAACTTACCATGAAACAGGGGAGAGAAAGCATTGACTTTTTGGACATCCACTTTTACATCAAGGATGATGTTGTCCAAAGCACTCTCTTTAGGAAAGAAACGGCCTGTAACGCAGTACTACGAGCCGAAAGTGCTCACCCACAGTCCGTGATCAATAATATCCCCTATGGGGAGATGGTAAGGATACAGAGAAACTGTAGCCAGGAGGATACCTTTACTAAAAACATACAGGAAGCAAGCAACAGATTTTTGAAGAGGGGATACAAAAAGAATACTGTATACAAAGCGACCGAAAGAGCGAGCAAACTAATTAGAGATGACATTTTGTGTACCAAACAACAACACTCCAAATCTGTTTCAAAACAAGATTGCCCAGTAAGATTTGTGACCCAGTACAACACTAACAGTAACAAAGTGTACAATATTCTCAAAAAGAATTGGACCACTCTCAAAGGTATCACAGGATTATCAAATGTAATTACTGACAAGCCACGAATAACTTATCGCAAAGGAAGATCCCTGCGGGACACCCTCTGCAAGAGCTATGTGACCAATGTCAGAAAAATATGGTTTCCACCAAAACCTACTGGCTTCTTCAATTGTGGGTCATGCAACATGTGCCCCTTTGGTCATAACAAGACCTATGAATTCACATTCAACTCCTCTAAAATGTACAAGATCAATGAGTTTATCAACTGCAATACGCCATACGTGGTATACGTACTGGGCTGTAATTGCAACATCATATACGTTGGTAGCACTGCCCGCCCACTAAAGACTAGGATCCAAGAACACCGCAGGGCTATAATCAACAAGGATATCCGATATCCAGTTAGTGCACATTACCATGACAAACATCCCAATGACTTAACCTTCTGGTTCCATGGGATTGACCATATCCCACAGGACAGTCGGGGGGTGATAGAGAACTAGTGCTCCGACAGAGGGAAGCAAAATGGATTTGCCGTTTGAGGGCCGCCCAAATGGGGCATAATACTGATAGGGAACTTCATTATTTTTTGCATTGATCTCGGGAATTTCTAGTAACAATCCCTACAATGTGCCCATATGGTGTCTTGTGAGCACAGCAAAATCCTAAATTATGCCTACAATGTGTTGTCTCCCCAGTGTGTCTGGATAAATGTATTTTCTCTCTATTCAGTTCCCATTGTTTGTATATATGCTCATTGTGATATCAAATACAATTTTATGTCAGTGAGATGGTAGACCTAAACATTGTACAATTACCCAGCTAAATACGAATGGGCTTTCTTGAGCCCTGCTAACTGTTGATCCATTGTTTTGGTTATTATATATAAAAATAACCTTACCTTTTAATTAATTTAATTAATATTCCCTTTCTAAAAATAAACGACCCCTTGTAATCGATTGTGAATAACGTTATCTCTGATTAGTTTCCACCTTTTCTATATATTGAAGTAACGTAGCCGAAATCCAACTAGCAATATAATTGAATATGCTACTTACCAGTATGCATCTGTTCTTGGCATGTAGGGCTGCTAACATTCACATCTTAGCATTAGATCGCCGCCTAGTGTTGGGCTCGGATGATCGCACATTGTTGTCCTGGAAGAGTCTTCGAAGTATCCTGAGATAGGTGGCTCCTCCCCTGGACTACAGTGCGCATGGGCATCGGCTCCATCCCCAGATTGTTTTTCGCCATTGTGGCAGAAGATGGAGTGAAAAGTGTAAAGGATGTCCATGCTAATGAATAAATACAATAGTAAATCTGCAGCTGCGACAGGCACCGGGGAGGAGGGCGGGCGATATGAATGTTAGCAGCCCTACATGCCAAGAACAGATGCATACTGGTAAGTAGCATATTCAGTTCGAGGCATGTGGGCTGCTAAATTCACATCTTAGCATAGAATACATAGCAGTCCCTCCATCAGCGGCGGTTGCCCGTGCCAGCTGCAGAAACCTGAAAAAGTGTCTTCAGAACAGCCTGTCCTACAGCAGCTTGCTGCTTGGAATGCACATCAACACAGTAGTGTTTTGTGAAGGTATGTGGTGTAACCCACGTGGCTGCTCTACAAATATCCTCTAAAGGAATGTTCCCTAGGAAAGCCATGGATGCCCCCAGTTTGCGTGTGGAGTGCGCTCTGGGGGGTATTGTTAAAGTGCGCTTGGCTTTTTGATAACATATCTGGATGCACTTAACAATCCATCTGGCTATCCCTGCCTTGGAAATCGGGTTGCCTTTGTGTTGTGGTGCGAAGGCAACAAAGAGTTGTTTTGTTTTTCTAAAGGGTTGTGTTCTGTCTATGTAGTACATCAACGCCCTCCGTACATCTAAGGTATGGAGCATTCTTTCTGCCACCGTTTGCGGGTTTTGAAAGAATGCTGGTAAGTCAATAGTTTGGTTTAGATGAAAGTGTGACACCACCTTCGGAAGGAATTTGGGGTTAGTGCGTAGCACTACCCTATTTGGATGAATTTGAATGAATGGCTCTTGGATTGTGAGCGCCTGCAGCTCACTGACACGCCTCAGAGACGTAATAGCTACAAGGAAAGCTACTTTCCACGTAAGGAACTGGAGTTCACACGAGTGCAGTGGCTCAAATGGTGGTCCCATCAGTCTGGTGAGAACGACATTGAGGTTCCACACCGGAGCTGGCGGTGTTCTTGGGGGAATGACTCGTTTCAGACCTTCAAGGAAGGCTTTAATGGCGGGCACTCTGAAGACAGAGAGGTGCTGCCTGTTCTGGAGATAAGCCGCTATGGCGGATAAATGTATCCGAATGGAAGTGTACGCTAGATTGCACTTGTAAAGATGCAACAGATAGCAGATGATGTTGGGGATAGATGCATCTAGCGGGTTGATGTCATTGGCTGTACAGTAAATGACAAAACGCTTCCACTTTGCAGCATAGCATGCTCTAGTAGTTGGTTTCCTCGCCTCCTTGATGATGTCCATGCATTCTGGAGGTAGGTGAAGGTATCCAAACTCTAGGACTTCAGGAGCCAGATCGCCAGGTTGAGCTGTTGCGGATCTGGATGCTGAATTTCTCCATGGTTCTGCGTCAAAAGACTGGGCGTGAGGCGCAGTCTTTGATGCGGCACCACTGAGAGTTCGAGGAACGTGGTGTACCAAGCCTGGCGCGCCCACGTTGGAGCAACTAGGATGAGAGTCATCTCGTGCTGCCTTAGCTTTCTTGCGACCAGCGGTATTAGAGGGGCTGGCGGAAAAGCGTACGCAAATTTGCCTGACCAGTTCATCCATATCGCATTCCCCTGCGACTGTGGGTGAGGGAACCTGGCGGCAAAGTGTTGGCATTTTGCGTTCTCTTTTGTGGCAAATAGGTCTATCTCCGGATGACCCCACTGCTGGAAGTACGGGTGGAGGACAGATGGGTGTAACTCCCACTCGTGCATTTGATGGCTGTACCTGCTGAGCAGATCCGCCATCTGATTGTCCTTTCCTGGGAGGTGTTCTGCCATGAGGAAAATGTTCCTCTGAATGGCCCACTTCCACATGCTCTGAGCCAGATGAGACAGCTGTGGCGAGTGGGTGCCTCCCTGCTTTTGAATGTAGTACATCGCGGTCATGTTGTCCGTCCGGACTAGCACGACTTTGTTGCACAGATGTACAATGAAGGACTTGAGCGCCATGAAGATTGCCATCAGTTCCAGATAGTTGATGTGCATCTTCTGTTGCTGCGTCGTCCATAGTCCCTGCACTGTGTAAGTGAGCACATGAGCTCCCCATCCCTGGAGAGATGCGTCCGTTGTCAGGACAATCTGCGGCACAGGCTCTTGGAACAGTCGGCCCTTGCAAAGGTTGTGTGGAGTCCACCAATGCAGAGAATCGTATGCCCGACTGGTAACCAACACTAGGTCTGTCAATTGCCCACGAGCCTGTGTCCACTGATTCGCTAAGCACTCCTGGAGCGGGCGCATATGTAGCCGTGCGTGAGGGACTATGAAGATGCAGGAGGCCATCATGCCTATCAACTGCATGAACACTCTCGCTGGAAGCGAGTGTTGTGGCCTGAACCTTTGGATCAGAGCCTGCATGCTGTCTATCCTGACTTGGTTTGGCTGAGCCATGGCCGTCAGGGTGTTGATCGTCGCACCTAGGAACTGCCGGACATGTGCCGGCTGAAGATGCGATTTTGGGTAGTTCAGGGAGAAACCCAGATCGTGAAGAAGGTGAATTGTAGTCGACATGTCTGCGGCGCACTGTTGCTCTGACTTGGCTTGTACGAGCCAGTCGTCTAGGTAGGGGTAGACATGGATGTTCTGCCTCCTGAGGTGCGCCGCTACTGTCGCCAGACACTTGGTGAACACCCTCGGGGCTGTGGTGACTCCGAAGGGTAGGACCTTGAACTGGTAGTGCCTGCCTTGAATAGTGAACCTGAGGTATTTCCTGTGTGACGGGTGTAGTGGAATGTGGAAATAAGCATCCTTGAGATCTAAGGTTGCTAAGAAATCTCCCTGGTTTAGCAATGGAAGAATCTGTTGCAGTGTAAGCATGTGGAAATGTTCTGACAGTATGTACAGGTTGAGGGGACGCAGATCTAGAATGGGTCTGAGAGATCCGTCCTTCTTTGGAATAAGGAAGTACAGGGAATAAACCCCTGTGCCTTCCTCTCCCACCGGCACGAGCTCGATCGCTCCCTTTTGCAGCATCACCACTACTTCTTGCTGCAATAAGAGCAAGTGCTCTGCGGACATAGGCCTTTGCCTTGGCGGGATGTTGGGTGGAGTGGACCTCAATTCTAGGCAATAACCATACTGGACTAGTTGTCGCACCCACCTGTCTGTGGTGATGTTTTTCCAGACGGGCAGGAACTGCTGTAGTCTCCCCCCGACAGGTGTTAGGTGGTCGGGGGGCAGTGACAGAGAGTCACTGTTTGCTTGGAGCAGAGGAGCGGGAGCTGTTGTTTCCTCTGCCGCGACCTCTGTTGCTGTTATTTCTGTAACCTCCCTTGTTTTGTTTCGTGAACGAGGATTGTGCCCCACCTTTAGAGAACTGGGATTGTTGACCCATTTGTCCTCTGGTGACTCCACGTGCACCTGAGCGACGAAAATTGCTGCCACGAAACTGTTGTGACTGCAGGGCCCCCATGGACTTAGCAGTTTCTGTGTCCTTCTTTATTTTCTCTAGGGTGGTGTCAACATCTGGACCAAACAGACTTTCAGGATTGACTGGCTGATTAAGGATTGTTGTCTGAATATCCGGTTTAAACCCTGAGATGCGGAGCCACGCTTGTCGTCTCAGCATAACGCTAGTGTTGAAAGCCCTAGCAGCTTTGTCCGCAGCGTCAAGTGCACACTTGATGGCTGCGTTTGAGATTAGCTTTCCTTCCTCAATGAGCAGTTGTGTGGCTTCTTGGAACTGTGGAGGCAGGTGTTGTACAATCTGTTCTAGGGTGTCGTAGTGCGCCCTATCGTAACGCGCCAAGAGTGCCTGTGTATTGGCGATGCACCAAAAGTTTGATGCCTGTGCAGCTACTCTTTTGCCCCCTGCCTCTAGCACTTTGGACTCCTTATCCGGGGGAGGAGCTTCACCCGTTGTCTGGGAGTTGGCACGTTTCCTGGCATTGGCGACCACAAGAGAGTCCAGTGGCAATTGTCCCCGGATGTATGCGGGGTCCGCAGGTGCAGGTCTGTACTTTTTTTCAATGCGAGGGTTGACCACTCTCGCTCTTGTAGGCTCCTTAAATATGTCCCCAGCATGCTTGAGGACTCCTTTAAGCATAGGCAGTGTCTTTACTGTCCTTTCAGAGACTGAAAAAGTGTCGAAAAGGAAGTCTTCCTCAACCGGGTCGGCATGCATGTCCACATCATGATTGGCTGCCGCCCTTTCGAGTAGTGCATGAAAACCTGCTGAATCCTCAGTCGGGGAAGCACGTGCATTAAAAAGCTGCGGGTCCTGCCCCACACCCTGGGTGTTCTGGTCACCAGTGTCATCATATGAATCCGGTTGTGCATCAGGTTCATTGACAGGGAAATTGTACTGCTCGTCTTCATCATACCCCTCACCCGCAGAGTGTTCTGGGGAGGGAGTAGGGCTCCGTCTCGGAGGAGGCTGGATTGGTTCCGTGAGGCCTGAGGCGTCAAGGGGCACCCTCTTCTTCTTTAGTGGGATGACATAGGAGTCCACTGGCTCCGAAGTGATTTTCCTCTTATAGAGGGTCAGTTTGCCTGTGTCAGCGTCGATGAAACGCTCTGAATCGTCCTCTGACTCGAGTACCCGACGTGGAAGCGGGCCAGTCGGTGAAGAAATCACCTGTTTCGGTGCCGACTTGGTTGAAAATGCTTTTGGCGCCTCCTTCGGCGGCAAAATAAAGAGAAGTTTCCCAGAAGGCTTCGCTGGAGTGTCCTTTTGCGGCTGCGGCGATGGTATCGGAGCCGACGGGGCAAAGGCCTTCTCCCTGATTCTTTGCAGTGATTCGGCTATGATGGACGGCTCACTCACAGTTTGTTTCGGCGCCGACGAGGATGGTCTGATCTTTCCCTCGGATCCGACGTCCTTGTGGGCCTTGTGCGCTTTGGGCGCGGATACCGTCTTAACCGCCTCCGATTCCTGTGTTCGGGGCGCAGACTTCTTTCCGTGTGCCTGCGTAGCCTCCTTGGAGCCGACTTTGGCGGGCTTGGACGGCGTCGGCGTCGTAGCCACTGACCCGTGCCGACCATCTTTTTTGGAGGACCCCTCCTCTGGCGTCGGTTTCAATTTTGCAGCATCGGAATCGACGGACTTCTTCGACTTCTGCTGACCGGAGGTCGACGGAGTCGATGGGGTAGCGGGCACCGTCGTTTTCACCGGCACGGCAGCCATCTTAGGGACACTCGAGTCCTTAAGTTTCGGTTTCGTTTTCGGGTCGGCCATTTTAGGTGTTGTCGATCCCGATGGTTTCGGTTTCGAAACAGTCTGCTCAGCAAGTAATTCCGTGGCCGGGCCCGAAGGCGGGGCTGTGGCTTGCGGCAACGGGTCTTGGGTAAGGCCGACAGGCGATCCCGTGTCCCGGTCGGTATCCTCGTAACCTTCGGGGCAGAGCTCGTCCCCCGAGCTGTCTGCCGCGGCCCCATAAATCTCATCGTCGTCTCCTACCTCGTCGACGTATTCAAGGCCTTGACCCGCGACTCCGTCGTCGTCTCCCGGATCCGCCTCGACCTCCGTCTCGGGTGGGGAGATTTGGAGATGATGACCCTGGTCCTCTTCGTCCTGGTCGCCGAAGATGTTCTCCGGATCCGGGGCCGCTTGTTTAGCTTCCATGCGCACCGCGCGCCGAAGCTTGAGAGTCTTTTTCGAGCGGAACTGTGCACACAACTTGCACTTGCCGTCGTCGTGGTCAGGCGAAAGGCATTTGTTACACACGGGGTGTAGATCGATGTGTGGGTACTTGGACCCACAGAGCGGGCAGTACTTAAACGGGCTCCGCTCCATGTCTGAAAAGTTTTGCAGTCGTGTCGCGATGAGAAGGCCTCAAACTTCCGAGAGCGAAGAAAACTCCGCTTATTCCGGCTCTAAGAGACGGAAGACTCGAGACCGTGCGCAGACAATACCGACGCAAGAAAATCGAGGCCTTTTGGCCGCTAAAAGTTAGTTTTTCTTGGTTCCGACAGTAAGACGTCGAGACCACATCCGAACCCAATGGCGGAAAAAAACAATCTGGGGATGGAGCCGATGCCCATGCGCACTGTAGTCCAGGGGAGGAGCCACCTATCTCAGGATACTTCGAAGACTCTTCCAGGACAACAATGTGCGATCATCCGAGCCCAACACTAGGCGGCGATCTAATGCTAAGATGTGAATTTAGCAGCCCACATGCCTCGAACATTAGGAATACGAACGGTCCAGTTCGGGTCTCTCCCAATTAACTGTCATTTGTCAGTAGTACACAATTGCACGTTCAAATTTACCGTGTTATATTCAGACTACTTTTAACAATGGCGCTGGCGGAGTTTTAGAAGCCTCACTCTGCCCCGTCACGTGATGGTGGCTTTAGGGGCTGGGCCTCACAAGGAGCAAGCAGGCGGGTCGGGTGTTTATTTCCGCATATAAACACCATGGCGTCCCTCTCTCCTTCGCAAGACGCAGTCTGTGCTGTAACTTCGGATACGGGTACCCTATCACAGGTAAGAAAGCGGGACGTATTGACGGGGGGACCATACTTATTAGGACGGCCTGTTATCTGACTTGCTGCCCATTTTTGGGACCTTTGAGCGGGTCCCGATCACTTAGTTTTGTCTCTTTATTTGCTATAGGTGCTCTGTGGTCTTTGCCTTAAAATGTGGGTCATTACTGGACCGGCAGCGCTAGAGCAATCTGTTCGACTCCTTTACCTTGGAGGTCTTTTCCGTGGGATCTATGGTTGTATGCACCGCGGGGCTTATATCAGGTACTTGCCATGTGCACATCATATTCCTATCTAACAATTACTGTTCTCTCTCTTGTTTTTTGAACAGCAATTTGCATTCTGAGAATATTTTTCATTATGTTCAAAAATTCTCCTGTCATTCGAGGTCACTTGATATATGTACCTCTCTAAACAACCTGTGTTAACGGGGCACGTCTTAACTCAACCTGTTACAAATGCATATTGCTTGATACATATTCAACTTAAAACCACTGTAGCTCGGATTCTAAAGGGCACTCCATGTACGATGTTCCGGTCGCCTCCCCTGTTTAAATTTAAAAAAAAAAATCTTTACTATTATAGAAGCATTGTTGAAGATGACACGAGTCTAACATATCCAACAATTTTTCTGCCCTGGCATTGACATTAGGTAAGAATGTGATCTCCGGACCATTTTATATTTATGTCAGGAGTCATGACTAGGTGTTATCTATTATACAACTAGCATATGCACTGGGGGCCAGGGATTTCAATGGAATACAACTTTAAGGCAATGCAGTGACTCCACATTTCTAAATAAAATCATAATGCACAAGGGGTTCCCTTGCATTAGGTGAATTCCATTCTTTTGTGTGCCCTGCTGCGCTTATAAACCGTGCACGCCTAGGCTTCACCCCTTACTTACTTTAGATTTTCCGTTCTTCTTATTTCCCATACAGCTTCTAATTATTCATCTACCATAGAATCCCGACCGGATTAATCTGAGACAACCCACTGCGGGGTTTTTCTTCTGCGACTCTGAAGGTACAGTTACAACTCCAACATTAAACTGGATCCCAGTGGGATGTTTTGACGAACTTAGACCCCCCCCTCTTTTCACTTACCATACTGGGCTGACCTATGGCCGTAAGATCGCCCCCCTCTATATTCCACATGTGACATCTCAGTCTCAGAGGGGTGATTTCACCCACTCTATAGAACTCGCATTCGCTTTCCTTAATGCCCGCAGCAATCAGTATATTAGACTCGTCGTGTAATGTAACTTTCGAAGAAAAAAAAAATTTCTACCATCGATTTGTTTCTACCTCTAAAAATAAAAATAATAATAATATTAAAAAAAAATATATTTGTTGTCCTACTTTAGGTTATTCCTTTTGGTCCTATGAACCAACCACCACTTCCGACTCAACCTTACATGACCATTTTGAGTCCAGCTCACATCACCTAAAGAACTCGGTAAGCGTTTTGAATTTACCAATGACCTCCATCGCCTTAGCATGACGAGTTATTACTCTTCTTGATATATGCTTCTGGTATATACCGATACACTGTCCAACTTTAAGAATCTTAATATATGTCCCAAACCTCCTTCCTTTGGGATTTATAGCTGGGAACAGTACTTATATGTCTAGGTCTACATCACGGTAACAATCCCCTTTTTCTGTAACTTGCGCCTTTCTCCCAATTTTTACTATATATAAAAAAAAATTTTTTTATAAATGTCTATTACATTGAACTTGGAATTGTATACATCAGTCCTCTCAAACCACAAACTTTTTGTAAATAAGATGCATTTCAATATGTGTTACAACAGTTTTTATAATAATCTAGTAAATCCAGTGATAACTGTTGTATTTTAGAATGTATTCTGATATTCTTTGTCGGTTGATCATAGATTTTATTCATTAATTTTTGTCAGTCGTTGCTCTTTTGGGTTAGTCTTATTTCAGTTGATTGTGATCATTTATGTCTTTGTGTGTTATGTTATATGTATATTTATGTATACATATGTTTGTAACCTTTACAGCCCTGACGAAGTTCCTAAAAAGGCAAGAGGAACGAAACGCGTTGGCTGTGCCTATGCTTCATGAACACTTTTTTTGAATAAAGAAGAAGACACTTTAAATCACTATTTCTATTGACTTTATTTGAGTGCACCTTCCATTTTTGTTCTTTAAACACTCGAGCTGGAAGTGACTGAGTGGCTTGAAATTTGACAATTAGCGCTTTCTGGCTGCATGTGGAAACGCTAGAGCCCTTTGAGTATCCAGAGTGGCTCCTAGGTAATTCTGAATTTTGTTTGGCTGAAGGTGTGATTTTAACACATTCACTGAAAATCCTAGCTGGTGAAGCTGCGAAATGGTTAAGGAAGTGTGCTTGAGGCATGGTTGGTAGGTGCTGACTTTGATGAGCCATTCGTTCAGATAGGGGGAAGACATGCACGCTTTGTCTTCTGAGATGCGCCACTACTACCGCCAGACATTTTGTGAAGACTCTGGGGGCAGTGGTGACTCCGAATTGGAGGACTTTGAATTGGTAGTGTTGACCTGCTACCACAAACCTGAGAAATTTGCGGTGAGCCAGATGGATTGGAATATGAAAGTAGGCGTCCTTTAAATCTAGAGTAGAAAGAAAGTTGCCTTTTTGCAAAAGAGGTATTACATGTTGAAGTGTTACCATGTGGAAATGGTCTGACTGTATGTAAAAATTTACCTCTCTGAGATCTAATTTGGGTCTGAGAGAGCTGTCCTTTTTGGGAATTGGAAGTAAAAGAAGTACATACCCGACCCTTGATGTTGTGGTGGTACGGGCTCTATAGCTTGTTTTAGTAGTAGGGGTTGTACCTCTTGTTTGAGAAGGTATAGGTGATCCGGTGAAAGTTTGTGCGACTTTGGGGGAATGTTTGGAGGAGTGTTGATGAACTCCAGAAAGTAA
The DNA here is from genome assembly GCF_964261635.1 of Lissotriton helveticus. NCBI lineage: Eukaryota > Metazoa > Chordata > Amphibia > Caudata > Salamandridae > Lissotriton > Lissotriton helveticus. The sequence continues at coordinate 175,438,156 of NC_136061.1, forward strand.
CCATAATGGATAATTTGGGGCACCCACTTGTCTGTTATTAACTGCCACTTTGGTAGAAATTGTGACAGTCTCCCTAAGCCACCCACCCCCCTACCACAGGTGTTAAATGGTCAAGGGGAACTTTGGGCAAGTCACTGCTTTGCACTGGACGGACAGGTACATGTACTGGATCCTCTAGCCCCCTGCCCTTGCCACTGTTTCCTCTGTCATTGCCTCTCAAGAATGTTTTGGAACCTGAGGTTTGGTTATTGCCCTTATAGGTGGACGCAGTGTTCGTGGAAGTATTTTTGGAGCCTGCTCGATAAAAGGAGCGCCGAAAGGAACCACGGCCTTGTGGAGACTGAAGGGCTCCCATGGATTTTTGCCACTTCCGTATCCTTCCTCAGTTTGTCAAGTGAAGAGACCACCGGCCCAAAAAGGTGTTCCTTATCAAAAGGTGTGTTTAATATTGAGGTCTGAACCTCCGATTTAAACCCAGATATGTGCAGTCAGGCGTGTCTTCCTAAAAGAACACTAATGTTCACCGCTCTGACAGATGTATCAGCAGCATCTAGGGAACATCTAATTTGATTAATAGAAATTAATTTTCTCTCACGTACCAGTTAGCTGTTTGGGAGGCTATCCTTTTCCCTGAAGCATCAAGGAGTTTTGATTCCTTATCTGGGGGTGGTGCATCTCCAGTAGTCTGGGAGTTTGCCCTTTTACGTGCATTAGAAACTACTGAGTCCAAGAGTAGTTGTCCTCTTATGTAGACTGGATTCGATGAAGCAGGCTTGCATTTTTTATCCATCCTAGGTGTAAGGATACGTGCTCTGACAGGATCTTTAAAGAGGTAATCTACGTGTCTGGCCATTCCTTTCAACATGGGCAACATGTGTGTAGATTTCTGTGTGCTATTTAATGTCTCAAAAAGGAAGTCCTCTTCAAGGCATTCTTTATGAAGTTGGACCCCATGGTAATTAGCATCCCTCCTAGTAGTTCAATATATCCTCCACTGTCATCTGGTGAAGAGGGCCTGGTAGGAAATAGGTTTGGATCGTTGTCAGTGGGCGAGTCAGTGTTATAGTTATCCCACTCATCTGTAGGTCCGGGCTGATTCACCCTGATTGTCAGGTGTATGTGGTGGTGAGTGCTCAGGTGAAGTTGGCACAGGCAGATGGTAAAGGTGGTGCAAGAAGAGGAAGAAGAGGAGGGGAAGGATGTGTCCAAACAGTTCTCTTCTTTAATGGAATGTGGTATTCCTCTTCTGTAGTAGCACTCCTCTTTAACCCGTTTACGGCGGCTGCGGAAGTGCGGCACTACCCCAAAACGGGCGGGCCGCGTTGGCCATTGGCCGACGGCAGCACTGGGGAGGTAGTACTGCTGTCGGCCAATGGCCGACGGCAGCACAGAACGGGTTAAAGTCACTTTGGTGGTAATATGTCCAGTTTTTGGCTGTATAACCAGAATTTTCTGTTTCGGATCCGGTTTTTCAAGCGGATCACCGAAAGCATGCATTTTGGGTGATTTTGGAGTCTCAGTCGGTTTTGGCACTGAAGGTTTCGATGCTGATGGTTTCTTAGTTGGAGTTTTCGGATTCAAGGTTGTTCTCAGTACCGATTGGTGATGTTCGGTGCCGGACTTTGTCTTCGACCCCGAAGGCTTTGGCTTGGTGCTCGATTTGGTATGGGGCTTTTCGGAGCCGCAAGGCTTTTTGGTAGGCTGTGGCGCAGAGCCTGGAGGCGGGGCGGCGGAAGTGTGATATCGGTGCCGACCGGGGCCAGAGGGCGCAGATTGGTCCGGAGCATTCTTTTTCAATCGAACTGGAAGTTGGGCGAGGTAGGGACTGTACTTGCAGTACGTTGTCCATGCGGGATGTCTTCACCCTGGTCGGAGCCATCGTCAGAAAGAGTGATTTCCTACTGTTCCTCATGGGCTCCAATGGGGTCGCTAGCTTCTTCTTCCTCCTCTGATTCAGGTCCGAAGAGGTCCGGAATGAAGCCTGTGTGTTGGCGCTGCATGTCGCGTCGTCGGGCCAAACGGTCGCTTAGAGTCTTATCTGGAGAGGAAAGCTCGGCAGCGTCGCAGTGGTCTTCCCTTTGGTTGGGTGACAAGCACAAGTTGCGTGAGTCGGTGTGCGGGTATTTCACATGGCTTAGAGAGGAGAACTTAAAAGGGAATTTGTTCCATCGACTGAGTCGTACCAGGGGCTAGGCCCGACGGCCTACCACGAGCTCTCAGATCGAAATTAGTTTTTAGCAATAACACAATCCGTGAAGAAAGGGGAACGCGATCGGAAACAATACCATCGAGGGTGAATGTTGTACGAGCTGAGAGGAACCGAAGGATCAGTGTCGAACCGGAGCGTAGCGAGACACATCCGAACCTGATGGCAGAAAAAACACAATCTTAATATGGAGTCGATGACCATGCGCACTATCACCGAAAGGAGAAGTCAGCTACCTTGTGACTAGGAAGATTTATTCAAAGAAAAACATCCGGACCCAAAACTAGATGGCGATCTATGCATAAGCATGTGATCTACAGCTAACATGCCTCGAACATTTTTTTGGGGCAAAATGTGAACTTTTTTAAATTGACTAATGGTCTCAAATACGCCTCAAATACAATGCCATTCTTGCAGTTAGTTTCCCAATGCAAGGGGACGAAGATGAACTGAATCTCTCTGAACAATTCGGAACATAAACTAATGGAGTATGATAAGAAGCAATGTATTCATCTGCCAAGAATACTGCCAGACAAATTAGGGCTTGGCTCCTAAAATGATCTGTTGTGCATTTACACTCTCTTTTGCAATACAGCCTGTCGTGTTTTATGCCTTTATGTGTCCTCCATGGGACACCGTACTTCTTGTTCCTTCTGGCATGTCCAGGCGCGGTGCGTCCATTGATGCTTTGGGGCGTAGCCCCCCCCCCGCCCGTAGCTCAGTTGGCGTTTCTGAACTTAAGTAAGCTGAATCAGTTAACTTAAGTTCAAAGATGCCGAGGCGAGGGAGAACAGAACGGACATTCATGTCAGTCAGCATGACGCCTGACCGCCCACCCCCTTCAGAGTCTGATGGGGGTGGGCGGCCTGGCGTCATGTTGACTGACATGAGTGTCAGACCAGGGGCAACAGGCAGCAGCATCACACAAGTGTGCATGAGTATGGACGGAGGGCAAATTTTTCGCCCGTGCCCAGTTATGCGCACTTGTGTTTGCACTGGCTTGCACATGCCCATTAGGAGCCCCTCGGTCTCCTAATGGGCAGGCGACGGGCGAAGATTAACCATGACCTAAGCCAATGCCAGGATTGGCTGAGAGAGGCTGCCAGTCCGCTCCAGTGCCGTGCGTGAAGGCACCAAGGGGAGCAGAGGTGGCGCGGACCACCTGGGAGGTAAGTTTTCTGTTATATAACCCCCCTGCTGTGAGGTAAGTTTTCTGTTATATAATTCTCCCCCTACACTTCCTGCGTGACCCCCTCCCCCTCCTCCCTGCGCGCGTGGTGAATCGAGGTATTGGCCTAAAGAGTCGGAAATGAACAGATCTCATTTTTGCATGAATTATTTTGTTAAGAGGGAACGCTTTTTCCGTTGTAAAGGTGAGAGTTGGCCAGGCTTGCACCTTACTTTAATGATTTATTCGGTTTTGTCACAGTACGGCGCTATATGCAAACTTACGTGGCTCTATAGAAAAATGGCCAGCTAGTGAATTATGGAGAAGCCATTGTTTGTACAGCCACACATCCTTTTGTTTAACTTTCCCTGTATTATCTGTGCCTTGACTGAGCATCTCGAGGCATTGAATGTTTGTACAAATTGTTTCGTACAGTGCTTACTTGAACCCCACCTCAATCTCAGTGTACTGAAGCAGGGGTGTAATAACACAACATGATGGGGTCCCTCTGCAGAATATGACGAGGGACCGCTAAACCTCCCATAACCTCACAAAAATCCATGGAATTGGGCTGAATGGGGGCCCTCGAAGATTGTTCCTCCCCCTGATCCTTTGCCTGCAATCCCACAAGCTGCATTGACAAAATATTTCTTTCTTCACGCTAGAAAAGTCCGTCATTTTATTAATTTGTCTTTCAGCGGAGTGAAAGTATGGTACGGTAGATGCCCTGTGTTTGCATCAAAGACTGTTAATGCCACTCGGCGGGTATTCCCCAGAGATCATGGCGGGAAAACATGGCGTTGTGTTGCTGATAAGGATAGGCACGCATGCTAGGCCGCTGTACATGAACCAGATGTCCTCAGCTTTAATTTATAGAGCTGACAAAGAGACTCAGTCAAACAGCGTTTCGTGCTTTCTTTCAGAGAGCAGACACCAAGGTCGAGCTGATTTTACCACATCGTTTCATTTTTTTAAACTACAAAAAGTGCAAACAGCTGCACAGATATTCCAATCCTCCGTTGTGGCAGTCTGCATATAACTTGTTCTAGGCCTTGTGTTCATTTCTGAAGTGAAATGCTGCATACGATCTCATGACGGATGACTACACAGTCAGGCAGTCGCGTGTCAAGTGTGAATGAATAAAGAAATGAACAGTGCCTGGTTTGCAAGCCTTGTCTATGGGGCTACGAAGAAGTCCAAGACCAGGCTGCACAGAGAAGCAAATTAAGGGCCACTTCGAGGTGCTTAAATTCAGGGTGCTACTTTTAATATTTGTGGTGAACGTACGTTGTTTCTTCACACTAATTTAGCATCACTACAGACAAAACAAGGTACAAAACGGTTATACATCACTTCCAGCGGCTGTCTTTTTACAGCGCCATTTCACAAAAATTAACTCCGCGAGATATACTTGCTATATGCATGAAGTGCAAGGGTTTCACTTTGGAAGTGTGCTAAGAATATTTTCTTAAAGTTGATTGTGCCTGGGGGAGAATCTTCGGTAAACAGGAATCAGGGTGTACGACTGAAGCAAGCTGTGGAGAACCTGTCTATACCAACAAGAATGCAGAATAACGAAGTGCTGGTCTTCCTGTAATAGTGATGAAATAAGATGAAAACTAAACTAAAATGCTGGTTTATTTCAGTGGATTTTTAAAAAAAGGACTAATTTATCTATCTACATCTATAAAACAGGTGACGCACTTCCAAACAACATTGTAATTCCACAGCTCTGAAGTATTCGTAGAGACACTGAAACGCTCTATATATGACTGCGTTCATATTTTACCCTAGTCTTCACTAACCTGACTCGCTGGCAGGTAGCTGATGTGTGGCTGGTTCGCACACACGTGAATTGTTTGAAAAAGTAAGTTTCCATTTTATTTTTTATAGTGCTCAGTTACAGATTATGAGCAATAGACACCTCAAAGTCAGCTTAACCATATCTGTCTGTGTTCAGTGCTGCATTTATTGTAATGTGTCACTAATGATCCACCCATTCTTGTACTCTTTGGCCTGTACTTATATGTGCAAGATTGTTTGTAGAGATGCTGAATGGTTAATTTTAGGAATAAATGAATAGTATCACAAACTGTGTTTATGTAAATAATCCAGGACTTTGCAATAGTGCTGGCATGTTTGGTATTTAGGGAAGCATGCACTGATTGGTTATGTTTGCTTTGTGAGTAAGCAGCTGCGATCAGACACATATCTCGACTTTCATAGTCATCCACTGTGCAGTGTTTTGCTGTACGTTTCTCAAGGTTTGAATAAAATGTGCACTGTAGCTCTAAAACAACTATGCCTCATGAAACCTGCCCACCCAGGTGATATATATGCGTGCATATTTATTTTCTGTTAAGTCATAAAGTGCTTCAAAGCCTCATCGGTAGAGAAATTGCCAATTACAACACAATGCAATATAATGTAAATCATCCAGTGTATGTCACGTAGCCTTTTCAAAAATCAAAAACGTGCATTTTTTAACATGCGCAGGAGTTTCACCTCAGTACATCAGAATGATTATGATACTACATTGAGTGCCATTTATCAAAAGTGGAAGTTTTTAAACATAAACATACTAGAAACATTCGGCCTCCCCTTACAACAATGCCCTTAGTGAACTAGGAGGCAAATGAAGGGCCATGTGCACTCAATATGTGGTTTATATTCTTCTTGCTTGTTCAACAAATTCTTTAACAAAATGTGTTTTAAAATGCACCCTTTGCCACTTTTTCTTTCAAACGTTTCTCAGGGGGAGAATTCCCTCCACCCCTATGTAAATTGGGTTCACTTGCTAAGTCAAAGTTAAACTCGACCCGAACTGTTACGCCACACCATACCACTTTGAAAAGTCACCAGCCACCACTGGGCATGTCATCAGCTCTGCATTCTGGAATGTTGACAGACGACAGCTAATGACTGACCTGAGCAGACGCAGTGCAACCTCCTCCCTTGTTGGCCCTCACACGTGTGTTGGAAACGACTTAATAAAGAATTTATTTCTACCATCCAGTGCGTGGAAAAGTCTTTACACTGCCCAACATTGGACACTGGTCCCTTACATCACCAACTTTTAAGTGCTATTGCGGATTTCTCTGCAAATAACCATATAATGGCGTGTAGCTTAGGTTTCACTTTATGATCGTGTGCTTTTCATTTATGTATACTACATGTGTAATCTTTCTTATTCAAAGTTGGCCGTTGCTTGTATTTCACAGACATTATTTCTCGTCACTAACAGGAATGGTAGGGAAAGGTAATGGGATTTGGTTTGATAGCTGAAATAAACTTTTAATGAGAAGAAGGCTTTTTAAATAAAGGAACACGCAGGAGGCCTTTCCAGCTTTCAGGTACAATGGTGTTCTGAATGGGGGCATTTATTAAGGCATCAACACTGTAGAAAAAGCATATAATGCCAAGTGGAATATATGGGGGGAAGTCACAAGGGGAGCCTGATATGCATGCCTTCCCTCTTTCCAGACAAGGAACAAGAGAGCGTCTTTTGAAAATGCACCTGCTGTTTACAATAAAACACTATAGTGGTTTGTTGACTGCATGAGGGGTGCACCTCACATCACATGACTTTACACCATCAAAGGTAAGTTACATATAATGGGTTATTTGTATGAGTAACAAATAAAAAGGGGTGTGATCTAGAGGGGTCTCTGCCAGAAACTATGTAATGGTAGGCGATGTAGTAGAAGGGATGTAGTGCCAACTGACGCAGAAATGGAGAACAATTCAGTTGTAGTGTAAATACAAGGTCCTCGTGTATACATGTTTATTTCACTAATTGCTTTAACAGGAACCTTCTGTCAAGGATGGTAACACTAGCTGTAGGGACACATCCTGCACACAGTACACAGTTCATTAAGGGCACCTAAGAAAGGTCAGCAAGGATTTATAAGGTTATTTACAGAAAGCCTGAATGACAGAGCAGTGCTTTGCTTGCTCATAAAGTTAATTCTAAAGAAAGGTAAGAAAAAATAATTTTAGTGAAGCAATAATTGATGGGAAGGAGCACCTTGAGTATCTCTCACAGTACCTTAGAAGTCAGGTTCCTCTTTATCTCCACTTTATAACCAAGTCCTTTTAGAAGGCACTCCATTTGAGTCTCATCGTGCTCAGACCCTGTCCTCTCACTCAGACTGTCGAACTTCTCATTGTTTATGATGAGAGCCAGGCGAGTTCTGCTCTGCTTATCGAGAATGTTGTAAATCTGTGAAGAGAAAAAAAAACATGTTAATATTAACGTCTAATGTGTTCGTCTCAATTACTCTTGTTGCTGAATTGACCCTGATGGAAATAATCATCCTTCTCAGAATCCTTTAGTGCTTCATGAAGTTCTAGTATTAACACTTGAAAAACTCTTTATTGAGCTCAGGACTATGGTCTCAGAGTTGATATGGGGAGCAGCAGAAAGAGAGTGACCCTCGCCAAACACTCTGTCTTTTCTGAAAGATAACAGATCCTTTTTTTTCAGTTTAAGAAATTTTTATTTTGTTTAAACAAAGTGCGATACAAAGATGTTAAAATAGTACATGAGAATCAAGTGAAATACAAAATAGGCAAAGAAAAGCTATAAAATAATGGTTCATTGATAAAGAGATTAGGAATAGAGAGAGAGATAAAAGAAAATGAAGAAGGGAGAAGGAAAAGAAGAGAAGAGAAAAGAAGAAAGAAAGAAAGGGAAGAAGAGAGGAGGAAAAACAGAAGGTAAAAAGGCCCAGCAATCAGATAGAAGAGGAGGATGAAAGATAGTTAGAAAAGGGGAGCCAAAGAAGATCAGATTTAACCTTAGAGGAGACAGAAGAGGAGGAAGCAACAGCAATCCTATGTTCATCACATATGAAGTTCCACCAAGTAAGAACAGAGACTTTGGAATTATTCTTCCAACAGGATAACAGATCCTAAGTACTACAAACTGACAGCACATCTACAAAGGGTGGCTATATGGATGTCAGAGGCCAAAACTGTGGAACCACTTTTTGTTCAAAAAGCAATTGTGTATTTCCTATATGCCTGCAGCATGTTCTCCCTTATGTTAGCCTAATTACACATACTATGCTGCCTTTGCTTTGCACACGAACAACCTTGTATTGGTGCTACACATTTAGTTTATAAATAGGCTGCACACGTTTTGTTATTATGTTCCTGTGCTGGGACATAGACGGAACAATTCATACAAGGTCGAAAAACACTATGCTCTATTTTGTCTGTGGTCAGACACTAACACCTGGACATAATAGACAAATCCAGCTGCTGTTTTTAACATGCAACTCTTATCATATACACCCTAAACTGTTTTCAAAACAGAAAGAACACATTTACGCAGAGCAAAGGTCCTGAGATGAGTAAGAGCTCCGTTGGCTGAAATGCAGAACAAATACGTATGTATGTCAGGTATAGTGTCCTCCACTAATCCAAGAGATCCCCAATATATCACTGTGCTTCTATAGTGAGGGTAGGTGTAGGCACAACTGTATTCCAATATGACAGGCCTTTTCATTGTGTAGTCTGTTAATTATGCTAATCACATTTTTAACTAGCATGTATTTTAATTGCAGCACAGTTATTGCATAATAGAGCACAGCACTTTCAATAAATATTGTAAGCTTTCTCTGTGTCTCTTTTCTGTTTATTCTGGATATGTATGAGTGAGAGGAAGAAAGGCGATGGCCTTCTGCCGCGATCCCTGAGAGGGTCTAGAGTGTTTCATTTAGGGATGCCAAATAACTTGTCTCTCTATAAAGGCTAGGACAGCAAGTAAAGCACTATGAGCTAGTCTGGATTTGGGTCCATAGGTACTGATGTCGTATGGTGACTCGGTTCCTACATACTGATGTTCTGTGGTCCCAGGCGTACTTCTGTTTCTAAGCTGAATCCCTGCAACATGTGCCCAATATTGGGCCTGGTACTTATTTACGGGTCTCCTGAGTAGTGTTTGTGCATATATCCACAATACCATCAACAGTAGTACCCGAAATGAGAGCCACAGCAATATAGGGGTGGGATGCTTAAAACCTATGCACGACCGAACTTGTCAACATAAAGCAGTGTTGCTGCTGTTGATATAACAAGCGGAGAAGCATGAAAAATACATAAGCCCCCACTTACCATTGTTAAGTCTTTTCACATTCGATTTGACTGAATGTGTAGTGGTTCAGGGACAAATGGAGATACCTCTCTCATTTCTTCAGAAAAACGGGCAACATCTAGGGAGCTTACACAGACAAAGTACCAACTAGTCAATTTATTACCCATAGCCAACTACCGCACACAATGAAACAGTCATGGGGATCACAAACGCCTTAGAGATGAGGTACACCGATTGTTACTCATTATCGAGACGGTATGCAAAGCTATCTAAGAGATTCAGCACGACTGGAATAGCCAAGTTTTAAGTCTTTTCTGAAATGAAGTTTCGTAGGGAGAAGGCAGAGTAGATAATGGCAAGAAAGTCCAAGGTTTGGAGGCAAGATAACAAAAGGAGTGGCCTTCCAGACGGGCACACTGCACAAGAGGAGCCAAAAGAAACAGCTTATTCTAGGATCTTAAAGAAATGGAAGGCGCATAATGCTGAATTCTGTTCCTAAGGTAAACAGCACCTTTGTGGTGAAAGGTGCAAAAAGTAAGCAGCAGGCACTTAAAAGAAATACGCTTGTGAATCGTAAACTAATATTGAGACCTATGAATAAGCAAGGGTACACAACTGAAGGATATTAAGGCCAGATGGGAATTGGACATGCACACAAACCTCTCTGTGGTTTAATCGGACAGTACAAAGAAATCTGTTATGAGAGTATCCAGAAACTCCTGCTTCAAATATATACAGCTTAATTAACAGCACCAGGTCTACCTAATACCCAAGCACATTCATATGATTTAGCCAAATGCATCCAGTAGTTGCACCAGGCTTGGAGAAGAAGCAGCTGGCTTCTTACATATTATAGGAAGCTGTCTCTGTATATACTATACCAAAGGAAGGTATAGTGTGCTAAGAGTCCAAGGAGTCCTCAAAGGTATAGCAGAGGCTAAATTAGGTAAGTACGAACAGCTCTCTTTGTGGTAGTGTGGGTGAGCAATTAGGCTTATCCAGAGGGTGTGTTAATCATTTATTGTATTTATCCTATCATGACTGACAGCACACACTCAGACAGAATCCAGACCAATTGGGTAAGTATAACAAAGGTATACTTGTAGTTTATTTCTAGTACCAAGCAGGACTTGATAAAAGGTAGGTAAATATACTTTCAATTGTAGTCCTTTACACAGAAATGCAATTGGATGATGGATTTGCAGTTCTTACAGGTTTGTATCACTTTAAAATGCAGTTAGAATTACACAGTAATTTCTTTCAGATTACTTTTTAGTTACTTTTGAAGTACTTCGCGTACTGGGTTGGTATGCCTAGATACCACACCTTAGGATCTTACAATACAAGGTAAGTAAGACTTTTTATACTTTGCAGTTTAGTTCTCTTTTCTCCATACTAACATCAGTTCAACACTTTAGAGCACTTTAGGCCGAAAATCTCTTAACATGGGTTCTTGTGGGAAATGTTAGCAGTTTCTCAGTTAAGTACACGACTTACGAGTGCGAGTTTTGGGATTTAACCTGTCTGGCGGTGGCAAATGGCAGGCAGCCATTCAGGGACTACATCAGGGCTGGTCAAATTTCAGGGGGCATCTCTAAGATGCCCACTTAGTGCCTTTTACATTAAATCCAACACTGGCATCAGTGTGGGCTTAATGTGCTGAGAAGTTTGCTACTAAACTTCCCGGTTTTTATTAAAGCCAATATGGAGCTGTGGAGTTTGTAATTACCAACTTCCAGACCATATACTCTTTATGGCTTTACTACACTTACAATGTCTAAGAATGGGTTTAGACACAGTAGAGGTACAGGGCTCATGCCACTGTACTTCAACTTAGGCCTACTGCACCGTGTTAGAGGGGTGATTTACCTAGGACTCATGCAGTGGGTTGCAGGCATGTCACCCAGGGATGTGTGCTATGTTGGCTCTTTTCTCTAAACCAAAACACGCAGCCTGCAATGGCACTGTGTGGGTGTTATGGAACAGGGCTCGGAAGGGTGGCACAATAGGTGCTGCAGCCCTTAGAGGCTTTCCCTTTTCACAGTGCCCTTGGTAAACATGGTACCTCTTACATAGGGCTTACCTGTGGCCAGAGATGTGCCAATTATTGGTACAAGGGTGCAGTCTTGGTAAAGAACACAGGCCCTGGGGACCTGATGGGCAGAGACCCAGGGCACATAATGTCAAGTTGCATCAGATTTCAGGCAAAAAGTGGGGGTAACCATGCAAAAAGGGACACGTTCCTACACAAATGGTGAGTTCAGCAATACAATAATGATAAAGGTCAGTCACTAAAGCACTAGCTGAATGCCAAGACCGGTTATTGAATTCTGGGTCTTCCTCTGGCAGTCCCAGCTGCATCAAGACTGCAAAATTCTAATCTTATTGGTATGTTGATGATGAAACATGTTTTACATTCTACGAGATTGCCGAAAGCTTTGCAACATATTATACTGAGCTGTATGCCCCCAGGGAGTGCCTACCGGAGAGATTGATTTGCCGTTTTCTTGATGATCTTCCTACCAAGGCCTTATCTAGTGAGGCGTGTGCGGAGCTTGACCTCCCACTCACAGAGGAGGAGCAGGGCGCCGCCCTTGGGGATCTGAACTCTGGGTAAGCTCCGGGCCCTAATGGTTTTCCGTAGGAGTACTTTAAGAAATACTTCCCGCAGCTGGGGTCCCACTTCCTTAGGGTGATCGATGAGGCAAGGGTATAAGAAGGTCTTCCCCGCGACTGGAGACACGTAGAGGTGGTTGTGTTCCATAAGCCGGGCCGACCCCCTGACCCACACGCCTCGTATCATCCTATCTCTCTGCTGAATGTGGATGCGAAAATTTTGGCCAAAGCCTTGGCCAATCACCTTCGGTCCCATATTACCACCGTGGTGCATCCTGATCAGGCCGGTTTCATGCCCCAAAGAGCGACACGCACAACATTCGATGTGCGCATGATGCCATAGCATCTATTCAGGGATGAGGTGAACAAGCAGCGTTGGAATTAGCAGACATGGATAGGGCATTTGACTCCCTCAGCTGGGTATATCTATTCACGCTCCTGCGCCGCTTGAATATCAGCCCATGTTTCATGTCCTTCCTGACATTGCTTTACATTGACATAACCGCTTCAGTGCGCATTGCTGGTTCTACTTCCTCTACATTTTCCATGGGGCGTGGCATCCGGCAGGGCTGCCTCCTGTCACCATATTTGTTTGTATTGGCTATGGAACCTCTGGCTGCTTGGGTGCCGATGGATGCACAGGTGGCGGGGTTTGAATGGGCACATGGACTCTCTGATCGTATTGCGTTATACGCAGATGACGTGTTGTTCTTCCTAACAAACATTAATAGGGCGGGTCCGAGGTTGCTTTGCATTATGCATATCTTAGGGGAGTCGTCAGGATTGTTGATGAACTCCCGCAAGTCCACCTTGTGGGTACTGGGGGATGCGGCAGACCTGGGATCTTGGGCATTGGCGGTGCAGGTTACCATGGGGGGAGTGAAGTATCTGGGGGTATTCTTGTCAGATTCACCCAGCGTGTCTTGGGATAGAAATCTTGATCCAGTATGGGCGCGTGTGCGGGAGGATCTTAAGGTCTGATCTCACATGCCCTTGTCTATTTATAGTAGATTGGCTACTTTCAAAATGGTCTCGCTCCCTCGCTTACTGTATCAACTGCAAAATCACCCATATCCGATATCTCCCAAATGGTTCAGACAGTTTAATGCAGCCTTGGGGCAATTTCTGTGGGTGGGAGGCATAGCTATAGTTGCGTTGCGGACGTACTTTTAGTCCACGTTCACCGGGGGCTGGCTACCTCTGATATTCAATCACATTATATGGCCTCGCATTTGCTTGTATTGAACGAGTGATGGTATGGGGATAGGCTGACCCTGCATATGCGGTTGAGCGGCAGTTCATGGGGGACTCTACCTTGCATACTATCTTATACTTGGTACCGCTACGCAACTCCTTGCCGCCAGTCACAAGGGTTGTGTTTCAGATTTCGAGGCAGGCACGTTAAAAGATGGGATGGTGGGACAAGTTGAGGAGGGAGACCCCCCCTTTGGAACAACGGGTGATTGCCACAGTTGGCTGCCATATCTGGGATTCGTGGTTGGAACAATATCGGTATCTATACCCTGGGTGTTGTAATGCGGATACTGGTTCTGAAGTCCTCTCAGGATCTCCAGGGGGACATTCAGATGCCGAAGACTCAATTTTATAGATGCCTACAGCTCCGGCATGACATCTCCCCATGTCTTGCGGGGTTGGAGTCCCTTGCTGAGTTTAGTACGGTTGAGGCGAGGGTGTTTATGGGAGATCTTCAAGACCATAATATTTCTAAAATGTATCAATCGGTAGTTACACATAGCTCCGCTGTGCTGCAGAGGCTCAGGGAGGCCTGGGAGAGAGATGTAGGCCCGTTGGAGGGGGAGGACTGGACGGCGCTAGCATCCTCACGGGGGGCTGCAATTGCGGTGCGCCTCCGCCTTATCCAGTTCAAGTACCTTCATCGAGTATATTTTACTAGAGTTAAACTGTGGAGGACGGGATTAGTGGCATCATCTGTGTGTCGCCGGTGAGAGCGGGATGAGGGAACCCTGATGCACACGGTCTGGCACTGTTCTGCCCTTGCAAGGTTTTGGAGGGGTGTTATGGCCTGTCTCTCAGAAGTGTTGGGTTGGGACCTCCCCTACTCGTCAAAACTGGTACTCCTACATATCATGGAAGGGATGGGGGGCAATATCTATAAACGCCACCTTCTGTTATTAGGTTTTACACTGGCCAAAAGAGACATTGCAAGGTGTTGGAAAACATCTGTAGAGCCTTCCATGTCTGCTTGGAAGAATGGCTGGGACTTCTGTATGGGATTGGAAATTCCAACTTTCAAAGAAAGGAAATGCCCGCAAAAACATTTTAAAATTTGGAAGCGATGGGCAGACTATCGGGGCCTGCAGTTGGAGCCCGTCTCTACTACAGGTGTACTGGACTCAGTTTAACTTCCTAATTATATGCAAACAACAGGTCAAGGTGTGATAATATATTTTACATGTTGGTGTGGGTGTTGGATAAGGGAGGATTATAGTGCGATGAGAGTGGGGTTGTATTGCTCTACTTTCTTTATTTTTTTGTATTTCCTTCCTTTTTTCCTTGAAAGTATTGTCTAAATGTCAAAGTCATGATGTTGTAAGTTTATTGTGCAGACGTTTTCTGGGGTACAGAGCTCTGCATCATATTTGCTATTGGACAAATAAAATCTTTAAAAAAAAACATGTTTTACATTCTAGATAGAGTTAGTTAGAGAGGACTGTAGGGAGGAGAAATGGATGGAATCCTTTTCATTGAAGTAAATATTTGTTTAAACTTCTAACATCTCTGGATCCGTAATTTGAATTGCATAGGATCTTACACTTGGCGACAATTAGAAGAAACCTTATCATCAACAAATTGATGGATGGACTTCAATATCAGCGAACACCCTCAGCTTTCTTACAATTTTCTACAATATGTTCCTGATTTTCCTCTCATCTAAAGTATCATTACTATTCCTTTTACTTTGCCATATTTATCTATTTTTTTCTGGACGTCTGGAACCAAACTGGAATACATTTACTAATATCTTAAATTTATTACTGGATTTTCTAGTGCATCCTCAACTATTTTTCCTGTTTTCACAAGAGCACTTATTGATTTTCTGGATTTTCTGTTACTTTGTCTAGTTTTAATTAGACTGCTCATCGATTTTCTACCTTAATCTGTGCACGTTCTACCGCAAGACTTGCTACCACCTCAAGGTCCAGCACAATCCTCCCCACACACAAGATTTTCTTCACATGCTCACACAAGGCCCTACTGTTGCAGGGATCCTGCTCTCACACAGAAATGTGCATAGAGACTTGGAACCTCAGTGAATTAGGGTGTGCCAAAACTCACCTTAGTACCTAAAATCCCCTACCAGACTAGCAATCAGTGTCTCATTGGTTCTTACAAACTCCCAATGTTAAGACAACCTAGAACATGGACTTAGAACACCTCAGGTAACGTGGAACACATGAACACTCTTTCGTTATACCAACATATCAATCCAGAACGAGGAGTAAATGAAGACACGTGCAAGTTTGAAATGTTTATTTCTAATGCAGTGTTCTCAAGCACAGTATCTTAGCTAATACAAGCAAACATATTATAAGAAACAAAGTAATCAGCATAGTTACTAGTCCATAAAATACAAAGGCAGAAAGCATGTTAAAATGCTAGAGGGAAGAAGGCTAAATGTCACCTAAGTCTTACCCTCCCTTGCTAGTATATTATATCTAAAGAAGGTCTCTTTCGGTTTTAGCAGGGCAGCCCCATACCTCTGATCCTAGTGGAAAGGGATCACATCATCTTCCACCAGCTCTCTGCATGCAAGGCATCATCAAGTGTGTATTCATGCTCTGTGCAGTGCAATATTAAACGCACCTAAAGCCATAGTTGGCCGCAGCTGCATATATGTTATGTCTAGAACGTGCGAAGATCAGACCTCACAACAACCACTGTGTTGAAATAACCTTGAAGGTCTCGGCACTCACTGTACAGACATAGCTTACCAAGCAAAGCTGATACAAAAGCAAAACATATTCTCGTGTGAAGCAAAATATTCTACTAGGCTCAAAGCTCTAATAACAATATGTGCAGTGTGTAGAAGCAGCAGGAAGGTAAAATGGCGTTTAAACTCCTAATAAGCTCATGCGAACTTAACACAGTGTGAAGGCAAAGCATATCTATATGACACCCTCCCTTGATCCGAGCACGTATAAGATAAGATTAGATAAGGGGCAAATTTTTGGAATGCAGAGTTCAAGAACGACAGTCAGCTCAAATTTGCGCAAGTGAATTTTTTTTTAACAATTTCACTCAAAAACAAAATCTCATAATCAAGAAAATGTAGTCATTGGCTTTAGTAAAGTCAATAGGTCTAGGGCAGAGAAAATTTTCATATGATGGAAAAAAGTAATAAAAAACGTTCAATATCCAATAAATGGTGATGACATACTTCATCCAAACATTGAATAAGCAAAATATGCAGCAACAGCTTCCAATAGGAAGTCACTGTTCTCATCCGAAAATAGTTCAGCCATCCAATTTAATAGCGGGAAAGAACATACATGCTCTTCAATTACCGGAGCCTCTAGCACCATCAGAGGGCAACTCGGTGGGTTCTCAATGAAGCTGTGTGCCAAGAAATCGTGCGCCGCTGCAAATACATTCCAACAACCCAGTATTCCATGCATCGCTGCAAAGGCCATAATCCCTCCGTCAGAACAAAGCAATTCATGAGCAACTAAGGGGCTCATGAGCTGGTTATAATCCACATCAGGAGACACCGCATTGCAGAGACACAAATCCAGGGCCCAGTCGAAATCGCAACTCAGGCAATGAAAGACAGGCTGTACAGGTGTAAAATAGGAAAATCGAAACGATAATCCATAAGCTGCACTTAAGGTGGCAAGCGGCAGCGCTCCATAATACTTAAGCATTCTGTTGCAAACAGTGCCAGCCGCGACAGCTTGTCTCGAAACACAGGACGTGCATCCATTTTGAATTAAACAAAACAGCAAAAGAACGCCTGCAGCCAGTGCCAGTAGAATGGAAAATCCACCAAATAGGCTGGAAAGACCCCAAATATACTCTGAAATGAAGTTACAAGGCCGCTGCTAACCACTTTAAAAAAGTGCGCCAGCCCAGTTGTGGAGGATGCATTAAAGATTGTGTGAATTAATTCACCAAAATGCAACGGCAAGTCAGTATTTAATAAAGCATGCACCTCTGTGCGGGTGTTAGCTACGTGAAGGACAAATGTTTCACAAGCAGATGTGAGGGAAACTTCTTTTTTGGGACAATAGAGCTCTTATGCGACTCAGCTTATTGAACTCTGCTTTCAAGGTCGGAACCTTGGGCCAGATGGAAACATCCAGTTTCCCATGCGTGGGTGGATACATTACATTCTTACAACAAACCACACGCTCACGGACGGTAACGACATAAGCAATTCCTTTTATTAACCCACAGCAATCCTCATTGTTTAATAGTAAATAACTCCCATTTGCCAGTATTGTGAATGTGGGAACGATAGCAAGCACGGCATACCTTTCAAAACACAGGCTAAATTTGGCTCGTTCTGATTACAGGAGTAGTGTAATTGAATATGTCTACACATTAATGAGTGATCCGGTGTTTCAGTGCATTCTTCACCATTCAAATAAACTTCATTTAAAAAAAAAAAAATATTTTGAAGGTTATGGAGCAGTAAAATGATGTAACAATTTAGCTTTACACAAACGAAGCAATAAAAATTGATAGAAAAATACAATATCGAAGGGAAAACATTCAATATATAAATAGATTAATAGATGCACAGTTCATGATGTGGGAATAAAATACATTTTACAGTCAAATAAATATGTCGGTAAAAAACTAATACCAGTTTCACATTCTGGCATCCCTCCAATTCATAATAGGGGCCCAAAAGCGTCTTCCCATCTCCCGTTTTTTGAAACCTTTAAATTCATATAAACAAGACTCAATATTATGAATACCCAAGAGTCTGGAAAGCCACATCTGGAAGGAGGGAGCAGTAACATCTTTCCAGCCTGCTGAAATTAAAATTCGAAGCACGGCAACCGACATAAAAACCAAGGCTTCCTCATCCTCTGCCAAAGCCAATTTAGGGTCTGTACCCATTAAAACCAGGGTAGGGGATAGATCGATCTTGTGACCTAGCAGCCCCTCCCAGAACTTCATGATCTCATCCATGAGTGGGCCTAGCCGGTCACAGGTAACAAACATATGTACTAGATCCACTTGACCTGTATTACACCTCGGGAAGCAATCATCTGTCCTAACACCCCATGCAAATAATTTGGCCGGAGTGTGATACAGGTTAAAAATGGTTTTAAAGTGTTGGGCCAGTAAATTGGAGGCCCGAAAAAGCTTTTTATTTAAAACCAGTGCGAGATCCAGATCCACATCCGGGTTCCCCAATTTAATTGCCCTATCCCTTTCCATTTTACCGATATCATCCTGTATCCTCACCACCAGAAGATCATAGATTACTTTAATCTTCCTACAACCTCTAACCAAAGCCTCAACCACAGGAATATCCACCGGAGGCTTCAGTTTAGGTCTCAGGGCCCTTAAGGTACGGGCAATTTGACCGTACAGAAGCCACTGGTTGGCGGGAACACCAAACCTCCTTTGCAGATCCTCAAACCCTAATATCTTTTCCCCCTCCATAATATCTCCGATGATCCTAACCCCCAGTCCCTTCCAAACCTGGAGATTCCGGTCAGCCCTCAACTGAGGAAGGAGACTTGAATTTCCCAAGTGAAAATAAGAGTTTACCTTTGGGGCGTTGAAAATTTTCAAAACGGCTTTCCAAACCAACCAGGCCCCGTGTAAAGTCTTAAAACGGGCCTTCTTATAGAACCTGCGTTCAACTTCACACAACAGCAGGCCTGTTGCTTTCCCCCCCATCAGCATCTTAAATATTGGGGGAGGCCCCTGGGTGCCTACGTTTAAGCTTTCCCCCCCAGGTCCGAGATCAAATTGGAAGAAAATAGACATTTGAATCAGGAGGCAAGACCAGTGGTACAATCTGAGATTTGGGAGTGCCATCCCACCCCTTTCCCTCGGTAATGACATAAGGCTCGTGGAACGTCTGACCTTGCCATACTGCCAAATGAACTTTATAAAAACGGACTCCAGCGGTTTCATTATTTTTTCCTCTATAAATAGGGGTATAGCCCTGAACAGATACAGCACTCTAGGAAACATTAACATTTTTAGAGCGTTAACCCTCCCTACCAGGGATAGATGCAACACATCTATTCTTTTTAACTCGGTCTCTATGGATTTGATAAGAGGGGGATAATTCTCTTCCACAATTCTGCCCACTGAAGCATTAATATTTACCCCTAAATAAACTGCTGAATCCACGAATCTAGAGTCCGATTTCACAATATTTTTTTAGCAGATTATCTGTGTTTTAGATTTATTAAGGAGGTATCCAGATCTCTGACCAAAAGCCTGCGCCATCTGTACCAAAGCAGGAAGTGCCTGCTGGGGGTTCGTCGTGATAACAGCCAAATCATCAGCATAAGCTAATATCTTATTGACATAACCATTTAAAATCACAGGGGATATGCTGGGGCTCTCTAATATTCTCTGGATAAGGGGATCAATATACAAAGAGAAAAGAATAGGGGAACAAGGACATCCCTGACGCGTCCCTCTCCTTATATTGAATTTATCCGATCTTTCCCCCAAAACCGTGACTCTTGCAACCGGATCCACATACATGGCTTGGAGTGCTCTAATAGTTTTCTCCCCAAAACCCCTCCCCGCCAAAATACCCCAGAGAAAGCTCCAAACAATGCGATCAAACGCCTTCTCTGCGTCAAGCAGGATCATGGCGATCTCCCTCCCCGTGGCATCCTGGGCGACAAACAGTGTTATAGCTCTGCATGTATGATCTGTTGTACCCCGCCCGGGGACAAAACCGTGCTGCCAAGGGGAAATGAGACCGCCAATGATCCTGCCCAACCTCTTAGCCCAAATCTTTGAATAAAGCTTAGTGTCGGCGTTGATCAATGATATCGGGCGGCAGGACCCTGGTTTCTCCGCTGGTTTCCCCTTCTTGTGGAAGACTATGATGTTAGTTTCCTTCCACGAGTCCGGGACCACCCCTGAATACAGAATCCTGTTGAATAAATCAACCAACAATGGAACAATCTCACGTTCTATAGCTTTGTACACTTCCAGGGGGATGCAGTCTGGGCCAGAAGCTTTTCCGGGCGCTAACTTCCTTAAAGCAACCAGGACCTCAGAATGCGATATGTCTTTGTCGAGGTCCGCTCTGGTTACATCATCCAAACTGGGACCCCTATCCGGACACTCATCCCCCTGATTACTCTCAGTATCCCCCACATCATACAGTTTTTTTATAAACATTTTCAAACACCGTGACAACATCCTTAACTTCCGTGAATACATTCCCATCCTCTTCTATACGGGTGATCAGATTCTTGGATTTTTCTTGGATTTTTTCTGCCTTAGCCGAAGGGCGAGAACTCTACCAGCTTGCTCGCCTGTTTCATACCTTTTGGCCCTTGAAGATTGAAAGTCCATAATTGCTTTCTGTGTTACCTCCTTCTGCAATGCCGCTTTAACCGCCAGCAATGCATTTTGACTTTCCTTACCCTCCCCACCAGTAACAATATCCCTGATATGCTGTTCCTCCGCAGTAACAAGCTTGCCCATTAGTTTCTCTACCTCCCCCCTATCCTCTCTTCTGAGCCTGGCAGAACAACTAATCGTCTCACCCCTTAAAGCGGCTTTAAAGGCCTCCACACCCCGTTTCGAGACGTGCTATACCTATTTGCTGCAAAAAAACTCTCCCACCCATTTATTCAAATGATCTAAATATCTATTATCTGCCAGCAATCTCCTTTCAAACGTTCAATTTGCCTTTGACCTTTCCACTCTCCCCAGATCAAATATTAGCACCAACGGGTTATGATCTGAAATGATTCTTGGAAGTTTAATAATCTCAACTTTCCCTATTTCCGAAGAAGAGATAAAAAGTAGTCCAGTTTTGAGTACCTCTGTGCAGGGTTTGAAAAGTACGTAAAACCCAGATTCTGGGGCTCCTTAACTCGCCAAACATCCTGCAGCCCATGTGAGCTGATAAGAGCCTGAACTGATCTAAAAACTCTGGGTTTCCGCCCCCTGTAAGGTATTCCATTACCCCAGTCAAAAGAAATGTTTAAATCTCCAGCAATTACTAAAGGGGTAGGCCAGTTAACTAACTCTACTTCTAAGAAATTGAAAATTTCTGGATCATCATCATTTGAGCCATATATCCCACAGATTGTAAAGCCCAGTTCCAATTCGGCTATCACCCATCTGCCATTACTATCAGAACTCACTTTCCTAGCCTTTCCCAGAGCTGTTCTTACTAAAATAGCGACACCCCTGATATTTGAAGATTGTGTCGTGCATGCCACCAGTTCGAAACCATTTAAGAGCAGCAAATTTCTCTTGGCCCAGGGAAGATGGGTCTCCTGCAAACAAAGGACATCTATTCTATTGTGCTTCACCACATATGCTAATCTCTGCCTTTTCTTCCAGTCATTCAAACCCCCCACATTCATTGTGCAAATTTTAATATTCACCATCTAAAAGATCGAAAGCGACCTATAACAAAAAACTGCTCAGAAATTTTTTACTTCGTTAACTCACTTTGTCCTTGTCCAAAACTGCTCCATTCCCTCCTTTTTCCAGTTTTCACCCCAAACCACTCCAGGGCTTGTCCCCTTCCTTCACATTCCTTCTGACTCTAAACGGGGTACGATGAACTCTCTGTATCTCAATGGACCAGTTCCAGCTAGCCAGCTCGGGGAATGCCTGCTCAAAGAGCTTAATGATAAATGCCCTAATATCCGACCCCTCTGATCCCTCCGGGATTCCCAGGACCCTCAGGTTGTTCCTGCGGAGCCTGTTCTCCATCTCCTCCAGCTTCCACTGTATGTCTACAACCTGGGAGCTTTGTGCATTGACCTTAGCGACAGCAACCTCCATCTCTGCTTCTGTTGAGATAATCCTGTCTTCCAGATTTGAGACTCTGTCCCCAGTGTTTACACAGGCCTTGGACAGCTTCCTGACCACACACCTCATTTTCCTCATTGCCGCCTGTGATTTACGGTTTTCCTGGCGCCTCTCCTCCCTGTGGGCAATAATTTCCTGATGAATTGTTTCTAATAGGGTCATTTGTGACTTTTTAATACCCGGGCTGCCCTGAAAGGGCACAGTAGCGGGATAATCCAGGCTCAGTTCACTCTGGGGGTCTATCTGACCCTTCCCCGCAATTCCTGATACTTTTAATGCGGTTGCCGGGTGCTCCAACTCCAGTTCACTCTCCGAATCTTCAAAGGAGCTACAGTCACCGTCCTCCTCCTCCTCAGTCCAACCCAGACCGCCAGAGGCTGAGAAAAATGCATCACTTTGTGCCTGATCCCCAGCTCCAGCAAACTCCCCGGCATCTCCCTGATCCAGTAGAGCTAACTGATCCTCACAACCAGCGTCGGGAGTCCCCTGTGCCTGAACCTGTAATTGAGAATCGATAGAGTCAATTGTAGACCCGGCCATCTCCCCCGGTCCCATAACAGAGTCTCCGGAGGTAATTCCCTCCTTTAACAGCTTTAGCGCCTCCGCCTTACCCAGTGCGATTGTCTCCGTCTGAAAGGTCTCAGTTATTAGGGGGATCGTCTCATTATCACCGGTAACAACGGCAACAGCTTGGGGTACCTGCAGAACCTCAGTCACGGGTGCAGTCACTTCTGCCAACATAGGTACCACCCCAGCTGCCCTAGCTGCTGCTCCCACCACCTTCTCCTTACCGGTCTTTGAAAACATGTCGGGGATCGAGGCAGAGGCCTTCCGGGTCGCTGTTTTTCCCTAGGATCCTCCCGAGTCGGTGTTTGCGATCCTGGCGTCTTGACCATGCCCTCCTCTCGCTGATTTTCTCGCTGAGTTTTCTTTTTTAGAGCGTATTTAGAAGCATGATTTGTTTTTGGGGCCATAATCTCCCTCAAAGCTTCCTTCTGCAGTATGAACAAACTTGGGTGTCTGAATGGCTTACTTCCCAAACGCTCTCCTCCAAGCACAGAGCTTCCTCGCTGCGCCTGCTTTGTCGCCAGGCTCCGCCCTCCGATGGAACCGCGGTGTTTCAGGCTAGGGGAGAGAGCCGCTAGGACGACCGTTAACTCCCGCAGCAAACGAGTTACGGACCCACGATAGGACAGCGTTGTTGTTAGCATGCCTCTGGGGGTCCCAACCTGCCACCCCCGATTTGCTCCGAAACTCCTTCACAATACAAGGTGATCGCTTGACTGGGGCTGGGCTTTGATTTGAGTTCCTTCGACCTTCGGTAACCGTCCTCACCACACCGCCGTTACAGCCACAACTAAGCGGCCGCCATCTTGCCTCTCAAATAAACTTCCTTGCCCTCCCTAAGGCATCTATATGTAAAAGGAAGTGACCAGGTTACATGGAGATAAGAACTTCCAAGAGGCTCGTATTTACCTATGGCAAAGTATTTCATACAGTTTTTAAACTCAAACAGAGGAAACGGGAGAGTTATCAATCCGTGGATAAGCCACGTTGCAGTAGTGGCCTCTGCCACAGAAATCGGTAAAGACTCTAACTGCTCAATGTGTAACATGGAAAAAGAGGCATCTTTCATCGAAAGTAAACGCTGCTTGTCAGTCAAATTAAACGGGGCAAATAGGGAAGAGGTATTCATGTAATGCCATGGCACTTTTCCTGCCTTAAGCGTCTGCAGGGTCCATGCAAACTGCATAATAGAACGCAATTGATTTTGACCATGGTACAATACAGACACTTCATCTTGCACAATATCAACAACAGATGACACAATATTATCCAACGTGTAAATGCGGGAAGAAAGCGTGTTAATGCTATTATCTACAACTGCTAGTACTTTTTCTAAATTTGCTTGATCTATAGCCCTAAGGCGGGTAGCAGCGTCAATCTGGGATGTTTTCCAGAATTCGTTATAAACAGCATATATTCATCTCTTAGATCTACCTTTAGCCAGGCCTTTTATGAAATCATTCATTTCAACATCGTCAGTCAGTTTAGATAAATGCTGTTTAACTGACGCCAAGGTAGAATGTTTGAGCCAATTCTGACATAATTTGCCTACAGAATAGGTAGTCACAGAATGGTCACTTTCAAAACGGGGATTCACCCTGACCGGAGAGCCAAACCCAGAAAACGATGCTGGCACGAGTCAGCACTTCTGTGCCAGAGCAACCAGCCATTGGGATCCAAACTGGATATGTTAAAAGAAGAATTTATTAACAGAGTTTGCAACTCTTTGATCGAAAATTTTGTATTATTACCCCAACCAGAATATTCTTCCAAGTCAGGGAAAGAGGGAGCATTTAATTTTTTAGCAGTAGACAATCCAAAGCATGTCATCTGTGAAATTGTAGAATTCAAAAACAACATATGATTCAGGATGAGACATGCATGGTGCAAAGCCTCAGTACCTTGCACCTGCCAACTTTTAGAACCCCAAACAGATTTAAGGTCAACTGTTTCCTTCCACAACTCGTAGCCTCCAACAGCTAACTGGTCTAGAAAGGACTTTGAGTACAATAATTTAGTATCGGTAAGTCTAACTTCGGATGTGGACTTTTCGGTCATTTTAAAATAAAATGCATTGGGATTAGACTGGTCAAAATCAGTAAAATAAGTGAACCTCATCAAAAAGGTAGCAGAACTGCCTTGTATAGGAGCTGGACAATGTTCCCATTGCGTATAATTTACAGTGTTCCTCCTGGTATTAGTTTTATGCAGATAGTGATTGCCAAAATGTTAGTAACAATATAAATCACAGTAATTAGCAGATTCTAAATACAAATCTTCAGCATCAAAGGCAGCATAATATTTCAAATCAGAAAACAACGCTTCTACGGCCTGAACATCCCAATCATCAGAACGTATATTTTGTTTAACTACATCCCCCATGTTAACTCTAAGTACATTAGGGACATTTATAACCTCAGTGGGGCCATGGATTTGAAATTGAACAGCATCCCATACAATCCCATCCAGGACAGGCCAGGCAGTGATATTAACAAAAGCCAAGTCTCTCTTCAATCTGTGTGATGAGGAATGGGGTGCTAATGTTCCATTGATATGTTGAATGCATGTTCTCTCCTCGACAGTGTCCATTGATGAGACGGAAAAAATAAAATACAAAACCAATTGACATAAAAAGGTAAATCGAAAAAAGCACCAGCCAAATATATGTCCAAGGGGGAATCAAAAAATGTTTTTTAACCAGTCTTGCATAAACAGTCATTCTTGAAGGCTTCCTTGATGTGTGAGAAAACCGTGTCAAATGAAAATCTGGATTCTGTGGCCAAGCGAGTTTTTAAATCAGGCATCGATAAGTCAGTTGGGTAAGTGTAGTCCGTTTCATCAAGTTGAGTATCAGGCAGTGTACTCAATAAAGGACTAGAAATTGCAGGCATCTCTAAGGCAACCTCAGGCACTGGATTAGAAGCCGGGGCCAATTCAGAATTTCTCACGATCGAAGGACATGAGACTGCCGGTGTCATACTAAGAAGAATCGGCCACTCTGTATCTTGACATTGTCAATGGAGATATACCGGTGTTCCTTACGACCTGGAAGTGGTGGTAAAATGACTGTTCTTGTGCCCTTCACACCAAGCACTGGAACTGGAGCTCGATAAGAGGGACCAAATTCTTTCTTGTTTTCGATCTTCTCCCGAACACAGTTCTCCAACTTGGGGTAGCCAGCCAACTACCGGGATCTGCAACGCGTCATCCGAGGTGGAGGGCAAATGTTCCTTTGCAAGACTGTCTTTCGTCTCTTGTAGATTCTGTAAAACATTGCAATGTTCATCTACGTCAAAGGAGGCAGCAACAGCCGCCGAGTCTAGACCGTCAAGGTCCGGTACATGCATCTTGATACCAAAGAGCATCTCGTATGGTGTCCGCCCACCCAGAGACCTTCTAGGGAGATTATTAAGAGCACGCTGCAATCCATTGAGGTGGGCCAGCCAGTTCCTGCCAGTGCCGATAACTCGAGCTGTCAAAGACTGCTTTAAGTCACGGTTCATCCGTTCCACAACACTATTACCCTTAGGTCTGTATGGAGACGAAAACTTGACTTGGACCCCCAACAAAGTCATGGCATCCTTGTACGCCTTAGAGGCGAAAGCCAGACCCTGATCCGAATGGAAGATACCACAGGCAAAAATCCCTACAAAGACACGCAAGTCTCTTATGAAGTCTCGTGAATCAGCACTGCGGTGAGGCCACACCCACACAAAGCGCGTGCATGAATCAACTGCTACTAAGATGTACTTATACGCAGTATCAGAAGAAAAAGGACCGCAGTGATCTAAGTAAATACAACCTAGTGGTTTACTAGATATGTACAACAGCGTCTGGGGCAGACGCGCAGCAGTTGAAGGCTTAATCTGCTGGCAAATGTTACATTGAAGGACAAAATCCCGCGTCTGTTTGTACAGTCCCCGCCACCAGAAACGCTGTTGTAACTGAGCCACAGTAGCCGAAACGCCCGCAGGCACAGACGCAACTCCTTTACGGGCCGCTGTGAGCAATGTGTGCCTGCGATCTGCGTTGGGAATCAATCTCTCACCAACGTCAGGTATTTTCACATAAGGAACTTTATCAGGGAGAGGTGTGGCGCCGCGGCCAGGGCGACTGACGCTGGAATCTGGGGACCACGGTTCGATCCCCGGCTCCGGCGGCAGGTTAGCCCAGCACCATGTGACTCTGGGCAATAGCTCGCTTAATCTTCCCGACGGCCCCCAGCGCCTAGAGACCCTCACGGGTGATTGTGCGCTTTACAAATGTGGACTTTACTTTACTTTATCAGGACTTAAGTGGTATGTATACTTCGAAGGGAACCCCTTAGGATATTTACTTCCCTTCTCAGTCGCAGCAACAGCTGCCAGGATGTCATCATAAATCTTACTTTTGGACCGTGTAACTGCTGCAACTAAATATGACGATAGTGCTGATAATGCGGCCTCATCTGCCAACGAATTGCCAACAGCGTGGACTCCTACGTGCTGATGACCTAAGGTGTGAATTACAAACACGAACGGCAACTGCTCTTTAAGCTCAGCCACTCGGACCCAGATCATTTTATGTTTTATCGTGCTACCCTTGGAATCACGAAAATCATTCTGAATCCAAAAGAACAGGTTTTCATTGTAAGACTGGACACAGTAGTAAGAATCACTCACAATAAGAGTCGTCACACTAGGATCAGCGTACTCCAATGCAAGCATCAGAGCACGAAGCTCTGCCAATTGTGCGGTGCAGTCTCCTAGAGTCTGCGTGTGCACGACTCTGGACTTGAACTCATCATTCACCATGGCACCTACCACAATGGCGCAAGCGGAAACGTATGCGTTTAGAACCATGCGCAACTTGCGCTGAACCATCGGTGTATATGATGCAATGGAAATCCTCCAAAGGCCGCATAGCCAAAGGTGTAGGATGAACGAATTCATATTGCAAAAACTCCTGCGACTGTGAAGAGGCATAAAAAATAAACGTGACTTCCGGAGATGTCAATGATGCTGCCCATTGTATCCACCGTGGGTGCAAAGCTTTAGAATTTGGTACACTGGCTTTCGTAACTGCCTCCAATGCAGGATACGGGGTAACAACCAACAAGCGTTTTCCCTGCGACAGTACACGTTCCTTAAGAATCGGCATCTGCACTGCTGTCAAAACTTTTTCCACAGAGGAAAACCGCATTTCAGCTGATGTGTACAAGTGTGACTTGTAAGCAATAGGCACTGTGTCTCCTTCATTAAAAGTAAGGTAAGGTAAGTGAAACCCACCGCACCAGAGATGATTCTTATCACCAGGTTGGTGTGGTTATCACGAGTCAGTAAGAATTTAGATTCTAGAAGATCAGCCTGCAAATATTGCAAAATAGCTGAGTGTTCTGGCAGCCAGCATGATTTGGTAAAAATAGGTTGTATCAAAGCATACAAAGGCTTGATACGCTGGGCATATTCAGGAATGTATGTACGCCCAAAATTAAAAAATCCCAGCAAGGACTGTAATTTTTTCAGAGTTGACGGAGCGCGCACTTGTGCTCATTTCTCCAAGAAGTGAGGAGCCAATCCTCGACCTTCACTGTTGAGCTCGTAGCCCAGGAACAACACTGTGTACTCTGAAATGTGAGACTTTGCAAAGTTAAATTTGTAACCGAAGTCCGCAAAGCTACAAATTATGCGGTCTACTCGACACAGATGCGCCCAAAGTTCGCCATCTGTGAGATAAATGTCATCCACATACGAACAAGCATCTGGGTCCACTCTCTCCAAGAGAGAGACTATGCGGGCAGCAAACACGCCTGGACTATTCTTATAGCCCATTGGTAAACGTTTGAACTGTTTTTGTTTGCCGCCGCTCGTAAAACTGGTCCATTGGGAACTTAGACCATCCAAATGGTGGGCAAAAAAAACGTTGGATATGTCAAGCGTGGTTTTAAACCGCTTACGCACAAGACTATCCACTAAGGCAGAGCCGTGAATACTCTGTATTGCACAGGTACGGCAATGCAAGTTCAAATGCTGGTAATCCAATACCAAACGATATGATCCGTCAGGCTTGGTCACAGTAAAAAGAGGGTTATTCATCGGTGACACACAGGTTTCAATTACACCTTGATATTCCAATTGTTCAAGGATTTCCGCAACGGAAGCCTTAGCTTCGCATCTGATAGGATATTGAGGTTGAGGCTGTGGCATAGACCGTAAGGGAATCTCGTGGTGTGGGGAAAATTTATCCCAACCACAGTGTGTACAGTACAGAGCCGGCGCAAGGGCTTTAGCCCACTCTTCTGCAAAATTCGGCGCATGCTCCTTCGAGACAGTGTGCGCGAAACTAGGGAGGATTACCTCCTCCCCTCTCGGAGCTGCGAGCACAAAAGGTGGGGGCCAGTCAGCCTCCGCTAACAAAATGTCATAAGTAGTTGTAAGATTTTCCCAAAATACCCCTTTTATGGTACATTGTATGTCACCTTCAATTAAAAGAACTGTTTCATAAAGACAATCAGGGGGAGCTACTCTAGTGTTAGCTGTCTCCACAACAACATAACTCGCTGTCACCTTCAGTAGTGGATGCAGGGCCTCTCGCAATATGGTAATCTCCGCCGCGCTGTCCAGCAAGGTCAGAGCCCATGTCTGATCCCGAAGCTGCGTTCTCACTATCTGTGGCATATCTCGCTGTTAAAGCGGCAACTTTCTTTTTCTGAAACTGGGGTCTTTTTGGTGTTGAATCGTCCTGCTTGCCTTTACTGTCTTTCGGGCGGGGTTGGTCGCGTCCCTGCTGACCGCCCCAACCTCTGCCGCCTCCTCCACCACCGGTCAATGAGGCCGATGATTCCTGAAAAGAACGAGGACAGCGTTGTTCAGAAACCTGAAAACGATCAGGTGATTTTATCGTCGCGCGAGTCATAAATACGTTCTGTAGGTGCAGGCACTGGAGATGCAGGACGAGACTCCTGTTTCTGTTGTTGTTGTTTACCCTGTTTTTGTTGCTTTTTCAGCCAATTTTGATTTTTAGCCTTGGGCTGTTCGTCAGTTTCCGACTTCTGCCCTTGGGGTTGTTTTTTCTCTTTCGTTGAGAAAGGCTTGAGTCCCAAACTATTACGGCCTACGGTTTTATAAGCCGCCACAATAATTCTTGCTAACTGTCGGGGTTTGTCGACATCGGGTACAGCCTGCAAAGCATTAGACACGTGAAAGTTCACAGCATCTCCCTTGACTTTCGCAAGTACAAAATCGGAAACCAAGTCAAAAGTGCCGCATAGGCGCATACCCAATTCAACCGCCGCCTCGGGTCCGTGCTCATCCTGAACACGCTTTAGGACCGTAGGAAGGACAGTCATTGACGGAGTGCCGAAGCACCTCGTATACACTGCCGCAAAGGTCTTACCCCATGTCTCACAGTCACCAGGTTCCGGGACCAAGTCTTTTGGCATGCTAATTGTCAGAATCCTGTGTTTTTCACCAGGAGTCGTGTTAGGAAATACTGCTTCCAGCTAGTCAAACTTCTCGGCAAGCCAGAAAGGAAAATCATCCTTATTCAGGGGGCGCTTGCCCATGACAGCATTCACCATCACAGGACGGAGCTTCATTCCGCCCTGTCCGGCAGGAAGCGCCCTAGCACCCGGGGCCCCGCCCGGGAGATTGCGGGTAATGTACTGCACGAACGACCGAATTACACTAATTGCGACTGTATGCAGCAGCCGTAAATCTGCAACGGGAACCGCTCCATGTCTAGGATGCGGTGTAAATCCAGCCAAAACAGGCTAAGTTACGCCTGGAATGGACAAAGTACCTAACCTCGGAGTTAACAAAGAGTGGGGTAGGGCACCACTAAACCAAACTCGGTGCTGCCAAGCATTAATCGGAACTTCCTGTGTCCTATAGGGAACATATTCCTGTGGCATGGCAGTCGGAGTGTACGTGTCGAACACATTAGTATTTGCATTCACAGCCGGGAATGTCACCCACAAATAAAAAACTTCGTATGGGTAAGCTACTTCCGCACTCACCACCATGATCACAGCCATGCCATCCACAGGAACATCATAAGTCTGCAAATGATTGCTAACCGCAATCCGACTATGCTGCGGAATATCAACGGCATTAGCCATAGCGACACAGTAAGAAAGAGGTTCCAAGAAAAACTATGTAGCATAACTGGATAGTAATTCAAAAAGAAACCGTTTGAAAAGATTCAAGCTTGAAAAGACCTATGCAACTATAGGTAGGTTTGTCCGTCACCACTGTCTTCCGGAAACAATAGTGAAGGGTGTTAAGGACTGATAGAAGCACTACTCAAGTGTCATGTAATAAGACCACCCCACATTGGGCGCCATGTCGCAGGGATCCTGCTCTCACACAGAACTGTGCATAGACTTGGAACCTCAGTGAATTAGGGTGTGCCAAAATTCACCTTAGTACCCAAAATCCCCTACCAGACTAGCAATCAGTGTCTCATTGGTTCTTACAAACTCCCAATGTTTAGACAACCCAGAACATGGACTTAGAACACCTCAGGTAACGTGGAACACATGAACACTCTTTCGTTATACTAACATATCAATCCAGAACGAGGAGTAAATGAAGACACGTTCAAGTTTGAAACGTTTATTTCTAATGTAGTGTTCTCAAGCGCAGTATCTTAGCTAATACAAGCAAACATATTATAAGAAACAAAGTAATCAGCATAGTTACTAGTCCATAGAATACAAAGGGAGAAAGCATTTTAAAATGCTAGAGGGAAGAAGGCTAAATGGCACCTAAGTCTTACCCTCCCTTGCTAGTATATTATTTTATATCTAAAGAAGGTCTCTTTGGGTTTTAGCAGGGCGGCCCCATACCTCTGATCCTAGTGGAATGGGATCACGTCTTCCACCAGCTCTCTGCATGCGAAGCATCATCAAGTGTGTATTCATGCACTGTGCAGTGCAATATTAAACGCGCCTAAAGCCAGAGTTGGCCGCAGCTGCATATATGTTATGTCTAGAACGTGCGAAGATCAGACCTCACAACAACCACTGTGTTGAAATAACCTTGAAGGCCTCGGCACTCGCTGTACAGACATAGCTTACCAAGCAAAGCGGATACAATAGCAAAACATATAATTCTCGTGTGAAGCAAAATATTCTACTAGGCTCCAAGCTCCAGTAACAATATGTGCCGTGTGCAGAAGCAGCAAGAAGGTAAAATGGCGTTTAAACTCCTAATAAGCTCATGCTAACTTAACACAGTGTGTAGTCAAAGCATATCTATATGACACTACTCTGCGTTCTCTTGAGCCCTGGGGAATGTAAAGGCAGCTGTTCCCTCCACTTGTGCTTCAAGGAGCACGACGAGTCTGTATCTGAATGCTGGCACAGTATACTGCCAGGAATTTCCTTGCAAAGATAGAGCAATTATGTTCCTTTAATGCTGTAGAAGCAAACACTATAAAAATATCAGAACCATTCTTCTTCTGCTCGAAGACAGCTTCGATTCCCTTCTAACTAGCATTGGTGACAAGACAACATGGGGAACCAGATTCAAAACAATTAGAACTTAGCTGTGAATGCAAATACTTCTTCATTCTGGTTCACAATCATCGAATAGGTGTGGTTTCGCTTATAAAGTGTAGAACAAAGTGTGCCTAAATTCCGCCACACCCAGAAAGGTTTACAGCTCTTCCTTCTTGGTTGGACTTTTTACATTTTGGAAGGTTTTAACAAAGTCGGCCTTGTGTTTGATTCCTTCACCAGAATTGAAGTGTAATAAAGAATCTATCTCAAAGTTGGCTAAACTTAAACTTTATATGTAAGTGTCAACTGAGTATTTTTTTCTTTATCATTTCTGACTCAACTAGATTTAATCCATCATTGGAAAAACTCTTTCAGCATTACCAGAGTTTATCATAATATACAAATGCTGTTTACATTATGTGAACTGCTGTTTCACTTTAACAATTTACTAATCAGCTTTTTTAGATCTTGTCGCCCAACCAGCACAAGCTTGTGTTAGTGAAAACACCTATTCAGCTTGCAGTGGACAATTAAGCCAACCAATGGTAAGCAGTGCTAAACGTTGGTTGGCTTTATTGTCACTTTTGTTTGCTTGCTTTTTGTTCATAAGCCTGTTTAGGCTTTCCTGTGTGTTTGTCCTTCCCCTGGAGCATGGCCTTGCTACCTTTGTCCAACTGCCAGCAAGGTGAAGAACATTTAAACGGGTGTATGAAAAGCTGTTGAGAAATAAATTGACAAACACTGCTCAGAGACTATTATTGAACCTGTGGAGTCAACTGAGTGGTTGGCTTCAGTTGTTCTAGTTCATAAAGGGCAGTGGCAATGTTAGGCTCCTTGTTGAATTTAGAAAGCTAAATAAGAATATCGTTGAAAAAAGCTCCAAACATGCCAAAAACATTAGAATGTCAGTCTTGATAGAGCTGGGGTTGCCTGGATATCACACCTGTTCACAATTCTCAGAGGCATGTCTGCTGGGTGGTACAAAAGGGGGTGGTGATGGACGGAGCATCTGAACCAATCAAACACTCACACCCAGTCAAAAGATCTGGGTTTGATCCATCACCGTTCTTTAGCCCACTCTGCCACCCCAGTTCAGACATGGCTATATGCAAATCAGTCTGACCCTGTGCCTCATGGGAACAGTCCAGCCCAAACTGCCAAGCCATGCCTTCCCTGGACCGGAAACAAGCTTCCGAGGACCGGTTTCTGACATTACAGCCGTCTTCAGCCCGGCTTGTTTGAATCCAGTGGCAAAGTGAGCAAGGGACTCACGTCTGAGGATACCCTGCCACACTTATGGCGGCCAAAGCGGTACAAAAGGGGGTGGTGATGGACGGAGCATCTGAACCAATCAAACACTCACACCCAGTCAAAAGATCTGGGTTTGATCCATCGCCGTTCTTTAGCCCACTCTGCCACCCCAGTTCAGACATGGCTATATGCAAATCAGTCTGACCCTGTGCCTCATGGGAACAGTCCAGCCCGAACTGCCAAGCCATGCCTTCCCTGGACCAGAAACAAGCTTCCGAGGACCGGTTTCTGGCATTACAGCCGTCTTCAGCCCAGCTTGCTTGAATCCAGTGGCAAGTGTGCAAGGGACTCACGTTTGAGCATACCCTGCCACACTATCACACACTGAGACCTACAAGGATGAGAGTAGAGTGCAGATTCGTTGATCTTACATTGCTATTTGCTAGAGGGCTGTATGCATTCTCATGGCAATTGGCGAGGTTGCTTGGGGAGCCAAAATGCAGGGCAGAAACTTGGTGGTGGGTCATAGATAAACGCATATCTAGTGATAAGAAGTCAAAATAAAAGGAAACATGGAGGAACTGAAAGCACAACTATCGTATACCCTATTGCTGTGGTTCCCCAGATGAGGACATCGCCCACCCTAGATGAATAAACAAACTAGAAAAACAGGGTGACTGAATAAGAGGACCAAACAACAATAGGGATTCATTGAATTGGGCGACACCCCAGGGCTTCACATGTGAGAAGTTGGTAACATATTTAAGTAGCCCCTGACTGTTACCTGAACCCAAGTATCCAACACATTAACTCTCATCAGCGCTATAATATTAACTGGGTAAAGTATCAGCCTTTGGAAATGGAAACAAAAATAGGGCATAGGAGTTCATCGAGAAAATGAGTTTTCTAAGACCTGATACTTCAAAGTAAATTGGGTAGACAGGATAACCCTGAATATGCACCACACCGTGAAACACAGTGTTTTATTTAACTAATATTTAGTTTAAATACTGAAGCATGAATAACCAGCAGAGATCCCTGCAGGTATACAGTTTAGTGTCAGCAAAAGGCAGTGTCGTACAATTGGAATTCTTGTGTAGGTGTCTCAAAGCCCTTACAGCCCTGTGATGGTGATCAGGTCGTCAAGGTACTGGGCAGTGTGTAACCTCTTCAAGACTCGTTCTATAGAGGCCAGTCCAGACATACATATAGGTGCTGCCAGCAAAGCCGTTAACAGTATATCCATTACATGAAAAAAACAATTAAGAAAAAGAGGGGGGGAGGGTTATAGAAGGGGGGAGGGAGTAAGGCGGGGGGGGCGAGAGAGATCCAACAATGCACTTCGGTCATCTCACATAGATGGGGGCGCAGCTGCTACTAAGTGTTTTGGCGTCTCTAGTGGCATGGAGTTGAACGCAGCGACCGCCGCCGGGCGCACAGTAGTACAGTGTCCGAGCCGAGGCAGTTATCTAGGGATGCAGCGCATGTTGGTTAACCAGTGGGGTTCTAGAGACTGTCAAGGTCTGTGGGGCAAACGGCATCATCAAAAAGGCGTAGGGCCGCAATCTTGGTGGCTGCAGTCTAGCATGTTCCAGTCGACTTAAGTGATCTACCAGTGTTTAACACAATTTCGTATATTTGGTTTCTCGAAGCTGTAGGCGGGCTGTGAGTAGTTCCATTGCCACTGTGGGCCACAAGCGGGTGAACCACATGTTTATTGAAGGCGTTTCTGCCTTTTACCAATAGAGAGCGATGGTCTGCTTAGCAGTACCAAGCATGTGGAGGCTGAGGTGTCGATCACGGCGAGTCATGGCACAGAGGTTCACCGGCCTGAGGCCCAGAATGATCGTAAGTGGGTTTTCAGGTAATGGGTAGCAGAGTACGTGCTTAATATGGCTGAGGACCTCTTTCCAGTAAGTGGTCAAAGTAGGCACGACCATCAAATGTGAGTGAAATCACCCAGCGCTGTAGTGCAGCGCCAGCAGAGGAGCGATGAATTGGGGAACATTTTGTGTAACCTATGAGGGGTGTAGTACCATTGCTGGGGGATGCTATGAAAGGTCTTGGGGATGTTGTGCCAGAGACTTTCCCACTGGGATGGTGCAATGTCGGCATCTAGTAGTGATTGCCACAGCTGCTGATAGGGGGAGGAGTGAGGCGTTGTGAGTGCTGGAGGACTTGGTATATGCGCAATATTAAGCCCTTAGAATTATCAAATGTACGGGCCAGCCGTTCAAACGGGATGAAAGGCCATGTAGCTGTTTGTGATAGGGAGGACACCTGTATCCAGTAGCGAAGTTGTATGTATTGAAATCTTGCCTTCTCAGAAAGCAGATATTCCTGTTTACATTGGTCAAAAGTTCTGATAGAGTCCTCTATAAATAGGTCCCGTATCGTTCTACAAGCCCTGTCTGTCCATTCTGAAAAGTAGGGCGGATGGAGAGCGGGAGGAAAATGAGGGTTACGAGCAATTGGTGTATGCGGAGACAGGAAGGAGGTGTGGTCTCTGCGGGTAGCCAGCTTGTCCCAAATTTCAAGCACAGTCCTAGTAGTGATCGCCGTGTAAGCACTGCGAGAACGTGCTTCACGAGGGAGCCACGCATGGTCCTATAGAGGGCGACAGGTGACCACCCTGTCCATATGGAACCATACCTTCTTACTTTCCCAGGCCGTTCACTCGGGGATGAAGCGGAGATGTGATGCGCAGTAGTACTCTAACAAATTAGGGCAGGCTAGACCCCCCCCTCTATCCCGCGGGAGCATAAGGATTTTGCTAGAGAACCACGGCCTCTTCCCTCCCCATGTGAACGGGACAGGTTTGCGTTGGAGGCCCTGGATTTGATGTTCTGTGGTGGAAGTGGGCAGGGTCTGGAATAAATAGAGTATCTGCGGGAGGATTGAAATTTTTACTGTATTAAGGCGCCCCAGCCAAGATAGTGGTAGATACCTCCATGCCCTTAGGTCGGCCAAAACAGCAGCTTTATATTCTTGCAAATTATCTTGGGAACAGGTAGCTGAATCGGTGGTCAGGTTGAGTCCCAGGTATCTAATGGAGCTGGTTGCCCATTGATCGGGGACAAAGGCTTGCAGGTCCTCAACTTCATCCGCCGGTATCATGAGATTGAGCGCCCATGACTTTGCGTGTTGATTTAAAGCCCCGAGATTCACTCATATGATTGGAGCTGGGTGTGTACCGCTGGTAGTGAGCAGCGTGGGTTGGACACTGTGAGGAGGAGGTCATCTGCAAAAGAGCAATTTTATGATTTATGCCACCAAGGGTAAGACCGTGAATATCAGGGGACTGACGGATAATGATGGCAAGCGGTTCCACTACAAGGGCGTATAATAGAGGGGATAATGGGCACCCCTGTCTTGTGCCCCTGTGGATGGATATGCGTTGCGTAAGTTGGCCATTGACTCGTACCTTAGCAAGCGGCGTGAGGTAAGGGGCCATGATGCGTGTTATCATCTGTGAACATAACCCTATTTTCTGCAGAACAGCTCGGAGAAAAACCCAGTGTACTCGGTCAAACGCTTTCTCAGCATCAAGCTAAAGTAAGCAAGAGGGAATCCTCCAGTTTGACATAGTTGCCATTCAGGATGACGCTTTAGCCAATCCCTCTAGGTGAAGGTTTGAATTCCTTATTTTACTTTATTCAGGAAATCATCAGTTTATATTGCACAAAGAACCTTACCGGGTTTGATAATTGCGCTTTCTGTTGTAGTTGGTGAATTAATGGGGGTTTCTTGTTGTGTTAGAGCGTCAGCTTTTCTGTTATCTTTGCCAGGCCGAAAGGTGACAATAAAATGGAACTCAGCAAAGAATAAGATCCAGCGGAGTTGGCGTGGAGTTAGGTGACGAGTGGACTTTCATGAACTGTAGGTTGCGATGATCAGTATAAACGGTTACTTGGGGCCAGATGTGGGTAAATACCATTTACCGATTCAAAAATACTGAATTTTACTGATTCAGTATTTTAGAATGGGTAAATGGTATGTAGGTATTTATTCGGTAATTTTTACCGAATCGGTTAAATTCGGCTAATACCGATTCGGTATTTACCGAATCGGTATTCCCCATTCACTCCTATGGGCCTCCAGTCCCATAGGAATGAATGGGGAAAACCGATTCGGTAAATACCGAATCGGTGAGAGGGTGGAAGACATACAAGGGTGGCAGGGTGGCACATTGACACCCTGTTGCACCCCTGTATAGAGCATGGGTGCACATGTGGCACACATACATGCCCTTAAGGGCATGTATGTCTGCCACATGGTACTGTTAAAAAAACACAAAATTGCTTTAACGGTTTTCGTTATTTACCACCAACTTGTAGTTGGTGGTAAATAACAAATCCTTACAAGTGAAAAGCACTTGAGTGCTTCCTACATTTCAGATTCGGTAATTTACCGAATCGGTATTTAAGAATTAGGTAATTTACCGATTCCTTAAATTACCGATTCGGTAAATTACCGAATCTGAAATGTAGCCACCTACATCTCAAATGCCTAATACCGGTAGGTAACGGCCGAAATTCAGTAATTTCGGCCATTACCGACCGGTATTAGGCTTCCTACATATGGCCCTTGGTGTTTAGCTTCCATTAATCAATGTCTCCATTCCGAAAAGGCATCCTTGATGGCTAAAAGCTCGTCAATGGTGTAGTTTTGCTCTGCAGTGTTCCGAATTCTAGACATGAAAGCTTTTGGATGTAGCTGGCCTGTCGTACCATGCCTTTGGGACAACACTACCCCCACCGTCACTTCTAACGCATCGGCTTCTACAACAATCTCCGGGTTGGAGTGCACAAGAATCGGAGCTGACGTAAAGGCTCGTATTAGCGAGGCAAAAGCGGTCAGTGCTTCTCCGGGCCAGAGAAAGGGTGTCTTCTTTCACAGTAATCCGCCCCCTTGCATTGGTAAATAAAGCCCACCTGATGAGGCAAGGTAGATGTGTGCTGAGACGTTTAGCTAGTATTTTAGTATAGAGTTTGAGATCTGCATTTATTAAGGCAATGGGGCGGAAGGAAGAGCAGAGTGTGTGGTCTTTTCCCGGCTTTGGGATAAGGGCAATTTCAGCCATAGCCATATCTGCGGAGGGCCCGATTGTGTCAGTATAGGAGTTAAAGAGGTGTAACATGTGCGGTTGAAGTTATGGCAAGCAAGCACGATAAAATAAAACTGGAAGTACTCCTGAGCCCGGCGTTTTGCCGAGTGGGAGATCTTTAAGGGCGTTGGCGAGTACCTCAAGTGTGATGGGTTCTTCCAATAGTTGAGAGTGGTAAGGGTTAAGTGGGGGCCAGTCGCAGGCAACCAGGGTAGCCGATATTTGATCCGAGTCCGGTGTGTCTCGGGCGTAGAGGGATGTGTAGTAATTTTGAAACGCTTGTAGTTTAGCAGCTTCTGAAATGGCCCAAGACCCGACCCCTAGCTTTAGCTGAGCAATATGTGCTTTAGCTGCCCGTGCTCGTAAGCGGCGCGCCAGTACTGTGCCCACTTTATCCCCTCCATCGGAATAGCGCTGACGCAATGCAAGGAGAGCATGTTCGGCTTTGTTAGTTCTGTGTGCTAGAAGCTGATCTCGAAGTATAGCTAGACGTCTCTTGTGTATCGGCAAGGTATGCTCCTGGTCTGTTCTCGCAAGCGTCTTTATTTCGCGAGTGAGTTTGTCTTCAAACAGGCGAGCCTCCCGGGCCCGAGCAATAGCGATGGAGGTGATGGTCCCGAGAATGGTAGCCTTGAACGCGTCCCAAAGAACAGGAAGCAGTGGGTCAGGGAGGTCATTGAGCTCAAAGTAGGACGAAATGGCAGTCTGGAGGTCTGCCATATCTACGGGATCCCTAAGGACGTGGGGGTAAACCACCATCTAGAAGGCCACTTGGGGCAAGGGAAGCGTTCGTGGGGAAGAAGCTCAACATGCGCGTGGTCGGAGATCAAGATATCTGGCATAGAGGTTGAGAGAGTATCTTTAACCAGGGAGTGCGAGACAAAAAGATGGTCAATGCGTGAGTAGAAGCGGTGGGCATGCGAATAATAGGAGTAGTCACGGCTATCAGGAGAGGGGTAGCGCCAGATGTCTACAAGACCTAGTTTAGTGAGTTTTCTTTTTAGTACTGCCGACATTGCACCCACCCCATGGAATGAGTCCCCACTGCAGTCCAGTCCCCTATTTTCCAGGTGTTCCTGCGTGATCTGCAGCTCAATATCTTGCTCTTCAAGGGTGGCCAGCTGCCTCCTGGTTCTCCGTACGGCATCCAATGTCTTCTCGAGGTCGTCTACTCGCCCTCCTAGCTCTCCTACATCTTTCCGGAGGTCCTTGACACAAGCATAGACCTCAGTGCGTAGGGACCCTATTTCAGATTGGAGTTCATGCATGAAAAGGATCATAGAGGATTGCGTGACCGGTTCCGAGGGGCGTCTGACGCCGTATCGGTCGTTTGGACCGATCACAGTTTGTTCCATAAGGCCATGACCGTGTTGCCCTTAGGGGTTACTGAAGGCTCTTTTCCGGACTTGGAGCGGGTCATAGTCACCCAGTGGAGCCGTCCTGCGTTGTAGGCCTCGGGGAAGGCAACGCTGCGCTAGCAGCTGACTGGTCCAAGCGATGTGTGTGGTCTCAGCTCTAGAGACCTGAAGGCATTCAGGAAGGGCACAGTGGGTAAAAATCAGGCGCAAGTCTTTTGTAGTTCAGGGCACCACCCCCGAGCAAGCCTAGGGTCCGGACAATGGAACGGAGGCAAGTGGAACAGGGGCCGGGTCGGTCAAGTTATATCACCGCTCCCCCTCTCACACCGGGCCAGTGAGGACCAGTCCACTGCGGTTAGCCTGGGCCGTGCAGAGGGTCAGTAATCAGTGAGGTCGTCAAGAGGGATCTATTAGAAAGCAAGGGGGACGGCCGCAGAACTGTGTTGCAATAGGGTGGCCCCTCCAGTGCACCAAGATGAGCAATGTGTAGCCTTGCGGTTCCCTGGTTCAATGGCCCGTAGTCAGGCAGTGGTAACAGTAGTGCCAACGCTTGTCGTCTGCGAGGCTGCGTAGGAACACCAGCGATGTCGAGGCGATATCTTGGAGAGCTAATTGACACCCAGGGAGTTGCACAGAAATCTAGGTCTCCGATTCCTGCTGAAGCCGCTGGTGGGGCCTCACGCCGATGAATCCTCTTGAAGAGCGTATCTGGGCCGCACATG
The DNA here is from genome assembly GCF_964261635.1 of Lissotriton helveticus. Classification (NCBI taxonomy): domain Eukaryota; kingdom Metazoa; phylum Chordata; class Amphibia; order Caudata; family Salamandridae; genus Lissotriton; species Lissotriton helveticus. The sequence continues at coordinate 175,478,764 of NC_136061.1, forward strand.
TTTAGCGCCGCACTTTCAGAGAGGCCCCAGTGCCTCGTGTCTTCTCGCCAATGTCCAGCTATCCCCCAGAGTTGGGAAGATGATTCAGGAGCGTTGCAACATACCTAGTGCTTTGCGCCTCACCACAGTGGCACAGGGGAGAAGCAAGAGCGCCGTGAGCAGCAGAGTCAAGGGGGGCGACAGAGTCAGTGTCTTATGGGGCAGCTAGTCCTATGCTAGTCCTATGTTCGGTGTAGAGGACTGCTTGGCCCCGTGGATCAGTGCAGCGTGCTTGGGAGGGCTCACCGGGCCATGCAGAGGTGGCGCCACCGGGGTAGGTCCCAGGCCCCCAGAAGATAGTAGGGCCCAGGTGGTCCCAAGAGATGGTTGGCTGGGGCCCAGCTCTTCAAAATGTACCCCTCCCAGCGGTGCCTGCTCCCCCCCAGCCCCTGTACCTGTGCGGCCACGATGTCAGCAAGATCCACTGCCTGCCCAGGTTGAGGCGCTGCCGGAGGTGTCTCCGAGCAGCAAAATGGCAGGCACACTCCCGCCCGCCAGACTCCACCTTCTCTTTACAAAGCGCCGTCTGTCTGACCGACGGACCCACAGCTCATGTTCTCTTCCCAGCCTGGGGTATCCCAGCGCACTACTGCACTCCATCTCCACTCAATGTCACCAGCGTGTTCCCATGAAGCATGGGGCTAAAATGCTCTCTGCAACTCGTCTCGCTGAAGGGCCTCAGCAGGTGCAGCGAAGGGTAGGTGATGTCTGTTCCTCCCCGGGTTGCAGCCGCACCCCCACAGAGCTGCTCGGTCTCCCCTCACATACAGGAGTCGCCAGGGGTAGCAGTCACGGGTGCTCGGCTCGGGCCAGGACAGCCAGGATGGCGGGCGGGCTGCCAGAGGCTGGGTCCTTCCTCCCTCGTGGCGTGGCTCACCGCTGTCCGCGAGTTCAGGTGGTCGTCAAGCCTCCAGGGAGTTGCAGATGGTATTCAGCCACTAGTCGCACCCAGGCAGTGCACTTTAAAAGCCGTTGTGCGGCTTATTATTGCTGAGAATGTCAGTGGCGGCCCAGAGCTCAAGCGGCGTGCATCTCACTCCATTTGCAGAGAGACTACGCCCCCCCCCACCACATTCTTAAAGAAGGAGAAGGTGGAGGTTGCTTTCATATCTGCGCCATATACAACCAAGCCACCAGGAGAAAGTGAGAGAGCAGGCGAACCATAGGAGTCGATGTGGGAAAAATTATATTGTCCCCTTGGTCACCCAAGAATGGTGTTTGTGGTTCTAGTATTAGTTAACTGTGGTTTTGGAATGCTGTATGCTGAATCTCAAGCCAGAATGTTCGGATCACAGGGCATGACCACCATGTGTGTAGAAAAGGCTGCCTCTCTCCACACCCTTTCCAGCACAAATCTGAACTCCCAAACATCTTAGACCGTCTAACAGGTGTAAAGTACTAGCAAGACAATATCTTGTAGGCTTTCTCCTTACAGCAGAAAAATTTTTAAGATTCAGACGATCTTAGCCCGATGAACCCCCCTGCCCCACCCTAGTGTCAGTTATCTCCGTAGCAAACTCCCTCATTCACTGCTGTGCATGCTTGCAAGGAGGAGTCGTCTGTAAGAAGTAATAGTAGAGCCAAGATACACCTTTGTGATGTACGTTAGTTAAACGGAGTGACTTGAAACAGAGTGACTATGGGGTGAACGTCATGTGGGAGGGCCAGAAGCGCGTGAGGTCACCCGCACAGTGGAGTGCTGAATCAATTTAAAGCCGTTGCGTTGAGTTAATTCAAATTTGGTGACCATGTTACCCCTTGGCCGCAAATCACCATCTTTGTGGAAGATAGGGGAATGCCCTGAGCCCAATAAGGTCAGGTGGGCCACACCTGGGGAGAAATCAGGATTGGGCATCAGAGGGGTGAGCCGGAAAGGGTAGGTGGGGACTGCCCTACGTTGGTGTACCTCTCTCTAATTAGCAAGGAGCAAAGATGTTAAAGCTAATAATGGTGGAGCGTTTGCCTCAGAAAGCTTTGGAAGCCAGGGCAATCCTGACAATGGGGAGGGAGAAAAGGCCGGCTCCAACTGAACCTAGGGTTTCCCATAAGTGTCGTTGTTCCAATCTAAGGAAGGGCGGTGTTGAGCCGCCAAGATATAAGTGGAGACATTCGGGAAGCCCAGGCAACCCTCCGAAACCGGTCTACTCAGAGTTGCTCGGCCACGCTTGGAGATTTGCCACCCCATATAAAATCCACAAGTTTCGCATGGATATGTTTACGGATCAAAAAAGGAAGGACCAGTGGAATAGTCTGGAGGACATACAACAACCGAGGCATTAAGTACATTCTCACACTGTTGAGTCTGCTTAACCAAGAGATCTCAAATTTCCCCCAGCGATATAAATCCTTGAAGATGTTGATTACATGAGCTCCGACAGCACTGTAGTTAAGACCCCAAAAATCACTTTTTCAATTTCTACAATACTATTTTCAAACATCTGGTTTTTAGGTTGATCATTCGAGAACTCTTGTATATACTTTAGATTATACTTATTATATACTTATATTTGTATGTACTTTGGGTCCTGGAGATTATTCCTAGGTGCTGGTCTGCTTCCGCTTAGGGACTATTTTTCTGTTCATCTGCCTCTATTTTAATGGTCTTGTTAAAAAACGACTAGCAGAGGTCAGTAAAACACCAGAATTGCTTTCTGCTGAGGGACTTTTTAAAAAATCTTTATGGCAACTGCCTCCATTCTTGATAGAAAACGGCCAGCAGAGGTCAGTAAAATACCAGAATCACTTTGGCATTCTCTAGATTCCAGGCAATAGAAATTGTCTTCCACGAGCACCCATAGACAATAATATTTTTTTCAAGTCTTGCCGAAGGCCCTGATTTTATATTAAACAGAGTTTTGGACTATACCATTTTCCGCTGAAAGGCAATATTTCACTCCATGAGTTCTCATACCTGGCGTGTCACGCAGTTTGGTGCCTACTTTCCCTCCATGTTAAAGAACAGTAGATGTTTCAGCACCCAGGCTAATGTGCTGCATAGCTAGATACATATAAGGTCCCAAAGGCGAGACCGATTGCACTGCAAATGCTTTTTCAAATTCTTGTCTTTCAAACTTTTTTTCTAAAATGTGGTCACTTCAAAGAACTTTTTTTTCAAACTATTAACCTACTCATTGAAGTTAAAGCTCAAGACATCTTTAAAACCCATATTCTTCAAAATAATATTTTGACACTTAAATTAACCGTAGAACATTAATGAATGGTTGCTATCATTTACATTTTATTTTTTATGAACTATGCATTTTAAGTCTACACAGACCACAAGCTGCTTGTCTTTGCATTTACTACCAAAGGCTCACCAGGTACCACATCCAGAGTTGCTAGGTGGTTGCTGCTGTTGGAAGGTTACAATGTTTTTATGAAATATCTTCGGAGTTTGATAAATTTAGGGGATGATTGTATATCTTGTTTGCCTCTAAAAAAGGAATGGATAGATGTCACAATAGAAGAGGATGTAGTGTTGGCTGTCACATGTAATAATATTGGACAAGATTAGCGGTGTCATTTGGAAAAATAGGATGACATCAAAGTGCATTAAGGAGTCTCTGGGCTCAGGGTGACCTGGCAAACTGGTGTTGAGTGAAAGATTGGAGGCATACTAGTCAGTTAAAGATGAGTTTCGCATTCAAGAAGGGAAGTTTAAGCTAGCAAGGTGACTAAAGGCCATTACCTCCCACCATGTAAAGGAGAGAAAATATTTGAGTTGGGGCAAGAACGTCACTGGGAAAGAAGTTTAGCCAGTGGTAGCGCTGGAAATTGTTACTGATGGTGAGGGATGACCTTAAAGTACGAGACTGTGCTTGGTGGGAATCTAGCAATAAAGTGGCGTTCAACAATAAACCACTTCTGTGACCCAAAATAGTACTTAGCGTAAACTGGTCTTTTACACGATTGGGAATGTGAAGGACTCGGGATTGGGGGGAATAGATCTTTTGGATCTGGCTGGCTTTTACACTAAGTGGGCTGTTATGAAGGCGATGAATCATACTTCCACACAAATTTTAGTTGAGTTTTCAAAGGGCTCGTTTCGGGAAGATAGAATCTGGTGACTGACAATGTGCCGCAGTTCACCCCAGATTTTGTGAGGAAGTTCCTAAAAACTGACATCCAACATCACATCATCATATGGCGAATTATATGGGAAAAATAATAACCCACAAGACAAAGGAGTGTTTACAACAAGCGGTGATTAACAATATTCCAAGCAAAGTGTAGGACATGTTGTAGGCATCCTGCATCACTCCATATTCAGTTAAGGGGATTTCTTCGTGTGTCTCTTTAAAAGGGAGACAACCAGAGAAAAAATGTCAGCTTCCTGGTTGGGATTGAACCTGATCATTGAGGCTGCTTGGAAGGAAATTATTAATAAGATACACATCCACCAGATCCCACTACGACAACCAATAGTGGATGGTAAGAAGGTCATGAAAGGTAGGAGATGTAGTGAAAGTCAAGAAATCTGAAACCTAAGGCTGTTACACATCTATTTGTACTCCCACCATAAAAAGGGTCTGTGTAGGTCGTAATATTGTGCTAACACCTAATCCAAGGAAATACGGGGCAGAAACCAGTTGAGGGGAAAATCAGTGAAGAAGTGACAACCGACCAAATTGGTTGAATGATTTAATTTATGATTTGATGTGTCTTTTCCCTTTGTGTCCCCCTTTGGGGGCACATAATATGTTGTAAATTTCCTTTTTATGCTTCCATTATTATGTGATGTTGCCAAGGTACATTCTGCTCATTCTTATTTGTTTTGTGGTACTGGTCTTTTCTTTTTAATATAGGAGGGACATGCGTTGTGGTTCGCTCTCCGTCTTACTCTTTTCCCTCTTGGTTCCTTCCAAGAGGGTGCCCTCTTCTATTAACCCCGCTCGCCACCTATGGTCCTGGCCCCAACTGATATTCTAGAATGTGGTTCTGAGGTGATGTCCTGAAGGTGAGAAATGACATTGTTGGGTTCTTTGCTTGGACAGTGCTCGTCTTTCTGAAAATTACTGAAATACCTCTCCGGGTGTCTGGGACTTTGTCCTCCACAACACATAGCAATGACAGTTTGTCCCTCCCAAACATTCTCTAATAGAGAATTCCCAGCCTGGCCCACTCAGTTCTTCTCCAATGAAGTGTTATCAGCTTGTCCCTCCCTGGCGCTCCCTAAAATGATGCTTCCAGCCTATCTCTACAAAGTGTGGTGTAAGCAGTGCGAACCAGTCTATTCCTACCAAGCAATCTCTAATGCAGCGTTACCACCTGTGCCTCCCAAACACGCTTACAGAGCGCTACCAGACCGTCTATCCCATGCATGCTCTAAGAGAGTGTCACCAGCCAGTGTCTACAAACCAAGCTTTACAGCAATGGTACTAGTCGGTCTCTCCCACACATGACCTAACAGCCTGTCGCTCGTAGGCATGCTCAAACCGAGCGCTACCAGCCTTTTCCGTCCAGGTATATATCCTAACTGTGTAATAAACCTGTTCCTCCCCGGCATGGTTAAAATGAGGAAGTGACAGTGGTCAGACCTGTGCTTCCTGCTCTCTCTGGATCTTCTGGACAAATTCTTTGGCACAAGGGGTGAGCCATTCTTCAGAGTGGGCAGGCTCTGGCGGGCTAGTCTCTTGAACCGGAATCTGGGCCCGGGGCTCCTGCTGTTGACTCAAGGCTGGAAAGAGGAGAAGATATGTTAAAGTTCACATGTAACTGTCTGCATCACTAGGACAGTATTACAGTATTCACAGGTCTGGGGTCTGAAAACTTAAAACCACTCGGGCAAATAACGTAGTTTTTTCTCAGGACAATATACTGTTACTTTGGTGCTCCAGGTGTTATGATCAGGTTCCATGGTTATCGATGAAACGCTGAACCAGCCACATCTAGATTCGAACATGTGGCCTGCAGAATTCACACGGATCTAAGCAACATGCACATTAATACATTATGTTTTATCATCATCTGTGTAGTGCAGTTCTGGTACTTCTATTTTTTTAAAGACGTTTTATTTGTTATTATATGAAAAAAACAGATATACCCTTTTTATACAGTAAGTCTTGGTACAGTTTTCACTTCTTCCCCTAACCAAATGATGTTCAATAAAGAATATTTAAAATCAGTCATTTACGCACTCATACTTTGATGCAGAGACTATGTAAAGCATGGGAAAAGTAGGCGATTGCCTAAGACCCCATCTTCCAGTGAGGCCCCTGGGAAAGTGATCTTTCTCTCCATTTGATCTCAGTCTGTTCAATGTATTTATTTGAAAAGTTTTATATGGCGCGAACATGACCAGTCGGCGTATCAGAGCGCTGTACAGAGAAGCAAAGTAAAGGTGTAAATAGTGAACATTGTACATATAAGGAGATAAACACACAACAATGTGTTAAAGAACAGCCAGCAGCATGGTGATATAAAGTAACCAAAATGCAAGGTCGAATGGGAGACCAGAGTAGTAAACAGCAAGTAACAGTCAATTAGAGTGTCAACGGGCCTATTGTTGCAGGTGATTATTCAGGAGCAGCCATTTGACTTCCTTTTTTGAATGAGGAGGTCGAAGGGTTGGATAAGTGTTAAAATCTACTTGTTGGTTAATGCATCCTCCCTATTCTTGTTCTCTGCCTTGCTGCTCAGCCAATGGTGATGTCATTGGAATGTTCAGAGTGTTTGTGATTGCGGAGAAATCAGTTGGAGTGGATGGGCTGAGCATCAAGGAGGCTGCTCCTGGTGGGGCATATTATGGATCTCGTTAGGGAATGCCCTAATAAGGATCCGACGGAGAGAGACGCAAGCTACCTTCGCGCACAAAATCCATGAAGCACCCCTGTTTGGAATCACCCCCAGGAGTGCACAATTGATTTGCACAGAGACAAGACAGCATCACAGCTATAGGTGCTGAGTCGGCTGACCAGCACCTTCCCAAGTATAGGACCAGACATCTAAGAGGAAACATACCTCTGATGGCTGTCCCACACCCATCCAGTCCTGATGAAGACCCGCCCTTGATGCGCACAAACCAGCGCATCGCCCACCAGGGTCGAAACGTCGACACACCACATTTGAGATCCGACTGTACAAAGTCTACTAGGACCAAGAACTAATTGATTGACCTACCTGACTATTGTGTTCACAGTTGACATTCTTTAATAATTGTTTCATCACGTATTTATGTATGTATGTTTTAATGTGTACCAGTCCTGCACAATTTTTCGTGTTTTGTATATGTTCAATTGTCGCCTGGACAGCAAAACTAATGTTTGAAAACAATTAAAAAAATAAGAAAGTATATGACTAAATCTTTACTTTCTTCATTATTGTGGTCAGTGTTTTTTCTGTTTGTTTTAGGTACAAGTACCACTTTATATGTACCACTATAGGGACATATTGATGAAGTAATAGAATCAGAATACTGTATCATTAGGTATTCCCGTCTGACAGAACCATTACTGATTGTTTAACTACCCTCCCAGGTTCTGAGTGTTACAGGGTCACCCCATTATATTTAATGGTCTAGTGTATATACAATGATTCAGAAAAGGGGATTCAGGATTCAAGCAAGCCGGGCCGACGAGGCTGAAATGCCAGAAACCGGTCCCCGGTAGCTTGTATCCTTTCTGGTGAAGAATTGGCTTGGTAGTTTGGTCTGCCCTGTTCCCATGATGCACTGGGCCAGGGACAGACTAATTTGCATATAGCCAGGTTCTGAGCTGGGATGGGGCAGTGAGCTAAATAACGGTGATGGATCAAGCCCTGATCTTTGGACTGGGTAAGAGTGGTCTGCTTAATTCAGACACTCTGTTCATCACCACCCCCTTTTCTGAATCGTTTTTGGCCACTATAGGTGTGGCAGGGTATACTCAGACATGAGTCCCTTGCTCACTGCTCCATCAGGATTCAAGCAAGCCGGGCCGACGAGGCTGAAATGCCAGAAACCGGTCCCCGGTAGCTTGTATCCTTTCTGGTGAAGAATTGGCTTGGTAGTTTGGTCTGCCCTGTTCCCATGATGCACTGGGCCAGGGACAGACTAATTTGCATATAGCCAGGTTCTGAGCTGGGATGGGGCAGTGAGCTAAATAACGGTGATGGATCAAGCCCTGATCTTTGGACTGGGTAAGAGTGGTCTGCTTAATTCAGACACTCTGTTCATCACCACCCCCTTTTCTGAATCGTTTTTGGCCACTATAGGTGTGGCAGGGTATACTCAGACATGAGTCCCTTGCTCACTGCTCCATCAGGATTCAAGCAAGCCGGGCTGACGAGGCTGAAATGCCAGAAACCGGTCCCCGGTAGCTTGTATCCTTTCTGGTGAAGAATTGGCTTGGTAGTTTGGTCTGCCCTGTTCCCATGATGCACTGGGCCAGGGACAGACTAATTTGCATATAGCCAGGTTCTGAGCTGGGATGGGGCAGTGAGCTAAATAACGGTGATGGATCAAGCCCTGATCTTTGGACTGGGTAAGAGTGGTCTGCTTAATTCAGACACTCTGTTCATCACCACCCCCTTTTCTGAATCGCTAGTGTATATACAGCCATGCTCAGAGGTCTGACATTGTCTCTAGTGTATATACAACCATGCTCAGAGGTCGGACATTGTCTCTAGTGTATATACGACCATCAGAGTGTCTGACATTCTTTGTAGTATATATACGACCGGACATAGAGGGCTGGCTTATTTTTCTAGCTAAGTCAGACACTGCTCAGAGACAGATGTGTTACTTATTTCTGGAGTGTATGTAATACCACGCTCAGGGTTATGGCACATTTATGGAGTTTACATTAGACAATGTACAAGGGTGTAGCTTGCCTCAATAATGTATATCAGACATTGCTCAGATATATGGATTATTTCAACAGTTCCTATAAGACCATGGTGGAAAATGCGGCTGGTGTCTTTGGTTTACATCAGACCTTCCTCAGAGGTTCTAGCTAGGTTTAGAAGTTAATGTCAGTCCATGGATGTGACGTCTCATACTTTCCATTTTTGGATACCGGACATGGGTTGGCATGATTAAATGTTTCTTATCAGCAGGGGTGGTTCGCAAGCATTAGCATTGGGGTCCCACCTCTCGATAGGAATATTCCCCTAACGTTAGTGGCAACCTTGTCGCCTCTTGAGTCAGGCACTTTTCTCAGGCACATACGCTACTGTGCATGTGCCTGCTGTCACAGTTTTTACCGGGCTTCCCTTTTGTCAGCTCTGGCCCTAAGAGGCCTTCCAAGCTGTAGGGCCACACTCCCTGTGATGTTATGCAAGCTCACTAACTAAGCACAGGCCGGGCCTATTAAGCTTCAGCTCTCTGCTTCCCCAGGCACTTGTCGATCAGTGGGTTTACATACCTCTTTCCACACCTCGTCACAGGGTGGGAACAGCAAGTCTCATTGCTCCCACCATCCCAAGCGAGGAGATGGTAAAGGGGTGGGGTTCACAATAGGCTGCCTCATCACATGAATGACCAGATTCGGCAGCGCACTGGTTCCAGTCATCGGCCCCCTGCCCCCAAGACAGCTTCGACTGCGAGCCCCTGTGAGGCATTGCCTGCCTTGCCACTCGCTCCTCCTCAAAGTGATGCAGCATTAACAGTATTAAAAAGCAAAAGAAGTGCAGCTGGTATCATAACACGCATGTGAACTGCTTGACAAAAAGTCATCAAGGTGAGAGTATTGGAATCAAGTCCAGGTTACCCTCTATTAGGTTGGCATTGGAGAATAAATATTAACCCCCCAGATGTTAAAAGGAATCAAATTGACACACAAGCCTGGGGGCCTTCACAGACTCCCTCAGAAGATCCACTACTCGCTGGAGTGCAATAGCAGGACTTGGCCCAATTAAGTTTGAGGCTCGACTTCTTCACAAACTTGTTGAGCATCTCCATCAGTACCAGGAGGGATGCCTGGACATCACATAAATAAACCAGATCATCCTCTGCATAGAGAGATACTAAATGCCATTCATTGAATGCCTGCACACTCCATATCAGGGCTTTGGTGCACAGCCAGATTACCAGGAGCTCCATCACTACCTCAACAAGCATCTACTTGTTGGTTAATGCATCCTCCCTATTCTTGTTCTCTGCCTTGCTGCTCAGCCAAAGGTGATGTCATTGGAACGTTCAGATTGTTTGTGCTTGAGGAGAAGTCAGTTGGAGCAGATGGGCTGAGCAGCAAGGAGGTTGCTCCTGGTGGGGCATATTATGGATCTTACTATCATCCTGTAACTTATATTTGAACCTGTAACCTGATGAATAAACCAATAACTTGTTTTCTACACGACTGGTCTACGAGACATCGTTGAATTTAACACTGATTTCAGAAGGAGAGCGTTCCATAGTCTCTGCCATCCGCTCCCATTGACTCGGTCTTTTTTCTGTGTCAACTTGAGGATTTTTGGGGCCCAGGCAAGACATATGTCAACTGTTATTATGTAAACTATTAAAGTTTAACATATAATTTAGAATTGTTTGGCATCATACGGGATTGAATGAGCAGGACATGGTTAACAAAATTAACATTTGCTCCGTACCAGGCCCCCAAAATTATGGCTTGTCCAGGGCCCCCAAACTTTTTAAGGTGACACTGCATTCATTACAATGTTGGTACCATTTCACACAATATATTATCCTCGTTATGCTTGCCCATCGTCCATTGTACTCAGTCTTTGCACATTGGGTTCAGTTCCCCCAATACATCTTCAGCACTCTTAATGTTTTAGGATATACTACCCCCCATCTGTATATATATGGAGACAAATGACACCGAATCTCGGTCTCTTTTCCGAGACGCCCCTACTCTCCTAGAATAGACCAACAGAGAATGCCGGTTGGCCTAGACTTTTTCTAGTTCAATGCTATATCTCGTTGTGTACAATCATTCTTCTTTTGTCCTTACCACATGTCCAGGGCATTCCAAACACCACCTGTCTAAGGTTGTTCGGCACTGGGAAACCTGTTGTCTTTTTAATGTAGCTAAGGTCTTCTTCCAGTTAAAATATGAATCACACTTCCCTCCATCCCACACCCATTCCTGCATTTCCCTTCTACATGGAGGTAACTATTTCAGTCTGTAGAGGGTTATACATACTTTTTACCCACGATTCCCTTCCCTGAACACTATGGACCATTCTTTGAATGTCTCGCAAAAGTCTTTCCCACTCCTAGGTCTTTCCCTGTCATCTTTACCCACTGGGTCCTGAAAAGGCAGACTGGAGGATCCTGTGTGGATTTTAGCACTGAGCATGTGTTGCTGATTAAGCCTTTTGTGGATTCCTAGCCTATGAATAATATTTTAAAATATTTTAGCTCTCCAGTTCCCACAGCCTTGTTTGACAGCAAGACTGCCCAGTGGGCAGCTGAAGGTACCGAAGCCACTCCGACTCCCCTACTTCAAATTCTTTTATACACATTCTTTGTGTTAGTATATATCTTGTGTCTACAAAAGAAACTGGGAGAGTTTGAAATAAGTACAATAATCTGGGAAGTATATTCACTCTAGGTACACGCTATTCTGCCCAGCCTTGAGATAAATAGTGGACCTCCCCCTTTGAAGAAAATTCCTAATAAGAGCTGGGTAATATGCTTTGTAAAGGCCCTGGATTGTCGGTGTGATGTGTACTCCCAATTATCCGATAGTCTTCATGCCCATTTAAAAGGACATAGTGTTGAGTTTGCATCTAGTGTCTGCACAGATTTGAATCTTTTTTTTTTTTTAATTATACGTTACAATATTTCAGTACACCGTAGACAGTATTATTAACATACTTTTGTAAGACAACAGTAGTATTTCACTTGCAGCAACATTCCAATAATGCATATTTAGGTTAAATATAAATACATTATCAATTTGGTGATACTTCTTCCTGGTTTAACTTAGGCAACCTGACAGATTTGTATCCTTATAATCTATCATTTACTGAGATTCACTTTAAATCCAGATAGTTCACAGAATCGCTGTAAAATTGATTTTAATTTAGTATCAATTTCCCCGAGTTCTCTGCCAGTAGTATACCATCAACAAACAAATGTATTTTGTGTGCATTTCCTCCCAACATTCCCATGCCTCAAAGTCAATACGCTGTACCTGTAATGTCTGCCTTATTAATTGTGAATTGTGCTAGCTAATCAATTGACAGTGCAAGGAGGAGTGAGGACATAGGGTACCCATGCCTTTTGTGTGAAAAAAATTGAATTTGTCAACCCACATCAGTTTGCCTATTGATTTATTATTTTCTAGCAGTACCAATACTGTTTCCATGCGTTTCCTATTAACTCTTGGACATGTATGAGGAATTATTGAAACCCCTCTATTGTTCATGTTACCCCCGTGTGCGTCTGTAATAAACACAGATATCTTTTTCTTTTCTAAAACATGTTCTCATTACCATTTTCCATAATCAATGCACACAATAAGAGTACAATGAAAACCAGAAGCAAGGATAGATAACGATGGATTCCGAATCACAATGTACATGAGATGCCCGACGGAGCCCCCACCGGGTGGGGGAGCATCACCTGTGCCAAAGAATTGTTAGGTAGAATCTAAGGGATATCAATCTAGTGAACTTAGAGACCAGATAGGTTTATTGTATGCATACTGCGTCTGGAGGTTCTTTCACAATGGACCTCTGTATCCTATGTTGCTTATGAGGTGTACCATTAGATATAGCACTAACTGTAACCTTTATTTATCTATAAAGTTTTATATAGTGCAAAAATGACCCATGAGGGTATCAGAGCGACCAGTTAGTTGTCTCACTTTTGGCTTGGATAGTTCCGCACGTATTCAAAGTGCATGTATATATTTCTTTGGTTTGGTTCCCCTCCCTTTCCCCTACCCTCATCCCCAAAACTTATCATATACACTTCTAACTTAGTACTCCCCTAGGAATTAGACTATTTTAGGTGTGATGGTGGTGTCACTCTACTGATCAGCTCTGCTTGGACTCCCCCCTCCCCCCCACAATTTCCATGAATCGATATCCATTTTATGAGTTTTGTGCCTATAGTTGTAATTTGTCTCAATTTAAGTTCCGTTCTCTATTTTCATCATTGTTTTTGAGTTGCAGGTGCTTGCCCATCTTGAAATTTAAATGCCTCTATTTAGCTGTAGATCATCATCATCTTCTCCTTCTGGTACTACGTGTGCATTCCTATTGTCTGCATTTGACAGATTCCCATGAGCCCTTGCGCCACTGTGAATCCAGAGTGTCTTCCTTTGCCATTCCAAAAAATTCTTTACCATCACCCCATGTTCTAATTATTCTTGTTTTCCCACCAAGTGTGAATCACAGCTTGAAAGGAATGCCCACCTGTAGTATTTTTGCCAATTTCTTAATTCCCACTTCACTTGTTTTAAAGCTCTTATTTTGTTGAGAGATGCATGTGACAAGTCCTGGCATAGCTGTAATGTACACTTTCCAAATTCATTTAGGTCATATCATCTTGCTGCAACTTGAAACCGCCCTTTAAGATATGAAGTGCCAGGGTTTATCAGGATATTCCTAAGGAGAGTTCCCAGCTCAAGGTGGAGTGCCTACCCTATGGGCTCTCACTATTCCTATGTCACTAGTCTCTTGCTCTCTGAGGATAGATTCGAGCAGCTGAAAAGAGATGATTTGAGAAGGATACAATGTTTGAATCCTCCATTGTTTCTCTGGTGCTTTGAATGCAAATATTGTCTCTTTAGTGCCTATACTCAAGTTCCTTACTTTTTTCTCACCTCAGTCAGTTCTTTAGCCAATCGATTAAGTAGAGTTGACTTTTTGGCGGTGCCACACTGGGCCCTGACCTCAGGGAGGGTGCTGTGTTTAGCAATAATCTCAATTTAAAAGCACCTGCTGAAGTCCTTGTGCATCCAGCTTTATGAGAGCAATAAAAATGTCATTATAACTCTTGTGATTAATGTTGATACTAGAGACTGAGATCGGAGTTTTGTCTAGTGGCAGTTTTGATTCGCCATAAAGTAGCGCAGAGGGTTAATATGCCTTCTTAAAAGAACAGAGCTGTATGTTATGTGGATAGCTAAATAGATTAGTAAAATCAGCCTTTACCAGAATTTTTAAATAAATTAAATGTATCTGAGAGAGGGGTTAAGGAGAGTTGAGGGTGGTAGTGAGGGAATCAGAGGCGGTGGTCATGAGGGGGAGAGCACCATTAAAGATTTTCGCACTGGGCACCACCAGCGCTAAAGGTGTCCCGAGATGTAAGGAGAGTTCCCAGCTCAAGGTGGAGTGCCTACCCTATGGGCTCTCACTATTCCTATGTCACTAGTCTCTTGCTCTCTGAGGATAGATTCGAGCAGCTGAAAAGAGATGATTTGAGAAGGATACAATGTTTGAATCCTCCATTGTTTCTCTGGTGCTTTGAATGCAAATATTGTCTCTTTAGTGCCTATACTCAAGTTCCTTACTTTTTTCTCACCTCAGTCAGTTCTTTAGCCAATCGATTAAGTAGAGTTGACTTTTTGGCGGTGCCACACTGGGCCCTGACCTCAGGGAGGGTGCTGTGTTTAGCAATAATCTCAATTTAAAAGCACCTGCTGAAGTCCTTGTGCATCCAGCTTTATGAGAGCAATAAAAATGTCATTATAACTCTTGTGATTAATGTTGATACTAGAGACTGAGATCGGAGTTTTGTCTAGTGGCAGTTTTGATTCGCCATAAAGTAGCGCAGAGGGTTAATATGCCTTCTTAAAAGAACAGAGCTGTATGTTATGTGGATAGCTAAATAGATTAGTAAAATCAGCCTTTACCAGAATTTTTAAATAAATTAAATGTATCTGAGAGAGGGGTTAAGGAGAGTTGAGGGTGGTAGTGAGGGAATCAGAGGCGGTGGTCATGAGGGGGAGAGCACCATTAAAGATTTTCGCACTGGGCACCACCAGCGCTAAAGGTGTCCCGAGATGTAAGCACTGTCTGCGTCTCCTCCATGGCAGTATACAGCTTAGACATGTTGTCAAATGCAGAAAGAACAATTGATGAACAGAATGCAGAACAATGTCATACATTCACCCCAGTACAGAGATCTGGGCCTAAATCTATTGTTTATTTGCTCACTATGCCATTCCAGTTTCGACCCAGCCATATGTAAATCAGTCTTGACCCTGCGCCCAATGGGAACAGTCCAACCCGAACTGCCAGGCCAGGTCCTCCCTGGACTGGAAACAAGCATCCTAGGACCGGTTTTGAACTTTCATCCCTCATCAGCATGGATAGCTTGACTCCAGTGGCAGGGAGAGCAAAGGACCCACGTCTGGGCACACTCGTCCCACTCAGGGTGACAAATGCAAAAAGAAAAATTGATGGACAGAATGCAGAACAATGTCATACATTCACACCAGTACACAGATATGGGCCTAAATCCATAGTTTTCTGCTCACCATGCCACTCAAGTTTGGACCCAGCCATATGCAAATCAGTCTTGACCCTGCGCCCAATGAGTACAGTCCAGCCTGAACTGCCAGGCCAGGTCCTCCCTGGACTGGAAACAAGCATCCTAGGACTGGTTTAGGGCTTTCAGTCCTCATGAGCCAGGATAGCTTGACTCCAGTGGCATGGAGAGCACGGTACCCACGTCTGTGCATACCCGTCTCACTCAGGGTGACAAATGCAAAAAGAACAATTGATGGACAGAATGCAGAACAGTGTCATACATTGACCCCAATGGGCACAGTCCAGCCCGAATTGCCAGGTCAGGTCCTCCCTGGACCTGAAACAAGCATCGTAGGACCAGTTTCGGGCTTTCAGCTAAAAACCGATCCTAGGATGCTTGGTTCCAGTCCAGGGAGGACCTGGCCTGGCAGTTCGGGCTGGACTGTTCCCATTGGGCACAGGGTCAAGACTGATTTGCATATCGCTGGGTTCAAACTGAAATGGTATGGTGAGCAAAAAAACAATGGATTTAGGCCCAGATCTCTGTACTGGGGTGAATGTATGACATTGTTCCGCATTCTGTCCATCAATTGTTCTTTTGCATTTTAGATATGTTGTCATCACTGGGGATCACTCTCTCCCATTACTTGAAAATCTTTTGGAATTTGTGAGATTGCATATTGATTTTATTCATGACAGCATGCAATTGATTTGTAAAGGTCTTTCCAAGTTTGGCCTGCATACCTGTGAAGTTCAACAATAAGTCTTCCTTAGTAATTGGAGCTGATGTGATTTGCTTTGCTTATTCCTCATGCCACTCTCTTCTCCTCCCCAACAGAATTTCTCTGCTTTCATAAGCAGTGAAATCAATACAGTCATAGCAGCAACTGTTTAAACCATTGGATTCACTTCCAGTGCCAGTCACTCTCTTGATGTTCATTATGACATAGAACATTTTATTGTCCTTTTCTAAGTCTTTTAGTGCTTATTAGACCCTTTTCATTCTTATCGTGGGCGCATTATTGCCTTAGTTTTTGCTGTGTACATGTGGGCCACGAAGTGTTTTATTGTCAGAGTGGATTTCTTCTTAAGTCTTTCCTATTTGTTTTTACTGGTCTTCTTTTCCCCCTCTTATAACAGTGTAGTGAGGTTAGTGGATTGACTGCAGACATTGCTAAGTTAGCACAAGCTTGGCTGCCATGCTGCTGCTTATGCGCACGTTATTACACAACTTTGTTTTCACCAAGACTCTGCTTGTGCCTGTTCACATGAGAACCGTCTGCCTTACGCGTTACTTGCTGTTCTCTGTGGTGTTAGTCTGTACATGATGTGCAAGGTCGAAAAACAATGCCCCTTGTTATTCTGCTCTGGTCAGTCCCCCGCACCTAGACATAACACGAAGCACAGCTACACTGCTGAAAATAGAGTGCTTTTAATATTGCATGCATGCATGTTTGAGGCACTTGGAGAAAAACCTTTCCAGAGAGAAGAGCTGTACTTGTCCGGAGATGCAAATCTTTGCATCTAGACTTGGAGGTAAGGGGTCCCCCTGACAAAGCCCAGAGGTCTTCTATTTTTATAATAAACTAGTTCCTAGCACGGGGAGGGTGGCAAGGCACAGTAGGCTGCTTTCCACCAGCTTTATAAAATGATATCCCTGTTCATATTCTATGGAATTGTAACAATGCTCACTATATTGTGTTTACGCATTCTGCTGTTAGTAATAGCACGTGTACTGCATTTTAGAGCACATTAGTTAAAGTAAACATTTTAAACTATACAGTGTCTCTGATTGCTCATGTTGTGGACAAGTATGAGTGAGTGAGCAAAAGAGTGTTCTTGCTCACGCGATTCCTGAGAGAGTCGGAGTTACATGTTCTGGGTTGTCTAATCATTTGTAGCCTTGCTGTAGTATGGAGAACAAATGAGACACTATAGCTAGTCGGATTGGGATTTTGGGCACTAAGGTGGGTAGTGAGGTTCCGTGACGATTTTACTCGTGTTTGTAAACATTGTCGTAAATACATAATTTCGGTATCAGTGAACCGCAAATGATCCATTTAGTATATCCTGGTGTTTTCGCTATGCTACGAGCAAGAGCACTCCTGTTACCAACACATTTGTGATTTACCCATGACATCCATCTTAGAACACGGAAGCCATTTTGTATTCCTTGCCCTCACATAGTCAATGGACACGCAATGACCTCTTTTTATTTAAGGACACGTAGGCCTTAACCGGCGATTCACCTTGCGAGTGACACGTGCACCTTAGGCCAGCAACGCTGTAGCAGCATGACTCGGCAAGAACTGCCTCCCCAGCCTGAGGCCAGTCCTGCTATACTGGTTCTTGTGTTCGTTGGCCTGATCATGATTAGGCGGCCTGAAGCTGGTAACCGTGCCCATTTACGACCCACAAACATTTCTTATCTTGTCTTTTCTATCTTCTGCACCTGGCTCTGCTCCTTTCCTTCTGGGCCTTTATTAGGGGGAGGTAACGAAATTTACGATGAGGCGGTCCGGGTCTTGAATGAAGAATTGACATGGGATTATGATGGACTAGTGGGAACCCCTCATTCGTAATGTTTTGACATCAGATACTGTTGACGATTCCTGTGCAACGCCAAATATTTATTGTTTAAGACACGAATGTTTAGAACTGTGGTAACATGTAAAGAATTTGCCTGAAGCCCAACATTTAGTATATAAGGAGCAACCCTCTTTGTACAAATTGAACAGGCTCCTAGATACTGCCCATGTGTAGTTTCTGTGACTTCTGTGTCCCTGCAGTAATAAACCTTTGGTCTTTGACGCCACCATCGAGAAGCCCGTGTTTCTGTTTGTTTTGTGCACCGAGACAGGTGGAACTCCGGGGTCTTCGGGTGTTATCCCTGACACCTCTGGACGGAACCAAAAAGTCCAGAACTCCAATTGGCGCCCAACATGGGGCGACGTCATTCGGTACCGGTCCAAAAGCCTGAAGAGTTCGAGGAGCTTCGTGTGAAGATTTCAGAGGGAGGCGCCCCACTTCATCGATCCCGGCATATCGCAAAAGTGGCCCCGACGTTCTCTTCCACGAGGGTTCCCGTTCAGACGGCTGCAGTGGTCCGTTGCCTTGACCGTCGCCCTGTCTTGGACCCGAGGTGCAGTCCTTAGTACGGCAAGACGTGACGGGTTTCTCCTTGGTGACGTCTTCAGTACCTCAGTTAAGTATTTTGTGAGGGTTGCTCCTGTTTGGATAATCCTTTTAGTTCTCAGTTCAGTTCAGTTCTGTAAGATTATCACTGGTTATTCTGGTTACGATAATCATTCTGTTCAGTTCAGGTATCGATACATTTGTCAGTTCTGGTAGGCCTAAGTTCTTGGTTCGAGTGCGCATCTTTTCTGTTTGTGTCTTGTTTGTTTTGTGTTCCGGATTATAAAATGGTAAGTCGGAAAAATTGTATGTTGTCTGGTTTTAGTTGCAACAGTGATTCCCAGTTGGAGGACTCGTGTTTGGTTCCTCCGATTGGAACTCCCCTTTATGATCTATATTGCAAATTTGGTGTGGGCCCTATCTCTTATAATGAGGTATGGATCCGCTTCACAGAGAAAGATGGTGTCCTTAGTTGGCCACTACATGGTAGTTTTGAACCAGAAGTTCTCGATAATCTAGAAAGAAGGTTGTTTAAGAAGAAAGCCCGGCCGGCAATGTTTGATTCTTTCCGTTATTGGCGAAAAGAATCTAAACAGAGAGAAATTAAAAAGTTGAAGAAAGAACAGAAAGAGCAAGAGTTGACTTTAGAACAGTCTGCTAGGCAGCTGCAACTCAACGAGTCTGAGAAAGCGATGGAGGTGGCCGATAGAGAGCGTAATTTAGCGATAGACAAGTGCTATCCTGCTTTGCCATCGAGTACGGCTAAGATAGTAGAGGACCCTGAAAAGGATCCCCTGTTGTCTTACTTGTTACGATCACCCCCACCGTATGCACAGGGTGCTACGGCTCCACCTATACCGAATGTTCAATTACCGGTTGCTGGACAACCTGGTGTCCCTGTTCCCGCTCCCCTGAATCAAGTTCCTGTACCTCCTGTGGTCAATATTAATGTTCCTTCGACAACCCCTCTTCTAGGGTTGCCGGCTTCTTTACCTATGCCTGTGTCGCTCACACCTGCTACTTCACAAGCTATTTTTCCTGCTACTCCTACTGTTCCTAATCTATCTGTTCCAACTGCTACTCTATTTACTGCCTCTGCTAATATTATGACTCCGCTTTCTGTTCGTCGAAGAATCACTGATTCTGTCTCTAATATTCTATCTCCCTTCTATAAAACTCTGATTAAGACTCCTACCTCTGACTCTGTGCAGAGGCGTAGTCAGCTTCCCAGTACTGAAGAAAGAGGAATACTAGATTCCACTGCTCTTAGATGGGTTTCGAAAGTTGGAAGATATAATGTACAAGATGTATTAGATACATTTATGCAATGGAACGAACCGACACAACGATATGTGTTCGATGAAATGTGTTTCCTTCTACGTGAGGAATTGGAAGAGGATGACCCTGAATCAAATCTAGGAGAATTAATTAATGTTCAGAAAGAGTTTGCTACAGGTATGATAGTTGGTCAAAATATAAAAGAAACGATGGAACTGATTTTAAGTTATAGGAATGACCCATCCCTTCGTTCACCAAGAGAGTTAGGGAAACGTAGTACGAAACAAAATCGTCAATATCCAATGAGAGAGGTTCCACCAATTTGGCGTGAAGCTGTGCAAGCTAATGTAAACCTTGGTATTGCAGCCGCTCCGGCCCAATTCCAGAGAGTATGGATACATATTCCATGGAAGCGAGCTGAAGTGTTAGCAGTAAAACAGGCCTTGCCAGATCCGCGTAAAAATCCTGCAGGGTACTACAAAGAGTTGGCTCAAACGGTTGACGCTTGTGTATTGAATCTTGCTGACATAGATCTGCTATTTGGTAATGTAGTACCGCAACCAATTTGGGCTAAAATTCGTAAAGAGAATCATCCAGTTGCCCTAGGTGGTGACTGGGCAGCTATAATTGCAGCGGATGGTCAACAAATAGGTGGTTCCAAACCTGAACCTTTAATTGCTAATTTGCCTGGTAGAATAATCGATTTAATGAAAACCTTGATGCCAGCATTGCGCGTTAACTGGGACAAATTGTCCGCGTGCAAACAAAAGAAAGACGAAAGCGTCTCCGACTTTTTCACAAGATTCGAAGAGACTTTTGTGGATCATAGTGGTCAGGATATGAACACAGAAGGAGGCCAGAGATTATTTGTTGATAAATTCGTGCACAATCTGTTGCCAGAACTTAGTAGTAAATTAAAGAATTCTGAAAGTGCGTGGGCTGTCTCTACGACTGCGCAAATACTTGCGACTGCCCAGTACTATGAAAATAGGGATAAAGAAGAGAAGGAAAAATCAGATAAAAAGACGAAAGATTTAAAAACTAAAGTACTTTTACAGCAAGCTTATCCGCCTCGCACGAATCAGACTAATATGCAGCAAGGGTCCTATCAAAGAACGGAATATAATTTTCAAAGACCACAATACCAATGGAATCAATGTGCTTATTGCAAAGTGGAAGGTCATTACAAAAATGAGTGTCCAGTTCGGGCACAAAATAATGCTGCGGCAGCTCAGAGAGGTCGTGGTAGTTCTATGCAAAACTCTAGAGGTCGAGGACGAGGTGCTATGCCTCCACAGACAAGTGATCGCCCCTCTAATTATTTCGACCAGCGAAATGGACAATCTGCCCAACAGAATAGGTCTCCACAATATCATGTGGAAGACTATTATGAAGCTAGTGAGGAAGGTCAGCAAAGCGAGTACTAGGACAGCCATGGACAAAGAGAGGGAGTAGTATCAGTACCAGTAGATCAGAGTGGGCCTTATGTCGCAGTAGCAACATCAGGTATAGTCGAACCGTTTCTGTTGGATACTGGTGCAGCAAAAAGTTCTATCATGCATGCGAAACTCCCTGGCGCACCTTTGTCTGGCTCAACAAACGTTTCAGTAGGTTTTTCGGGCGCCCCTGTTCACAACCCTGTTTCTGGTCCTTTGTCTATTTCTGTTGGACCCCGTCAATTGAAAGCACCCCTGATTTTGACGACAGGTTGTAACGAAAATCTGCTTGGTTTAGACTTGTTAAAACGCCTGTACGCGACATTGTACTGTTCTCCAGCAGGAGTACAACTTACGTTGGGTAAAAGAATAATCTCTCCGATGTACTTGTCGATGGATGCGCTCCCACCAGAGCTGCGTTCACTCCCTGATACTCTTTGGGCGACTGGTCCTAATGATGTAGGTCTATTGGAAATTCCACCCTATGTAGTAACTTTGAAAGCAAATGTCAAACTTCCACGAATTCCACAATATAGAATCTCTAGTGAAGGTGAGCGTGCGCTCCTACTGATAGTACAAGACCTGATCAAGAAAGATGTTGTAGAAGAGACTAGAGGAAATGTCTGTAATAGTCCTGTACTGCCTATTTTGAAACGAACTGACCCAACAAAGCCTCCAGTATATAGGTTCGTAATTGATCTTAGAGAGGTTAATAAAATTGTGATCCCACAGTTTCCTGTGGTTCCAGACATTACTGCATTGTTAACGTTGATTCCTGCTACAGCAGCATGGTTTTCAGTTGTCGACTTGAAAAATGCCTTTTTCAGCATTCCGATAGCCGAGGAAAGCAGAGATATCTTCGGTTTCTCTCTAGGAGGACGAAGCTTTAGGTTTAAACGCGCTCCACAAGGCTATTGTGAAAGCCCATCCATTTACAGTCAAGCATTAAAAAGCCAGTTGATTCCTTCGTACTTCCTCGTGGTTCTGCTTTAGTACAGTATGTCGATGATCTTCTAGTGGCTGCCGATGACAAGGAAACTTGCAAAACAGCTACGATTTCTTTATTGCATCACTTGTCAGATTTGAATCACAAGGTGTCACCTTCAAAAATGCAATACTGCTGCCAAGAAGTGACCTACCTAGGTCATCTCTTGTCAAAGGAGGGAAGGAAGTTGACCCCAGAGAGAATAAAAGCAATTACACAGATGAATGTTCCTAGCACGCAGAGAGAAGTACGTGCCTTTTTAGGTATTACCTCATATTGTAGGCAATGGATCCCGAATTTTTCTCTTCTAGCAAAACCATTGGTAGCCTTGACTGGGAAAGGTGTTCCGAGTCCGGTGCCATGGCCTGCTGAATGTCAGCAGAGTTTTTCTGAGTTACGAAATGCACTGTGTTCAGCACCTGAATTGGGTACACCCGACTACAGTAAGCCATTCACGCTCTATGTCCACGAGAGAGAAGGTTGTGCATTGAGTGTTTTGACGCAGAAATTTGGTGATAAACAACGCCCTTGTGCGTATTTTTCATCAACATTAGATCCAGTAGCTAGAGCATTGCCTAGTTGCTTGAGAGCTACAGCCGCAGCTGCAGCTTCCATTCGACAATCTGCTGGTTTAGTAATGAACAACATGCTAGTAGTTATGGTTCCTCATGCTGTGGATACACTCATGAACCGAACCAAGACGCAACACCTTACCAGTGCTAGATTATCAGGTTATGAACTGACACTATTAGCTAGTCATATTCAGATCAAAAGATGCAATGTATTGAATCCAGCAACATTGTTGCCGACTAGCCAAGAGTCGAGTGATTCCGAACCACACGACTGTTGTTTCAAAACTGAGGAAGAAACAAAAGGACGAATTGATCTAAAAAACACTCCGTTGTCAGATCCAGATGGCACGTTGTATGTTGATGGGTCTTGCTTCAAATTGGAGAATGGTGATGTGACTGCTGCTTATGCAGTAACGACCTTGAGTACGATTGTGGAGACTGCAAGAGTGAGTCAGAATTCTGCCCAGGCTGCAGAATTGATCGCGCTAACAAGAGCGTGCGTTTTAGCTAAGGGAAAGAGAGTGAATGTGTTCACAGATAGTCAGTACGCGTTCGGCGAGGCCCATAGTTTTGGCCGTTTGTGGAAAGAGAGAGGTTTCATTACGTCCCATGGGACTAAGATTCAACATGGTCAGCTAGTTAATGACTTGTTGGAATCTCTAACCTTACCGACTGAAGTTGCGATTGTGAAATGCAGTGCTCATAAAGCAATCACGGATGATGTTGGTCGTGGGAATGCTTTTGCTGATGAGACTGCAAAACAGACAGCTAGAAATATGATGAGTAGAATGTATGTTGCAACGTCTGCAAGATGGATTTCTGAGTCTGGAATGTGTGAGGACACAGTGGAAAGCGTGAAGGAAATTCAGAAAGAGGCGACTGAGGAGGAAAAGCTTGCATGGAGAGAGAGCACGGGTAAATTGGACTCGAGTGGGTGTTGGATTGACTTGTCGGAACAACAGCGTTGGATGTTGCCTGATGCGTATGTGCTTGCAGTAGTAACGATGGCACATGGAACAGCGCACATCAGTTCAAAAGGGATTTGTAAGATGTTGGCTCCGGTCTGGAAGAATGATGGGATTAGTAAGTGTGCAGAGAGAGTGGTGAGAAATTGTATGGTATGCTTGATGCATAATCCTGGCAAGGGAATCCCCACACCTGCAGGTCACTTCGCTCCTCCTTCCTGCCCCTTTGAAGTGATCCAGCTAGACTTCATTCACATGGATCGTTGCAATAATCTGAAATACGTCCTAGTGGTAGTTTGTGCTTTCTCCAGATGGATCGAAGCATACCCACTGAAGGACAATACTGCCTTATCCACTGCCAAAATTCTTCTTAAAGAATACTTCCCCAGATACGGAATGCCACGGATTGTATGGTCAGATAACGGAAGTGAGTTCGTAGGGAAAGTTATGCAGAGTGTGTGTGCCGGCCTAGGGATTAGACAGAAGTTTCATAGTGCGAATCATCCCCAATCCGCGGGTTTAGTCGAGGGTTACAATGGCACCCTTAAACTGAAACTTGCTAAGATGCAAGCATCCACGGGTTTGTCCTGGCCAGACGCATTGCCTTTGGCTTTGCTATCAACAAGAGCAACCGTACATTCTAGAGTAGGGCTTAGTCCTTATGAAATAGTTTTTGGCCGTCCTGCAAATGTTTGGGGGGTACCTAGACCGAAAGAATTTAAGCAGCTGGAATACCCAATGTTAATTGATTACCTTTTCGACTTGACTGCTAAATTGAGTCTTATTCACCAACAGGTTTTCGATGCATTGCCAAAGCCACCGGAGAGTCCAGGCCATCAGCTGAAACCGGGTGATCAGGTGGTCATCAAAAATTTTGCAAGAACAAAAAATCTTCAGCCCAGATTCATTGGCCCTTTCCAAGTCCTGCTAGCAACGAGAACTGCTATTCGTGTGGCCGGAAGGAAAAACTGGATCCATACGACACATGCTAAACGTGTGCCTCTGCCACTTCCTTACGACAACTGGGTAAAGAAAGGAATCGGTACCTCTGAAACGGAACAAATCCCCAGGTTCATACCTTTCAGCGATGCAGAACTGATCACGGATTCACCAAATTCTGACTCTCCTCCTGAAACTGCTCTTTTGAACCCTGAACATTTGTCATCCACACCCAATGAACATTTGCCATCTGCACCAAAAGAACATTTGCCATCTGCGAACGTGAACATTGCAACGTCAGCTGAAAATACATTGTTTCCAGATCAGACAGCTCCTGCAAAACTGAGATACAACTTACGTTCTCGCAATATGGACAAATAAAGCAGGAAACTGCCTATTTTCAGATTTGAATTTGCTATACATTGCCTCCAGCCAGGAAGTTTGCTAATACTTTCTTTTTGTTTTAAAATTGCCTTGCCGTCTGGGTAGCCGTAGGGTCGTGGCTGTGTGCCTAGTTGAATCTGCGGGGGTCAGACACAAGGTCGATCTTTCTGTTAGTTCTGGGAACTCCCAGGGCTGATAGAGGCATTTTCATCTACGTACACATCATCAGTGGTCGCGAACGGTCGTAGAAGATGGAGCTTCCTGAGCTACAACGAGAAAATGTAATTTATGTTCGCAGAAATAGACTGTACAGAATACTTCACAGCAAATGCTTTCTAATGCAATGTGCAGTTACATTTTTAATTGTTTTGATAACGTTGGTGGGTGGAATCGTCTTTGGTGTACATTTGATTTTTATGCCAGTAACTACAGTACCTTCCCTTGATCCTACTACTTCTACGGTTTCTTCTATGCATTCTTTTCACTCATTTCCTGAACACGAACAAGCTCGACGCTCAGAATTTATTAACAATACATTTGTACAGCTCTTGCATCAACACCAACTGGTAGTTAATACTACAGACTGCTGGGTGTGTGGCTTGATACCTCACACTATGGATAAAGGCATTCCCTATCTAGTCTTGCCTTTTAGCTACAATGGATCATTTCAGGCCTTTCAGACCATTTTTTCATATGCCCTTGAGACCTATCCTCCGCGTCCACCACGGTCCACTAAATACAACTCAGCCAACAAAGCTTTAGTCCAGGGAATTATTGACATGATTAAAGACGTCAATAATACTCCATCTTATCCTAGAGATGAATTACGGGTGTATTTGAGTTGGAACTCTACAGAGTATCGCCTTAGTTTGGGAGAAAGCAAGCGTAAAAGCTCCACTTCAGTTTGGGTCGTGCCTCACCGAGGTCAGGTCTGTTTGCAAGGAAATGGGAGAAATCTGAGAGCTCAGCTAGGGAGGAGTGAGTGCGTTGAGACTTACGTATTTCCGTCTAACTCCTCCCCTGCCTTTCTGACTGCTAGGGGTACCTACTTCATCTGTCAGGACAGAGCATATACATGGCTGCCTGCTGACTTTTCAGGTTCATGTTATATTGCTCGATTGTTACCCCCGACATACACTGCTTCTTCAGATTATCACAAAACCAGAGTAGCAAGAGGTGTCTTCAGCAAGGAAGATACCGCTGGTCAAGAAGCTGGAGACTTTTTCAAAGGTTTCCTTCCGTTTTGGGGGCCTATGGCCAATAGTAGAAATCTACGTCAACTAACACGGGTAGTTGAATCTACTATTACAGAAACTGCTGGTGCCCTTAGTAACTTAACAGCTGAGCTTCAGGCGGATCGTCTCATGACGTTGCAGAACCGTATGGTTCTAGACGTAATACTTGCAGATCGAGGTGGGGTATGCAGAATGATCCAATCGAGCTGCTGTGTCTTTATTCCAAATAATGCTCCAACAGTCTATGAAGCAATCTCTAAGCTACACAAGATTTCCGACTCTATACACGTAGATAAGGGAAACTGGTCCTTCATGGAGTGGTTTTGGACTCTGGTATCAGCGTGGGGATGGAAGGTTCTGATGGTCATTGGTGTCATCCTAGTATTTCTGTTCTCGTGCTGTCTTATTATCCAATATGGTCCCGCTCTGTGTAGTCTCTGTGCTGCAACCTGTTTCAGAAAACCACCTGCATTAGGAGAAAAGGCACGAGACAGGATGATGATACAACAACATGTCACTGACCTAATGAGCATAGAATTAGACTCTGACTCTGATATAGACTGAGTAATTGCCTATGTAAGGGCAAAAGGAGGGTCTGAGGTTCCGTGACGATTTTACTCGTGTTTGTAAACATTGTCGTAAATACATAATTTCGGTATCAGTGAACCGCAAATGATCCATTTAGTATATCCTGGTGTTTTCGCTATGCTACGAGCAAGAGCACTCCTGTTACCAACACATTTGTGATTTACCCATGACATCCATCTTAGAACACGGAAGCCATTTTGTATTCCTTGCCCTCACATAGTCAATGGACACGCAATGACCTCTTTTTATTTAAGGACACGTAGGCCTTAACCGGCGATTCACCTTGCGAGTGACACGTGCACCTTAGGCCAGCAACGCTGTAGCAGCATGACTCGGCAAGAACTGCCTCCCCAGCCTGAGGCCAGTCCTGCTATACTGGTTCTTGTGTTCGTTGGCCTGATCATGATTAGGCGGCCTGAAGCTGGTAACCGTGCCCATTTACGACCCACAAACATTTCTTATCCTGTCTTTTCTATCTTCTGCACCTGGCTCTGCTCCTTTCCTTCTGGGCCTTTATTAGGGGGAGGTAACGAAATTTACGATGAGGCGGTCCGGGTCTTGAATGAAGAATTGACATGGGATTATGATGGACTAGTGGGAACCCCTCATTCGTAATGTTTTGACATCAGATACTGTTGACGATTCCTGTGCAACGCCAAATATTTATTGTTTAAGACACGAATGTTTAGAACTGTGGTAACATGTAAAGAATTTGCCTGAAGCCCAACATTTAGTATATAAGGAGCAACCCTCTTTGTACAAATTGAACAGGCTCCTAGATACTGCCCATGTGTAGTTTCTGTGACTTCTGTGTCCCTGCAGTAATAAACCTTTGGTCTTTGACGCCACCATCGAGAAGCCCGTGTTTCTGTTTGTTTTGTGCACCGAGACAGGTGGAACTCCGGGGTCTTCGGGTGTTATCCCTGACACCTCTGGACGGAACCAAAAAGTCCAGAACTCCAGTAGTTGGTACACCACTATACACAGAGGTACTGGTTTCCTGCACATAGTTCTGTATATGTGCAGAATACCTGCAACAACAGTTTGTCTCTTTCTACTGGTTCTTGACAGGCAGTACTCTGGACGGTAGCAGGAGGTGGCTGCTGCATCTGCACTGTCACCACCTGTTGTCAGATAGTTACTGGTGACACAGGTAGTCGTTCTATGCTAGTACACAACAGATGGGTGGCGGGGGGCTTTGAACCGTTCTGCAGGGACAAGAAAGCTGGCTTGGTCAGACGTGCTTGGTGAGTCTCTGAAAGTCACGCTTTTCTTCAGTGATAGCATTGCCACCTGACCAATATTTTACCAACTTGACCGTTAATGACGTGCCAAGACAGGTAAAAATATGTGGAAAATCATTCAAATCTAGAGTTTCCCACTTTGAAATATAAACTGAAAGCAACAAATACAACATGAAAACATAACAAAAGATGGTTAATGCTACATAGACTATGCCTAAAGGGGTTTAAAGCAAATAAAAGCAACATTGCTGTGTTTAAAAAAGAAAATAGAGCATCTTACTCAAACATGTATTGCAGTACCAGCTCCTAACCCTTCCAGAACCGCAAAGGATATACATATATGGCATTTTTCTCCGAGGAAGGCAGCAACCCTATTCATGGGGGTCAAAGTTGTCATGTATCTTTTTGTCTGCATCAATGGACCTAGTGATGGCTCCTACTGGTTTAAGGAAGACTCGCGGGAACCTTATTATGTGAGAGTTTGTTATAGGCTCCTGCTGGGGAATTTTTAAAGGGGTAGTGCTGGATACCGAATATCGATCTACCCGGATGAATGTCTGGCTGTAGGGGCAATGTTTGTGTAGTGATGGAGTGCCAAGGATGGGGATGTGAGAGCATGAATGAGGCTAGCTCATGATACACTTAGTTTCTAAGTCAGTACTGAAGCATATTACCACTGATCTATAATTTTTTCTTCAGTTGGGGTTCTTATTTCCCATGTGGTCAAACAGCGCTTAAAATACAATAAAGAGAAAGTAAAGATTCATGCCATGGTTTGTGGCAACTTATAAGCTATAGAAACCATGTCTAGGCCCACAATAATGGGAGGATTTGAACTTTTGTGTACAGCAGTTTTGTGTATAGCTCCAATCTGCTTTCTGGCCGGGAGTGAGAGGGGGTGTAAACAGAGGAACAAATGGGCAGTCCGCCATACTAGGCTATGCCCTTTCCACACTGGACTCTCACGAAAGCAAGCGGTCAAAGGCTTCTTAAGGGGTTAGTGTATGGGGCAGAGACTCAGAACTCAATCAGTCAAACAGCTGAGTTCTCATCTAAATGAAAAGTGAAATAGGTTAATGTCACTGCAAAACTAAATACTACACATTGTAAAGACGAAACCGGGACTAGGTTCTACGATCCCCTATATGGTCTCTAGTCACATTCACATTTCCCATGGTGATCTATCCCCACACCGATGATGCCCCTCCCTGATAACAATGGTTTCATGACAGAGATCAAAGGCAATAAACGGGTACACGTGCAAGCTTGTTATCAGGTCAATACAGTGTGGGTAACCTGTAGGTTAGTCTCTTTAGATCTTGATCAAAAGCATAGTCTGTTAATCATTATACTCCTAAGCACAGACTTAATATTTTCAAGTTAAAGATACAGTCTCTCAGCTTTTTGCTTACAGCCTTGTATTAAATATCTGGTAGGGCGAGAGCTCAGTGCTAGGTTTATTGGTACGCTCTTTGTGGTCCCATTGTGGGCAGCCTCAGCACTAGAGGATTGCAGAAGAATGGCTGAAAGATATGTGTGAATGGGCAAAAGCGGAAAGGGTACGAATGATGATGGTTCGCAAACATGAAAAAATAGAAGACTACCTCCAGGCATGGTATCAGATGTTAAAAGATCATAAGGGGAACCAGGACATGGGGACTCAGGAACCCACAAGTGTGACAGGAGCTACACCACACAGTGCGTGTTAAGATGAGAGTACAGTGCGATATAAGCCTGGAATACAGGAGTAGTAAATGCCACCATACAAAGACCCATGACAACCGGGACTATAGTTGGGAAGGGAAGGGAGGGGAGGGGGGGGAAGGGAAACCCAAGTTCGGATTAACATATTGTTTGTACGTTTCAGTGGAATGTATGCAGAACGCACAAGACTCCAAAGGGTGAAGGTATGGATAGACTGGAAGGACTGTTGTGTTGCACTGTATTCCGCTCTTCCCCTTAGCTCGTCCCTCCTAGGCTCCCGTCCCATTCCTCGTGCTGGCATCGCTATGACATCAGCTGGCATTTTAGAATGCCAGCTGATATTTCCACAGTTGACAGTTATTCTCGCCCTGAACTTCAGTTGAAGCGGACCCCTGGGGGTTATGCTGGTGTGTTGTTCTTGTACTTAGGAATAAATTAATCCCACTATTCACACCTGTGTAAGGAGCCTTCTTAACACTCATGGCGACGAGCAGAACAACACACTGAAGAATCCACGCAAAAGAAGTTAAAAAGGAGAAAATTGAGACACACCTGGCACATGACGTTGGAACAATATCCTCTGGTAAACGATTGAAGATGAAAGAAATGAGCCAATAGTAAGCGCTCCCAAGGGAACTGTGTACCACGGGGAGGTCCAGGCCTGAAGGAAGAAAATCGGTGGCGCACGTCTGTTCTTCGCAAAATAAGACAGAATGTACAAGTTACTTACCTTTAGTAACGATGTATCTGGTAGAGACGTTGTCTAGCCGCAGATTCCTTAACTTAGAATATCCCCAGGCGTCAGACTGGATGCAGATTTTTTTTTTTGCAGCAGCAGCACCTGTGCGCACCGGGGAACGGCGCTCCATAACCCCGCCCTGACGTCCTCCACGTACGTGACGTCAGCGAGGTCATACAAGTCCCTCCCGGCGCGCTGACGTCAGTTTTCTTCAGAGAAACTTTTCCGCGGCACAACGAGATGCCACCAACAAAAACTGTGAAAGTATGGGAACAGTGGCAAAAGGAATGAAAAATCTGCGAATAAAGAAAAAAGGGGATGGTGCAAGACACAATCTCAAAAGACAGAGTTAGACACTGCCTACAGATAAGTGAAAAAGCTGTGAGAAAGAACCCTGCAAGGGAGCGAAGATCGGTCCCCAAGTGCAACAAGGGAAGAATATCTCAACAGGCAGAAATAGACTGCCATTACCTTGCAGAACCGTGGCGCTTAGCAAGAACGGAGCACAAAAAGAACAACAGTCCACTACAGAAATGTAGGAAAAGACTGGCACTTCCCCTATAGAAATGAAGATGTGAAACGGAGCACAAAAGAGCCCCAAAAAAGACGACTATAGGAGACCAGAACCCCGAGGCAATAGAGAAGGCAGAAGGAGGGAAAGGCAACCGGAGAGGAAATGGATCTCCTAGTGAAGGTGAATCAAAGAGTACCATTTTACAGGAAAGAAGTCCCTTAGGGGGAGATAACTGTATATGGCAACTGTTAAAGGGGCGCAACAATGTGAGCCCCCATGAGAGAAAAAAACAATGGCAACTGAAAGAGGCCAGTGGAGAACACCACTTAGCAAGGACCTTGCAGAACGGGGAGGCTGGGTGGGCGTTAAGGAATCTGCAGCTAGACAACGTCTCTACCAGGTACATCGTTACCGAAGGTAAGTAACTCGTACATCTGATAGAGACATCTAGCCGCAGATTCCTTAAATTAGAACAGATACCACAGACATACCCCAAATGGGAGGTGGGTCTGCGACAGAACAACAGGAAATGCCAAGCACTTCAGCGTCAACAGAGTGACGGACAATGGGGGAGGCTGTGGCGGAACAGCCGAACAGCAACCCAATTAGCTCAGAAGAGCAAAGATAACGGGATGCAAGACATTCCAAAAATGCCAGAAGGGTGCTACACTATACCCGTATAAGAATGCAGGTAGAAACTGCACCAGTCCTATACCAGACAAAAGAGAGAGAGGAAGAAGGACCACTCAGCTTAAGGGTGCACAACGTGGACACCGACCAAAGGATGAGGAGAACATGATGAGAAGAACATGAAGAGATGCAACCAGAGCCCACCGGGCTAGCCCATTGAAGGAAGGATGGAGGAGCTACAGCCAAGAACCAAGGGCAAGAGGTAGAAACTGAGCAGTGTTTTGAGAATAGCAAGCAGGAACAAGAACACGCCAAGTGCACACCCAGTCCCAAAAGGGAGAACAGGGGCGAACAGCAGCAACCTAAAGCCCGCTGAAGCAGGCCACTACAGGAACATGCTCCAGCAACGGCCATAGAGACCACAAGGTGACGTAGCTAAAAGAAGCATAAGACTGCCCAACCGGGTAGCTAGAAGGCTAAAGTGAGAATCCACCCACGAATACAGACATGCAGGAAGTAGACCAAGGACAACCGCTATTAAAATAGCTGTCCAGCAGGCCTAGCTGATACAACAGTAGGATGATACCTAGGAAAGAGGCACCTCAGAAGGAAGTGGCAGGAGAAGCATCCAAGCACCAAGACATAGAAACGTGGGAAGAGTCTCAGAATCTGAGACCAAACCCTCCAATTGGAGAAAGGAACCGGCGTCCAGAAAGAGATAAGTACATGTGTCTGAACACTAATAAAAGAAGAAGTTGTAAAACTGGGAAACCACCCTAGTAAGAGGAAGCAAAGAGGGACCTTATTGGCAATCCTGCAACCAACACTGAAAGTGTCTCCAACACATGGAGACATAAGACCAGACCTCGCAGCCTCGAAGAGAGGTGACAAAGTAGGAAGAGGAATACCAATGACAACCGGCAAATATACATAAATATATATAGATATAACGAGTCAGGTCCGTGCAACATGGCCATACAGGAGCACACCTAGTACAGAAATGGCATGCAGTAGCCGCATTAGAGAGGAGAAACACCAAAAAACTCTCCCAAGGAGGTTAAACAGGCAAAAGGCAAGACAACCCATGGCAAACAGAAGATGGCGCCAGGGCAGAACATGGAGCACCATACAACGGAACATAATACCACCAGGTAACACTTAGAGCCCACGGGATCTCTAGGCCCAGTTGAGATAAGCAGAGCTATATAATAGCATACTAGTACGCCACATGGAGTATGCAAACCCAAACAACGGGGAACACCTCTTAGGGCAAACCACAGTCCGAGGAACAGACACAGCAACCAGTGGAACACTGGCACAGCAGGCCAACTGTCAGCTCAAAAGCAAAATGTATCCAAAGGATGCCAAATGAAAGGGCAATCACCCTCAACCATACGAAAAGAAGATCTAAGGCTCACTGCCCATCTAAAACACAGAACGCATCTAAAGGATGCTAAATAAAAGGGTACCACCACGGAAGACCGGTCTAAGTAGGGGGGATGAAAGCCCGCAAGGAGGCGCTGAACCGCCGATTCGGCATGAGAATCAAACAGCAAAACCCCATGAAAGGGTAAATCAACCAGTCGCTCCCGGATATTCCCTGGGAAGACGCTGTCTCGCAACCAAGCATGGCGCCGCAAGGCAACAGAACCAGCCATAGCCCGGCATAAGGAATCCGCAGTATCCAAGGACAAGTGGATCGTGAATTCGGCAAGGTCACAGACATCTCGGAGGAGATGAAGGAGGTCAACACGAGCGCATTCAGAGGTGGCAGAAAGCAAAGACTCTGCAGAGTTCCACAGGGCAGTTGTAGCCCGAGCCAAAACACACACTGTATTTAAGGACCATCGGCAGCACTAGTGGAGGCAAAGATGTTCCGACCCCATGACTCAAGCCATCTGGACTCCCGGGAGGGAGGAAGCATTAGCCGGGGCAAGGAAGGGAAGGCAGTTTGCAAAACAAACCCCTGCACATCAGGGTGCACGAAAAGGCAAACAGGATCATGTGGAGCAGGACGGTGGCGGTGCAAAACTGAACGAGCTACCGGATCACCTGAAGCAGGCCGAACCCAGGTACCCAAAAGGGCATCATAAAGAGAAGCCTCAAAAGACAGAAGCAGCTCCACATTCCCGGACCCACGGTGAAGGACCTCGAGCAGAGGGTCCACAGACAAGGGGGCTGAATGGGGTTGCATGTTCAAAATGCGAGTGGCCAAGGAGACCACTCTTAGAAAAGCCGCACTAGCCTCTGTAGCCCTCCGTGGCGGGGACAGCAGTTCATCGGTAGGGAAGGGCTGTAAGCCCACCCTCCCAAGACACTGAGAGTGCGACCAATGCCCCACTGAAGGGAGCCCCATTGAAGAATGAGGATCCTGATGGGGCTCTTGAGGAGGCGAAGAGCCTGCCGGGTTCGGAGGTTCCTGAGGAGGCTCCACAAATTCCAAGGGTGGCACAGGCAAGAA
This sequence comes from Lissotriton helveticus, assembly GCF_964261635.1. Taxonomy (NCBI): domain Eukaryota; kingdom Metazoa; phylum Chordata; class Amphibia; order Caudata; family Salamandridae; genus Lissotriton; species Lissotriton helveticus. The sequence continues at coordinate 175,512,978 of NC_136061.1, forward strand.
TACATCCGGCGTCGCCGGGTGTGAGGGCAATACCAAACTCTCTCTGGAGGCTTCCGGAGAAGAGTCAACAACCCGGCGTCGATGCGGTGCCAAAAAGACGTTTGTAGGCGCCGATCGTGCCTCATCAGGTGCCGACTCTACTCCATCCGGCGTCGAGTCGGCCCCGTCCGGCGCCAAAACCACGACAAGCTCCCCTTCCGAATAAGGAGAAGGCGACAGGCTCCGACTCCAGAGAAAGAAGCGGAGGCAGAGGTGAGTTTACGGTACCAGAGGTGAGTTTACGGCACCAGAACAGTGCCAACCCCCGCTCGGGACAAGGGGCCGTCTGCCCAGAAGGCCGGGGTGCACCGGCAAGCACCATCGACACCACAGGGAGACCCGCAGGACTATGCGGTGCTGCAGGGGTGCTGTGGGTCGTTGAGGGGGACTGAGCCGGAGGCGCCCTGACGACGCCATGTGGACCGTAGAGGGGGACCCAGCCGGACCGCGCCCTGACGACACCCCATCTACGATGTCCCTGGGGTTCAAGGGCTCAATCGGGAATCCGCAAGAAGCAGAGGCTCCGAGGACACCCCAGAAACGGGAGAGGACCCAAAGGAGGCCTGGAAGGCCGCGGCATAGGCCTCCATTTGGGCCCAAGTCGCCCCTGTACCCGAATAGGGAGGATAGAGGGGGGGCGACTGTTGGGAGCGCACGTCCGGAATGTTCCGGGAGCCAGTGCCCCTGACAAAAGTAGAAAGTGAGGTCGAGGACCTCGGTGACATGCGCCTCAACTTACCTAGAAGCGGCGAACGACGACCCCGGGCCCCAGAGGGCGACCGACGGCGGAACCGGAAAGTAGAGGGACCTGCCGGCGATGAAGAGCTGGGGGACGAGACGACTCCGACCGGGACAGCCGTGCCGAAAGAAGCTTCATCCAGCGCTCCCACCGGGACTTCGGCTTGAGGTGTTGGCAGGTGTCACATTTCGTGGAGTCGTGGTGCTCGCCTAGACACCACATACAAATAAGATGTGGGTCAGTCGCAGACATCTGCTACGAACAGGAAGTACAAGTTTTAAAACCCGAAGGCATTGCACACTGTTCCAGAGGCGAAGTGCCAAAAGGAGCCTGAAAACAGGCCAGAGGTACCGCTTACTCCGGATCCGCGTTGCACGCGGAAAAGAAGAAACTGATGTCAGCGCGCCGGGAGAGAGTTATATGACCCCGCTGATGTCACATACGTGGACGACGTTAGGGCGGAGTCGTGTGGTACCGTCCCCCAGCGCGCAGAGGTGCTGCTGCAAAAAAAATTCCGGATACAGTCTGACGCCTGGGGATATTCTAAGTTAAGGAATCTGCGGCTAGATGTCTATCAGATAGAAGGTACAGTCTATTTAAGAATGTGCACCGTGTGAAAAGATTTGATGATTGTTGAAGGAGACACATTCGGGAGCAATTGGGCCATGCCTGGTGACTCTTGAGGTGATCTCCTCACAACTCTGTGACGCATCTTCATTCTGCGTTAGGCGCGGACGTAAGCGCGCTCTTCAGCCGCCATATTGAAAGGAATTTTAAAAGCGGTGCAGTGTTTTACTTGACCCACGCTAACGTAGCGTGCGGCCATCTTAGATTATACATTGTCTGATGAGTGATCTCTTCGCGTCAATTTCTACATAGAAGGAAAACTGGATACCGCGTAACAGCGACAGAGAATGGTTGTGTCATCCTGCAACTTCAAGTGAGAGTGACAAGTTAGAATTGTGGGGATATTTCAAGTGTATTTTAAAAAAAAAAAAATAAACATATTTGAGCACAATAGTTGGGGTTGCGGACTACACAATATTGAATATCTTTGTACATTGCAACTTCATATGACATGGCTAGTAACAATAAATACAATTTTGCACGCCCGCAATCATTTTTAGCGATATCTGGTGAGCCACCTTTGAAGTAGTAAGAATGGCGAGAGGATTTCGAAAATTATATTTCTACATGTAATAATGAGGATGAGCCACTTAAGCCTGAAGAGAAAAAGAAAATATTACTACATTGCCTGGGGGCAGGAGGACTTGAAGTTTAGAATAAGATAAACAAGAAAGTACAGGTGGCGAACAAGGTTATGTTCATAAAAATTCATTGAAAGATTTAGATAGTTATTACAAGCCTACCATCTGTGTTGCAGTGAATCGATATAAATTTTACCACCACAAACAAGGGAAGGATGAGAGTATAGAAGATTACGTTTCTATCCTTAAAAATGTAGCACTTGCATGCAAATTTGGGGATCTACATGACGATTAATAAGAGACCAGATCGTTTTGTGTGCAGCTAACCCAAACATTCAGGATGCGTTGTGGGCAAAAGAAGAAAAACCCCTAAATGATGTAATTGAAATTGTGAAAAGGACAGAATTGACAGGAAGATGTGCAAAAGCAGTACTTAACGAAAGCAAAACAAAGGAAGAAGAATCTAATGTAGTGGCTAAAATAAGTGGAAACAAGATAAGGCACCAATTTTAAAGCAAGTGTAAAAACAAAGAGTGCGGAGTATTATCATAAAGGGGTGGTTAAAGAATTTGTTAAAAGGAAATGTTATTGCTGTGGGAGTCATAGACATCTAGCAAATGACTGGAAATGTCCTGCACGAAACAGTAAATGTAGTAAATGCAGCATAGTAGTGCATTTTCAGAAAGTATGTCACAGAAAAATGAGCACAAGAGTCAAGTTGGTTGAGGGGAACACTGAATATGAGGAGGATTCCTCAGACGAGTGAGACTACAACTTGTGTGTACTTAATGTGATTGAGGCATCAAATGGTCAAGAGAAAGGTAAGAAGAAGAAACCTATGTGTACAGTTGCAATAGGACGAGAGAGCATCGAAATTGTAGCAGGCTCACCCTGTACCATTATCAACAGAGATGTATGGGGAGAGAATTTCAGAATACACTAGGGCAAGTCATGGAACCTCCTGATATCACACTAAACACATTTACCGGGGAACCCATAGAACTTGTAAAGTAAAGTAAAGTAAAGTAAATTTATTGCACAGTTAATTAAAACTCACAATTTAAAATACATAAAAATTGATTTATCAAACTTTAAAAAATTATTTGTGTAGTACGTGTTGTTGATTAGTCAGTTAATGTACTTCATTTGGGTCGCGAACCCAAAAATGCTCAGGGCACTGTCTGGCTATTGCACATTTACGTCTTTTTGTGCTTCCTTAATTCTTTTTGCCACTACGTCGAGGTATTTTGTAGTTCTGCAGTTTAGTTGGGTCTCTTGCGGATTGAAACACAGGTTGACTGCCTGTCGGCAGGATCTAATCCCCTTCTGATTCCATATTACACGTAGTAGTGTTCTCCTTAGGTCCGTTAAACTGGGACAGATACATATTGTGTGGACTAGATCTTCAGGACCTGTGTTGCAGAGTCGGCAGGTTTGGTCGTCCTGAATCCTCTTCCATAAAGCCAGATGAGGGAGAATTGGGAGTAGGCCTAACCGCATCTTTAGGAATTTTTCCTTGATCTTCAGTTTAAATCCTTGATCTAAATACTCTTGAGGCTTTAGAGTTTTATAGTCGTTTAAGACTATCCATCCGTGTGCCCTTTTTTGCCAGAGTTTCTTGGTCTTCCAGCAGCGATGTTATTTTAGTTGCTTTTGTTACTAGCTTTTTAAAGTTTTTGTGGTCTACTGGGCTGTTCCAAAGGCCAGTCAGCTCGAGATTTTCTAGAGATTCCGTCAGATACTCTCTAGCGTGTTATCGTTCTTGTCTTTGTAGTTCAGTCCAGAGGTGGGAATTTAGGGTGCCTGGCTCTGCGTTTCTGATCTTGTGCCAGCATTTTATGAAGCTACCCCTTCTTTCCACTGTTTGCTTTTGTACCCCTGAACTCCAGACGGATTTGTGCTGATGAGACATAACTAGGAAGCTGGAAGATTGACCTGTAGGTTCTGGCGGTTACTTTGTCAAGTGACAGAACGTCTTTTCCAAAAGTTGGTTCACTCCCATATGTTAATGTCGGTTGGAGACGAGCTCTCAGTACCTGCAGAAAAGGGTTGAGCGTGTGGTCAGGCAGAAGCTTCTTCAAGGGTTTCATCGCGAGGAAGCTCATGGTTCCTTTTCGGTGTAGCGTCTCTAATTGAGGTTTAAACAACCCTCTGCTATCCAATAAGACTCCCAGGTACTTGTAGCACGTCACTTGATCCAATTTGTGACCCTCCAGGAACCAATTGTTCTTCCTGGCCTTCTTGTAGTTCACAGCCATGATTCTTGTTTTTTTCAAGTTGATGGTTAAGCCGTTACGATGCGAGAATGAGCTAGTAGTGTTCAAAAGATGTTGGAGGCCTGTTGGAGTGCGGCTTATTAGGACAAGATCGTCGGCATAGAGGAGATTGGTCAGCGTAATGTCCCCTAGCCGCGGGGCGTGCGATTTGGTACTGTCCAGTCCCCCTGGTAGATCTGCCAGGTAAAGGTTGAACAGGGTCGGGGCTAGGACGCACCCTTGTTTCAGGCCTTTGGAGGTGTTGATTCGCCTTGAAAGGTGCGTCCCGTCTCCCAGCTTGATCTTGACCCACGTGTTGGTGTGGAGTAGGATGAGTTGCCTCAAGAGGGGGTGGGGTATCCCCCATTTTTCGAGCTTTTGCCATAATTTACCCCGGTCCACATGGTCGAAGGCTGAGCTGTAGTCTATGAAGCACAAGAACAGAGAGTTTTTTCCTAGTTTTGCCGCATCTGTAAGTAAGGATAGAGCCATAATGTTTGTGGAAGTACCCTGTCCTCTGCAGAATCCTGTTTGGGTCGGTGGAATTATATGCATTGTCTCTGCCCACGAAGTCAGTTCTTCTAATAGTATGCCAGCATAATACTTGGCCTCTATATCTAGTAGGGCTATCAGCTGGTAATTGGCAGGATTGCTCCTGTCTCCTTGCTTATAGATCGGGCTTACGATGGATGTATGACATTACAACGCATGCTTTTACAACGCGGTTTTTACAACGCATACCATTACAACGCATAGTGCTTTTAGGCGCTGGATAGTGAATTGTTTAATTTACTATTCAAACTCCAGTCCCCGTGGATAGTAGGGAAGGTGTTGGATAGTACATTAAACCTATTCCCTATCCTAGAGCGCCCCCCAGCGCAATGCGTTGTAATAGTTTGCGGTGTAAAAGTTGCGTTGTAAAGGCACTGCGTGGTAAAAGTTGCGTTGTAAAGGTTGTTTACCGCTTACGATAGATCCTTTCCAGGATTCCGGGCATGTTTCTAATTCCAGTGTGATCGAAAAGAGTGGCACTAAAATATCGCTCCAGAATTCGATGTCATGCTTGAATATTGACGGTGGTATCCCGTTTGGGCCCGGGGCTCCTTCCGTTTTCCCCTTCTTTGAGTTTTTATCCGATTAATGGTTATTTTGATGTCGTTTTCAGTGTTAAATGTTGATGTGCTGTTATTCTTTACCCCCCCCATAGAACTTGTAGGTTACAGAGAATTGAAATTTGAATTTAAGGAAAGAGAAACCACCAGTAAACTGTACATCTCTGCCATGGGACCCTCAGTGTTGGGATGGAAAGTTGGGGATAACACTTAATCCCAACAGTTCGGAACCAGTGTTATTGACAGAGCATGATAAAGGACTTGGGTCTTCCATTGCAAGTAGGTTCCCAAAAGTCTTCAAAGGCACCTTCGGCGAGTTTAGAGGGTTTCAACATAAAATTAAGCTAAAAGAAAACGCTGTTCCAAGCATACATAAGGTGCGACACATTCCGTTTACCTAAAGAGAAGAGGTCAAAGCACAACTAGGTGTTCTACTCGATGCACGCATCATTGAACCCACGGAATCATCTGATTGGGTAGCACCCTTGGTTGTAGCCCGCACCACCAACGGCAAATTGAGATTATGCATAGACTTACGCGACCTAAACGAAAGTATTCTGGTAGACCAGTACCCTCTTCCTAAAATAAATTAAATGCTTTCCATCACAAAAGACATGAAAGTGTTCTCAACTATTGACTTGACAAATATAAATACATACATACAAGAGAGTACCTTTTGGGCTGGCATCAGCAGCTGCGTTGTTTCAAAGACTTATGCATGAGATTTTTAAAGGTGTCAAAAATGTGCTCATCTTCCAAGATGCCATTCTAGTAATGGGAAAACACAAGTACTTAATACCTTACCAAAATGTGGAATGACTGCAGAGTATGCAAAATGCAGGTTCGCAGAAAAGAAAGTCACGTATTTGGGACATGAAATCACGCCGGAGGGCATACAACCAAAGAAGGAGTTACTTAATGCCATTAAGGACGCACCTGTGCCACAGACAAGGAGCAACTGAGAGCCTTCTTAGGCCTGGTGGAATTCGATTCGAAGTTTGTGAGGAATTTTTCAGCTAAGACATATGACATTAGACAATTGTTAAAATCTAGGAACATGTTTGAATGGACACAGTGTTGCAATAAGGCATTTGTGGCACTCAAACAGGAAATGTGCGACGCACCACCCCTGCAAGGTTTTGACCCAAGCATAAACAGTGTGGTCACTACGGATGCTAGCGGGAGGGGAATAGGAGCAGTCCTTACTCAGACCTGTGTAACTGGCGAAGAGGTAACCATTACTTTTGCTTCCTGCTCACTCACCCCCACCGAGGAAAGATACTCGGTGATTGAACGCGAGGCTTTAGCTTGTGTGTGAGGCTTAGAGCCTCTTCGCCAGTACATTTGGGGAAAAAGAGTTAAGTTACGATGCGAGCACAAACCGCTCATGAAGTTCTCGCAGTTAAAGGGTTGTATAATACCTCACCCAGACTGGCACGCTTGTCGGTTAGGTTGTTAGACTACAATTACGATGTGCAGTACTAGCCTGGTGCAAGGAATGTGATTGCAGATTTCTAAGCCGTTTACCCCTACCTGATTGTAGCAATACAGGATGTAAAGAGGAAGAATTTTGTGTGGCAAGCATCAGTGAGGAGTTCCTCAGCATTCACAGAGATGTATGGGCAAGTGAATAGGAAAAAGATGTGATCCTACAGGAAGTAAATAAACACATTTTAGAAGGTTGGGCTAGACAAAAACATGTAGAAAAAGAAATAAGACCATATTGGGAACTCAGAAATGAGTTGTCAGTGGAAGGGGGACTCATTTTGATACAAGGAAAGGTAATACCTCCAGAGACTCTAAGAGGAAGAATCCTGGAGATTTGCCATGAAGGACACCTAGGAATCAACAAAACAAAACACAGATTTAAATATTGGTACTGGTGGCCGGGCTGTGACTTGGAAATTTAAAGAGTGGTCAGGGATTGTGTCCAATGCGAAAATTCAGAAAAATCTCAGGTGACACTAAAACCACCCTTGCAACCTTTGTCCTGCCCTGGCATGCCATGGGAAAGAGTAGGCATAGACGTAATGGGGCCCATACGGCACAAAGGAGAACATGTGTATGTGGTAGTCCTGGTGGACCAATCTTAAAAGTGCCAGAGATTAAGGTGCTCTACAGGGTCGAGGCCAATAACATCATAAGATTGCTTGACTGCGTTTTCATGAGGGAAGGGATACCAATAACCATAGTCAGTGACAATAGTAGCCAGTTCACCTCTGTGATTTTCAAAAAATTCCTAGAAAGAAACGGGATAACACACAAGACCACTTCTGTGTATCAGCCTGCAGGAAACGGAGCTGTGGAAAGATTTAACAGGGTTATTAAAGGCACTATACAACTAGCCAACAACAATGGGCTATGTTGGAAAATGGAAGTGTACAAAATGATTTGGGCATACAGAATAACACCAGGGGAGAGCACATGCTTCAGACCCTTTGAACTGATGAGAGGCAGGACGCCCTTAACCAAGGATAATGTGGGTTGGCTTAAGACCGCAAGGAAAGCAAAGTGGTCTGCGGATTAGGTGAGGAAGAATGTACAGAAGACACAAAACGCATGCAAGAGGCGATTTGATACAAAACATGGGTGGAAACCACTTCATCTCAAAGTGGGCTATACAGTGAGAGTGAAAGGAAGTGGACTCATTGAAAAAGAACAGATTCTCAGAACCGTTAGTTGTAGAAAAAATCTTTTGTAATTCTGCCCTCCTCAGTGATGGCAAAGTGTGGCATGCTTGTGCACTTTCTGCATGTGAGAGAAAGAAGGTTGGTAGGAGTGAAAGTGTCCAAGACCAAGGCACTGACACACAAGCACAGGAGGATGTACGGGAGGATGATGATAAGCAGGTTAACTTAGACTGGTTGTTTGACGAAGAGTCTGGAATAGAGGGAGAAGAGAACGGAACACCTGAGCAAACCCAAACCACAGATGCAGACGACGTCCCCAAACAGGATATAATTGAATTATTAGGTGAAAACCTAGATATCAGCAGTAGTGAATCTGCAGATTCACCTAGTGCTGGGAGTACTGGCCAGTCTGAGGAAGAACAAGATCCTGTGGACGATTCCGTCATAGAAGAAAGTAGTTCAAGTAGATTTGGATGCACTGTTGTTAAACCTAGCAAGTACAAAGACTTTGTTTGAGAATAGGACTCATTGCCACTTTGGACACTTAAACTATTCTTTGTTTTTTTTTTTCACAATTCTTCCCCTTCCTCGTCCCATTCGGGGAAGAGATGTGTTATGTTGCACTGTATTACGCTCTTGCCCTCAGCTTGTCCCTCCTAGGCTCCCGTCCCCATCCTTGCGTGTCACCTACCCTCGCGCTGGCATTGTTATGACATCAGCTAGCATTCTAGAATACCAGCTGATATTTCCACCGTTGACAGTTGACAGTTATTCTCGCCCTGAACTTCAGCTGACAAGGACCCCTCTGGTCATGCTGGTGTGTTGTTCTTGTACTTAGGAATACATTCATTCCACTATTCAAACCTGTGTGAGGAGCCTTCTTAACAGGGACCCCGCCCGCTTGGAGTTTGTACCTTGTATAGATAAGATAGCGCAGTGTGAATTTGTTGGGATCGACTTGGTACAGTGAAGAATGATGGGGAATAGAGGACTGCGCTGCTGTTTCTATATATGACTGTAACATTGTCTACAGGATTGCAGGTGTTTTTTTTTTCTTATAAAATCTTTTTATTGACAGATTAGAAAACAGTGGAGATCATCACAATCAGAAAATACATTACTTAGAGTTGCACCTTAGGGAAAATCAGAGCATAGATATCTATTACATTGTAGAATACTCATTACAGTTCGTCACTTCGCAATTCACAGTGTAAGTGGCTCATCAACCGGGGCTATCTGGGGGGGCTCGCATATGTGACCCCTGTATTCGTTCCATTTAGACCACACCTCGACCCATTTCCGGGGGCACCCTCGAGCCACATATACTGTTTTTTCCTGGAGCATGCACCAGTCAATGTCCGTTTTCCAAGAGCCAAGCTTAGGAGGCACCGCTGCCTCCCCATAGCCTCGTAATGTTCCTCTTTGTAATTGCAAATCCCAGTGTAGCCCAGAGCCTCCCACGAGCTGACAGGTCCGTGGTCTCCCAAATATTCAATAAGCACCTCTTTGCCTCCACTCGTAGCTCCACCTCCCACACCTCTTGCATGCATCGGTGTATCCGGTGCCAAAAAGCCTGAAGCACTGGGCACTCCCATATTATGTGAAAGAATGTCCCTACCCCCCCACACCCCTTCCTGCAGAGCCCATCCTCACTACGGCCCATCAATTGCAACCTAGTCCCAGAGATGTACACTGGATGGAGAATTTTGAGCTGAATCAGCCCAAGTCGTGCCGAAATAGCTATTTCCTATGGGGAAGCAAGCGCACTTCTCCACTCCTCCTCATCTATCCAACCCATCAGCCTCCCACTTCCCTTTGAGAATCGTCAACAGGTCTGGGGAGTTGTTTATAATTTTTTTGTATGTGAGTGAAATAGCGTGCTCAGGGACGTGGCCATCTAGTAGTCTGTCCTTCAGGGGAGAGGAGTATGGGGGTTGGGTCCCAGAAGGGATGTTTGACTGTAAGGAGTGCCTGACCTGTAGCTAACGGAAGTACTCCGTTTGCACAAAGTCATACATGTGTTGGAGTGAGGAAAAGGACACAACCCCATCTGGACCCCATAAATCTTTAACATGGGAGATCCCAATAAGGTCCCAATTGCGGAACCCTTTGGTGCCCCCCAGAGTGCCCAGCCTTTCTGAAACCCATAGCGGGAAGGATTGCAGGCGTTGATGTCTCTCCTCTATCAGGCATCTGGAAATAATCTGCGCAGCAGGCCTGTTTAGTGGTTGTTCGCCTTTGGCAGTTATGTCCTCCAGGCCGTAGGCAGGTTTTCTACTATTGTGGCTTTGTAGATTTTTGCTGGTTACACCGCCAGTCATGGAAGAGGCTGCAAAAATCCCCCCTTTCAGCACACTGTTAATTGACGTAGTTGGCTACATGTACCAGGCAGGGAGGCCAGTTGCTCTCTTTTGGCTTAGGTTGGCAACAGCCACACTCCCAGGAAAGTTATCTGCTTCTGGGTGCTATGTATGCCAGGAACATGGTTACTCTTCTTCTCCTGGACAGTCCATCTTACTACGGGGTCAGCCACTCTACTTCCCTCTCTGAGCTAGCAGGCAGGCTTTTATGCTCTAGGCAGACCCACACCTTCACCAGCAAGGCACACTGATTTCAGGTAATATCCCCTTACTAGTGGGAGATTAGCTGTTGTTCGGAACCAAGCACTGGATCACAGCAGCTCCTCAAGTTCTCGGAGGAGCACCTCCTGCTTTGGTCAGGAAGAACTTGAAACTGGAGCAGCGTAGGATGGTTTCGTTTCTACCTTTATACTCAGTTTCCAGACAGGGGATGTTGATCCACTGTTTTATTATCATGGAAGCAGTCTGTAGTGGTTCTCTTTCAAATGTAATTTTCTAGCTGCAGTGCAGACAGCCATTGTGCATTGCAATGGCCCTCACAGCAGTTAGTGATTATGCTATTTCTAGGAGTATCCCAAAACATGATCACAACAAAGTGTAAAGGCTCTTCACCTGGCTGTCATCAGCCTTCCTGAAGTAGCAATCAGGTTAAAACAAGCATTTACAATGCAATAGGTCTCGCAGCATTAAAGTTTGAGCTATTGGCATTGTATATTACAAAGTGTTACATTAATTTGTTATCAAACTCTGAATTGTTGTATAAAGATGATTTGCAAACTGTCAAATGTTGCTGAATAGTAAGCAACGTTGTGAATCATATTGTTTGCTAGTCATCCTATACTTATAAGGTTCCAAAGACGAGACCGATTGCCTTGCAAATGCTTGTTTAACAGTGTCACTGTAAGGTCCACTCACACAATTGTCCACAGAGTTAAAAACTGTCAAGTTTCCACAACAATACTTCACTACAAAACGTTTTAATCATGCACTCCGGACTGCCCCGGGTACCAACGCCAACTGGAGGAGCTTAGAAGTCTCAAGAGAGAGACGAAGAGCTATAATACAAGGCCCCTTCCTGCTCATGAAGGTTGCCCATGAGGGCAACCAGCGCTTCTTACGGGCTGCTTTACACTGTAGCCAACCGAGGGGTGGCCCAAATGATAGAGACGTGACCAACTGCAACACTGCACACTCGCTACTCCTACTGAACGCACTCACTCACACTCACCCCTCTCACTGAGGGATAACTTGGACTCAAAAACTAGTCCGCATTCCTTCAAATGGGGCGGGGGCGCGTAGGTGAATGGAAAGTAGTCTGATCTCAACTCCTCACATGCCCAGTGTCCCGGCTAGGTGGAGGGACATCAGTGACCTACAACCTCACAGGACCAGCCGCCTCGGCCAATCACGGTTCTCACTGAGAAGGGCGAAGAACCTACAACAAAACCCGACATGGTCTCTGCTTCGCTTCAAGTTAACCGCTTCACAAACTAACTCACCCACTAAAAGCTCCGGTTGTTAGCTGAAGTTAGCACACAACCCCGTGTGACATCGCTCGCGCACCCTGCAGCAGTCCCGTCAGCGGCATAACAGGTGCAAATTAAATTTAAAAAATTTTTAAAAACACGCTTGCGGCTCTTACCTAAAAACATATGGGCATACATCTAACTTAAGCGCTGCCGCTAGCTTCCACTGACGCAGGAGTCCTCAACAGGAAGGTGGCTGAAACGAGCCGCCCAACACAGCCTACGAGGGAGAAAGTTCAACCCTCAGCATTCAAGAAAGTGTGAGCAGGGAAACGCCAAGAGGCTGGAGAGAGGCGGGGAACGCAGAAAAGAGGTGGAGAGCCGTATGCACATATCAAAAATAAACTAGGAGATACAAAACATCAGCAATGAGAGCATAACAAGCCATTTAACAGCAAGCACGATAAGAAGCCACGGGCAGTGAGAAGGGAGCCGCTAATGCATCAGACTGCCTTTTCGATTCAACCACTTCTTGATCGGGATTGGAAGGGGAAAGAATGTTGGAGTAAATGATGAACCTGGAGTACAAGCAGTTCTTAGGTGTGGCGTACGGACTGCACATCTGGAACTTAGTGCTCCACTAAAAGACACGTATCAGGGCAGTGGGAGTGCACACACCGATTATCGCTAACATATAGAATTACAAAGGATTAACAGTGAAGGACGTAGATGTTTTCCACAGAGGTTCAGACTTACATCAAACAGCCAATGAGAGCGCAAAGCTCAAATGGTGTATATTGGCACTCTAGATCCTGCAGTGAAAAACATTTGCTTTTTTCACTTTTGCCCACTTACAATTTTATGTTCTATATAAAATCACCCATACATAATATGACCTAACCTGCCACAGCGGCGGAAGCCTGCAAGCCCCTTTAGCCGCGTTGTCCCCTCGGACTGTACAGTATTGACTTATAAGGCTGCTGCTGTTGACTCTGCGGGGCCGCGCGCTCTCCGGCGGGGCTGCCCTGCTGCTGCGGTTGTCCTCGTGGTAGGCGCCCACGTGGGACGTGCTCGTGATGCCTTGGCATGGCTTGCTGGGCTTCCTTGTGTGCTTCCCAGAGAGACAGGAGATTGGGAACGCGCGCGCGCGGCCGGCTCCGATCGCTTTCCTGAGCGTGCCAGTCTCCTGTCTCCTGGGAAGCAGACCCGGCAACTATAGTATCGCGCCTGCGCGATGCGCATATGGCTTTGCCATATGCATCGCAGGCGCGAGACCTAAAAAAAGAGCAGGCCCAGTGTAGAAACCACATCACCATTAAAACAGAATCAGCGGATGTTCCGCCAGTCCACCACTATCTATTATATTTTACATTTCAACAAACTCCTGCTAAAAATGTCCTTACAAAATTTCAAAGGCAGCTCGGTCTCCATACTCTAGCACTTCTGTGTATGGGTCTCCTCCCTTCAGCTCTAGGAATACAGGCAATACACTTCTACTGGCAAAAAAAGGCAGCATCCCTTCCTCAGTCTTATGCCAAGTCAAAACAAGGGCTATTCAAAATTAATCGCACAAGTCACATCTGTCAGAGACTCAGCACAACATGGAGTCCTGCTACAAATCCTACAGTCATCATGCATTCACTCAAAACACACACACACACACACACACACACAAACACAAAATCACTGCCGGGGTCTGGATGGCACACTAAACTAGAACTTTAAATGAGTGGGACGAGTAGGCTGCACTCCTCCTGAAACTGAAAAAAGGTCTGAGATCTATTAATTCATAAAAATCTGTATGCTGTCACCACTGCTTCATGTCTACAACAGTCATTAAATCAGCAAAGAGGGCACGCATGGTGCACTCCTCTAGCTCACATATAGGTTCTGTACCATGGATTCACTGGACAGACATAGCCCTCTGTGCACACAATAAATTAGCATACTGACTGGACCAACAGCAATCAGGATACCAGTTTCATGTGCAGCTGAGTTACTCAGGGAGTGGTAAATGCCTTTTTACCAAAGCAGGGGACATTTCCGAGCCAACACGCCCAGCGCCCAATTTAGCATAATCACCTAGTGAAGAGAGGCAAGTGCAGCCCAGAGGCTACATGTTGTGTTACAAGATATAGAGTTCCCTCTTTATGCATCTGTATTATACGTCTCATCCCAGATAAGCAGTAAAGGAAAACAGACTAGATCCCATCATTTGCTTTTCATTACACCATGACTCATTGGCGTAAACTGGATTAGGATTACTGCGGTCACAGATGCAATATTATTCCTCTGGAGATACAGAGTCCTCTGAAGCTGATAACTACATGTTTCTGTAGTCTGTCCAATGGGGACTGTAAACGTGTATTTAAAATACATGTCCTTTTTCCCTCTAAATAGAGCTTGCTTCCCTCCCACATCCTGTTGACCCCCTATGAGAGACATTTTATTTGATTTATAGGAAAGACTAAATAGGTCTTGCTTATTCTCTGCCTAGACTACATGTCATTTATGTCTCCAAGAATAAGTGTGCATCTAACTTTGCAATTGTGCCCAATATTCTTGCGTTGGGGGGAGAGAGGGATCTTTCAACATATTGTTGCTTTTTCATACCATGTCCTCTAAGGGATAAGCACCAGACCAGGCAACAAGCAACAAGTATGGAAGGCAGTACTCAGCTTCCTAGTGTCATTTCCTTACTCAGCGGCACACATCTGATCTGAGCCCAGGGCTTTAAGTGGGATTAAAAAACTGGGGGGTCTCTCAAAGGGGCGTGGCAGTGTAATTAGGGGCGTGGTTTTAAAACACTTATGCTAAAAATCTGTCTTTAGCATAGTGTGCGCCCGACTTGTATTTTGCTATTTCTGCCATTGCATCCAGGTATGTGATACAACAAGTAACATCGTACCTACAACAAGTAAGGACTATTGGCTTTGTCAATTGTTATTAGTTGCGTAAGATAAATAAGCTGCAACTATGGCTTGTTACATATAATATTGAAAACGTTTCTAATTAAAGCCCTGGTGAACCTACCACAATGTTGCTGCTCTTGCGTTTCAGAAAGAGAAGGGAAATCCAGAAAGAAAATGACTCTTTAAAAGGATTTCCCTTCCCCCACAACCCTCACCTGGCATGACGTCATGTCGTAACTTCTCTGCTAATGGGAAGTGAGCAGTGTGGGCAGCGCACATCGATGTGCCTGCTCTCTCGTAACGGGTCTCTATCGGGCTGTTTTGCGCCCTGGTTCTTTTTTCCAGACTGGAGTGACAGCAAACTGCGGTCACTGCCGTCCGGAAAAAAACGGACCGTCTGTGCCAGGGCACAAAACCGAGCCCGATAGAGGCCTGTTTCGAGGCCGGTGCTCAGACCCCTGGAGACCCGGCCAACTGAAAGCCCTGCCTGAGCCTATGTTTATACATTCAAAACTGATTGTAAAGTAGATGTACATGCTTGCTCACTCATCTCGTTGGCATGATGCTGCCATGAGCTGTGTTGGGGAGTTCAGATCTTAATGGATCAACCCCAACTCATAACGGCATCACAACATGGTTTTGATGTGAAATGTGGTAAGCACAAATAAAACGTTATAAAAACTTGGGACGGAGTTTGCCTGGCCTCAAGATCGCCGCTATTTTATTGTATTGTATTGTATTCTTATATAGCGCTACTATCACCCTACGGGCATCTTGGCGCTCAGACAGGGAGTGACGGTTATACCTGCAGTTCCAGATTGAAGCAGATTGAAGCAGAGAGCTAGCCCCTAGGGAACAATAGGGACTTCAAACCCTTTCTGAATTCCGACAGGCAGTTGGTTAACCTAAGATACTGTGGCAGCTCGTTCCATAATTGTCCAGCTGCCACGCTAAAAGCCCTGCCACCCATTCTAGACCGTTTAAATCTGGGGACCAGGATTAGGCCAGTGTTAGCAGACCGTAACTGTCTAGGGGGTTCGTACCAGTTGAATTTGTCCTGTAATGGTAAAGGTCCCTGTCCATGAACCGCCCTAAAGACAATGCACAGTGATTTGAAGCTGACCCGTTCTTTTATTGGTAGCCAATGGAGGTCTCTCAAGGCCTATGATGTTGAGGAGCTATGTAGGCGAGATCCGCAGGCAGTCAACATCACCCTGCATAATCGTGCTATGCTGCAACAGAAATACAGGCTCGGAGGATAGCTTTGTATCGTCCAAGTCCAGAGCGATCCGAGGGACCCGTTGGTTTCACAAAACGCTGCCTTAAACACTAAGGGTGCCAAACGGGCCATGGAGTCTACCCGAGCGGAGACGCTGGTGCAGCGGATTGAGTGCTGCTGCGTGGACAAGGCTCGTGGAGAGTGAGGATTGGAGGCTGAGGTGCAGAGTAGAGGGTCTTCGGCTGACACCCAGATCTAAAGCCTGCCACTGTGTTGGAGGCAGTGAATCAGATGGTAGGTGAGGCCCGCCCGGACACCACCGGCGGTGACTATGTGGGTATTTAGATTCCTGGAACGCACGCGTGACTCCTACTGCCGGCTGGAGTCTGTGGATCCTGGTTACTGAACGGAGTTGCTGCCTGCGGAATGTCCCTCCTTGCAGCGGTGACTCAGAAGTGAGAAGGGGTGGCACACGCAATGGTGCAGCGGTGAAGCGTGACTCACTGGATGAGCACCCCGGCGGGACACAAAACCATCTTAGGGGACATACTGAGTCACAAAGGGGAAGAACAGGACCAGCCCTCTATAAGTGAGAAGGGGACTGCTGTGAGAGCTACAAATACCCCAGGGTGTCTTGGGGGGCGATGCGTGAGCGAAGAGCACCCAACCATACTTGCACAGAGTGACACCTGGCCGGGCCTGGAATATCACCGGCCCACTGCAGGATTGATACCGACCCAGTACTTGAGGGCGTATTGTTGAGTGACCCAGTTGCTCCTCACAAAATCATGTGTGACAACTGCAATTCTGGCCCTCAAGACACAGAGCTGCTGACCCTAGAATAGCAGAGGCCCCAACATTGTGGTGCTGTGGGAGCAGACCTCGATCCCGATCGCGCAGTGCGGACAAATCTGATAGATAGCCAGCGTTTCATAGGAGTGGAGAACCCTGGTGACAGAGATGGAAAAGGAATATAGACATCAAACAAAACTACATTTTGACTAGCGCAAGTCGCTGAGGGCGCGTGAGGAAGGGGCGGCAGCACCCGCGGTGGACCCTGACATCCACGGAGTGGAGTTGGGTGGAGTCTTGCCGCAGATTCTTTTTTAAAAATGTTTTAAAAAATCTTTATTTAGACATCCAGCACATATATATACTTACAACAATACCATTGCCAATAAACCTTTCAAGAAGTGTGTACAGGATGTCAGTTATTTATCTAGAACCCTCCCTCCAAAGACTGCACCGCCCCTCAGCCCACTAACCTACCCCCAACCCTCGTCCCAAAACCAAAGGAAATTCAAGTAAAATTGAGCCAGTATAAGCTCTAACCTTAAAGTTACTTATTCAACAAAAATCTCTTTAGATATTGCCTCCCTGTCTCAGCTAGAACTTAGCATGCATAGCCTACTTTTAAAACAAGTCATGGTCTCATTAGTCCAATTAATTATTGGAGACCATATTTCAAGTCCCCTTTTCTTAGCTCTCAGACCTCTTCGTACGTAAATTGCTTTCTCCCAGCGATAGGTGGCTAACAATTTCCCCAGCCAGCAGTGAACTGAGGGAGATTCTTTATCTAACCAAACAGTAGACAAGCACAGCCTATATACTGCCATCATCGTAAAAAGCAGAGTCCTATTTGGATCCGTCATTGCCTGATTGCTTACCCCCAGCATAATTACTTGTGGCGAAAGATATACCTCAAATCCTAACATATGCTTGATATAGTTACCCACCTCCCCACTAAACCTGTTAATTGAGGGCAGGTTGCGAACATGTGGACACTGTTTGTTCTTGCGGCGTGTGTTTTGCCACAATGTTGCCCGTGGAGCCTCCCCACTTAGTGATCCGTGCTGGAGTAATATATAAATCCAGCCAGGTTTTAAAACATTGAACTTGTAGATTTGCAGATATAAATGCGGTTGAACTTAATAATAGAGAATCCTCACATTCCCCCACCCCTGCCTGTTCCAGGTCCTGCCAACGGTCGGTGAGTTTAGTAAGATCATCCTCCATTGCGTTACTAAGTAATTTACCAAATTTGGAGACTAGTGCTGATTGGGCTCTTAATGCTAACTCCATTAAGGGGACTCTATGACCCTGGATTAATTTCTTAGATAATGCCTCACTTGTAAAAATGTGAAGAAATGATTATTTCCAATCGCAAATTTTCTCTTAATTGTATCAAACGTATGTATTATATTATGCATCATGACATCTCCAATATGCCTAATGTCTTTGTCCATCCAGATTTCCATATGCCCATCTTGAAAAATTTCTGGCAGCAATTTATTATCTTTCAGAGGGGTATATCTATGTATCCTATTTATTTTGAGTTTCTTCCTAATGGCTGTCCATATCTTAAATGCTCCCAGCATGACCTTAAACTTGACTCTTTTAAAATAAGCAAAATCAATATGCCGCATCAAACACCCATTGGCCTCGGCCCGAGTACTAACCTATAGATTGAGAGATAGGGTACCTCCATAGTATCAGCCGTCTCTTTTCCCAGCAAGTCAGTCATCTGTTGTAGGTTTGTTGCCCAATAATATATCTGAAGATTAGGAACAGACCATCCTCACCGGTCTTTAGGTAGGATCATATATCTTAGTGCTCTACGAGGGCGTTCCCAGCCCACAAGAATTTAGAAATGATTAAAAGCAGAGAATCAGGCTTTATTAAATTCTAATGGGATGGCTCTAAAAAAATATAAAATTCTGGGCAGAAACAACATTTTAATAACATTGCACCTTCCCAGGAGTGTAAAGTGTAGACAATTCATTCTATTAAAATCTGCTTTAGTTTTAAGTAACTGGGGCTCCAAATTGATTTGCACAATTTCAATCACGTTAGCAGAGATCTCGACCCCTAAATATCTGGCATTTCCAACCACCCGTGTGTCAATCAGGTCTGACCGGGAATTTTTAACAATCATTGTCTTATCCTTGTTTAGAAAATAGCCTGAGATTTTGCCAAAGCTTTTGGCCTCCCTTTCTACCTCCCTAATAGCATCTAAAGGGTTAGCTGTTATGGCAAGGTCGTCTCCATATGCTAATATCTTTGAATCTACACCCAAAGTTTGAACTGCCTGTATCCTATTGTTCTCCACAATTTTCCTGATTAAAGGATCTATATACAGTGTGAATAAAAGTGGAGAGCAAGGGCACCCTTGCCGTGTACCGCGCGTGATTTTAATTACATCAGATGTAGCACCCATCGATGTGATCCTAGCCACAGGTTCCTGATACATGCATCCACTAGCACCGATAAAACCCTTGCCCAGACCTTACCTTTCCATGATTGCCCATAAAAAGGGCCAGGAGACATTGTCAAAAGCTTTTTCAGCGTCAAGAAATATTGCCACCATAGGGTCTCCTGAAACCTTTGTGTAGTCAAAAAGTGTGATTATACGTCTGATATGCTCCGTCATGCCCATTCCAGGTACAAATCGGTGTTGAAAATGATAAACTAATTTTCCAATAACTGCAGCTAACCTATTAGCCAGAATTTTGGAATATATTTGAACATCGCTGTTAAGCAAAGTGATTGGCCGGTATGATCCCAGTTCCTTAGCTGGTTTACCTTTTTTAGGGAAGACTATAATATTGGCACTTCTCCAGGAATCCGGAGTGGACAAATCTAATTGTGCTCTTCGGAATACCTCCAGCATCAGTGCCAAAAGCGGACTCTTAAACTTTTTATAAAACTCGCCTGGAATTAGGTCAGGGCCCACAGCTTTGCCGGAGGGAAGGTGATCTATGGCTTTGGTTAGTTCATCAATAGCGATTGGCTCATTTAATCTGTCTCTCTCCTCAATCAATAGCTGATCCAGAGTTAGCCCCAATAAGTAGTCCTGAATTTCCCAACTCCAAGCCTGGACATCTTCCGTGTATAAACGTTGATAACATTTTTGAAATGCAGTGAGTATAGCATTGGTCTCGCTCACTGTGCCAGCATCCGGATCCCTGATTTCACTGATCCGAGTTTGCACCGTTTTCTCCCTTGTGCGCACAGCTAAAAGATGCCCCACTCTCTCGCTACTCTGATATACCCTGCTCCTCCAAACCAAATATTTACCAGCTGCTTTCTTTAGTGAAATTTGCGTGAAGGCCGATCTGGCAATAGTGATCTTTAACTGGCATGCCTCCAAATCGGCTCCTGCTGATAGTTTCTCTATCAGTTCGGCCTCAGCCTTACCCTAATCCTCGTACAAGGAGCGCAGCAGGGTTTTATCCTGTCTTTGTACCTCCCAACCATACCTAGTAGTTTCTCCTCTGACCCCCGCTTTTAGTGTGTCCCATACGATACCTAAATTAGCACTTCCTTGGTTCTCTTCAATAAACCTGGGATCCATTTCACCATTTGCTGTGTATACCCCTCTTAACTTAATAAGGCCCGCACGGATGGATACTGAATATCAAGCTCGATCACCAAAGGATTGTGATCGGACATGACTTTGGGAAATTTGTTTATTGTGCTGCTTTGTAAGAGTTCCTGCGATACTGGGAAATAATCCAGTCTTGCATATACTTGATGTGGTGCGGAAAAATATGTAAAATCAGGAACATTTCCTTTTTTTGCAGCCCATACATCCTCTAACCCGTGCAGTGATTTAAGTTGTGACAGTGATTTAAAAACTTTAGGCTTCCTGCCTTGGTACAAAACCTTATTGGTGGCAGCAGAGACTTGCCGCAGATTCTAACAACGATGCAACATAGCCTCACTACGATCAATGTCAAGATCGGCTCTCTCCCCTGTAGGATGGACAGGATGGCTGAATGTCTGGATAAATATGCAGAGAGGCTTGATATGGTAGAATCAAGAGTGTCAGAGGCTGAAGACCCCCAAACTGCGAAAAAAGGTCCTAAAAACGGAAGAATAAGGTGGAAGACTTGGAAGCTCGCTCAAGGGAGAACAACCTTCGGAATATGGGCCTGGCGGAGTCCATGGCTTCTGGGAAAATGGAAACCTTTGTAGAGAAGCTCCTTATAACTCTTCTTGGGCATGAGACATTCTCGGACATCTTTATAATAGAAAGCGCCCATCGCTTCATAGCCCTGCAGTCATGACCAGGGACAAAACCTAGACCAATAATCTCACAAGTGCTCAACTATAGAGACAGGGATGCAGCATTGTGCCACGCTAGGGAGCGGCAAGCACTTAACTATGAGGGAGCTGGCATCTCTATCATCCTAGACTTTACCCCAGAGGTACAAGAGGCAAGGCAACAGTTTGTGCTGGTGAAAGGAAAACTTTGTGATCTTTACAAAGACTATGCTATGTTCTACTTGGCATGACTGAGGGTGACAGTAGATGGGAAGCCTAGGATTTATACGGACCCCAAAAATCTGCAACAAGTACTCAAGAGGTGTGAGACCGCTAGGACTGCTCGACCTGATTTAGAGCACATAGAGGACAGGCAGGCATCTTCTCGTGACCTTGATGAACAGGACTAATAGGTCTGCTGTGTAAGATGCTGTTGTAATGCTGCCTAATTTTCAATCTTCACAGTGTTCTAAATAAGCTCTGCTTTAGATGTCTTAGATTGTCATAGTTATATTAGATATGATGCAGTATTACCCCACTGACTACAAAACAAATATGTTAAGGAATTTCCTTTAGATGGGGGTATATGGTTGCTGTAGGTCTCACATTAAGGATTAGGCCCCAGGACATGTGGGTAACTCAATGAGATGATTACGTTCTATATGCAAATAGCTGAACTGGCTAGGGAGGAGGAGTACGGATGCAGGTAGATCATGCACAGTCAATTGTTGGTTGTGATCATGATACTATTTGACTCCCTGTTGGCAACTAATGGCCACGCCATGGCACATGGGTAACCTCTGCCCACATGTGTGATCCACACGGTATTGAGAGCGATGTGCTGATTGGGAGTGGAGAGGGAGGACAGGTGGGCTATATTTGGCTATGTCACATGTTGGGGGACATGACATGGGAGAGGGGATTTATTGTTACCAATTGTGCTTGTTATGCAGTCATATGCAGAACTTGCAGGCCCGTTGGGTACAATGCTTTGCTTAAAGGTGAAAGGATGGCGTGGTGAGAGAGATAATGTTGTTACACCAACTGGACGTGGGACCACACAGCTTCTTGACCTGGAATGTCAGGGAGTTGAATGACAATAGTAAGATAGTCTTGAACTTACAACATCAGATTGATGTGGCAATATTACAGGAAAAACACTTGGCGCCCAATACGGGGTTGTTAACTCTGATGGATGCATGGTGAATGCCACGCTGCGGCGTTTTCTGGGCATGCACTGAGGGTCCCGGTGTGGGTGCACCAAGCATCTGGTATTAAATTGTATGAAATCTCTACTGACCCGGGAGGGAGGTATGTAGTGGTGGACTGTCGCAAAGAACAATTGGATGTCCTCTTGGTAGGGATATATGGTCTGCATTATGATTATCCGCAATTTTACCGCTCCCTACACAATAAGATTGCAAGCTATAGAAACATTCCGCAGATGGGAGGGAGGGGTTTGGGGTGGGGTGGCAGGAGTTGGGGTGATTTTAATTGTGGACAGACCCCTGAGCTAGATTGGTCAGAGACGGGCAGTGGCAAGAGCTTGCGCAATACCTGCGATCACAGAGGCGGGCGGGTTGGTGGATGCATGGCGTTATCGCTCTCCACAGGGTAGGAAATATACCCATTACTCCTCTGTATATGACATTCATACTCGCATAGATTACGGTTGGTTTCTCGCAGTATGACACCCTACAGACATCAGTGGGACCACCGATCCAGCACTTATTCGGACCACACACCAGTGGGATTGATTTCTACTGTGCTGGATATGCAGCCGAGTGCATTCGCCTGGCGCTTTCCGCAGTATTCCCTGCTTGATACAGTATTCCACAAAGAACTGGTCCAAGAGATAGATGAACATTTTTGCACTCATTTACGCTCAGTGGGGCAAATGGCCACGATCTGTAAGCTCTTCAAGGCCTACAGAAGGGGGATCACCATGCTAGAACGTGCATCTTTGGAGAAGGATGAACCCCAGGTTTTGGTGCAGACCAGAGCTAAATTAGAAGAATAAAACGAACACTTCCTTGCAGTGAAGAGAAGTAAGTGCTCATGGTGCAGGTTGAAAAGGGGGAACTGGTGGGGAGTGCAAAACAGGTTGTAGAACGATTTCATAGATATTATACAGAGTTATACACTTCGCAGCAGGGGAACAATGAGCAGACTGTGATAGACTATTTATCTCACATTGCCATGAATGGTTGTCTGATGTTCACCGGGATCGGTTGATGGCCTCATTCGGGCAGACCGAGATTACCGTGGCCCTTTAAGACATGCCAAGTGGTAAGGCATCCGGTCTGATGTCCTTATGGTGGCCTTTGATAAGGCCTACCAGGACAAACTTATTCCACACTTAATTAATCTTTTAGAAGAGATGGCCAACCATACGGGAGGCATTGCTGATAACGTGGTTAAAACCGGACAAACCGTCAGATTACTGCTCCTCATGTAGACCGATTTCACTACTTAATATTGATACAAAGTTCTTTGCTAAGATTTTGGTTAACAGACTGGCTCCCCTGCTCCCTGGACTTGTCGGTGCTGAACAGTCTGGGTTTATCCCGGGTCGATCCCTGGTCATCTTCACACCTTGTTCGGTGCGATGGCTTGGATCGACCCGAATATGGTTGCCATGGTGGTCTTTCTGGACACTGAGAAAGCGCTGGTTTCCGTACAATAGAACTTCATGTTGGCTGTGCTGAGGCATGTGGGGGTTCGGGAAGTATTTGTGAAATTGATACAGGTCCTATACAAGGAACCTGTGGCACAGGTGAGAGTGAATGGTTTATTGTCGGCTCCAATTACTATCACCAGGGGTACATGTCAGGGATGTCCGCTCTCTCCTAAATTCTCTGGTAGCAGAGCCATTGGCCTGTGTGCTACGTGAATACCATGCCCATCAAGGTATCAGATTCCCACATTACAACCTATCTGCTTATGTAGATGATACATTGCTGTATGTCCGAGAACCGGAGCATAACCTGTCACTATCCTGCGGGAGTTGGTGAGATTTGGCGGGCATTCCGGGTTATGTATAAACCGGACTAACAGCCTGATTCATCAAAGTCCCAATTAGCGAGTCCTTAATAGCGATTATTAAGGAATCACTATTAAGGAGTAGCAAAACGGGATTCATCAAAAAATGCGTGTAAAGAAAGCGAATCGCAACCGTCCGCTAAAGGCGATAGCGATTTTAGAATTTCTCAGAAAAATCGCAATATCCGTCCATTTCCGTGTAGGAATAGCGAATTCGCTAATAGCGAGGAATTGCGATCTCGCCAATAGCGAGATCGCAAAAACGGGAAGTCGCATTTCGAGCACAGTGATGACATCACAACCAGGAAGCAGGCAGTTCCCACCCCCATTGAGAACACTGAGGCAGAGACTGAAGCAGCACCACACAGAGCTCCCCTCAAAACGCCTCCAGACTTCGATATTTTGGACATTAAAGACTGCAGCTATGCCACAGGGGGCAGCAGCAGGGCCCAGTGACACCGGGCGCAAGCGCAAGATTAAATTTTCAGAGCAGGAGCTGGAGCATCTAATTGATGGAGTCTGCCATGACCACAACAAACTTTTTGGCAAGGACTCCAGGAGGGTGCCTGAGGCCGAGAAACGGCAACTGTGGCAGCGCATCCGCGCCAGAGTCAACGCAGAGGGAGTAACACAGAGGTCCATAGACGACCTCAAGAAGAGGTGGTACGACCTCCGAGGTCGTGCCAAGGAGAGGGTGGCTGAGAGGCTGGGTGAGAGCCTTGGCACTGGAGGGGGAGATCCAACAGTCCCTCCCAACACCCCCATGGAGGATCGTGTGGAGGACACACTGCAGCGTGAGGCATGTGTTGGTGTCATCCCTCTGGACACATCCCGACCCACCCAAGACAGCCAAGTGGCATGTCAACCCCAGTCATGCAGCCCATGCACATCAGAACATGCCCTATTGCATTGTGGGACATGTAGTCCGCCCACAACTTACAAACACTCCAATGCAGCCAGACATGTCCCAATGTCCGCAATGCAACAGTCAGTCAGGGAATGTTAGCCAGCATGCATGTACCAACTGCACATGTCAAAGATACATGTAATTAATCTACGTCCACTTCCCATCACAGGTGGCGCAGAAAACACCAGCAGTGACAGCGAGAGGCTGCAGATAGATGAGGCATCAGAGGAGCCTGAGGGTGAGGAGGAGCAAACATCCACACAACCAGCTCCATCAGGCAAAGCACAAGTGCCACCATGCAGACGACAACCAGCAACGCCAGCTCCATCAGGCACAGCACCAGTGCCAGCTGCAAGACCACCACCAGCAATGCCAGCTCCATCAGGCACAGCACCAGTGCCAGCTGCAAGACCACCACCAGCAATGCCAGCTCTATCAGGCACAGCACCAGTGCCAGCTGCAAGATCCATCCCAGTGGCACCATCAACATCAGGTGCTGCTAGACCTGCGACACAGCGCACACCTACTGTGGGCAGCCAGCACAGCAGGCATGTCAGGGAGCCACAGCAGAGTACAGCACGCACCGGCAGGAGGGCGATGGCTGTGCATGTGCCAGGGCTCAGTATTGAGCGCCGCATGCTGCGCGTGCACCAATTGCAGGCACGAAGCCAAGGTGCCATACAACTGCAGCTCCACAACATAGGCAGAAATGTTGCCAATGTGTCTGATCGAATTGACCAGATGACAACTGCCATGGAGGCAAACACAGCGGCCATCATCAGCCAGCGCAACATTGCCCGCCGCCGCCACCACCAGCTACTGACGTGCCTCACGGCCTACACGCGTTCCAACTACGTGATAGGAAATGCCACCTCACAGCTGTCCCGTCGGTGTCTGGCAATGCAGCTGCAGATGGTACAATGCAGCGAGGATGTGGCACGTGTACTTGAACATTTGACCACTGCTGTTCTGGCCCTACAACCAAATGGCCCAGCCAATGCTGGGGGGGATGACACAAGCGAGGGGACATAGAGTGTCAGCAGCCTGTCTGCAACACAGGTCGGTGTCCTACGCCGCAGCAGCAGGCCCAGTGTGGGATCGCGTGCCCTGCGGGAGGAGGAGCCTGAGAGGCGACTGGGTGCTGCGCGCCGGAATCGCACATGACATTTCAATCCATGGGCAGGGACATGCTGCTGACATAAGCATGTCGTGTCTACAACAGTGAGCAGTATGGCGCAATACTCATCACATGTAAAGCATAACAGTTATTCCATATTATGTGCTATCAACAATAATATTTATTCAAGCATTGAACATCGGACTCCTGTCATTATTTCCATTGTCATGCATTTGTGAAGTGTTGGGTGAGGGGAGTGGGTGACCTTGAAATAGTTCATTGTGATGTGGTTGCGCCGTCTGTGTCCTTCAGCTGGATGTTCCCCGCATGCATGACGCGCATGTGAAGGTGGCCGGTCGTCCCCTTCCGACTCACTGCCAGATATCTCTACAGGAATCCGGCGCTTGGTAGCAATGTTGTGTAGTATTGCACATACTGCCACAATGCAGCAGCAGACATCAGGACTGTAGTACATTGCCCCACCAGTCTTGTGGAGTATGCGGAATCTGCTCTTAAGTAGCCCAAATGTCCTCTCAATGCAGTTCCTTGTGCGTATGTGCGCTACATTGTATCGTCGTTGCTGTGGTGTAGCAGGGTTGAGGTATGGGGTGAGGAGGTATTCACGGAGAGCGTAGCCACTGTCACCTGAATGAGAGGAGCAGAGTGTGAGTGGCTGTGCAGCGCAGCTACTTCATCACAGTGTAACATTGTGGGGCAAGTGTACTTACCAAGTAGGTGTCCTTCACCAAAGTCTCCCCTGGCCAGTCGTGTGTGGAGGCCGCAGTGCCGGAATATGAATGAGTCATGTGTGCTCCCCGGGTACTGTGCCACTATGTCCGTGATGTAATTCTTGGCGTTGCACACCATCTGGATGTTGAGGGAGTGGTAGGACTTGCGGTTGCAGTACATGTATTCGGTTTATGCAGGTGGGCAGATGGGGACGTGGGTACAGTCAATGCATCCTATCACTTGTGGAAATTGCGCAACATTGTAGAATTGATGCTTGGTTTCATCCAAGTCCTGTTGGCTTGTGGGGAATGTTATGTGCTGGTGTAGCTGGGTCAGCATTGCATCTAGGAAACTCCTTAGGCAACGGGACATGGCGGGCTGGGATATCCCCCCAGCAGCGGCAACTATCCCCTGGAAGCTTCCAGAGGCCAGAAGGTGCAGGCTGCACAATAACTGGACATGTGTGGGCACGGCATTGGTCCGCCTTGTTGGGTGCTACATCAGGGGGTCCAGGTCCTGGATTAGCTTGATGATCATTGGCCCATTCAGGCGGTACTTAGCGTATATTTCCTCTCTGGTTTGGCCCAGCAGGGTGACCCGCTGGCGGAATATCCTCTCCTGGATCCTGCGTCTGTTCCGTGCAGCTCGCTGTAGCCTTCGCCGCCTGACCACCATGTACAGTCCTGGCATTGTGAGAGTCCTAATGCTGCAGCTGCTTCTCCTTAAGTGTGGTTGGTCAGTCCAGCACCTGTTGCTGATTGGGTAACGGTTTTTCAAAAATAATTTTTTTTTAACTTTGATGGTTACCACCTGCTTTGGGTTGTCCTTAAATTGCGCCTCGCAAACGGCGTTTTTCGGGTTTTTCGCAAATTGCGAATTTTGTTGAATATCGATTGCGAGTGTATTGCTAATTCGCATACTTATTTGCAGAATCCGTGGTTTCTCGCATTTCCTGGCTCGCTATTGGGCTACTACCAGGATTCTGCGAATTCTATTGCGGATTCGCTATTTTGTGTTAGCGAGTTCGCATTTTTTTGGTGAATACCTTTTTTTGGAATTGCGATCGCAATTGCTTTTTCGCAGCTGTTGCGATCGCAATATAGCTTCATGAATCAGGCTGTAAGTCCCTTACATTCCCGCTCATGGCAAACACTATGCCTATCCAGATGGAGTTCCCAATGGCGTGGACTACTGACTTGCAGCTAGATTCATCAAAGACCCGTTTTGCGAGTCTTTAATAGCGATTCATAAGGAATCGCTATTACAGACTCGCAAAACGGGATTCATGTAGGAATCGCAATATTTATTGCGATTCCTACAGCTTCCTTATTTGCGATTAGCTAATTGCTAATCCCCATTCATTCCTATGGGCCTGAAGGCCCATAGGAATGAATGGGGAGTTATTCCTTATTTGCGATTAGCAATTAGCTAATCGCAAATAAGGATGCGAATTCAAGGGTGCCAGGGGTGTCCAAAGGACACCCTGTAGCACCCCTGAAATGCAAATTTACAAAGGTGTTGCGCACACACATGTCCAAAGGACATGAGTGTGTGTAACACGCAATTGAGAAAAATGCACAAAAGTGCTTTTTTCTATTTTTTCGCTATTTACCACGAAGTCAGACTTTGCGGTAAATAGCGACCAAAAATTGCGAATTCGCAATTTAAAAATGGTTAATGAATTGCATTTAAGTAATCTCAAATAGAGATTCCTTAAATGCAATTCCTCGCAAATATGCGATTTCGCAAATAGCGATTTTTGCATTTGGGATGATGAATCCCAAATGCAAAAATTGCGCTCGCAAAGGGCCAGATTCGCAGAATCTGGCCCTTTGCGAGACGATTTTTCTTTCATGAATCTGGCTGTTGGTGCCCTATCTGGGGGTTCAGGTACATACGGACCCGAAAATAGTTATAAGGGAGAATTATGGGCAGTCCGTTCAGCTACTTACTGAGGCAGTGGATAGATGGCCAGATAGCATTAATGAAAATGATTCTACTGTCACCCTTCCTATTGTTCTACGCAAATATACCAATATTGTTACAGAAAGTAGTGTTTCGTAAAATACGCACCTTATTAGTGCATTTAGCATGGGCAGGCAAGCAACCCTGCAGGCAATGGGCCACACTTACATTACCCTACGGCAGGGGGGCTTAATGCACAGGACCTCGGAGCATATTATAGAGCAGAACAGACTATTTTTGCATACCTCTGGGTGCACAGTTCATTGGAACTGCCGCACTTGTACATGAAGCGAGTCGATGCGCACCCGTTGACTCTACGGCAGTATCTATTTTTTTTGTTAAAACAATTTTTATTGCAGAGTCAGAGTTATGCAAACATTTGGACTATCCCATCAGTCTCCACTCATTGCTGGTTGTCAGTCACGAACACTACCGTACACAGCCATTTAGCCCACATCCCGAAGGTAGGGCGGCGATATCCAAAAATCCTCACAAAAACCAGGTGACAATATCCCAGCAACAATATACATTGGACAGCAATATAAGTAGGTTTGTTGTAATGATCTGCTTTTGTTTCCCTACCTATCCAACCCCTAACCCCAACAAGAAACCCGTTTCCCCCGATCAGAAACAGGAGCAATGAGCCGGACCTATAGCTTCCACCCCACCTACTGGGATCTAGCCTGGGAGCCCACCACTCTATCACTAGCTCTTGACTCACTCTGCTGTCAGTGACACTCTGCCGGCAGCAGTCGTCTATCACCCCCCCCCCCTCCGCCCCCCCACCCGCTCCCTGGGTTTTTACGCCGGTGTGAGCCAAATTCAGGAGTTAAACTTGTCAATCAGGAGCCGATAAAACAACAGTCATACAGTCGTGCATCATCTGGATTCCCCCCCTTAGTTCTCTACTTCTCGGCTTGCCTCCTGTGACCGGTACTCCTGCAGTGCCACCACTAGACCTTCCCAAGCCCTCGCTGCTTCTAGACTCTTCTCATCATCTTTGCGAGTCGCCTGTCTAAGCCGGACCATACTTTCACTTCTAACCCATTTTTCCTATTCTGTTGCCCAACGTCTACTGGACGGGCCCTCCGATGACTTCCAGTGCCAGGTGATCTCTCTGAGCTAAAATTAGGCCTAGGTCTATGAATTTACTGGTGATCTTCGTTTTCTTCGTGTGCGGGAACCATAGCAGCAGGTAGACAGCCTTGTCAAAAGTCAGCTGTCTTTCTGTCACCCCTGTCAGTAGGTCTCCCACTTCTGTCCAATACAAGCCCAGCTTCGGGCAATCCCACACCATACGATCCAGTTCCGCCCCCGCTAAGAAGCACCTCGGGCACATCGCCCCATGCACGTGGAAATGCCTCTGTGTCTTGCCAGGCGTTAAATAGGCCCTATGTATCACAAAGTAGTGTATTTGCTGGAAGCGGGCATTCCTGCAACCCTTCCACGTCCTCCTCAGGATTTGTACCCACGTAGCTTCCGGTATGGGTTTCCCCACGCTCTCCTCCCATTTCATCTTTAACACTGTCAGGGGGGTCATGCCTTCATGAAGCATTCGGGAATGCAAACACGTCACCGCCTTGAACGTCACCGCCGACATCACCACATATTGGCACGCCATCGTGGTCGTTGGTTCAGAGAGCCCCACCCTCCAATGTTTTTTGATCGCCGCGGTCACTGCCATATGTAATAGGAAACTCCCAGCCGGGATTCCAAACTGGTCCTGTACCACTCGGAATGGAAGCAACTGGCCATCAGCGTATAGGTCGCCCACCATGTGGAGCCCCAGCTCTTCCCACTCCATGAGGAGCGACCAGTCCCCTCCATGTGGCAAAGCTGTCAGCATGCCCAGAGGTATTTCCGGGGCATATGGATGTCCCACTCCTGCTCGCTTTTGACTCCTATTCCAGCACAACCTCAACGTCCTTTCCTCAAGCGTCAGGCCTCCTGCATCAAGGTGTTGTTGCAGGACAATATAAGACAGTACATGCCTCTGTATCCCTGTCCCCCTGCGCAGGTCAGGGCCCCTGAACTCCCTAGCTACGTGTTGCGTGAGGATCTGCAGCTGCGCCGCCAAATAATACGGTTCGAAATCTGGCACTGCCATTTCCCCTTCCGATTTCGGCCGATGCAGGGTGTCCAACGCCACCCTTCTCCTCCCGGGCCCCCAGAGGAACCATATAATAAGGGTCCGTAGGTCCTTAAAGAGCCGGGGCGGAACCCACACTGGTAACGTCCTGAAATAATACAAAAGGCGCGGCAAAGCCACCATCTTGAGCAGCGCCACTTTGCCGACCACCGATAACGGGAGTGTGGCCCAAAAAGCCACCGAGCCCCTCAGCGCTCTAATGCAGCGCCCGACGTTGCCCTCCAATAAGTCTTCATCCCTATGGTAGATCCTCACTCCCAGGTAAGTGAAGCAGGATCCTTCCCAGACCACAGCCTCAGGCAGTGGCGGTTGGGGCGTGTCCGCCCTCAATGGGAAAACACAGGTTTTGCGCCAGTTCACCCCGAGGCCCGACATGGTGCCGAATGTATCTAGCAGAGCCACTGCATTCTGCAATGCCCCCTCCGTGTCCTCCAGGTACATCAATAGATCATCCGCATAAAGTGACATATAATGATGTTCACCTTGGCAAGCGATCCCTCTATATATCTCTCCCGTGCGGGCTCAAATCGCTAAGGGCTCTGACGCGTGCCTTGCTGAACCGGGTACGCAGTTGATATCACTGAGCCCAATCGCACCCTTGCTGTGGTCGAGGCGTATAATACCCTCGTTCAGCGCCGAAACTCGGCGCCCACGCCGAACCTTTCCAGGACAGCATCCAAATAGGCCCACTCCAGGCTATCAAACGCCTTCTCTATATCAACAGACCATACCGCTGGCCTGTCACCCGGATCTAAGTCACTCCCCATAACACGTATCAAACGACGGATATTGGCCGAAGTGTTCCGGGTGGGGATAAAACCAGCCTGGTCTTCGTGAATCAGTGTCGTCATATGTGGCAGCAATCTAGTAGCCAAGACACGGCTCAAGATTTTATAGTCCACCGTCAGCATAGACAGCGGCCTGTATGCCGTCACGTCCGTGCTATCCTTACCCGGCTTCAGCAGGGGCACTACCAAAGCCTCGCGCATAGAGCCGGGCAAACAGCCTCGCTCTAGTGCTTCATTATAAACTACCAGCAACCGAGGCGCTAAGGCATCAGCATACACGGCGTAAAATTCAATGGGGAAGCCATCCACCCCAGGAGTCTTCCTCCTCGCCATCTTTGCAATAGCTCCCTTAATCTCAGCCAGCGTAATCGTAGCACCCAGGGCCTTTGCGTCTTCTTCCTCTAACTGTGGGAACCGAGTATCCGCCAGGTAGTCCTCTATTTCCTCGGTACCCACCCCCAGTCGACTCCGGTACAGGGTCCCATAATACTCCTCAAAGCGCTTAAGGATCGCCATCTGGGAATAGACCGTGTCCCCCGATTCCGTCCTCATGCTCAGAATCGAGAACCCCCTCTGTTCCGGGTTCGCCAGCTTCGCCAGCAGTGTACCCACTTTGTCACCCTCATCATGGACCCTCGCCGTATATTGCTTATAGTCGTAGCAGCGTAACCTTTCAGTTTCCGCCGCCACTAACTCTTTAGCCTCAGTAAGCTGCGCCTGCATCGCGCCCTGCTCAGGTCTCTGCTGCTCTAATTTCCTCAGTGCCTCCTCCGCCCTCATGACCTCACCCAAGATCACCTTCCTGACCCCGCTATGCTTACCAATACACAGGCCTCTCGTCACCACTTTAAATGCATCCCATTCCAGGCCTCTAGAAGATGCCGATCCCTCATTAACCGCAAAGTACGTCTCCACTCCCTCTCGTACCTCAGTCCGGAATACCTGATCTTCCAGTGTATCCGGGTTCAATCGCCAGTTGGGAATCGCTGTTCTCGCTTGCTGCCAGCGGAGGGAAAGCAACTGGGGATTATGATCAGATATGGTTCTAGCTAAGTATTCAGTACTGGATGCCAGGTTGGCGATAGCAGATCACATAGGATTGTGTCGATCCGGACATGCAGTTCGTGAAGCGCGGAAAAGTAGGAATAATCCCTAACTTCGGGGTGCTGCACTCGCCACACATCTATCAACCCCCATTCAGTCTGCCATTCTGTTCTCCGCCGTGCCACCCTACGCACCAAAGACTCAGTAAGCGGTGGATGGGACCTATCCAAGGCGGTATCCGTAATGGAGTTAAAGTCGCCTCCCAGTATAAGCGGACCCGCCAAATAATGTGCCAGTACACCGGATAAGGCATCAAAAAATCGAGGCTGGTCCACATTTGGCGCGTAAATGCAGCAGAACACCACCTCCCTGCCATACAGTCTCCCCCTCACTCCCACATATCTACCCTCAGGATCAGTTATTTGAGCTATAACCTGAAATGGAGTTCCTGCCCTTACCCAAATCAGCACCCCTCTCGCATATGCCGAGTACGTTGTGCCAAAGACCTGCCCCCTCCAGCGTCGCTGCAGCGCTGCACATTCTGACTTGGTAAGATGGGTCTCCTGGAGCATTGCAATCTGAATCCCACGTCTCACCAAATAAGCATGCACTTTATAGCGTCTGGACATAGTGTGCAGCCCCCGGACATTCCAAGTGATGCACTTTAAGTCAGGTAAAATTCCCATTGTCATCCTCCCTCAACATTATCTCCATCATGTTTCTCCGGCTCACACCAGCTGCAAACGCGCCCACCCCCCCAACACCCCACAAAACACCCAACGCCCAAACCCCCAGAACAGGAACCAATAGTCTCGCATCAGTCCCCATCCAAACCTCAATAAGCATGTAAACAAGTCTACCCTGCAGTAGTCACCACAGGTTGCCTTAAGGGCAAAGAAGGACGTGGCAACTCGCCGATAGGCGGCAACTCCCGCCTCCGCCCCCCGCTCCTTGATCCCACCCAGTGGCACATGATAACAACAGTAATCAAAAGGGTACCACACATTCCTGCCTCGGCAATAAACGACTCCAGGCCATAGTGCACCTCAGGGACCCCGCCCATCATAGATCATCCGCAGTGTGAGGCGTTATCTCCGGTCCCACATTACTATCTGCATCAGATAGTTCAGTCCCAGATTGTCCTTTATCGTCTTCCGATGCCGGTCCACCGCTCAGGTCTTCCACCTGCGACCCGGTGATCGCTGCCGTCGCCGCCAGTGCTCCCTGCTTGTCCGCCGCCAATTGCGCCCGTAGCACGGCCTGCTGTGTTCTGTGCCTCTTGCGGATGCGTTGCGACTGGCGCACCCTCACCTGTTTTGGCCTACCATCTGCCGACTTGTCCCGTCGGTCCGTTCCCGCCCTGTAGGACTCAAGCCAAGACCAAGCGTCGTCAGGTGACAAAAAGAACTGCGTCGTGCCATCTAGGATGATTCGCAGCTTGGCCGGGAATAGCAGTGAGTATTGGATCCCTTCCGATCTCAGTTCCTTTTTTACCGCCAAATACGATGCCCTGCGACGTTGAATATCCTGCGTATAGTCCGGGAATATCGTGACCGAACTGTTCTCCACTTTGAAGGGCCCTGTGGAGCGCGCATTTTGGATCAATAAGTCCCTGTCCTTGTAGTGGAGGACACGCGCCACCACAGGCCTAGGAGGACGTCCCAACAATGGCGGCGCGGCCGGGACTCTGTGCGCCCGCTCAAGAGTAAAGAAGGAGGATAGCCCCTCAGGGGCTACCTGAGTCTTGAACCAGTTCTCCAGGTAGGAAATCATGTCCTTCCCCCTCAATTTTCTCCGGCAGGCCAACTACCCTGACATTGTTGCGCCGATTCCTGCTTTCCGCGTCCTCCGCTCTCTTCTCCAACGTGGTCAGCCTCTGTAGCGCAACCTCCATTTTCCGCTCAATAGTTACTACCGCTGGCTTCAGATCTTGCACGACCAATTCAGTGTCTTTCACCCTATCCACCCGCTTCGAGTGATCAGCTTTCAGGAGGCCCAGTCCTGTCGCGACCTGGGCAATGTCGTTATGTAGGGAGTCTTTGGTCGCCGTGATGGCCTCTAGA
Organism: Lissotriton helveticus; assembly: GCF_964261635.1. Taxonomy (NCBI): domain Eukaryota; kingdom Metazoa; phylum Chordata; class Amphibia; order Caudata; family Salamandridae; genus Lissotriton; species Lissotriton helveticus. The sequence goes on from NC_136061.1 coordinate 175,547,768, forward strand.
ATCTGATCCAGGCGCTTGTTCAGGCGCTTTTCCGACTCCGAGCCCTCCAACAGTTCAGCACCTTCCGGCGCAGTGCTCCGAGCTGCGCCGTCCACTTCTGTGGCCTTTGGTTTCATCCCGGCGGGAAGTCCCCCTACGGAGCTGCCCGTAGACACCTTCCGCCACTATCAGGCACAGCTGGGCAGCATCAATCTCTCTGATCCACACAGGAAAAGGGCCACCAAGCCAGGTCACACTCCGCACCCGCAGCGCTGTTAGTCTCTTGGCCGTGAAGAAACGGCCCCGCTGCTGTCCCAACAAGAGCGCCGCCAATTTGCTCCGTAGGCTGTTGCGGTGGGCTGGGGCCCCGGCCTCTGCGACCCCCGCAGCCTCCCCTTCAGGCAGCCCGTCCCGGGCACCCCGGGTGTAGCACCCTGCTCTCGTTGGTTCCAGCCCTCGCTTTGCGGCTGAAGGCGGGCCTCAGGTCGCACGCACTGCGCAGCCTCCGCCACCAGGGATCGCCTCCCCAAATCTCAGGTCCCGGGCACAGTAATCTGCGCCCCTCTGCCGTCCCCGCAGGCGGCTGCACGCGCGAACCCCAGCGTGTCTCAGCGGGCCACAGGTCTTCAATGCCTCCCTCAATGCGCCCGATGAGGTTGCCAATTGCCACAGTCATATAACAGCCCCGGTCATTCAGGCTGTGTACCAGCAAGGGGGCCGTACATCCGCCGCCTCAACGTGTCCTCGGTTCTCGCCCCCGAACAGTGCACCCAACACAGTCCTCGCACTGCGCCAACAATTAAGGGCCCTCCGTGCACCTATCACCGCAGTGTCTGTCCGCTCCCTCGCCGAGGTTTCGCTGGTACCAGCTCCCCAGGCGCCGCCGATTCACCGCCGACAGGAGCTCCAGGGTCTTCCTTGCCAGTTTCTGCCGGGCGCCGCGCCCAGTCTCCGCTCCACAAGCGCCCCGGCTCCCCTCCTTACCGGTCCCCGGCGGCGTGGCCGATTACAGTGGTCTTCCTCCTCGGCGCCTCAGTTTGCCGCCATTTTGCGGCACTCAATGGGGTCCGCCAACCGCCGGTCTGCGGCTCGTCTACCAATACGCTCCAGGAGCCGCCCGAGCCCTGGCACCCGTGTTGCATAGCTTTCCTCCCCGAGGCGGTTAGCCTTCACCGCCCTGGAGCACAGCAGACCGAGCGGTCCCGTCCGACCGCGAGCGCCGCCATCTTGAGGGCTCCTCCTTCCGCCTACTCGGTCCGGGTCCGCGGGGCAGAACTCAGACCTCCGGGGGCAATTGTAGGCGCGGAGTGTTGCGCAGATATTCCGACCCAACGTCGGTCGTCAGCAGCCACTAAAAAACCCCGATTTTCAGGAGTATTGCGGGATCGAGCGCGGAGCTATCGGCTCACGCCGCCCGCTCCATCGGCGCTCAAGCCACGCCCTCTACGGCAGTATCTACTTGATAGATCGCAACGCCGGTTTCATACTAATGATCCCTTAGGCGTCAGAAGATATCTCTTCAAGAAATCTGCTACAGATTAAACTGCTGTATTCCCCGCCACTACATTTAGAGTGCTGCGGAGGATTCTTGCTGAATGGAGACAAGGCAGAGATGGTGGTGTTGCGAGCCCTGGGGAAACACTGTATAGGGTACTTTTTCGAGGAAGGTGCTTTCCGCAAGTCGGAACAGGTAATGACACAGGCTCCAGATGCCATTTTGCTTACTAAATACCACTATTACAATGCGCAGATTGTTAGACGACGAAGCATTCGAGCCCCCCAAAACGACCCCACTCATGTACGTGGTGCAAGTCCAATCCCATAGGCTTGCGATAACGGCATTGTAGCCTTGGCACAGGAAGGCACTGGCCCAACTAATGCTTAATAGATACAGGAATGGCAGGACGACTTTGGCATAGAAATCTCTGAGCGAAAGAAGCCTTATTGTTGTTCGGGTATTCAGGCTTTCTCACTGAACGGGCGGCATAGAATGGTACATTTCAAATACCTTAACTGAATATATTACACACCGATACGACTGTTCAGGTACAGACTGCAAGAGGATACTTGCTGCCAGAGATGCGGGATTGGGGAGGCTGGTTTTGCACATCTGGCTTGGATTTGTGCTGGAGTCCGCAGTTTTTGGGCAGCAGTATTCGTAGCTCTACGAAATTTGGCGGGAGCCGCATTGCTTGAGACCCTTGGTGGCGCTGCTGGGGCATGATTGCACTGTGCCAAAAGCGGCTGGGCGGCTGATGGCGCTACATCTTATTAGCGAGAATCGCTATGCGATGGATGAAAGGCCCCCTTTCCAACAATGCCAGAACGGTATACTGATATGAGCTACTGTAATACACAATCAGACACTTCTAATGCCCTAATACCGAAAGACAATTGGCCCGCGGCATATGGGGACTATACCGGACATATTTGATTTGGATGTCTGAAAGCAATGAAGATAAGGACAATGGAGGACCAGCTGTCATCACGGATGACACAAGAATAGACTAGAGAGGAATGTTACACTGGTACCTGGGGAGGACCTACTGATGCAGTGGATCTGGTTGGGAGATTGCAAGCATAGGTATCTGGAGGGGGAAGTTGTGCTGTCATTGAATACTACCGCCATTCAGTGTTTTGATACTGGTTAGCCTATAGATGTAGATACCCATATGAACATTTCCACTGTATCGGGCCGCACAAAATATGATTCTGTGCAGCCCTTTAATATGGTTGTTCAAATGCCTGTTTTACAATGTACTTGGATACACATGCCGGCTATATTATTTGTATGCTTGCAAAACGATAAAGATTAGAAAAAAACGTTATGCAAACTTTGTGCCACATTTCTTTTGCAGACAGCCATTTAAATGCCTCCACTGCAGTGCCGGATTAAAGAGCGCTGCAGTTGGAGGTAGCTAAATGCCCGTGGGCCTGGTGGAGAGGGGAGCTGGACTACTGAGGACTGCCCCATAAAAAATAAAATGCAATCTCTGTGGGACGAACACCAGCTCTGAGAGTGTGCTGAACAGGAGATGGCCAACTCCTTGTGTAGCTACTTTATGCCCAGTGCTGGTAGGGCATAGACTGAAGTATACGTTCTCTCCTGCGGTATTTTAACCAATTTGGAAATAACATTCACGGTCCCACCCAGTTGTAGAAAAGTTTTGATGAGCAACAGCACAAACCACTTTCCTCCATCTACAGGAAGGGGGTAAATGGATCAAGAGGGTGGACTACAGCTCAGCAGTGATAGAGAACTAAATATCCTGGACCAACTATAGACAGGAAAAAGCAGGAAGATGCTTGACATATAAACCCTTTTTTAGTAGCCATGTAGAGTGAGTGGGCCTGATATTTAATCATGAAAGAAACTGAGGTTTTGTGTCTCACAAGTGGGATACACCTCATTAGTAAGGCTGTGACAAAGAAAAGGGACTACAAGGGTATGTGGGCTTCATTTGCAGTAATATTTTGTTTTACCTGCTTCCCCTGGCTGGGCCTACAATCCCAGGTGTACTGTTTCTTTCACCGGCTGTCCCTGGCTTGGTCTCAAATCCCTGGAACAAACGGTTTCTTTTACCTACTTTACATGGCTGGGCCGGTGATATCAGGACCTGTATTACTAAAAATATGCATTTTCACTGTTTGCGCCATTGAGCACCTTTAAATAGGTGCACCGGTCACAAACATGAAAAGTGCGCTCTGTTATGAAGAATGTGCTACCCTCAGGGTAGCTACAAACTTATGCTGCACTATGGGCAGCGCATTCAAGTGAAATACAGATCAGCTGTTTAAAAGCTGCTCTGGGTTTCTCTGGGCAGCTGGCAACCCGCCTGTACTTTCAAGAGGCTTTAGAGATCCCCTGGAAGGCTAGAGCAGTGAGTGAAATACACGCACCTGCAGGGGATGTCTGGGCTGGAGCACTCCCCTTTCACTCCTTGAGAGGGCTGCCTTCAAGGGGTGCCCTGTACCTCCTAAGGGCATCTTTGCCTCTGCTCTCATCGATAATACAGCACGGGCACAAAGGCAAAGTTATTTCCTCATTTTCATGGAGCTATGCACCCATGTAAATGAGGGAACACCCTCTCATGCATGATAGAACTGGCACTACATGGATACCAGTCCTATCAGTTTTATAGAAGGGGCCGCACAACCATCTAGGCCACTTCTGTAATTACAAAGTGTGCCAGGAGTGCACAAAGCGGACGTACACACCCAGGGCACTTTCCGTAATATGGCTCTGTAGCGCAATGTTTATTTTGCCTGCTTTCTCTAGTTGGCCTCTGATCTGATCCTTTTCTTTTACCTTCTTTTCTGGCTGTGCCAGTGATCCCACGTGTGATATGTTTCTATTAGTGACCACCATATGCATGATTACCAGCAGGGATCACCTCAGTGCATCAGGCATGCATGTCAGCAGTAATGTAAAACATTTTCTAAATGGGCAACAGATAACAGCCGCTGCTGCAACGCCACTAGCACAAAGTTATCAATATTAGTTATTTATGCTCTTCAACACGGTTTGATTTGTATCACTCAAATATCAACTTTAAATATATATTACAAATTCAACATCGCCCCCCCAACCATCAACTTAAAATATACATTTTCATCTTGAATGCACGCATTTCAGTTGAAGTATACAGATATTAGTTCAACCAAGCAAAAACGTACAATTTAGTTCTCTAGGCTGCACACAGGAGAGCTACTTACAGGTATCTGGTGAGCTACCAGGAGCTCACGAGCTGCATGTTGAAGAAGTCTTTGCTAGGGATATCAGGTGTGATAGGTTTAAGTTACCGGATTCCCCTGGCTGGTCCTGTGCCTCCAGGATCAAAGAGTTTGTTTTACCCACTTTCCCGGACAGGGCCTGTTATCCGAGATGTGATCAGTTTCTTTTCCCTACTTTCCCTGATTGGACCTGTGATACAAGGTGTGATGCCTCTTTTACCTGCTTTTCATGGTTGGGCCTGTGGTCTCAGGACTGAAGGGTTTCTTTTACCTTCTTGCCCCGAATGGACCTCTGTTTGCAGGTGTAATATGTTTCTTTTGCTTGCTTTGCCTGGCTGGAACTGTGATCCTATGGTGTGATGTGATTCTTGTGCTTGCCTTACCTGGCTGTGCAAAGGATTTCAGGTGTAATGTGTTTCTTTTGTCTGCTTTCCTCGGCTAGGCCTGCGATCCCAGGTGTGATTCATTTATTTTATTTACTTTCCATGACAGGACCTGTGATTCCAGGTGTAATAGGTCTCTTTTGCCTGATATGCCTGCCTGCACCAGTGATATCAAGTACCATGCGTTTCTTACCTTCTGGGCCTTGCTGGGTCAGAATCTTCATCTGCTTAGCGAGGAGTGGTTCTCTGTTCCGGATGCAGCTGAGGAGGATCCCTTTAGCCTCCTTTCCTTTATTTATCACCGAATCAATCAATGCTCTGGCCTGTTCTCTGGCCTGTTTGCTTTTTATGAATTCCACCTCTGCTGTAGTAAACACTCCTGCATGCTGCAGGTCATCAAGGAGATTATCCAACGCAGGACTTTTCACGTGTTGCACAAATTCATAGCGATGGTCCCGCCACTCTTTTTCTAGAATAAAAAACTGAGATTTTAGCATTTCGAAGAGTTAACACGAGACAGGACAGCTGAAGGAATTGATGAGAAAGTCAGACTACACGCTGACATTTAAAGAACAAGCATTTACAATGCAACGGTCTCGCCTTAGCAAAAGTTAGAGCAATTGGCATTGTAAATGACAATTTTTTATTTAGGTGTTGGTTTTCAAAACTGATAAATAAATGGCATTATTATTATGAAATCGCAAGTCTTATAGCACTTTCATAGAGCACTTGGTACATGACAAATGGTCATATACATCGTCTACAACCTACGTGCCTCATGTTACAAGGTAATTTGCATATCAGTCGCTGACTTCTGCGTGGTGAAAATACTTTGGCCCCGTTAGTCAATTTAAAGTATTCCGTTGGTAAATCTATGCCGCAGCCTCGGCTCAAAGTCATGTGCAAGAGTGTTGTGGAAGACTCCTGGCATGAGCGCGATCAAGAATTGCCTAGCATCACAAGCTGTGATTTACCCAACACAGAAATGTTTCTTTTAGTGCCAAATCAACTCAAAGGTATCGGAGCGCTGTACGTGTATTTCCACTGACAAACCGATTAATCTGCGCCGTGCTCACTGCTACCGTGCTGATCAAAGGTGCCTGGAAATGGAACATGGCATTTTGCTGAGGAAATGAAAGTAAAGTTATGAGTGCTGAAATCTGGAGTGCAGGGCCGTGGATGGCATTTACCACAGTTAATTATGCAAGAATTAAATATTCAAATGAAAACACGACGAGAGGTTGCAGAAAGTAAAACAAGCAACTACTCGGGAAACAAGAACAGCGAAAGTAAATGCCGGCCAGCAAAGCGCGTGCAGCCTGGCAGACTCGGATTCCACACGCGCCTCTTGCCTGTTTATCAGCGCCGCGCGCCTCTCTGCAGACTCCCCCTGCATTCCAGAGAGGCGCGCGACGCGATCCGGTCTGCATTCGCATGCCGTGGAGACAAGACCTGGCCGCGCGCACAACATTATCCTATGGAGAAACGCTGCGCGCGGCCAGGTCTTGTCTCACTTCGTCGGTCTCAGACTGCTGAGACGACGACTATAGTTCTCGCTTGCGAGAACGCGCTTTCAGCGCGTTCGTCGTAGGCGAGCCCTAGAAAGGGACTTCAGCCTCAATGGAAAATATAAAATCAACATTTTAAGCAGTAGACATTTTAATATAGATACTGCACTCCAATATATGTCTGCCTCCTAAGCTAGGTAACCATGCCCTTCCCCAAAGACCGAGAATAAAGGTTTCTCTGTAATACTCCTATGACCATGAGCATAGAAAACCCACCCTGGAAGTGAGGTCAGCGGCTGCATGGAAAGGACGATCTGCACCTCAGGAAATGAGATGTTGAAAGTATTGGTATAGAATGTAGTGGATCAAGCCCCGGTGTCCCTCAACAGCATAAAGAGCACCCCACAAGCTCATATCTTGCCAATCAGAAGACAATCACAAAGGGCACTCAAATCAAAACCCCTATTAGACCCTATAACAAGAAAAGGAGAGGGTGACGTGCCTTGGATGTGGACAACAGCACACAAGAGGAATGAGATCCATCGCTTTTGAGCGACATAACAGGAAAAGATCGCGTTGAGATTTACCATAGCCAACGGGTGAGGGAGGATGTCGCACCCCACGGGGAAAACATAATGACCAGTATCACCCTGTATTTATAAATATGATTGTGTAGCATTTAGTATTGCTGTTTGATTAAAAGTAATTTATTTTTCAAAATGATCAGTACTAGGGTGGCCATCATATTATTGTGTCTGTTAGTTGATTATTGAGTTCTGGGCTTGAGTACCCCCACACTACCTCTCTGAATAGTCTGTGACTCCTCGCCCTTGCTAGCGTGAAAGTCAAGTGCAGAAGCAGCTTTATTTGGCCCAGTTTGCAGAGCCATGGTAAAATGGAAATGTGTGGAAAACAACATCAACCTCCATGGTTAGGGCCCAGCAGACCCCAGTAGTCCCAGTCTACCCTACAGACTCCTGAATAGGGTCTGATACCATGCACTTCCTGTTATATATGTGTACGTGGATAGATTTCTGCACAATCATTTCTACTCTCGTCTAGGTCAACATGGTATGCCGTTGATCCTTTTAGATGGATGTTCTGGAGCAGGTCTCCAAAGCGTGTCATTCATATGTACTAATCTAAATCTCAATTGCTGTTTCTATTCTGTGGCTATACTCTAGTAAGTCTCCATGTTGTCTGGTTCTCCGGTGATGAGTATCTACACAATTGCATTCCTATTTAGGGGCCAATTACGATCTAGTTCGGAATGGCTCCGAATCGGATTCGGGCTTACTGAATCAGATTCGGAACCATGTTCCGACAGAACCGTTCAAAGGTCTGAACAACCGATTATGATGCCCAGAAACCGTAAGGGCTGTCCAAATTAGTTCCGAAAGGCATTTGGAACGGTCGAGCCTTTCTGGAGCTAAATAGTACAGCTCTATGGACTCGGTTTCCGAGCAAGTGATTACAATGACCGATTTGGACAGCCGTTCAAAATCTGCTTCTCCAGAATCAAACGGCGTTTGGAATCGGTCTTTGGAGGCCCATTGCAGGCCCCCCTTCATCCGGGGCCCTACGAATCAGGCCCGTGGGGTACCCACATGTCCCCTCTTCCCACCCATGCACAGAGTGGCATGGGGTGCCGGCCACAGGGTGCATGTTTTTCCCCAGCCACCCCTTTTGTGCAGTAATCCTCCATGCAATATCATTCCAATTATACAGCTAAGTTGTGGTAATAGTCTATTGCTGGTTATTTTTATTGTGTAGCTGGCCTGCAGTAATCCCCCATGCTCAATCATTCCTACATATTCTCCACTTCAAATCAACCCTATTCCTTACAAAATTATGTTAAATGATCAGTGCAGCAGATGTTCTCTTTAATCACTCTTTAATCACTCACTTCAGCTTCATCAACAAAACTGGCTGCACTCTTGACCGAACATTCGCCACAACCACAACTGCTCATATCACAGCAGACGTACCCACTCAACAGGACAGACTCCTCTTAGACTTCCTCTTAACGACAGCAGTCAAATCAGTGCTAGCCAGATGGAAAGATACTTCCAAAGTCACTTTCAAAGGGTGGCTGAACTGGGTAACTTTTCTTAGAGGGGCAGATAACACCGCACTCAAACACACACAATGGAGGACCCCCAACAGAGGTCTGTGGGCAAAACTAGACATATTCCTAAACCTCTACAAACCACCATGAAAAACAAAAAAGCCAGATCCAAACCAGCCAAACACGATTCAAAGTGGCCTGTCAACCTGACACCAAACAACCCTACGTCAAATTTATGTTCTATGTTACCTTTTCTGTAATTTATCTAAACTGCACCGTTCCGCACCAACCTACATGTTCAATGTTACTTGTGCGCGAGAATGATGGTTAGACACGAGAACAATGTACAACCAATCTCCGAACTAGCTGCAAGCACAACCAGTACTGAAACTCGGAGGGCCCTATGTAAATGCCCGACTAACCGGCTAAATGTTGTATGTCACTCTGTTTTCTGTAACATGTAAATACCAATAAAAATATTTAAAAAATAAAAATATTTAAGCATTATATATATATATATATATATATATATATATTCACTGAAAAAATAAAGGTGAAAGTGACTTTATAGTTGGGTGAAAATGTCAGTTTAAACAACATTTTAAACTAAATAAAAACTTTTTTAATGTTTTATTTGGTGGGAACATGGCAGCTGCCAGCTAACCGGCCGCTGTCCTCTCTCGGGGATGTGGACTCTATGCTCAACAGGGCTTCTCCCTTTCCCCTGTCAATCCTTCCTTGCTCTGCTGATTCTCCGTTCTCTGTTGCCCGCTCCCGGCGGATGGGATTGCTGCAGCGGATGGCGATAGCAGCCTCTCCCCATTGCGGGCCCCACCCTGGGAGAACGCGGTGAAGGAGCTGTGCCACTGCCACGAGGCTGCTGTGTCGTTCCAGGTCAGTGGAGGCAGAGTCAGCACATGCTGGAAAGTAGCAGAGATCGCAAGTAATGCTGGGCTGACCACGATCCTCCTGTTTAGAAATTACAGTGAGGGGCAGGAAAGTGCTTCTACCCAGGAGGTAGGTGGGTGTAAGTTGCACACTAAAAAGGATGCATGGAGAGGGGAGGACTCTTCCTGGGAAGGGGGGTAGCAGGCTCTTCAATCTATGGAGATGGGGAAGAGTCTTCAGAACAGGAGTGCTAACCGTGTGGGAAAAGTGTGAAGATATACCCTACGTACCAAGGGGACCCTAATCGCTCCTGAATCGGGGTCGGTGCCAGCACCTCCACTTGGGGTGATAGCTCCTGAGATTATTGTCTCTACAAAAAGTCAGAGGACACAGCCTGGCCTGACAGGGAGTGAGAGGGGCCCTGCTGGTAAATTGGAAAGAGTTGGGCTGGCTGCCGCAGGGAAGAGCCCACTGAGTAGGGTTAGGGGAAGGAGAGTGCCCCAATCTACAGTTAAAGTTACCTCTTCTCTAAGGTCATAATATAAGGTTCTTGTGTACCTGGTTTTAGCTGTAGAGAGCAGCGCAAGGGGGAGTACAAGTCGGCATCTTATTAGTATGGAGCAGAACACCAGTACAGTCTTTAGGGGCAATATGATATGCCCCACCCTACCCCCCCCTCCTCCTCCTCCCCCGAGGTTCAAAACTGCTTACCAGATGGTCTAAACAGCTCCTGCCGTGTGACAGTCCCAATGTCAAATAGGTTTGAAATCCTGGTGAGTCAGGATGAGTGCAATCAGGGGAGGCCCCCTTAGCAGTAGCTGGATATAGGGAGTACCCCACAGATGGCCCCAGAGGAGTCTCTGGCCTCTATCCTCTTGGGTCCCTGAGGGTTGTCTTGGGGTTGGTGTGGATCAGGAAGTGAAGGTGTTCGGCGGCAGTGAGGGTGTCGTCGGAGTTGGTCGTGACGCGGATGGTGTTTCTGTGGACGATGGCGATGCCTCCTCCGGTTTGTTTGACGCGGTCCCTCCGGGTGATCTTGTAGCCGTCCGGGATGGCTATGGCGATGTCTGGGGCTGAGGAGGCGTTCATCCAGGTTTCCGTGAGGAAGGTGACGTCTGGTGAGGTTGCGTCGAGGAGGTTCCAGAATTCCACGGCGTGCCTGTGGACGGAGCGGGTGTTGAGCAGGATGCACTTGAGGTGGTTGGTGCTGGTGCTCGGCTTGGCGGGTGTGGTGCAGGTCCGGAGGCAGCCTTGAGGTCTGTGCTGAATTTATGGTATAAGTTCAGGAGAATGCTTGGCTTAGGCTATTATTTTGACTTTGCCCCAGTGTGGGATTCCCCTAGTACTCCGGTATGCTTAAAACATGGCTTAAGGGCGGGCTGAGTAGTCGCACTCTCGGTGAGCTCCGCCATCCCTGGACCCTAATCCTGCTGTACATGCGCTAATCCTCCCCCCGGGACGCTGCATTGCACAGAGCGGGGGCCCGCTGCACCGGAGGAGCATCTGGGAGATCACCGGACCCCCCCTTGGGGCACTGGGCGGACGCCGGACGGGGCGCCGTTGCGGAGAGCGAGCGAGGCCCAGCATACGGCCTGGTACAGAAACGGGCCCTGCCCGGCCATAGACGTCGGCCGGGTGATTGCTGCAGCGTCGCTGACCCTGCCCGCTTGCACCGGCTTTTTGGGCCTCTCATTGCAGCAGGGGCCGGGGGCCTGGGCTGCCGGACCAGGAGCCATAGAGACTCCGACGCCAGGCCGGCGTCGGACATCACGCGAGGCCGGGGCTTGGGCCTGGTCATAGGCCTCGACCACTTTGACGGCCCCTAGGCGGGTCGACGAGCACTGTGGGCCCTGCCTACCGGACCCGGACGGACCTGCCTGGTCTTGCGACACCCCGTCGGGGCGTGGACTGGCTGGAGCAGGGGTACAGAAAGAGAGGTGCCGGACCTGGAGCCTCCTGCTACGCGAGGCCGTGGCTTCGGCCTGCGCTCCAGGCCTCAGAGACGCTGCACGGCAGTGGCCCCCCGGCCCCCCGGTAGACATTACGGAGCACGGAGCGGCACTCCTGGGCGGAAGCGGAACCCTGTGGTGAGTCAGGCAGCTGGGGAACAACGGAGAGGACTGTGGCGGCCATCGCCCCTCGAGGCCACCGGGGACCGGGAGTTGGGCTTCTGTGTTTCTGCCCGCCTTTGCACTTGGCCACCGGGGTAGAAATGGGACAGACCCCTTCCTCAAGGGGATCCCTGGTGGCATTCTGGGCCTGACCGTGGGAGGAGGGAAGAACCGCCCGGACACTACTGCAACCCCCACGTGGCCCCTGAGGGTCTGCTGTGGCCTAGCTTGAAGGGCGATCCCTCGGTGCCGTGAGTGACGCCGAGCCCGAGGCCGCGAGGCTTGTGCAGTGAGAGAGGAGAGCAGAGCCGGGCGGATTGGTGCTGGAGGCCCGGGAGGGTGGTCTATCGCCGAGGAAGCGGACCACTGGTGGGAGTCCGGCAGCGTGCTTCCGAAGTTGCACCTGGGATTGGGCTGTTGGATTTTCAGGAGAGCACCTCGAGAGCCAACATGTCGAACAACAAGGGGTCCCGGAAGGGGGACCGCACACTGCCAGAGATGCTGAACCGGAGCACTGCAAGACAGGACCGAGGTCACCCATCCCCACCCCACTCGAGCGGTGCCCAAGGAGCGAGTGGAGGAGAACCCCCAGTTACGAGGTCCTTCCTAGAGTCCCTCTTCAGCTCATTGAGGGACGATTTTCAGACGCTTAAGCAGGAGGTCGCAGGTGAAGTCCGTGAGATACGGAGGGAGGTGGACGGTCTCGGTGACAGAGTGTCCACGGTGGAAGAAGCGGGCCACGCTAGGGACGAAGAAATTACACAGTTGCAACAGGAGGTCGTCCGACTCCGGGAACAGCACCTTGACCTGCAGGCGCACACAGAGGACCTTGAGAATCGCTCCAGGAGACACAACATCCGCGTCCGGGGCGTGCCGTCCCGGGAAGAAGGGGAAGATGTGGCGACCTACCTCGGGGAGCTGTTCAGAGAGGTGCTGGGGGAACCGGCTGACTTTGCCATTCGGATTGACAGGGCGCACAGGGTAGGTCTGCAACGCCGAAATTCGGCGCCTCCTCCTGACATCTTGGCTTTTCTGCCAGACTATCCCTTGAAGGAGCGGATACTGAGGGAAGCCCGGAGGAGACCCTCCCTGGAATTCAGAGGCCGCCGGATAGCTCTCTATCAGGACCTGGCCGCATCTACTCTGCAAAAACGCAGAGCTTTTAAAATTGCGACTGACTTTCTCAGGGAACATGGCACTCAATATTCCTGGGGACATCCCTTCCGGCTCATTTTCAGGTGGAACGGAACCTTGCACCAGTTGCGTTCTCTTCAGGACACGTGTGGAGTGCTGGGGATCACAGCCACTGAGGACGGAGCTCACACACCGCACCGGAGCCGTATTACTAGAGACGGTTGGCAGACAGTCCCCGGCCAGCGATCATCTGCTTCCTTGTCGCGGCCGGACTCTCCTATGGCCCGAGCGGAGTCGGATGCAGCAGTTCAGGATGGAACTGGAGCTGATACTGCAACTGGGGTGGCGCTGACAGCATAAGTGAACTCCGGGGGGAGATCGACATCGCTGTGATGGAGCTGCAGGTTTGAGGGTCTGGGGGGGTGGGGGGAATGGGGGGTGCGAGGTGGCTGGACGTCCACTTTTTCTGACTTTCCGCGGGCTTGTCCGATAAGGGCCGGGCTGGGACAATGGGTCTACAAGTTTTTGGGGGGGTAGAGAGGGGGGTGTTTAAAGTTGTTGATCCGGTCCCAGTTGCGGAGGGGGCTGGCTGCGAGAGGGTGGGTGGGGAGGACGGGGAACAGTTGGGGGGGGCAAGGGGTGTTGGGGAACAGAGTGGGAGATGGGGTCTGGGGGTTTGGGATGGGGAGGGAGGGTCGTCCAGTGCACACGGGGGTTCCTGATCATTTTGACTTTGTCTGTGCTTTTTGATCTGCTTCTGATTGGCTATGGCTTCAACGGGGCGATCTGCCTCTCTGCTTGGCATGGATGTTGGGGAGAGGAGGGAGGGGTTATCGGAAGTTTCTTGAGGGCGGTGAGCTGCTGGTTAGGTGGGCTGCTTTATGGTTTGACTGGAACTGTCTGCTTTTTGTGTCAATATTCTATGCATGGTACTCTGCTGCACCACGGGCTGAATGACGCTCTTGTCCTCCTGTTTTTGCGGTGGGTCCTTCTTGCTTTCTACTACAACACCGCTCATGCCTCCAACCACTTGTAAGGTAGTGACCCTGAATGTCCGGGGTCTGAATAATCCCGTGAAGAGGCGGGCCGTCCTTTCACTTTTAGAGAACACACAGGCAGATATCGGTCTCCTCCAGGAGACGCACCTACTGTCACGGGACACTCATAGACTCCGCTCACACAAGTTCCCCTCACAATTCTTTTCCTCATGCACCACTAAAACAGCTGGGGTGGCGATTCTGGTGGCGCGGCGTTTCCAGGGGGAGGTTCTCCACAAATTTGCTGAACAAAAGGGTAGGTTACTGGCTTATCGATTTCGAATTGGGGGTCTCTTCTTCACGATAGGGTCCCTCTATAGTCCTAATGACCGTCAGGACCGCTTCCTTCAGGCGGCGATCGAGGACGTCACATCTTCCCAGGATAGACATGTCATACTCGGGGGAGACTTCAATATTGTCTTCGACTCTGCGCTGGATAGGTCTGCGCAACGCTCCCCTCAGGTTGGAGAACTCTCGGCGGACCGTAAGGCTCAGCTGGACGAGGTGGACCTACTTGATATATGGCGACATTTGCATCCGACGGATAGGGACTACTCGTACTATTCTCATGCCCACAAAACATACGCACGGTTAGATCACCTGTTGGTTACCTCCCCAGTGAAAGCGTTAGCATCTGGAACTGAAATGGGTGTGATCTCCCTCTCGGACCATGCCCCGGTCGAGGTCCTGTTAACTATGCCCCCGACGGCGCTCCGCCCACGGACGTGGCGCCTTCGGGATACGCTGCTGCATAGGGCAGAAGTGGTGGCTCGCATTGAAAAGTCGATTCAGGAATTTCAATCCCATAACGATAACGCAGACACTAGTCGGGCCACGCAATGGGCGGCTTTGAAGGCAGTCATCAGAGGGGAATTTATAGCGATTTCCTCGGCGGACAATAGGGAGCGGCAGGCCAAGAGAGATGAACTCACAGATCGTGTTAGGGAACTGGAACAGATCCATCGCAGAACCGGGGCCCCCCGAATTTGGCGGCAGCTCAAGGAAGCCAGGAAGCTCCTGGCGGCCCTGGACCTCGACCGGGCGGAGTACGCCGCTTTGCGGTTGCGACACGCCTTTTATACTGGAGGGGACCGCTGTGGCAAGTTGTTGGCAAATAGGCTCCGTGTGGCACGGCAGAGCCAGCTGGTCAAGGAGGTCTCTGGCCCGATGGGCTTGCCGGAAACTGAAGACGAGCGGATAGCTGCAGTCTTTCGGGGCTTTTACAAAGACCTCTATGCCGGGGATCCTCCGGATGAGGAGGCGATGGACACTTATCTGGCCTCGATCACACTTCCCTCTCTGGACCCTGTGCAGGCGGACTATCTGGACAGGGACATTAGGATCGAAGAAGTAGTTTCTGCCATTGCCCGACTCAAGCACGGAAAGGCACCGGGCCCAGACGGCTACATTGCGCTGTCGTGTATTTCTATAGGTTCTGATTCGATCCCCCTATTCCTGACCCTATTCTGGTTAAACTTACTAGCTAGTTAACTAACAGTCAGCCCATGAGGCAAGAAAACCCCCATGATGCAGATACCGTTATCTGACGCAGTCACACTACGGCACAGGAACGTGTTATCTGATTAGGTCATAACGCTTGAGATCTAATTAGACAAGCGACATTCCTCCAGCCCCTGATAAGGCATACGACGTTCTCATAACAAATCAAACCTATGACAACCTGGATAATCCGTGCGGCCATTGTTTTGATTTCACAGAGAACTTTAGTAAAGAATGTGCTAACGAGCAAGTCGTATGACATCTTTATTGACGTACCTATGTCCATCCTTACGTCAATCCCGGCACCTTTAAGGTATAAATATTGCCGACCTTGCCCTATGCAAACACACGCGTGGTGACAAGACGGAGCAGCCATACTTGCCGAAGCCGAGAGCAGAAGCAGACCCCGCAGGCAGCAGCCCCGCCTTCCTGACGCGCTGAGAGACGCGCTGCTATCTCAAGCCGAGAGACCCAGCACCGGCGCTTCTGGGCAGCCCTCGCAGGCAGCCTGGAATATCGAGAGCAGAGAAAGAGATACCATTCCTCATTCATCCTAAATTCCAGGTACAGAACTGAATAACCCCTCCTAGAGAATTCTTTAGTTATTCACTTGGCAAAAACAAAACTTAACTTAAACTGTAACTTTCTATTCCCGCCCACGCATTAGACTTAGGTCAGGTACACGGGGTAGGCGTAGTTAGAAACACCAGTTGAGTACGTTTAGTCAAATGTATATGTGTATGTAAATATATTTTAATCATTTTAAAACATCATATGGCTCAGAAACCATACCAATGTTTTTACAGTACTATTTTATACTATTGCTTTTAATGTATGCACTTTACTTAACTATAAGTATTGCAATAATATCGATCCATTTCTCTTGTACGAGAAAAGAGACTGATCAATAAATAACATCTTTTATTGAACACGCCCGTCTCTTCCTTTTCTCTACATTCTGATGAGACTAAGAATGCACGTACTGACTGAGTAAAATAATTGCCTTGTGCTCACACGACTCTCGAGATTGACTCTTGATTAGGGGAGAGCAAAGTTGTCATGTTCTATGGTTGTCAGAAACTAAATCCCTTCTTGTCTAATCAGGGGAGTTAATCCTTCCTTGAACATTCGAGAAAGTTTCTAGCGAACTCTGAGCTTAGCTGGCAAACCCAAAAATTAAGTCTAGTATCGACAGTAGTAGACCTAGTTAACGTCTGGCCTAGGCCTTTACTGCTGTAGGCACTATTCCAATGCGCAGAGCCTATTGGGAAAATAGGAGCTACACTACATGGCGCCCAACGCGTTTGGAAAGGGCGATAAAACTAACGTAAGACATTTAGAGTAACTCAGTCGTGCTTTCTCACTCAGACCCCTTTTTCCAAATACTCCAAAGACGTCTGGAGTGGGTGAAAGGTTATAATATCCTCCAAAACCTCGCAGGAGGGAACTCCTATGTATGGTTCTTGGTCTAGTCAACGTTGAAGGATAAAACAGTTCCAGAATATTGTGCATCTAATCTCTGTTTCCATAAAGAAACCTGATCTGCAAATAGACATAATACCATCCTGTCTGTAAAATGGGAGACAGTGATGGAGAAAGAGAGGCAATTAGATTAGCTACTGAAATAGCAGCAGCTGATACTACAGCACTCGATGCAGACCCGGATATAATACTCATCCAGGTCGCCAAAAGGAGAGCTATAACTCTAAAACTTATAGAAAATGGACTGACACCTAGAGGTGGTACAGTCATATTCGTAATCGAGGCACACGAATATCGGCAGACAGAGGTATACTATACATGGATACATTTTCCAGCAGCAAATGCTGTAACAAAGTACTTCCACTATTACAAAGTAGAGGAACCTCCTAATGAGTACACTCCTTTCGAGGAGGTGGAAGTACCACTCAAATTCCAAGAGCATTTGCTCTTATTTGATGGCGCCCTAATACATAACAATCACATTACAAGGCTCGGTCCTTTAGGAAGACCAGGAGCAACGTGGCCGGTCCTAGCCGGATACACACCACATCCAGACATCGAAAGAATGCCTGCAGCAGAGCTGTTAATACAGCTAAAACAACTACTAAAAATTCACAGACAATTAGTTCAGTATGTAATGCGGACTTCAACAATTCAGCCAGCGATTAAACTTCCACAGCTGACCCCTCACCAGGGGAACACAAATAAAATTACACCACAGAACATCCAATCCTGCCTAGGTAAAGTTCCAGCTAAACGGGAACAAATACCATTCTGGTTGGCACAGAAAATTACCCAAATAGAGGCGGTGTTTCCTGACACCACCCCATTAGAAAAACACAGGATTCTGACTATATGTCTCCCAATGGGAATCGCACCACACATTGAGGACTGTGACACTTGGGGTACAGTCTTTGCTTCCATCTACACAAAAACGCACGGTGTCCCATCCATTTCGGTGATACCAGATGTGCTAAAACAAATTCAAGATGAATACGGTCCAGAACCTGCTTTAACTCTTGGTATGAAATTACTAAAAGACTTCAAACAGGTCTCGGCTATATTACTAGCCAACATAAAGGGTGAAGCAGCAAACGTGGCGATCCGCCAGAGGTTAAAAGAGACAGATATAGCAGACCAACCAGCTGAAATTGCCAGAATCATAGAAAAATCCTATGAAGAACTAGGCAGAGATAGTCTAGGTGGAATACCAGTAAAACCGCAACTGACTACAAGTCCAGAAAAAATATTTTTTAATAATAATTCACCAAAAAAGAACTGGGATGGAAATAAACAGTCCAATCCTAAAGAAAAGAAATTCCAGTCCAGAGGAAGGTCTCCTAGGCGAAGAGAGAAATCTCCGAACCCGAGACAAAGGTCACCTCAGAGTGAACCCTCTGGGAATAGATATAACCTTAGAAATAGGGATAATATTAAAAAACCTGATAGATATCAAGACATTGATACACGTCCCTCTCAATCTTTTCAGACTTCCTCGCAGAAATCGGAAAGAAGAGGACGATCAGAAGAGCACGCCAAGTCCAAAGACAAGGAACCTGCTCAACTGAAAAAGAAATCACAATTTCCAAAAAAGAAGGTAGCCAGTATCAAGGTAGTTAACAATGCCGAGAATACTGAGGACACAACTGAAAAACGGAGAATGGGCTCAGACAATGCTAGACAGCGCAGCAGAGGTGAGCATAGCTCGCAAAGTCCTTATGAATCATCTGGAGACAGTGGACACGAATGAATACCTTCAAGTGGAAACTGCAGACACCAGAGTTAGCAAGCCCCACAAAATATACGAGATAACATTACGTATAGAGGGAGATAAGACTAGGAAAATAAGGGGACTATTTTGGGATAACCTATCCAAGGGCTATGACATCCTTCTAGCTGAAAAAGACTGGCCACCGGAGTTTGTCAGGGAGTGCCCTCATGGCGAAGAAGTAATTATGCCTGCCTTCTCGAATCAAATACCGATTCATAAAAAATATACACTTGCTAGAAAGTGGGCAGTGGCCTTAGCACCTGCTTTATATAAAAATCATGTAGGATGGGATGAGGATTCTCCTCCTCACAAAGTCCAGTTAAAATCACAACCTACTGCACAAAGGCAGTACCCAATTAAGCAAGAAGCTAAAAAACAAGTAAATGAAATACTAGATCAGCTAGAATACCAGGGGGTGATTGAAACTTGCACCTCACAAATGAACAATCCTTTGTTTCCGGTCTCCAAACCAGACAATTCATATCGTCTAGTTTTGGATTACCGACACCTTAACACATGTTGCAAAACTTTTGCAGTGCAAAACTCACACAGTGCTGCACTAATGAATAACATAGTGCGCAAAAAATACAAAACTACCTTGGACATCTCCAACGGATTCTTTTGTCAAAACATAGCACCAGAGAGCAGATATTTAACTGCATTTTCAGTAAATGGCACTCAAAAACAATTCTGTCGGTTAGCCCAGGGGTACAAGAATAGCCCGGGGGTATTCTCAGCGAGAGTAACAGAATTACTACAACTATATGATGATGAAGCATTATCTTATGTCGATGACATTTACTTAACAGATGATGACTTGGAGACTCACTTGAAAAGAGTGAACACCATAATACTTGGTTTCGCTGCAGAGGGTTACAAATTCAACTTCAAAAAGTCCAGAATTGCCCATCTGACGGTCCTATTCTTAGGATATGAGTTATCAAGTGAAGGCAAAAGCCTGGCAGACAATTTCCTAGAGAAATGTGCCGTAATCCAAGCTCCTAAAACACTAAAAAACCTACAGTCAATTCTAGGCTTCCTAAATTTCGGAAGAACTTACATTGCAAATTACGCAGAAAGGGTCAAACCCCTTTACGATCTAATTAAACCAGACTTTAAAAGATCCAGTTGGACTCAAGCACACACAGAAATTTTGAGATCCTTACAAACAGACATGCTAATTAAAACAAAATTAGAAACCCGTGATAATACACGCAACCTTGTGATCCGAGTCATCCCAGGGAGATGCGGATTCACATACCTAACCTCTAATGAGGGAGATAAGGTACCAATTGCATTCAAATCACACTTGTACACTAAGGCTGAAATGAAATTTAGCCCAACGGAAAAAATTCTTACAGCAACACAGACAGCTATAGCGAAAGAACGAGCCCTGGCACAAGGTAAACGAATAATAATCGTGACACCAATACCAGCCTTAGAGGCGGTAACAAAGGCAAGCATTCCAAATGCTAAAGCACTCCATCCAAGATGGATACAATGGGCTAACTCTCTTGCTGCAACAGACGTGATGTACGAATTTGATCCTTATTTAAAAACACAAGAATTTCTCCAATATGAATTTGAATGTCCTCCGCCAACCGAAATTCTGCCTCTAGATGACTACGGCTGTATAATATATACAGACGGATCAGCACAACCCGCAGTAGGGGGTAAACAAGCTTACAGTGCTGCGTGCGCGATTGTTAAAGGTCGTTGGCACGAAGGGAAATTTAAACCAACCCTCACTAAAACACAATCTCTAGGAGATTGTACAGCTCAGCGAGCTGAATTACTAGCATTCAAGATGGCGCTTGAAAATACCGATCGAGAATTCCCCACGCTCATAGTGTGCGATTCGTATTATTGCGTTCAATCTTATAATGAATACTTGCAGATCTGGCTTCAGAATGGTTTCAAGGATGCGAAAGGTGGCACAATCAAGCATAAAATGCTCTGGGAACAGGTAGCTCTTTTACAAAAAGAACTACCAAAGACTCACGTGATACATACACTGAGTCATCAACGTGATGGCGTTCACGTTGCAGGGAATTCATTGGCTGATGAGGCCGCGAAGGCAGCTGTGCAAACGGCTTCCGTAGCTGCCGTCACCCGGTCAAAAACAAAAATAGACAGCGAAATATTACAAGCTGTCAGCGCTTCAGAAAAGGATTCGATAGAACCACTCCCTAAAGGCTTTCCAGTAAAATACTCATACATAACTGATACAAACAATGTTCCTTTTGCTCGAATCCCTGGAGTGGGGGATAGGGCAATTCCAAACATGGAACATAGGTTAGGACTGATAATAGCGGCACACGAAGGACTTGCTTCTACCCATGCTGGCGTCTCAGCCACTGTATCATTATTAAAACAGAGATACTGGTGGCCACAAATGAGAAGACAAACAAGGAACTATGTTCTAGCATGTGAAATATGTCAAAAAATGAAAGTATCAACTGTGAGACGTCCAGCACAGACGCCCCTTCTAATCTCGGATAAACCATTAGCCTGTGTTTATCTAGACCACTGCGGTCCCTTACAAAGGGATGGTAACTATAAATATATCTTGGTCGCAGTGGACTCATGCACGAGATTCATATGGATGTGGCCCCAGCGAACGGCTGACGCCAGAACTGTTATAAAAGATTTGCGAGTCTTTATCGGCACATACGCAATTGGCATTCTGCATTCGGACAATGGTCCTGCTTTTAGCTCTCGGGCTTATAAGGAGGCCATGGTCAGCATGGGCGTGCAATTGCGGTACTCTTGTCCATTTCACCCTGAGGGGAACGGAATTGTTGAAAGAAAAAACCGTGACATAAAGCAATCTATAACGGCAAAGGTATTAGGTTCGGGAGCTGGGTGGGTCAAACATCTAATAAGTGTCCAACGTAGTCTAAATAACTTGCCAAGAAATTCTCTGAAGGGATTCAGTCCGTACGAATTATTATTCGGAACTAGGATGTTGATCTCTGACCTTGATAGTCAGACTTCAGTGGTAACAGAAAAAAGCTTTGATGTCAAAGACCGTTTGGCTACTTTGCAGGACTTAAACAAAACAAGAAAAGACCTGAGCAACATACAGTTGAAACAACAGCCAACGACCACTGAAGATTCACCACCTGTCCCAGCAAGACCTGTCTGGATTCCAAAAGTCGGGGATCTAGTCAGGGAGAAGATCGCGGTAAAGAAGGAATTTGGGCCTTCTTACAGAAAAGCAGTTCCTGTATTGTCTGTCAACGGGACAAGATCAGTTGTACTACCGCCACTTGCTGGAAAAAAGGAGAACCGAGTTGTATCCATCGACCTGGTAAAACCACAACATGTGGCCGATAACCAACAGTAGGCCAAGTGGACTCCCAATAAGTAGCAGAACACCAAGGTTTGCTACCAGTACAGAGGTCCTATCAAAGAGGCTCATCACATTCGAAACGCCTACAGAAGAACAACAAGGACTATGCAACAATGCAATAGAACTTAGACCTCTGAAAACCCAAATAAAGACATTTAGCAGAGACACACCAATCTATACTGAAGTACCAAGTGAAAATGCAAGAAACAAAAATCCTGAACCAATTGGAACAATTGACAGAACTGCATCCGGTTACTTCATCAACTTCGATGATTCCTCTGAAGGTTTCAGCGAACAAAAGACACAGCCATCATCAAAATCCTTTAAAGACAAAGCGAAGGAACTTTTGAAACAACTAAAAGAAACATATCTGATTTCTCCATGGATTGAATTTTGGGTGGGTTTTGGTGCATTTATCCTCATACTTTGGCTCATCATGGTATTTACTTTGGGACGCTTCATTGAGGGAAAATATGCTAAAATGGACACAGCAAGTCAGAACATCAACTTGGTCCTCAAACCACACACATCTTCACACGTCGAGAAAAGAGAACTTTCTTCAGAACTTTCTTCAGCCAACTTCACAGCAATTCCAATACCTGGTGGGGTAGCCTGGGACAACACTGACTATGAAATTTATGGTCCGGTCGAGATCCTGAAATATCCACACCAAATCAAGATCTCTTTGAGTGACTTTGCAAAACCAAACTCATTTGCTGATGATTGGGACTTTGAAAGTATAAACAATATGATGTCTGACTTAGTAATGTCTGCTAAATTTACAAAACATGATTATTTGCAGGGTTCTACAAATTATGACAGCATGTACTGCTATAACCATTATGGTAACCATTTCTTGCATAAATCTGCACAACCTAGAAATGTTTTAAATTTTAATCAATGGGAACATTGTGCTACACCTCCAAGAGGGAGCTCTAGAACCGTGTATGGCAAATATTCATATTTTTCAGGTTTTAACATAACTAATGCTGAAACATTTTATTACAAATTGTCAAACAAGACAGGGATGAAAACCATGATAACCAACACAAAATTGATATATTCAGATTCTTTCTTTGAAAAAATGAATACTTTTGGATTTGATTATTGGGACAAACATGTTGATTTGAAAAGTGTTTGGGGTACAAAAGAATGGCAAGTACAGGGTATAGAAGCTTTGTTTAGAGCCTGCATGATCCCAGAACAAATGATATTTTTAAATGACACCGTTCAACAAACCACCTGTCTTGGCTTAGCCAAAATCAAAGATTTAAATAACCTGTCTATTCCAAAGCCAACAATGTTTAGCAATAACTCTGAAACAGATGAAGAAATAGACATAAACCATATACTTAACCAAAACAGAACACATCCTGATTGGAAACAATGGTTGATCTGGCCCACAGATACAAATAACTGTCAAGATAGATTCCTGAATAAAACACAGGGTTTCAAAATGACCAGGCCAGACCCTAGATATCCTCAAAGACATCACCCAGGGATAATAACAACCTACAGTGTGGGCAAATTATGCCTTCAATGGCTACAAACTTCCACACTGCCTGAAATTAAGCAACACCTAACTTTACTTACTGATGGTGCTGACTTGCGTGATTTCATAATGGGACCACGCAAACAGCGTCAAAAGCGTTTCATAGCAGCCTCTGTATATGCAGCATACAATGAGGCCTGGAAGGTTACTCAAATTGAGACAGCAGAAAGAATACGGGAAATTGACCGTATTAATTTGGAAAAATCACTTTCTGTAGTGGACAATGGGTTAATGACTCTGTCCTCCAGAATTTTTTCATTGGACAGCATTGTGTCTTCAGCAATCGATATATTATCGCAAGACTTACTGTTATTACAACATGGTCAGTCACAATTGCGTTCTATTGTACAGCTTGGCTGGACGTTACAAAATCTGCGTTCAGGCTATGTGCCTTGGCGTTTAATCAACACAACGTCACTATTCCAAATCTTTAACCTTACTGATAGACAGATCGGTATGGCGCAGAAGGGTGCTGATTATACAATCTTGAGCATTGAAAAACTAGAAAGATTACCGTTGACAATGTCAGAACGACCTGTCAGTGAATGGATAATCCACGGAATCATAAATATTCCAATCTCAACCTTCAGGTTTCAATACTGCCAAAAATATATACAGGCTGGCATGTACGAGAAATTGGGAAAGGGGTACCTTAAAACAACATGGAACCTGCCCTATTCACATGCATGTGTCAGTAACAAAGGACAGAAAGTGTTTCTTAGTGGCAACAATTGTGCTATGTCACTAAGCGGCACGCTTCTGTGTAACGGTATTAGTTTGCACGGAGCCTGTGAAGGGAATTCATACAACCTTTCATGTCACCAGCAAGGCGCACCTGCAACTGAAATAGAACCATTCTTTCAAAGACTCTATAATGGGAGTTACATTCTTATTATAGACCGCAGATGCTGTAGTCTTATGCCCGGGACTCCTTATCTCGTCACTACGACGGCGAAGGTCAAGTGCTGTGGACGTTCTTTGTTTCCCAGCTCCTTTCCAGACAGGGAGGCAAGGGCATGGCCCGGTCTAAAAATTACTTCTATTCGAATAGACACTTTAAGCAGAATGAAAACAGTGCTTCTTCAGACGCCTACAAGGCTCACGTCATCTAAAGAAACGTATGATCTACAAGTCGCAAGGACGACTGCAGAGATACATACATTATTATCAACTAATTCCCCCGTACATTTCACGGAAATCCTGAGCGAAATCTTAAATATTTCTGATACCACAGGGGTCTCAAAGGTATTTAAGACAGTATTTTCGATGGCATTAACACCATTCAAAGCCATACTGGGTATTTTTCCAGACTTCGTTCATTCGATTTTTGGCGGACTTCCCCTGATCCTAGGACTAATTGCAGGAATCCTATTCCTAGTCCTTATTTTTCGTTATGGCAACCCATGTCACAGATCAAACTCTCGCGACAATGGAAGATACGATCCTAGCCATTGGATACCGGGACCGGATATCAAAAATCCTGGGACTATCCCGGCTTAGAGACCTAAACATGACTTGGTTTCTATCATTTCGACCAATGTGGCAAAGGTGTGTTTTACCTGTACTAAGGTGTCTGCTATGCGGAGAAGAATGCGTGTTAGACACCTGTCTGACGCTACAATCGGATGCGCCGGTGGATGCAGATACACTGTTGGTTCCTACCAAGGTTCACGCACTGTGCTGCCCTCAAAGGCTGCCAATTCTGATGACGGCATTCCTGGAATCTTCACCACTGCGATTGAAGAGTAGTGAAGTTCAAGATGAAAGCAGCATCGAACAGGTACGACCTTCTGTCAGCAATGCAAATCAGAATGTCAATGGAGACAATCATGCGCATGAATGCATGGTTACCCCTATTTCCGACTTAGAGGAACTTTCCCATGAAGCTGTTGACAGTTTTTTCGAAAGCCTGAATGATATGATGTTCTCTCCGGAACAGAAATAGAGACTTTTGAGTAAACTCGCACACGGCGTTCCCTGAATTCGGCCTTCAACTTTAAAAATAAAGTCACATGAACAATTACAATCCAGTTCACGGACAGCAACTTTTTTCAGCAAGCCCCTAAAATATTTTTCTATATATTTTTTCCCGGGACACTGATTTTCTGCTTAAAGTAAGAGACTATTCCTAGAGAACTAAGATTTCTATTTTAGATACTTTATAGACTTTATAGACTTTCGCTGCCCGCTGGTATGTTCGCAATAGATTTTATGTGATGAAATGGTTTCGACTTTTTTTCTGTATAGCCATATTAAGAGCCATTTCATGTGTATTTCTCATATACCAACAAGCAATAATGCATAACAATGCGTGTTTACTTTTGCATTTAATTCATAGCTTAAG
Source organism: Lissotriton helveticus (assembly GCF_964261635.1). NCBI lineage: Eukaryota > Metazoa > Chordata > Amphibia > Caudata > Salamandridae > Lissotriton > Lissotriton helveticus. The sequence continues at coordinate 175,573,614 of NC_136061.1, forward strand.
TGCATACAATATATATGACTGCAATTTTTCAGTATATTTGAAAATTTCGAAATGCATTTATGTATTTTGGGGTGGTAAGGTATACACTATACTCTATAGTATGTTGTACTATGTTATACTATGCATAGATTAGTAGATATGACCATAGTTAGCGTGGAGTGGGTGTCGTGTATTTCTATAGGTTCTGATTCGATCCCCCTATTCCTGACCCTATTCTGGTTAAACTTACTAGCTAGTTAACTAACAGTCAGCCCATGAGGCAAGAAAACCCCCATGATGCAGATACCGTTATCTGACGCAGTCACACTACGGCACAGGAACGTGTTATCTGATTAGGTCATAACGCTTGAGATCTAATTAGACAAGCGACATTCCTCCAGCCCCTGATAAGGCATACGACGTTCTCATAACAAATCAAACCTATGACAACCTGGATAATCCGTGCGGCCATTGTTTTGATTTCACAGAGAACTTTAGTAAAGAATGTGCTAACGAGCAAGTCGTATGACATCTTTATTGACGTACCTATGTCCATCCTTACGTCAATCCCGGCACCTTTAAGGTATAAATATTGCCGACCTTGCCCTATGCAAACACACGCGTGGTGACAAGACGGAGCAGCCATACTTGCCGAAGCCGAGAGCAGAAGCAGACCCCGCAGGCAGCAGCCCCGCCTTCCTGACGCGCTGAGAGACGCGCTGCTATCTCAAGCCGAGAGACCCAGCACCGGCGCTTCTGGGCAGCCCTCGCAGGCAGCCTGGAATATCGAGAGCAGAGAAAGAGATACCATTCCTCATTCATCCTAAATTCCAGGTACAGAACTGAATAACCCCTCCTAGAGAATTCTTTAGTTATTCACTTGGCAAAAACAAAACTTAACTTAAACTGTAACTTTCTATTCCCGCCCACACATTAGACTTAGGTCAGGTACACGGGGTAGGCGTAGTTAGAAACACCAGTTGAGTACGTTTAGTCAAATGTATATGTGTATGTAAATATATTTTAATCATTTTAAAACATCATATGGCTCAGAAACCATACCAATGTTTTTACAGTACTATTTTATACTATTGCTTTTAATGTATGCACTTTACTTAACTATAAGTATTGCAATAATATCGATCCATTTCTCTTGTACGAGAAAAGAGACTGATCAATAAATAACATCTTTTATTGAACACGCCCGTCTCTTCCTTTTCTCTACATTCTGATGAGACTAAGAATGCACGTACTGACTGAGTAAAATAATTGCCTTGTGCTCACACGACTCTCGAGATTGACTCTTGATTAGGGGAGAGCAAAGTTGTCATGTTCTATGGTTGTCAGAAACTAAATCCCTTCTTGTCTAATCAGGGGAGTTAATCCTTCCTTGAACATTCGAGAAAGTTTCTAGCGAACTCTGAGCTTAGCTGGCAAACCCAAAAATTAAGTCTAGTATCGACAGTAGTAGACCTAGTTAACGTCTGGCCTAGGCCTTTACTGCTGTAGGCACTATTCCAATGCGCAGAGCCTATTGGGAAAATAGGAGCTACACTACAGCGCTGTATTATAAAACATTTTGCATGACGCTGGCACCCATCCTGACGCGCCTCTTCAACTCCTTTGCGGAGGCCGGGGCCATTCCACCTGATCTGCTCAGGGCCTCGATCTCGGTTATCCCTAAGCCAGGTAAGGACCCGAGGCAATGTGGATCCTACCGGCCGATCTCCCTTCTGAATATTGATTTAAAACTGTATACGGGGATACTTGCTGCTAGACTAGCTCTCCATCTGCCCGGCCTTATCGATCCTGACCAGGCGGGTTTTGTCCCGGGGCGGCAGACTGTGGACATTACGAAACGAATTGTTCATTTGCTGGAGAAGGCCTCTCGGGTTCCGGGGGAGCGAATGATGTTGGCGGTGGACGCAGAGAAAGCGTTTGACCGAGTCCACTGGCCTTACCTGGAGCGGGTGCTCATGAAAGCGGGTATAGGTGAGAAACTCCGCACCATGATCCTTAATTGCTACGTTCGTCCATCGGCGGTGGTCCGCGTTAATGGGCACGCTTCTGCCTCCTTCGACATTGAACGGGGCACCAGGCAGGGTTGCCCGCTTTCACCTTTGCTTTTCGCGCTCTACATGGAGCCTTTTGCCCAGCGGGTGCGAGATAACCCGCGAGTGACCGGCATCCGGATGGGGGCCTTCACACACGCTGTTAGCCTTTACGCTGATGATGTTATACTGTCTATTGACAGGCCCGCCGTGGCTCTCCCGGCATGCATGGAGGAACTATCCTCTTTTGGCGCGGTGTCTGGATTTCGGATGAACATGGGTAAATCGGTGGCGCTGGATATCTCCCTTGACCCGGTCACTAGGGCCTGTTTGCAGCAGCGGTTTCCCATGTTATGGTCCTCGGAAGCAGTGCCCTATTTGGGCATCCAGATTGCACCTACCGTGGCGGCGATGGTGTCGACAAACTATCGAGCCCTGGGGGCCGAGATCAAAGAGGAACTGGGCCGATGGAATCGAGGCGCTTTTTCCTGGCTTGGCAGGATAGCTGCTGTTAAAATGACGATTCTACCTCAGGTGTTATACCTCTTTCGGGCCTTGCCGCTCCAACCGCCCGGAGGATGGATCTCGCAATTACAGGCCGACGTTTCTCGGTTTGTCTGGCAGGGGAAGAAGCCTAGATTGCGTAGGGCCCTCTCGCTGCTGGCCCCGGAAGCGGGTGGACTGGGTATCCCAGACTTCCGCAAATACTTCCAGGCAGCGCAGCTGCGTTTCCTGGTGGAATGGAGTAGGTGGGAGTCTGATAAGCATTGGCTCTTCCAGGATCAGGCGGTGGCTGGGAGACCGCTGCAGGAAATCCCCTTCCTGCGTCGCCCACATCGGCCCAAAAATCTCTATGCCTCTTTTGTTACGAGGGTGCCACTGCGGGTGTGGGATGCTACGAGCGTTCTACGTGGCCTCACCACGTTCCCGTCACCGCTTACTCCGCTGGTGGACAATCCAGACTTTACCCCGGGGATGGAAAGAGGAGCGTTTGCGAGGTGGCAACAGGCGGGGTGCAGAGCCTTGTGTCATCTTTATGGCCCAGATGGGGTGGTTCCTTTTCCCCAACTTCGCCAGGAGTTCTCACTTCCAGAAACGGAGCGACTTCATTACATGCAGGCCCGCCACTGGGCCCTCCACCCGCAAGTACGAGAGACGGCCGATTGGCCTTTTTTCCCTTATGAGCACTGGCTCATGACACGGACTTCGGACTCCAAACTGATTACTGACTTGTACAAGCTGCTGCAGCCCCCGGCAACACACTTTTATCACCCTGGGAGAGAGCGTTGGGAGAGGGAGCTAGGGAGGACGCTGAGCCCTAAGGAATGGGAACACATAGCCTATAGAGCGCGGCACTCAGCCTACCACATGGGACTCCCTGATACCTTGACTAAAATCTCTACCTATTGGTATTACACACCGGAACGAGTGCATGAGTTTGACCGTACTAAAGCGGATGCGTGTTGGCGGGGGTGTGGACATAAGGGTACTCTTACGCATGTACTGTGGGATTGCCCGCTCCTAGAACTTTACTGGAAGGAAGTGTTGGATGAAATTGATTCTGCTTTTGACATTGAACTGCCACGTTTCCCTGCCTATACCCTGCTGGGACTTCCGAATGATCTGATGTATCCCCTCCGTTCCCGCAGAGGAAGACAAATAGCTATAGCTCTGGGCTCCGCGGTTCAGAACGTTCTGATTCATTGGCACACTGCTACAGTCCCGTCTATCACTGGCTGGCTCCACAGGTTGTGGCATGTGTTGGGTATGGAGAAGCTGTCCCTCACGGTGGCGGGTGATGTGGACCAGTTTAGGGAGCTCTGGCAGCCATTTCACTCCCCATTGCTTACTGAATTTAATGAACTTACCTGTCCCAAATATCTCCGCCTTTTGAGGCTTCCAGCCCAGGTGGAGTCTGCCCCTTAATCTTCCTGTGAGTTTCTCTCCTTCGTATTGTAGCGCTGATGTATGTTGAGCTCGGGGACTGTGCACTGGACGGGGGTGGGATTGGGAGGGGGGGATGGGAGTTCGGGTGTTGGGGGGGCATGTTGGGTGGGGGGGTTTCATGGGTAATGTCATAACATGTTGAGGCGACTAGAGCCTTCTATCATAGCGCGGGCGGAGTTAACGGATGGCTATTCATTAACGGTACTTTTGGACACTTGCTTTTCCGCCCTGCTACATTCTCTTGAAATGTTTGTTTGTCCTTACATGTTGTCATGAATAAAATACTTTAAACCTAAAACATGGCTTAAGTCTCCCATTAGGAGGGCTGGTATCGCTACCTCTCGCTGATCTGATGACAACCGAGTGGTTGTAACCTTGGGAAGCTTTAAAAGCGAAAGTTGGTAATAATTTGTCCAGTTTTAAATGTACCCAACTATCCTCCTGGTTCGTGGCCCAAAGCAGGACATAGGGGGTGACTGGGAGTTAGAGCTTTCTCGCCTTTATGTAGACCTAATAGTAAAGAGGTTGCAACTTGGTATTGGAAGCTCTTGACTGCTGATGATAAAAATACAACACCTCCTCACTCAGTCTGAAGAGGACCCTATCAGGAGATGGATCTGCTACTGGTTTGGGATAACTGAGGTTTTTGTATTAAGTTGTTAAACCAGCTAATTTAAAGAGGAACCATTTCTTTACTATCAACCAGTTCTATTGGACAGGATAAAGGATTATTGGGGAGGAATAGAACTTACCCTGAAAGATATTTTTGGTGTAGGGATTGTTATAAACCCAATGCTTGTCCTTCTGGGAGTGGATGAGATAACAAGCAATCTCCTACGGCGGAGACAGAAAGAGCTACTCTTTTACTTGATCCTCATTGCAAGAAGAGAAGTTTGTAAGAAGTAGATCGATCTGCTTCCCTGGAAGGTAGACGACTGGGTCAGGGTAACTGTTCGGGTGTGCTGTTCCGATCTCGGGTCTAAAATGGGCCGCACCCCTGATATATGGGCCGATTTTTCGATGTGGTGCAGAGACCCAGTTCTGGCCGAACGAGTTGGCCCCCTCCCCGCCCCCGTCAGCTCGGTGAAGAGCCTAGGGGTGGTCATTGACGCGGAGCTCTCTCTCAAGGCTCAAGTAGGGGCTGTGATCTCTGCATGCATGTTCCAGCTTCGCAAAATTCGTAAAATAGTCCATCTACTGCCGCATGCGGCACTGGTCCAGGTTGTCATCTCCCTGGTACTATCCCGCCTCGACTTCTCGAACTCTTTATATCATGGACTCCCACAATCACTGCTTCGCCGTCTCCAAACCGTGCAGAATCAGGCAGCTAGACTCATCCATAAAACGCCAAAGTGGCAGTCTGCGAAACCCCTGCTGCACAAATTGCATTGGCTACCAGTTGAACAAAGGGCGGCCTTTAAGATCGGCTGCCTGACTTTGGAAGCTTTTCACTGCACCAGCCCTGCTTTCCTTAAAACACTGATCACGCAGCACCGACCGGCGCGCAATCTCCGGTCGGCTCATCTCCACCTGCTGGTCGCCCCCAAAATCAAAACAAACAAGTTTGGTGGCCGCAGATTTGGCCACCTGGCCCCCAAACTATGTAATCCTCTTCCCCTGTCCATCAAGTCTAGTTGTTCTCTACTTAATTTTAGGAAGCTTCTCAAAACCCGTCTTTTCACTCCAACCGGTTAGCCTGCCTCCTCACATTCCATGCACTCTGTATTCCAGCGCCAGGAAACTTATGGTGTCAGCGCGCTTTATAAATGTCATTTAAGATAAGATAAGACCAAAGAATCGGTCAAGCATTCCAATGATTACATCAAGGCACCAACAGAGTTGACGGTCCTGTCTGGATTAGCCGGGACCCCGGGCGAATGCAGTGGCCGCAGGGCAGATAGATCGAGCGGTTTGAGATTTGCAGTCTCCCCTGGTGGTATGAGCAATACAAAAAATGAAATTGACCAATTATACTTACATTGGGTAACTATAACTTGTGTGGTTTGTCATGCACAGTGTTATCATGGATGTAATTTCAGATGTTACATTGATTTTATCAATGAGTTCATAGAACATGTCAAGAGTGATTTAATATGTGCCGTCATAAGTAGGTCGCTCTCACTAAAATAGATGAAACGGTCAGGTCAGAATTAGTGTTCACAAAATACAGTATGCTATCTCCACTGCCTCGTGAAAATTTAGATACATTAAGAAAGTTTTTAGCAGGGAGGCGACTCCCTGTGAGTTAACACACTTTGGTATAGAGATCACTGATAAAGCAGTGTGTTGTATCACGGCCATTCCTGCCTAATGCTGGGAGTTTTTCATTAAGTGGAAGCACATGTGTTACCACAAAGAAAAATTAAAACAAAAAGACATGACGTAAACGCTTAAAATCATCTTAGTCGCTGGACAATACAACTGGCTGCATTGAAGGCCAATGTTTTCTTGCTCATAGTCATTTTGTCACTACAGACTGAAATCAACCGTGTGCAGATGAGTCTTCCTAGAACAGCTGAACCCAAACTTCCTTGGCCTCGTCCCTGCCAAACATAAGGAAAAGCTACTCAAGGCTGTTGACGGCGTTGCTGGGCTTCGTTATTGAAGTGGTACAGGGAGTATGGGTCTATGCATACCTGTCACAACTAAGGCATCCCTCTGAGGAAAAAAAAAGTGATATGAGAAATGCTTAAATGAATCTCGGACACTGACAATTATTCCAGGCTGCAATCCACACCACAGTTTTTTTGCTCATTGTCCCACTGTAAAAGGAGGACCTACTTTATGAAAATCAGACTTTGCCTGGTGTCAATGCGAAGAGTTCAGTTCGAAGAGCTGAGCCTCCTACACTCTGAAAATCAACAAAAGCAAGCCCAGGCACTATTCGCTTTGCTGGACCTCATGAGTGAAGTGCTTCCAGAGTTATATGGTGTGGATGCTTGACACCAGAGGATGACACTACTTGGAATAAAATATGACAAAGAAAAAGACACCCAAAGTCACCATGAGCGGAAGAGCATCAGCCAACAAAATAAACAAGCATTTGCAATGCAATAGGTCTCGCATTTGCGTGAGTTTGAGCTATTGGCATTGAAAATTACAATGCTTTTTATTTATGTGCTTCTCATAAGCAGAGACTCTAAGTACAAAGTGGGTGTTTACGCACCACTTGCAGTTTTTCAAAACACATAAATAAAAAGCATTGTCATTTACAATGCCAATAGCTCAAACTCTTGCAAATGCGAGACCTATTGCATTGTAAATGCTCGCTACATACTTGCAACCAACCAGAAATGCTGCTTTGGAATTGTTACTTATCTTATACTGTTTGCTTTTATAATGTGTTTTCAATTTTGAATCCTTGTTTTAATTAACAATGCAACCTTTGTATGTTACGGTTTTTAATTAACTGTATAATAAAAGAGTTACAGCAAGCTGACAAAAGGGCATTTGAAGGCTGTTTGAGACTTCAGCCCCTGTGCTTTTTTTGACCAATTTTCCAGGGGTGTAGCTTGGTCAATGAGATCTGGGGGAGAGCTCCAGATTGACTATCAACCATGCTGGCATTTAATGTTAGAATACATTATAAAATAAGGAGAAAGTATGAGAGTGGCTTAAGGGGCACTGGAAGGGAATGCAGATATGGTTACTAAAAGAAAACACGATTTTGTAAAAAAACAGAATTTTTGAAGACTTTCAATTTACAAGGAGAGGGGAAGTGTGGTTGTGTTTTTGGTTGTGTTTATGTAAAAATCTCTAGTGAAATGTGACAGACACCTCACTATACCCAACTGAAACCACTTGTACAGAACTATTTATCAGAAAATATATTTAGTAGGGGGGCGTAACTCCCCCCCTCCCCCAACACCCTCGAAGTTACTACGTCCCTGCAATTTCCGTGAGTATGGGGGAACAGGAAAACCAGGGGAAAGAATGGGAGGTTAGTTATCAATTGTATTTGTAAGTTGGGGTTTTGGTGACATATTGTAATCAATGTTCCCTCTAATTTTTTTCCTCTGTGTGCGGCAATGGAGGGTCTCTGTGCGCTGCAACCATGGCTATGTGCGCCAGGAACCAAACCACGCGTGTCTGCGGCGCCAAATGGCACTCCAAAATTTTATTTTAAAAAGTGAAAAGATAGTGCATTTTCATACATACAGCGCCACAATAAGGGTCTTAAGGGCAGTTTGCAAAATTGGATAAGCACTCTCCCCTCCCCTCTACCATCTCCCACCACACTCTTCCTTCTCTCTCCTCTACCCTCTATCCCCACACTCTCCTCCCTTTCTCCCCTCTTTCCTCAATCTCCCTTCTTTCTCCTCCCCTCTCCCATCTCTCCTCAAGGTACACACGATTGTCAATGAGCACTAACAGCATCATTTATACCATTTCGGCATTAGTCAACACCACTAGTTTTTCCCTGTTGCTCTCATCTTCATCTCCCCCATGGTTACTCCTTTCCCAGGTCTATCTCCATTGCTCTGCCTTCCACCTCTCATGCCTCTCTCCCAAACTCATCTTCTCCCTTTCTATGCTCAACTCTCTCCCTTTCTATAATCTCAGACTCCCTCTCCTGCTTCTCTCTCTTGCTTCGCTCTTGGGCTCCCTGTCCGTACTTCTCGCCCCTGATACACTCTGTCTCCCTCTCCATGCTTCTGTCCCCTGCTGCACTCTCAGGCTCCCTGTCCGTGCATCTCACCCTTGCTTCACTCTTGGGCTCCCTCTCCGTGCTTCTCTTCCTTGCTGCACTCTCTGCTCCCTCTTTGTGCTTCTCTCCCCTGCTGCACTCTCGTGCTCTCTAGAGATGTGGCCTAACGACCAGAGCTGCCATCTAAGTCACGTAAATACAAAACATGTTTCATTCCAAATGCTATAGGTTTCACATTCGCAAAAGTTATAACTATTGGCATTGTAAATGACAAAGCTATCCATTTAGCTATTTTAAAAACCAACACATAAATAAAATATTTGTCATTTACAAGACAAATAGCTCCAACTTTTCTAATGCGAGACCTATTGCATTTCCAATGCTTGTTGTGCCTTTCTGTCCTGTGTCCAACTCGTTTTTGGTGCCCTTCTGCCCCACTCGTTTTTTTGTGCCCTTCTGTCCTGTGTCTCACTCGTTTTTTCTGCCCTTCTGGCCTCTGCCCCACTCGTTTTTTTTGTGCCTTTCTGTCCTGTGGCTCAATCGTTTTTAGTGCCTTTCTGCCTCTCATTAAATCAAACTGTTGTTAGTAATAATGGTGCTTTAAGAGGCACATTTACAACTTACCCTCCTAAAAAACTGCTTGAAAGGACTCTCAAATCTCACTGTAAAATGATTTCTCTTTAAACCCGGACAGGTTTTGAAGAAAGTTATTTGTTCAATAAACCGGCTAATACAGTCTTTATAAATGTAGCTCTAATGTTCACGAACACAAATGATCAAACTCACATAGTTAAAACTGAGGGTTATTTGTGAGTGAGGCAGGAGTTGGAAAAGGATTTTGGTGGGCACACATATCTGATTAGTCAGTTTCACTGCAGGTAGCTGGACTCTGAGGAGAAGCCTACCATGCATAACCAGGGCAACTATTCAATCTGTAGGTGTTCAGAAGCATAAATGGGAATTGTTTATCATCACACGAAATAGCGACAGTATTCACTCTCTTCCTGCAGTAAATGACCTATATGCACCAGTGCATGCACACATGCGAGCAGTGTTGTAAGTGCAGCAGTGCTATAATGCATTGTCCTAGGTACAGCGCTTACAATACTTTGTGCGTTTCTGTTCGGTGTCTCACTCGTTTTTTGTGCCTTTCTGTTCTGTGTCTCACTTGTTTTTTGTGCCTTTCTGTCCTGTGTCTCACTTGTTTTTTGTCCCACCCAGGCTGTGTAGTAAGGCGCTGAAGGAGGAGGAGCTGATGCTGGTAGAGGAGGAGCTGGCGGAATTTGTCCGAAGAGGAAGACATTTTTGCTCCGACATAAAACATCCCTATAAAGGACTCTTCATGGCCAGGCAGCAGTCTTCCAAAATTAGTGCTAGGAATTAGCAATCCCCAGCCACTAATGCACATTTCACCTATGCAAGACTCACCATCATATAGTTCTCAACTAGCAGGTAAGGTTGAACAATCTCCTACACACTCCTCCCGCCCCCCGCCTCCCGCCTCCCAATAACCACCAGTTCCCCCGCCCCCCGCCTCCCTCCTCCCGCCCCCCGCCTCCCGCCTCCCGCTCCTTACCTGCAACTCCTCACGCCCGCACCGCCGTCACCACTGTTAAAAGTGCCTCATGTCATGTTCGCGCCGCTCGCTTTGTAAAAGCGGCGGGCGGCGCGAATCTCTTGCGACGGCCTGTGTGCGCGCTCCACGCTAGGTGGTGCGCTGTGACGTCAGGGAAGGTGCGCGCGCGCGGCCTAGAGGGAACAGTGATTGTAATGTAAAAACGTTTTGGCTGCACACCTGTCCAATTTTAGCGGCCTTGGGCCAGTTTCATTCTGCGCCGTTTCGCCCTAAATTCGGCCTAGTTGTTGCCTTGCTTCAAATGCTCCCTAGAGGAAAAACCGCTCTATAACGCCTTGTACCATGATCAGAACACACATGCTGCTTATCACCCGGTCAGTAGGAGGCGCTATTATTCAAGTAAAGAGAGGCTCTTTCGGCTGTTGCTACAACTACGTTCTCCCAAGCATGCACGTGATGATGTCATCAGACTCATCAAATAAACTGCAAGTTCATTGTTGTTTGAAGTGGATAGAACTTAATGCACGGAACTCATCGTCTGTCTTAGCACACATATCTCAGTAAAGAAACCGAGAGTACAGTTAAATATTTATTGCCCCCAAAAAAGTACAATTTTCTGCATCGAGAAGCCAACAATTCCTGCAGATCTTGTTAAGATATTCACTGCACGTAAGGCAAAGTGCAAGTTTACTTCGAGCGGGACCTCTGAATTTACATTTCAGTTGCCCACAAGTGATGGCTGCATTAGCAGAATACAATAACCGGAAAATTAAACATACAAAGTGTTGTTGTAGAACCTTTACCCTTCCCCCTCTTTGTCCTAACCTGCCTGAACATCATTTAAATCGCAACTATAATTACTGTACCTTTCAGGTGTTTCAGCGTATCCCCTATAAGGCCATGCTCTAAAACGGAAAGGAAGCTGCTACCAAGCTGGCAGGTCACCTGGTACATAGTATGTATGAGTGTGTGGCCAAAAAAAAAGGGACACTGATTCTTTAAACAAACACGGAAGTGGTGAGCGTGCGTGCGCCACAGCGAGACATCTGTTTTGCATTATCGAGCGTGATAATGCAAAACAGATGTCGGCAGTGTGGGTAACAGACACCAATAGGCCATGGGCGGAGCAAATGCGGCACATGCGCCCACATTTGCCCAATTGCGTGCTGTCTTTGTAGAAAGATGCACGCATACACCCAATAGACTTCAAGGATAACAAAACCACACGCAAGAGCGTGTGGCCATCTTTCAGAAGCCCCTACATGAAGTCTTGCACTGCGCACTGCAACGCTAGGCGCGAGACCTAAAAAGCATATGGAGAAATAGAAAATCAGGGACAATAAACAATTATTATATACGGCTGTTGAAAACCTCACACTGTCCAAGTTTAGGACCAAAAGGCTATGTAACAAAAACGTTGACAACAGTAAGAAAATAATAAACGAGAGAATATAAAAGCATGCAACAAAATTTAAATAATGTACTGCTGAAAATAAGAGAACATTCAGTAAATCTTGACAGGATTTTTACAGCACTCATAATAGATAGGAAAAGGCAGCCGATTACCAGGATTCAATAAAAAAAATTCACACAAAAAAAAGTGTTTATTACAAAGGCTTTATTTCTAATCTACAATCGCACATCCACCTGTTGCAGATAGTACTAATGGTTAAAGCATTTATTTTTTTTGCCCCGCTTATCACCTGGACTTTAACCATGAAATCTCTTACGATCACACGCTGAAATACACACGGTGTAACACCAACTTGTTTTCTTTATAATAACAAACAAAGACTTCCTACAAAGTGCAATAAGCCATGACATTATCATTTTGCAAGACACCTGGACTGACAAACTGCCCAAAAATAATCAATGGGTAGAGATCTTTGTCCTTGCTGCAAACAGGGATAAACATTTTGGTGGTTTGGAGGATGGACAGACAATGACGTCTTAAGAGAATCTCTCACTAGCCTGAAGATCGGTTCCATACACATCTGGATCAAATATGAAACCAATTACTTTAAATGCAACCAGGCATCTGCACCTCTGTGTAATCTACATGACCCTGAGGTACCAGTCTACTCTCACATAGACAGTTTTACATTAGAAACAGTCTCTTTTTAAGGGACATGAACATCTTATCAAGCGCCTGGTGTTACTGCGTAAGGTACAGTGCTTTGCTTGTTGCCTTCAGGAGCAGAAGTTTACCTAGCTTGGTCAGGAAGTGTAGGGACCGGCCACCAAGTAAGCTCAGTATGAGTTACATTTTTTTAGTACTGTTTCAGTCACTGAAAGTCTCCTACTGTGGCATGGAGTCTGGCTGATTTGTTGGGAGTCTCAAAACCTATTGCAGAGTCTCAATCATTGTATGTGAATCCCACACTTTGAAGTATAATCTCAGCCACGGAGTGAGTTGCACATCTTGGGGCACAGAATATTTCTACCTGTTCTCAATGGTCCCATTGGATTTAACAGAATGACGCCCCAGAGATTTGGGTGAAAATGCCCTCAAACATCATTACCCTGAGTACTCTTGGCCTTGTGACCTCTGATGTGTACTTGCCTTTGGCCTAGCGGCCATCTGTCTATCTGTTGTGTGGGAACCGGTCATGCAGCTGAAGGGACAAAAATAGCATTTCCACTAAAAGAGAAATGTATAGCCATGCCTTGCCTTCTTCGAGTGCAGCCTTTCAGGGTGAGAACTCCTCATTACAGGCATGAAGAGGCAAAGAAATGAAAAAGAGTGAGGAGGATGGGTGGGGAGAAAAGAGACAGTATTGAAACACAGAGGAGGAAAGATCATTATTATCATCATCATGTTACTGCAGCCAAACGAAGCAGAAATACACAGTAACAGAGGGGCTCAGAAGCCTGGAAATTACCATCAGGATGATCGCTCAGAAGAGGCAGAGACGGAACAAAGGCACAGCAGTTAATGAAGCCATGGACGGTCCATCCAAAAAAACAAAAATACCTAAAGCATTTGGTGCACCATGGCTGTTGTGGTGTGCTGGAAGGAGAAAGTTCAACCTATGTGCAGTTTCTGGGGTAGCAGAATTCAGACAAGGAGAAGTGTGGCGAAGGGAGGCATAGGAAGAAACACCTTGTGACCACGGCGCACCACGGTGTGCAGGAAGGATCTGGGTGGGGGTGTAGGGTAATGGGGGACAGATGGAGTGGTGACAGGATGGTGCCCAGAAAAATAAAAAAACACCATAACAAGAACCTGTGACTGCTGTCATACCATTATGGATTGGTGTTCAGGCTAGATGGAGAAAGAGATGAACGGCAGCAGAAGACAAGGAAAATGTTACCGCCACCAAACATGGTTGCTTCAAGCTGGATGACTGAATAAGAGTGTATGCGTAGGATGCAAGGCGGTGGGATAGATGAAGCGAGGCACTTATGGAGGTACACAAAAAAAAGTCCTGTACCATCAGCAAAATATAGCATCCGCAACACAACAACAAAAAGAAAACAAACAAAAAAAAGAAACTTGATTGTATGAGAAAGGGGGTCGGAGAAAAGAAGCAGCCCACAGGAAGGAACAGAAGTCTATCTCTGTGTCTTAACTGCAACACCTTCTGCAAGCCAGAATCGTGGTGTGTTGTGCGAGTGGTCACCAAATTTTTTGGGGATATTTGAAATGAGTAAAAACACAGGAAGATATCCAGCGTGTAATGTGAACTGTAACACAACTTTAGAAACTTAAAATAATATGTCAGCTAAAGTCAGAAAACAGCCTGATGAAACATTCTTAAAGACCACTGTCAATGAAGGAATTAAAAAGGAGCATTTGTAAAGCTTGTTCTTCCACTTGGCAAGGGGAAGATGCTCCAGCATTGCCCAGTAGTCAGTACGGCGCGCTGGCACTTTATGGGCTGAGAGAGTAACTTGTGAAAGATATGGAGAACTATGGAGTCTGGCACACCTTGCACTTTATGTATACTTAGTCCTTTGCAACCACTTTATTTCTCTCCCACATCCATGATGTAAAGGATTGGTCTTTGCTAGAGCTGCAAATGTATCTTTGATCATTTTATCACAATCGCTAACATCGGCGTTCAGTAATTGGTTTTCTGCACGACTAAGAGGCTGAATGAGGACATCTTTTTTCTCTGCCTGCATAGGAATACCAAAATAGTAATCTGCCATCTATATAAAGGCATGGCCGTTTTCCTGTGGGGGAGGCAGGGGGGTGGGCTCTTTTAGCCATGATTCTACAGAGTGAGTCCATCTGATGACTCCAGGCATCGATTTCATCAGACCCGCCTCAAATATCAATTGGGTCGGTCTCCTCTTATTTTATTCGTTCAGAATCCAAGGTAGTGGTGTTGCTGGTGATGGTGGTAACAAGTTTGTCATGCCTCTTACAGGCTGCTCTCTAACCATCCTGTTTTAACTGGGTACATGAGCATTCCAAAGGCAATGGCTACCAAAAATAAACACTTCTAAGAAGGACCTCGCTTTTAAAGCCTAAGCATCGTCAGGGTTTTCAAGGGTTGCTGATTACAACACGTATTATTGCAAGAACACTTTGAATACGTGTTTGGCTAATCGCTTTGCTAGGCTGATCCAGTTGGTGTGCTCATACTATCCTTATTACCATGGACTTGAAGGCTGTGTTAAGGTTGTTCTGAATGTTGTGGTTGGTCCTCTTTTTACGGTCGAACCTCTCTTCAAGGTGAACTCTTTTGCCTTTGGTTAATCTGGGAATTCAAGCTCTGTATCCCTCTAAAAAACTTTAGATCAGACCAAGTGTACTCCTTTAGACACCCTTGGAGACAGCTGTGAGGCAAACAAAAGTTGCAGACTGAATGAAGTTCCAGTGCCCACTCTTCGTGTACAACTATATAACACTACAGCTTTTACGGAACCCGGGGTGGGATTGAATCCATCGAAGCATTTTCTTCTCATACCCTCTGTGGACTTACCTTGGCGTCACAGAGTGTGAAGCTTAAGCTTTCTACTTTGAACCTTACTTTTCTCATGCATATACATCAGTCATTCTCCCGAGACTCTGGGTAAAGTTGACCTTAAGTTTCTCTTGGAAAAAGGAAATTTTTCTTGGGGTAATAACCTTTTCTATTTTATAATGTATGACCTAGAGACAACTTCAGTTCTCTTGTCAGCCTCGGGTGTTCCAAAATACTAATTTATTGGTCTTTACAAATGTCATTTACATTTTGCTT
The DNA here is from genome assembly GCF_964261635.1 of Lissotriton helveticus. Taxonomy (NCBI): domain Eukaryota; kingdom Metazoa; phylum Chordata; class Amphibia; order Caudata; family Salamandridae; genus Lissotriton; species Lissotriton helveticus. The sequence goes on from NC_136061.1 coordinate 175,589,007, forward strand.
CTGCCCACCATGGCACCATGGGTCAGCACACTTAAGCCATTGGCTCTCTTCACTGTGGGTGACTGCATTTTGCTTCTGCACATCTGCCTAAAAAGCTGTCTACTACAATGGCAGGGTTGGGGCACCAACTATGCTTTCATTTCATGTTATTTGCATTTATTTTCGCAAAGGGTAATTGTTTACTTAATTTTTGCAATCAAATGCATATTGCAGATGTTTTCATACATGCATAAATAAAACATTGCAAGCTTGCCAAAGTAAGACCTATTGAATGAAGGTCTAAATTGAGAAAAATTCAGTGTAAGGAATATTACAGTGTAAATAATTAGGCAATATGAAAAAACAACTCACACTATGCTACAATACTAAATGTATTAATAAGGGCAAGGGGCGTTGGGCAGTGGCGACTGTTAGAAATGCACAGACCACCAAGAAATCCATAGATTTGTAGATGTATGAAATTCACCTTTTATGAGTGGCCAGCCCCAATTTTTTTTGCCTCTTGCTGGATTTTATAACTCTGTGCACGTTAACCCTGCCAGTCAGTAGTTAAGTGCCTGTGCTCCACTTTTAGTCATAATCAAATTGAAATATTTCTAATTGGCATATTTAACTTTCCTATAAGTTCTAGTGTATGGTACCAGATATACCCAGGGCATGGACATTAACTGATTAGTGGACTACAGCACCTATTGTACTATCCACTACAGTGGCAGTGCAAACATGACTTTAGGCCTAACAGTGTAGCGTGACTGTAGCAGTGTCAAAAGTGTAATTTGACCAGTCAAAATAAACTATTTTGATAGGTGATAACCTCCTTTTTATATATTAATAAGGCACCCATATGTAGGCCTTGTATTCCACAAGGCGGTGTGGATAAAATGTAAGAGTAGGATATGTAGAAATGTAATGTTACGGTTAGAACTGGGGTCTCTAGTTGGCAGAAGTAGGTACCTTTGACCAAATAGGGACCCTTGCTTCTAGTCAGGGAAAGGGGATTACAATCCTGGATAACCCCTGCTCACCCCCTTGGTAGCTTGGCACGAGCAGACAGACTTATCTCAGATGCAGTGTGTTAAGCATTTGTGAACACATACAGTAATACTGTGAAAACACTACAGATGGACACCACACAGGTTTTATAAAAACAAGTATTCTTTATATAGACTTAACACAACACCACAAACTACAACAATCCACAATACTGTACTCAAATTAGACTTAAAGATGGTAGAAGTAACTTAGTACAAGTTGATGATCAATGCAACATGTTTCTCACAAAAGTACCTCGGATGCGTAACGCAAAACAAACAAAAGGTCCGCAGGGAGGGTGATGCGTCGGTTTCTTGCTTTGTGGGAGGTGATGTGTCGTGCCTCAATGCTTGTGCAGAGTAGGGGATGCGTCTGTTCCTTATCGGAGAGGAGGTGATGTGTTGATTCTCATACTGCGTGACGATGCAGCAAGATGGCGCCTTGATGCAATGCGACAATCTGGTGCGATGCAATAAGATGGCGCCCGTGAGGCGACGACGTGAAGACGAAGCACGAATGCCCGACGGCTGTGCGACGAACTCTGTAACTTTGGAGCTGCGACAGGCGCTGCAACATGCTTCTCCTGTGATGAGACGGCGACCATTGCGGTGGCGACACGCTTCTCCTGTGAAGCGACGGCAAACAGCTGCAACGGCAAACAGCTGCGACGGCGACAGGCTTCTTCTCATTGAGTCGTGCTTCCAGCTGCCTGCGACACGCAGGCTTCTCAGACAGAATTCCCAGCAAGGAAATTCGGGGGAGAGCTCGTGGTGAAGTCTTGTAGCCCTGAGACTTTAGCAGGAGGCAAGCACAAGTTCAAGCCCTTGGAGAAATATTCTGCAAGATGATGAAAGTTCTTTAAAAGTTCCTTCTCCTTTCCTTGGCAATGAAGATCAGTCTATGATACAGACGCCTCTTTTTTCCTTTAAAAGAGGTCCCAATCTCAGGGATCGTCTGGTCCATACAAGACCACGCATTAAAGAACCCAGGGCTCTGGGTTTGCTCTGGGACCTTCCCCCGGTGAAGGGTCCCCACCCATCGGGTCATGTCACGCCTGCCCACAGACTAAGAAGTCTACAGAAATAGACATAGGTACCACAAGACCGTGGATTCAAAACAAATTCACAAACTGTAATAGCGACAATTTGGTATACCTTATTACATGTCCGTGTGGTCTAAATTACGTGGGGATGACCACTCGTAAGATTCGAGTGAGAATATCTGAATATAAGAGCACCATTAGGTGCAAGAGGCAAGCCACCAAATTAACAAACCACTTCTTGGAGGCACACCATCCATCCACTGCATTCCAATGGACGGTGATCGAACAACCTTACATCCCGACACACATCACTGACATTGGCAGATTTCTTTTACTAAAAGAACAGAAGTGGGTTTTCAAATTGGGCACCAACCGGGAAGGGCTCAATGATGACATACCGTGGGCCAGTTTATGATTTCCATCATGTTGTGTCTCACGTAAGTTAGTGATGATAAAAACTTTCATTGAAAACACCTTGGTGAGACCTACAATGGTCTTTGCCTGACTCTATGTATGAAACTCTGTGTGCATGAAACTTTTACACATACCATTTATAATTCTGGACATACGAGTTTTATAATACCCTTGCTGGTATATACTGTATATTACATAACAGTCCCCCTAACATGTTGGACATCTTCTCATTATAAAGTAATGAATTCTTCCCCCTCCCCCGGTTTTTTTAGAATTAGGGTGGCGAAACACTCAGCATCACTCGTTGCGCCTTTATCTATGACCTGTGCGCGTAATGTAGAGTTGTATGCATGCTTGTTTAAATAAATAAAAAAACACCCCGGTTTGTTTACATTTTCCAAACGACGATGGTTGGGTGTTTCCATTGGTTGTGCATCCAGCCAGTCGTGCACATTGTACCATCGCCAGGGGACCCACGTGACCAACTTCTAGCCAATGACGCTATGCGTCAAATACAGCAGCCAGAGTGAGTTCCCGCACCTCCCCGATCGGCTCAGACGCCGACAAGAAGTACCGACGGAGAGGTAGGGTGTTCCATAGAGAGATACTGGCATTTTGCAATCGTGTTTTCACGAAGGCCATAACGAATTTGGTCTCACTCGCTTCCACTTATTTTGAACTCACGTGTGGAATTGGGCCTAGCATTACAACTTGTACATTGAGTGTATTTGTATTTTTGATTTGTAGAGCGCCTTATCACCCAGGGGTCTAAGCGCTTAGCGGGGTGTAAATACAAGTGGACACTGTTTGTAAGGGAAGAGGCTAGATGGTACCCCATGCCTCCTGAAATAGCACGGTTTTTAGCTTTTTCCTAAAAGGCAGCAAACTTGTTTCTTTGCGCAGGTTCTCAGGCAGTTTATTCCAAGCATTGGAGATTGTGTGGGAGAACGTGCGACCTCCAATAGAGGATAGTTTGAACCGTGGGCAGATCAATAGTGCGGCTTCTGATGATCGAAGGTTCCTGCTAGGGGCATACGGGACAAAACGTTCCTTGATGTATTTAGGAGCTTGCCCGTATAAGGCTTTATGCGTAATGCATAGGCCCTTAAACTTGGCCCGCTGATTTATTGGCAGCCAATGAAGTTTGCGAAGAAGGGGGGTAGCGTGAGTCCTTCTTGGTTTGTTAAAAATGAGTCTGGCAGCATCAGTCATTACGATCTGGAGTCTGTTCATTAGTTTTTTTGGAGTACCGACATACATGACGTTGCCATAGTCCAGCCGTGCCAGTATTAATGCTGAAACTGCTCTCCTGAGAGTGTCCACTGTCAGAATGGGCGACAGTTTGCGCAGTTGTCTCATTAAGCCCACACAGGTGCCCACTACAGCTGAGACCTGGGCTGACATAGTGAGGTTGGCATCTATAACTATGCCGAGACTTTTCACTGATTCTGCCGGTACTGGGGGATTTCCTAATTCATAGGAGGTCACTCCAAGGGCTAGATGATGTCGTAATTGCAAGCACCTCCGTCTTATCAGGATTGATTTTTAAGGAGTTTGCCGTCATCCAATTGACGGTAAATTTTAGGATGTTTTGCAATTTATGATCTGCTGTTGGAGTGTTACCGATTTGAATGATGATCTGAGTATCATCAGCGTAATTGTATATATTGCAGTCCATCTGGTTCAGAGATGAAATGAGGGGCTGCAAATATGCATTGAACAACAAGGGTGATAAAGCCGAGCCCTGTGGGACTCCGCAAGTGATCCCTGCTGCCTCTGATACCAGGTCATCTAGTTGTACTGTCTGAACTCGTTCACCAAGAAACGAAGTCAGCCAGGCATGGGCCGTGCCCTGGATGCCGAAGTCCCACATCCGCGACAACAGTAGGTCGTGATTGACCGTATCAAATGCCGCGGAGAGGTCAAGCAGCACCAGGGCACAGGGGTCTTTCCTGTCTGCTTTAAGTCGCAGGTCGTCTAGCACGGAAAGCATGACCAATTCCGTGCTATTGTGGGCCCTAAATCCGGCTTGGTTGGGTTCCAGCAAGGAGTTAAACTCAAGATGGTGGGAGAGGCTGGGTAGTACATGTTGCACAAGTATTTTAGCTAGGAAAGACAGTTGTGAAATGGGCCTGTAATTTTTTAAGATCTTGGTATCAGCCCCTGCCTTTTTTAAGAGCGGTATCAATCGGGCTTCCTTGAGGTTCGAAGGAACCTGTCCGGAAGTGAGGGAGCTATTTAGAAGCGATAGTATGTCTTCCTCCAATCCTGGCCATGCTTGTTTGAAGTACTTGGAGGGCAAGGGTCCGCCGGTGATCCAGATTTGACTTGATTCATCACTCTTTCCAAGGATTCTTTAGTGAATAATGGTAGTGAAATTAGGGGCTGTGCGACAGTGGGGATAGGTATTGGATTAGATCCTGGGCATTCCAGTCTAGGGGTGGACTCGATTTCTGTCAGGAGGGCAGATATCTTGGTGGTGAAGAATGACTGAAATTTATTGCAGTCTTCTTGCGTGAAGGAAGGGGGCTGTTCCTTCTTTTTCCTTAGTTCTGTGAGGACTTTAAAAGTTTCTTTTTGGGGATTAGGTGCTGTCGCAATTCTGTTTTCGTAAAACGCACCTTTCCTAGTCCTAATAGCTTGTTTATAGGTGGTAAGGTTTTTTGCGTACAAAGCTTGGGAATAGGGATCGTACCCCTTTCGCCATGCTCTCTCGCTCTGGCGCAGGGAGCGTTTGAGAAGTCTCAGGTCATCATTAAACCAGGGGGCCCCTCTTCCTTTGTCTTGGATTTTTACCTTACGTGCAGGTGCCACTGCCTCAATGGCATTTTTCAGTTTTAGTGAGAGTTTGAGGCTGGTCCCCTCTACGTCATCCTCTGGTGGTCTGTTAAGGTGGGAGGATTTCTCTAGTGTAGATAACAGTGTCGGTATTAACTAAGTTCCATCTTCTCACCACCCGCCATGCACCGGTGGGGATTACTCCTTGCCCTGGGAAAGCTAATTGACCCTGTAGCAAGTGATGATCTGACCATATGCAAGGCGAGATAGTGACAGGGCTCAGCACCGGAACTGAGGTCCAAATCAGATCCAATATGTGACCCTTCTTGTGTGTAGGGCCTGTCACTATCTGGGTAAGTTCTAACGCGGTCATGGCCTCATCTAGCTGTTTGGACATAGTATCTTTGGTGGCCTCCTCCCAGTGGAGGTTGAAATCTCCCATTACCACTAGCCCCTCATATCTTGTGCGAAGATCGTGAACCAGTCCCAAGAATGGCTCAAGGAAGGTGGGGGCAGTTCTGGGAGGGCGAAAAACGATGAGTATCGCCAGGCAATTGGTGGCAGAACAGAGCTTGACCCCCAAGATGTCCGCACCCTCTATACTTTCTGCACAGATGGTTTCTGATTTAAAGGAGTTTTTATAGAAGATGGCAACTTCCCCCCCCCCCCCTTTCCTGCCGTCCTTCCTATTATGGATGGTGGCACTGAAGTTGGGTGGGAGTGCAGCCACTAATTCGGGCATCGAAGAGTCTTCCAGCCACGTCTCTGTGACTCCTAGAATGTCTAGATTGCCTTCATGGAGCAAGGAGAACACTTCCAAATTGTGTTTTTGGAGAGAGCGTGTATTAAGCAGGGCCACGCTCTGAGATGTTAATGTTCCTCTTTCACTCCTGGTGTAAGTTGTAGTAGTAGATGGGTCTGCTATGGGTTTCAGCAGTTCATCCCGCCTTAGTGCCTCCATTGTTTGCGGGCTAATAAGACCGGTTTTATTGTTTAGTGCAAGCAGGTCTTCCCTTGAGTACCACGATGCTGGAGCAGGGGTCTTGGCCCCTGGTCCCGGCCAGGCGCGGACGGGCGCAGACGGGCTTGCTTTTGGCGCGCCTTCGGCGCCCCCGCTGCGCCCGTCCGCTGCACTGCCTGCAAGAGGGTGCCATTTTATGTGCTCGAGGGCAGGAGTGCGGGCGTGGCTAAGCACTCGAGTCCTCGCCCACCAGCCTTCTCCTCACCCAAGATGGCCGCCCTGCGTAGTCCTACCTCTGCTACCCTCGAGGTGAGTGACTGGCAGCAAATAGCCTGAAAACCTTAAAATCGGTTTGGCTTTGTATTTCCTAGCGTTAAGGGCATGTCCCGGCTTTCCGCCTCAGGACGCTGCAAAATAGAGGGTGTTGGCAGTTTTTACAGCGCTTCAGGGAGAGTGCAAAATAACAATTTTAAAAGTAGAGACACAATATTTTAAAACAAGTTACAATGTTAAAAAGCACCTTCAGTGCTCCGCGTTGCATCCACACTCACTCGCAATCAGTGAGAACTGGATGTTTGTTTTATGTGCTCGAGGGCGGGAGGGCGGGAGTGCGGGCGTGGCTAAGCACTCGAGTCCTCGCCCACCAGCCTTCTCCTCACCCAAGATGGCCACCCTGCGTAGTCCTACCTCTGCTACCCTCGAGGTGAGTGACTGGCAGCAAATAGCCTGAAAACCTTAAAATCGGTTTGGCTTTGTATTTCCTAGCGTTAAGGGCATGTCCCGGCTTTCCGCCTCAGGACGCTGCAAAATAGAGGGTGTTGGCAGTTTTTACAGCGCTTCAGGGAGAGTGCAAAATAACAATTTTAAAAGTAGAGACACAATATTTTAAAACAAGTTACAATGTTAAAAAGCACCTTCAGTGCTCCGCGTTGCATCCACACTCACTCGCAATCAGTGAGAACTGGATGTTTGTTCTATGTTTTATGTGCTCGAGGGCGGGAGTGCGGGCGTGGCTAAGCACTCGAGTCCTCGCCCACCAGCCTTCTCCTCACCCAAGATGGCCGCCCTCCGTAGTCCTACCTCTGCTACCCTCGAGGTGAGTGACTGGCAGCAAATAGCCTGAAAACCTTAAAATCGGTTTGGCTTTGTATTTCCTAGCGTTAAGGGCATGTCCCGGCTTTCCGCCTCAGGACGCTGCAAAATAGAGGGTGTTGGCAGTTTTTACAGCGCTTCAGGGAGAGTGCAAAACAACAATTTTAAAAGTAGAGACACAATATTTTAAAACAAGTTACAATGTTAAAAAGCACCTTCAGTGCTCCGCGTTGCATCCACACTCACTCGCAATCAGTGAGAACTGGATGTTTGTTCTATGTTTTATGTGCTCGAGGGCGGGAGGGCGGGAGTGCGGGCGTGGCTAAGCACTCGAGTCCTCGCCCACCAGCCTTCTCACCCAAGATGGCCGCCCTGCGTAGTCCTACCTCTGCTACCCTCGAGGTGAGTGACTGGCAGCAAATAGCCTGAAAACCTTAAAATCGGTTTGGCTTTGTATTTCCTAGCGTTAAGGGCAGGTCCCGGCTTTCCGCCTCAGGACGCTGCAAAATAGAGGGTGTTGGCAGTTTTTACAGCGCTTCAGGGAGAGTGCAAAATAACAATTTTAAAAGTAGAGACACAATATTTTAAAACAAGTTACAATGTTAAAAAGCACCTTCAGTGCTCCGCGTTGCATCCACACTCACTCGCAATTTTACTTTAAGAGGACTCGTTCGTAGTAGCAATCAGTTTATTGTGGTCCTGATGAAAGCAATGACAATCTGTGTCATAAATTGCTGAAACATGTTGACCCTAGAATACATCTAGACGATCCAAAAATACTTTGGTTGTCTCTGACTACTTTTTAATATTGGTAGAGAGGGTAGCAACAGAATAAAGTTACGCTCAGTACCCCCTCATCCAATTTTACTTCACATACATTCTTGTTTGTTTTCTCACTTATTCTTGCACTACGACATCAGTCCCCTTCTTTAACACTCAAACATCCTCTTAGTTGAGAAGTAAGACCACGTAAATCTATCTGATCATGTGAGGGTTTTAACAATCTTGGCCCTCCATGTGAAAGACAATAGATAACACCATCAGTGGTCTTAAGAGGAACCCAAATGATGAAGGGCGGTTCCGTGTGGTGACTGATGGGCATCCTTATTTGATCACTCGGTGGGTTTAATGTGAGGTTGACTTATGTCTTTATAGTTTACACATGGCATGGTACTAGAGTCCTCTGTAGGTGCATATCCGGCGTTCTAGTTCTTGTTATCTCAGACCCTCTGATACTTCTTGTCTTTCAGTATATGTGGGGGCCGCATCAGAGTTTGGTCTTTAAAATCCCCTTTGACCCTCTTTAAATGTTTGTTCTTGCTATTGGAGCAGTCGCTTGGCTGCGGGTCATTTTTTAATTACGGACCAACTAATGGTCTGATTACGCTATCAGAATCAGTGATGCGTTACGCTCTATCGTGTGTTTGGTCATCATTATTCGGGGCCTTCTTGCTTTTACTTGTTTCCTCAAATATGGCCGAAAATCAGGGCCTTTCCTTTGATGAGGATGATTTACAACTTGCCTTGGCTAGTCATCCTGATCTACTAGAAACATTACCTGTAGCTATAACTAGCAATGAAGATGAATGGGGTAAAATTCTGACTCTAAAAAAATCACATACACGTACCACACTACATGGAACAGTGATGGCACAATATTTACGTAACACCTGTGCACCCACTGGACTTATTGTTACCAACAGTCCTAGACTGTTCTTGAATGATAAAGAGTTCCTCAAAAGCTGGTCCCTCATCGCCTGGCGATGCACCAGGGATTGGCTTATACTCATCATTCAAACATCGAAGAGAATTGCAGACACGATACTAGTTGAGATCCAACTATTAGAGTCTCACATTAAAACAACTCTTTCCACAAAAGCTTTTCAGAAAAACCAAGACGAAACTAATAAAAATAACAGAGAGTTCAAAGAGTTTACGTTGTCGGTTAAAATCGAGAAATTCAGAAAGGACCTGGATAAATTTAAATTTGATAAGGTATATCCTTACACGAGCGATACATATGTCCCTCCCGATTTCACTGCTAATGGACGAAAAAATGGGTCCAATTATGGGACTTCTAGCTCTGATGATAATACTTCAGGGAATGACACCGGGTCTACCAATCAAGGTCCAAAACAAAGAGGTAGAGGAAGGAGACGTAACAACTGGAGGGGAAATCAGCACAACCAAACATCTATGTGGTGGCCCCCCAATGCGTGGCAATACGGTGGGCCTCCTTTTCCTCCCCAGATGGGACCACAACAAATGGGTCCGTTCCAACCGCACATGGGACCTTTCCCACCTCAATTCCCGAACAACTTCTCTAGGCAGCCTTTTTTAGGCGTAGGCCGAGGACGGTCACGAGGCAGGAAGAGAGGTCAACAGCAACCGCAGGTACATTACAGCCCTCCCACAACCTCAACCAGGAATTTGAGGAGTACAACAACGAAGAACAAGGACCAAACGACAACCAACTTGGAACCGGGCTCGTGATCAATCTCAGCCAACATGTGTTGACACGAACTGAAGAGAAAGCTCTGAACAGAGGATTAGGCTTTGTCCCAACACATATTAACGATCACTTTGAAACAAGTCTTGAATTAGCCAAATTTCTACGCAAAGTCAGGTTACACTTTTTCTTTGCTAGTAAACAGGGATCCGACGTGGAAGAGACACGAGAAACCAACACAGGATTAAAAAGAAAGTCTACCTTCAATCCCCCCTCACATACCATGCCTCCAAAGGTATTGGCCTTTGAACAGGCCCTTGAGAAGAGTATAGAGGATCTGTTTACTCAACAAGAGAATGTTTTCCACAACTTTCCCAAAGAAGAACAACTTGCTTTGAGAACACTGTCTGCAGACCAGGAATTAACAATAAAACCAGCGGACAAAGGGGGTGCTATTGTCCTCCTGGACACCAGCATTTACCGGGCTGAATGCCTCCGCCAATTGAATGATAGGAAATCATATCGCCCCCTTGATGTTGATCCAACTGAGGAACTCAAGACCACCATTTCCATCCTGACGGAGGAAGCCTTATCGGAAGGATGGATTACATCCCAAGAAGCCTTGTTTTTGTGCAATCCACACCCTGTGACCCCTTACTTTTATGCCTTACCAAAGGTACACAAGGAACAAAGACCGCCACCTGGCCGCCCCATAATATCGGGCATCGGTTCGATCCTTGAACCGTTATCAACATTCGTTGATTTCTTTTTGCGGCCAATGGTGCAAGAGATGCCAACTTATCTAAAGGACACGGGTGATGTACTACGCCTCTTGCCTGAAATAGAGTTCGACACCACTATGGATCTCCTTGTTTCATTCGATGTAGAGGCCCTCTATACATCAATACCCCAAGACGAAACCCTGGAAGTTATCCAGCACCTTTTGCAATCTAGGACACAGGAAAGTATAACTCCAGTTAGTTTCATTATGGCTTGTGCAACTCTGGCCCTAAAACACAATTTCTTCAAATTCGAGGATACGATATACCTTCAGGTATCGGGCACCAGCATGGGGAGCGTTTACGCTCCCAGCCTGGCAAACCTCTATGTTCATTCGTTTGAACAGGAGTATGTGCTGGCTAGCACCAACCCCTTCCTTGGATGTATCAGAACCTGGAGAAGGTACATCGATGATGTCCTAGTGGTATGGCGAGGCACGAGTGAAAGCTGCCAAGAGTTTCTGGAATGGCTAAACAGCAGGAATGATTTCCTTCGCTTCACAATCGAGATAAGAAAAGACAGGTTGGCTTTCTTGGATTTACTCATCACATCCACTCCAGAGGGTTTACAATCGGAACTCTATAGGAAACCACTGGCAAAGAACTCCCTGTTGTGCTTTGACAGTTATCACCCGAAATCCCTACGGGAGAACTTGCCATATGGACAGTTTCTTAGAGTCCATAGGAACTGTTCGAGTGCCGGGGCCTTTAAAAACCACTCAACAGCTCTGAAGGAACAATTGATCTCGAAAAAATACCCAAGGAGATTGGTACAACGATCCCTCAAAAGGGCTAGGAACAATAACCGTTCGGCATTGTTGGAACCACCAATCCAAAAGCCTCCCCTTGAGAGGTTTGTTACCACGTTTGGGACTTTATCTAATAAGATACAGAATGCAGTCAAACGCCATTGGTCTATTCTGAACTCAGATCAGTCTATGATACAGACGCCTCTTTTTTCCTTTAAAAGAGGTCCCAATCTCAGGGATCGTCTGGTCCATACAAGACCACGCATTAAAGAACCCAGGGCTCTGGGTTTGCTGTGGGACCTTTCCCCGGTGAAGGGTCACCACCCATGCGGGTCATGTCACGCCTGCCCACAGACTAAGAAGTCTATAGAAATAGACATAAGTACCACAAGACCGTGGATTCAAAACAAATTCACAAACTGTAATAGCGACAATTTGGTATACCTTATTACATGTCCGTGTGGTCTCAAGTACGTGGGGATGACCACTCGTAAGATTCGAGTGAGAATATCTGAACATAAGAGCACCATTAGGTGCAAGAGGCAAGCCACCAAATTAACAAACCACTTCTTGGAGGCACGCCATCCATCCACTGCATTCCAGTGGACGGTGATCGAACAACCTTACATCCCGACACACATCACTGACATTGGCAGATTTCTTTTACTAAAAGAACAGAAGTGGGTTTTCAAATTGGGCACCAACCGGGTAGGGCTCAATGATGACATACCGTGGGCCAGTTTATGATTTCCATCATGTTGTGTCTCACGTAAGTTAGTGATGATAAAACTTTCATTGAAAACACCTTGGTGAGACCTACAATGGTCTTTGCCTGACTCTATGTATGAAACTCTGTGTGCATGAAACTTTTACACATACCATTTATAATTCTGGACATACAAGTTTTATAATACCCTTGCTGGTTTATACTGTATATTACATAACAGTCCCCCTAACAACATGTTGTACATCTTCTCATTATAAAGTAATGAATTCTTCCCCCTCCCCCGTTTTTTTTAGAATTAGGGTGGCGAAACACTCAGCATCACTCGTTGCGCCTTTATCTATGACCTGTGCGCGTAATGTAGAGTTGTATGCATGCTTGTTTAAATAAATATAAAAAACCCGGTTTGTTTACATTTTCCAAACGACGATGGTTGGGTGTTTCCATTGGTTGTGCATCCAGCCAGTCGTGCACATTGTACCATCGCCAGGGGACCCACGTGACCAACTTCTGGCCAATGACGCTATGCGTCAAATACAGCAGCCAGAGTGAGTTCCCGCACCTCCCCGATCGGCTCAGACGCCGACAAGAAGTACCGACGGAGAGGTAGGGTGTTCCATAGAGAGATACTGGCATTTTGCAATCGTGTTTTCACGGAGGCCATAACGAATTTGGTCTCACTCGCTTCCACTTATTTTGAACTCACGTGTGGAATTGGGCCTAGCATTACAACTTGTACATTGAGTGTGCCGGATATGGGTTAACAATTCCATTACTATTTCTCCAAATTTGCATACAAGGTTGGGGCATGTTTTGTAACTTTTATACTGAGTGGGTTAGGTAGTGGTTATCAACTCCACTACGATGTTTTGATTTAACTAAGTTGGTTTAAAAAAAACTTTTGAGTGAAACACAGGGCGTTGTTCGGCGCTGATATTTGATTGTCTAAATACACGAGATACAAGTGGCACTTTCAGCTTTGCTGTTTTTTGCCCCTTTTTTTAGAGCGGTGCTTCCCCTTAAACCTGAGCCGTGGCCAGGTGGGGTGAGGTCCATACATCTTCCAAGTGGGGTAAGATGTTATCTCCTTTGGTTATTTTGACAATTCGATCCATTGTTGAGATCTCAGCACTGTATAAGATGTTTCTATGGTTGTGCTTGAACACATGTCATTTATTACTAGGATTATATAGTCAGAACCTAGTAAATGTATACAAGTACAGGAATGCGGTGTTTACTAACAAGACTTCTATTCAATACTTCCATGTTTTCACTGTTCCCAGAAACCCCTAACTTGGAAAGGTGAAGCTACCGATACAGACATCTAGTGGATACAGGTGATCTAAGTGTCGGTATTGAAATTTATTTATAATTTTGAGCACTTGTTTTGCTTTAAGAGCACTTGTTCGTAGTAGCAATCAGTTTATTGTGGTCCTGATGAAAGCAATGACAATCTGTGTCATAAATTGCTGAAACATGTTGACCCTAGAATACATTTAGACGATCCAAAATACTTTGGTTGTCTCTGACTACTTTTTAATATTGGTAGAGAGGGTAGCAACAGAATAAGGTTACGCTCAGTACCCCCTCATCCAATTTTACTTCACATACATTCTTGTTTGTTTTCTCACTTATTCTTGCACTACGACATCAGTCCACTTCTTTAACACTCAAACATCCTCTTAGTTGAGAAATAAGACCACGTAAATCTATCTGATCATGTGAGGGTTTTAACAATCTTGGCCCTCCATGTGAAAGACAATAGATAACACCATCAGTGGTCTTAAGAGGAACCCAAATGATGAAGGGCGGTTCCGTGTGGTGACTGATGGGCATCCTTATTTGATCACTCGGTGGGTTTAATGTGAGGTTGACCTATGTCTTTATAGTTTACACATGGCATGGTACTAGAGTCCTCTGTAGGTGCATATCCAGCGTTCTAGTTCTTGTTATCTCAGACCCTCTGATACTTCTTGTCTTTCAGTATATGTGGGGGCCGCTTCAGAGTTTGGTCTTTAAAATCCCCTTTGACCCTCTTTATATGTTTGTTGTTAATGAAGACACTACTGCAGGTCAACCCAGCAAACAGCACACTGGAAGAGGGGCAGTCCAAACTCCTGCAGCTTCCTTGGTTCTTCTCCTTGGCAAAGGTTTGTCTTGTTGTTCCAGGAGTGATCTCAAGTCCTGGGGTCTGGGCCCCAATATTTATACTGCAAAATATTTTGTCCTCTCAAGGCAGAGGGTCCTGTACCTAGTTCAAACCAGTTCTGGGTGCATTCTGCCAGTGCACACCTTCTTCCTTTGTCAGGGTGGGCCAGGATCCTCAGACACACCACAGGAGGTGGAGCCAGCATTGTGGAAGGCAGGCACAGCCCTATTCAGGCCCAGGGGCTACTCCTCCCACCACTCTACATGCAGATAGGTCTATTCAGCCTTGTGCTGACTCACCCTGTCTCCTGGGACCTCCCCAGCCCCGGTTACTCACAAACCAGAAATGCAATACACAAACTAGCAGAGGCAGGCTGGATGGTTAGGTAAGAAAATACCCACTTTCTAAAAGTGGTATTTTCAAACACAATGTTAAAACCAACTTCACTAAAAGATGTATTGTATTATTCTGAGTTCAGGCATAACTCGAATTTCTATGATGTTCCCTGGGTCAGTTAGGATTATAAAATGTTATAATCAAACTGCCCGTTCTGGCCTACAGGGACAGGTAGCCTTGTAATAGTGAATTGCAGCCTACTTAGTTTTTCACTATCAGGTCAATTCCACGCACATCAGGGCATGTCCTACCTCTTACATACAATACACAGTGCCCTTGGTCCTACCTTAGGGGTGTCTGATATGTAGAAAAGGGAAGGTTTAGGGACTGGTAAGTGGGTGCACTTAACAAGTCGACATGGCAGTACTATACTGCACACAGGCTCTGCAATGGCAGGCCTGAGACACACTTTACAAGTGGCTTCCCGGGTGGCACAATCAGTGCTGCAAGCCAACCAGCAGCATTTGATTTACAGGCCCTGGGCACACGTGGTGCACTATACTGGGGTCTGACAAATAAATCAAATAAGCCAATCAGGGAGTCACCAATCAATACATCAATTTAACACGGAGAGCATACGCACTTTAGCACTGA
Organism: Lissotriton helveticus; assembly: GCF_964261635.1. NCBI lineage: Eukaryota > Metazoa > Chordata > Amphibia > Caudata > Salamandridae > Lissotriton > Lissotriton helveticus. The sequence goes on from NC_136061.1 coordinate 175,604,166, forward strand.
TCATCAATGATAAAGTGCCCAGTCTCATAAAACAGCCAACAACAGGTCAGAAAAAAATATAGGAGGAAGGTAAAAAGTTCAGGGATGACCCTGCAAAAAAGGCCAAATCCAACAGTTATCATGTCCTTACCGTGACTAGCACCCAAAAGATATTTTTGACTGTGGTAGGCCTAGCTGTCCTATGTAGAAAACCAAAATACACATTAAAATCCTAATATTAGAACTCGGGATTGGGACTAGCTAGACAAATAAATAAACAACTATGTTAAGATTTATTAAAAATGTAATTCAATAGTTAGGTTGGATATTTAATTAATATTGAGAAAGTTACATTTTAGAAAGAAGGTTACCTTTTCCTTGTCAGAAGTTCCTAGAGGCTAAATTTGCATTTACAGTCCTACTCCTGTCAGTCCGTAATTATTGAATAGGTGTGAGAAAGGTAGGAAATGCTTCTCAGAAGCAAACAGGCTGACCTGAATGTGCAGAGACGACACTTCTGAATGCCCAGTATAGGCATGGTGGGGGCTGCCTGACATGGCAGTGTCAAATCCTACTTGAATGTCAAATCTGGCTTGACAGACCAGTCGGATTTATATTTAGCACTTTGGGATGCACTTAAAAGGAAGGGAAACAGGATGCCAAAATAATTCTTGTGCATCCACTGTCTGGTTACTGGAAAACCCTACTTTAGTTCCACCAGACTTCTGTCTCTTGATTTATTGTGGGTTCAGTGACCCAAACTTGATTTTAGTGTTCGAGGTAGGATTACCATACTACACTCCCCACAAACACATACACACACACCCATCTCTTAGAGCTCAAGTTTAGTGTAGCTTAATGCTTTTGGTATCGGGTCGGGTTGGCTCCCAGAATTAATTCTGACCCATGAGCTCATGCCAAGCAAACATGTGCCATCTCCAGGCACCTCCTACTTGGAATACTACTGTATCTGAGCAATATCAGATGAGGACTAAACCTGCTGTCTGCGACCTGAGAAGAGCCCTGAAGTACTGGACCTGCTTTCTTTTGTATCTAGACCAAAAAAGTGACCTCCTGTTCAAGCTACAGGAATACAACACGCTATAAGATGCCTTTCCTGCAGCTGCCCAGCAGCTACTGAACACTGCTATTGGCCTCTTCCGGACACCCTCCAAGTCTTTAAGTGCCTTCCCTAAGGTTCCGGGGGCTTTAGAAGTGTACTTCTGTGGTGGATTAGGATTTAAAGGACTAAAGTCAGAAGGCAAAATCTTTGACCAGAAAAAAACCTGGTTGGTGTATCCAATGTGCACTCCATTACATTCACAGTTAACTTGGGTCTAGGTCTGAGTGTATCGCAACTATTGACAATCATTGGCACTTTATGCTTCTTGTCGCTATTCGTACTTAAAATATTACATTTATATCTCTGGTTCCACTTATTCAATTTTTATCATTTTGTTCTCATTTGGTTTATTAAAGTTTACTCTGTTTTGTTAATCAGTTTGGGACTTTCAAATTATTTTTCATTTTGACTTAATTACTGTTCTGAAACTGCACAAATACTTTACACTTTGCCTTAAGTTAAGCCTATCTGTTATGTGTCATAGCTACTAGGGATTTATGCACAAGTTAACTTAGTGACTTTAAAGGTTCCCCCTGACAAGGGTTGTCATTATTTGAAGTGAGTATTTACCCCACTCTTCTAATACTCCAATTTCTTACAGTGGATATTTACAACATTTTGCATGCCATTTACCACACTGAACTTCACATTACCTCTTGAAAGGCTGACATATGGGCGTGCTAATGTAAGGAAAGGGATTTTCCACAGTAATAATAATTTAACTTTGTAGATATCAGGAAAAGTAAATATGGAAAGAAAGGTGTATATATGAATCATCTCCCTGTGCGTGTCTAGTTGCCTAAGATGGCGGCCGGAATTCGTTGAGGTCCGGTGGTCAGCAGTATCTTCCGGGTGTATGGGCTAGCTAACGCTTCTCCTCCATTGCTACTTACCTAGTTGATTGCTGGACCATGTTCTGGACCCCAGCTGCACTGTTTGGCTCGAAGGCCTGTTGGCCTCTGTCCTTAATTGTTATGGGTTTTGTTTCTCTGTCGCTACAGAACTCTCACCATCTCACACTCTGCTTAGGTGGAGGCCACAACCAGAGAGGGAAGGCCCTGCACTAAAGCGGCCGACTCATTTGATTACTGATACCAACTCTACAACACACTGAAGGGGTTATACACATTTTATACATCGTGACTTGCCCCTGGCCAACAGCAATACACAGACCCAGAAGGTATCTCCACACCACCCAGTGCCCATACCCCAAGATCGTGAAGCGGAGGATACTCCCCCCTAAGACTTGGACTACTAGTCTAACTAACCTCCTCAACATCCAATCCACCTCCAATCTCCCTCTCTCCCCTTACTTCAAGCCAACACTCCACCTTTGCACATCCTACTAACAAACAGGATGGATGAGATGGTACAAACATTACGTCAAATGAAGGAAGACTTACATATTCTTATACATCTTACCATTAAGGCGAGGGGGGCGTGGCTTGGACATCGATGTAGGCAGCAGCGGACTCCGGAGCTCCTCCGCGGCCGCCCTTCTCCCACATATATCCTGGCCTTATTTCAGGGTCCCCGACCCCGGACGGTACTCCCCTGAACCCCGTGCCCTTGCTGAACGGGGGGGCACGACGAATTGAGCCCCACGAGCGGCGTGGGAGAACTTTCCGAGAAGCCCGAGGTGGCTGGGCAGAGCGTTCCCAAAATGGCGGCTGGTGTCGCGAAGTTGGGCGCCTGACTGGGGCTTCCCCCGGCGTGCGATAAGATCCCTGGAGCTGTGTGGGGTGAGCGGAGGGTGCGAGACCCGCGTCAACGTGGCCAAGACAGGTGGGGAGATTGCAGTGTGGCCCCGACCGATCCTACAAGGAGACAGCCTGAGAACTGCCTGACCCCAAGATGGCGGCGCCCTCATGGCGCCAGGGGGACATTTGAAGGAGCACCAACAGCGGAGTATAAGACCCCGAGAGGCGACAGTTCACTGGCTGGGACTGTGACTAGGTGAGCTCTGCTAGCGCTGAAGAAAGGAGGGTGCCCTTCAGCTGTCGGAGTGGGTGGACGAGCGGGAGCCCCGCTATAGCCTGGCCTCATTTATGGGTCCCCGACCCCAGACTGTCCTCCCTTAAACCCCGTGCCCTTGTTGAGCGGGTAGGCGCGATGAATTGAACCCCACGAGTGGCGTGGGAGAACTTTGACATGCTCGAGGTGGTCGAGCGGCTGGATCCCAAAAGGGCGACCGGAGTCGCGAAGATGGGCGCCTGACTGGGGCTTCCTCCTGCGGCGAGGGGATCCCTGAAGCTCTGTGGGGTGAGCGGAGGGTGCGAGACCTGCGTTGACGCGTCCAAGACAGGTGGGGCGCTTGCAGTGAGGCCCTGAGCGTTTCTACAAGGAGACAACTTTAAGTCTGCCTGTCCCCAAGATGGCGACGACCTAATGGTGCCGGGGCGACATTTGCAGGAACATCAATAGCAGAATATAAGACCCCGGGAGGCGACAGTACCCTGGCTGGGACTGAGATAAAGTGAGCTCTGCTAGCGCTGAAGGAGGGAAGGTGCCCTTGACCCAGGAGCTGGTGGAGTAGGCAGACGGGCGGGATCCTCGCTCGTGGCGTAGTTCTACACCCTGAAGGAGTTCTCTAAACAGGACCCCTCTGCATTCCTTGGCCACCGAGTTGAGATAGAGGAGTTTGGGAGTGACGAGTGGTGAATGGTCCTCGCCTTACGACTACAAGCCTGATGGGACCACGACAATGGGGGAAAAAGAACAGTGACCCCGGTGGTGCGTCCTGAGGGAGGGGTCTGGACTAGTAATAACGCGGACCAACGCAAGACACCATTGCTGAGGGCCACTGATTACAAGTGTCCTAATATTGAAGGGGCACCCTGATGAACTGTGCTGACTACTGCAAGTGTAACTTTGGACCTGGGGGCTGGGTGGCGGGACTAGCCGCTAGCACACACACCCAAGATGGTCAGGGGGAACAGGAGGAAGGGCTTTGAGGCACTAAGACTTGATGATCCAGGGCACACCATGGAAGCTGAGGACGCGGCGGCTGGTCCTAGCGACTCTGCGCAACCACGGGACCCTTCTCTGAGCGACATCATGCAAGCCATCGTGGCCTCGAGGGAGGCTTTGGAGAAAAGAATGGACTCCATAGGCTCCAACCTCTCTCTCCTGAAAGATGACCACAGAAAGCTGAAAGAACGGGTGGAGACTAATGAGACGGCCATGAAGGACATTCCAGATGAGGTTGATGCCCTGAAGAAGACGTTGACTGAAGTGGTGCAGAGAGTCCGCGTGTTGGAGATTCGAGCAAAAGACAGTGAAGGGCGTTCGACGTAATAACCTCCGCATAGTGGGAATCCCGGAGCGAGAAGAGGGATCAGATGCCGTCCGCTTTGTAGAAACCTGGTTACGGGCGGAGATGGCCCCAGAGGGCCTTTCCCCCTTCTATGCGCTGGAGAGGGCCCACAGGGTTCCGGCGCGACCGCCTAAGCCTGGGGCCCAGCCGCGCCCAATGGTGGTAAGGCTCCTACACTACCGGGACCGGGACCATATCCTGCAGAAAGCCAGGGAGCTGCAGAGTCTGCGAATCGGCAACAGTAAAGTTATGATCTTCCCGGATTTCACCAGAGACGTTCAACGACAAAGGGCCTCCTTTTTAGCGGTTAAACGGAAATTACGGACTCTGCACCTTCCTTATGCAATGCTGTTCCCGGCCCGATTGAGAGTCAATGCTGAGGGATCCAGGCACTTTTTCCTCACGCCACAGGCAGCCTGGGAATGGCTAGAGGCCCGTGAGGAGACCGGTGGGCGCTCATCAGCTACGACCTCACCTCGACGTCGCTCCCCCATCGTCACACCGACGCAACGACCCGGCTCCCCTGCAGGGCTGGCGTCAAGAACGAGACAAGGCGGTATTGGCGGCCATCAGCCAGGGAGACATCAGCCCAACCAGCAATACGTCGGAACGCACAAGGAGTGGGGACCTGAGCCCTGGTTCCAGCAGTGTCCATGGGCTATCGGAGGCGGACCTACCTGTGGTCACTCCACAAATAGCGGACAGAGTGTTTGACTGATGGGGCAATAAGGATGATAAGGATGCCTATGTGAGGTATCAGGGGTATATGCTAGGCCTTGTGGCGTAAGTTATAGGGGGGAGGAGGTCTTCGCTGATGCTTTGCGGTGCTCTCATGGGGACCTGGTGCACGGAGATGAACTCTTGGGAGGGGGAGGGTGACATCCGGACCTCTTGGTTCGACGTTCCAAGCAGCCTGAACTGAATTAGACGCTACAAGTGTTATTTTCTTGGTTTGGATGGGGATGCCACGTTGGACGCCTGTCCTGGGGAGGGGGAGTTGGGGAGGTTTTGCTTGCTTTATTTATGGGGTATGGTTTAAGGGGCCTGGGTGTGTCGGAGAGGAAATTGGGGTGGAATGTCATAAGGACCAATGTCTGCAATGGGACCCGCATTAGGTTACACATGTCTCACGTGATATGTTAGGGGTATGCACACTATGCATAGGCGCCACAAGATACACTCCTTTTTAGTACGAGGAGGTGTTTAAATCGTCTTCCTACAGGAGACACCTCATGGCAAAGGAAGGGAAAGCTCTTCAACACCGGAGGAGGGGCCAAGTTTATCACACTGTATTCTCGGCCTATGCCAGGGGGGTCTTAATATGGATAAGGGCGGGGGTTCCATTTCAGTGAACGTCACAACTGGTTGACCCAGAGGGCAGATATGTAGTGATACAGGGGAAATTAGATGGTAGGAATTTAACGATGGGATGTTTGTATGCCCCAAATGTAGAACAGCCCACTTACTTCTCCTCGTTGTCCCGTAAATTGGCTTCAGTCCTGGTGGGCCCATTGCCCCTTGGAGGAGATTTTTATTGTGTCACAGACATTGCCCTAGATCGATCACACCCCCCATTACCGAATGCACCGGCGGGCAAACTGGCGATTGCGCGCTCTACCTGGCAACGAAAATGGGGATTGGTTGACACCTGGAGGGTTCAGCATCCAACAGTTAGGGATTATTCCTTTTTCTCTGCCCTCCACGAATTGCATGTCCGTATAGATGCATTCCTGTGCTCCCCTGATGTGCATGGAGAGATTTGCACTAGTGAGTATCTCACTCGCACCGTCTCTGACCATAACCCGCTGATCGCCCGGATGAAGTGGTCGCGACTGCGCCCCAGAATTCCTACCTGGAGATTGCGCCCGGAGGCGCTTGAGGATCAGGTCTTCAAAACCACTATAGCCGCGAGCATAGAAAACTACTTTCAGATTAATGAGGGGTCTGCGGGGTCGGTCACTGTTGAGTGGGATGCCTTCAAAACGGTAGTGCGCGGGAGCTGTATTGCGACGGTGTCAGGGATTCGGAAGACCTTACTACAAGACATCCAACGGGAAGATGAGAGATTACGCACCCTGGAGAAAGAGCGGCCAGAACGCCCGGATAAACAGGAAGCCTTATTGGAGGCTAGGGAGGCAGCTGTGGCAACGGTAGAACGCCTTCGATGTTTTGACCACAAGTCCAATCTTACACGGGCGCACTCAGAGCGAGATAAATCGGGAGCCCGCCTGGCCTGGCTGGCCAACCCAGCTCGCCGTGGCTCAGTCATGTTAGAACTCCGAGATCAATTGGGCGGGGCCCGTTTTTATCAACAGGGAATAAATGAGCTGTTTTTTGATTTTTACACAGAGCTCTACCGTAGCAGGGTGCTCCAGTCGGAGGACGACTTACAGAGCTTCATGGGGGATTTGCACATACCGGAATTGGAGGATGAAGATGCAAAATTGTTGGGTAGAAACATTGAGGTGAGAGAGGTGAGGACAGATATTAAAAGTATGGCACGGAACAAAACACCAGGCTCGGATGGCTTCCCGGTGGAGTTTTATCTCACTTACATCGACCTCCTGGCGCCCCGGCTGACATGGCTCTACAACGAGGCTAAGAGGCTGGGTTGGTTGCCGGATTCTACCAGGGAGGCGATCATTATTGAAACCAGGCAAGCAGCCCTGGGATAGGTCGGCATATCGCCCATTGTTTATGCTCAACCTGTATTATAAAATCTTGAGCAAACTTTTGGCGACGCGGTTGCTCCCCAACATGTCCACACTGATTCACGTAGATCAATCCGGGTTCATCCCTGCCCGCAATACCGCGCTTAATATACAACTACTCCTATATATTTTGGAGGCTGATACCTATGAAGTGGACGAAGCGGCAGTGTTTGCTGTCGACATTGAAAAAGCTTTTGATAGCTTGGAGTGGAACTACCGCTTTCATGTTATGCGTAGGATGGGGTTGGGTCCGGATTTTGTGAGTTGGACGGCTCTACTATATAAAGACGCAACGGCCAGGGTCCGGATAGGGGGAGTAGTCTCAGAGGCATGTGCAGTGGGTAGGGGCGCACGCCAGGGTTGCCCCCTCTCACCATTGCTCTTTGCTATAGCAGTGGAGCCTTTGGCAGCGCATGCTCGGTCGGGTCAGGCATATCAGGGGTTGGATGTATACTGGCAGGTGCATCATATCGTGCTCTATGCAGATGACCTCTTGATGTTTTTAGCGGATACAGGTGACTCCCTGCGGGGAGCGAAGTCCCTACTGCGGGCATTGAGTATGGTGGCTGGATTAAAGGTCAACTGGGCGAAGTCGTGCCTATTCCCGACTCGGGAACGTAGGACGTGCCCGCGATCTACTGAAGGGGTGACCTGGGAGGAGAGATGCCTTCCCTACTTAGGCACGGCAATTTACCACGAACGGGGAGACATCCTAGAAGGGAACGTGGGGAAGGCGATCAAGAGCGCCAAGGTAAATTTTGAATTCTGGGGCACGCTTCCGCTATCTCTGGCGGGGAGAATGGCACTCCTCAAGATGGTGACCCTTCCGATACTCCTCTACTTCTTTAGGACTCTTCCGATCTGGATCCCGGTGAGCTACTTCTGAAGTTTAAGGATGATGGTTAATAGCTTTTTATGGGGGTCGGGCAGACACAGGGTGGCGCTCAAGACGCTCATGAGACCCCGGGCAGAGGGAGGACTAGTGGTCCCGGATTATGTGACGTACTATTTGGCGGCCCAACTGCAGTGGCTCACACAATGGGTAGCGAGGGCCACCAGAGAAGAAGGGGAGTCCGGTGAGCCGGCGGGCCCCGTGCAAGTTTTGTCTCGCATAGTTCTGTGCCTCCCGATTGGGGATATGCATCTCACTCAGGAATTTGCCACAGCCTGGAAATGTTGGCGTAGGTACCTGCGAAGGGGGGGGATAAAGATGCCTTACGCACCCGAGATCCCACTGAAAATTTGTAGGGCACTCCCTCACGGAGGTACATGCAAAGTTTGGAGGCCTAGGAACAACAGGGTCTAGAGACCATAGGCGACTTATATGAAGACGGCTCGTTGATGCCATTTGACCTTCTGAGAGAACGTTTTGAACTACCTAGAGGTGACTTTCTGGTACATGCTGCGTTAACGACGGCGATTCGCAAGCATTGGAAACTGAGCATGACAGAGCCTCCGACAGCTATGGGTTGCCAATATGTAGTGGTTGCTGCGGGGACCATCAAAGCTGTCATGTGCCTATACAAAACGTATGACCCTGGAGGCTCTGGCCTCTCTGCTAGCCTTAAAGACTAAATGGGAAGTGGATATAGAGAAGGAAATCCCTGACACGGCGTGGAATGGAATTGTGGGAAGGGCTTGGAAGGGGACGCGCAACGCTAGGTTCCAGCTGGTGCATTTCCACATCCTACACAGGGCATACCTGGACCCCAGTCCGCCTACATAAATATTTCCCAACCCACTCAGCGGCCTGTCCACGGTGTCCGGCAGAGGTTGCTGATTTCCAACACATGTTATGGTCCGGTCCAGCACTTGACTTCTTTTGACGGAGCTATTAAGAGAGGTTACAGAACGGGACTTGCAATCCTCAATGGCACACTGCGTCCTGCATTGGTTTCCCCAAACCTCAAAGAACAAAATTACTAGTAAGTTTCTTGACCTGGGGTTGATCTTAGCGAAAATAACTATAACTTCCCAATGGAAGGCGAATAAAGGTCCCAGTGTAGAGAAATGGAAAACTGAGTTCAGTAAGTGGGCCCGCTGTGAAGGAGAAGTCCGGTTACAAATGGCACTTAGAACTGGCAATGAACAGGCACTAGAGAGGGCGAGAGCCTGGGAAAGATTAGTCATAGAACTCACACCTCCGGCTGCTGAGGATGAGGAGACCCCCGCACATAGCCCTGTAACACGCTTGCCATAGTACAGCATGAGGTCTGAAGGGAAACTAGATTCTCAACTGCTGCCCCATTCCCATGACAAACGATGACACAGTCTGCATGATTCCATTGGTCCCTTTACTAGATAGACCTGGAGGGGTCGGCCCCATCCCAAGATAGTAGTACTCCGACACGCCTGGGGGGTTGAGATGTTTGGTTTTATTGATGAGGAGGGGGGGATTGGGGGGGTAGCGGGGGGAGGGTAGGAGTTGGGGCCGAGATTGGGGGGGGGAGTCTAAGGGACATAGTCTTCCAACGGTCTGATTTCTCAGGTAATATAACATGGATACTAGAAGACCGACTCTATGCAACTTTTGAGGGAGGAGAGGCCCCACCGTACGAATGTATTGTCATGGGTTGCTGGCTATGAGGGGACTGTAATCCTGCTGTTCTGCCTTTTGTTTAGTTTCTTATGCAATCAAAACAATAAAAATTGTGTTAAAAAAAAAATCTTACCATTAAGGCGACTACCTTGGAAGGGATAAGTAAGAATTTCAGTTTAACTTTACCTGGCCGTGAAAAACTCAATTCTTTCCCTTCTATGCCTCCCACTATCCCCACACCGTTCCCATCCTCAGCTGGCTCGAATAGCCCACGGCCGAGTTGGAGAAGACGTTCCTCCCACAACACATCCTCTAGACCCTTGGATTTGAATTAATTATCGGAGGAAGATATTGAATCTCTCCTACTTTCATACAACCCTCAACGTGAAAGATTGGTCTATCAGAGTCAAATCCAATCTATCTCTGTAAACCCCCACAGAGAACTAAAAAACAAATCACAGAATGATAAATAAACAGAACCTCAGGAGAGTTACACTTAACTAGACCCCTAAAGATATCCCTAAATCCTTTTAAAATGCATTCTTCTCAATTGTAGATCAGCGGTTAGATGCCGCGGACCTAGTAGATCTCATCCTAGCGCAGGATCTAGACCTTCTGATCGTAACAGAAACTTGGCTAAATGAGTCCTCGGCTCCCACCCTTGACATTCTACTTGCTCCTAATTACGATATCATAAGAATAGATAGACCTATCAGATTAGGGAGTGCCATCGCTTGTATTCACGGTAACAGCCTTGCAGTTAAACAGTTACAGTCCCCCAGCTCTTTCATCATGTGAATATCTATGCATCAAAATTGCCTGCAACAATAATCCTGTATGCAAACTACACGTTCCATCATCCTTCGTAGAACAAATCATGGATATCAACAAAAACTGGTCAACATGGCACTGAAATCTTCCTTGGGGACTTTATTCTCCATTGGAGCGACCTTAATTACCCTATAGTCGATAGCCTCAAATCTTTTCTTATGGATCTTAACTGGGTACAAATTTGTGATAGGATCTCCCCCTTCTTGTGTGTGGGGCTATCATAACAAAAGATAAGTCTACCCAATTGCAGACCTCGTAAATTCATAAAAATGTTACTAGGCCTGCAGGTCTATTGACTTGAATATTCGACTCAACCTATTTGTAATGCTCTTGACCCATAAATAAACTGGTTTCAAATGAGGTAATCTTGGGCAAATAATGTAATTCATTGAGCCGCCATTTTCTTCATTATGACATCTGAGAGCACCTGCAAACGTGCTAGTTCAGCATGTCTGCTGTACAAAAAAACTTGTATCATTTAATAGACTATAAATAAATGTCATATATAATATAAATCTAGCCACATATAGGATACACATGACCCCTGACTTACCTCTTAGTTCATTAACAGCATTTTCATCAGGGCGGGCAGGAATGTTTCTCAAATCATGTTTAAAAACTATCACTTTTAATAACTACATAACTAAAAGCATTAAGTGTTAGCACACTGTCATTCGTAATCAGCAGATTTTACATTCAAATTGCTGAAACTTTCAAACGGACATGCTGCTTTTCTGATAAAAATATATAGAGCACAAACATAAATGTTTCTGCAAATATGTGTCAATTGCACATCACCAAGTAAAATGTTCTGGTTTGTTTTGCTCTTACCTCTTTGTTTGCATCAACCTCCTTAACCCCTTCGCTGCGGCGGCTATTCCGCCGCAGCGCTAAGGGGGAGGCGGGGCCGCGCGGCGGTCCCGTGCTCGTGACGGAACCGCTCCGTCACGGCCCTCGGGTGAGCTGTGCTTGTGACGGAACGGTTCCGTCACGGACCCGCCCATCCATTAAAACGTCAGCGCAGGCGCGGAATTCGCGCCGCGCAGGCGCGGCGAGCGGGCCGTGACGGAACTGTTCCGTCACCAGCACAGCCCACCCGAGGCTCGTGACGGAACGGTTCGGTCACGAGCATGGGAGGGGTTAATTACAAACAAATGTGCATTTGTAGTTCCTGATATATTTTGAAATATTTGTAATATCAATCAATCAATCAATCAATCAATCAATCAGTGACACTTATAAAGCGCGCTACATACCCGTAGGGTCTCAAGGCGCTGGGGGGGGGGGGTGCCGCTACTGCTCGAACAGCCAGGTCTTCAGCTTCTTCCTGAAGGAGAGGTGGTCTTGGGTCAGGCGCAGGTCGGACGGGAGGGAGTTCCAGGTCTTGGCGGCCAGGTAGGAGAAGGACCTTCCTCCTGTGGTCGCTCTTCGGATGCGGGGGACGGCGGCGAGGGCGTGGTTGGCTGATCGGAGGTGGCGTTTGGGAGCGTAGAAGTTGACTCGGCTGTTGAGGTAGCTCGGGCCTTGGTCGTGTAGGGCTTTGTGTGCGTGGGTGAGGAGGCGGAAGGTGATTCTCTTGTTGACGGGGAGCCAGTGAAGGTCTCTCAGATGTCCAGAGATGTGGCTGGATCGTGGGATGTCGAGGATGAGTCTGGCTGAGGCGTTTTGGATCCGCTGGAGTCTCTTCTGGAGCTTGGCGGTGGTCCCGGCGTAGAGGGCGTTGCCGTAGTCCAGTCGGCTGGTGACGAGGGCCTGGGTGACGGTCTTCCTGGTCTCTGTGGGGATCCACCAGAAGATCTTCCGTAGCATGCGTAGGATGTTGAAGCACGCCGAGGAGACGCTGTTGACTTGCCTGGTCATGGAGAGGGAGGAGTCCAGGATGAAGCCCAGGTTTCGTGCATGGTCTGTCGGTTTGGGTGCGGTGCCCAGGGCGGGAGGCCACCAGAAGTCGTCCCAGGCGGAGGGTGAGGAGCCCAGGATGAGGACCTCCGTCTTGTCCGAGTTCAGTTTCAGGCGGCTGGTCGTCATCCACTCGGCTACCTCTTTCATCCCTTCGTGCAGGTTGGCTCTGGCGGCGGCGGGGTCGTTGGTCAGGGAGAGGATCAGCTGGGTGTCGTCGGCGTAGGAGATTATGCTGAGGTGGTGTTTGCGTACGATGGCCGCGAGGGGGCTCATGTAGACGTTGAAGAGGGTGGGGCTCAGGGATGAACCTTGGGGGACGCCGCAGATGACTTCGGATGCCTCTGACTTGTACGGTGGTAGGCGGACTCTCTGTGTTCTTCCGTCGAGGAAGGAGATGATCCATTCCAGCGCCTTGTCCTGGATTCCGACGTTGCTGAGGCGCTGTACTAGGGTGCGGTGGCAGACAGTGTCGAATGCCGCGGAGAGGTCTAGGAGGATGAGGGCCGCTGTTTCTCCGTTGTCCATCAGGGCTCGGATGTCATCGGTGGCGGCGATGAGGGCGGTCTCGGTGCTGTGATTGGCTCGGAAGCCGGACTGTGAGGGGTCGAGGGACCCATTCGTCTCGAGGAAGGCGGCCATCTGCTTGTTGACGGTCTTCTCGATGACTTTGGCTGGAAACGGGAGAAGCGAGATGGGGCGGTAATTCTTGAGGTCGGTGGGGTCCGCTGTTGGTTTCTTGAGTAGAGCGCTGAGTTCGGCGTGTTTCCAGCTTTCAGGGAAGATGGCGGTGTCGAAGGAGGTGTTGATGATGTCTCGCAGGTGGGGTGCGATGACAGCGTCGGCCTTGTTGAAGACGTGGTGAGGGCAGGGGTCGGTCGGTGATCCGGCGTGGATGGAGTTCATCGTGCGGATGGTGTCTTCGGTGCTGATCGGGGTCCAGGCGTGGAGGGTGGTGGTGGGGGGGGGTGGCTGGTAGGTCGTGGTGTGCGTTGGTTGGTTGTTGAAGCTGCTGTGTATGTCCGTGATCTTGTTGTGGAAGTATGAGGCGAGGGAGTTGCAGAGGTCTTGCGATGGGGTGATGTCGTTGTTTCCTGCGCTGGGGTTGGAAAGCTCTTTCACGATGTTGAAGAGTTCCTTGCAGTTGTGTGCGTTGTTGTCCAACCGGTCCTTGAAAGCTGTTTTCTTGGCGGCGCGGATCAGCTGGTGGTGTTTCCGGGTGGCAAGTTTGTAGGAGGTCCTGTTGTCCGGTGTCGGTTCCCTTTTCCAGACTTTCTCGAGGGCTCGGCAGTTCTTCTTGGAGCTCTTGAGTTCGTCGGTGAACCATGGGGCCTTCTTGCTGCCGGGTCTGCTAGGCGGGGTCCTCAGCGGAGCGAGTTCGTCCGCGCAGTTGCTGATCCACTTTGTGAGGTTGTCGGCGGCCTGGCTGGGGTTCGCTGAGCCGGCAGGAGGGTGTTGGATCAGGGAGGTGGCGAGCTGGTCTGCTGTGATCTTGTTCCAGCTTCTGCGGGCGGTCTGTTGCTGGTGTTGGTGGGTCGTCGTTCTCTTGAAGGTGAAGTGGACGCAGCTGTGGTCCGTCCATTGAAGCTCTGTGGCGTGGCTGAAGTCGATGTCTGTGCTGGATGAGAAGACGGCGTCGAGTGTGTGTCCGGCGAGGTGGGTGGGGGTGGACACCAGTTGCTTGAGTCCCAGGTTGGCGAGGTTGTCGAGCAGGGTGGTGGTGTTGCGGTCGTTGTTGTTCTCCAGATGGAAGTTGAGGTCTCCCAGGAGGATGTAGTCAGCGGAGGGGAGGGCATGTGGGCTGACGAAGTCGGCGATGTCCTCGCTGAATTGCGTGCGCGGTCCAGGGGGTCGGTAGATCAGGGTGCCTCTGAGGGTGGTGTTCGGGTTGGTGTGGATCTGGAAATGCAGGTGTTCGGCGCTGGTCAGGGTGTTGTCGGTGCTGGTCGTGAGACGGATGGTGTTCCTGTGGATGATGGCGATGCCTCCTCCCATCTGGTTGGCGTTTCGGTCCCTCCGGACGATCTTGTAGCCCTCTGGGATAGCGATGGCGATGTCGGGAGCTGAAGAGGCGTTCATCCAGGTCTCCGTGAGGAAGGCAACGTCAGGGGCTGTGGCGTCTAGGAGGTTCCAGAGTTCGATGGCGTGTCTGTGGACGGAGCGGGTGTTGAGCAGGATGCACTTGAGGTGGGTGCTGCTGGAGTTCGGCTTGGCGGGTGCTGGTGCGGGGCTGGTCCGGATGCAGGAGAATTTGCAGGCGTGGCAGCTGAAAGGTCCGTGGGTGCGTCTTGGAGTGGCTTGGTGGCATTCTGGGAGTCGGCCGGTGTTGAGAGCGAAGAGGGTGGCGGCTGAGTACGTCAGGCGGGTCGGTCGGGGTCTTCGAGAGCCAGGGGTCCTGGCGCTGGGCGCGGTCCAGACGCGGACGGGCGCAGACGGGCTTACCTTTGGCGCGCCTTCGGCGCACAATCGGCGCGCCCGCTGCGCGTGACCGCTGCGCGTTCGCACGGTCGCCATTTAAGGCGAAGTGCGCGGGTGGGCGGGGCAGCTGGGAGGCGGGAGCGGGGAGGGTTACAGAAGACAAAAAAGGGGCGGGGACAAGCGGCGGTGGCGGGAAGGGAGGGCGGGGGGCGGCGAGGTACGCGGACAACAAGGAAGGAGAGCAAACACGGGGAAAATGCAAATATCAAGAAACAGGCACAAATAAGGCAAAACAGGGGAAAAAAGAGAGTTATACCAAGCAAGCACAAAAAACCGTCAAAACAAGGGCAAAAACACTCGCAGCGGCGGCAGCCGGCAAACGAGGCAGCAGCGAGGCAGAGGGCAGGCGAGGGGCACACGCAGCAGCTGGTGGCCGTGCGGCGCGGGGGTGTCCCACAAGTGGGTCACACTCACCTGCGTCGCACGGTCGCCATTTAAGGCCAAGTGCGCGGGTGGGCGGGGCAGCTGGGAGGCGGGAGCGGGGAGGGTTACAGAAGACAAAAAAGGGGCGGGGACAAGCGGCGGTGGCGGGAAGGGAGGGCGGGGGGCGGCGAGGTAGGCGAACAACAAGGAAGGAGAGCAAACACGGGGAAAATGCAAATATCAAGAAACAGGCACAAATAAGGCAAAACAGGGGAAAAAAGAGAGTTATACCAAGCAAGCACAAAAAAACGTCAAAACAAGGGCAAAAACACTCGCAGCGGCGGCAGCCGGCAAACGAGGCAGCAGCGAGGCAGAGGGCAGGCGAGGGGCACACGCAGCAGCTGGTGGCCGTGCGGCGCGGGGGTGTCCCACAATATAAATGTACAGGCTAGTTATTTAAATGTTATGTGTTAGAGAAAAATAACTGACATCTTCAGACAGCTCACTTGACAAAAACCTCTAGCTCTAGTAAGAGAGAGAAAAATAAACCTCATATTCCAAGCATCAATTAGTTAAAAGACAAACTTATATTTGACCTATTACCTTGAATAGACAGAAAATGTGTCAAAATAAAAACAAGATTTAATGGCATCTTTATTGCTCCTTCTTTTCCTGAATGAACAGAATACCTGTTTCTTTCCAGCCTAAATTTACTGGACAGATGGGACTAGTAGAAGCTAAAAATAGCTTGACCTGAAAACTTTTTACTCACAATTTCGAGTGGGAGAGTATATTTTTTGAGGCCTGCAATTGGAATATATCTTCCCTTGTGATTGGTCTAACTATCATCAGGTCAGCTTCTTCTTAGATAACAACTACCACAAAAAATACATTTGGAAAATAAATATAAGGTATATCGATCTGATTGAACTGGCATCACTCATTGATAACGTCCTAATACCCCCCCTGAAAATATGGTAGATGGCAAAAGCTCACGGACCACTATACTAGCTCCATGAAGAATATTCTTGATTCAACCACTCCCTTACAACTAAAAAGACTACCCACAAAAGACTTACAACCATGGTACAACGATAGCCTCAAAACTGAAAGACACAACCTCAGATTAGCTGAGCGAAAGTGGAGAGCCTCTCCAACTCTGAAACACCTCATACAGCTAAGATCTCTCAGGAATACCTATCACAAAAACAATCATAAATGCTAAAGCGCGCTTCTTCAGAAACCAACTGGACCAAGCCAAAAATTGCATCAAAAAAACTTTTCGATCTGGTCAAGAAGCTATCTAAGGCCTACCCAATCTCGCCTCAAATAGACCAAGACTACTACCCAACAGTGCAGAATTTGCCTCAGTTTTCCTGTAAAAGACTAATAACTTGAAAGCTGATCTTGAAACCTCACAAAGTCAATGTCATCAATCACTAAACAACAGAATCACCCCTACTGGTATAAGTGATCTCACATACCTTCTGGAATGCATCCTCAAAAACAATGCCTCCTGGAGTTCGTTTAAACCAATTGAGCAAAACACTCACAAATTGCTTTCAGACCTGAAACTTGTCAAATCACTCCCACTCTGGACTAGGATTGTAAATGCTTCACTTCATCAGGGACTGCCTAAAAACCAGACAGGTCACCCCTATTTTTAAAAAACAATGGCTGATCCAACCAACCTTTACAATTTTTGCCCCATTTCCAACATCCCGACACTGACTAAGGTTCTTAAAAAATGTGTTCATGTCCAACTTTGTAACCACATCGACCAATTCAGCCTCTTTGACAGGCACTAATCTGGTTTCCACTCTGGGCACAGCACTGAATCGGTCATGACACATATTGGACGATGCTCTAAAAATGCTGGATCAAAATGAATCATGCCTACTAATCCTCTTGGACATCTCTTCGGTCTTTGACTCTGTAAAGCATGATTATTTACTCGATATACTAGACAACAGATTGGGAATATCAGGATCTGTCTTAAATTGGTTCACTTTATTTCTGCAAAATTGAATGCAAAAAGTCATGGTAACTCAATCCCTTTCTAACACTACACCGGTCACGCTTGGGGTGCCACAAGGATCCTCTTTTTCCCCCACTATATTCAAGCTATTCATGGAACCACTAACAGAAATGCTAAGGGCTTCCAACGTTCACTTTTATCTTTATGGGGATGACATCTTGAAATTCTCATCCCCTTTCATCCTACCTTTCAACTTTCTGCCATCTTGCCCTTCACATTTCCTTCCTTCCTGTTAACCTTCCTTTCTACTTGTTCTTTTTTCGCTTTGTATCTACCCATCTTTTTTCTCTCATCCTTACTTTTACTTTCATATCTTACTCTGTCATATTCACTCATTGTTTTCTGATGTGTTCCTTCCTCTTCTTTTTCTACTTTTTAACTTTTTTCTTTATGTGTTTCCATCCATGTGCATGCCCGCTGAAAGCTCACAGCCCTCTCTCATGGTATGTGGTAGCACTGCTATTTATCGGCATTTTGTCTGCAGACATAAGAGGCCCATAAACAATTAATTAATGTTTATGTGGACCCAGTTCTCAAGCTTATGAGGCCCAGTGGGAACCACCGCTCAATCTACTAAAGTGGGTGGTTCCCTACGCTCCTGAGGTTAAGCACCAGAAAGGGGCCTGTGTAGTACTTGCATGCTTGGTACTTACCTGCATAGTAACGCCCTGCAGGCTAAATACAACAGGTTTACACTGAGAGGCTAGTGATGAAAGCCTACGCTGCAAATGGAAGGAGTCTCTGAAGTCCATGGATAACTTGCCTTAAGCAGTGGGGAAAACAAGGGAGCAACCAGAAAATTAAAGTGCCCTCCACTTCGAAATTAAACCTCTGGTGGCAAAAAGCAAACAAAGCAAGTGAGACAACCACTCGCTAGATGAGCTCCCCTGTCTCTTCCATCCAGACATTATCCATCCATTCATCCTTTCACCCTTCTATCCACCCACTGACTGATATCCACAATTTCATCTTTACATTGTTTCATCCATTCATTTTTTCATTGCAGTCAATCTCTCCTCATTCCATCCATTCTGCCATCCACCGATCCATCCACTCTGCCATCCATTAACTCTGCCATCCATCAATCTTGCCACCCATCTATCCACTCTGCCGGGCATCCATCTATCCATTTACCGTGCCATCCATCATCATCCTTCGATTCACTCTGCCATCCATCCATCATCCACGCACACTGCCGTCCTTCCCCTCATCCGTCCACTTTGCCATCCATTCGCTCATCTTTTCACCCACTCATCCATCTATCCTTTTATTATACCATCCCTTCACCTGTCTATCCATCTGTCCTTCGATTCATTGATCCATCCATCCACTGGGCCATCCTGATACCGGTCTATCCACCTGTCCATTCACGTAATAGTTCACCCATTCATCCACTGACCCCCACATTCATCCACCCATGCATCTACAATAGGGGCTTCAAACACCACCCATCTTTTTCATTGGTTCCCCTTACTGTTCTTTGTAAATGCCGGCTTTTGCTTGGTGAATACGCTTGGTAGTCCCTGCTTTTAGAGTTTTGTATCCTCCAACGAGGATAGCCCCCGTTACATGTGCTCTTACTTTTCAGGTTATTTAGGATACTTTGAAAGAACTTATTTTTGTTCGCCTACGGTCGCACAGCTGCTCCACATGCATTTATTTCCATTTCATTTTCAGCGCAACTGAAAAGAGGCCTGTAAATCTTGTTATAGCACCATTTTCATGTTTCAATGCTTGTGGAAGCCGAACGGCATAGTTCCAAAGCAAACGTGTGTTAGCAAGCCCTTTTTAAAATTATTTTTTTTTTTAATAAAGAGAAGGGACCATGTGTAGCTGTTTGAATTGCACAAACTGTTTATTTTTATGATTTTGGATGCCGCGTGACTATTAGTTTATCAGCACGGTGCCCACTTCAGGGACGTCACGCTTCAGGGTGTTGTCTTCATTCGTCATGGGTGCTACGGATTAGTGGCATGACTGTTTACTTTACATTCCTCCTCACCACTGCGAGGAGTAGTCACAGGGAACACCACCGCCTCTGCCTTTCACAGGAGGGTTGCGTCTCACCCCAGGTAACTCTAGACAAGGCTCGGGACAGGCAGTACAGGGAAAGCGACGACATGGGTGTTTGTTCCCGTTTCTTTCACCCTCCGTTTGTTCTCGGTAGCTGCACCAGCTCCATTTGTTACAATGCAGCGCCTGCTTCAGGCAGCATGCCTTTCTTTTATCAGCACTGCGCCCGCTTCACAGCCCCCGCGCTTCAGTTTCATAAAGTGTGGCGGCTGTGAAGCGGTACCATGTTGATAATAAAAAGGCGCACAGCTGCCGCACTTCTTTCAGCATGGCAATCGCGCACCTTTCTTTCATCATCATAGGGTGGCGCCACCACCCTATGCAGACAGCTTGAATAGTGCAGTTCATCTCAAACAATGGCTGTGGACATTTCTCTATTTATTTCTGCTTATATCATTTTATCATAAGAGCGCTCGGCTCCTGCTGCGCTCCCCCCAACTGCTTGACTTTAATTGTAGGGGATTGTAGATAGACACGAGCGGTCTTGGTGACTGCAACACATTCCTTCGCGCGCTGGGTGCTTGTGCAATACTTATTATATTATTTGTATTCTTCCAACATTGAGAATGGAACTTGAACCATCAATAAACAGCTTAGTCGATTATGGAGTGGCAATGTTTGTGTCAATCTCAGGCGGACGTGTTTGTGTTCCAAAAGGGAAGCCACAGCAGAAGGAGAAGATCAAATACACAAAAGATGGTGCAATCTTTGTCCGTCTTCTATCATCACCACTGTTTCCTTCTCCTCCTCCTCTGTTGGTAGGTCATCAGTGTACC
Organism: Lissotriton helveticus; assembly: GCF_964261635.1. Lineage (NCBI taxonomy): Eukaryota > Metazoa > Chordata > Amphibia > Caudata > Salamandridae > Lissotriton > Lissotriton helveticus. The sequence goes on from NC_136061.1 coordinate 175,624,292, forward strand.
TGATGCAGAGACCTCCACTCCCAGATCCAGGCACTTATCTGACTGGTGTCACTTGCAGGGCGAGTTTTGATGATTTTGTTTTCCAGGACTCGTTCCAAGAGAGGCAAGCAGCAAGCCTCAGGCAGGTCCAGTTGGTGCTGGGCATCTTGGCAGTTACAGGAAGGCCTTTGGAAGCTCATTGTTTCTCTGTAACTGGAACAGGGGCAGCCAATTGACCCTTGGAGTCACTATGGGTACCCTGGAAACAAGAAAGCAGGCCCAATCTTCCTCCTTCAGACAGAAAGGCAGTCCTTCTACCAGCAGGGCAGTCTTTCTAGCAGCAGGGCAGTCCATCCTTCTGAATCATCCAAAGGTCCAGGAGTGTTCTGATCAGAGGTTCAGAAGGTTTTTCGTTTTTGTGTGTGGAGACGTTTCTGGCCTACCCCAGCACTGGTTCTAGAAAGTTTTTCCAATGGTAGAATATACTTTCCCTGGTGAGCGCTCCAAACTGTCGGAGTGACAAAAGGCAGAGCAGGCCTGGTGTCAGAGTCATTTGAGCAGGCTGAAGACAACACCCTTTGGAGTATAAGTCGGCAAGGGTACAGCTCTACCCTCGACCATTCGGTCACGAAGAATTGCCCCAGCTACACCTAGGTCCCTTGGTGCACTGTCTGGCCCAATACACACCCTTAATGGTGATCTAGAAACATGCCCAGGTAGGTAGAAACTCCTAGAAAGGCCAACTTTCTAAAAGTAAAAATAACAATTGATAGACAGAATGCAGAACAATGTCATACATTCATACATTCACCCCAGGACTGAGATCTGGGCCTAAATCCATAGTTTTTTTCCTCACCATGCCATTCCAGTTTGGATCCAGCCATATGCAAATAGACTTTACATTAGCTCCATATAGAATGCAAATCTAGCCACATGTAAGATACACTTGACAGCAGACTTGCCTCTTAGTTCATTAAATGCATGGTCACCAGGGCTTGGCCAGGAATGTCTCTCACATCATGTTTTAAAAAAATCACTTTTAATAAACTACAGCATAAAGTAGTAGCCCCCTGATCTACTTGTACTATTCATTTATGAGTTGTTCAAATGTTGTTTTAGAAAGAAAACCTGACATTTTACTGCATTCTGTTTCACAATTATCGTCACATAGCTCACTTGACAAAAAGAATCGATTGTAAAAAGGGGGAAAAAAGTAAAAACACCATTTTCCAGGAACACATGAGCAACAATTGGTAAAAAGACAAACTGACATCTGAAATCTGCCCTTGAGCAGTTGGCAAATGTGTCAAGATTAAACAAGATTTAAAGACGTTTTAATTGCTCATTCACTTTCTGAATAGAACACCTGTTTCTTCCAGCTTAAGTTAACCCGCCAGCAGGGTCCAGTAAGTGCTAAAAATAGCTTGTCCGGCTAAAATTTCACTCGCATTTGCAAATGGATTTTTCGAGGCCTGTCGAAGACAGGATTAAGTGTATTGGGGTGGGTAGGTACTCTTGCCAGCGCCACTCAGTCTGCATGAGGGGCACATTTGGTGTCCCCATGCATAGTCCAGTTCAAACCAGCTCTGGGAGCCGTTGGCTCCCACTGTGGTGCAAAACTGGACAAAGGACATGTAAGTAACCTTTCCCCTGTCCAGACCCTCCCCTGAATCGTCCCAACCCTTTCCGAAGGGTACTTAGGGGCAACCTGTGGGTGAGTCCCTAGATTCAGCGTGGGACAAGATTCAAATTGGACACCAATTCTTCTTCTACCGTCTGGGCACTCTGGACTTTGGGCTCGACGTCGTCCCCCTTACAGTCTGCTGCATCCTCTATGCAACATACAGGAACCTTCCAAGGCCTGTGGGCAAACAAGACACTTAAAGGAATCTCCCTTGAAGTGAAGGAGTCCCTCCACTGCTTCTGCAGGCACAGCAACCAAGCTGACAGGCCTGCTGGTCTTGAGCTCCTACGGACTCTGAAAGGTTCTGCAACACAGGTGGTGGTTCTTCACAGCTCTCAAGGCCTGCCTTGCCCCCTCACCAAGTTTGAGCCCTGTATCCCTTGTGGGAGCCTCAGGAACCAAACTCCTGTGCACCAAATCGACTTAATATTGCAAAGGCTTGTTGGCTTCCTTCCACCAAGATCATCAGGCTCCAAGTAGCCCCAATCTCAAGCATCTCCAATGACCAGAATCGTCGGCCACACCGTATTGCTTGCACCGTGGTCTGCATCTTTTGGTGAGCTGCTCATGGTCCTCTTGCGACTCCAGTGCCTCTGGCCCGTGGTCCTGTTGAGGGTTATCTTTGCTACTTTTGGGCTCCTCTGATTGCTTGTGGCCTGTCCTGACTCCCCTGCTTGTGGCAAGTCCCCTGGACCTTGCTGGTCCCAACATTGCACATTCTTCGAGTGTTGGTTGCCTTTTGCCAAGGCTTATTGGTGCTCCCGCCAGACACCGACCCCTCAGCACTCGACATCTGACGTGGAACAGCTCATGCACAGTTCCTGGCCTTCCTCGGCGTCGCCTGGTCCTCACAGCTGCAGAGTCAAGGTCACCGTCAACTCACCTGCAACACCCGACATTTGTGGGCATTCATCTTCCAGATCTCCAGGTCACTCATGAGTGACATAGACTCTGTCCCCTCTGCTTGCAGGTACCTCTCAACTAGAATCCACCTTCGGATTCCACTGGACACTTTCTCCTTCTCCAGCAGCAGCACTTTCCTGCAGTTCTCCATTGGGTTCGACAGCGGTTTTCGACACTTTACACCCGGCTTCCCTAGTGTGTCTGCTACTGTGGAGTATTAATCCGACTTGCTTACAGACGCAGGTCCCATATTGAGCTTTAAAAGCAACATTTATATTATTTCCTCTAAAGGTTTTTTACTAGGATTTTCATCCATCTTGAGTGAAGTTGTGATAACAGTTTTTACCTAGGGATCTCTTGTGTTTATCTAAATTTGACTTTTGCACATATATTGTAATGATTTTAATTAATTACACAATAAACGGAAATTAACTGAGGGACTAGGTGGGGCTGAGCAATAGTTGCGATTTACAGTCCATGTAGCCAATCTCCTTAAGGCACCCTAGCTCTTGTCCACATTTGACCGAGCGTACCCTGCAGAATTCAAGTCTGAATAGCCACAGGACCAGCTCAGCATTTCATCCTGCTTTGGTCAGAAAAGTGGACTATTAAATAATGGCGATGACCGAGGTTTCTCAAATTAGGCGGCATGATTAAGTAGTCCGTTGATATTTAACCTGTTACGTGCCCCCTTGCAAAATACAAATTCTTTGAACCCTTGAAATCTATTACACAACTATAACTCTGACACTCAGGACTGACTTCAAGTGGGCGGAATGCGTACAGTATCCATTCCCTGCTCCCACCCGAGCTAAGGAAAACAGAAATGCCGTTTTTCTCTTTCACCGTTTCCTAAACTGTTGCGCGATACCTTGCACCTTCTAACCGGCGCGATCACAGAATAAGTAAACAAATTCTATGCAAAGAGGGAGGGGCCCAATTTCAAGAACTCGACATTCCGGGTAATATTTGTCAGAATTTGGCAATGGCCCAGCGCACAATCATAGCACCTTTGAAGGTGGCCGCCACGGCGATCAGCGAGTAAACAGGTCGTGTCACCTCGGCTGCTCGCCGCTGTGGCCACCGTGACCCCACCGTGAGGTAAACGGCTCGTCCACCCCGCGACCTGCTCACTAGTGTCCGAAGGTGAAAAGTTAACATTGCCGTCGAAAGCCCCCCACGCTCTTACCGTCCATCTTCAATGACAACCCTCGAGAGCGTGGAACAGACACAACCGGAGCGGAAGAGATCTTCCCGCAGTAAAAAGTGAAAGTGAAAATGCATACATGTAATTCGATGCTCTACATGCATGTAGGGCGTCAATTGGCGGGACTTAAAGGAAACCCCTCCCAGGAAGAAACCGAAGCCCTCACCTCAAGGCAGGAACCAAAGACTGCAACTCCCAGCATGCAAGGGCGCCACCAGAAGTTCATGAAATGTCTAATGAATACAGAATGTCGGTTCTCCTTAGTTCTGGCGTGAAACGCGCCCGTGCACGACTGCGGCTGTGGACTGCGCAGGTGCCCTCGGCGCGTGAGGTACCTTCAGCCAGGCCGAGCTTTGTTCGCCCACAGTACTTTGCCTTTTTAAGCTCATACTGGGACGGGTGACGGGCCAAAACTGAAGTACACGTCCACACTGTGTGGAGGTCATGTATGGGGGGAGAGGGAGGGAGGCCCTACACAGTGGCGTAACGAAACTGGAGGGGGCCCCCCTGCAAAGTACATGGAGGGGGCCCCCTCCAACCACACTCGGGAGCTCTCAGACCAGGGCAATGTGCGGAGGAGACCCCTTGGAGCTCGCAGTGCCCCCCACACCATGGGGGCTGCTGGGGCCTTTGTTACGCTACTGCTTCCCTTCACAGCCACAATTAATTATATCATGAAACTTTAGAAATACTACATGTACATTTTAAGCTAAATGAAACACAGCTTTTGTTTATAGAAACCACCCACTTCCAAAGCTAATGAGAAGAAACCGGGGGTCTGTATGTTATAGTGGAGAGGTTCGTTGATCGCAATCACTTCTACGCTCTGTTTGCTCATTAGTTTCAGTTGCTAATATTCAAGGCCACGGAATTATGTAGCAGGGATAGATCAAATTATGTGGCAGTGTTGACTATATTATGCTGCAATAAAAGGCAAAGTATACCGTATAATGCGGCACAATGTTGGGATAGCATTGCCTCATTATTTTTTTATTTGTACTCACGTTATACATGTTTGGGCAAATGTTTCATCCCATTAATACAAGTTTTGCACCCAAACACATAAATAAGCAACTGAAACGTGACCTGCCAACTTTTGTGAAGGGCCTTCTACTGCACAGCAACACATTTTTTGAATGTTTAGAGACTCGATCCGTTTGACCTAGAAACAATTATTGTTAAAATTTGCAATTTATGCAGCCGGTGACGGAGTCTGTGGCAAATGTGGCATAATTATGCAGAAAACATTGCAACTGCAGAAGCCATAATGCCAGTGGCCTTGCTAATATTCAAGTCCACTGCACAGCTGACTAGCATTTGCACTCTGAAGCCCCACTGTTGTCATCCCTGAATTACAGTTGTACATCTGGCCAAAACCACCAACGATGTTTCTGATCTTTCCATGGTCTGAAATAATTAGGAAAAGCTTTAATGAAAACACGTCCCCGTTATGAAACATCAACGTCTCCTGTAAACACTTTGCTGCCCAATGGGTCTGGTGCTTTCTAATGATAAACTTAATAAATAAAACACTTCACCTCACTATCACCACCTTTTAAAAAAAGTAAATCTGAGCTCACAGCGAGGAAATGTTCTGATATCTATTTGGGTCATGATCTGGTACTGGGTGTTACCATTGTGTCATACTAAAGTCTTCTTTAGCCAGTGGCATACAGGGTGTATTGTGGTGCCATCAACATAGCCCTCCTTCTGCTAAAAAATATTCATAAGAGGTGAGATTTGTGTGCAGCCTGGAATGGTGAAGCTTTAAAAAAAGAGTTGTCGGTTTGTCATAGAGGTCGGAGTATTCATGAGGTTGTATATTCCCATTTTGATAATGACCCTGAATTCTGTGGAAGGTAAGTAATTGCTGACCCCATTTACAATTTCTGACCACATGGGATTGTTCTGTCTCATCTAGTGCAGCTTATACCTATCTCCCCTAAATGCAGCCATACACTAACACCCATACAATCTGTTTTCATAAATGACCCCAGCTCAAAACAGGAAGCTGGACAGCTTGGGTGGTCATCATTCTAACCCCAAGCCACCTGCATCTGGTATAAACCATTGAGTTCAGAGTCCTCACACACACAAACCCACAATCTAATAATGTGAAATTGCAGTCTGCTTTTCTGTGGCAGGAACTGTCCTAACATTAGAAGTTGCTCTCTTCAATCCCTTAACCCGCATCCTTCTTGAAACTGAATCCTCAGGTCCTGGGCTAAACTCAGATTTTTCTAAATGCCAAACTTTGCCCCCGCTGCAGTGATATATATCATAAACAGCTACAAATAAACAGCCACTACAATTTGGCAAAGTAAAGACAAGCTTTAAAACGTTAGGAGTCAGATTGGGTCAACAAATGGGGCTGCAAAGCAGTCGACTGGGATTGCAAGCAACAAGAGTGGTAGCAATTGCTGTCACAGCCTTCTTTTCTTGTATTACCAACTTTTATCTCCTCTTCAAGTCTTGAAAGAAACTTAAATAAGATTCCAGGAAGTGGGCATAGAGAAACATTAGTTTTTTTCTAATTCCTAGCTAGGTGTTCTCCTTTAAGGTACTATTAAAAAATAAAATACCTAGTTTTGCTACTGGGTTCGGACAGGGTCTGTTATGTGTTTATCCCTTTCTACGCAAGTTTAAAATAAGCTTAGCCTACTATAGAGTGTGGATGTAGGAACATTACTGTAGGAAGGTGGCTACCTGACTATGGTTACCCCAGATTTTTTGCCTTGTGTTTAGCTGGTTTTTGACTTAGTTGACCTGGTTCCCTGCTAATCAGGGCCCCAGGCCATCTGCTCCCTCTGTAAAATGGATTCCATGTACCCTAGGTACATACCACAATAGGAAATGGACTCCTTGTTAGCCCCTGTACCATGCACTATAGGTGCTCCGGGCATAGGTGCCACCAAGGCCTACCAGGGACTGCAGCATATCTTTTGCCACCCCTGGCTGGTTCCTAAATTGACACAACTGGCTGATCACTCAGCTGGGGTAAGGTGGTGTAATCACCCCTTGCTTAGATATAGTATACCTATATCTAAACCTATATCTGGACACATATAAACCTGTGAGCCACTCCTATGAAAGGCCTCATCAATCCTGGAGGCAGAGTGCGTGGTTTAATGTGAGATGGAGCTCTAGCATGAGCTGAGCCTATCTGCAGCCGTCGGGAACGAATCCCTAAGCTGTTTCAGGATAATGCCATACCATATACTCTTAAGTGCATTATAATCCTCGCGGTTATATAGCAACATTGGTTTGGCTTTATCAAAACATGTCGTGTAAGGTGTCATACGATTTGGAATACTATCCCCTCACCAGTTCTGGCGACGGGGATAGCATTCCACCCCTCTAGAGGGGTAAGACATGTTACTTTGCTTAAATGCGGTTAATTTCTAAAAGGACCTTGGATCCACAAAATGGATGCTTCTGCCACAGACACAAGTCTGACCCCCTGAAGCTGACCGAAACTCAGCCAAGGGGGCCTGGACAAAGGGTTTCCTGTCGCAGGGAGGTGTCACACCCCCCCAGACAGGAGATAGTGGATTGTAGCAGGGAGGTTTGAAAAAAACCAGACACTGCTTGGGGCGCACAAGGCTGCCCCTTGCATAATCCGGCCAAACCGGTTCTGGGGCACTTCAGCCCCCGACCCAGCGCGGCCTGGATCAAAGGAAAGGGGTGTAACCACCCCCTTCCTGGGTCCCACCCATAGGAGGGGACCTAGCAGGTAATCCAGCCCCCTAGATTGGTATAAGAATGGGAGCAGTGCCAAAGCACTCAGATTATCCTGATGAAACATAAGAAACGAAACTCTGGACCCTTCGACATCCTACTCAACGTAGAAGACTGAAGAATCTCCCTTGTGGTCAAGGAGTGACCACCCTGTGCAAACAGGCACCATCCAGCACCTCGACGTCTGCTTTGTTGCAGTTCCCGCCGGAACTCGAGCGACAGAGATCGACGAGATCAAGCTTGCCTGCCTTCTAACAGCCCGATCCACAGTCCCTGCAGAGCTGAGACCCGTGGAGGCGACCGGAAGCGTGGGGCACGCCATCTTGGAAAGACCACGAGACGCTGACCGTGCAGCCCACGAGTGACCCTCGAAGCTGTACACCGGGGTTTGAGAAGCCCCAACCCTGAGCCACTCTTGCACCGAGGTTCAGCCCTCCACACTCGACGAGTGCTGCGTGGGGCCCTTCTGCTTCTTTTGGCTCAACGCGTTGGCCCGGTCCCTTGCCAGCCGGCTTGTGGCCCCCGTGCCGACGAAACTTGAAGAACGACTTGCGATTCTGGTTGCTCCAGATTTGCACCAGCTCCCCTGAAAAGGAGCCCCCACTCTGACCCTCCTGGTCCGAGTGAGAAGCAATCTTCCGGTTCCGCGTGGATTGCTTTTGCCAAGTGTTGTTTGCTCCAATCTTGAAGCCGACAGCGCCGACGGCGAGAACCTGCGTGGGACAGATCGGGACCTGCTCCTGGACTTCGTAGATGCCCCAGAGCCCACGTGACAGCGGAGAGAAGCTCCTCGACAACCACCTGATTGCGCCCGACATTGCCTGGTTCCGTCCTGGTTCCACCCTGGTCACTGCTGAGTGACCCAGACTCTGTCCCCTCTGCTTTCAGGTACTTTTCGACTTCGATCCACTCTTGGATCCCACCGGACACTTCTCCTTCACAGCGCCTGCAGCCTCTTCAGCTCCAAGCACCAAGAATCAGCGTGACGAAACCCGACACTACTTCGACCCTGTGCACCCGCTTCCTGTGGGTGAGGTAACATTGCAACGCCGGTGTTCCCACACTGGCACACACCTCTAGGGTCTGTGTCTTAAGTTTTGTCCCTCTAGGTTCAGCGGAAGTGTCCTTAACTTCTATTTGTGTAACTTTTACGCACCATTGACTAACATTGGTGCATGCGTGCGCTTTCAGCGCTGCACCCGAATCCCGCGGGCTTTTCCCGACTTCAGCATTGCTTGTCCCGACTGCTCCCAGCGATTCCCTAGGCCCTAGGCCTAACCACTGTTCGATTGGTATCTCTTATACCACTTGTTTAGTATATGGTCTGAGTGGCCCCTCGCCCTCATCCATATTTGTGCAACTTTGTATGTTATACTGTGCTTTTGATTTAACGCTTGTGCCCCTTTATTCATAAAGAGTACTGGGGATTATTGTGAGTAATAAATACATATATTTTTATAATATATACTTGTGTGGTGTCCTTTCATTTGATATTACAGGATTGTGATTGGTAAAACAGCTCGCTTAACACGACCTCTTGAGTTAAGCCTTTAAGGCTGCTTAGTCTATGCTACCCTTAAGATAGCTTGTCTATAAGGTTGACTTACAACCAGACACCATAAGGGGATATTTGGACTGATACAAGGTGGTTCCAGAATTGGGAACATCATATATCAGGCCAACTTCTCACATTGGTGAGCAGCGGTGCAGATTTGAGCTTGCTGTTTGTTTTACCATTGCAATCTTTTTTATCAAATTGAAAGATCACATCAAGTACCTTAGGTACATATAAATCAAAAGCCTAGCATATTAAGTTCTACTGAACTTAGTAGTTGTAGATTAAAGGGATTAGCACACCCTGACTACAACTCACTAGCAAGGTACAGTAGGAAAACACTTAGTGTAGGTAAGTGCACCACTTACACCTCACTAGCAGTCATGTCTGGCACAGGTGAAGCTCCAGGCTCTCTACCTGTGACAGTTGACCTTACCAAGGCAACTTCCAGCTATGACAAACTTAGCCACAAAGACTTGTGTGCCTTGTGCATATCAGGGAGCTAAAAAGGGGCAGAAGTCCCACCATTCCAGCTCTGATAGCCATTCTAGAACAGGATGACTTAGCTAAGGCGAGTATAGCTCCCCTAGACTTAGGAGATGGAGTGAACCCCCCTGTAACTGATACCACTCCAGAGGAGGAAGAAGAAGTAGAAGAGGAGGAGGAGGAGGACTCAGAAGTAGAGGACCCAGAAAATCAGGATCAGAGGGGTAACCAGGTTATAGTTGCCAGGCTTAGCCAGGCCAACTTAAGCCTACTGGGGCATGGAGAGGGCCAGCACCTCCCCAGACCCCATAACCACATTCTCCCAGGCAACAGAAGGGTGAGATCTCCATCAGGGGACTCTCACATTTCTAGTGCCTCATGGGAATCTGAGAGAGGAATGACTTCCTCTCAGAAGATAGAGCATAGGGCCAGAATGAGGGCTGTCAAACTCCAGATAGAGAGGGAGGAGGTAGCCTTGGCTCAAGCTAGACTTGCCTTGGCAAGAGAACGAAAGTTGTGTGGCTTAGATGCCACTGGTGGCAGCAATATTCCTAGAGAGAAACCCAGGTCCTATGATAGTAGAAACATGACAAAGATTGTGCCCCCCTACAAGGAAGGGAATGACATCCACAAGTGGATAACTGCTCTTGAGAGAGCCTGCATGGTACAGCAGGTTCCTGAGGAACAGTGGGCAGCAATCCTATGGTACTCCTTTTCTGAGAAAGGGAGAGATAAGCTCCTCACTGTTAGACATGAGGATGCAAACAATTACAAAGTCCTGAAGAGTGTTCTGATAGATGGGTTTGGCTTAACCACTGAACAGTACAGGTTGAAGTTCAGAGACACCCAGAAGACACAGACTCAGGACTGGACTGATTTTGTAGATTGTGCTACTAAGGCTCTGGATGGTTGGCTAAATGGCAGCAAAGTACATGACTTCACAGGATTGTATAATTTGATTATGAGGGAGCAGATCCTAAGTAATTGTCAGAACCAGCTCTTACACCAGCACCTGGTGGACTCAGATTTGACCTCTCCCCAAGAATTGGGAAAGAGGGCAGATAAATGGGTCAGAACCAGGATTAGGCCTAAGAATCAGGACAGTAACCAGAAGAAGGAGTCTACCAACCCTCAAGATAAGGGTGGGGATAAAAGTAAAGAAAAGACTTCCCCAGGGCCCCAAAACTCCAAGAATGGGGGTGGGTCCCAAGACACTTCCTCAACTGAGAAAAAGCCTTATTGTTATGCCTGTAAACGGGTTGGGCATTACTAAACAGACAACTGCTGTCCCAAGAATAACAATAAAGAGAATATACCTCCAAAGCCAGTTCCAACACCTCCTGTTACTGTCAGCAGTAATCCCCCAGGAAGTGGGAGCACACCCAGGAATCTGGGTGGGTTTACTTTTGGAGCACAGGTGGACCCTGGCCTATCCAGGTCCCCATCACCAAATAATCTTGTTTATGAGACTGGCATGGGGTTTGCCAACTTCTCTGATTGCCCAAATACTTTGAGCAAATATAGACAAGAACCCATCATCAATGGTTTGAAAGTTGAAGCTTTTAGAGACACAGGGGCTAGCATCACCATGGTGGCTGACTGCATAGTCCCCTCTAAGCAACTTTTACCAGGTGCCACATACCAGGTAACAAACATTAATGGAATCCAAACAAATCATCCCATGGCAGTAGCAAGTCTCAGCTGGGGAGGTGAAACTGGCCCAAAGAGAGTGGCAGTGTCATCAAACTTGCCTGTGGACTGTCTACTGGGTAATGATTTAGAAATCTCAGCCTGGGCTGAGGTTGAACAGGAAACCCATTCTAGAATGGTAAATGCCAATGGAAAGGTTAGTGGGGCTGTGATGGCTACAGCCCCCATTCAAGATGTCCTTCCTGAAAAGGTTGGTAGGGCTGAGCAACTCTCTGCCCCATCTTTAGCAAAAGCTCTTCCTGAACAGAATAGCAAAGCTGTTATGATAACAGCAGAAACCCAAACTGAGTCTCCTCCTGAAAAGGTTGGTGGGGCTGTGATGGCCACAGCCCAAACTCAAACTGATATGTGTGTTATGAAACCTGAAATGATGGATAACTTCACACAAACTGAGAGCACAGAGGAGGACGAGAAATCTCCCCCTCACCAGACTTTAGGAAAGGATCAGCCTCCTCAGGGAGCTGATCTTACCCCTGATGAAGGAACTGCCCCAGAGGTGGTTAGGCCTAGCCTGACAGAGCCTCTGATGTCAGTGGACCCTTCTCAGGTGGGACCCAGTCTGGAGCAGGTAACCTGCCCCTCTCTACCTTGCCTTAGTCAGCCCAGGGCTGCAGAGGACAAGAAGGACAGTGAGACCCAGAGGGCCCCCTGTCAAATAAAGCACCCCCATCAAAAGATTAGGGGCAGCAAAACTAGTAGCCCTAGTAAGGTGAAAACTTTAAAAACTCCTGAGGGAGCCCCCTTACAAATAGTTAGGGACCTCCCACAGATGGATTCTGTTGGGCACAGCCCAACCTGGGACCCAAAGGGCCCAAACCTGAACTGTCCCTCCAGCAAGCCAAACAGAGGGACCCAGCCTCCAGCTTTAGGTAGCCAGAGGCTGACCCTGAGAGCACAGTGCAACTCATTTGAAGAAAGAAAGGCACACATGGTGGAAGATAATTGGAGGAAGCTGAGCCCTAAATTAGTGGAGCCTCACTTCAATACTCCATATCCAAACCAGCCTTTGACTTTGCATAAACACACCCAAGGTAGTGATTCCCTATGGTGGAGACCCTCTAATACCCCAAGGGTGAGGGACTGCTTAGTGGACCATGAGACAGGGGGTACCCATGCTAGTGCAGGTACTTCCTTATATGGCCACTCAGGCAATATAGGCTTACCTGGCCAAGGATAGCCTTATCTCCTTTCGTTTGGGGGGGGGGGGGGGGGGGGGTTATGTAGGAAGGTGGCTACCTGACTATGGTTACCCCAGATTTTTTGCCTTGTGTTTAGCTGGTTTTTGACTTAGTTGACCTGGTTCCCTGCTAATCAGGGCCCCAGGCCATCTGCTCCCTCTGTAAAATGGATTCCACGTACCCTAGGTACATACCACAATAGGAAATGGACTCCTTGTTAGCCCCTGTACCATGCACTATAGGTGCTCAGGGCATAGGTGCCACCAAGGCCTACCAGGGACTGCAGCATATCTTTTGCCACCCCTGGCTGGTTCTTAAATTGACACAACTGGCTGATCACTCAGCTGGGGTAAGGTGGTGTAATCACCCCTTGCTTAGATATAGTATACCTATATCTAAACCTATATCTGGACACATATAAACCTGTGAGCCACTCCTATGGAAGGCCTCATCAATCCTGGAGGCAGAGTGCGTGGTTTAATGTGAGATGGAGCTCTAGCATGAGCTGAGCCTGTCTGCAGCCGTCGGGAACAAATCCCTAAGCTGTTTCAGGATAATGCCATACCATATACTCTTAAGTGCATTATAATCCTCGCGGTTATATAGCAACTTTGGTTTGGCTTTATCAAAACATGTCGTGTAAGGTGTCATACGATTTGGAATACTATCCCCTCGCCAGTTCTGGCGACGGGGATAGCATTCCACCCCTCTAGAGGGGTAAGACATGTTACTTTGCTTAAATGCGGTTAATTTCTAAAAGGACCTTGGATCCACAAAATGGATGCTTCTGCCACAGACACAAGTCTGACCCCCTGAAGCTGACCGAAACTCAGCCAAGGGGGCCTGGACAAAGGGTTTCCTGTCGCAGGGAGGTGTCACACCCCCCCAGACAGGAGATAGTGGATTGTAGCAGGGAGGTTTGAAAGAAACCAGACACTGCTTGGGGCGCACAAGGCTGCCCCTTGCATAATCCGGCCAAACCGGTTCTGGGGCACTCCAGCCCCCGACCCAGCGCGGCCTGGATCAAAGGAAAGGGGTGTAACCACCCCCTTCCTGGGTCCCACCCATAGGAGGGGACCTAGCAGGTAATCCAGCCCCCTAGATTGGTATAAGAATGGGAGCAGTGCCAAAGCACTCAGATTATCCTGATGAAACATAAGAAACGAAACTCTGGACCCTTCGACATCCTACTCAACGTAGAAGACTGAAGAATCTCCCTTGTGGTCAAGGAGTGACCACCCTGTGCAAACAGGCACCATCCAGCACCTCGACGTCTGCTTTGTTGCAGTTCCCGCCGGAACTCGAGCGACAGAGATCGACGAGATCAAGCTTGCCTGCCTTCTAACAGCCCGATCCACAGTCCCTGCAGAGCTGAGACCCGTGGAGGCGACCGGAAGCGTGGGGCACGCCATCTTGGAAAGACCATGAGACGCTGACCGTGCAGCCCACGAGTGACCCTCGAAGCTGTACACCGGGGTTTGAGAAGCCCCAACCCTGAGCCACTCTTGCACCGAAGTTCAGCCCTCCACACTCGACGAGTGCTGCGTGGGGCCCTTCTGCTTCTTTTGGCTCAACGCGTTGGCCCGGTCCCTTGCCAGCCGGCTTGTGGCCCCCGTGCCGACGAAACTTGAAGAACGACTTGCGATTCTGGTTGCTCCAGATTTGCACCAGCTCCCCTGAAAAGGAGCCCCCACTCTGACCCTCCTGGTCCGAGTGAGAAGCAATCTTTCGGTTCCGCGTGGATTGCTTTTGCCAAGTGTTGTTTGCTCCAATCTTGAAGCCGACAGCGCCGACGGCGAGAGCCTGCGTGGGACAGATCGGGACCTGCTCCTGGACTTCGTAGATGCCCCAGAGCCCACGTGACAGCGGAGAGAAGCTCCTCGACAACCACCTGATTGCGCCCGACATTGCCTGGTTCCGTCCTGGTTCCACCCTGGTCACTGCTGAGTGACCCAGACTCTGTCCCCTCTGCTTTCAGGTACTTTTCGACTTCGATCCACTCTTGGATCCCACCGGACACTTCTCCTTCACAGCGCCTGCAGCCTCTTCAGCTCCAAGCACCAAGAATCAGCGTGACGAAACCCGACACTACTTCGACCCTGTGCACCCGCTTCCTGTGGGTGAGGTAACATTGCAACGCCGGTGTTCCCACACTGGCACACACCTCTAGGGTCTGTGTCTTAAGTTTTGTCCCTCTAGGTTCAGCGGAAGTGTCCTTAACTTCTATTTGTGTAACTTTTACGCACCATTGACTAACATTGGTGCATGCGTGCGCTTTCAGCGCTGCACCCGAATCCCGCGGGCTTTTCCCGACTTCAGCATTGCTTGTCCCGACTGCTCCCAGAGATTCCCTAGGCCCTAGGCCTAACCACTGTTCGATTGGTATCTCTTATACCACTTGTTTAGTATATGGTCTGAGTGGCCCCTCGCCCTCATCCATATTTGTGCAACTTTGTATGTTATACTGTGCTTTTGATTTAACGCTTGTGCCCCTTTATTCATAAAGAGTACTGGGGATTATTGTGAGTAATAAATACATATATTTTTATAATATATACTTGTGTGGTGTCCTTTCATTTGATATTACAGGATTGTGATTGGTAAAACAGCTCGCTTAACACGACCTCTTGAGTTAAGCCTTTAAGGCTGCTTAGTCTATGCTACCCTTAAGATAGCTTGTCTATAAGGTTGACTTACAACCAGACACCATAAGGGGATATTTGGACTGATACAAGGTGGTTCCAGAATTGGGAACATCATATATCAGGCCAACTTCTCACATTGGTGAGCAGCGGTGCAGATTTGAGCTTGCTGTTTGTTTTACCATTGCAATCTTTTTATCAAATTGAAAGATCACATCAAGTACCTTAGGTACATATAAATCAAAAGCCTAGCATATTAAGTTCTACTGAACTTAGTAGTTGTAGATGAAAGGGATTAGCGCACCCTGACTACAACTCACTAGCAAGGTACAGTAGGAAAACACTTAGTGTAGGTAAGTGCACCACTTACACCTCACTAGCAGTCATGTCTGGCACAGGTGAAGCTCCAGGCTCTCTACCTGTGACAGTTGACCTTACCAAGGCAACTTCCAGCTATGACAAACTTAGCCACAAAGACTTGTGTGCCTTGTGCATATCAGGGAGCTAAAAAGGGGCAGAAGTCCCACCATTCCAGCTCTGATAGCCATTCTAGAACAGGATGACTTAGCTAAGGCGAGTATAGCTCCCCTAGACTTAGGAGATGGAGTGAACCCCCCTGTAACTGATACCACTCCAGAGGAGGAAGAAGAAGTAGAAGAGGAGGAGGAGGAGGACTCAGAATTAGAGGACCCAGAAAATCAGGATCAGAGGGGTAACCAGGTTATAGTTGCCAGGCTTAGCCAGGCCAACTTAAGCCTACTGGGGCATGGAGAGGGCCAGCACCTCCCCAGACCCCATAACCACATTCTCCCAGGCAACAGAAGGGTGAGATCTCCATCAGGGGACTCTCACATTTCTAGTGCCTCAAGGGAATCTGAGAGGGGAATGACTTCCTCTCAGAAGATAGAGCATAGGGCCAGAATGAGGGCTGTCAAACTCCAGATAGAGAGGGAGGAGGTAGCCTTGGCTCAAGCTAGACTTGCCTTGGCAAGAGAACGAAAGTTGTGTGGCTTAGATGCCACTGGTGGCAGCAATATTCCTAGAGAGAAACCCAGGTCCTATCATAGTAGAAACATGACAAAGATTGTGCCCCCCTACAAGGAAGGGAATGACATCCACAAGTGGATAACTGCTCTTGAGAGAGCCTGCATGGTACAGCAGGTTCCTGAGGAACAGTGGGCAGCAATCCTATGGTACTCCTTTTCTGAGAAAGGGAGAGATAAGCTCCTCACTGTTAGACATGAGGATGCAAACAATTACAAAGTCCTGAAGAGTGTTCTGATAGATGGGTTTGGCTTAACCACTGAACAGTACAGGTTGAAGTTCAGAGACACCCAGAAGACACAGACTCAGGACTGGACTGATTTTGTAGATTGTGCTACTAAGGCTCTGGATGGTTGGCTAAATGGCAGCAAAGTACATGACTTCACAGGATTGTATAATTTGATTATGAGGGAGCAGATCCTAAGTAATTGTCAGAACCAGCTCTTACACCAGCACCTGGTGGACTCAGATTTGACCTCTCCCCAAGAATTGGGAAAGAGGGCAGATAAATGGGTCAGAACCAGGATTAGGCCTAAGAATCAGGACAGTAACCAGAAGAAGGAGTCTACCAACCCTCAAGATAAGGGTGGGGATAAAAGTAAAGAAAAGACTTCCCCAGGGCCCCAAAACTCCAAGAATGGGGGTGGGTCCCAAGACACTTCCTCAACTGAGAAAAAGCCTTATTGTTATGCCTGTAAACGGGTTGGGCATTACTAAACAGACAACTGCTGTCCCAAGAATAACAATAAAGAGAATATACCTCCAAAGCCAGTTCCAACACCTCCTGTTACTGTCAGCAGTAATCCCCCAGGAAGTGGGAGCACACCCAGGAATCTGGGTGGGTTTACTTTTGGAGCACAGGTGGACCCTGGCCTATCCAGATCCCCATCACAAAATAATCTTGTTTATGAGACTGGCATGGGGTTTGCCAACTTCTCTGATTGCCCAAATACTTTGAGCAAATATAGACAAGAACCCATCATCAATGGTTTGAAAGTTGAAGCTTTTAGAGACACAGGGGCTAGCATCACCATGGTGGCTGACTGCATAGTCCCCTCTAAGCAACTTTTACCAGGTGCCACATACCAGGTAACAAACATTAATGGAATCCAAACAAATCATCCCATGGCAGTAGTAAGTCTCAGCTGGGGAGGTGAAACTGGCCCAAAGAGAGTGGCAGTGTCATCAAACTTGCCTGTGGACTGTCTACTGGGTAATGATTTAGAAATCTCAGCCTGGGCTGAGGTTGAACAGGAAACCCATTCTAGAATGGTAAATGCCAATGGAAAGGTTAGTGGGGCTGTGATGGCTACAGCCCCCATTCAAGATGTCCTTCCTGAAAAGGTTGGTAGGGCTGAGCAACTCTCTGCCCCATCTTTAGCAAAAGCTCTTCCTGAACAGAATAGCAAAGCTGTTATGATAACAGCAGAAACCCAAACTGAGTCTCCTCCTGAAAAGGTTGGTGGGGCTGTGATGGCCACAGCCCAAACTCAAACTGATATGTGTGTTATGAAACCTGAAATGATGGATAACTTCACACAAACTGAGAGCACAGAGGAGGACGAGAAATCTCCCCCTCACCAGACTTTAGGAAAGGATCAGCCTCCTCAGGGAGCTGATCTTACCCCTGATGAAGGAACTGCCCCAGAGGTGGTTAGGCCTAGCCTGACAGAGCCTCTGATGTCAGTGGACCCTTCTCAGGTGGGACCCAGTCTGGAGCAGGTAACCTGCCCCTCTCTACCTTGCCTTAGTCAGCCCAGGGCTGCAGAGGACAAGAAGGACAGTGAGACCCAGAGGGCCCCCTGTCAAATAAAGCACCCCCATCAAAAGATTAGGGGCACCAAAACTAGTAGCCCTAGTAAGGTGAAAACTTTAAAAACTCCTGAGGGAGCCCCCTTACAAATAGTTAGGGACCTCCCACAGATGGATTCTGTTGGGCACAGCCCAACCTGGGACCCAAAGGGCCCAAACCTGAACTGTCCCTCCAGCAAGCCAAACAGAGGGACCCAGCCTCCAGCTTTAGGTAGCCAGAGGCTGACCCTGAGAGCACAGTGCAACTCATTTGAAGAAAGAAAGGCACACATGGTGGAAGATAATTGGAGGAAGCTGAGCCCTAAATTAGTGGAGCCTCACTTCAATACTCCATATCCAAACCAGCCTTTGACTTTGCATAAACACACCCAAGGTAGTGATTCCCTATGGTGGAGACCCTCTAATACCCCAAGGGTGAGGGACTGCTTAGTGGACCATGAGACAGGGGGTACCCATGCTAGTGCAGGTACTTCCTTATATGGCCACTCAGGCAATATAGGCTTACCTGGCCAAGGATAGCCTGATCTCCTTTCGTTTGGGGGGGGGGGGGGGGGTTATGTAGGAAGGTGGCTACCTGACTATGGTTACCCCAGATTTTTTGCCTTGTGTTTAGCTGGTTTTTGACTTAGTTGACCTGGTTCCCTGCTAATCAGGGCCCCAGGCCATCTGCTCCCTCTGTAAAATGGATTCCACGTACCCTAGGTACATACCACAATTGGAAATGGACTCCTTGTTAGCCCCTGTACCATGCACTATAGGTGCTCAGGGCATAGGTGCCACCAAGGCCTACCAGGGACTGCAGCATATCTTTTGCCACCCCTGGCTGGTTCTTAAATTGACACAACTGGCTGATCACTCAGCTGGGGTAAGGTGGTGTAATCACCCCTTGCTTAGATATAGTATACCTATATCTAAACCTATATCTGGACACATATAAACCTGTGAGCCACTCCTATGGAAGGCCTCATCAATCCTGGAGGCAGAGTGCGTGGTTTAATGTGAGATGGAGCTCTAGCATGAGCTGAGCCTGTCTGCAGCCGTCGGGAACAAAGCCCTAAGCTGTTTCAGGATAATGCCATACCATATACTCTTAAGTGCATTATAATCCTCGCGGTTATATAGCAACTTTGGTTTGGCTTTATCAAAACATGTCGTGTAAGGTGTCATACGATTTGGAATACTATCCCCTCGCCAGTTCTGGCGACGGGGATAGCATTCCACCCCTCTAGAGGGGTAAGACATGTTACTTTGCTTAAATGCGGTTAATTTCTAAAAGGACCTTGGATCCACAAAATGGATGCTTCTGCCACAGACACAAGTCTGACCCCCTGAAGCTGACCGAAACTCAGCCAAGGGGGCCTGGACAAAGGGTTTCCTGTCGCAGGGAGGTGTCAAACCCGCCCAGACAGGAGATAGTGGATTGTAGCAGGGAGGTTTGAAAGAAACCAGACACTGCTTGGGGCGCACAAGGCTGCCCCTTGCATAATCCGGCCAAACCGGTTCTGGGGCACTCCAGCCCCCGACCCAGCGCGGCCTGGATCAAAGGAAAGGGGTGTAACCACCCCCTTCCTGGGTCCCACCCATAGGAGGGGACCTAGCAGGTAATCCAGCCCCCTATATTGGTATAAGAATGGGAGCAGTGCCAAAGCACTCAGATTATCCTGATGAAACATAAGAAACGAAACTCTGGACCCTTCGACATCCTACTCAACGTAGAAGACTGAAGAATCTCCCTTGTGGTCAAGGAGTGACCACCCTGTGCAAACAGGCACCATCCAGCACCTCGACGTCTGCTTTGTTGCAGTTCCCGCCGGAACTCGAGCGACAGAGATCGACGAGATCAAGCTTGCCTGCCTTCTAACAGCCCGATCCACAGTCCCTGCAGAGCTGAGACCCGTGGAGGCGACCGGAAGCGTGGGGCACGCCATCTTGGAAAGACCACGAGACGCTGACCGTGCAGCCCACGAGTGACCCTCGAAGCTGTACACCGGGGTTTGAGAAGCCCCAACCCTGAGCCACTCTTGCACCGAAGTTCAGCCCTCCACACTCGACGAGTGCTGCGTGGGGCCCTTCTGCTTCTTTTGGCTCAACGCATTGGCCCGGTCCCTTGCCAGCCGGCTTGTGGCCCCTGTGCCGACGAAACTTGAAGAACGACTTGCGATTCTGGTTGCTCCAGATTTGCACCAGCTCCCCTGAAAAGGAGCCCCCACTCTGACCCTCCTGGTCCGAGTGAGAAGCAATCTTCCGGTTCCGCGTGGATTGCTTTTGCCAAGTGTTGTTTGCTCCAATCTTGAAGCCGACGGCGAGAGCCTGCGTGGGACAGATCGTGACCTGCTCCTGGACTTCGTAGATGCCCCAGAGCCCACGTGACAGCGGAGAGAAGCTCCTCGACAATCACCTGATTGCGCCCGACATTGCCTGGTTCTGTCCTGGTTCCACCCTGGTCACTGCTGAGTGACCCAGACTCTGTCCCCTCTGCTTTCAGGTACTTTTCGACTTCGATCCACTCTTGGATCTCACCGGACACTTCTCCTTCACAGCGCCTGCAGCCTCTTCAGCTCCAAGCACCAAGAATCAGCGTGACGAAACCCGACACTACTTCGACCCTGTGCACCCGCTTCCTGTGGGTGAGGTAACATTGCAACGCCGGTGTTCCCACACTGGTACACACCTCTAGGGTCTGTGTCTTAAGTTTTGTCCCTCTAAGTTCAGCGGAAGTGCCCTTAACTTCTATTTGTGTAACTTTTACGCACCATTGACTAACATTGGTGCATGCGTGCGCTTTCAGCGCTGCACCCGAATCCCGCGGGCTTTTCCCGACTTCAGCATTGCTTGTCCCGACTGCTCCCAGCGATTCCCTAGGCCCTAGGCCTAACCACTGTTCGATTGGTAGCTCTTATACCACTTGTTTAGTATATGGTCTGAGTGGCCCCTCGCCCTCATCCATATTTGTGCAACTTTGTATGTTATACTGTGCTTTTGATTTAACGCTTGTGCCCCTTTATTCATAAAGAGTACTGGGGATTATTGTGAGTAATAAATACATATATTTTTATAATATATACTCGTGTGGTGTCCTTTCATTTGATATTACAGGATTGTGATTGGTAAAACAGCTTGCTTAACACGACCTCTTGAGTTAAGCCTTTAAGGCTGCTTAGTCTATGCTACCCTTAAGATAGCTTGTCTATAAGGTTGACTTACAACCAGACACCATAAGGGGATATTTGGACTGATACAAGGTGGTTCCAGAATTGGGAACATCATATATCAGGCCAATTTCTCACAATTACATAGACTGGCTTTTCAGTCCCAACATGCAAAGCAATGTTGTCGAAAAATCCAGGACTGCATTGCCGTACTTCTGATGACATGAGGCAAGTTGGTAATTCAGGCTCAGCAAGCACTGAAGCCCGACTGGGACGCAGGGGCGGATTGGCACTGCGGGCACTCGGGCATGGGCTGAGGGGCCGGTGTCTCAGTGCACTCTGTGGGCTGTTTTTCCCCCCTTTACCAGTCCACAGAGAGCACTGACAGGGAGAGGAAAGCAGCTTCCCTGTGCGGCCGGCCGTTCAGCAATGATCAGCTGTGGCCTCTCCTTGACCCCCTGCCCTGCCAAGCAATCACCTAATGGTGGGCTGGGCAGGGGTGATTGTGTGCCAGAATCAGCCTCCCAGGGGGGCAGGTGTTGCTCAGGACTATGAGCCATTTTCACCTCGGCCCCCTGGGGCCCACGCAGCCCAGAAACAGTGCTTGCATAAGTCCTCGCCCACAGCCCTTCTCATTCAGGGCATAGTGGGCGAAGAAGACTGGGTCTCACTATAGGGGCCAGGTGATGTGGGTAACTCGCACCATCTTCACCTCAGCCTCCCCCCCACCCCCATGGATGGCCCAGAAGCTGTGTTTTTGCTTTAGCCCCTCTCCTGCCACGCCATTGCCCTGAGGCAGTGAAGTGCTGGGGAGGGCTGAGTGATTTACAAATAGCTGGGGCCTCACTGTTTTACAGGTGCTCCTGCGCTGGAGGGCTGGGGAATAATTTTTTCAGAGAAAGGTGCCTCGCTGTTTTCAGGTGCTCCTGCGCTGGAGGGCTGGGGTATATTGTTTTGATAGAAAGGGGCCTAGCTGTTTTTCAGGTGCTCCTGCGCTGGAGGGCTGACGAATAATTTTTAAGAGAAAGGGGCCTCGCTGTTTTTCAGGTGCTCCTGCACTGGGGAGCTGGGGAATCATTTTTTAATAGAAAGGGGACTCGCTGTTTTTCAGGTGCTTCTGCGCTGGAGGGCTGGGGAATACTTTTTTTATAGAAAGGGGCCTCGCTGTTTTTCAGGTTTTCCTGCGCTGGAGGTCTGGGGAATCTTTTTTTATAGAAAGGGGCCTCGCTGTTTTTCAGGTTCTCCTGCGCTGGAGGGCTGGGAAATAATTTGGTAATAGAAAGGGGCCTGGCTGTTTTTCAGGTGCTCAGCTTGTAGGACATTGTCACCTTGGCTCTGTGTCCTTCCCATGAACAATATCCTCCCACTTACATTCCTTGTGTGTTTCATGAAAGGGCACGCCCGCGAATGTGGGTCACGCCCCGCGAATGTGGGCCACGCCCCGCGAATGTGGGCCATGCCCTGCAAATGTGGGTCATGTCCCGCAAATATGGGTCACTTTTTTCGTCAGTCCCTGGGCCAAATTGTGATCCCAATCCGACCCTGGAGACATGTAGCCCCTCTCAAAACCGGCCGCAGAATATTACCAGTTGGCCAGTTAATCAGCACCCTTCTCTTTAAACAGCCTCTCCTCTTTCACAGTGTTATGTTGACTTTTCTTGTGGGCAAGAAGTTAAAAGTGACTAAGAGTTGGATAGATCAGAGGAGAGGGGCAGAAGCGAGGGTTAAACACCTCAGCTGTTAAGACTTGTCACCCCAGTCAGATAACTTGGATTCCCTCCTTGGGTTTCTAGTAACTTCAAAGGTGTATTTTTTTATTTTTTATTTATTTGAATTTTATATAACGCATAGCTACCCTCGGGCATCCCAGCGCTTGTCCAGAATGGAAGCAAATGGCAAACAGGCAGATACAGCGGCATCAGATAGGGAAGAGATGGGTTGTGAAAAGTTTACGAAACCTAACAATACACGGCTCTGAACGCAAATTCAGAGGAAGCGCATTCCAGAGAGTGGCAGTATTAACAGAGAACCTTCTCCCACCCGTGCGTGCCCTTCTAACTCTAGGAATTTGCAACAAATACTGTTGGTCAGAGCGCAGAGCTCTGTTAGACTTATGGGCACAACTAAATTCTTCAGAATGGGAGGCCCCTTATCCTGACGCGTTTTGTGCGCTATACAAAGCGACTTAAATTTAATCCTTTCCGGCACCGGGAGCCAATGCAGCGCCTTCAATGCGGGTTTGGCTGACTGCATCCTAGGCGAGCTCGTAAGAAGCCTTGCAGCCGCATTTTGGATTTGCTGAAGTTTATTCAGCGTTGCTTCAGGGGAGCCCAGGAAGATGGCATTACAGTAATCTAACCTAGATACAATAAGCCCCTGAATAAGCAGCTTCTTCGATGTCAACGGAAGAAGGGGCAAAACTTTCCGAGCTGCACGGAGGAGCCCAAAGCAGACTCCTGCCGTTCGTTTTGCCTGGGTCCTAAAGGAGAGGTCCTGCTCTAACCAAACCCCAAGGCTCTTAATCTCCTCTTTAGGACTGGGGAGGTCGCCTAGACAACTGGGCAAAACAGTCGTGGGGAGTGAGGGTCATTTGTCAAATGTCAAATTCTCTTGTATAGTGCACTTATCACCAAAGAGGTCTCAAGGCGCTCTGCAGAAAAAAAAGGCAATAACCTACCAGAGTGAGGTACATACGGTGGCCTTTATTTAGGAAAAAGCCACGCTTTCAATCCTCTCCTAAATTCTAGATGATTGGATAAGGACAGGAGATGGATAGGTAGTTTATTCCATAGCCGTGGAGCCACGTATGAAAAGGACCTGCAACCGTACCTTGACGTCCGTGCTCTAGGCTGGGACAGCAAGAACTTAAAGCTAGAGCGGAGAGCTCTAGCCGGGGTATACCAGGCCAATTTTTCTTTTAGATAGGAAGGACCAACACCGTGAAGAAGTTTATGGGTTAAGCTCAGGATTTTGAATTGACATCTTTGGCGCACAGGAAGCCAGTGCAATTTCCTAAGAATTGGTTTAGAAGCAGACCTTGGAGGCAAACCCAACACTAGTCTTGCCGCCGCGTTCTGAATAGTTTGTAATTTTGTCAGCAGATTCTCGTTAATGGAAGCAAACATGGCATTTCCATAATCAAGCCTGCTGACTATCAGACCCTGAACCAGCGGCTTTCTAGCTTCAGTTGGGAGCCATTTAAAGATGTTACGCAGTTGTCGCAGGATCCCAAAACAAGTCCCAGCGACCTGGTGTACATGGGCCTTCATAGAGAGATCCCCGTCAAGCGTAATCCCCAGGTCTCTTACAGTTTCTTTAGGCTGGGGGCAAGGCCCTAGATCCCGAGGCCACCAGTCTTGGGACCAGAAGGTCTTAGCCTTGCCAAAAAGTAAGATTTCGGTCTTGCTGCAGTTAAGTTGGAGCATGTTATCACTCATCCAGCTTTGAATGTGAGTCATACATTGTTTAAAGCTGGAGCAAGTATCGCAGAGATTAGATTTACAGGTAATAAGTACCTGTGAATCATCTGCATAAGACACAGTGGAGAAGCCGTAAGATTTTATAATATGGGCCAAAGGACGGAGATAAAGATTAAACAACAGGGGACTAAGGATGGATCCCTGTGGGACCCCTATGGAAAGAGGAATAGTGGCAGATGCGTGAGAGTTGATCCTGATGTAAGCACTACGATCCCTGAGATAGTCTGCGAACCAAGCCAAGGCATTACCTCTGACACCAACCTCCCACAAACGATGTTTCAAAATGCTGTGGGAGATGGTGTCAAAGGCAGCGGAGAGGTCTAATAAAACCAGAATGGCTGATTCGCTCCTATCCAAGGAGAGTCGGATGTTGTCCACTACTTCTATTACTGCGGTTTCCGTACCATGGGCGGCACGGAATCCTGACTGTGACGGGTCAAGAAGAGCATGGGTTTCGACATAAGAGGACACACGTTTGTTTACCAAATATTCGACAACTTTACCAAAAAAAGGTAATAACCAGATTGGTCTGTAGTTGGAGAAAACAGAGGGGTCACTCTCTGGCTTTTTAAGAATTGGTCTGACTTGCGCCACCTTCCAACTACTAGGGAAGGAAGCGCTCTCAAAGGAGGCATTACAAATGCTGGTCAGATCGTCAGCCAGCAAAGGGAGTAATTCACTGCACTTACGGGGAAGCAAAGGATCATTTGGAGATCCTGATTTTGATTTTTTTAAGTGCAGATAACACTTCTTCAGGATTGGTGGGCTCCAATTGTATCATGGAAAGAGAATCCATATTGTCATGGGCGAGCTCAGGATTAAAGATAACCTCCTCATTTGCAGCCAAGCTTTGTGGGGCAGAAGGAAATGAGGAGTATATTGACTGGATCTTACTATGAAAATAGGAAGCCAGTGAGCTCACCCATTCTGGCGAAGGGTCAAATTTAGATTGCTCAACCTGCGGGGTTGTGAACTCCCTAACAATATTATACAATTCTTTACTGGATTGAGATGTCTTATGTATTCTTTGCGTGATGTAGAGAGATATTGATACCTTTATATGTTTCATATATCCAGAGTGAATTAATTTATACTTCAAGCGGTCTTGGGATGTTCTAGACTTCCGCCACAGCCTCTCCGCCAATCTACAGTCAGTTTTCTCACGTCTCAAAGCCTCAGTAAACCAGGGAGAAGCCATTCTTTTCAAATTTACCTTCCTTTCCGGGATAATATCGTCAAGCGTGTTTCTGATGGATATGACTAATTGCGTGGCCATTGTTCCAACATCGTTAAGATTGTTATTCAAATGCTTAAAATGTGTCTTAAACGCCTCCGGAGTCAATTTATACCACGGTCGAATGAGCATAGATTCTTTACGGTCGGGAATCTGTGGCCTGGAAGGAATGGGAAAGGTGAAATTTATTAGGAAATGATCCGTCCAGATCATCTGTAAAGGGGGGTCACAATGTAAGTCAGTCATATTTATGCCCTAGCAGCATTATTTCGGTGTTTGACCCGTTCAGTTTTAGAGCTGATTCACACATCCAGGTGTAGACTTTGGACATGCAAGAATGCAGCGCATCTGGATTTTCCGTCAGCTGGGATAGAGCCACCACCAGCTGAGTATCGTCAGCATAGCTGACGATTTTAAAACCAAAAGGGGCCACCACATCCTCCAGGGGGGCCATATACACATTGAATAATGTGGGGCTTAGGGAAGAGCCCTGTGGCACACCACGCTGGAGGGGGATAGATGTCGACCGTTCACTGCCTTCCCAGACCTGGTACGACCGGTCGCTAAGAAATGACGTAAGCCATTTCAAAGCCGCACCTGTAACCCCCAACTCTGACAGCCGATGGAAAAGTAAATTTTGCCATGTTCTGTGTCCCTACGCCCCATCCATCATATGTTGTGTGTGCATGATCAATATGCATATGTTATTCCCCATTTCTGATTAAAGACGCAATTACAGTTGTGTCCACCTCTAGTATGTTAGTTTCCAGTCCTCGTGAATACTACGAATATCAGGCCTATGTAGGTAATGTTGCCACGTTTCTCAGTGTGCACGTTATTCAATTATAAAGTCCCCGTTTCCAGGCCTCAAAGGGCCCGGACCACAGATTCAGCTCCTGTCTCCTGAAAGCCTCGCTGAGGAGCGATACAGCCCCCACCTGTATCCTCGACCCTTCACTTACTTCCTGCCTTGCAGTGCCCGGTGCAGCCCGGCTCTGCCTCTGAGTCTGCCAAAAGTATGTTATAGTTCCTGCTATCAGTTCAGTCCTCCTCCTCTGCATTCCTAAGCTACTGAACTGCATCAATAGTTTCCGTCATTGTCTAGCCTTCTCGTCTCCACGTTAGAGAAGTACTGTATTTAATGGTCATTTAATATTCTTCACGCACTACATGTAGAATAATGCATGGTCCAGTCTTAGAATCAAGTTAGCTTTTCCCCTCATGACTTCTAGTTTATATCAACATGTTCCCTAAACATTAGATACCAGATAGGGTTTAGGTACATGTCGCTCCGACCCTCCAGACTCTAGTCTCTGCTCCTAGCACAGAGTTCGTAGCCCCCAGTTTCTCCTAGTAACACGTCATTGCTAGTTTTCGCGCACCATTAGGTTAGAGGTCCCGGCTCCTTAGGTAGCCCCCTCCAATGTGTCCGCCCATTCATGACATATTCTGTTACGTTTGCATCACATGTCTAAGTAAACTCCTAGTTACACCTCTTTTTACTGTTATCTCACGCGACTGTTACGCGTCACGCCTTCTACTCCACCCACTGCTACGCCTACTGCAATGTAATGCTATGTGTTTGCGCTATGTATATAAGTCAATGTTATGTTATTAAATGTTAGCGCGCTCATCCCAGATCAAGCCCCGGCAGCTGCTGGGCCCCAGTTGTCCTGCTGGGCCTTATTGTCCTATTCCCATGCAGGTTGTCCTGACCCTGTCCTTATGCTGTAATAAACCTGCAGAAACTCCTACTACCTCGAATCTTGACTCTTATTTATTGAGCTATCTGTTATGCTATAAGTCTAGTCAAAAATAGGGTATTATTTATTTATTTACCACATAATGGCGCCCGAATAGGGACTTGCCCTTTCCCCACGCGTCGGTGAAGCCACGCCGACCCCCTGACCCTCTGCAGTCGTGACGGAACTCTTCTGCGCAGTGGCAGATATTTCTGCTCAAGTATCCCTCAGGCCCACGGAGGAGACGGAGGAGGCGGTCCAGCATCCGAACGAGACGGTGGAGGAACGCGGCGAGTCCCGACCAGAGCCCAAGCCGAGAGTCCAAGGTCCGAGGTATCCGGAGGTCCACCCGTAATTGAAGTCCGAAGTCCGAAGTTCGTCGTCGTAGTCCAGTCCCGTCCGAGGCCTTCCGTTCCGTGCTGCCCGGTGAGTACCATTGCTGGGGTAGTGTCTAGACAGGGTCAGTCTAAATTGACTCCTGGTCCGTGGGTTGGTGGTACCCAAGCCCACAAACGAAGTGTTCACCTAGGTGGATACGGGTCTTGATGTGTTCCTTTATGGGACCGGTATGTTCCGTACTGTTACAGCAGTGCATCCAGTAACTCTAGTCTGTTCCGTTCTCGAGAATTCTGTTCTGTTTCTGTTTTCAGTATTTTCAGGTAGTATTCTGTTCGAACTGTTATTTATAATGTTGTTTAATGTATTTTCAACGTCGTGGTATGCCTGAATTGTTTTCCCAATTGTTATTGTTTTTCGTGTATTGTATTGTGTTCCGATTCAAGTTTAGAATGCCGCTCTTTTCCAAGTTACGTCAGTTAAAAACTAGAAAGGGTCTGCTGGAAGCAGCAGTTCCCGTTCCGCCTAGGGACAGTCCAGGTCACTTTATGTATCAGAAACATGGCATAAGCGCCATATTGTATCTAGATTTATGGGTAGAGTATACCAAACAGTTAGAAGAAAAGTATAGATGGCCCGTATCGGGTACATGGGATGCCGAATGTATCATGCGAGTAGAAGAAGCATTATGGAAAAAGAAAGCCAGACAGTCACAGAAAGATGCCATCGAGTTATGGCGTAAGGAAGCGCATAGAAGAACGGAAAAGGAAGTCAGAAAGTCAGAGTTAAGTAGAGAATCCCAAGAACGAGCCCAAGAAAGAGAATTAATCGAGATAGGTGAACAAGTCAAAGCCGAACAGTCAGACAGACAGAGGCATGCCCTTATTAAGGGTATGTATCCTCTCCTTGCCGAAGGCTTGCCAAAAGCGACCCCAGAGGCATCCAGTAATTTCCCGCCACTATTAGTTCCGACCAAGCTACGTCACAAACCGACCGCAGCTGATATTTTTATTTCGTCCTATTTGGACGACACAGTTCCAGAATATGCAAATCCAGTTCGCGCTCCACCTGTCCCTGTAAATCAGGCACTTCCCGTTCCTCCAGACACCGGAGTACCTGTTACGGTACCCCCGGGTCAGCCTGCCATACAAGTCCAGCCCACGTTACAATTACCGACCCTGCAAGCACGAAGAATGTCAGTCGACGATTCTAGTCTAGGGGCCGCAGGAGGAGGTCCTCCTCAAACCCCGCCGCCACACAAGCGTTTATCAGCACTCGAATTACATGCTCAAGCATCACAGCGTACTCCTAAAAGTAATAAGTCTGTTACAGAAATCAGACAAGCCCTTGCCGAATGTGTCTATGACACAGTCCCAGGCGAGTATAATATGGTTTTATATTCCGTACGCGTAAGGAGGGTGACCGAGTATCTAGTCACCTTACCAAATATGAAAGAAGATCTAGACAGAATATATCGTTTCATCCGTACAGGGGATGATCCAGAAAGTATAGGCGAGATTATGTCTCAAAGGAAAGCCGAGATTCAGCTCATGATATTAAAGTTCCTGATCAATTGTCTAATAAGAGAACAAGATTATCCGTCTAAAGATCCCGCCGAAATGAGAATCCTAACAAGGTGGAGTGATAATATAGCCGAGGGTAAGCACAAGACCATTAGTGCCATGGAAAGTATGTACAAGAAAATTCGTAAAGAAATAATAAGGTTACACGAACAGCGTAAAGCAGCACAAGTAAGCGAGAAAGAAAGTATCTCTGATCCTGAAGAGGAAGACGAGAATCCCGCCAGAATAGCGTATGTAGGAAAATCCAGATTTCCAGATCGCCATTTACGTCCAGAACCTAAGTCTATTTTTCATCATCCAGCACCAGAACGAGGTTCTCTAGAACAAGTATTCCAAGCTACCGATCACATTCTGAAATCACGAGTCGGTTATAGCGAATTAAGTACCATGCACGAACAAGAACTAGCCCGATCAGCAGTCCGATGGATTACTGATTTTACCACTTTTCCAGACGAAATAGTGGCACAAATGTTTCTGAAACTGCCTCCAGCCGAGCAACGACTGGTGGGTATGTATATGATCCAGCACCTCATTACTCTGTATGAGGGTCAACATTCTGATCCAGGCCCGTTACATGATATCCTGAACGAGTTACTCCAGTACAGATGGAGAGGTCTAGGTACCGATTTAATTAGTGTCATTCTAGAACAGCGCCACAAGTATAGAACGTTCTTGAACCCGCATTTTGTTCATGTCTCACCCCCAGAAAGTAAACCATTCTACATAGACAGACAGAATCCGCTACGAGAAGTCCACCCAGTCCAAGGGGCGGGTGGCGTAATGCAACGAGTGTTTGTATACACTCCGATATCAAAGATGGAACTCCTTGAAATGAAGAAATTAATTCCCTGTCATGACAAAGATCCAGCGGGGTTCCATAGAGAATTAAAAGACATGCTCCGTATGGGAGAATACACTTACCCAGATATCATTAAAATGTTAAAGGTCCTGCTACCCGCAGGGGTGTATGAAAAGTTAAAGGAAAAAGAATGGGAGGTGGGAGAGAAAAAGATCGATTGGACAGCTCTAGAAGCTGAAGACAAGGCACGAGTACCAGGTACCGGTCTTGGAGATAAATGTAAAGAATTACCAGAATTATTGATTCAAGTTTTACCCAGATTATTGACAACTAGGAAAGAAGACTGGGATGCAATCTCAGCCTGTAAACAGAAACAAGATGAGGATATTAGTGATTTTTATTCTAGATTTGAGAAATGTTTCAGTATTAACAGTGGTCTCAAGACAAGTAGTGAGTCATACCCTCATCTTTTCGTTACCAAATTAGTCGAGAATTCAAGTCCACAAATTAAAAACCGAGTTTTGAAAGTCGAAAGCACCTGGCAAGCAAATACTCCGTCCCAGATGCTCCAGATGCTTCAGTATCACCAGAATAGAATCCGAGAAGAGCAAGAACACGAAAGAAAACGTATGAAAGACACGAAAATGAAAGTGCTAGTTGCACAATCTATTCCTCAAGACAGTCAGAAGAGGGGTCCGAATCAAGCCAGTCATCCTGCGGCTCCCGTTAAAGGGACCTGCAATTATTGTAAACAGCCAGGTCATTTTATAAACGAGTGTGCAGTTCTGAAACACAACATAGCTACTGGTAAGACTAAAGAAAGACCACGTCCGCCGAGACAAGAACAAGTTTCACAGACTCCTCAGTCACAGAATGCACCGCAGACAGTTACAGTACCGCAGCCTATTGCTGCAACACAGCATGTTACATCACAGATGTACCAGTATGCACAGTCCGAGTATCCAGAGTACCAGTCATATTCATGAAACAGCCTAGAGAGGGAGGTAGGCTTGCCTCTCATCGAGATACCTGTAGACCAAGAAGGTCCCTATGTTCATAGTCAAGTATTAGGGAAAGACAGAAAGTTTTTGATCGATACAGGGGCAAGTAGGACCACAATTAGTCACGCCGAAGTTCCAGGGGCTCCGCTCTCAGGCTCAAGAAATGTTTCCCTTGGATTTTCAGGAAAACCCATAGTTAATGAGATATCAAAGCCAGTTACTCTAGAAGTAGGTCCATTGTCCCGTACTACTGATCTGTTACTTACTAAGGCATGTCCAGAAAATCTATTAGGCATTAAGACATTGAAAGAATTAGGTGCAGTTATTTGCTGTTCCCCAGAGGGAATACGTCTGTTCCTACGTGACTTTAAGGGTCACTATGTATTACGAGATTTTGATTCAAGATTGTCTAATGTTCCGCAGCATTTATGGGCGCAAGGTCCAACTGATGTAGGTTACATGCAAATCACACCCTATCGTGTGACTCTCAAACCAGGTGTAGTGTTACCACGAATCAGGCAGTACAGATTGCCACCTGAGGCTGTAGCAGCCTTATCCAAAATTATTGACGAGCTCATGGCTCAGGGAGTAGTTGTAGAAACTGACTCCAATGTATGTAATTCTCCGATCATTCCAGTCATGAAACGTACTGATCCAAACGCACCCCCAGTATATCGATTAGTGATTGATTTACGAGAGCTTAATAAATGTATTATTCCTCAGTACCCAGTTGTCCCAGACATTTCTTCCCTGTTAACAGCCATTGATTCCGAAGCCATGTTTTTCACTGTTATTGACCTCAAGAATGCATTTTTTAGTGTTCCAATTCATCCAGACAGCCAGTTTCTTTTCGGATTTTGTTTAAATGGAAGGAGCTATATGTTTACACGCGCTCCTCAAGGTTTCACAGAAAGCCCTAGTATTTACAGTCAAGCACTCAAGAGACAGCTAGACAACATTCACATGCCAACTGACACTGCCCTGCTCCAGTATGTCGATGATCTACTGATCACAGCCCGTTCTGAACGTGACTGCGAGCGTGCATCACTTACAGTTCTGTATTTTCTTGCCGAGATGGGGCACAAGGTGTCACCTTCGAAGCTTCAATTCTGTGTCCAGCAAGTGGTATACTTAGGACACTTGCTGTCCAAGAGGGGTAGGCAGTTGACACCCGACCGTATCCAGTTAATAGCGAATCTTCCCCAGCCCAGAACCCAGAAGGAGGTACGTGCTTTTATCGGCCTTACTTCTTATTGTAGACAATGGATTCCCCAGTATGCATTCCTAGCCAAGCCACTGATACAGTTAACGACACAGGAGGCAGCCGTATCGACTGTCCTCCCTTGGACATCTGACCATACACTTAGTTTCAACGAGTTAAAGAAAGCCCTATGCCAAGCTCCAGTTCTAGCTACACCGAACTACAGTAAGCCTTTTACACTTTTCGTTACTGAACGCGAAGGTACAGCATTATCTGTTCTCACACAAGATCAAGCAGGTCAATACAAGCCCTGTGCTTATTTTTCGAGCACATTAGATCCAGTCGCCCAGGCGTTGCCTGCGTGCCTCAAGTCAGTTGCAGCCACAGCACTAGCCATCAGACAAAGTGATTCCATAGTTTTAGGACATTCCCTGACAGTACAGGTCCCACATTCAGTAGAAGTACTTTTAAACCGAACACAAACTCAGCACTTGACAATTGCACGTTTAACAGGTTATGAATTGACACTGTTCCAGCCACACATAGAAATTAGACGCTGCAACGTCCTGAATCCTGCTACACTGTTACCATCAGTTAGTTCAAATCCAGACACACATGATTGTGTGGAAGTAGTTAACATTACGACAAAGCCAAGACAAGACCTGACAGATATTCCGTTACCAGATCCTGACCTGACACTTTATGTGGATGGTTCATGTATGAGAACTAGTACAGGAGAACTAGTCGCCGCGTATGCAGTGACTACTGATACTGAAGTTATTGAAACACACCGTATTGATACTCTGTCCGCTCAAGCAGCAGAGCTAGTCGCTCTGACACAAGCCTGTATACATGCTAAGAACCTGAAAGTTAATGTTTACACAGATTCACGTTACGCATTCGGAGTTGTACACGACTTCGGAGTGCTCTGGCAGGAGAGAGGTTTTATGACTTCTCATGGAATCAAGATTCAGCATGGTCTCCTTATTCAAGCCCTGTTAGATGCCATACATTTACCGACATCTATTGCTATCATGAAGTGCAAAGCACATACGAAAGTCACAGACATTATTTCCCAAGGTAATGATTTAGCAGACCGCACAGCCAAGCTTACAGCACAGACTCCAGACATTCCAGTTAATCAGACACATATTCCAGATCTGACTACATGCATGACGGTTAAGGACCCTACTCAAGATGTCATAGATATCCAGTCACATGCTACTCCCGATGAAATCAAGAAATGGTCTGTACAAGGAGGGGTCCAGACAGATCAAGGATGGTTAACGAAGGGTAGAGCCACATGGTTTCTCCCCGATTCTATGGTTCAAGTCATTATCAATACCGCACATAGTCCAGCACATTTAGGAGAAAAAGCTATGTTAGACAGTATCCAGAACATTTGGTTCAACAAGCATTTACGAGCTGCAGCCAAGCAGAAAGTCCGTACCTGTATGATATGTTGTCAGTTTAATCCAGGTAAAAGTGTCCCGGTGGAACAAGGTGGTTTCCAGCCCCCTGACCACCCTTTTGAGGTCCTCCAGATGGATTATATTCAAATGGAGCGATGTCGAGGTTTCAAGTATGTCCTTGTAGTTGTATGCGCCTTGTCCAGATGGACAGAAGCATATCCAGTCCCAGATTACACAGCCGCGACCACTGCCAAGCAGTTGGTTCGTGAATTCTTCCCTAGATATGGACTCCCTAGAGTCGTATATTCTGATAACGGCCAGCCATTCTCATCTGAACTCATGAAACACGTTTCCCTTTTGTTAGGGTACCAGTGGAAGTTCCATTGTGTACGCCATCCAGAAGCAGCTGGACTAGTCGAAAGACATAATCAGACTCTGAAAATCCGTATAGCAAAAGTCTGTAAAGACAAGGGTGTGGACTGGTTAGTAGCTTTGCCAGTCGCTCTGTTTTACATGCGTATGGTCGCACATTCCAGATCAGGTCTGTCCCCGTATGAGGTCGTTTTCGGCCGCCCCCCTAATATGTGGGGTACTCCTAGACCCCGAAGTATTACCGATGTTTCATGTAATATGCTGACAGATTACCTAGCTTCCTTGATGTCTGCCCTCAACTCATGTCGTTCACAGGTTGCCGCCGCATTTCCAGACAATACCGAGGTGGCACCGCACGAGATCGTTCCAGGCTCCCTTGTGCTGATCAGAAATTTCGACAGGTCGAGTCCGCTGGAACCACGTTGGAAGGAGCCACGTCAGGTCCTCTTGACCACCCGAACTGCCGTCAAGTTGGAAGGCAGGAAGGGGTGGGTCCACCTTTCTCATGTAAAACTTTTCAAAGGACCAAAACCAGTCTTCAAAAGCATTTCCAAGAACATTTCCCAGGATTCGAAGGATTGTCAGAACATTGTTTTAAAGGACTGTCCCGCACAAGACATTATTACAACCCCTCCCTTGTTAGAGAAAACTCCGCAACAGGAGTATAAGTTAAAGCTCAGGTCTAATAAGTCAGCCAGTTTGATTGTATAAGTCCTCCCCTAGGTGAAACGGTTAGACTGTTTCTGACATGTATAAAATAGACCCCCATAGTGAGAGAGTCAGTCAAAGCTCAATCAAATGTATCGTTTTTCTGAGTTTCATATTATTCATCAGCATAATGATTTCCTGCACCAGCTACGCACTTTTTCTGTGTTTTCCAGTTCCTCATGTAAATATGTCTGCTCATGCTACAGTAGAGCACACGTTTAGTGATCTGCCTCCTCACGAATATTCATACCGCCTCGCCATGCGTAATAACACATTTATCCGTATGTTACATTATTCACACCAGACCAGCAATGCCACTAATTGTTGGGTGTGTGGTCGACTCCCCCCTTTCCAGACACCGAAGGGAGTTCTGCCACTCTTTCCTTATCCATTCTCACACAATGGTTCGTGTGGAGCATGGTCCACGTTAACGTCATCCTCAACAGATATGTCTTTTCTTAACAGTACATGTTACCCAGACAAACAAGGTTTCCCCCACAGAACAGGTTTAGATTTAGAAAATGAAGTATATAATTTAGGAAATTATTCGTCGAATTTCATGGTTCTGAATGTTCAGTCTGATACTACTCCAGACTCACCCGCTATTTCAGTACTACCAGTCAAAGGCGAATTATGTGTCCGTAGTTATGGTTCTGTACATATAGGTCATAGTGAATGTACTACTGTTATCCAGTATAGTGACAGTAGGAAATCTATTTTCAAAGCTTCACGTCATTCTTATTTTATTTGTGGTCAAACTGCATATGTCCGTCTGCCCCTCGATTGGGAGGGAACCTGTTACATTGCTTTCCTACTGCCACCTGTTTTTCTAGCCCCACCTGATTATCATAGGAATTCTTTCTTAGTACACACTAGACACAAGAGAAATCTCCCGATTGTCGATTATACTGAAACCGCCGCAGAGCAATTCATTGATATAGATAAAGGTGTTTTCCCTTATTTAGGTACAGTTGTAAATAGTAAGCTTATTCGTAGGTTAACAAGAACCCTTGAAGCAGTAGTAGATGAGACTGCCTCTGCTCTAGGTAACTTAACTGAAGAGCAATCCTTTATGAGAATTGTCGTTTTACAGAATCGTCTCGTCCTTGACGTCATACTGGCCGATAGGGGCGGGGCCTGTAGAATTCTCGGATCCAGTTGTTGCATTTTCATTCCAAATAACGCGCCGTCTGTTTATTCAGCTATAACCAGACTCCATAAAATTGCCCATCTGTTACACCAAGATCCAGGCACCTGGACATGGTCCGGTTGGTTCTGGAATATAATTTCCGCATGGGGTTGGAAAGTCCTGTCCTTTTTAGGTATTGCAGTAGCGATTATATTTAGCTGCTGCCTCTGTATACAATGTGGCCCTGCGATTTGCAGCATGTGTGCTACCTCTTGTATTCCCAGTCCCAAGCCCTGTTCTAAATCCCGTTCCAAGACAATTCGAGACGAGCAAATGATACTGTATGAAATGATAGACGGTATCATGAATATTGATGTTTCCTGATGGAAACGTAGTGACAAGGAGGGAATGTGGAAAAGTAAATTTTGCCATGTTCTGTGTCCCTACGCCCCATCCATCATATGTTGTGTGTGCATGATCAATATGCATATGTTATTCCCCATTTCTGATTAAAGACGCAATTACAGTTGTGTCCACCTCTAGTATGTTAGTTTCCAGTCCTCGTGAATACTACGAATATCAGGCCTATGTAGGTAATGTTGCCACGTTTCTCAGTGTGCACGTTATTCAATTATAAAGTCCCCGTTTCCAGGCCTCAAAGGGCCCGGACCACAGATTCAGCTCCTGTCTCCTGAAAGCCTCGCTGAGGAGCGATACAGCCCCCACCTGTATCCTCGACCCTTCACTTACTTCCTGCCTTGCAGTGCCCGGTGCAGCCCGGCTCTGCCTCTGAGTCTGCCAAAAGTATGTTATAGTTCCTGCTATCAGTTCAGTCCTCCTCCTCTGCATTCCTAAGCTACTGAACTGCATCAATAGTTTCCGTCATTGTCTAGCCTTCTCGTCTCCACGTTAGAGAAGTACTGTATTTAATGGTCATTTAATATTCTTCACGCACTACATGTAGAATAATGCATGGTCCAGTCTTAGAATCAAGTTAGCTTTTCCCCTCATGACTTCTAGTTTATATCAACATGTTCCCTAAACATTAGATACCAGATAGGGTTTAGGTACATGTCGCTCCGACCCTCCAGACTCTAGTCTCTGCTCCTAGCACAGAGTTCGTAGCCCCCAGTTTCTCCTAGTAACACGTCATTGCTAGTTTTCGCGCACCATTAGGTTAGAGGTCCCGGCTCCTTAGGTAGCCCCCTCCAATGTGTCCGCCCATTCATGACATATTCTGTTACGTTTGCATCACATGTCTAAGTAAACTCCTAGTTACACCTCTTTTTACTGTTATCTCACGCGACTGTTACGCGTCACGCCTTCTACTCCACCCACTGCTACGCCTACTGCAATGTAATGCTATGTGTTTGCGCTATGTATATAAGTCAATGTTATGTTATTAAATGTTAGCGCGCTCATCCCAGATCAAGCCCCGGCAGCTGCTGGGCCCCAGTTGTCCTGCTGGGCCTTATTGTCCTATTCCCATGCAGGTTGTCCTGACCCTGTCCTTATGCTGTAATAAACCTGCAGAAACTCCTACTACCTCGAATCTTGACTCTTATTTATTGAGCTATCTGTTATGCTATAAGTCTAGTCAAAAATAGGGTATTATTTATTTATTTACCACAGATAGTTAACAGTGTCGAAAGCCGCACTGAGGTCCAGGAGGATCACTGCCACTGACCCTCCTGAATCCAAAATGCTCCTAGCTTCTTCCACGACTGCCAGCAGGGCGGTGTCCGTGCCCTGACCTGGCCGAAATCCAGTTTGCGAATCACGCAACAGGCCATTGGACTCCAAAAAGTGGGAAAGATGACGATTTACCAACTTTTCAGCAATTTTACCGAGTCCCGGGAGCAGGGAGATGGGCCTGAAATTAGCCAAGTCCGAAGGATCCAGACTCGGCTTTTTCAGGAGGGCTTTCACAACTGCTCTCTTCCAGCTAGGTGGTACCAGGCGTTGGGCCAAGGAGGCATTAATAAGATCCATGATAGGGTCAATAATATTAGTTGACGCCTGTTTCAGGATCCTCATGGGAACCGAATCCCTAGGGAACCGCTCTTCATGGAGCTCAGTACTTTACGGACCTCGTTTGCTGATACTGGGCCAAAAGCTTCTAGCTGAACAAGAGCGCCCCTAGGTTGGCTACCAGCGTCTGCTCTCTGGTCCGCCTGAGGCAAGGCACTAAGAATCTTATCTATTTTAGTATGAAAGTAGTTCGCCAGCTCCTCACATTTGTTTCCTGGGCTGTCGTGGGTTACTGGGGGCTCGGGAACTCTAAGGAGTTCCTTAACCACTCGGAACGTTTCTCTCGAGGAATTCGAGGAGGTATTGATCCTCTCCTCAAAAAATTGTGTCTTAGTGCGGCGAAGAGCAGCTTTATACGCTCTTATCGCCGCCCGATATTCCTCTCGATCAGCTTCCCCCCAATCCCTCCTCCAGGCCCGCTCCAGCTTCTTACAACCCTGGTGTACCACAGGCATGTTCTTTGTGACAGAGTGCAAGGTCAAGGGGATAGACCTGTGGTTATATGAAAAGACACATCTACGGTCGTAAACACTACATACAAAAACAGATTTTTAAGAGATGAAGGGGAATCACTAGGGAGAGAAAGAATGAGAACTTGGAGAAGAAAAGAAGAACCAGATAAAGAGATCTTGAAGAGGTGCTGTGAATGGACTGAAATGATGGAGAGCCTAGAAGATGAAAAGGAGGAAAGGGGTAAGAAGGTAACAACAACGACACTAGTGAGCAGAGCAGGTGGTGGGGAGAAAGAAGATGGTGATGAGTGACAGTAAGGATGGGGTGTAATAGGAAGACCTAATGAGGAAAGAAAAGGAAAACAGTGAGTAGATGTCATCTCATTTATAATGAAGAGGCTCTCTGAGGCCCAGCCAGGGCCCGGGTGTGCGCACCATTTAATTAATGTTATGTTATGTTATGTTATGTTATTTGTTCTTTTATAGTGCACTAATCACCCTGGGGCATCTTGGCGCTGCCTAGAGACACATCACTGGATGCGAGGGCCTGAGCTATGGTAATCTAATACAGGAAAGCCTGTAGGTGTTTCTTGAAGGTTTCATAAGATGGAATTAATGAAGAGGCTTGCTGCTGCCTGCTGGCTCACTGAGAGAGGGGTCCCCGCACACCCCCCCTTGCAACGCGGGGGCCTGTGTTACTCCCTTGGCCTACACTATGTTTTACTTTAATTCCCGGCTGGGCCCCACCATGATGCCCTCCTTTTTACTGGTATCTATCCAAACTGGTGTTTTCTTTTTTTTCCTTCTCCGCCCACTCCCTGGCTCTCTGCCCACTCCCTGGCTCTCTGCCCCATTGTTCCGTCTCCATCCACTTTACTCTACCTCTCCCTGATTCACGTTCTACCTGTACCCGCCTCACTGCACCGCTTCCCACCCCCCTTCTCACCTCCCCTCTGTCCTCCCACTTTACCTGCTCTGCACGTTCTACACTACATCACTTTCTACCTCTGGGTTTGATCTGCCACCCATCAAGCTCGTCTGTGCACGTCCTATTTTCTTGCCCCTCTCCCTATTTCCATCTGTCCCGAATGACAATCTTCGCTTCCCGGTCACATTTGATCTCACCATCTCCGTCTGCCCCCCCCCTTTTTTTAATCACCAAGTCTGGCCTACTAGTTCAACCCCTTACCTTCCACTTCTGAAGTCTGGCCGTCTCTCTCCCACCCATCAACCTTCCAGTCCCCCCACTGTCGGCACGACTGTCAAACCCCCACTTATTTCTTCTCTCACCATAACCTTCTACCCGCTTCCCTCATGGTTGTATGCATGCACAGCGCTTACTACCCCAAAAGCGAACCGCAGCTCCCTCGCCTCATTGTGGAGCCCTCCCACCTTGTGGGTGCCACCTTCATCTACGTCGCCTGGTCCTTAACCTTTTAAGTCCCGACCTTATCCTGTTTATAATGATTGTCATTGTGCGCTGTAGACCATTTGGTGCCATTAAAGAAACAATCACTACAGCCCCCAGAACCCACCGGGCTGTCAAATCAAATCCCAGGACTACTGCAGTCTAGTCTCGTTTTGTGCGCCATCTCGCCCTCAGGGGGCGATTCTCGTCTTCAGCTGTGCCTGCACTCACCCCCTCATATTGTACCTCCTCTTGCCATCTGCCTCCTCTCCCCCCTCACTTCCTACTTCCTCGTCTCCCACGGGGGGCTTGGGGGAGGGAGCTGACCGAAGGGAGGTCTCCTCCCCCGGGCTGTTTGGGAGGGTCACGAGGGGTTTTCTTAGCGTAGCTGCCAGAATGTTCTGGATTTGGGCTGGCCTAGTAGGACTGGCCAGCCCAATTATAAAATTGCCTGTCCCCGCCCCGTAGCCACCATTTTAGGTTTGGTGACCTGGTGGCTAGGAGGGCTGTTAGCGTTTTTTGTGTCTAGATTATTTGTAGATTGTAGGGCAGCTTTTCTGAGGCTTATTATTCGTTAATTGTTTAGACATGGAGGATTACAGAGTGCTTGAAGCCATGCGCCTGTTATCTGAGGCAGGTCGCATGGATTTGTTGGTGGGAGGCGGGCCGGCGCGCCCTCAGCGCCAGGCCTCTGCTGGCGTGTCTGCTGCTGTGCTGGCGTGCTCACCGCCGAAGAAGAGACGAGCGGGCCAGGTAAGTGAGAGGGGCCGGTCCCGTACGAGGAAGCCGGCCCCT
Organism: Lissotriton helveticus; assembly: GCF_964261635.1. Taxonomy (NCBI): domain Eukaryota; kingdom Metazoa; phylum Chordata; class Amphibia; order Caudata; family Salamandridae; genus Lissotriton; species Lissotriton helveticus. The sequence goes on from NC_136061.1 coordinate 175,665,061, forward strand.
CCTGGGCATTCGCGAGCGGAGGGCGAGGAGGGGGGAGCTCCGGCGGCGTCTGGCGCTCCATTTCTGTGCGCGTCTGAGGCGCAATTGGCCCCTGCTGCGCGAGCTTGTGTGGCGGTTGGGGCGGAGGGAGCTCCGGCGGTATCTGGCCATATGTCCGGGCAGGCGGGTGAGGCGGGTGCCTTGCTGTTGGTCCCTTCGGCGGTGCGGGCGGGAGGTGTTCCTCATGTGGAAGCGTTCGCTTCTGATGTTGCTCCGGCGGGCAGGCGGGGGAGGGGGGGGCGGAGGGGGAGTAAGAAGCGCTCCGCATCGGACCCTCTGTTAGAGCGTCGCTTGGAGCCTCACTATGTGGTGGCTGCGCGAGGAGCGCGCAGGGGCTCTATGCAGCTTGGCAATGCTCAGGGGGCATGCCAGGGGCATTTTGAGCCGAATTTGAATGTTTCAGAGCGGGTTATGGCTGAGCCCCGGCTGACAATTAACACGGGCACCAGGAATTTATTAACCCCTTCTGGTTTTTTAGTTCCTGCACTTTGTACTGTGGATAAGTTGGTTGCAGCCCGATCTGTATCAAGTGGAGTGGAGGGCCCCGGGAGTTTGGAGCCTCATGCTGGCCTAGTTTTTTCTTCCCATGATGCTGTTTCTGGTCAGGTGGAAGTGGGGGATAATGTGGGTAGCCCTTTATTGTTTTCTACCCCTGGTTCTGCTGTGGGTGCTGCATTGTCTGTGGGGGGCGGTTCTAGGGGAGAGGGAGAATGGGCCCAGATGGGTGAAGGGGGTTCTGTTTCTGGTTTTGTTTCGGGGCAGGAGGTTTCCCGGACAGGTGGTTTTGGGTATTCTGGTTTCCTAGAGTTGGATGACAGTTTTCAAAGGGAGGGTAGGAGTGTGTCACAGGTGGGCCGTGACCACTTTTCTTGTGATATCAATGTGGCAGGAGACACACTTGGTGCAGGGATTTCAGGGTCTGGAAGGACGGTTGTGGGTACCGCTGCAGGGGTTTGCCACCCTGTTGTGAGTGGTTTAGGGGGTGTTGGTTTGCATGGCACGATGATGGGGCTTAAAGAGGGTTTTAGGCAAGTGCGTGGTGGGCCTGTTCAGGGGGCTAGGGATACTGTCCCAACTTGGTCAGGGGATGCAAGAGGCCCATATGTTATGTTTGGTTCTCCTGGGTGGGATCATTTTGGTACTGCAGGTTTGGCGCAACGTGGTTTACAGAAGGATGGTGAGGGCCAAGTTTGGGGTGCGGGGGCCCCTCTTCTGGCTTCCTCTTCAGCGGTGGCAGGGGATAACTTGGACGTGAGCGATGATGAGGAGATGATAGGCGACTCTCCGGTCAGGGGACGGCCTGTGAGGGGCTGTCTTAGAGGGCGTTCTTTGGATAGGTTTCAAGGGATGGTTGTTGATGCTAATTTGCAGAGGTCAAGGTCTGTTTCAGGTGTTGTGTTCAGGGACCCTAGCACACCAGTCCAAACTTTTTCTTTTCAGGATAGGAATAGGTGCGGCGGTCCAGACTTGGCAGGGCGCGGTCCAGTCCACTTTCGCCAAGGTGAAGCGAGGAGAATGCCTAGCGCGGCCCTCTCTGTTCCACCGAGGGAGCCCGCCGCGGCCAGCACACGAGGGTCCGGCGTGACCCCGCTGGCCCCATCGAGTAGCAGGTATAGGTGTCCTACCTTACCGGCGGCTATGGAGCCGCAGAGTCAGCGCCAGGGGAGGTACGGGCGTGTACAGTCTGCTCCCCCTCATGGAATTTCTACACAAAAATTAAAATGTAATATGGCTGATGTTGGGTTCGGTAAGACCCGTGGTGTGGTGTTTCCAGATGAACCTGATTCAGTGGTTCTGGATTACGATGAAGATAGTCCCGAAGAAGGAGAGTTGCGGGACGTGGAAAGGGGGGTGCCCTCTCATGTTGTTGAAAGTGTTTTTCAGGCTCCAGTGGTGCAAAAGCAAGTCAAGGAGAGACGAGACCGCGGCCCGTCAGTCAGGGCGCCTCCAAGACGTGACACAGTGGTATCGGCATCACAGGCTGGGCCTGCGAGAGTGGTCTCTTTGTTGCCAGGTGAGCAGATAGCTACACGGGCCAAACCAATTATGGTGTCTGTGGGCACAGGTGGGACTGAGGCTGTGGGGGTTGGTGAGGGGCGGCTGGAAAAGGGACGTTATGTGAAAGACACTGCTGTAGGCACTGATGAGGGGCTGGACACTGCAGGTAAAGTTGGAAGTGGTACTGGTACAGAGGCCTCAGGTATTACCAAAGAGCCATTGGCCAACAAAGAATTGAAAATCAAAAAACTGCCCTATATGGGAGTCACGAAGCCTTTGGGGGCACATTTAATGTTGAGTACAAAGGAAAGAATTTGGAAGGGTGAATATGTGGAAATACTTAAGTTGCTACACAGAGAAGTACGGTCCAAGGAAGGGTCCAAGGAGGAAGAATTTGAGCTGGCGAAACGGCCTAGAGTTCCCCTAACCATTGAGAATTGGACAGCTGCTTTCCTAATATATGCAAGCGTGTATTGTGAGAAATTCCCAGAGCGCAGAGTGTCCCTTTTTAAATACATGGATGTTATACGCAAGGCGCAGCTTACTGGGGGGGGGTTTGCTTGGTCCCAATATGATGAGGAGTTCAGGGCCAGGATGGCTTGGGATCCGGAGGCCAAGTGGGGGGAACTGGACACTGATTTATGGCAGCACACTATGGGGTCGGCTTCGGGGGGTAAGACGATTTTTACAGCCAGTGGTCTCCCCATAATATACCGGCCCTTTCAGGGCAAGCCCACCAGGGGAGGGGTGGGAAGTAGCTCAAACACACAGCCTGCAGTCGGCACGTGCTGGGAGTTTAATAAAGGCTTCTGTACTAGGGAATATTGTAAATTCCGGCATGAGTGCTCAGGTTGTGGTAAGCGACACCCCTTGTCTAGATGCTGGGAGAACAAGCCGGCAGGGGATCATCAGGGGACTCAGTCAGGTGCAGGGGGTTCGGGGACGTCCCAACATTCTGCAGGAGGTAGGGGATTCCGAGGTAATCAGGGTTCTGGGTCCAAGGGCTCATACACCGGTTAAGTTGGAAAAGTTGCGCCTTGCGCTTCATGACTATGATAATGCGGCTGGGAAACAAACATTGTTGGATGGTTTTGAATTTGGTTTCAAGTTAGGGTACACAGGTCCTAGACAAAGAAGATGGTCTGCTAATCTTAAATCTGCATCTGAGCATGGCACAGTGGTACAAGACAAGTTGAATAAGGAAGTGCATGAAGGGAGGATGGCTGGCCCTTTTCACGATTGGCCGATCCTGAATTTAATAATATCACCTATTGGAGTGGTCCCGAAGAAAGATCCGGGACAATTCAGGCTTATAAAACACTTATCATGGCCGGAAGGTTCGTCGGTCAATGATTTTATTGATCCAGATGCTGTTTCAGTCTCTTATTCCTCAGTTGACGTGGCCATGTCACTTGTTGTGACCGCGGGCGCAGCTGCTGAGATGGCCAAGTGTGATATAAAGTCTGCTTTCCGGCTACTGCCTGTCCACCCGGATGACTGGTGTCTCCTGGGTATCCAATTTTCAGGAAAATGGTATGTGGACAAGGCTTTACCGATGGGTTGCTCCATATCATGTTCTCTTTTTGAGTGTTTCAGTACTTTTCTACAATGGTACTTTACTCATCAGTCTGGTCACTCACTGGTAACGCACTACCTGGATGACTTTTTCTTTGTCGGGTCCCCGGGCTCCGCGGAGTGCCAGTCTGCTCTGGACACTTTCCAAGGGCTCATGGAGGATCTGGGAGTTCCTTTGGCTCCCGAGAAAACTATGGGTCCTGACACAGTCTTGTCCTTTTTGGGGATTGAACTGGATTATGTGGCAATGCGGGCTCGCTTGCCTGAGGATAAGAAAGTGAAGATGCTGGATTTGCTGGACACTATGTTAGCAAAACGGAAAGTGTTGGTGAAAGATGTTCAGGTGTTACTAGGCCATCTCAACTTTGCTTGTAGGGTCGTGAGAGCAGGAAGGACTTTTTGTCGTAGATTAGGCAGGGCTCTTGCAGGTCAACATTTGCCTCACCATAGGGTTCGATTGTCTGCTTGAGTCAAGGAGGATTTGAGAATGTGGAAATTTTTTCGCTCTTCCTTTAATGGTGTTCCTTTGCTTCGGGCCGTTGACTTTCAATGGGATGTGCAAATGTTTTCGGATGCAGCTGGCAGTGATGGTTTTGGTCTGTATTGGAATGAAGATGGTGTGCGGAACGTTGGCCGGATGAGTGGTTGAATGGTGGCCGCAGCATTACCTTTTTGGAACTTTTTCCTTTGCTGGTGGCTTTGACACTGTGGGGGGAGGTCTTGGCACATAAGAAAGTGCTTTTTCGTGTGGATAACATGGCTGTGGTGGAAATTGTGAATCGACAGTCTGCCAGGGATGAACAGGTCTTGAAGCTCATGAGAGTTTTCGTGCTGGGTTGTTTGAAACACGACATTCACTTTCGTGCTTTGCACATTCCTGGAGTGGACAATGACATTGCGGATGCTCTGTCTCGTTCACAGTGGGGGAGATTCCGTGGACTGGCGAGGGAGGCAGACCAAGCACCGACCCCGAAGCAGATTCATCTGTGGCACGTAGGCAACGTCGGGTCTTACAACTGGTGGTAGGTTCTTTGTCTGTGTCTACGCGTTCTGCTTATTCTCTGGCCTGGAGGGAATTTCTGGAGCCTGGCGCTTGTAGGCGCGAGGAGGTTTGGCGTCGTACGGAGGATGTCGTGAATTTCATCCTGGATCTCATGGACAAAGGGCTGACTAAGGTGACTATCGCCGGTAAATTAGCGGGGATAGCATTTATGGGCAAGTTGTTATGGGGTTATCCTCCGTCAGCAGGGGAAATTGGCAGGAGGATGCTTGAGGGTTGGGCCAGAGAACAAGGGCACACCAGTAGACTCAGGGCTCCTTTATCTTGGCAGATTCTGGCACGTTTGATAACTGTTCTTCCTGAGGTTTGTTCTGATGACTTTGAGTCATGCTTATTTTCCATGTTAATGGCGTTCATGTTTTTTGGAGCCTTTAGGGTTTCGGAGTTGTTAGGCTCGAAATGCAAGTGTGGCCTATTTTGGCGGGATGTGTTTTGTTCGGATGAAGGGGTACATGTATGGTTAGCCAGCTCCAAAACTGACCAGACGAAGAAGGGGAAGGGGGTGTGGTTGCAGGCGCGTGCCCCACGGCTTACTTGCCCTTTACTACTAGCGCGGCGCTGGCGCTCTTTGTGTGGGGGTGGTGATGATGTACTCGTTTTTCAGCATATTGATGGCACCCTGGTTACAGCATACCAATTCCGCATGGTTTTGCGCAAAGCGTTGGAACACTTGGGTCTGGATGGGAGCCTATATGGGACACATTCATTCCGGATTGGGGCTGCAACTGAAGCCTTTAACAGAGGTTGGACTCAAAGGGATATCATGAGGCTGGGGCGTTGGTCTTCAAACTGCTTTCAGCGCTACGTGAGAAGTCAAGCGGAGGAGGCGCATGCGTCATCTTCCTTCCCATGAGCTCTAACTCTGTTTTCTTTTATAGGATCTGTTGCTGGGCCTCGTTCTCCTGTGGTGACAGTCTGGATAGTTGGGCATTCCTTCGTGAAGTGGGCCCGAGTCCAGGCGGCACAGAGTTACTTTGGAGAACTTCTGGGTTTTAACGCTGCTATGTTCAATGTGGTTTGGAAGGGGAAAGGTGGGATGCTCTGGAGAGAGTTAATCCCTTGTCTTAACAACAATATGGTGGGCGGGCTGTGTCCTGATATTCTGGTCATCCATTTGGGGGAAAACGATCTTTGTGCTACCAAAGGTGTAGTGTTACTTCGAGCTATTAAGAAGGATTTGGGCCTTATCAAAGAGCTTTGGGCTGGGTGCCATGTCTATTGGACTGAATTAATACCGCGTAGGATCTGGAGAGGAGCGGTCAACCCCAAGGCGGTTGACAGGGCTAGGAAGAAAGTAAACTCAGAGGTTTCGCGCTGCTGCCGTGGTCTTGGTTTTAGCAGGATTTCCCATAGGGAAATTAAGTTTGAGACTGTGGAATTCTTCAGAGATGATGGTGTTCACCTGTCCAGAGTGGGTATGGACCTATACTTGTTGGAGTTACGTGAGGTGTTGGCGCGTTCGCTAGCTATGCCACGTTAATGTTGGTTCGGTTCTGTTTTTAGTTACCGGTGGGGGGGGGGCAGAAATGGAGGTGGTGTAGTTTCTCTCCCCCTCCTACCTTTCTGGGTGGCGGGGTTTTTGGTTGCCCCGGTGCTGTTTATGGTAGATTGTTTGATGAGTATTGGATTGATTCTTTGATTGACAGGTTCAGGGGAAGTTGGTCATTGTTTGACCGTTCAGGTTTTGGGGGGTATTGGCAGGAGTGAAGGGTCAGGCAGGGTTTATGGTTAAAGAGGGCCTGGCTTTCAATATGTGATTGGGGTTTTGATGAATAAGGGGTTAAATGATGACGTAATGATTGAATTAATGACGTAATGTTTATTGATGATATGTTTATAATGTTGTTGTAATGTTGTAATGTTGTAATGCTGTATTGTTGGGTGGGGGAGGGGTCAAAGAATTTTAGGGGAGGGGGTGGCGGGCGGGGTTTGTAGTTAATTATTTATTTAGTGAGAGATAGTTTTGTAAGGCGTTGCCAAGGTTTTATATTGTAATGTGCACCTGTTTCCTAATAAAGCGGCCTTTTCCACACTCAAAACAATTCTGGTCTACGTTTCTCCCACCCCTCGCCCTCCCTCCCAAGGGGGGCTTGGGGGAGGGAGCTGACCGAAGGGAGGTCTCCTCCCCCGGGCTGTTTGGGAGGGTCACGAGGGGTTTTCTTAGCGTAGCTGCCAGAATGTTCTGGATTTGGGCTGGCCTAGTAGGACTGGCCAGCCCAATTATAAAATTGCCTGTCCCCGCCCCCTAGCCACCATTTTAGGTTTGGTGACCTGGTGGCTAGGAGGGCTGTTAGCGTTTTTTGTCCCTCCCTCCCTCCCATTTATTATTATTCTTCATACTCCTGGGTTTTTTCTTCCTCCGAATTTTTGTTCCGTTAGAATTTTTCCCTCCTTTATTGATGGCAACCTGACGCTGTACCTCCAAACTTTCCTATTTAAAGAGGGAACTGTGTATCATCCACATACGTGTGAGAGTGAAAGCAGACACTGTGGGCAACTGGGCATCGAAAATGTGCACTGCTTAAACCATGTATACGTTAAAGAGGAAAGGAGAGAGGGCAGAATCTTGAGATACCCCATTTGTGATGCGCTGAATCTAAGAGAATTGTGCTCTGCTTTAAGAACAATTTGTTGGGAACAACAATCACGATAAGGCTATGCCTTCCATGTCTGCGTGTGTTTCTAATCAGTGGAGGAAGTATTATGCCATTGAATGCTACGAAGAGGTCTCAAGTAATAAGTTGCAGGCTAGGCCTACGTCCTTGTGGTGAGTAACTATTCTGTGTGGTTTGTGTACACTGCAGTAGGCGCAAGTGACATGGACAGTCGCTCAACAAAGAAGTTAGATTAAATCTTTAACTTTGAAGGGAACAGCAGAGATAGGTATTTATTTAGGCACGACCTCTGAAGCCAAATTTCTGCTTTTTGAGAAGCACCATTATGTATGCGTGGTTGAGTATTTCAGGGATTTTTACCAGAGGAGAGTTCAGCATTAGTGAATTAAATGATAATTGGAGGTGGAGCTTAGATGCATAAATCCACTACTTTAACATTGCAGATGTTGTTTGGTGGAGATACTTTTAGAGGGACGCCAAGCTCTTCATAATCCAGGACTGAGAAACCTATATGAAAGGTGGTGAGGTACTGGAGATTGGAGGACTGATTGTGGTAGTAGACGTAGATGGATCATGATTATTTCCGAGTGTGAAAAGAATTACAATAATTTATCACAAAGACAAAGACGATTGAATGGCACGTCGGCTGGGTGATGAAGGTTATTTAAAAAGAAAACTCAGTGCGATTCAGATACATGCTTCACCATGCCTTGCACAACTTCATATACTTGCAGTAACACAGCTAGCTACTATATCTCTGTGGGGCTATTTCGAACCCTCACATGGCCGTGCAGCAACGTGCATTCACACAACTCAGTTAGCACAAACTCCTTAAGCAACATGGTCTAGGAAAAGGCAGAAAGGGAGGGGCATTAAGCCCCCATCTCTCTTCCGCACTGTGAGCCTAGAGACCACTCCGTCTGTGTCCTGGGTTCAACAAATTAGTTGCACAGTTAGTTAATAAATACACAGATCCGTCACCAGACCCTTTACCCCCCACTGCCAAAACTGCAACTAAATACCACAGTGTCCCCCGGATCCCCAATCGGGCCCCTGTAGACTGTTTACTCACAGCGTGCGCCAAAAATCAGAGGGGAATAATCAGAATAAAAATCATATTTATAAACCGAGCCCGGTGCCACCGCTCCAGGGACCTGTTGCTGCGTCTGGAGCAGCGGAGGGGACACCCTTGCATGGGGTGGGGGGATGCGGGGCACCCACCTGCCCGTCCTGCAGCGTCAGCGACACGTCCAGCTTGCACATCCAAACCGGCTGCATGAGCGCCTTTTGCAGGTGCAGCAGCGGCTTCGCTTCCATAGTGTCAGGCCTTGCTCCCCCCTCTGCGCCTCTTTACTTCGCCGCCACTGCTGCTGTCCAGGTCACTCCCACCCCCACCACCTGCTTCCGGCTGGATATGGGCTCCTCTGGGGAGGTCCTAGGTGGTGGAGGGAGCGGGACCCATTAGTCATCTGGCAGGGGGCTGGCTATGAATCCCGTTTGCTCACAGGAAAGGGCCCCAGGCTGGTGCCATGTGCAGTGGGTGTGTTTACCCACCTTCGGCCATGAGTGCGCCGGCCTGAGCCCTCTGCTCCTGGGCACACGCCCCCAGGGATTGCCGCTCAGAAGCTAGGTGTCCGCTTGCCTGCAGCGACCGGGAGGGGCTGGGGGTTAGTGCAAACTGTGGGGTCCCTGGAGCACCGGCGCCCCTGCACCACGGCGGCTGCAGGGGCCTGTGTTACGCCCCTGGGCCTACACCAGGGAAATAAGGACAAACACACACTTCGTTATATTAGCTGGTGACGACCAGTGGGGTAACGTAAGTTGAGGGGACCCCCCTGCAAGGTACACAGAGGTGCATTAAAAAAACATTTGCTATCTATGTGCAATGCATTTATGAGAAAATGTTTTAATGTGCAATGATTCAGTGTTCTTCTGAGAAGTATAGTAGATTGCAATGCATGCACTCCATAGCAGGAGATATGCTACACCAAACAGCTAATAGCACGAGGTGAGAACAAACTACTCCTCTGGGTGGAGCCAAATCCCACTCTAGCTATATTTTAAAACATTGGTGACAACTGCACTGTCAAACCAGGTCTAAAAAGGGCTCTGCGGCCCCTTCTTTAATACCCCCCCCCCCTCCACCCCACCTCTCCCGCAGGACAGAGGGCCCAGAACAGAGGATAAATTACACGGTGAGCACAGATTATGTAGTTTGGCCCCAGAAACCCCTGGTTTCTTAAAGGGACCTTACTGAAACTTCTTTGCATAACACCAAAATACTGCCTATCCACAGCTATCTACATTTATTTTATTCTGTGGTGTAAAACTGAATGAATATATTAATAAAATAGTGCACAGAAAAGCAAATCTAAGTTTTGCTGAGGCGGGTGTCTGACCTAAGTCCTGCGCATTGAGACATGCAGGTATTGCTAATGATGTGCAAGGTCTCAGAAATGTATCACAGCTCCTTAGCTAGCACCTGGCACCACTAAGCACTGTAGTGCTGGCACACTTTGGCTACTGAGTGCAAAAATCCCCTCTGAGAGGGATCCCGCTTGCAAGCAAGACAAGGCATTTTATCCGGAGGCTGCGCCTGCAGAAAGAACCTAACACAAGTTTACTTTTAGCTTCCCTTTAGACGAGGACGGCCCGAAAATCCTACATGGTAACTTTTATTTTTAGTCCTTTGTGGGCCTTCAACCCCTGTCCAGTTACTAAACTTCAAGTACATTTATTAATACAACTCTTATTCACGTTTTTAACACTCCTTCTGAGCGCTTAGTTGTGGAAGTAGATTATTAATAATCTACTGTTGCAGGGTCACCCTTCGTCCACGGGTTCTTAACAAGTAAGGAGGAATCGACACTGGAGCAATATACAAACCATAGGTAATTTATTTAGCATTCATGAATGGGGCCTTAGCCGAGATACTCAAGGAGAAAGCACACAGAACGATGGTTACATGGGTTTTTATAGCAAAAGATCACAAACAAGGGATGCCCAGAGGTAAATAGAGCTTTGGGAAAAACACACAAAGGAGGTAACGGTAAGAATTGACAGCCTTGTGCCTTGTGCAATTGTCGCGCCCTGAAGCTGCACAAAAAGATATGCTATCTGGGTTAACTTTACTTAAAGCTTTACCATTGTCTGAAAACCCTCGAGCAGACACCAGCTGTTCTTTTGCGCTGACTCTGCATGTTTACACAGCCTACAATGCCCCAATCTAGATTCTTTACTCATGTTTATACAAATGCAGTGTCAAGGTTAGAGCCGGGCTGTAAGCAGGGCAGAGGTGAAAATGGACAAGGCATAGCTTAATTAAAAAAACAAGAGAATCAGATTTTACATTTTAACAGAATCCTTCCTTTTCAGTCTATGCTGAATCTATTTTAAAAGTACATGTATTAATCTTTGATATCAATATTCATAAGTTCATAAATTTCAGTTTGCATCATCATTTCTCGATTCAATTCATGAACATTGACTGGGGAGGGTTTAATACTACTGCAAGTATTTATACAAGTGGTGCTTATCATAGGGGCACATTGAATGCAGCAGCAGCAGGTAAGAAAGATGGCTCCTATAATTACTATTCCCATTAATAATTTCCAACCTCAAGTAGAAATAAGTCCCTGTAACCATTCGGACCAGGACCATGTTCATTGGTTTTGATGTATCTCTGCAGCTATTTTATATAATTTGGAAATGGCGTTATAGACAGAAGGGGTGTGGTCAGGTATGAACACGCAACAGCTACTACTGATGATGCGACATGCTCCACCACGATCGGCGAGTACTACATCAAGCACCATTCTGTTTTGCAAAGTTACAATACTTGTAATTTGGAGCTCTTCTGTGATATTACCAAGAGCCATTGCTGTTTGCTTAGTTACTGTTTCTACCACACGGGTCAGACGTCTAATCTTCCTACTATTTAGGGCTGCCCCAACAAAGAAAAAGAGTCCCAAATTAAAATCAACATACTTCTGTAATGCTGTATCAGTTTGATCTACTTCATTTTTATTTAGAGTTCTTTTAAGTCTATTCAAAGAAATGTCATTAAACAGTTTCTGGTCTTTGCTATAAGATGCAGGTGCTAAGAACACAGGAGAAAGCAAAAAGGACACATAACAGATGCCGGATCAACTGATAGGTAAATGATAATAACCTTTGTTTCCAAAAATGTAGTAAGTGTTATGTGAAGATAGGAAACTACTATTGTTTGTTCCAGTGATATTTAATACTGTAGTACAGTCACTTTATCCCACTGGGATGCTGCCAATGCTGCTCACACAAAGATCTGCTCAGTTTCTAGTAACAGCGATAACAGGAGGTCCATTACCTTTGGCTGTTCGGGTATTAGGAAAAACAGATCTTGTGGAGGAATTACCTCTGCGATACTCCTCCATTTCCCAAACAGTTCCTTTGGCCTGCAGGAGGCCTTCATCATCGGGGTAACAGACCGTGTTTAACTGGGTAATGAGTCTTCCAACATCACCTAGAGCAATATTTCTAATTTCAGAGGCCCGAAAAAGCGCAAACCAGGCCCTACAAGAGCCATAATGTGAGAATGGCAGGGGAATGAGAGGCGTTCCTCCTTTTTTCTGATGGGCTGTAATCATTCCACATACCCAGCAGTTGGTAGTGTTCGTAGCATTATGAGTATGATGTAACATTTGGATGAAAGTGTTATTGAGGTATGCCATCCGGTGTTTTTTCTTATGATAGAGAAGAGTGAAGTAATAATTGTTAGCGTCGCCTCTGTGGAGCGCGTTCTAGGGCCCACCCCTACTGTGGTAAGATGTGGGAAACTACATTTTCCTGTTGGTAAATGGTGGCTGCGGTGTCCTGTAAATGTACATTAAACATTGCAATATATTTTCATTGTATTTCCCTTTCATTGCTCATTTTCTTTTATATGTTCTCCTTTTTCCTTGCTGGATGTAACTATAGGGGACTACATATCCCAGAATCCCCACACAGCAGTCACTTTGGGTGTGGATGCCTTTGGGTGTGGTCATATCCCAGAATCCCCACACAGCAGTCACTTTGGGTGTGGTTGCCTATGGGTGTGGTCTGCCTATAAAAGGAGCCACACCCATTGGGCGTGGCTCACTATTCTGGATCCTGTGTGGAAGCAGCCTCTCTCTTCTGCTGACTCGCGAGTTTATTCCAATTTACTTTGAGTCTGCAGGTAAGCCTCTGTTTTTAAAAATTTTTTTTTTTACTTTATTTATTATGGTTTTCAATGTTCATGTCCAGCACAGTAAATGCAGCAAGGTACAAGCTTACAACTTACACGCTCTTATGTACGAGTAATCTACTGAATAAGTTTAACAATCGGTAAGACGCAAAGCATTAATAAGGCTAGTGGAGGTCTGTATCTGCCCCTCGTTTACCCACTGTGCGTTTACACATCTGTAAAAAATAAGGAACCTCATCAAACTTTATGGGGGCACCCCAACCCCCCCCCCACCACCACCCCCCGCCCTTCCTCTGTCTCCCCACAGTTCCCCTGCCCACCCCCCTTTTCGCTGCCGGGTCCGTTTCTTTTTTGTTTGGTGACTCCTGTTTACCTACTCTTGGTCAGAAAGGAAAATTAAAAGGCATGAGATAGGCTCTAAGCCATCTACTTCCTATAGTGGGTCATCATGTGTCGCACTGCCCCGAGACTGAGCCTCTCCCCGCCCCAAGTCTCCCAATTCTGAGATAGTTTGAGTCGAAGGGGCATCCAAACCCACCAGCTCCTGGAACATCACCCCCCAAGCTTGTAGGACCTCAGGTAGCTTCCCATCTCTCCTTGTGTGTACATGTGTTCCTCTTCAGCCAGCGCCCATTCCCTCAAATCTCCCTTCCATTTCTGTAGCGTTGGACCCTGAGGGGACAACCAATGAATCGCAATTCGGCGCCGGGCTGTAACCAGGCCAAGTATCAGGAACCGTCTGCTCACCTTACGCTTGGGGTCCCGTGGGATTAAACCTAAAAGGCAGGAGCGTGGGTCCAAATCTATTACCCATCCCGACACCTTCCCCAAGACTTCTAGGACCGCCACCCAATACGATTGGAGGATCTGGCACGTCCAAACTATATGCACAAAGTCCGCCAAGGGGCTATGACATCTCGGGCAATGGGCATCTCTGGTATTGTCAATGGTCTGGAGACGTTTAAGGGAGAGATAGGTCATATGAATAATATTATATTGGATAAGTTTAAAGCGGTTGCTCACTGACACCTTCCGCACACTCATGTATTTTTTCCCATTCACGGGGGGTGATCTCCTGTGGGCACACCCGCTGCCATCTATCCTCAATCGCCAAGGGTCGCGTCTTTTTGTCTTGCCGTAGAGCCCTATATAAGTGAGTCACTAACTTCCGGCCCCCGCCATTGCCAGCATGGTGACCAGAGTACCGGAGTGCGTCGGGGCATCCGGGAACGTGGGCCATAGGTGCCTCGCGGTCGCCGCCAGTTTAGCATATTGAAGAAATTGTCCCGGTCCTAGCTCAAAGGCGTTAACCGCCTCCTGATAAGTGATAAATTTATCGTTTGGGTACAGGTCCGCCAGCATCAAGCACCCTCCCTCTATCCACTTGCCTGTAGACATGACCCGCGCAATTCGGGCAAAGGGTGGCAACAGCCACAGATCCAAGTCGGGGCGAATGGCTTGATCTGGATGAGGCGTCTCATGACCCGATCCCAGACCGCGGCCCCCAGCCGTGTCAGCGGGGGGGAAGGATCTCGCCTCCCTCCTACCTGCCAAAGCAATGCTCCCAGCTGTCCATTCCCGTAGGTTCCAGCCAGCAAAGACCGTTCCCACGAGGGGTCCGTATCCAGCCACGCAATCGCGTGTTGCAGTTGTGAGACCTCCAAGCTCACTCTGCATCTCTTCCCATTCCACAGTAGAAGGACTAGGAGGGACTCCAATTCCCGGAACACTCGGTGCGGTATCTCATAAAAGGATCCCTGCATGGTGTATAAACAGCGTGGGAGGACCACCATCTTAATTAGGGCAATCTTCCCCATCAGGGAAAGCTGGAGGGTGTTCCAAAAGGCAATACTTCCCTGCAGACCCCGTATGATCCGTCTCATATTGTGTTGGAAGAAGGTGGCCGAGTCACGTCCAATCCAAATTCCTAAATAGCGAAGGGTATCATCTACCCATGGGAGTCCTATTTCTGGACGCGGGTGCCCCTCCCATTCCGCCCACTCTCCAATCGCATAAAGCTGGGATTTCGCTTTATTTACTGCCAGGCCAGAAGCGGCCGTAAAGTTTGTTAGTGCGGCCATCAAGATCGGTAGTGACTGCGTCGGATGGCTCAGGTAGATCAACGCGTCGTCCGCATATAGGGACACCACATGCTCCACCGTCCCCACCCGGATACCCCTGCCCTCAAGCACCGCACGAAGATGGCATGCCAATGGCTCCATCGCCAGGGCGAAGAGCAGGGGGGAGAGTGGGCACCCCTGACGGGTACCTCTCGATATAGGTATCACATCCGAGACACATCAACCTGTGTGGACTCTGGCCACGGGTCTGGCATATAGTAGCTGAACCCACCGCACAAATCCTTCTCCCAGGCCTAGTTTTAGTAGCACCTTCCATAGGTAAGTCCAACGGATCGAGTCGAACGCTTGTTCGATATCCAAAAATACCAGCGTGCTTTGTCCGGCCTGACCCTCCAATGTCTGCATGACATGAGCCAGGCGGCGAATATTCCGCAGGGTGTTTCGGCCTGGGATGAACCCCGACTGGTCGTCATTGACGAGGCGACGGAGATAGGGAAGGAGTCTAGACGCCAACACCTGGCTGATAACTTTCAGATCCACATTCAACATGGATATGGGCCTATAGGATCCCGGGAGAAGCGGATCCTTCCCCGGTTTGGGGATCATAACTATTGTCGCTGCTCGCATGGAGTCCGGGAGCAGCCCCCCATCATAGGCCTTCCTCACCACTTCCAGGAGTTTCGGGACCAAAACACCCCTGAAGTCCTTATAGAATTCGGCCGCGAGTCCGTCCTTCCCCGGGGACTTTGTCGCCTGCAGATGGGCTATTGCGGCACGCAATTCCTCCTCCCGGAGAGGCCCTCCCAGTTCCTCCTGACTATCCGCATCTATGCTGGGCAGTTGTATCCCCTCGAGATACCCGTCTATGTCCACGGCGCCTGGTAAGAGCTGCGATTCTGAGTATATTTTAGCTAAGTGGGATCGGAACACTTCGTTAATCGTCTGCTGGGTATACACCATCTTTCCGACTTCATTTCGCATCGCTAGGATTGGGTGGGGTTGGGTTTCTGCTCGAATCAAGCGCGCTAATAGTCTCCCAGCCTTGTCACCCTCCGTGTACCATTTCTTCCTGCTGGCTGTCCTATTAAATTTACCAAGGGAGGCCCAAGTGTCCGCTAAGTGCTGTCGCGCGGCCGTCCATTCCGGCCGTTGCTCGTTATCCGTGGGGAAGTCCCTCTCCAGCTCCGCTAGTCGGTCCTCATGTCGTCGAAGTTCTCTTTCTAATACCCGTTTAACCCCTACATCCGTGGACAGGCAAGTTCCCCGGATGACCACTTTCATGGCATCCCATTCAGTCGCCCTGGTACTGGTCGACCCCCAATTTAC
This sequence comes from Lissotriton helveticus, assembly GCF_964261635.1. Classification (NCBI taxonomy): domain Eukaryota; kingdom Metazoa; phylum Chordata; class Amphibia; order Caudata; family Salamandridae; genus Lissotriton; species Lissotriton helveticus. The sequence continues at coordinate 175,680,961 of NC_136061.1, forward strand.
CGCTAAATATGCCTCAAGGCCTTGCAAAATAGCCTCCTTATAGGTGGGATCCCCGAAGGCCTACGAGTTGAGTCTCCAAAGCGGGATCTTGGGTCGAGGACCCCCCACCAAGTACGTAAGCAGGATTGGGGAGTGATCTGACAGGTAACGCGCCAAATAATGGACCTCCTCTACCCTGTCGACGACCATACCCTGAAGAAAGAAATAGTCTAGCCTACTGTGAGTGTTGGCAGCGGGTGTGTAGCAAGAGTACTCCCGGCGAGCAGGGTTATGGTGCCTCCAAACATCTACCAGGTCGTAACTATGGAGCATCTGGGTCAGTGTTTCTCTCAGTTTGGGCTTGGCGTCTAATTTTGGGGGTATCTATCTAATCCCCATCAAGTGCACAGTTAAAATCCCCTGCTACAAGGAGTTCCATGTCAGGGTCTAAATCCAGTTGTCCCATCACTCGACCCAAAAACTCTCTGTCGTCAGTGTTCGGGGCGTATATGTTTACCAAGCATACACTACGTCCATCCAGGGTACCCCCCACTATAACAAACCTGCCCTCTGGGTCCAATTTCGAGTGTATGGCTCTAAAGGGAACCCCCGGAGCTACCCAAATTAGGGCCCCTCTAGCAAACCCGGAATAAGATGTAGCAAAGAACTGTCCTCGCCATCTTCGCTGGACATACTTAAGGCAATCACCCCAGAGGTGCGTTTCCTGAAGGAAAGCAAAGCTGACTCCGTACCTACGGAGGTATGTGGCCATCCTGATCCGCTTTATTCTGTTATTGAGCCCCCTGACATTCCAAGTTATTAGTTTGTATTTACGTGAATCACCTGTCGTGTGTGTAACACCCTCCGGCAGTATGCCCCCCACCCGGTGTCCTCTGGCTCCCCCTTCACAATGTGACTCGACCTTCCAATAGGCAAACAACATAAACCTTGCATAGCAAAAGTAGAAGTGGACCCGGCAGCAACCCTCCCCAAAGCAAAACAAGAACCCCCAACATTTCCCACCCACAGGCGGTGGTACCGCATCTCCCAGCCCAGGCCTGGTCAGGAGACCCCGAACCCCGCCCCAAAAGCACTACCCCCCCTCAGACCCTCACTTCTAACCTATAGATAATGAATAAACTGTATGCGAAACAATCTAATACGTAGCAGTCCAAGTAAAAATCCCTGTTCCTACGCGGTTGAACATTCATCCGACTGACTGGTACCACACAGTCCTGCCCGGCCGAGGCCCAGCAGACCGCGGCAGCACTCTACAGTCGGCTTCATCAACTGGAATTTGGCACAATAATACAATCATTACGGCATTCTGGTGCCCAGTCCTCCCCCCCCCCCACCGTCATGCTCTTACGCCTCTGGGGAACAATCTCAACTCCAGCACGTCTGGCCGTACATCTCCCCCCAGGTTAAAGAGTGGAGATACTCACGATGTTCAAGATCCCCCTCGGTCCATACGAACCCCCAGGTTTACCTGTCATTCGTCCTGTGCAGGAGTATTACCCGGGCCGGCTGCACCCCCCGTGTCGGATTGTGTTTCTTGCACCAAACACAATGGGGAGAACTGGTTCTGGGTTGGGATCGCCTCAGGTTCTGCCCGGAGGGTGCCATCCGGGCCCACCGTTATTCGATCTGTCGTAGTAGTGGCACGCTCTCCCTGGGGCAGGTCCCCTGTACCGCGACGTTGGCTTCGTCTGAGTGCGCCCCGTCGTCGTTGTTCCTGCCAGCCCTGCATGATGTCGTGTCCCGCTAGTCCTAGCGAGTCCAACCATCCCTCCGCATCCGATGGTCGGTCAAAGAAGTACGTCTTCTCGCCGTATTGAACGCGGAGCCTAGCTGGGAAGAGCAAACTGTACTTTACGCTAAGATTCCGCATCCGCCGCTTAACCTGCAGGAAGTCGTTCCGGAGGTCCTGCACCTTCCTGGTGTAGTCTGGGAATATGTGAATATCACAGTTGTCTTACCTAGGTGAACTGGTTCTACGGATGTGCTGCAAAATCATGTCTCGGTCCCTAAAGTTGAAGAACCGGGCTATTATGGCCCTGGGTGGAGATCCCGGTTTCGGCGGCGGTCCCAGGGACCTATGGGCCCTCTCAATGGCGAACAGTTTAGACAGTTGCAAATTTGGGAGGGCCTTGCCAATCCAGTCTTTGAGGAACAGATCCGCCGCTGGCTCCCTGGCGCGCTCCGGAAATCCTAGGAAGCGGAGATTGTTCCTCTGGGACCGTCCTTCCGCATCTTCTGCCCGATTCTCCAACCGAGCTGTATGGTCTTGGAGTGCGGCAATTGTTCCCTTTAGCTGCTGGACCTCGGTCTGCAAGACGTTCAGATCCCCTTCCGTAGTGGTGACCCTGTCCGCCACCTTTCTGAGATCAAGGCGCAGATGGTTAATGTCCATGGCCATGCCGTCCATCTTGGATTCTAGCGCCACTCTGGAGTCACGGATCGCTGCCAGGATATCGGCTTTGTCTCGGGCCGCCGCGTCCGGGTGGGCCTCCATTCTCCTGTCCGTCCTGGGGCGCTCCGTTACAACCGGGCCCGGGACCGTATATTGTACGATCTTGTTTGTCTGGGCTCCCCTCGTCGGCCTGTCCTTTCCCATAGTAGGGGTGACGTCCAAGTGTTATCCGCCGGGGACCCCCTAAGAGACTCCTCCCGCACAGAGCTTTGCTCCCCTCTCGATTTCAGACCAACCTCGGTGGCTCCAGCTCTGGCCCGACCGGCCCCACGATGGCCCAGGAGTCTACAGGCCTTAGTCATCCAGTCCCGTTCGCGCCTGCACGTTGAAATCAGCGCGACTCACAACCCAGCCTTCCCCGTCCGTGTTCCAGGATTGTGGCCTACCTCGTCTCCGTCAGCCAGGAGGGGGGGGCGTCCGTCCCCCGGGAGCGCCTGCCGCTGTTGTTGCAGGAGGGGCCTACCGTCACCCCAGATCCAGTGTGTGTCCTCGGCCACCAAATCGCCCCCCAGGTCCGGGGCGTCTGGTTCCCCAGCTGCCTTTAGGCGCTCTTGCAGGCTATGTGGTTCACTACGCTCCGGCCCCTCTCAGAGAGCCGCGGCAATCCCTGCAGTCCGCTCTGCCCTCAGGGGCGCACATCAAGGACCGCGGCTCCCGGCCGATCAGACCCGGCGGGCGCCCGGGCTCCAGGTGTACCGCTTAAAAACTTAAAGAATGTAGAAACATCATCCTTCCGCCTTTACTGGAAGTCATGAATAGAGCCATTGTCCAGGGTTCTTTTCCCCCAGTGTGGAAGAAGGCTATTGTAAAGCCTCTCCTCAAAAAACCGTCTCTGGATCCTGGTCTTCTTAAAAATTTTAGGCCCATTTCATTGCTTCCTGCCCCGGCAAAAATACTAGAAGCTCACCTCAATACCCATCTTTCTACCTTTCTTGAGACTAGTGAGTACCTTGATAACACGCAGCACGGTTTCAGAAAACATCATAGTACTGAATCCGCTCTCACTATTGTGGTAGACAACATTCGCTTCAAAGTAGACAGCGGCCAAACCACAGTTCTTGTCCTATTGGATCTCACTGCCGCTTTTGATACCCTGTCTCCCGCCATTCTAACATCTCGGCTTAGGGAGGCAGGGGTCACTGGGCCGTCTCTGAGCCTTCTTAACTCCTTTCTCCATGGTAGAGAACAGAGAGTAATGCTTGGAAATTTCCTTTCCCCTGCCAAGTCATTGCAATGTGGGGTGCCACAGGGGTCGGCCTTGAGTCCGACCCTGTTTAATATCTATGTGGCCCCCCTTGCTAGACTAGTAAGATCGCAGGGGATGGAGGTGGTGTCTTACGCAGACGACACCCAAATCATGGTATCGCTGGCTCACTCCTCTGTCAGTACATCCGCCGTTAGCTTTAGATCATGCATGCAGCATGTGGCAGACTGGATGATCATCAACTCCCTAAAGCTTAATGGCGATAAGACAGAGGTTCTGATCTTTGGGAAAGACCAAGATGTTTGGTCGAGTGAGTGGTGGCCTTCATCTCTTGGCACCTGCCCCACTCCCTCCCAATCTGCCAGAAATTTGGGTGTTATCTTCGACACCTCACTTTCCATGACGCTCCAGGTGAACAGGACTGTGGCCACGTGATGGGGTGTTATCAGGATCCTTAACAGAATTCGTAATTATCTCTCCCTTCAGGCGCGTAAACAGATCGCAGTCGCTCTCGTTGGTTCCAGGATCGATTATTGCAATTCTTTGTATGCGGAGCTCAACAAGGGCCTTATTCATCGACTGCAAATTGTGCAGAATGCTGCAGCACGCTTTGTTTTGGCCCTTCCTATGGCATCATCGGCCACGACTGCTAGGAGAGACCTTCACTGGCTTCCTGTCCAGTATAGAATTTCTTTTAAGATCCTATGTCTGACATATAGAGCACTCACGGCCGGCCCCGATGATGCACTGGGTACTTTGCTTACCCGCTATGTTCCAACAAGATGCCTTCGATCGGCCGGCCTATTTCAACTTGTAGTGCCCCGTACCAGGCTGGTCAGATGGGGAATGAGAGCTTTTTCTGTAGCCGCTCCTCAGCTCTGGAACTCCCTTCCAATTGAGATTAAAACCCTTCCCTCAATTGATTTGTTTAAAAAGGCCCTTAAAACTTGGTTTTTTATTAGAGCCTACCAATGAGAGAAGGCTGTCTGATTTGGCGAGCTGTTTTATTTGAAGTAGGCGCCTTGACGCCCATCGGGCAAAGTGTGCGCAGGACAAGATACATTTCATTCATTCATTCATTCAGTTCAGCCCCCGGGGGGGCCACGGTAGAACGAGCAGGCCGCCCCGCGGGAGGTGGCGGCGATTCGCACAGGCCGCTCCGCTCCGTCCTTTCGTAGGAGGCTGCCGCCAGACATGCAGTCCGCTCCGCCTCGGCCTGACGTCGGGGTCCGCCCCTATGACTGCAGTCACTATGTCCCCGGGCGTTGTTCACTGGCGTTCCGGCCAGACACCTCCCGCCGGGGGGCCGTCTACCTCCTCTCCCCCCATCGCTGGGGGCGCCTCCCGTCCACCGAGTCTGTGGCTGTGTTGCGGCCGGCCGCCACTGTCTATCGCGCGGCGGCCACCATTTGCTGGGCATACAGGGGTTTCAGGCCACCGGGACTCACGCAGGTGTCGACGGCCGTCCTCGCCCGCTTCAATCGCCTCTGGGGTCAGGGGGGGTCTTGCACCTTCGGTACGCCGATTTAAAATTGAAAATTGCCAGGATTATGAAGGATTTTCAGGAACGTGGGGCAGGAGCTGGGCAGAAACACGTCTAGCCGGCCATTTTGTTAATTATCTGAAAAGACAAGGGGAACCCAGCGGGTAGCTATGGACCATGGGTATCAGTTAAGTTTAAGGAAACAAAGGTCCTAAGCGTATACAAAATAATAGACAAATGTTATATAGACCACAATAGGCTACTATATATTTTTAATCCTTGTCCAGCCGGACAGGGACTTTTTATTGCTCAGATAAATAGAATCTCATTTCAAAATACATTTGTACAACGACAATTCATTGTAGTAGAGCACACTCCTGTGCAGTACCGTGGAAAACTGAAATAGAGGATAGGAGAGAGAAAAGGGTGTTTCAGGCAAAGGAAAGGAGCAGACAGGGTACTGTCTTGAGTCAGAAGTTAACAGTATCACCTGAAGTAGTACATACAAATACAGATATACATTAATTCACTATATGTCTACTCAAAAGGAATCGACGTTTCGATCCCGTGCTCGAATTATAAAGGGATCATCTTCAGGACTTAATAAATTGTTTGCCTGGATTAAAGAATGAATAGGCCTGTTGGGGAGAAAACAGGGAACAGAGAGAAAATGGAGAGTTGTCAATTTAGATGACTAAGGAGAGCGTTCAGCTTTAACCATCTGCAACATTCTATAATTCGGAATCGCAGTGAGTGAGCTGTGCTGGTGATCGTGAAAATCACGTGTTTAGAATATGTTTCGTGAGCATTTGAAATATCACATACATTGTCCTCGGAATCGCAGTGATATGGATGTGCTTACGCGGTTGGACTTCATTTGGTGTTGAGAGTGCAATGACGGTGACTACAGATTTTGCTCATTCCTCTGTGCTTGTGCTGAGGAAGGCAAGGTGCACTTAGGTTTATATGGGGAGCAGGTGGAGCCGGGTTAAGATGGATTCCTAAGTTCGGGCCCTAACTGGCTTTGGAGACACAGGGGAAAGTGCCTACCTCTTTTACGAGGTCGGGGAGGAAAATTCTTCACTGCAGAGGCGCGGGGATGCCGGCGTCATGGGGGCTTCCCTTTTCAATGCAGGCGGATGCTGTAAAAGGAGAGTTTAAAGTAAGGGTTTACTCTCCGGTTTTTATAGCGGAAAAAGCACAAACCGGGGGTTTGGACATACCTAGTGCTCGATGGTTTCGAGCAGGCAAGGCGCTTCACGTGGTTCGGAGTGGGCTGGTGCCCTCCGTGGTTTCAGGCAATCGATTGGGCCAGTGATCAATGCGATTGTATTCTAAAGTTTGGAAATTATAAGTGGTTAGGGGCCGCTACAATGAACATCCGGCGACTGTTTCGCCTATTGGAGGGAGATCACACCGATGCTCCTGATCCCATGATCCTCTCGATTGACCTGGAGAAAGCCTTCGACAGTCTGGAGTGGATCTACCTCCGTAAGGTCCTTGAGCGCTTTGGCCTGGGAGAGGGATTCCTGCGATGGACCACGGTGCTGTATGCCTCGGCGGTGGCTAGGGTGAAATCGGGCCCGCTGATATCTCAGCGATACCCTGTAGAACGGGGCACGAGACAGGGCTGCTCGCTCTCTCCATTGTTATTCGCCCTCGCAGTAGAACCACTGGCTATATCGATCCGTACGGGGGCCCATTACAGGGGATTGCAGTCTGTGTCAGGACACCAACACATTTCCCTGTATGCTGACGACCTACTGCTTTTCCTCGAAGACGCTGGAATGGCCCTGACCGGAGCTGATGCAGTGCTCACAGCTTTCGGTGAAGTATCAGGGCTCCGAGTAAACTGGGCTAAAACTTGCCTGTTCCCGGTCCACAGCGATAGACCTCAGCCGAACACTCACAGGGAGATCAGATGGGAGCCTGTTTGTTTCAAGTACTTAGGAGTGCATGTTTACCACCACCCTGCTGATACCCTAGAGGGTAACATCTCCAGAGGCATCCGGGCGCTTAAGGGTAGCATGTCCTTTTGGTCCACCCTGCCCCTTTTGGTGGCGGGACGAATAGCGCTACTGAAGATGGTGGCACTCCCCCGCCTACTATACTACTTTCGGACACTTCCGATCTGGATCCCTAGGTCTAGCTTTCAGGGTCTGGACTCTATGATCGTGGCGTTCCTGTGGGGCTCGGGCCGCCGCAGAGTGGCGCTCAAGACCCTGCTGAGACCAAAAGATTGAGGGGGGGCTGGCGGCGCCCGACTTTGAAACTTACTATTTGGCTGCCCAACTACAGACCTATACTCAGGAGGTGGCGCGGGAGTTTCGTGGCCCAGAAGAGACACAGGGCAGTGGCATACCCAGACATGTTTTATCATTTATTGCACTGCAACAGAGGCTTGATTTGAAGGACCTCACCCAGGAGGAACGCACCATACACTCGTGCTGGAACCGAGTACATCGCAAACAGGGTAGGCCGCGGCCTTATGCCCTGGAGATCCCGTTGGGAATGCTCACTGCATTACCCCATGGCGGTGACTGGTCTCGACTGGGAGTTTGGGAGGAGATGGGTATACAGACCCTGGGAGACCTCTATGAGGACAGGGCGTTGCTGCCTTTCCAAGCACTTTTGGATCGCTACGGCGTTCCCCGGGGCGATTTTTTACTCCACGCGGCGGTCACAAGAGCACTCCAGGCGCACTGGAAGACTGGGCAGGAGGAACCACAGCTGTCTGCGGCATGCCAGTACGTCATGATGTCTGCGGGAACGGTTAAAGCAGTATCATGCTTGTATTCCAGGATGATCGGTGAGAGATTGACCCCCCTGGTGGTGCTCAAGACCCGCTGGGAGGCTGACTTAGGGAAGGAAATCCCGGAGACCACGTGGGCCCAGCTGCTGCGTCGAGCCTGGAAGGGCACGCGCAGTGCTCGATTCCAATTGGTCCACTTCTATACATTGCACAGAGCCTATTTGACCCCGGAGAAACTACAGAAATACTTCGCCTTGGAGACGGCAGCCTGCCCGAAATGCAGGACACTCGGAGCGGACCTAATTCACATGTTATGGTCCTGCCCCGTGCTGACCTCCTATTGGTTGTTTGTGGGAGACACGCTATCCGACGTAACTGGGAGATCGTTGCAGATAGATGAAGCGGTAGTAATTCTACACTGGTTCCCACATACTCCCAAAAATAAGATTTCTAGCAAATTTATCGATTTAGGGTTGTTCCTGGCTAAGCGGGAAATCACCAGACACTGGAAGGCGCGGGTTGGTCCAACAGGCGCTAAATGGCGCAACGAACTTCTCAAGTGGGCAGGGAGTGAGAGCACGTTGCGATACCAACAGGCGAGGCGGCGACAGGATGAGCGAGCGTTGGAGGCAGCGCAAACCTGGGAGACATTGGTGCAGGCCCTACGCGACCATGACACACATACTGACTCTGATAGTGCTGATGAGGAACTGCCTAGACCCCAATAGCATACTATTGGTGAGATATTCCCAATAGAGAGGACTAAGGGCCCGATGTAGGTAGCCCTTTACCGATCGGAATCGGCCGAAAATACCGATTTTCGGCCGTTTCCGATCGGTAAAGGGCTATCGAGATGTAGGGGCACATTTTCGGTAATTTTACCGAATCGTTATTATTTCCGAATCGGTAAAGTTACCCAATCGGTAATATTTACCGATTTGGTAATGATGACGATTCGGTAGAACTACCGAAAATGCAATGTAGGTAGCCAATGTTCCATCAGCACATGGCCTACAGAATCGGTATTTTACCATGGAATACAAATCCATGGTAAAAAAACGATTCCTGTGTACATGCACATCTGTGCATGTACACATGTGCCATGTGACAGACAGACGTGCCCTTAGGGCATGTCTGTGTGCCACATTGCACACATGCCCGTTTTGGGGGTGCTAGAGGGTGTCAAAGTGACACCCCCTGCACCCTTGTGAATTCTTTAATTACCGAATCGGTAAATACCGAATCGGTAATGCCTAATCATTCCTATGGGCTTCAAAGCCCATAGGAATGAATGGGCATTACCGATTCGGTATTTACCGAATCGGTAATTAAAGAATTGTTAAGGATTCGGTAACAAATCCAGATGTTGGGACCTACATCCCATTTACCGATTTTTGAATACCGAATCGGTAGGATTCGGTATTTCAAAATCGGTAAATGGGATTTACCTACATCGGGCCCTAAGTCTCTTGTCACACGCTCTTAGACCGTATACTATAGTACCGATGACGAGTAGGGAGGGGGGAGGTGGAAAGAGGAAAGGGAAGCGCTATTCGCTTCCGTCAAGCATCAGGAGACTATACCATCAAGTCTGGAGATTCACTCCTCTGGTGGGGTAGGACTGTTGGGGGGGGGGGAAGGTTTTTTTTTGTTTGGGTTGTTTAGAAAAGCAGAAGTGACCTATTCTTTTCACCTGTCTTACACTGCCAGACGGTGGGGCTATTCACTAAAAACTAGATGCAAATGCCGCCCGACCTCCGGGTTGTGGGCTAAATGGCCGTGTACTGATATTTTTGCCACTACCGCTGATTTTGATATGGACCAGCTGCCAGGTGCCAATTATGTGATTATATCTGTTTCCTGCAATAAAAACATATTTACCAAAAAAAAAAAAAAAAGTGGTTAGGGGCCGCACATGTCAGACTGGTGCGTGAAAATTATTCCAAAGTTGTAACCTACCCTTTTGTTCAGCAAGTTGTGTAAGCATTAAGGATGAGTGAGTTACACATTTTGGAATGGAGGGGCGGCTCAATGGCCGTTGCCGGGATGCGGTCGGGTAAATAAACGATCCGCTGGAAGGGAATGGGACGGAAAATTAGCCCTCTATTCCATGTGGAATCGTTTTTAAGGGCCGGTGGTGCGGGAACTTACCGAAGCCTGGATGATGCCGGGGCTGCAATGATTCTTCTGTGAGCGCGCTGGACTGAATAGGGCGGGCATGTTGTTATTGGATCACGGATCGAGGTCACGTGATCGGTGTAGACAACCTATCTGGCTTAAACCCAACGTGCGCGCCATCTTGGAGTGGTCTATTTGTCAGTCTCGTTTGTGGGCCCTTGCAGGGAAGTTTTAATATTAAATGAAATGGGAAAAAGACAGTCCCGGTTGGGAGGGCGTCGTGGATTTAACAAGTAGGGTTTCATTAATGGACTCTGGTGGGAAAGTGCCGGGGGTGGGCATATTGCTGTGGGATCCCGGGGTCAATTGGTCAGGGCATATGACCTATGTGGCTCCATGGCCTGAGCGGGCGCCATTTCGTAATGGCGTTTGATGCAGCTGCGCTTATAGAGGACTATAAGGAAGGGCCAATGAAAAGGAAAAGGAAGCACTGAGAAATAAGACCCGCTTGTGAGTGCATACGTGAATTTGAACATTGAGAATTTCATTGGCTAGGTGTGAAGGGTGGATTCTGGGGAGAAAGTGCAGGTGACACAACATAACTGCATGATTACATTAAGAAAAAACGTTGTTTCGAGCTTCCTGATATCCGGTTTCACAGGACAAGTTTTGCATTCATAGTAGTTGTTCTGTTAGAGGAGTGTTGTCCAATCCTCGCTTCTGTTGAGTCCCGTCTGAATGGTATTGAACTGGATTATGGACTTGAGTTCCTCACGATTCAGAAGTTGGCTCAAGTTGCCTCCTCTTTGTGGTAGCTTCACTGTCTTTAAAATTGTCCATTTGAGGTCATCCGCGGTGTGTTTGAATTCAGCATAATGTTCAACCAGAGGAGCATTTGGGGTCCCGCATCTAATGCGACTCCTGTGTTGGCATATTCGTGTTTTTGCTTTTTGGGTGGTTTGACCCACATACATTTTGGGGCATGGACAAAGAATTGCATAAATTACGTTACTGCTATTACAGTTGGTGAAGCTTTTCATGTCAACAGTTGTGGCTAAAATTGCGAGCTTCAATTGTGAATTCACATACTGTACATTGCCCACACTTAACATGCCCTAGAATAGGTGGAAGGCCGCAATTGGATTCAATGGTTGTATTAGGGCTGGGAGCAGGTAAGGCTGCTCGTACCAAATGGTCCCTCAGGTTCTTACTCTTCTTAAAGGCAAAAAGCGGTCTTTCCAGATTTATTGGGCCTGCATTTATCGTGGGCCAGTGTTTCAGAATGGATTTGCGAATTTTATTAGAGATAGGAGAGAAGGTGGTGACACATGCGATCCTCTCTACTTTTTCGCGAACTTTTGGTGCAAGAAGTACCTCGCGTGGGCAGTACCATGCTCTCTTGGATGCATTTTTCACTAATCTCCTAGGGTAGCCATGCGCTTTAAGCTTGTTTGCTAGGTTGTTTGCTTCTCTGAAGAAGTCTGGCTTTGATGAACAATTGCGCCTAATTCTCAGAAATTGTGAGTAAGGCAGTGAGTCCTTCAACGCCCTCGGATGGTTGCTCCCATAACTCAGGAGGGTGTTCCGTTCGGTGGGTTTTCTATATAGGCGTGTTAGTAATTCGCCTGCCTCATGATAGATTGTCAGATCAAGGAATGGTATTTCTGTTTTATCGTGGACAACGGTGAATTTGAGGTCTGCGCAGTTATTATTTAAGCAATGGAGGAAAGAATGTAATGTGGCAGTGTCGGATTTCCAAATCAGGAAGATATCGTCTATATATCGACGCCAGATGGCAATGCCTGAGCGGGATGGATTCTCATCCGTCAGGATCGAGCCAGTCTCCAGGGCGTCCATAAACAGGATAGCCAGGTGTGGAACAAAAATAGCCCCCATTGAGGTACCCTTTATTTGTTGGTAAAATGTGTTGTCAAAAACAAAAAAGTTCCTAGATAGGCAGAGCTCGAGTAATTGCAGTATAAACAGTGTGGGTACCCTATGGGGTCGGGGGCGGATGTCCAGGGTTTTTTGGATGACCAGGAGAGCTGCCGTTTGGGGGATATTTGTGTAGAGCGACTCTACATCCATGGTGCAGAGTGTGTTAATCTCTGGATCATAGGGATAGTGCTCTAACAGGTTTATCATCTCCATGCTGTCGCGTACGTAACAGGAAGTAGATGGCACAAACTCTTTGATGAAAAAATCCACGTACGCACCCAATGGTTCCAAGATCGAGCCACAGGCAGAAACTATTGGTCTGCCCGGGGGAGTGTCAATACTTTTATGAACCTTCGGGAGAGTATATATCACAGGGAGGCGTGGACTTTTGACATTGAGGAATGCATGTTCCTTTTTGCTCAAGTAACTTTCGGCTCGAGCAACAGTAGTGAGCTTGAGTATGGTCTCTTGGATCTCCTTAGTTGGGTTCTTTGATAGTCTTTGGTAATGTTCTGTATTACCGAGTTGGCGATTTATTTCATTTTTGTAGGAATCGATGTCCTGGAGGACAATCCCACCGCCCTTGTCAGCACTCTTTATTATGAGTGAGGGGTTAGTTTTAAGTGTGCTTATGGCATCTTTCTCACATCTTGAGATGTTGTAGGGGATGTATAGTTTTTTCTTTTCAAGGTCACAGAGATCTTTTTGGACTAGTTTCTCAAAGGTGATGATTTCAGATGGAATCATACCTGAGGTTGGGAGGAAGGTTGAAGGGGAACTGAAAGGTGTGATGGAGTTAAGAGGGGTCGAGGGGTGCAGTTGAAAGAAAGCTTTCAGGCGAATCAGTCTGAAGAATCTGAGTAATTCGGTCTGCAGCTCCATAAAATTTGGTCGGATAGTGGGCACGAAGGATAAGCCTTTTTTCAGCAGTTCAACTTCGGGCTCTTGCAGTGTGTGTCTTGATAGGTTAAAGATGGGTATCATCTCAGAGGGCGTATGTATCGAGAGCGTTGGAGCAATGCCTGTGGTGGTTTCTACCATTGATAGAAATTGTTCCGGGTTTTTCGCTCGCCAGGAGGGTTGAACCATCTTTGGGGTTTCTTTACCCTTCCCCTTTGGGGTGTGCCTGGTTGGCCTCTGGATAAAAAATTTGGACTGGGCACCACCCCCTCCCCGTCTGGAGTTGCTCCCTCCTTCACCGGGATCTGAGGTGTCAGAGGAATCCTCTGAAGTATCAGAGAAACCAACTATATTTTGCCGTTTGTTATACCTCCCCCACGGTCTATTATTGGGGTTAAAATGTGGCCTGTTGGTGTAGAAATCCTTGTTTAAATAGGGATAGGTGTTTTCTATATTGTAGCTTTTTATGTCTTTCTTGATTTTATTGGATTTCTTGTTTTGTTCAATGCAATGGAAATCTGCCACTGTTTTTAGGGCTCGGCTATAACGCGCTGAAAGCGCGTTCTCGCCGAGAACTATTGTCGGCGTCTCAGCAGTCTGAGACGCCGAAGGGAGACAAGACCTGGCCGCGCGCAGCGTTTTTCCATAGGATAACGTTGTGCGCGCGGCCAGGTCTTGTCTCCACGGCATTCCAGGGCTGACCGGATCGCGTCGCGCGCCTCTCTGGAATGCAGAGGGAGTCTGCAGAGAGGCGCCCGGCGGTGCCAAAATGTACACAACATGGGGTACGTAGTCCACGGAGCTTGCAGATCTAAATGCATTCATGGAACTGTAAGCCTAAATGTAACTGACAATGACAACATTATTGTGTGATTACTTAAAAGGGTTAGAAAGCATAAACGGTCTCAAACTTTCAGTACATGCGCATTTAGCCAAACCACTTAAAATAAGATTGAATCATAATAAAACGGTGCTTATTTAGTATTTTACTGACTATTAAAGGGATTGTTCCGGCTTGGAAGTGTACAGGAGGCGGCATGTGTGTGTGATTTATGTACGCCATGTGCAGAGATGATAGACGGAGATTTAAAAAAAAGAAATTCTTTGGACTGTATGTTGTTGAACCTGATTTATACTAAGAATCATGCAGCCTGGAAATCTAATCCCGGGACCTCACAGCATCTCCTGTAACACTCCACGCAATCAGCTGCAGTACCCTTGCTGTGCCAGCTCAGCTGACACATGCACACACGGACACACAGACACCACCACTGCCATACACAAACGGACACCACCACTGCCATGCACACACAGATACCACCACTCCCATGCACACAAGGACACCACCACTGCCATGCACACACGGACACCACCACTGCCATGCACACACGGACACCACCACTGCCATGCACACACGGACACCACCACTGCCATGCACACACAGACACCACCACTGCCATGCACACACAGACACCACCACTGCCATACACACACGGACACCACCACTGCCATGCACACACAGATACCACCACTCCCATGCACACACGGACACCACCACTGCCATGCACACACGGACACCATCACTGGCATACACACACGGATACCACCACTGGCATACACACACGGATACCACCACTGCCATGCACACACAGACACCACCACTGCCATGCACACACAGACACCACCACTGCCATACACACACGGACACCACCACTGCCATGCACACACAGCTACCACCACTGCCATGCACACACAGATACCACCACTGCCATGCACACACAGATACCACCACTGCCATGCACACACAGACACCACCACTGCCATGCACACACAGACACCACCACTGCCATACACACACGGACACCACCACTGCCATGCACACACAGATACCACCACTGCCATGCACACACAGATACCACCACTGCCATGCACACACAGACACCACCACTCCCATGCACACACGGACACCATCACTGCAATACACACACGGATACCACCACTGCCATACACACACGGATACCACCACTGCCATGCACACACAGACACCACCACTGCCATGCACACACAGACACCACCACTGCCATACACACACGGACACCACCACTGCCATGCACACACAGACACCACCACTGCCATGCACACACAGACACCACCACTCCCATGCACACACGGACACCACCACTGCCATGCACACACGGACACCATCACTGCCATACACACACGGATACCACCACTGGCATACACACACGGATACCACCACTGCCATGCACACACAGACACCACCACTGCCGTACGCACACGGACACCACCACTGCCGTGCACACACGGACACCACCACTGCCATGCACACACGGACACCACCACTGCCATACACACACGGACACCACCACTGCCATGCACACACGGACACCACCACTGCCATGCACACACGGACACCACCACTCCCATGCACAGACACGGACACCACCCGTGCTTAATTTGTAAAAAAAAAAAAAAGTGCCAGGGCTTTCATTTGTAAAAAATTAAGTGAAAGGGCACTCGTCAGGAGGCTACTGTAGTTAGCCATACACATTACGCGACTTTGAGCTATTGCCATTGTAAATGACAATGACTTTTATTTATGTTTTGGTTTTTAAAACATAAATAAAAGACCTTGTCATTTACAATGTCAAGACCTTAAACTCGCGTTCATTTACAATGCTAATAGCTCTAACTTTTGCAATGCCGAGACCGTTGCATTGTAAATGCTTGTTTCTACTTGTTCAAGTAACTTTTTACAGTCTGACGTGGGATCTGAGTCATTGATTTGTTTCAGCAAGTCACTTATTTCAATTTCTAGCGATTTTAGTGTTTCTGTTGCTATATCGATTCCTAGTGCCAGCCAATGCCTAGAGCATGTAGTCCCAATGTAACTAAAATTCAAGACGTATTTGGGAATATCCGTAAAGATGCCCGGAATGTTACGGACCTGTAAGCCAACTGGTATAACCTCAGCTTTTAAGTAATCCGTCAGCATTAATACCATAAGTTGTAGCCTGACCTGCTTCTTTCTAAGTTTTTCCAGTTGCTCGGGTAAGGTAGAGTTAGTTGCTGTCGAGACATCTGGTGTTTCTGACAGTAAAGAGGGAAGGGAGCATAAATGTTTAATGTAATCTGCAGTATAGAGTGGGGCATGGTCTGACATCTCCTTGATGTTCTAGATAGGGTTAAGAAAAGTCAAAGTACTGTGGCACTAGGGAGGCCACCCTCGTGGAACGAGGTTTTTAGGTTTACAAGAAACCCCTGCAATCCTGCGATTGCGCTCAGATTATCTGAAAAGACAAGGGGAACCCAGCGGGTAGCTATGGACCATGGGTATCAGTTAAGTTTAAGGAAACAAAGGTCCTAAGCGTATACAAAATAATAGACAAATGTTATATAGACCACAATAGGCTACTATATATTTCTAATCCTTGTCCAGCCGGACAGGGAATTTTTATTGCTCAGATAAATAGAATCTCATTTCAAAATACATTTGTACAACGACAATTCATTGTAGTAGAGCACACTCCTGTGCAGTACCGTGGAAAACTGAAATAGAGGATAGGAGAGAGAAAAGGGTGTTTCAGGCAAAGGAAAGGAGCAGACAGGGTACTGTCTTGAGTCAGAAGTTAGCAGTATCACCTGAAGTAGTACATACAAATACAGATATACATTAATTCACTGTATGTCTACTCAAAAGGAGTCGACGTTTCCATCTCGTGCTCGAATTATAAAGGGATCATCTTCAGGACTTAATAAATTGTTTGCCTGGATTAAAGAATAAATAGGCCTGTTGGGGAGAAAACAGGGAACAGAGAGAAAATGGAGAGTTGTCAATTTAGATGACTAAGGAGAGCGGTCAGCTTTAACCATCTGCCCCAAAATGTATGTGGGTCAAACCACCCAAAAGGCAAAAACACGAATATGCCAACACAGGAGTCACATTAGATGCGGGACCCCAAATGCTCCTCTGGTTGAACATTATGCTGAATTCAAACACACCGCGGATGACCTCAAATGGACAATTTTAAAGACAGTGAAGCTACCACAAAGAGGAGGCAACTTGAGCCAACTTCTGAATCGTGAGGAACTCAAGTCCATAATCCAGTTCAATACCATTCAGACGGGACTCAACAGAAGCGAGGATTGGACAACACTCCTCTAACAGAACAACTACTATGAATGCAAAACTTGTCCTGTGAAACCGGATATCAGGAAGCTCGAAACAACGTTTTTTCTTAATGTAATCATGCAGTTATGTTGTGTCACCTGCACTTTCTCGCCAGAATCCACCCTTCACACCTAGCCAATGAAATTCTCAATGTTCAAATTCACATATGCACTCACAAGCGGGTCTTATTTCTCAGTGCTTCCTTTTCCTTTTCATTGGCCCTTCCTTATAGTCCTCTATAAGCGCAGCTGCATCAAACGCCATTACTAAATGGCGCCCGCTCAGGCCATGGAGCCACATAGGTCATATGCCCTGACCAATTGACCCCGGGATCCCACAGCAATATGCCCACCCCCGGCACTTTCCCACCAGAGTCCATTAATGAAACCCTACTTGTTAAATCCACGACGCCCTCCCAACCGGGACTGTCATTTCCCCATTTCATTTAATATTAAAACTTCCCTGCAAGGGCCCACAAACGAGACTGACAAATAGACCACTCCAAGATAGCGCCCACGTTGGGTTTAAACCAGATAGGTTGTCTACACCGATCACGTGACCTCGATCCGTGATCCAATAACAACATGCCTGCCCTATTCAGTCCAGCGCGTTCACAGAAGAATCATTGCAGCCAGGGCATCATCCAGGCTTCGGTAAGTTCCCGCACCACCGGCCCTTAAAAACGATTCCACATGGAATAGAGGGCTAATTTTCCGTCCCATTCCCTTCCAGCGGATCGTTTATTTACCCGACCGCATCCCAGAAACGGCCATTGAGCCGCCCCTCCATTCCAAAATGTGTAACTCACTCATCCTTAATGCTTACACAACTTGCTGAACAAAAGGGTAGGTTACAACTTTGGAATAATTTTCACGCACCAGTCTGACATGTGCGGCCCCTAACCACTTATCATTTAGAAACTTTAGAATACAATCGCATTGATCACTGGCCCCATCGATTGCCTGAAACCACGGAGGGCACCAGCCCACTCCGAACCACGTGAAGCGCCTTGCCTGCTCGAAACCATCGAGCACTAGTAGGTATGTCCAAACCCCCGGTTTGTGCTTTTTCCGCTATAAAAACCGGAGAGTAAACCCTTACTTTAAACTCTCCTTTTACAGCATCCGCCTGCATTGAAAAGGGAAGCCCCCATGACGCCGGCATCCCCGCGCCTCTGCAGTGAAGAATTTTCCTCCCCGACCTCGTCAAAGAGGTAGGCACTTTCCCCTGTGTCTCCAAAGCCAGTTAGGGCCCGAACTTAGGAATCCATCTTAACCTGGCTCCACCTGCTCCCCATATAAACCTAAGTGCACCTTGCCTTCCTCAGCACAAGCACAGAGGAATGAGCAAAATCTGTAGTCACCGTCATTGCACTCTCAACACCAAATTAAGTCCAACCGCGTAAGCACATCCATATCACTGCGATTCCGAGGACAATGTATGTGATATTTCAAATGCTCACGAAACATATTCTAAACACGTGATTTTCACGATCACCAGCACAGCTTACTCACTGCGATTCCGAATTATAGAATGTTGCAGATGGTTAAAGCTGACCGCTCTCCTTAGTCATCTAAATTGACAACTCTCCATTTTCTCTCTGTTCCCTGTTTTCTCCCCAACAGGCCTATTTATTCTTTAATATAGGCAAACAATTTATTAAGTCCTGAAGATGATCCCTTTATAATTCGAGCACGGGATCGAAACGTCGACTCCTTTTGAGTAGACATACAGTGAATTAATGTATATCTCTATTTGTATGTACTACTTCAGGTGATACTGTTAACTTCTGACTCAAGACAGTACCCTGTCTGCTCCTTTCCTTTGCCTGAAACACCCTTTTCTCTCTCCTATCCTCTATTTCAGTTTTCCACGGTACTGCACAGGAGTGTGCTCTACTACAATGAATTGTCGTTGTACAAATGTATTTTGAAATGAGATTCTATTTATCTGAGCAATAAAAATTCCCTGTCCGGCTGGACAAGGATTAGAAATATATAGTAGCCTATTGTGGTCTATATAACATTTGTCTATTATTTTGTATACGCTTAGGACCTTTGTTTCCTTAAACTTGGCCATTTTGTTAAGCCACGCCCCCAGGTAAGCCTCTGTTGTTTGAATGCAACATAGTAACTCCATTTCCTTGTTGGGATTCAGTGCGTCTTGGAGCTCATTTGCTGCATTAGTGTTTTGGCAGCACACTATCGTGCGCTTTGGGGTTCATTTTGCAAACTACATTTTGGCAAGAATACAACTGTGGGCTCTGGAGTTTATTTTGACTATTGTATGATTACACTCACACTGTTGATTGCGCATTTTGGAATTCATTAAAACATTGTGTTGTCGAGCATTAGGTCCAACATTACGATTTAGAGCTCTGGCTCATTTTTGCATATTGAGTTGGTGAACATAGGGACTAGTGCTCTGGGTCCACTTGGCATAGTGTATGTGGAACTTTCGGATTAGCCCTTTGGTACTTTTGGTATGTTGATGTTTCAAGCGCTTGGGAAAGCTTGCACAGGGGCTCATTTGTGTACTGTGTCATAATTATGATTATATGCTCTGTATATTATTGACCTTTATTGTTAGAAAGGTGTGATTGTAACACATTCCTTGGAAGTGTATTTTCTGTATAACTTGTATCACAGGCTGGTGATAAAGTAGAGACTCATTAGCAATAAGACTCCGCGTGGCTGAGTCTGGTACCTGAGAATTATTTATACTGATTGTTATTGTTTGTATGTTTATCTGTTTGTTTTACAGGTCTCCCTCCCAGCTGTTCCCTTCCTCAAACCCTTCCCCCCACTTGGTCACTCTAACTTTCAGTGCTGTAATAGCATCCTGAATTGTAGGTACCAAGAGGTGGGCCCATAGAGAAACGTACAGACTCCGAGGAAGTGGCGCTCTGACAATAATGTTCCGTGGGGACAGTAGTAGTAGCGGACAATAGGTTTCGAGCCGGAATCACTTTCTCCATTGTCCAAAAAACTGCTGCCAATATTATCAATAATATGATCAAAGTCACCATACACAGAGTCTTGTCATTACTTTGCAGCTTGGATCCCAATCTCTGCATTTCTCCTTCTCTGTATCAATACAACCACAGGTCAGAGAGAGACCCAAGCACAACTGAACATTTATTACAACCCACTCTGAACCTAGTTCAGCCGATTCTGTGATCCTACCGTGTCACAGCCGAATCGTTCCACTAATTGAAACTGGTCCTTCGGTATCTCTATCTGCTCCTTCCCTTCCTTGGTCGTAAATTGTATCTTGTTGCTGAAGGTGTAGTCTGATCAGGAAACAAAGTGTCTTCGTTCAGAGGAGAAACACTTTTCTGAGTCTGTAAGATGTCCTTCAGATCGTTTCTACCTTCTGGCTGGAGAACAGTTGCTGGGATTCGTTTGCAGTGGGCTGCATTGATCCAATGGTGTTTGTTGGTGACACGGACAGAAGTTCGAGTCGCAAGCAGGATCTGCTCCGGATTCTTCGAGCGAGCCTCCAAGTTGTTAGAGTTTTACATTTTTCACCAACACGTGTTGCCCCTGTATCCACAAAAAATTTCGGATCCTGCTCAAGTATATTATATAAGGCCCTGACTGGTCTACAGGTAACTTAACTGGTCCTCCTTGTCCTACGCTGTCCTAGGCAAAATGTGTTCCCACAGTTTCCTCTGATTCCCAATCCTCCATAGAATATTGATTATTCCGTTGATCAAAATAGTTTCCTGACCTATTTCTCTCTGGAGCTTCAACCAGCGATGGCTGCTGTCGGGGAGCTGAAGTCCCTCGATTACCATTCACTTGTCCCATTATTCTCCCACCAGCATCTAAAACAGGATATTCAGAACGCCAATGCCATTTCTCCTTACAATAAGCACATTGATCTGGCCCTGGTGGGGTTCGTCTACGCGGTGGCCCTACTGGAGGTATTTGCCTACAATTCTGACCATAGGTTTGACCATGACCTCGACCTTGGGGTCCATAGGCCTGGACCATCATTACCTTTGTTTTCAATTCTGTTAGTTTTCTTTCTTTCCGTTCTTGCTCAGTGGTCACCTGATTCTAATAATACTGTGCCATGTCTAATATAGCTTTCGAGATTACTGAAGCCCATGTACTCTCTGAATTCTTTAAGGGAACCGATATCTCAGGAAGTAAATTCATACACATCTATCTACAAATAAATGTGCACCCATAGACGTACATGTATCTTGCCCACTAAAATCATGGAACACTTCCTCAAAGCGAGTAAAGAAATCAGGGACGGCCTCTCCCTGTTTTTTTTTTATAAGCAGTAAGAAGTGTCCAATCTATTTTCCTTGCCGGTACCATTGTTTTTAGGTAAGTAATTATGTTACCAGGCAGATCCAGTATGAGCTGACTAGCTTTCTGACCAGGTTTCCTATCTCAATCGGCTGCTGCTATGGCACCCCAGTCTCCACCCAAATCAACTGCTTGATCCTGTTTCTGGGTAAGTTGCCACATATCTGGTGGCAGGATCATACCAAAAAATATATCAATATCTGCTAAGGTCATAACACAGGAATCAATGGCTGCCTGTACATCATCATAAAATCCTCTAGGATTTTTCCGTATGTCTGGTAAGGAGGCTTTTAAAGTGAGTACATCCGTCCTTTTCCAGGGCATATATATCCAATTGTACAAACAATGGGCTATAGCATTGGGATCAATAGGGTCATCGTTATCTGCATTCCCTCTTCCAGGAATGAACTGTGGTGCGGCTTCCCTTATAGGTCTTATTCGGATAGAGAAAGAAAGTTAATTACGATATACAATTATTGTTGCTATGGCAGTGTTAACTCTACTTACAGGGAAGGCTCCTATCTGACACTGTTGATTATTAGCTCGAACATCGTCAGGGCCATTCTGTCCTGTAGTCATCTCCCATTGGACCATAAGTTGACGAGAAAGCTTATTTATGTGACAAAGAAGCTAGCCCTCAGAAAAATCCTGTATTTGATCTATCATTTCTCCTACGTCTATTTCTAGATCACTTAACCAATTTAATACCATCAACCTTATCGCATCCTGAAGTGATTGAGATACAGTAGAACGAAGAATTCGAGGGGGTGGACAGATACAGAAAGTACAGTATCATTAGTCATTTCGGGTGAGTGGCCTGGGATGGAGGCGCAAAGGCCCGAGATGGGGGCGCAGTGGCTTGGGACGGAGGGAGTAAGGGATGTACTACCCTTGCAAAATCATTGAGATGACTAAGAAGAGAGCACGCAACCAGAATAGAGAGGCCCTACTTGAAACTGTCACAATGGAACCTCGTACACCGCCAATGACATGTGTCAACACGTACAACGTGGCCTCTAATAAAGTCTCCAGCATCATCTGAAAACATTGGCACATCATAAGTTCAGGCCCAAGACAATGGGAGGAACCCCTCTTCGCCTACAAATGTGCAAGCAATCTCAAAGACCAACTAGTGTCCACACGACCAAAGACACCTCAAAAACCATCTACAAACACCATCCGGAATACATGGGGACTCCCCAAAGTTTCTGGACAATACTCATGCAACGATTGTATCATTCCAAAACACTCAACTTGGTCACAGTCACAACACTCAAATTGCAATTCGGCCAACGTCGTTTACCTCATCACATGCCCATGTGGTCTCTGCTACGTGGGGATGACGACACGCAAGGTCAGAACCAGAATAGTTGAGCATCGCAGCACAATAAGATGCAGAAAGAACATCAGCCGCCTCACCGACCACTACCTACAGCGTGGTCGTACCCCAAACGACATGACTTGGATGGTGATCGAATAATACGATTACAACCAACGGGACAATGAAAAAACTCTACTAACCAAGGAACTACAATGGATCTATCGCTTACGTACCCAACACCAGGGACTGAATGACTCAATCCCGTGGTTTTCGTTGAGAATCTAAATACCCCAGGATAATATACTGAGCCCACTCAGCAAGCCCCCACAATCAAGGAGCCATTTTGGGCCCAATATACATAACTGTGACCTTGTACATTACTGTGACCATACACATTTCTGTGACCGTGTACGCGCAACTCTGTCAGATATCACACCAGATCATGGGTTCATGTATTCGACATCACTGTAAATACACCAACCGACATCGACATGAGCCCACCAGTCGTGTGAACCTAGGCGCTTCTAGCTCATCACTGCGCCTTGGCTTCATCCTTTAATTTTTAACTAGTTAGTTTTTGTTTTAATTTTAATCTCACCCTTATTACTTCAGTGCTCGGCACTACTCACATATTAACTGGTGAGCGCCTTGTCTCCATGACAATGGATGACCTGATGCCCGCGCACGTGTAGTCTTTCTTCTATGTTCCCCCTGCAGAGACACTACTCGCAGCACAGGAGCAATGTGCAACACCTGAGCACGCCGAAACGGATACATAAGCACCGACGTTACAGGGGATCATTTCCGACGGAGATCTGCCACAGCACAACAGGTTTTCAAAGGGTCCTGATCAACAAAGTTGTGAGTCAGCCGCCTACCTTGGAAGCTTGGGAAAGCAATTTAGATTGGTGTATGTTTAGGGAAAAAACAGTGCATCTTGCAAGGGGATGCCCCAAGAAGTGGTTGCTTGTCTGGGGCCCTCGGAATCGCTACAGAGGGGAGATTTGTGCGCCACCCCGGAATGCTGCTCAGGACGACCCCCGTTCCAATTGAGGTTCCTCGCCGATGTGCGCTGTGGATATCCTTTAACCATCTGTTTGATGTCTACAATTTAAGCAATCCTCTGTATTGTACGTCTTGCTGATGTTTTTTCAAAAAAAAGAATTATAAAAATAAATAAAAATAAACCCCAAAGTCGTGAGTAAACCACTAGGACTTAACAACGACCGGGTAAGATTTCTCTTCACAGGTTTTAATGGCCCACGCGGCACTTGCCTTCTCATTACAGGGTCAGAACCTCTGAAGGATATCTCTATAGGGGCATTTGCTGCAAATCACAAGCGTAAGGATACTCTTTGAGCGTGTCCACTTTTTTCATGTGTGTGCTTACCCGACATAGCCCACCCCACGTACCAGCGCATATATCAGTAATTCACCAAACCGTACCACCATTACGGTTTAACTTTTGCCGCATTTTTCCGCTAATTATAAACATTTCGACTGGCAATTATGTACTCCTGTGATTATGATTTTAGCTATCATGCTAAGACTCTCCACTGTATGTTTGTTTGTCATAAATGTTGTATGTCCAGTAATGCTTGGAGAGGGAATCCCCCACCCACACGTATGGCACCTTAGCGCCTGCAACACATTTTAGATCACACACTCACTATAAGTGTAGGTCTCACTTTCACTTAATTTAAGGTCCTGAAGAAAGCCATTATTAATGAAAGGCCTGGCTGAAACATGTAGATCACCCACCGGATACAGGAGTTCCGAACAATCACTCCACCTACATCCATTGCCTTGCTTTTATCGCTACCAGAGGCCCAGATATTAAAGACAACCCCCTTGGGTACTGGGAACACTGTAAAGCTTTTAACTTTCACTTTCACATCACCATCACTGCACACTCAGTAAAATACCTGCTCCGCTGTAATACAGGAGTTGACGCACACCCGGGACACATTCGGTGTCACTGGGTGGGCCCGATGATGAAGCATGCCACCAACTAGGTTGGTGGGAGAGGGCTTCATAAGGAAACTAAACAGTTTCCCCCCTTCCCCATACAGTCCTGAGTCCTGTATCACATATTAATAGGCTTGTCCTCTCTTGATTACATATATAAAAAACCTGGGGATACGGACTGGCTACCCAGCCCTCTCTCTCTCCTTGATAATTGAATAAAAAACTTAACTTATAAACAGAGAGAAATAAAAGATATTCTCACATTACCTGTAAGGATTTTTTTTTCAAAACAAATAGCAAGTTCCAAAACAGATTCCAAATTCCAAAACAAATTCCAAGCAAATTCCGAACGGATACCAAACAAATACCAAGCAAATTCCAAACAAAGTTCAAGCAGATTCCAAACAAATTTTAACCAAATGAACCGGTTCAATACAGATTGACATTATGTGTAGTCTTCAACTCCCCCTTGTCGATCCTCCCTGATCCAAAAAAAAATGACCGTCCGAAGGCCCCAGTCAAGGCCCTCAGCAGCCAGGAAGATTCAGAGTCAGAGAGCTGAAAATCGCCTTGGACCACGAGAAACACTAGTCTCTTCAGGTGGTGCACCCCTCAGCGAAGTTCATCTTACTGACACAATCTCCTCTCCTGGTCCGACCACAAGCCCTTAGGGCTCCACGTTCGGGTGCCAATTTGTGGAAATATATTATTAATGATCTACTGGTGCATGGTCACCCTTCGTCCACGGGTTCTTAACAAGTGAGGAGGATTGACACTGGAGCGAAGTACAAACCATAGGCCATTTATTTAGCATTCATGAATGGGGCCTTATCCGACAAGCACGGTCTCACTTCTGTTCTTGAAGGTTATCCTCTAGTATAATTAATTGTCTTTAGGAAGAGGAAGGCTCAAGGGTATATCACATCATATTGTAATTTTTACAATTATGGACAGTATTATTATGCATTGAAAAATCAAGCAATGTTTCCAACCGCAACATCAGTGTTCATGGTTCCTGGTATCCACAGGTTGCTCGTCGCACCATTTGGCGAGCACCTGGTTGTGCTATGAGGCGTCTTCCGGAATGCCCTCAGGAATGGGTATAGACATCCTTCCATCACGACTTGCTGGTCCACATAGCTGCCAAGGTTTCAGAATGCTATGTGTGATATTTTCATAAATTCTGTGTAATTATGAATGACATTTCAACGACTATGAGTGACCCTCGCAAACAAAATCAGGCAATGGAGACTAGTTTACCTAGACTGAATAAGTGCTACAAATAACCAAATGTTAACTGTATGCAATCCGGGTGTGGAGCGCATTTCCATACAATAAACTCTCGTGTTGCATTTAGTTTGTGTCTCTGCCTTATGCTTGTACTCGGCAATGCTACAAAGTGTGCTGTGTATGAGGCTGTGTGTGCGTCTTCACTCAGCACAGTGTGCGTGTCTGGCTATCCTAGATACTTGATAAGGCACAAAGTGTAAATGTCTGGGCCTCCTTGCTCCTCTCTAGTAACCACCCCCGTGCACCCGGGCCGAGTCTTCCAGGATGTGAGAGGCCCAATATCGTCAGCTGCCTTAATTAATGATTAAATCAACAACACTCAGCTGACTCAAATCGCCAGAGCCACTGCAGACTGGCATTGGGCAAGCCTTGGGAGAGGGAGGCTGAGGCACGGTACACGTATAGTTAGTTTGAAACAAATTAAATAAAAAGAGAGGTGTGTTGTCAATGCGCGTTATGAGTTTGAGTAAAAAAAAAAAAAAAGTTGCACTCTGTTTAGACATGTAATGTGGCTTTGAAGACACAGTAAATAAGCTAGTTGTGTTTGTTACTCACCAAAATGGACTCCAAATTCTGGCAAGCACAATATTTGGAAGTTTAAATCAACGCACTACATCAATGAATTATTGTAAGCGTCCAGGGCTTGCCTTGTGAACACACTTACTTGATGCAGCGACAGCCAAGAGAGCTGCTACATTTCCATGTCGGCCGCCCACTTGTGTGGTAACCGGCTGCTTGAGCTCGGTCAGGCCTGCTCAGTGTGAGCTGAGCTGCAGTCAGGGGTCTCGGGCCGGCTTGCTTGGTCAGCGCTGCAGGCACGTGAGTCAGCCGCCGCCCAGACCATGGTGGTCCCCATGGGTTCCTCGGGGGTCAGACTCACGCATTATTATTTAAACAGGCCAGTGCAAGACTGAAGCCCTTGATAGCTGAGGACCACAGGACTTAATATATGTGACTTCGCATTTCAGTGGGGTGATGCGGACCTCCACACTGAAATGCATTAGTCTAACGCCTGATGCGTGGTACTTGGCTGGGTCCACCCCAATTCTCAGTGTCTTATTGAGGGTCCGCATAAAGCGTTTGACCTCACATTAGCTTGCGGCCATTCAGGGGTTACTTTTCTATGCCTGATGTTGCGATGGTGCAAGAACTCTCTAAACTCCTCTCCCTGGAATGGCAGCCCTTTGTCCGTTTGAACTTCTTCCGGCAGCCCTAACATGGCAAACGTTTTTCCCATGTCTGGCTTGACGTGTTCAATCTGTCAACCCCCGGGAACCATACCTTAGTTCTCAGTCTGGCCTTGGTCTTGGCTATTTCCTGGTGACCTTGGTGTGCTAACTCAGCTGTCCTCCTCCACAGTTTCTCCACAGTTTCTGGGGCACTACGATATATGTTCCTCTTAAGACCAGACCCTCCTCACTGAGGAGGTGCCGGTGCTACAGCGGGACTCCAAAAATAATTTCTAATTCAGCATCACCACTACCCTGAAATGTCCAAACTCACATTCATTCACCAGTGGGGCCCATAACACTGCACACTTTCTCTGTTCATTTAATTCAACTGCAGGGTTTGGTGAAACATTAAGGAGTAATGCTGTAACATTGGCGGAGTGCCTAAACCTATTTGACTATTTATTATTTACACCTATAGTTTTAAACGATTTACCATGGTTTTCATCAAACACCAATTTTATTCAGACACACCACCATAGTGGCAATGGATCTGCTAGAAAGAAAATCAGGCGTATGAAAATACAAGACCAGCTTTAATTTTCCATTTAACTAATTTTATTAAAAGCAAACTTTTAGTATGTCTGACATTTAGGCATGTATTAATTCTTTATTCAGTAATGATTTCAAAAATTTATTTAAAAAATGATCATTTTATTTAGAAGCTCGGAAAATTAGACATTTATTTCAGAATTCAGTATAAAGTTTAGCAAAGAACAGATAGTTTCAAATTCATTCTCTCCTAACATCCCTAACCAACACCCTCATCTTATCCTTCAGTCCTGCAAAGAAAACAAGAAATAATTCAAAGAGTTCTTACATCCAGGAACGACCTGCAATCCGACAGCACTTCGAGATTAAATCGAAAAGAGCGATCCTTCTAAGCAAAATCCGGGGTTTTTATACACTAATTTCCTAACTTGATCTATCTAAAAAGTATCTAACAACACCAACTCGGATTCTGATTGGACAAATTTGGGGTAGGTGAGAATTTCCTCATCATTACAGCATCATATTCACGGTGAAGCAGCAGTTTAATAAAGGGGTATTGTTTAGGACAGTCTTTGGCCTAGTCACTTCCTTGACTTGTAACTTTAGGTTTTGTTCCCACATTCAGACCATTCGAATGTCCATGTTTTGGCAACCATCCTGACTTCCAGGGCACAGTAGCTTTGCACCTCCCATCCGAGCACAGGCAATTCACTCTCATTTGCATGCTTTGGGCGCGCATGCGCAGTCCAGCACTTGCTCACAGTTTACCCGAGCAGCCATGTTTTTCTAGGCCTCAGAGGCCACTTTTGGAACTATCATAGAAACAAACACAAATTCATGTTAAATATGGAACTAAAGCCCTTCTGTTTACCTCCCACCATACTAATGCTTCCCCATTAGTTGTTACCTAGCAAATAAGCCACATAAATGCGTTTTATACTCACATATACGACGACTTTCTGGCACAAAAACGTGTACAATAAGCACATTCAAGCTGCATTTATTTATATTTAAGCTGAGCATTAGTTCACATCACAAAAACAATAGAGATTAGTTAATTATATTGCTTCATGCAGGCAAAGTTAGTATTCCCACGTGTGTTTATGTATGCAACTTATGCTATGGTTGATTAATTTACCACAACACACCATTGGCAAATGTTAAAGTTATGGAACATTGATTTCACAAGGGGTACACAACATTTAGTTTTGCCACCTTGCTCCATCAATTCCCTCATCTGGTGATCCTATCACCAAACATCTCTCAAAAGTTTGGAAAATTTAGCAGAACGTTTCGAATTCTTCATATTAGTACAATCTATACATGCCTGCGCTCATCAGCTCATGCGCACCACAGACCCCCCAACACCCTGACACATTATCAGAGTGCATTGTACCATCTAGAGGGGTCTCCTTTTGGCACCGTATATGCAGAACTGGCACGACGCGGAGCAGCCACAAAAAGGTCATCGAGACATGCCGATGCGAACTGTTCTGATTTGTTTGTAGAATTCCTGGTTTCATTATAGAAAAATTGTAAAAAGAGACGTCATTTATGGAACTGTTTATTTGCTGCACAAAAGTACTGTAACTGTAATGCCTGAAGTCCAGCGTGCTTGAGACAAGTAGGGCGCCACAGGGCACCCTCCCCTGCTAACCATCACCCTTGAGATCTACTACGTTTTTGCAGCCGGCCCGCGGGGTTGTAGGCTTTGCTATATGTACTGCACTTTTTGAACACTAATAAACGTCTTACAAAAAAAAAAAAAAAAATTAGTACAATCTATACTTTAGTAGCTTTCTCCTTTGTCTCTTTGAAAATCTTCTCTCTAATTTCTTCCATTTCTATTCCATTCTTTTCTCTTTCCCTTGCATTTCATTCTTGAATTGTCTTCTTTATTGCCTTTCTAAAATCTCTCCTACCTTTGCATATACAGCATAACCTTATCAAGAAAATCACTATCACTAAAACTGTTATTGGAATTAGTATTTTACCTATAATTAAAGTACCTATTTCTTGAAACCAATGCTTAACTGCTGTAAAACTTTTACCCAACTTTTCGAGAACACCATCAACCTCCAGTGGTTCAATTTCTCTATGTAAATCTGTAATATTTGTAATATACTTCTCAAGATTTTTACTTTTGTCTGGAATATAGGTACAACCTTTAAAATTCCACAGACTCCTCCCTCTTTTGCCAAAATTATGTCAAGGGCAAGTCGATTTTGCATTACCATAGCTCTCATAGCAACCATTTCAGTATCAACCATCAGGAATCCTCCTGCCGTGTCTGTTGACAGACGATCAACTATTGTGGACAATTTTCTGATTCTATTTGCATTAAATGTAATTCTCACTGCTGGTATCAGTGCTCCGAAGACATTACCTATTATTTCCATCACACTCTCTCTTCTTTTTCGACTTAGGACTTTGCCTATCTCATGCTTTCCATTAGTACCTCTATCTACATGAAAAATTTTAGGAAAGACCAAGCCCACATAACAGATCCCATACCAATGGTCAGGTAACCTATAGTAAGCTCTATTCCCACAAATGAAATATATACCCGGAAAAACAGGATCATTTCCTCCTTTAAATCCCCAACCCCCTATAATTCTATAGGTGTCTTTGCATTGACTTGCACCCACAAAATAATTGTCATACATAGTATTGTCTCTTCTAATACAAAATTTCCCTAACATTGGAGTATCTATGCTTATAGCCACACTCACATTCTTATCATCAAGATTCTCATCATTAAATGTTCAGTATTCAGATTTTGCATGTTTTATTTTCTCACTTCGTTTGTAAGCAATCCTTCATTCCTCAACCATATTCAAAAATGTTTTCTCTTCAACTCTCATTTTACATGTCAAATTATTATTAAAAGCATATTCATGTGTCAGCTCATCTATTTCTAAGAAATACTCTCCCATCTCTTCTGCAGGTTTCTTTTTGTTCAATGCACTGTCAATTTTGTAATTTAGCAAGAATTTCATCTACATTGGAATAGTGATATTCCAATTTCCCAGTCTGATATAACAAGCTTGCAATTACACTACAGGTCACTCCATATGTGAGAGGAAGGTGGTGATAAGTCACCCCTTCTGACACTGACGCAGGCAGTTTTACACAAACATAACAGTCATCGACATTCATAGTTTTAATGTACTCAAGCAATAATTTTGAAAATGTGTTCTTCGTGTAGTCACTAATTGACTTATCCTGATGCGCCTCTGGTCTATACTCATGAACTTCTACTTTCTCACTTGGCTTATTTGAACTCACATTTGGTTTCAATTTTGTTAAACTATCCTGGAAAGGAATAACAATAGCTAAAATTACCCATAATATTATCAATAATCCCATACATATTGAGCTGCATCTACACCATTTTCTAAAAAATAGAACATTTTGTTTTGTGATTACTTATGGCCATTTTTCTATAACACAGTTTCTTCGACCTAGCGTCACCTATGGATTACACAGTACACAGTTCACTAACAGGTTTTCTTCGACCTTATGTCAATTCTATTCTAAATTACACTATAGTTAGTTTTTCTAACAGGTTTTCTTCGACCTTATGTCAACTCCGACCTCTTCTGTATTTACAATATCCGTCTCACAGGACTTCAGAATTTTTACTTTTTATCATATACTTTAAACACCTATCTCTTTTCTCCTAAGTTGACTTCTTTACTCACTTTTCCCAATTGTTTTTGGGCAGTACAGGTTTTCTTGGCTACTATGGACTTCAACAATGGGCGGTAGGGCAATATATGTCCACTCAGGTGATTTGTACTTCTGGTTTGGTCGTCTTACTCTTTTTGGCCTTTGGACAATTTCTATTTTCTTTCCCAGTGTTTCCTTCTGGCTAGTAATCTCATTCACTTGCTCTTCTGGCTCTTTTGCTTTGTTCACCAGTTGGAACCTTAATCCACCAGTTTCTTTAGGCCAATTATCTCCTTTACAGACTTTCTTAGTCTTTGGCTCTACCGTGTTAAGCTCCACTCTCCAAGCTCTTTTCCTTGGGCTTTTTCTTAATGCAGTTTCATCTGCACTGTCATCAGTTTCACTTTCAGTATCTTCAACTGTGTCGTTGATTATGATTCTTTGTCTTCATCAGATTCAGCTTTCTTTTCTGTTACTCTGTTAGGAACACCTTCATAACTGGTACTTGGAATCTCATCCTCATCGTGAGTTACTTCCTCTTCCCCAGTCTCAGGATTTCCGTTCCTGCTTTCAGAGTTTTCAGATTTCTCTTCAGCTTTCTCCTCTTCAACGACCTTGTCTTCAATTACTTTTGAGTCTTTACTGGTGTCTGTCTTTACCAATTCTCGATCTTTAGATTGATCTTCGGAATCTGGTATCTCCTCAATCTGCCTTTTACCTTCACCTTCAGACGCAGAACTGGCTTCTGATACTTCCAGATGTCGACGTTCCTGTCGATCTTCAGTATCTGAAGTTCTTTCTGTTTCAGCTTCAGAATCAGAGTCAGTTGTACTTTCACCGTCGTACGGGTATTCAGGTGCAGGCACACAAATGGTGTGGCTCGCATGCACCCACCTCTTTAATCCAGCACACTTGACTGCAGTAGTACTGACCAAGATTACCTGCCATGGTTTCTGCCACCGAGGTACCAAGCAATTTCTCCTGCGAAGTACTTTCACTCGAACTCAGTTTCCAGGGACTAGATCGTGAGCTGGATTTTTCTCTTTGGAATTTGACTCAGATCCCACCTGGTGGAGCACAGAAGTAACCACATCATACAGATTTGTGCAGTAATCCAGTATGATGTCATCATTAATTGTCAATAAGTTATCAACATGTACATAGGCCTGCCTCATCACCCTGCCCATCAAAATCTCATAGGGACTTAGTCCAGTTTTCTTGTCAGGAATGCTTCTTAATGTCATCAGGACAAGCGGCAAAGCATCTGGCCACTTAAGTGCTGTTGCCAAACACATTTTTGCAATTCTGTTCTTAATTGTTCCATTCACCTAAGGTCTGTAAGCACAATGCAGCTTCTGGCGAATGTCCAGAGCTTCACAGATCATTTGCATGAGCTCGTTTTGGAAATGAGGTCCGCGATCTGACTCAATCGATACTGGGAAATCGAAACGCGGTATTATCTCACGTAACAGCAGTTTGGCAACAGTTATCCCATCATTCCTCCTCGTGGGGAAAGCTTCCACCCATCGGGAGAACAAACAGATTATTACAAGAATATACCTAAGCCTATTGCATGGGGGCAACTCCACAAAATCCATCTGAACTCTTGTAAATGGACCACCCTCCCGTCCTATGGTTCCCAAACTTACAACAGTTCTCCTATTTGGATTGAATTGCTGACATATCAATCACCTTTGGCACAGGCTTTCAGCAATCATCCTGAACTTGGGGTTGTACCAAGTCTGTCTAAAGAGACGAATCATAGCATCTCTTCCAATGTGGGCCTGACCATGGTACATTCGGGCCATGTCTGAGATCATGCTATCGGGCATTACTGGTCTTTCATCTTTGTAAACCCAAATTTCATCTTCCTCTCTGTCTGCATCCTGCTTTTAGCCAAATATCTTTTTCTTCTGTTTCTGCCTCCTCCTGCATCTGTTTCACTTCCTGCCATGTCTCAACTACAGTTGTTAGCATTAAAGGACTCGGAACATGTTCTTTAAGCTTTTCTCGATTGATTGAAATTTGATTTTTCGCACAATGCTTCGCAATTGCACCCACATAATTGTTTCCACGGGTAATGTAATCCTCACTCTTTTATGGGCTGAACATTTTACCACTGCTATTTTCTCAGACAGATAAATTACATCTATTAGTGTTTTCACAAACTCAGCATTCCGAATAGGTGTTCCTGCAGAAGTCAAATAACCTCTTTGGGACCAAAGCTGTCCATAATCATGAACAACTCCGTAGCCATATTGACTGTCAGTCACTATGGTTACTTTCACCTCCTTTCCCAATTCACATGCTCATATCAAAGCAATTAACTCCGCTACTTGAGCAGAATGAATTCCTTTCAGACAAGATGCTTCCAACACTTCTGCCACGGTACAAACGGCATAAGCAGCACTTAAAATACCACTCTCCGTTCTCAGGCATGATCCATCCACAAATATCACAAAATCTGATTCAGGTAAAGGTTCATTTCTGATATCTGGTCTGGGTTTTGTGCAGTAATCAAGAACATCCAAACATTTGTGATCAAGCTCACCTTTCACTCCTGCTTCAATAGTGTCAGGTAGCAATGTGGAAGGATTAACGTTTACACATCTGGTGATTGTCACATTTTCAGCACCCAAAATTATTTTCTCGTATGGGGTCATTCTGCATTTGGTCATATACTGTGTTTTGGCTCTGGTGAGGAGAATTTCTACAGAACGAGGTACATTCACCCTCACAGGAAATCCCATCACAATTCCTTCACTTTGTTCCAAACTTACACTGGTAGCTGCTACTGCTTTCAGACAACCTGGCAACGCTTTTGCAACAGGGTCCAAAACAGCTGAGAAATACGCAATTGGTTTTCTCAGTTTTCCAGGTCTCTGAACTGACAATGCACATCCTTCTCGCTCACTGCACTACAGTTGAAACTCCTTTTCATAATCAGGCATTCCTAAAGCTGGTGCTTCACACAATTTCGTTTTTAGCTGTTCAAAAGCTTTCATTTCTGTTTTGGTCAAGACAATGGGGTCTCTGATGTCTGCTCTTGTCAGTCTCTGTAATGGTTTTGCAATCAATGAAAATCCACTAATCCACTGTCTCAGTGGAGTCACTAGGGGGGTGCGGGGGGTGCGGACCGCACCGGGTGACACCATCACCATGGGGTGACACCATGAGTGAGCTTCTTCTTTAAATCGCTACATAAATCTCCTGACTTATGTAGCGATTTAAAGCAGAGGCTCACTCACGGTGTCACCCCATGTGATGAGGGCCCCTTACCCGGCCGCCGGCCAATATTGTGCAATTAGCTCAGTTATACGACGTCGAGGACGTTCGAAACGTCACTCACGTGACCTGCCGTTTTCAACGCCTGTGAAGGGTGTAGAAGGAGCGCGTTTAATTTCACTTTGCACAAGATGCCCGGAGATCGCCCTGTGCTTTGAAAGAGCCGGAGGAGCTTTGCATGGGCTGTGCCATCCCATGTCTCAACGTAGATGGAGGGTCAGGGGTCTATGGAGTGGCTCGACTGCTTGCTCAGCTCAGCAACACTGGTTTGCGGGCCTGGCAAGGGGCCAGGGCATCATGGTGATCGGCCGCTGGCTCACACCACTCTGCTGCTCGCACCTCAGACCCTGGCTGTCCTGCCCTGCAGAGCTGCCCGCGCTGGAGCACGGCAGGCCCAGGAGTAGAATTATTGGCTACGCCGCCCGCAGGTGAATTAGAGAGCAGCCCAGGCCGGCGGACTCGAGGCCACATGGCGAGGGAGACAAGAGTGCTGCATGATTATGCAACAGCTGTGAGAGGGCCGGTCGTCACTGAGGGAGAGTCACGCTGCCTCAGCCTGGGGGCTGCAGAAGAAGAACAGAACACACACAGTGGATTATGGCGGGCTCAGGAGTTGTGCTTTAAGGGGTTCTGAAGGAGAGATGAAATACGTAAGTCATAATGTAACAGGAATGTGGTGCATTTTCCAATAAGAGGATATTAGTGTCACACGCACGCAGTGAAATGCTGTTGCCCATCTTTATACAACAGCAAAAGGCGAATAATTATTCATGGAGCATTGATTCATTTTTCTTTTTGTTTTCAATGACAGGTGCATGTTAAACTTTTGTGTCTGAACTGTATCATTGGGTTTAAGGACATAGTTAATATTTTGTTAACTTAGGCAGCTATCACTACATTTTGTGCTTTTTACAATTGTGATTATCACTATTCATGTGCATTGACTGAGGAGTCTATTCATTGGTTATATTTTCACGTAGTAGGCATGGTGAGTAGCCACAGTATGATTCACTGCAAAGGGTCACGTATTTCTTATAAAATTAACTCTGCCGCATGTTTAAAAGGATTGTTTCCTTTTGTTTATGACGAGTTTGCTATCAGTTTGCTTGGAGGATAACTTTTATTTGTTCTAGGGATGGTGGGTGTAATGGGGGCTAAGCTGCCAACATTGGACCATGGTTAGAATATGCTGGTTTCCACTCTGGATCTTATCTCTACACATACCGTGAGCATTTGCTTATGTTTGCATGGATTGCCAGAGCAGCTCGCTGGCGCTCTTTGCAGGCAGGCACCTGTTAGCGCACTTAATTTGAATTACTTCTTAGAGTTTCGTGTTGCTCAAATGGGTGTAAATTCTGATATTTTATATGTTTTTCTATATGTTTCGTTGATTCATTTTTCTAGCGACAAAGTGTCACTCATAGTCGTTGAAATGTCACTCATAATTACAATGAAATTATGAAAATGTCACACATGGCAATCTAAAACCTTGGCAGCTATGGGTTCCAGGCACCAGAGGCACGTGAGAACAACATATACCTGCTGCTGATTAAGGTCCAAAGTTTTAATGTACCTGTGTAAAATGCGTGTTGTTGCTGTCCCTCCATAACATGCTTTGTTTGTAGTTTGAGTGAGAGGAACAAAAGATTGAGATAGAACAGGGAATCTGCTCAGTCCAGGCATGGGGCGATTGAATTCATTGCCTGAAACTGGAAGTAGCGATTTAGCCTGGTCTCTTGTCCTTTTTTTGTCACTGGTTAGGTGGGCTCAACAAAGCAGGCCACATCGCACATTCAAGCTGTGATAAGTGACGGGGTCCATGATGACTTGACTAGAGAGCTCAGGCTGAGGTAGGGACTGCAGTTGTGGGCTCGCTGGCACGTACACTACCTCACCTGCACTAAAGTGCTCATCTGCGCACATTATTTATTGTTGGTGTTACTGCTGTGGTGGCATAGTAACTGCTCCTCATTTAGCAAAATCCCTTCCCTAGGCCAGTCCCGATTTCAGGGGTTCATCTCAACAATATTTACACACCCCTGCATTGTGGTCTATTGGACCATTTGAATTTTGGCTAGCTTGTGATTGGAAGAGTTGCGCAGTAATGGGTAATGAAAGTAGCCAGGCCATTGGGGCATGTGAAGATTCAGGGGGAGTGAGATGGCTATTAAATATTGGCTGCATCACGGTTGAGTAAAATGATACTCCTGGATCTGTGGGATGGGAAGAATAACTAGCAGTTGTACTAATGGTATATGGAGATGTGTACACACATATGATGTGCATATATATATTTGATTTGACCATTCCTGGCGTCTGGTTGCCAAACTGGTTTCTGGTAATGAAAGACCGGCACTTGGGCATTTGAAGTTATTTCAAGCAATGATGCTGGAACAAGGGCAACCATCAGCAGTATCTGTCCATGTGTGTTTTATTACATGAGTATTCTAAGGAAAATTATGTACTGATATATATGACCAAAGTTAGTGTCTTAATTAAAAATGAACACCTGCTATTTCAGTGTAAAGTGTTTATTTGCAGAAAATGATAAGCTGATGTTTGGGAAGTAAGGAAGCAAATCTCTAAAATATGTTTCAATATTTTATTTGCTCTATCATTGATGCTGAGACGGACATCCTTATTCAAGATTTGTGTACTACTGCTTATTGAAGATGCTATGACATAAATTCCATGCAGTGAAAAACTGTAATTGGTCTAGGCTTGGCAGTTTGGGTTGAACTGTTCCAATTGAAGCAGGACTGGGACTGATTTAGGATCTGCAATGAGCAAAAGGGTTTTGGACTGGAATGTGTACCCTAAAGTAATTTCCAGCAGCTGAGATTAGCTGAAGCATTTCAACAGTTCTTTTCTGTTTATTTTTTTTCTCTCCCATCATGGGTAGATCTAAAGATGAGTCTCTTTAAGAGTCCACTTCAAAGCGTACGGGGGGACAGAGTGGTAAAGAACACAGTGGCGAAAAAACATTTATATGCCGCGCCTTTGTTGTCGTTCCCACCTTACATACAAATGCTTATAAACACTTAAACATCCAATAAATGAATGGAAGGAGGGCAGTCAGCAAGCTTTGGCCGCGACTTACTGCATGATGGAACTCATCCGAGTCCGCCAGTCACTGGCGGACTCGGAGGAGGTCCATCATGGGGTAAGTCATGAGGGGGTGACACCATGAGTTACCGCACTGGGTGACACCAACCCTAGTGACGCCACTGCACTGTCTACAATAACCTACCATTCCCAAGAACATTCTCACCCGTCTTTGAGTTTTTGGTGGCTGCATTCCTTATATCATTTTGATTCTTTCTATGGTGACTTGTCTGATTCCTTTAGAAATCTTGTGACCTAAATATTGTACTTCATTCTGACAGAACTGCAATTTTGATGGAGACACTTTATGTCCCTCCTCTGCAAAATGATTCAGCAATGCTACAGTGTCAGTTACACATGCATTCTTTGTTTTTGATGCAACCAAAAGATCATCAATGTATTGTACCAACACAGACTCTCCAGGCATGCTCAAGCTTTCTAATGATTTCTTTAGCAGCTGATTAAAAATTGATGGACTCTCAGTGTACCCTTGTGGAATTCTACACCATGCTAGGATACGATTCTGGAATCTGAACGCAAACATTGGTTGGCTTTCTGGGTGCAATGGAACAGTAAAGAACGCATTGCACAGGTCAATCACAGTGTACCATTCTGCATCATGGGGAATTTGGTACAGAATTACTGCTGGATTCGGAACAATCGGGCAACATGGGACAACAATTTTATTAACCTTTCTAAGGTCCTGTACAAATTTAAACCTTCCATTAGGCTTTTTCAATCCCATGATTGGTGAAATACAAGGACTGCTTTCTATTTCTCTCAGTATTCCCTGCTCAATCATTTTGTCAATCACTGGAGTTATTCCTTCAATTACTTCTGCAGTCATTTTGTACAGAGGAATATTTGGGTAGCTTGCACCTTCCTTTATTGTGACTCTTACAGGATCAACACCTTTCATCAATCCTATATCTTTTCCAGTGAAATCCCATACCTCTTCTTTCACTACCTCTTTCAGTTCAACAGGAATCTTTTCTCGGTCAAAAACAGGAAATATTATTATTATTATTATTATTAATCGATTTGTTAAGCGCAGTTGCTGCCCAGGGGCGTCCAAGCGCTGATTATAGACAGAGACGTGGCAGAGCACACGGGGAACTAGAGGGGCTTCATGAATAGTATGGTTTTCAGTTTCCTGCGGAATGACAGCAGGTCGGGTGTGGATCGAAGAGCAAGGGGGAGGGCATTCCAAAGCTTGGCGGCGTTCAACGAGAACATCCTGCCCCCGGACCTGGCTCTCTTTACTCTGGGTACCACTGCCAGAAAAGCACCGGTAGACCGGAGGTTCCTATTAGGGTGGTAGGGGGTGACAAGGCTGGCGTTGATTGCTGAACCGGTCTTCCAGAAGGCCCGATGTGTGATGCACAGAGCCTTGAATGCCACTCTCTGTCTCACAGGCAGCCAATGTAGGCTTCTCAGTCCCTGTCTGACGGACTGAGACCTTGGAATTTGGAGTATGGTACGTGCTGCGCAGTTTTGTACCACCTGTAGTTTTCGGAGAGTCATCTCAGGCGCCCCTAGGTATAGGGCGTTGTTTGAGTCCAAACGGGACTGGATGAGGCCTTGTACCGCCACCTTCTTGGCATCCAGAGGTAGAAGTGGCAGGACCTTCCTCAGCGTTCTTAATAGTCCAAAACAGGTGGCAGACAACTTGGTGGCCTGAGTGGAGAAGGAGAGTTTGTGGTCTAACCAGACTCCCAAGCTCTTAACACTGTCCTTGGGGGTAGGAGGTGCCCCTAGGCCAGCGGGCCACAAGGAAGAAAAAGATAGTGGTGAGGCTAGACCCAGGAGCATAAGTTCAGTCTTTCCTCCGTTCAGTTTGAGGGAGGAGTTGGTCATCCATTCCCTCACGCTCTCCAAGCAGTTCAACAGGCCGGCTGAGGCTTGCCCACCGTTCTCTTGGGCCAATGAAACCACTAGCTGGGTGTCGTCGGCGTACGACACAATTTTGATGCCGTACGGTTCTACTACCCCAGCCAGTGGTTTCATATATGCGTTGAACAGTACAGGGCTCAGCGATGAGCCCTGTGGAACTCCACAGCTAAGAGGCTTGCTGGTAGATGTTGTGTTCCCATCAACGATCTGGAAAGATCTATCAGCCAGGAAGGAACTGAACCACCTTAATGCGTTACCCGAGACTCCGATGTTCTGGAGACGGTTCAGCAGAGTAGCATGGCTGACCGTATCGAAGGCAGCACTTAGATCAAGGAGGATCACTGCCACTGATCCTCCCTGATCCAGTATTCTTCGAGACTCTTCGGTAACTGCTAGCAAGGCGGTTTCAGTCCCGTGGCCAGGTCTAAAGCCTGTCTGGGAGGTGTGCAGTAGGGAGTGATTCTCCAAAAACTGGACCAAGAGGGCATTTATGTGCTTTTCCAGCACCTTGCCAGTCCACGGAAGCAATGAGATGGGGCGATAGTTGGAGTAGTCGTCAGGATCCAAACTAGGTTTTTTTAAGAGCGCCCGTACAGAGGCTTGCTTCCATGCAGTGGGAACTGTACAGGTGGCCAAAGATGAGTTTAGCAGTTCCAACACTACAGGGAGGATGGCTTTGCCTGCCTGCATCAGGATATCTGGGGGGGCTGGGTCACGGGGAGAGCCCGACTTCACCTGGCGAGCCACTTTATCTAAAGTGACGAGGTCCAGGAGAGGGAAATGGTCAAGAGTCGGCGCAGTAGTAGACAGGCCTGAGCAGGGGAAATTTTCCGAGTTGGACGGGTCGGGCACCTCATGGTTCAGGGCCATGGCTGGAAAGGTGGAGTATATGTTCAGCACCTTGTCGTGAAAAAATTCCGCCAGTTCGTTACATTGCTCTTTAGTCTTGGTTAGAGGGGGAGCAGTGGGGACATTAGTGCATTGCTTTATTATGTTAAAGATTTCTTTAGGCTTTGTTCTGGCTTCCAAGATTTTGTCGGAATAGTAAGTTGCCTGGGCTGCCTTGACCCCTTCTTTATAGCTTCTAATCGCCTCTCTGTAGGCGGCCTTTTTTCCCGGAAGGAAGTCTAAGCGCCAGGCTCTCTCCCGTTGTCTACATCGACGTTTTAACTCTCTCAGCGAATCAGAGAACCAGGGGGCTGATGTCTGCGCTCGCTTAGAGGACGATTTGCGAAGAGGCAGGAGTGAGTCTAAGGAATTTGTGATCCAGCTAACATAGTTTGCATATGCCCGATTGGGGTCTGAACAGGGTGGCGGGCGGGTGGCGTCTAGCTCACGCCTCCAGAGATCGCCGGTGAGTTTCTTCCAGTTTCTTCTTATAGAGGTTTGGGGGGATAATTGGGGGATTTTATGGGTGGACCAAGTAAACGGCACCAAGTAGTGGTCTGACCATGGAAGGGGGATGGGTTGGGCCGCTATTAGATCCATACTATTACTGAAAATAGGATCGAGAAGGTTCCCTTTTTCGTGGGTAGGGGCTGTGACCAGCTGGGCCAATTGAAGGGCTTCAAGGTCATCTATTAACTCCTTGGCCGGGTGGTCGGATGGCGAGTTAAAATGCAGGTTGAGGTCTCCCAACACTGTATAATTAGCCGCCGATAGGGATCTTTTTGCTACAATCTCTGGTAGTGCACTAAGGAATAGTTTTGCAGACTCAGGGGGGCGATAGATCAACGTACCGGAGAAGGAGTGATTGGCATTGAACTCTATGCAGAATTCCAGACTCTCACAGCCAGGGATGGTGGCTGTTGTGGTGCGGCAGTGGTACTGGTCCTTTATGATGATGGCCAGCCCACCCCCTCTCCCTTCTGGTCTGTCGAGTCTAAAAATGTGATAGCCCGCTGGTAAGGCTATAACAATGTCGGGCTCGGAATGGGCCGTGAGCCAAGTCTCTGTTAAGAAGAGGGCGTCTGGCTTGTGCTCCTCAAGCAGCATGGCGATTTGTGTACAGTGCTTGGGCAGTGATCGACAATTTAATGCATACATACAATATTTCGGGACAGCGGCCAAAGGGTTATTCCGGAAGGGATGTTTACAGTCTGGGCAGCTGAGGGGAAGTTCTGTAGGGGCGTATATGTGCGTGCATTGGTTAGCGATGTTTCTTCCTATGGAGTGTAGGGCAGCCGCGCTATATGGCCTGCCCTGGGGGATCGATGAACCAAGGTTTGTGGCCCCTGGTCCCGTCCGGTCGCGGACGGGCGCAGACGGGCTTGCCTTTGGCGCGCCTTCGGCGCACCGCCGGCGCGCCCGCTGCGCCCGTCCGCTGCGCCTCCTGGAACAGCACATTGTTATAAGGGAGGAGGGGGGGGTGTGGCCTGGGTCAGTGGGCGGTGCCCGGAGGTCACGGTGATTCCCTGCGACCCGCTGCAGCGCCTGACTCGGCTGCGCGGGGAGGAGAATCACGAAGGAAGTAAGCGATCAAGTATTTTACAGAGCACACAAGAATACAATCCCCAATTTCCAAAAACGTAATCTTTTTAAAAACGGAGTCCTTCTCTTTGCTTTTAAAACACACAAAATAAGCGGTACAATTTTTAAAATTAGCACGGTCTCAAAGTATCCTGCTCTTGGCTACAGCCTCAGAGCTCTATCTAATGCGAGCGATTCCCCAAGCGCGGCTTACATAGAGAGGGGGCATGGCCTGGGTCAGTGGGCGGTGCCCGGAGGTCACGGTGATTCCCTGCGACCCGCTGCAGCGCCTGACTCGGCTGCGCGGGGAGGAGAATCACGAAGGAAGTAAGCGATCAAGTATTTTACAGAGCACACAAGAATACAATCCCCAATTTCCAAAAACGTAATCTTTTTAAAAACGGAGTCCTTCTCTTTGCTTTTAAAACACACAAAATAAGCGGTACAATTTTTAAAATTAGCAAGGTCTCAAAGTATCCTGCTCTTGGCTACAGCCTCAGAGCTCTATCTAATGCGAGCGATTCCCCAAGCGCGGCTTACATAGAGAGGGGGCGTGGCCTGGGTCAGTGGGCGGTGCCCGGAGGTCACGGTGATTCCCTGCGACCCGCTGCAGCGCCTGACTCGGCTGCGCGGGGAGGAGAATCACGAAGGAAGTAAGCGATCAAGTATTTTACAGAGCACACAAGAATACAATCCCGAATTTCCAAAAACGTAATCTTTTTAAAAACGGAGTCCTTCTCTTTGCTTTTAAATCACACAAAATAAGCGGTACAATTTTTAAAATTAGCACGGTCTCAAAGTATCCTGCTCTTGGCTACAGCCTCAGAGCTCTATCTAATAGCTTGCTCTGCTCTGCCTCCATCATGAGCATTGTCATTTTATACAAGCTATCCTCATCTGGGGTCTGCAATTCTATGCCATCCGGTGAACAATATATGGCACAATTCATCTTGCACAAAATGTCCCTTCCTAACAGATTAACAGGACTACTATTGCATACCACAAAACGATGCATATCTTTGAAAGTTCCAATTTCTATTTCAACTGGTTTTGTCAGGGGAGTTTTTATCTGTCTATTAGCTACACCTACAACTTGGATGCTCTCTCCCGAGAGAGGAAGATTTTGAACTTCCACTGATCTAACAGTAGAACGAGTAGCACCAGTGTCCACTAGGAAAGTTATTTCTACATCATTCACCTTTCCGCTCACAAATGGACCAGACTGATCTACCTCAAGAGTGGCTCCAAGCACACACTCTTCTTCCTCTGTCAGGCACCGTCAGAAACTTTCATCCGACTCACTGCCACCCTCCTCTTGTAACCGATACTGAGGACACGCATTCACTCTTTGCGGTCTTTTTACCTGCTCACCTCCACTGAATCCTGTCTCTGCACTGTATCTCTGCTGGTTTACACTGTTTGGCAGTGGCGGTTGCGGCACCTGACTTTGCTGATTTGCTATCTGCTATTGTTGCTGTTGTTGTGGGTTTACCTCAAACTGCACCTGCGGATTCAATTAAGTATTTTCCGCATTAACTCTCGGCGGACATTTATACTCTTTCTTCCAATGCCCTAACTTGCCGCAATTAAAACAGGGGTATTTCTTCTTCAATTCATCAATATTTCCTACTAATTTAGGTTTACCCTTAAAACTTCCTTGATTCCCTGCATTCTTACTCTCCATTTGCGCCACTTGTTGTTCCGCTACCTTCACTTGTGCCCACATGGCTTTCTCTTTCAGCTTTTTCTGCTTTGCGTCAATTTCTTCGCTGCAATATTTCGCCTGTCTCAATACTTTGTCTACTGAGTTCGACTGCCATCCTATCATGCTGTGTCTGATCATGTCTGAA
Organism: Lissotriton helveticus; assembly: GCF_964261635.1. Lineage (NCBI taxonomy): Eukaryota > Metazoa > Chordata > Amphibia > Caudata > Salamandridae > Lissotriton > Lissotriton helveticus. The sequence goes on from NC_136061.1 coordinate 175,724,899, forward strand.
ATTTCTGGTCTCAAACCATAAACAAATCTGTATATGAAGTGGCTCATATCCTTTTCATTTAGTTCTTCATAACCACTATACTGTTTAAAAACTAACAGAAATCCTTCATAAAATGAATGCAGATTCTTTCGGCTCTTGTGTGGTCCTGTCTATTTTTACCCAATCGGTTTCTTTTGGAAGTATCTTATTCTTCAGCCATACTATCACTGGTTCGTACTTTCGCATTACATCAGCAGATGGAGCTCCTGTTACTTTATCTCGTGGATACTCTTCCCTTGGCCATTCTACAGCTATTTTGCATTCTGTCCATAAATCTGCAGGCACCACTATGTCAAACAATCCGTCCAAATCAATCCATAAAACTTTTGATACTTTTACAAATCTATCTACCTGTCAATACCATTCCACTGGTTTCTCTCTCAGCCTAGGGAAATCAATTGTAAATGACAATATGTCTTGTCTGCTCCAAGGAACATGTACATATCCTCCTCCAGGTATCTCTCTCATAGGGAACTCAGTTGTCACTGCCTCCTTTTCCCTGACTGGAAAAGCTAATGTGGATTTATCACTGCTTTCTTCTTTCTTTTTTGCCCACTTAACCCTCCATTTACTCATATCTCCCCATTTTCGCATTAATACGATCAGCTCTTTTATTTGTGCTAACCTCGCAGCAGTATTCATATTCTCAATGTCTTTTTCTGCAAAATCTACTCTGTATGATTTCTGCAATGATTTAAATTTTGAAAATTCCACTCCTAATTCACTTGCTAATTCCTCCAACTGATCATACACCGTTCTGGCCTTCCATGTTATGCTTTTACACATAAACATAAGTTCATCATCCTGGTACGTTTTTAGTCTGTCTGTTCCAATAGTCCCAATAATTAATTCTTCCATGTCTACTTTTAGTTTTGCCGCATCCAGCACTGTTGATTCCTGCTCTTTTAATTATAAAGTTTTAATCCAGTCACTCAATTCTCTTTCTGATGGTCCTACAGGCGTTTGCGTTAAATCTATTTTATCTACACTTTTCTCTGGTGTTGCAGAATCAGATTCTGCTCCAGTCGGGTATCTGTATGATGGACTCTGTTTAAAAGTCAATTCAGGCGGATTCACATTAGTATTCTGCCTTATCTCTGATAAATCAGGATAAATATTTTCTTTTACTTTCTGTAAACTCTGCTGTAATGGAATTGTCAAGCTTGGCTCTTTTATTTTCGAACACTGGTATTACAGGCCCTATTGTTACAGGGACAGTTACTGCTTCCATGTTTTTGGATCAGTTCATGTGCAGAATGCTCATAATCAGAAATATCTGGTTGCACATCACTTCGCTTTTCATTACTTCGCACAGTTTTGTGCATATCATTTATTTGTACAGGAGTACCCGTAATTCTAGCTTCCCCAATTGGTGTACTTGGAATATATCTGGTTTCTACTCTGTCTGGCACATCTTTTAAACTCGAATATTGTCTTGGAGTTTCATTATTTCTCTCATCTGCCGATGGAGCATTTGGTGTGATCCATAAAGAACCTGGCTGATACGGGGGCGGTCTCCTATTTAATATTTCCTCCAATACAGCATCCTCAGTTTCACTTTCACCATAGCTTTGGTTCCCCGTCTCCACATTCTTTTTCTTTTCTGTACATTTCCGCCCTTCATATTCATCCACTAATCTAACCGGATACATGCCATCAAACATGTTAGCATTTCTCCATCTACGCATTCTCATCTCATGTGTATCTCCCTATAAATCTCGACCTTTACTTCTGGATCTAATATGCCTAGTCAGCCTCTCGCTCTCCAAATCATGCATCTCATCTTCCCATTCAACCAGTGCCTCAAATTGAGTCGGTCTAGGTCTCGGCTCAAGCTGCATCATCCTGTCTCTCAAATTCCTCAAAACTGCCAAGTCATAAGATCCTCCTTCTGGGAAGGCTAACACACCATCATCCCTGGTATACCTTGCCTAATTCTCCAACCAAACACGCGTATGGTATCCATATTTTGACAACATATAAGAAGCAGGCGTCTTTGGCGGAGGAATTGTTTTTCCCTCTCTCGTAACTACCTCTGTCCTTTACAAATGCATTTTTCAATTTTTTAAACCATGAAGGTTTCTTCTGGTCTCCGTCATAGTAATAATAAGCCATTTTCTGTAAATTTCCTGCCTCTCAAAAGTTCGCGTATTACTCTGTTGTTGTTCCGTAACACCAACCTATCACAGCGCCATTCACACTAATGCACCAATTAGAATAAGATACGTCTCTGCAGTGCTCAACCAATAGCCTTTGCTGCTTTTCGTGATGCACCAATCAGCCCTTTCCCTGACTTGGTCACGAGGACCAATCCCTGCGCGACACTTTTGACGTCACCAGCGCTCCGGCTTCTGCAGCGCCAGCTGACCCCTCCTTTACAGGATTTATTCAAGAAGCCGTATTTACAAGATATTTTACAAAATCAGTTAGTAACTTTACAGAAAACAATACCATTCACCTATTTCGCTAAATAAAGTGATAGAATTTCCTCAATCACACAAGTATTCTGTAAGTGGAGCAGACAACGCTTACCTCCACAGAATTTTAGATTCGTCGATAAAGTAGCACTACACTCTACCTTACCCTTCTACCAGGCAATAACAAACCCGTTTCTCTAAGAGTAAGACACATACAGAGATTTTTAGTACTCCTTAGAGTCTAATCCAGAGTTTCACAAGAACGCATATTGCTATTGTCATTTACACACGTTCATGCGGAAATCCCTGTACATACAGTAATTCTGATTTTCCAGTAGGCAGCGCTTACCTTTAGCCCACCACAGAATTTCTCTATCGTTAGCAAAGTAGGCGCAACTCCTTTACCCTTCTATTAAGCTCTGGTTAAGTCCTACTACTCTCTCAGCAATAAGTTTTAGTCAGGATACGCAATGATCCCTATACTTGAAGGCTAAGATTTTATAGACTGTCCTCGCTATACATTTATCCTTTCACACCTAATGTCCCTAAACAGTGATATATGACAATACCACCGCAGTAGCGGAGAAGAGAAGTAGTGGAGAAGCGTGGCTCAGTGGTTAGAGGCGGCAGACCCGGAAGCTGAGATCCGCCGTGGACCAGGGTTCGATTCCTCGGCGGGTCTCGGGCTCAAAAATTCCACAGACTTGACAATTCTCGCTCCGGTGCCTACTCGACTCACGGGGTCACTCTCTGTGACTCTGGGCAATAGCTTGCTTAATCTCCACTACGGCCCCTCGCGGCGGGATGCCTGGCTTTCACCTTGTGAATACCCTGCCGGGGTATCTCACAGGGGAATACCAGGACGGGTTCCCTAAGCAAGCGCCTTGAGACCCCTGGGTGATTCGTGCGCTATATAAATCGAAATACATTTACATTTACATATACGATGATACTACTTCTTTGAAACAGACCAATGCACTGTGCGACTTTACTTGCCACACTTCCTCAGCCTGCAGACAGAGGCACTAGCTTCACACAACACTTGGAAGACTTTTCTGGACTACATATAGCGTAATACGAACTCAACAGATGTTAGTCATAATTCTGTACATTAAACTCTATATAATGCTTTATACATAATCCTAGCTAATTTCCTTAGCACCCACTACTCTGCTACCAACATATAACGGCTACAGCGGGACTCAGAAATTATTTTTGGACTCAGCATCACCACTACCCTGAAATGTCCAAACTCACATTCATTCACCAGTGGGGCCCAAAAGACTGCGCACTTTCTCTGTTCATTTAATTCAACTTCCGTTTTTGGTGAAACATAAAGGAGTAATGCTGTAACATTGGCAGAGTGCCTAAACCTATTTGACTATTTATTATATACACCTATAGTTTTGAACGATTTACCATGGCTTTCATGAAACACCAAATTTATTAAGACACACCACCATAGTGGCAATGGATCTGCTAGAAAGAAAATCAGGCGTAGGAAAATACAAGACCAGCTTTCATTTTCCATTTAACTAATTTTATTAAAAGCAAACTTTTAGTATGTCTGCCATTTAGGCATTTATTAATTCTTTATTCAGTAAAAATCTTAAACTTTATTTAAAAAATGATCATTTTATTTAGAAGCTCGGAAAATTAGACATTTATTTCAGAATTCAGTATAAAGTTTAGCAAAGAACAGATAGTTCCAAATTCATTCTCTCCTAACATCCCTAACTAACGCCCTCATCTTATCCTTCAGTCCTGCAAAGAAAACAAGAAATAATTCAAAGAGTTCTTACATCCAGGAACGATCTGCAATCCGACAGCACTTCGAGATTAAATCGAAAAGAGCGATCCTTCTAAGCAAAATCCGGGGTTTTTATACACTCATTTCCTAACTTAATCTATCTAAAAAGTATCTAACACCACCAACTCGGATTCTGATTGGACAAATTTGGGGTAGATGAGCATTTCCTCATCATTACAGCATCATATTCACGGTGAATCAGCAGTTTAATAAAGGGGTATTGTTTAGGACAGTCTTTGGCCTAGTCACTTCCTTGACTTGTAACTTTAGGTTTTGTTCCCACGTTCAGAACATTTGAATGTCCATGTTTTGGCAACCATCCTGACTTCCAGGGCATAGTAGCCTTGAACCTCCCATCCGAGCACTGGCAATTCACTCTCACTTGCAGTCTTTAGGCTCGCACGCGCAGTCCAGCACTTGCTCACAGTTTACCCGAGCAGCCACGTTTTTCTAGGCCTCAGAGGCCACTTTTGGAACTATCATAGAAACAAACACAAATTCATGTTAAATATGGAACTAAAGCCCTTCTGTTTACCTCCCACCATACTAATGCTTCCCCATTAGTTGTTACCTAGCAAATAAGCCACATAAATGCCTTTTATACTCACATATCCGACGACTTTCTGGCACAAAAACGTGTACAATAAGCACATTCAAGCTGCATTTATTTATATTTAGGCTGTGCATTAGTTCACATCACCATAACAATACAGATTAGTTAATTATATTGCTTCATACAGGCAAAGTTAGTATTCCCACGTGTATTTATGTATGCAACTTATACTATGGTTGATTAATTCACCACAACACACCATTAGCAAATGTTAACGTTATGGAACATTGATTTCACAAGGGGTACACAAAATTTTGTTTTGCCACCTTGCTCCATCACCGGGACACACCTCGTTCTCACTGAGCTTGTCCCGGCACCTCCACAGACAGGTTCTTGTCTCTCTTTCTTCAGCTGTCAGTCTTCTGACTCATCTAGGAAGTTCCTCCAATTGTGTCCTCGCAGGGCCTCCTTGACATCTGTCAAACAGCCATCCTCCTTGGTTGCTTCCACCAGTTCTTCCAATGACAGCGCTCGGGACACGCCAGTTCTGTTATCAGTTTTACAAAACTCTCAGCTCCTCCATCTACTTCCCACTGTCCTTGAGGGTCAGCCACCACAAGATGCCGTGAAAGATAGTCCGCCGGATTGTTGACTCCTGGCCGGTATGTCACCTCTAAGTCATACTGCTGGAGCTGTACGGCCCATCGTTTGATCCTTGGTGGCCCATTTCTCTCTGTTCTTCCAAACAGTGGCACCAACGGCTTGTGGTCTGTGACCACTCTGAACTTGTGTCTGCTTAGATAGATATCAAAATCTTGGCAAGCCCACCTGATCGCCAGTGCCTCTCTTTATACTTGTCATATGAACAAGCTAGGCTTGGATCCTTAACTCCCTGGGTCGCTGTCATCTTCAGAGATCACTTAACCTGCCTTTCTGAGCCTGTAATTGTCTATAATGAACATCAAACTTTACCGTTTCAAGTACTGTATGATGGTTTTATTATCCTAGCTGGAGCGGTAATATATAACCCTCCTGGACAACAAGTTAACTTTGGTGCTAAATTGTTCACCCAACTTTTGCCGCCCTGCTTAAAACATAAAAATTATCTAATAGTTGGTGACTTTAACATCCATTATGAGAAAAAGGATGCCCCAGTGGTTTCCCAACTGGAGTCCGACATGGAGATCCTCAATCTCAAACAATGGGTGATGGGCCACACTTTGGACCTACTGTTCACCAATATTGAAGCTACTACAATTTGTGAGGTCCTGCTATTACACTGGTCAGATCACTCTCTTATAACCTTCACACTAAATTTACCAACTAAATCACAGAAACCTAGGGCAGCCCACCAGATCTCCAACCGAGCCTGGAGGCTAGTCAATGAGTCAAACTTTGATACTCATTTCCAAGAGGCCAACATCGAGTTCCTGGATGACTCCTCTGTATGTTCAGATGTAACTACATTAGACTCTGGAATACTTCAAATTCTAAATAAACTAGCCCTCATGCGGATATCCAGGAAACGATCCCATATGGAAAAATGGTACACCCCTCAATTAAAAAACCTCAAGAGGGAGTGTCAAAAACTAGAACACCTATGGAGGCAGTCCAAAGACAGTGCATCCAAGCTAAGCTATGTGCTCAAACGGAAATTGTATAATCTCACCTTAAAAAATGCAAAAAAAGAACCATTTTTCCCAGCGCATCCACGACAACTGTAATTCAGCTAAAGAGCTCTTTAAAATAGTGAAGGAGCTCAGTAAACCATCAAGCATCTCCTAAACACTTGCTCCCTCGGTTGAGGCGTGAGAACGAATAAACACCTTCTTCACCGAAAAAATAGGGAAAATCTATTCTACCTTCACTCTCCAACACCCCCCCAATAATTCAGGAAAACTCCCCGATACAGAGACCGCAACCAAAACTGTGATAGACTCGCTAGATCCAGAACCTACACCGACTTTAGAAGGCTTTGAACCATTCACAACGGATGAAGTTCTAAGAGTAATGAGCACAGTAAAATCTGGCTCCCCATCGGATCCCTGTCCCCACTTTGTGTTCTCAAAAATTGCCTCTACACTCTGTCCCCTGATTACACAACTTTTTAACAAATCTCTAAGAACCGCAACCTTTCCGGATACTTGGAAGCACGCGTCCGTGATCCCCCTTCTAAAAAAAGCTGGATAAGACATTTTTAACCCTGAAAACTATCGCCCCATTTCCCAGCTCCCCTACCTTTCCAAGGTTTTGGAGAAGCTGGTCAATGGACGGCTGACCAGATATCTGGAAACAAATCTTCTCTTAGATCCTTCTCAGACGGGCTTCAGAGTTAATAACAGTATGGAGGCTACGCTGCTGGCAGTGTCGGACAGTATCAGATCTTCCACCGACCAAGGTGGGGCGGTGGCACTGATACTGCTTGACCTGTCAACGGCGTTCGATACGGTCTCCCATAACTGTCTGTTGGACATCCTTCATAGCAAGGGAGTCCAATCCACTGCACTAAGCTGGCTGCACTCTTTTTTGAGCAACCGGACCCAGGCGGTACACTGGCTGCCGATGCGCCAGAGGGCGGTCTTCAAGCTGCTTGGCCACGCCCATAGGGCCCTCCATAAGACAGGTCTTATCATCCTCCAGGGGAAGATCGAATTCTACGTCCCTACAAGGAACTTACGTTCACTCCAGTCTGCCCTCGCTAGAACTAAACGCATATATAGAGTAAGGGCTGGTGGTCGCTCATTCTCCCACCTGGCAGCAAAAAAATTGAATGAGCTTCCCCCTGACCTAAGGTTTACCACTAACTACCTCCTGTTTCGGAAAAAACTAAAGACTTACCCTTTTCCTAAATTCTAATGCTTGCATTAATGTCAGTCCGTAGGAGTTTCAGTTTTGGTATAAGCGCCTTGATATCCCCCGGGATGAGTGTTGCGCTCTATAAATACCGAAAAATAAATAAATAAATAAAATAAATGGATACGTAAAAAACACTAGGACAAATCAATAATACACAAAAACCATATTTACAGGCCAAAAGCACTTGACCAGTCCTAAATTCAATTCGAGGCACTAGGCGGACATTAACTCATTACTAAACATATGGCTTCTGTCCTGCCTGTGATCAGAGAATGGGGTTACACAAAATACCCAGGAGTTGTCTACAAGATGAGGGGGGAACACAGTTTAACCAATTCCCTTGTGGCAGACCCCTTCACAGGTACCCCATGCTCAAGAGTCAACCCGTTTCGAATCCCTAGCAATTTCGGGTTTCTCCTCAGAACTTGGACACGGTCGTGGGCTCTAAAATTACAAAAAGTAAGTGCTGTAAAACCTGCCCCACCCTGTTTCCAGTTTCAACAGTAAATCAGGGCCTATCAATGTATTTCTGTACCTTAATTGCAGAGTAGAATGAATCTGGAAAAGCTGATAGCAGAAAGTGGTACTTCTACGTTTCTGGTAATGAGGCTACAAGAATTTAACAATCGGAACATTTTGTTAAAGTATGCCCAGTCTGAGGCTCACGACAATGTACCGGTGTTTTTAAACGGGGGAATAAATGTTCCTACCTTCAAGTAATCAGGTGCGTTAAATCTCTGTGTGTTGATGCAGTCTAGATGCGATTCCTACAGCCAAAAAATGAGACGCTATTATTAAAGCTCTGGTGTATATGTTGATGAGAGCTCGCTCGTGCGTGGGACGCTATATTAGCCAATGCGCGTCTAAGTAAAAGTCCAAAAAACTTACCTTTTAACCGGCTGAACGCCGTCAAATGCTGTAGCTGCAGCTTAGTCAGGCATAAATGTGAGGAAATCCTTTATATTTCCTGCAAACAACAAAGTGTTCACAAAGTTGTACTGATTCTGTCACTGGGCTGTGTGCCAAAAATCCTTTAGCTGAAAATAAACAAAGCGTCACTTGCCTGTGTGTTAAAACGAGAGAAAGCTTATCACTCCATCGCGCTTGACTGATTCAGACGAGCAGCGCGAATGCAGTCTCAATAGTGGCTAATTAAACGACCTGGAAGGGGAACTTGAAGGTCATGAGCGCCAGTGCATTGTGGGATATGTAGTACATCATATCTGAAGCTGTTTGTTCATACCTATATTTTTGTAATCTGGGAAAGCTCATTCAGTCCATGCAAGGCTTTATCCAATTTCATGATTAAGAATGCCTCTTTTTGGGCCAATAGTATTTTAGGATCCCCTCCTCTTTGGCGATTTTTTGTTATAAGAGACAACACTGTCCATGTGAAATCATCATATCTGTGCTTCAATGCTGCAAAGTGTTCAACCATTGGAGTGGTGAAGATATTGTTCTTAAGTCGAGAGCGATGTTGTACAATGCGCTGACGCACTTCATGGCTGGTTTTTCCCATGTAGATTTTCATACACTGACATGTAATGGCATACACCACATTTTTTGTTTTGAAGTTCGTGAACTCATTGTGGCACCAATGTGTCTGCCCGTCAGTGAACAGAGTCCCTTCAATGGTGAGGGTGCACACAGAACACATCCCACATTTATGATGGCCTTGTATTGGTAGAAGATTTAACAAAGAACAAAGCGTGGCTGGGTTTTTGAGTTTCCCTGCTGAACTTGTGGCCTGTTGCCCAATACTCCGATTCTTTTTTAAGGCAAAAGGTGGTGGCCCAAGGTTGGGTATAGTTCCTTCAATTAAATGCCAATTGCTGCGAATGATCTTTTTGACAGACTGTGTATAAGGTCTAAACGTGGACACGCAGACAATGCGATCAGTGGGAGTCTTTGTCTTCTTTGTTAGCAGATGTTGCCTAGGGGTGAACCATGCCCTTTTCAGAGAGTGTTTTAACAATTTGTGAGGATATCCCCTTTCCTTGAGTTTGTTAACAAGTGCCTCTGCATGTAGCTCATAGTCTTCACATCTTCAACAATTACGTCTTCTATGTAAAAATTGGCCAAAAGGCAAGTTTTCTTGAGACTTCTGGGATGATAGCTTTGATAATGAAAAACATTATTTTTATCTGTATGTTTTGTGTGCAACGTGGTGATCAGACCACTGGGTGATGTTTTAACATTGACATCCAAGAATGGAAGGCTCTGGCTACTGTGCGCCAGGCTGAATTTGATGTCCGGGCTGCGACCATTTAGCCACGTGTAGAACTCTTTTAGGATAGTTTGGGTCCCCTCCCACAGGCACCAAATATCATCGATGTATCTGTACCACTGCTTGATATGGACAATGTATGGATTATTCTGATACACAAACAGTTCTTCGTATTTGGCCATGTACAGCACTGCAATTTCCGTTAGAAATGGACAGCCCATGGCGGTCCCTTTGATTTGGACAAAAAATTTGTAATCGAACTCAAAGAAAATCCTCCACAGTGAGATTGATGTCAGTTTGAGGAAGAACTCCGTGGGTACCTGATGTGGTCGGGTCTCGATACCAAAAATGACGCCATTGCGTCAAGCCCATCCTGTTGGGGGATCTGTGTGTACAGTGCTGACACATAGGAAACAAGATACCCTCTATATAATTTTAGGCCCAAGAGGAGGGGGAAATACACAATGCTGAATCTAAACCTCTCATCCGACCTATATTGCTTTGACTGTGGCCTACAATGGCTCTTATGCCTAAACTAGTTCCCACCCGAAAAATAACGTACAGCAATTCATTCCACAAATACGTTTTTTATCCTTTTTCTTTTTTTAAATCAGTATGAAAAAGTATAAGTATCTCAGTTCACTGTCATTACAAATTAATACGAACACATTATTTACAACTATACATCATTTTTGCATGGGTACAAGGAAAGTTTTCAATTCATAAATAACCTTGACCAAACTATGATGAATTTCATTGTTATAGTTGAAATAAACTTCACATATCACAATGCACATAAGATATAAAAGTAACCCCACACTCAGACTTCACACCAGCAATCTCTCCTGTCACACCATCACATTCATACTATCATTCATACTCCAGACAAGACCGTCCTGTAGGGGATCCTCTAACAAAGTTTTTATCTTTTAACACCAGTTATCCAAGAAAAATCAGGTTGTGTTCAATTGTACATTCTTGTCCGATCAATTTAGTCCTTTATAAATGTCTCTAAGAGGAATCCCCATTCGTATGTTGTTGATCTGTCAGTTGAAGCAATTAAGGTCAGATAAGAGGTTTAGTTTCAGCATACAGTGATGACACATCCATGGTAACCAGTGGGTGCATATCTGGATCCAAAGGAAAAACCTTCAATTTTATTTATAAAATCCATGGTGTCACTTAGCTACGAAGGAACTTCCAGCAAAAATTATTTTTAAAAAACATCGACATGCTTTAGAGTTTAGACAATGGTTCCAGAATGGAATCACACCCGAACACGATGGGACGGCCGGGCGGATTGGTTGCATCCTTGTGCACCTTGGGGAGGAAGTAGAGTACAGGGACTCTTGGGTACTTTTTTATCAGATATTCCAATTCTTTGGGTCCTAATATTTCTTGATCTATGCCCTCGGTGACTGTTTTTAAAATTTCTTGAGAAATTTCATTGGTTGGATCCTGTGAAATACATCGATACCACAGTGGATTCTGCACATGAATTCTTCCTTGTTTGTCATTGTTCCTTGTCCTTCCTTCCTTGTTGGGACCAGATCAACACAGCCCCACCCTTATCCACTGACTTGATAACTGCAATTTGTTGATCCTTCAGTGCTGCTATAGCTTTTCTATGATCCTCCGAAATATTTCTCTTGACATATACTCACTTCTTTTCGAGTACATTGAGTAAAGACAGCACAGCATGTTCAAATGAGATAATGTTCTACTTGAGGCAGTGGTGTAACGATACTTGAGGGGGCCCCCCTGCAAAACACATGGATGGGGCCCGCAGTCCCGCCCCCAATGGCCCGGCCCACCACTGGTTTTATTAGGGGGCCCCTGAAAGTCTCGGACCCTGAGCCAGAGCCCACTTTGCCCATGCCATAAGACGTCTCTGGATGGTATCTGCCTTTAATCGATACAACAATCTCCCATCCAGTAATGGAAGCTTAAGAGGCAGCAATTGTGACCTGTGAAAAGTAAAGGAGGCCCTGGCAAAAGGCGTCCAAGGATATGGGTCGATAAACATGATATGTGGCAGAGCACTTAGAATCAGGCCTCGGCCCTGGCATTAAACAGGAACTGATCATTTACTATGCGTGAAAGAAGTGTGAGGGAAGATAGCAGCCCATCACTAAATGGTGGGCATGTAAATGGAAGTAGCAAGGTGGCTAGAGACAGTCCTGCAGGCAGAGGGGCTCCAAAGCCCCCACACAAAAATAATTAGAAAAGATGTCTTGCAGCCCCTCGCATTGGTTCGCACTTGGAAAACCAAAGGCGTGTACATTTTAGTAAGAAGCATCCAAATCGGATGTTTGATGTTACAACGCGTGTTATTACAACACGTGCTGTTACATCGCGGTCGTTACAACGACTGCGATGTTACCACGCTATGTCTTTACAACGCAAGTCTTTACATCGACTTGCGCTAGGTGGCGTGTTAACATTATAAAAGTGTAATTTACTATTCCAACTCCAGTCAACTTATCAGTAGGGAAGGTGTTGGGATAGTAAACTACACTGTTTTTAATGTTAGCACGCCATCTAGCGCAAGTCGATATAAAGACTTGCATTGTAATGGCATAGCGTGGTAACATCGTGGTCGTTGTAACGACCGCCATGTAACAGCATCGCGGTGTTCTGTCCGCGTTGTTAATGATGTTCCCATCCAAATCTGTTCAAGTGGCACATGATTTCAAACAAACAGTAGCTAGTTGCAAGTTTGCTTTTAAAATATGTGCAAACGTTATTTTTCCAAAACAATCCATTCGCAATAAATAAGCATGTGTGACCAAGAACCACTTTCACCCCCTACACACACGATTGCACAAAGGACATACTGAGACGGGGGCCCTCCGATGGAGCAAGCAGCCAGTAACCCCCAAAAAACAAGCGGTGCCATCACAACCCCAATAGCAACTGCGCCCCAACCCCACTCTCTCCCTTGAAGCGACTGAAGTCACCGGACTCTCCATTATAGAATTAACCAATCAATTGAATGCCCTCGCTCACAGGGCTGCATGAAGGCAGGCTCGCAAAATGCATATCCAATATCATGTGGTAAGTACAAGTTTAATTAAATATGGCTGTTGCTAAGTGGCCTGAGTCTAGCAACGCAAGCAGGCCGGGGAGCCTAAATAAAAGCAGCCCCCACCGCAGTGAAGTAGAGAACATTCCAACTAGTACTCAAGTCAGCACTACGCAAAATAGTCAGTGAGGGCATGGGACTAATACTATTCGTCTCGTCTTCTCTGGGGATTTGCAGCACCTGCCCCATCACTTCCTCTAGTGGCAATGTGTTAGGACCACGTTTCTTGACTCTCTTATGCTATCATTCGTGGCCAGCTGTGCACCCCGGCCCTCCAGCATTGAGCTGGGAGCATTGACGCCCATGTCCATGTATGCTACTCCTCTCCTGATACCTTCAGATACTCCTCGGCTCGGCCAGGAGGCGCTCCCCCAGTCTGCTCATTACACATCATTACAGTGATGACGTGCTGGCAGGCTTCCCGATATTGAATAGGGCTGCTGAATCGGTCGGGCCATTTAAATGAACATGAACACGCAGTGACAGGGCACTCCCAACTGAAAACCACCCTGCGGGCCACTCTTCTCCAAGAAATGGCATATGGAAGACTTCTGCAGCTTGAGATGTTTAAGCCAGGGTATGCGACCAGCATTAGAATCATTTTAGGGTAGCACCTGATACCGCTTGCGTGCACCCTTTCTACCCTGGCCTGGGCCAGCCAATCTGTCTCTGTCCGAGACTCCGACTCACCTGACGGCTGAGTCCTGCAGCTTAGGTGGCTCTGGCAGGCACAGGCAGGCGGCAGAAAACCGGGCTAGCAATTATTAAATTATGGTCCCTGTACCCATGTGTTATTGAAAGTGAAGATTAATGTCCCATTGTTGCAAGTGTTTTTTGTGTTCTGCAAGGAGCACAATATAGTCACCATCCAGATGCAAGAATATAAGAGGTAGGAAAACAGTTCTGAAGTTGTTTCCTAGGAAGAATGATTTTCCTGTTTTCAGGAGAGACAGTAGAGAACATTTTTTCCAAGAGTGAGGTTGGCTGTTACACAGGGTGAATCGTTGTGACTTGTCATTACATGAATGTTGGGGTTTGAATCTATTTAGGTTTTTGCTGTTCATATAGTAGTTCCTTCTGGTTCTTAACAAAAAGAAGTGGCCTGAGAGGTTCAGGGTGCAAACAGATTTCAGCAGCAGGAGCGTAACTCATCTGCGTTATCTAGTTATTAGACTAATAAAACAATTACAAATTATTCTGACGAGGGTTAAGATTACTAGAAGTATCCATTATGAACTATAGATGCAGTGCATTTTGGATCACGCATTCGTATTACTAGAAGTATCCATTATGAACTACCGGTCTGACTACCTTGTCGATGTGCAGCTTTACCATCACTCCTTTGATACACCCCAATCCTTCAAACAGCGTTGGGAATTTGGCCATGTCTGCTGCGTGAGACTGGTGGACCTGGCACGCACACATGACCTGCCCTAGGTGCTCTGCCAAATGGCCGCCCACTAGTGTCTCTGCACTGTTTGTGATCACCTGGAACTTGGTCTTTGCTGTGATTTCGCCATGCCGGACCTCTACCTCATTCATCGCTTGCCGAAGAATGGGGGTGTCCCCGCCATATGTGCAGATTCTCGCCTTTGTGGACATCAGCTGAGGTTGAGGGCTAAGTTGGCTGTAATGGGTCGTATCCAGTACGTTCACCAACGCCCCTGTGTCAATGAGTGCCATTACTTGTTTGTCGCCAATTGTTATCTGGCACATCAGTGGGTGCCTTTTCCTCTTGTTGCTCCTGCCAGTGAAGGAAATTGCGAATGCCTCCTCATCTTCGTCATCTTCCATGACCTGGAATCATTGGCACAGGGCATCCAATTCGTCTGCACCTCCTGACGCTCCTGTCACCTGTTTGACATTCTCTGGCCTTTTTACACAACTCCCTGCACCTCCTCTGATTTCGCGTTAATCCACATTTTAGCGAAATGGCCCATCTTGACACACTTCAGGCATGACTTACCGTACACTGGACAGCCTCTTGGCGGGTGATTCTCCATCCCACAGTTGTTGCAGCCACATCTCCCCTGGGGGGCACTGGGGTAACTCTGCCTTGTCCTCCCCCTTTCTGGACGGCGTCCACCCGTTCCTCCTTGACCTCCACGGAATGTGACTGATGTGAGTCTGCCGAGCGTTGTGCTGGTGCCGACTCAATCTCCTCAGCTAGCTCATGCGAGCGTCCCAGGATTTGTATCTCGTCCAATGAGATGCCAGGCTGTCGTAAGATAAGTTTCCTCAGGTCAGATGATCTGCATCCCTGTATGAGCTGGGCCCCTATTTCCAGTTGCTTATCTATTCCTGTGCAGGAACTTGCCAGTTTTCTGAGCCGGGCAGAGAACATATCTACAGTTTTCCCTACCTGCTGCTTCGCCTGACCCAGCTTAAAGTGCTCAAAATCGGGGTTCAGTTGCGGGTCGAAGTGTTGGTTGAGTGCGGCCACAGCCATCTCGCTGCCTCCACCGACGCACGTTGTGACCCGCAGCCCCAGCACTCACAACCTCCTCACCTCATTCTTGCTCGCTCTGCTGATGGCTCTTGGTTTACAGCTGCGCCTCTCACACACCTGCGGCTGTGAGGACTGGGTCCGCTGCCTAACGCCTTCTCGCACCGCACACCGTCACAGTGGCAGCAGCCAGGCACATCGCGGGCACGATCCCGCTTCGTCGCCAATGTGGAGATCACATATTTGGGGGGGGGGGCAATACTTATAGAGTAAGGGTCGGGATACGGGGACTACACCAGGGAAGTAAGGACACACGCACACTTGTTTATATTAGCTGGTGATGACAACCACTAGCGGTTGTCGATCCTTTTATTTATAGGCTCAGGTCCCTTCCTGGGCCGGGAGGCTGAAGTGGATACATTGTCTTGCAGTGGCCGGATGGCTCACTACAGAATACAAATGATTCTTTTCTAAAAGCATGGACTAGCTAAAAGTGTTACACGTGGCATTGGGATACTTGGCAGCAATACTGATATGCAGCCATACGCTTGCCTAGCTCCATGCCAGGATGTGTATCAGCCCGAGCTGTCAGTCAAGTATACTTGCCCTGTATATAGGGTACTGGGATTCCAGCTGTGTGTTGTCATATGACATCCTGAAACATTCTGATTGTCATAGCCGCTCATTGCTGCCAACCTTTCCTGATCCAAACAGGATGTCTCGTTCCAGTCCAGCTTTCTTTGAATTCTGGGACTTGTAGTTCTGTTTTATAATGGAATAATAAGATCACTAGTCCAAGAATTCAAAGAAAAACCTGGACTGAAGCAGCACATCAAGCATGGACCCGCGAAGCTGGACAGGGCTAGTGGCCTTAGTTTGCTTCAGCTGAACCTAGAGGGCTAACTAACACACATTATTACTGTGACTTGTAACAGAGGATTACAGGACTGAAACCAGGTGTATTAAGGACAAGGATACTGGTGACAGTACTAATGCCAAGGTGTGTGCCAGTCTCTCTAGGCAATGTGCCTATTACATCCTTCTGCACTTCCTAAGTTTAAAAAGTCCAGATGGGGAGGTAGAGCCTTCTCTTTGACTGCGGCCAGGTTGTGGAACTCCCTCCCGGAAGAGCTTCCTGGTCAGCCTTTTCACTCCATCTTCCGTAAAATATTAGTTTGCTTTAGCGCCTTGATGCCCTTGGGCTTAGTTCGTGCTCTATAAGTTAAATACTTACTTACTTCTGTCTCCCAGTGCGCATGTCAGCCCCTCTGTCGGACATTGTGTACCAAGGCCCCAGTACCTACGCAGTGGCATAATTTAAAATAATGCCCTCTCTCCTTGAAGAGGGTCCCCCGAATCTCTCATATCTCACAGATATTCATTGACCTTCAGCGAAATGGGTCTCCTCTTAAGAGTTTGGGGGTTCCTCAAGGGTTCCCGCCCCCCTGCGCCACAGGGACTGCAGGGGGCTGCGGTATGCCCCTGTATCTACAATGTGTAGTCCACCACCACAACCCCTCTGCCAGGATGTGCACATGCTCTTCAACCTACTAGAGCCTGTACCTCCCCCTTTGTTAACCGTGGCGTGTACCACCCACTTCTCTCTAAAATGGGGTGTGCATGGCTCCTCCAGTGACAGGTTGTACAGCGACACACTGTCAGCGTGTGCACAAATCTTAGGAATGCCACCTTGCTGTGCAAAACGTCTCTGTATCTGTGAGTAGGCGTACCAGACCCCACTAATTGCTTGGGAGCGAGGGCTGTGGTGGGTGGGTGCGACCCTTCAACCCCTCGCAGATAGTGGATGCCAATGCACTGTATAACATACCGAGGAACTACTGCACTCCTTGGCAGATATGCCAGGCTGCTTACCAGCCCCTCCCGGCCATGGTGTGTACTATTCCCATTTACCTGTAAGGGTGTGGGCGCATCTTACAACCACCGCTGTTGTGTCAATCTCCTCCACCTTCCAGGGTGTATACATTCCCATCTACCTGTAATGATATACCAGTCACCTCTGCTTCTACCAGGCTGAGTACCCATCTTCTCTATCTGCCAAGGTGTTTGTAAGTGTTTGTAAGCGTATCGTACACCTACCTGGGTGTGGATCACTCTGCTCACTGTCAAAATACGTCCTACTCTCCTCTGTAACCAGGGTAAGACCAGCCCTATGTCTGTCAGGGTGTTTTGTGGTGTCACAACTCTTGCTAGGTCGTGTACCACTGTCTCTGTTTGTTCAGGTATTTAATGCTCTTTATCAAACAATAGAAACTACAAGCACTGATGAAGCATGTAGCAGCTCCTGTACATATCAGGAGGGTGTACAGACACCCTCTACCAGATGTAGGTCTCCACAAGCCCCACTACATGACAGGATGACAGCAAACGCTCCAGGACCAAACAGGAGACTTATTTCACCATGACAAAAACAATTGGTCGACCTATATCCTGGTACTTTCCAATGCTATTGCAGGGGGTGCCCCAATTCCAGACTTATGGAAGAGAGCCGAAGTCATTCCTGTCTTTAAAAAAGGCGATTTGAATAATCCGATCAACTATAGGCCTATCAGCCTTATAGACTGTATACAGAAGGTATTTTGCCGTACCCTTCTGGTGAGGATCCAGGATTGGATGGCTGAGAATAACATAATGTCTCCCCTACAATCTGGAGACCGACAGAGAACAGGAACAATCGATCACGTTTTTAGATTTAGCCAACTGGTGCTATGTAAAACGCTCTAATACCCGATACCTTCGGGTCAAGATAGCGCTATATAAAACTCCGTAAAATAAAATAAATCAAATAATCCTGAAGGCAGGATGCTCGGTTCTAAATGTGAGGGTGGCCTTGCATGAGCAGGACACCCCTACAACCTTCAGAGTCCATTCTACCGGGTTGTAAGTGCCTCAGCCATTACGATATATAGAGTTGCAATGCGTCATTACGCGATGACAATCTCTAAACTGGTTGTAACAAACCCTGTCATGTTTGGCATCAAACAAGTTGGAATCATACCCCCACACAATAAAAGTTGTGGAAGGTATGAATCCATGCACTGTAAAGCTCCTCCGGGAGGCCTTCAGTGCTCCCGGTACCAGTCTTCTAGACCCGGACAGCACAACATGGCTGCTGCCGACCAGAGACACGATTCTGGCCTCCTGCTGCTGAGCCAAGCTCGAGCAGGGGAAGGCAGAACAATAGGTATCCTGTCACAGGGAGGTGTGACTACCTCCCAGACAGGGTTTAGTGTATTGGGGGCGGGTGGGGGCGCTTGCCAGCACCACTAAGTCTGCTTGAAGGGCATATTTGGTCCCCTCCTTGCATAGTCCAGTTCAAACCAGTTCAGGGAACCGTTGTCTCCGGCGTGAAACTGGACAAAGGACATAGGAGTATCCTCCCCACTGTCTGACCCCTCTCCCAACCCTTTTCCTTAGGGTACTTATGGACTTACATGTTGGGGGGTCCCTATATTCGTGGTTGGATAAGATTCATATCAAGACACCACTTCTTCTTCGACCGTCTGGGCACTCTGGGCTTCACTCTGGGCTTCACTCTGGGCATTCAGACTGCAATTAAGAAGACTCCTGCTGCTCCTGGTCTCGTCGCCCTGCTCATCTACTGCAACATCTGTGCCTGTGCTCCATACAGGAACCTTTCAAGGCCTGTGGACATCCAATACACCTGAAGGATTCTCCCTTGAAGTGAAGGAGTCACTTCCCTGCATCTGCAGGCACCACAACGAAGCTGACCGGTCTACTGATCCCGAGCTCCCACGGACTCCGAAAGGTTCAGCAACACAGGGGGTGGTTCTTCACATCCCTTGAGGCCTGCTCTGTCCTCTCACCAAGTTTGAGGCCAGTATCCCTTGTCGGAGCCACAGGAAGCGAACCCCTGTGCACCACATCAACTTGCTGTTGCAAAGGCTTGTTGGCTTCCTTCCACTAAGATCTTCTGGCTCCAAGTAGCCCCCACCTCATGCACCTCCAGTGACCAAGATCCTCACAGCAACACTTGCACAGTGGGCCTGCTGCTTTGGTGAGCTGCTCGAGGTCCTCTTGCAACTCCTGTGCCTCCAGCATGTGGGTCCTCTTGAGGGTCTTATTTAAACTTGGCAGGCTCCCCTGATTGCTCATGGCCGACCCTAGCTCCCCTGCTTGTGGTGATTCGCTGGACCTTGCGGGTCCTGACTCCTGATACCTTCTTCACTTTCCACGTTGGTTGCAGTTGCAAAGGCTTGTTGGTGGTCCTGACGGACACCGACCCCTCAACTCTCGACATCCAATGTGGGACAGCTCGTGCATGGCTCCTGGTCTTCCACAGCATCACCTGGTCCGCACAGCTGCAGCTCCAAGGTCAACATCCGCTCTCCTGCAACACTCAACATCGGTGGGCATTTGTCTTCCGTGCCTCCTGGTCACATCTGAGTGGCATAGACTCTGTCCCCTCTACTTGCAGGTACTTCTCATCTTGAATCCACCTTTGGGTTCCACTGGACACTTCTACCTTCTCCAGCAGCAGCATCTTCCTGAAGTCCTCCATTGAGTTCAACTGCGGTTTCCGACTCCACTTCACACCTATGCACCCAGCTTCCCTGGTGTAGGTATCCTGGTTCCTAGGGTATCCACGGGAGGGGTGGCTCTCCAACCTTCTGTCCTCCACTGAGTTTCTTCAGGGTCCTCTGGGAAGGGTCCTTCTTCTTTAAAATTGCAACCGCGACGTACCCATTGACATGTATTGAGCCCGCTGTCGTGTTCCCACTCTGCACGCGGCCTCCGTGGCGTTCCTGGTTACTTACCTTGGGTGGTTCCTTAGGTCCCCGGCACTTCTACGTCTTCTGGGTATTGTCTTGACTTGAGTCGTAGTTCGCATACAACTATTTTAGTATATGGTTTTGTCTCCCCCTGGCGACCACTGTGTATTTTTGTGCAACTAACCTGTTTATTTGGAAAGTATTGTGTGCATTGTGTATATCGCCGGGTAGGAGATATATGTATGTTTTAGCGAGTGTCTTATAATAAATACATATTTTTATAATTACACTGTGTGGTTCCTTTTCACTTAATCTAAACCAATAAGATCATGCTCTGGTTAAACAAGCTGCTATACTCTCCTTCTGGACTAAGCTTGAGGGCTGCTCTCCACAGCTACCACTTAGAGAGCTTTTTAAGGTTGCCTAAGACCACTAAAATCACCATACGGGTTGTCTGGATTGGTGCAGAGTGCCCACTTACGTAAGTGTGAACCATATACTAAGCCAACTTCTCACACCCCAAAATCAGCTTTGGCTGGTGCTGAAGGAGTTGGGGATGCCCCTGGAAATGTTGTCATTAGTTGTTCCCCTTCATGCGGACAACCATGCCAGGGTGCAATGGGGTGACCAGGACCAAGTCACTGATCCCATAAATATCAACAGGGGGGTTCGTCAAGGCTGTGTTCTGGCCCCTATGCTATTTTCCTTCATTCGGGAATGAGAAGATTGCTACACTTCTTTTTGCTGATAATACGCGCCTTGTCTAAAAGACCCGAGGCACTCCAAACCTTATTAAACCACTTTAAGTCTTTTTGCGATGAAAGAGGCCTAGAAATAAATACTACTAAAACAAAACTCATCATGCTAAACCCTCATAGATCATTCAAAGGATGTCTTACTCTAAGTAACATAACCTCTAGAGAGGGTGAATAGTTTTGAATATTTGGGTATTAAACTGACAGACGGTATGTCTTGGAAGCAAGATCTAACTAAGTCTAACAAAGTTTAAGCAGTAGTTGGAACTACACTCTTGCTCGCACACCAAACCAGTTGCACCAGACCTAAAAATCTATAAAAGCAAGGCCGTAAGCTGTGACCTCTATGGGGCTGAGTTGTGGGGCTTTAAGAAAGTGGATGATTTTATACTGACAGAGCATACGTTCCATAGGAACCTAGGCCCGATGTAGGTAAATCCCATTTACCGAATTTGAAATACCGAATTTTACCGATTCGGTATTTCAAAATCGGTAAATGGGATGTAGGTCCCAACATCTGGATTCGTTACCGAATCCTTAACAATTCTTTAATTACCGATTCGGTAAATACCGAATCGGTAATGCCCATTCATTCCTATGGGCTTTGAAGCCCATAGGAATGATTAGGCATTACCGATTCGGTATTTACCGAATCGGTAATTA
This sequence comes from Lissotriton helveticus, assembly GCF_964261635.1. Classification (NCBI taxonomy): domain Eukaryota; kingdom Metazoa; phylum Chordata; class Amphibia; order Caudata; family Salamandridae; genus Lissotriton; species Lissotriton helveticus. The sequence continues at coordinate 175,746,501 of NC_136061.1, forward strand.
AAGAATTCACAAGGGTGCAGGGGGTGTCACTTTGACACCCTCTAGCATCCCCAAAACGGGCATGTGTGCAATGTGGCACACAGACATGCCCTAAGGGCACGTCTGTCTGTCACATGGCACATGTGTTCATGCACAGATGTGCATGTACACAGGAATCGGTTTTTTACCATGGATTTGTATTCCATGGTAAAATACCGATTCTGTAAGCCATGTGCTGATGGAACATAGGCTACCTACATTGCATTTTCGGTAATTTTACCGAATCGTTATCATTACCGAATCGGTACATATTACCAATTCGGTAATGATAACGAATCGGTAAAATTACAGAAAATGTGCCCCTACATCTCCATAGCCCTTTACCGATCGGAAACGGCCGAAAATCAGTATTTTCGGCCGATTCCGATCGGTAAAGGGCTACCTACATCGGGCCCTTAGTATCACTCCACTGAAGCACACCACTTCTCCCTCTGACACTGGACATGGGTCAAATCTCTAAAAGATTTAGCAAAACTCTGTCTGCTCCTCTGCTGGCGGAGTTTGGTTTCGACACCCGAACTGTCCTCATATGCCTCAGCTCTCAATGTAGTTTGCACCCTAGATACATTCAAGAAGAACTGGGTAGCCGAGAACGAGATTAGGGACAGTAAACTAGGCAGATTAACAGGGGAATTTTTAGATGTTGCGTTCCCTGGAAGGATTCCTCGACCTTATTCAACTGCCAGCAGATGGAAAGCTTTACATCCAATTTAGACATGATTCACTCCTGCTGAATTAATTTACGAACTCATGGTCATGTAACGCAGCTTGTAATAAGGGCTGTCCCTGTTGCCCTGCGCCGATTGAATCCATTGGGCACGTTTTATTTTGGCTGCATACTGTCACTAGATGAAAATGGATTATTCTGATCGGTAAACAGCTGGTAACCAGAGATCATGGTATAGCTTTACGTATTTTAAAATCAGATGCAAGACCCCTATTTGCTTGTACAATTGCTAAGTATTTGGGTCACATGTGGGGAATTAGAAGGAAGGCCCAAAAGTTAAATCTTGTATCCCTTCCATCAGAGCAAGTATGAACTTCTCCATGTATTGTTACTGGTGAAAGCTATTTACCTACTCATGAAGAGCAGACACTGAGTGGTCTTTACAAACCAGAAGGTCAGGTACCCAGTGGTGATTGATGTTTTACCATACTAATCAAATGTAAAATTTTAATCTGCACTGTTCTTAGATGGTTGTATTTTAGCATTAAGTTAAAAGTATCGATCAGATATTATTCTTTTAAATGAAACCAGGGAACTTTTGTACATGTAAACTTTATTAATTTGTATATATGCACTTCCCACGTTTATGGTCTGCTGACCAAAATAAAGTTTATTGACCGACTGACTGACAGAATGTGAACCTGCTTATCTGCCATGACTATACCAGCTACTATATAGGCCAGGGTGTGTACTAACATCCTCTGTCGGTGACTATCAGGGTTGTATTAGCTCTGCTTAATGTATATTAGACCCTTTACCAGCAAGTGTGAGAACCAGCCCTCTCTGTCAGACACGTGACCACTAGTTCTACCAGCCAGGGAGTACACAATCCCATTCTGCATGCGGACTGCGTTCATGCCTTCTCAGTCTATGGATATTTGACCTCCCTTTCTTCTCTACTCAACCTTCCACACTCAATCAATCAATCATGGATTTGTAGAGGGCACAACTCACCTATGAGGGTACCCAGGCGCTGGGGCTTCAGTCAAAGAGCCAGTCCTGAGTCCCCTTCTTAATTCCTGGAGGAAGGGTGATGTCCTCAGGTGGATGGAGAGGCTGTTCCAGGATTTCGCAGTGAGGTAGGAGAACGAACAACCTTCACTGTTGCTGCAGCAGATGTGGGGGTGTGAGCGAGGGAGAGAGGCGGAGCTCAGCATTCTGGAGTGACGGTGGAAGCTTAGGTGGTGGTTGATGTATGCTGGTCCTTGGTTGTGAAGGGCTTTATAGGCATGCGTTAGGATTTTAATTGGCATATTTTGTGTACGGGGAGCCAGTGAAGTTTCTTCAGGTGTAGGGTATTGTGGGTCTGACTGGGAAGGTCGAGGATGAGTCTGGCTGCTGAGTTCTGGATGGTCTGGAGGTATGACATAATTCCGGGCTAAAGATCGCTGACTTAGTCCAGGTAGCTGGTGACAAGGGCTTGGGCAACGGTATGTCTGGTGGGTACAGAGAGCCATTTGAAGATCTTACAAACCATGTGGAGGATGAGGTAGCAGGCAAAGGAGATTGCGTTGATCTGGCTCTTAATGGTGAGTTTGCCGTCCAGGATGATGTAGAGGTTCTGGGCTTGGTTCATGCGGGCGGGTCCCAGGTCGGTGGCCCACTATGAGTTGTCCCATGGCAAGGCGGTGCTCCTGAATATCATTTCCCCCCCTGCAAAAGTCACCAACTTTGCACTAGAACCCTCCGCTCATAGTCCTGCGCCCCACGCATTTTCCCACCTTAAGGAGGAAGCTTGTCTGTCAGCTTGTCTGTCTGCTAAAACAGCACACATTATAAGGTCCTTAAACCCAGTGGAGGAATCCAAAATGATGCCCCCCCCATACAGAATGTGATGAGAGAGGCACCTGAATCTCCCCAATCTCACAGATATATGCTGACCTTGGGATAGATGTGCCCCCTGATGGTTATGTGGGTTAAAGGCACAAACGGACCATACCCCGCCAGCTCAGTTCCCCACCTGCTATTGGAAACTGGTGGGTCCACTAGGTTTACAACATCCTATGAGTGCTCCCATCCCCTGCCGAAGTTCATGAAATACAATCGCAAAAAGTGTCATCTCCCCACCAGCTAACGGCGCTAGCTCATGTCCAGCACCAATGGTTTACCCTGCTCGTATTATAGTCGTGTCCAGTAGGCAAAGCCCTAGTAACTCAATTTTTTAGGCGCTGAAATGCTGGCTTTTGTGAAAAATTTTCTTTGGAACCCTAAATCCATCATTTGTCAGTAGGTTATATGTTAAAGTATCAACTACAGAAACATTATGCTAGCAAAATATCAAGGACCAGAATATTAAAAAGAGAAGAGCATGCAGGTAGGTATAGATTTGCTCGTCTTAACTCCACATCTGCCCACCTTGATGGACCCGTGGACACCCAACTCCCCCTTTTAAATAAATAAATATAAAAGGCAGGTTTATTGGCTTTATCAAGGGATGAGCAATCAACATACATAAAGCAGACGTATTGACCTTGTCAAAACATCACCAATAATTATAATAAAACATATATTTTCATAACTCCACACATTGCAATGTTTAATAATACTTACTGACACAAAATATTTTTAATTATGTATTATTTTAAATAAATAAATAAGACTTTGAGTGTTTTTTTAATCTTGTCTGTGGAAGCAAATCACAGTTCACATTAGGCTGTTAGGCTTTGGGTGTTTAAAGTCATGATGTTCTTTGTCACATGTTTGCAATATTCACAACTTCTGGGACTCAAACCCACTGAGTTGTCCCACCTCGCCACCTTAGAGCTTTGAAAAGCTAAAATAAAGGGTGAGTATACAAAGGCACACTGGGTATATTTGTAGCAATCTGTCTGGCATAGGCGCTGGACGTAGGGATGTGGGGGGTGTGAAGCAGCCCCAAATTACACATGCTTGAGTTCAGAAGGTGAATGAGCAATAAAGATGCCTTTAAATTTTGTTTTCATCTTGTCACATGTGCTGTATGTTCAGTGGTCAAATGCCCAGCTATGCTTATTCTTCTAACATTCAGACTGGGGTTTACTTTACTTTTCTTTCTGACTGCAAAGTTGGAAGCTTTTCTAAAGTGAAGTATCTGACAATCTTGCTAGAATGCAGGGAGTGTGAAAGGAAAGGCTGTAGGATGTCCATTTTCTTTCCAATACAACAACATTTGAACATCTGTAAACGAACTGTACAAGTATTTCACAATATGTCAGTAACTGGGGAAGAAACAAATGAAGCACATTTTTTGTAATTCTGAAGTGTGAAGGAAATAAAGATTTTAATAGGATCAAAACAAATCACTGCATTTTACTTGATGATTTGCAGATAAATATTTGCAGGAATTCAATTTCCACACATTGTCATTTGTGAGCTATATCATTTTATCAGTAAAACTGCCATGTCAGCGCGAATTTTGTTGCAATTTCAATGGAAAATGTGCTGGCTGTAAATGAAAGTGTGCTACCACAGAATGCTTTTGTATTATGTGTGATAGTATACTCCAAAATTCACCATCGACTACACACCACACCCTTCACACTATCCTGCGGAATGGGCGTGGCTCATTTGCTACTCTTCTTCTTTGTGCGAATCTTCTGTTTTTCACATTCCCTATAACTTCAGTGATGTAACATTGAAGGCAGTACCTCCACTCTGAAAATTGTTCCTGCAGTACTAGGCATAGGAGGATTTGTTCTATCAACTGGGGACTGCACACTGGGCCATAGTAAAGGACCTAAGACAGAAAGGCATGTGAGTATAGCTGAGAGCTCATTTCAACTTACAGATAAGAAACGAGTTTGCACATGCACAATGTTATTTGAACTGTAGCGCCTTAACACGTAAGCTCCTCAGAGTCATACCTTGGCCCCATAAAATTCTCTGGGGCATATTATCAAGAAAGGGCTTTACATTATCGCCGCTTTTATCGGCAGGAAACTGCCGATAAAGCGGCGATAATGGGCTTGATAATATGCTCTATGAATTCCAATCGAAGCCCATGTTAGATGTGAAGATGGTCTTAAGGTGGTGCATATCTCATGGAGCGCTCTTTGGGTTCTAGCAGGGGTTCCCTCTGGGGTCTCCGGATCTGGATGAGATAGGGCATCTACCAAGGCCTCTCAGGCTCTAGTCACTTCTATGTTCCCCAGTCCCCTCCTGGCTTCCCTTAGTAGTATTCACCATTCCCAGCGCGCCACTTTATCAGTTCGTGTGGCCAGTCTAGATTCCCCTGCTGTTTTCCAATTTCTGGCTATTTTGCGCTTAGCTAGGATAAATGCCGGGTCTTGGAATTTGCTGCTACTTGGGACTTGAATGTATGGGGGAACCAACCCAGTAAGCAATGGACTGGGGTGTGTGGGAGCTCTTTCTCAATTGTATCTTCTAGTAGATGCAAAACCTCTTCCCAGAATTTGCGCATTCTCGGGCAGGACCAGAACATATGGAGAGTAAGTAACCTTACCTCTCCGCATCGAGGGCAAGCCGCCTCTTCTACTTGGAAGTATCTGTGTATGCGCTCTGCGGTCAGATAAGATCTATGCATATCAATAAAAAGAATTAAAAGAAAAACAAATCTATAAAGCACGTAGTAGTTAATGAGTTTGAAGCGCTATTAGTCAGGGATCGTTAACACAGGTCTAGAACACGTTTAAAAGTGCTTTTAATTTATATTTGCTGTTTGAAGTATGTACAGATGAAGGCTAAAACTACTGGTCTTAGGTGACTTTGGTTATTTTTGTACCGGCCAAGACTTCAAACAACTGGGCCAATTCAGGACAGCGAAAGTGAAAATCCTCATGCATAATAAATTAGGCTAGTTTTCGGAGTAAACCACATGACATCTATGCAGCACCTAACTAGGTAAAAGGTCAGCAGAAAACCTGTTATGTAGTACAATGGCAGGGTAAATGTAGGTGAAAGGTTAGATGACTACAAATAATTTTAAAAACAGGATCGCTGCAGGAGGCCAACTAGCCCACCAGGTACCTCCAGTATGCCCCAGGGAGCTCCGTTGCAGAGAGGTGTTCTGAGGCCACGCCCCTTTTTACACTTCTCTGCAACGCAGCTCTGTGGCGCTTACTGGAGGTAGCTGGTGAGCTAGTTGGACCCCAGGGACTCCCAGGATTCAAAGGGACTTAATTCCCCAACTTAAAACGCACCACGAGGCGCATTTGCACAGTGGTGAAGGGAGGGGGCGGGGCCAGAGTTCACATGCGTGCAAACACGCCCTGTGGCGCGGTTTAAGTTGGGGAATTAATTCCTGGTCAATACTGAGGGTCTCTGGGGGCCAACTAGCCCACCAGGTACCTCTAGTAAGCACCACGGAGCTGCGTTGCAGCGTGTTGTAAATAGCGGCATGGCATCTGAACACCTCTCTGCAACGCAGCCTCCTGGTACATACTGGAGGGACCTGGTGGGCTAGTTGGCCCCCAGGGACCCACAAGATTGAGGAGGAATTAATTCTCTAACTTAAAACGCGCCGCAAGGTGTTCTTGCAGACACATCACCTTAGGCAACGCCTCCTTCCTTCACCACTGTGCAAACGCACCCAGTGGCACGTTTTATGTTGGGTAATTAATTCTCCTTCAATACTGAGGGTCCCTGAGGGCCAAATAGCCCAACAGGTATGTCCAGTTTGCTCCAGGGAGCTGCATTGCAGACAGGTGTTCAGAGGACATGCCCCTTTTTACACCTCGGTGCAGTGCAGCTCTGTGGCGCTTACTGGAGGTACCTAGTGGGCTAGTTTGACCCAAGGGACCCTTAGGATTGAAGGAGACTTAATCTCTCAACTTAGAACGGTGACAGGGCGTGTTTACACAGTGGTAAAGGGAGGGGAGGGGCATGAAGTGATGCGTGCAAACACGCCCTGTGGCACGTTTTAAGTTGGTGAAAAATTCCATTTCAAACTTGAGGGACCATGGGGGCCAAGTACCCACCAGGTGCTTCCAGGAAGCGCCACTGTCCTGTGTTGCAGAGAGGTGGTGCCAGCCATGCCCCTTTTTACATCTGTCTGCTACGCAGCTCTGTGGGGCTTACTGGATGTACTACGATTTCCGATTTACTCACCTGTTATCAGGAGACACCTCAGTGCAGCATCTTTGAGCCCAGTACTGATCATGAAAAGTAATTCTAAACATACTTACCAGTAACTTGAATTTCCTTCCGTAGGCTAACATTGACTGGTTTCACTTGGAAATTATTTTAAGTGTGGAGTTTTGCAACTTTTAAATATTCACCTAAAATCATCCGAACAATGAATTCCGATTTACTCACCTGTTATCAGGAGAGAACCCAGTATTGCATCTTTTAGCCTAGCAATGACCCTTAAAAACGTAATTCTAACCATACTTACCAGTAACTTGTATTTCCTTCCATAGGAATCCATTGTCTTGGTTTCACCAGAAAAGTTTCTGTCTATTTTCACAAACTCCAAATATTCCTAAAAAATCGCCTGTATGACTTAAATGCATTCTTTCAACTGTTTACAGGAGATGCATCAGTGCTGGATCCAGAATCCACCACTGAGTAAGAAAAAGTAATGATAACACTACTTACTTGCTAAGTGAATTTCCACCCATAGGATTACATTGGTGATTCTATGTGAAAAGGTTTCTAAGTGTCAACTTTTAAAATACAATAATATTCCTTAAAAATCATTACTGTAACCAAAACGCTTTTACTCAACTGTTTACATGAGATGTCCCAGGACTGAATCTAGGATCCAGTCCTGTGGTTAGAAAAATAATCCATAAAGTAACTAATTGCATTTAACTAGAAATTCCCATTCATGTTGCATTGGGGTTGAAACTGTGTTGCCCATTGCAACAACTGTAACTACTGTACTTAAAACTCTATTGCCTAGTTGCAAAGTATTTAAACTAATGTAATTCATTCTGAGAAAGTATATTTTGGAGTATAATGTAATTATAATGTAATTTAAAAAATAAAATATCTAAAAATAAATAGTTTAAAACATGTAGTAAATCAGTATAAAAAAATAAATTTAAGAATTGATACATTTAAAAATTGTCATTTACAAAACCTTTGAAATTCACTGAAAAAAACATAGGTTTCAGACATGTTATAGTTAGGAATTAGCATTTAAAAAACCTTTGAAAGTCAATGAAGAAACCATGGGTTTCAGACATGTTATAGTTAGGAATTAGCATTTAAAGAACCTTAGAAATTCACTGACAAAACCATAGGCTTTAGGGATGTTATAGTTAGTTGGACATTTCACTCGTACAAAACCATTGAAATTCCCCCGTTATAGTTAGTCGTACTAACTATAACTCGTGCGCGCCGCAATCCACTGCTGATGTCACATATTACATCATTCATGACATGGTCAGTGACATCACTGATGACATCTCAAATGACATCACTGATGACATCGATAGCTGCACAACGTGGAGCCGGTTGTACACGATTGGCTTGGGCCCCTTTGTAAGCTTTTTCGATTGTCACCCTCCAATTAAAGTGGGCAGATTACACCTCATTTGTTTAAAAATCCCTTCCTCTGCAGCACATTTAGCCAACAGAATTATTATTGTATTATCCTTTGCGGAATACACTGAGGCTTTTTATGCATAGGCAAAAGAAACATTGGAGGGGATGCCTACGGAAGGGTGGGAGTCGATCTAGGGCGTGTGGGTGGCAGATCAACAACAAAGCCGGGCTGCCTTTCAAATTAATCTAAAAAATAAATTCACTCAATAGCAGCACAACATTGAGCCGGTTGTACACGATCTGCTCGTGCCCCTTTGTAAAGAAGGGACCATTACACACGCTGACACCACAAGGCCTCACCTTGGACCACTCCAGCGGTGCCTGCAATGGGTGTTAATATCATGTGATTCGTGCAATTTGAGCGCAAATCTAACCAGAATAGAAAGCCGGAACAGGCCTGCAGTGTTCACATGACCTGCTCCCCTCGGGCTCTGAGCTCCTCCTGTGCTTGATGAGACTGAAAACCCTGTAGTGGGCTAGCACGGACAGACTCACTGCCTTGGAGGTTAGGGGCGCGAGCACCCTGACAATCTGGGAGCAAGTGCACCCACGCCAGGGGTCGCGTGCGCACTGAAGGAGGAGGAGCCACAGGGAAGTGGAACCACTGTCTCTGCTTAGAGGACACTTTCCTTTCAGGCTGAGTCAATCCGGCAGCCAGGGGCGGGGCAGGAGTATCAGGTATGGGAGAGAAATGGATAAGCCGCACAAGACACCGGTGTCCATCCAAAGCCTCTGCTATAATCCCCCAGAGGGCCCCCGCTATTTCACTGCGAGGACACAAAAGTCTGGGGCATAAAATATCACAGGACATAGACGTGTGCGTGTGCGGCTACACGGGGCTGGAAAGGCGAAATTCGTAAAGGAGGCCAAAAGGAGCAAAACAGGGTTGACGGGTAAAAGGGAGACACATGGGTGAACAAGCATTGGCGGCCGCAAAATGAAATAAAAATTAAAAAAACATGAGTGGTGACGTGCGTGGCATGCATGCGCGTCACCACAAGTGCTACTTTGCTGGCACTCAGCTTGCTATAATGCGTATGCGCGCGCTCTTGTGTGCGTTCTAGCAAGCTGATCACCAGCAAAGTAGCATTTCCAGAGCACCTCCTGAATGTCTTGGCCAGACCAGCGCATGCGCTGGATCAGGCCGAGACCTAAAAATGCGCCGTTTGGAAAGGAGGTGGGGATTATCTCCTGACTCGGAAAACAAAGCTAATTATAAATCAGCCTTACTGGAGTATAAAACCCTCATCAGTATAGAAAAAAACTAGTTCTTTTACTACGGCGATACTGACAGCAAAAAATTTATCTAAAGAGCTTTTTTTAACAGTAAAAAGACTAGCTAAATGCACTGAGGCTACTGATTCTCTTAAAACCCAGGCTTTTTGTGATAGAGTGGCCACATACTTCCAAGAGAAAGTTAAGGAGGTCTACGACAGTTTTGCTGAGCCTACGGTTCATGGAATAACTGCCTTGTCAGTGGACTCAGCAAAACCTGAGATTGCCTGCATCCAGCCAGGCATCCGTGCTGAGTGTAGTAACAGTAGCAATACTCCTGAATTATCTACCTTCTTGCCGCTGACCATGGAAGCAACAATAAACCTGCTAAAATCGATCAAATCGGGTTCTCCACTGGACCTTTGTCCTCCAAAAATCTTTCATCTGTTACCTGAGATATTTGCATCTCACTTGATGCCCATTTTAAATAAAAATGTTTTTATCTGGTATTTTCCCTACCAGTTGGGAGCTAACTTCCATGCTCCCCCTTCTAAAAAAATGACACTGATCCCAAGAACTATTGTTCGATTTTTAGACTTACGCTACCTGCTAAGATGGCGGAGAAAGCCATGAACAATATTCTATCAGAATACATGGAAAAGAATGATTTATTTGATGACACTCAATTCGGATTTCGTAAATATCACAGTACTGAATTGGCACTAATGACAGCCTCCAAAATGATTAGGCAAACTGTCGACTCGGGGGCAGTGCAGCACTTGTGCTGCTTGACCTCTCAGCGGCATTTGACACCGTGAACCATCAGAAACTCTTGGAAGTTCTGAGGGGGATCGGTGTCAAAGGGAAGGCTCTTACCCTATTTGAATCATTCCTGTCTGGTAGAGAACAGTTTGTGGCTTTAGATAACTTTAGGTCACCATATTTTACACTACCCTGTGGGGTGCCGCAGGGATCATCCCTGAGCCCACTCTTTTTAATGTTTATGTTGCACCATTGGCGAAATTGATTAGATCCCTGGGGTTCTCTTATGTCTCCTATGCGGACGATATGCAGATTATCGTCTCAGGGTCAGGATCCCCTACTGACACTGTGAAGCGGTTCCACTCCTGCCTCTGTCAGGTGGGGGAATGGATGGCTACCAATTGTTTAAAACTGAACTCCAGTAAGACGGAGGTTTTACTTTTTGGGGCTCACACCAACTTTTGGTCACCAGATCTCTGGCCCCTGGAATTGGGACCACTACCTACACCAATGACCAAGATTAAGAATCTGAGAGTCACTTTGAGGTTCTGTGATTTTGCGTGCTTTTAAAGTGCACGACTTTCTTTTCTAAACATGGGTTTTTACCATGCGTCGTGACTGCCATCTGGTGTTGCCTTTTACGTAGGCCTCAGAAGTTAGTCTGCGAGCAAAGCAGTCTGACCTTTTGTGGGTCATGTGTACATTAACTAAGGTTTCCTTCGTGCGCTGGAGTTAATTTCAGAAGCTGGCCTTTCACCTGGAATTGACCCTGCCAAGCCAATTTCGCTGCAAGATCGTTATCCACTTTCCCAATCACCATTCAAGACATTTGTTAACTTTTAAGTTTCTTTACGTTTCTGTTATCTTGCACATTATCTGAAACTACTTTTCTTTACTGTTTCTTCATTTCATGGGTTACGCTTTCAATTAAGGGTTTGTCCGGGCCTTCCAGATTATTATTTAGATATGCCTAAATATTAACTTGTGGGTTGGGACACTGTAAAATGAGCTTTACTATATGATGCTGTGTGATGTCATGTATTTTCTATTGGTTGAATTTTGGTGCAGGGGCGTGCATTTTAAATGTACCTTTTTGTGTATAAATAGGGATGTCTCGCCTTAGTAAAATTGAGCAGTTTCTTGAGTTGTACACCGTGTTGTATTGCTGGGATTTCTGCTACTAGCTGCAGCTAATAAATTTGATCTCTGACGCCACCTAGAAGTATTCCGTGTCTCTGTATACCAAGGCATAAATGAATGCTGTCCGTCCTCATGTAACGTAACTAGTGCTATGTAAAGCGCTCTGATACCTGATTCGGTTCGGGTCTAGTTCGCGCTATATAAAACTCTGCTAAAAAAAAAAAAAAAAAAAAGGGAACCCAGAGGACTTTGGGCGTGTCCCTGGCTCCGCTGGGTACTTGAAATCCCAGTTCTTCAGTTGGCGCGGCCAACGTGGGACGACTTCAGTGGTACCGGTCCAAGCCCGAAGATTGCGAGGAGCCACGTGAGGAAACTCTGGAGGAGGGCCCCCACTTCATCGACCCCTGCATTTCGACGTGGACTGAAGGTCTTTTCTGCGAGGCTTCCCGCTTTCCAACGGCTACGAAGGACTGCCACCCTGACTATCGCCTTGTCTTGGACCCTCCGATTGATGTTTGTAAAGCGAGACGATAGACGGTCTTCTGGTGGCGTGACAGATATTTGGTTAAGTATAAGTGGGTCGCTCCCACGACTTTGTCTGGTTCCTTGGTTTTGATTTGGTTGCTGCAGTACCCAAAGCCGAAGGGCTTGTATATTTACGAGTGTATCATTTTTTGATTCACTTTGAAGTTTGAAACCAGACTAGTGAGCAAGATGCCTGGTCTTGGTAAATTTGGTAATTGGTTTGTTTGTGGTAGTAACAGGGATTCCCGATTGTTGGAACTCCGACTTATGAGCGCTATTCTAAACACGGAGTGGGTCCCATTACTTATAATGAAGTATGGGTCCACTACACTAAAAAGGATGGTGTTTTGTAATGGCCCCCACATGGTAGTTTTGAAACAGAGATTTTAGACAATCTAGAAGTTAAGCTATTTAAGAAGAAAGCCCAGCCGGCAATGTTTGACTCTTTCCGCCTTTGGCGTAAGGAAACCAAACAGCGAGAAATTAAACAAGCAAAGAGAGATAGGAAAGATAAGAATATGTCAGTACTACGAGTTGCTAGACAGTTTAAGGAAGATGGAGAAGAGCGTGCGAGTGAAGTTTTAGATAGACAGCGTTGTATGGCCATAGATAAATGTTATCCGGCCTTGCCGTCTTCTCCTCCAAAAGTGATTGAAGACCTTGAAAAAGATCCTTTAATCTCTCATTTACTGAGATTGCCACCTCCCTATGTGCAGGGTGCTACTGCGCCTCTATTACCCCCGGTTGTTCCACCCTTTGTTGTTCAACCTCCTGCTGTTGTTCAGCCACCCGGTGCTCCACAGATGGTTTTGCCTCCTCCTGCGCAACCCACTTTAGGGTCGCCAGCCTTGCTACCAGCTTTGCCTCAAACTCCTTTGCCTTCTGATCCTGCATCTTCGATTTCTACTGTTCTTGTCCCTACACCTTCTTTGCCTCAAAATACTTATTCTCCTGTTCTTACGTCTGCTTCTTCTCCTTCTGTTTGAAAACGAATGACAGAAACGGTTTCTAATTTGTTGTCACCATTGTTTGGGTCACTGAATATGACCCCTGTTTCGGAGCGTAAGCAGAGTCGTAGTCAGCTTCCTGGTTCCGAGGAACGGGCTGTGTTGGATTTGTTGCCTCGTAAATGGATTATAAATGCCCCAAGGTATAGTTTGCCAGCGGTTATGGATGTTTTCTTTCAGTGGGAGCCGCCTAAGCAAAGGTATGTTTTTAATGTGATGTGTATGTTTTTGCGTCAGGAATGGGAAGATAATGATTTGGGTTTGATCCCGCAGGAACTACTTGATGTTCAGTCGGATTTTGCTAAAGGGATGATAGTGGAATCTGATATTACAGATGCCGTAGAGACGATACTGGCTTTTAGATCTAGCCTTCCGCCTCAGACATTGTGCGAACCTGATTCCTCTGTTAGAAGAAAAGCGAGACAGTATCCCATGAGAGAAGTTCCTCCGGTATGGAAAGAAGCAGTTCAGGCTAATGTAAATCAGGGTATTCAGGCCGCTCCGGCTCATTTTCAACGAATATGGGTACATGTCCCTTGGAAGAGAGCAGAGGTCTTGGCTCTTAAGCAGACCTTACCTGACCCTCGTAAGAATCCTGCTGGTTATTACAAGGAGTTGTCCCAGACAGTTGAAGCGTGTATTATGAATTTAGCTGACATCGATATGTTGATGGGTAATGTAGTCCCTCAACCTTTGTGGGCGAAGATTCGTCATGAGAATCATGCTGCTGAATTAGGTGATACCTGGGCGAATATTGTTGCCGCAGATGGTAGACAGGAGGGAGGTGCTAAACCTGAACCTCTAGTTTCAGAATTACCAGGTAGAATTATTAATCTGATGAAAACGATGATGCCCGCTTTACGAGTGAATTCGGGATAAGTTAGCAGCATGTAAGCAGAAGAAAGACGAGAGTGTATCTGATTTCTTCACTAGGTTTGAAGAGACGTTTATTGATCATAGTGGTCAGGATATGAGTACGGAGGGTGGTCAAAGGTTGTTTGTGGATAAATTTGTCTTTAATTTACTTCCCGAACTTTCTAATAAGTTAAAGGACTCTGAGAGTTCATGGGCTGTCTCTTCGTCGACCCAGATATTGGCTACTGCACAATATTACGAGAATAGGGATAAAGATGAGAAGGATAAAGTAGAGAAGAAAACGAAAGAGTTAAAGACGAAAGTTATTTTGCAGCAAGCTTATCCGCCTCGTCAGAATCAGCCTCAGTTTCAGCAACCTCCACAATTTCAGAGATTGTTACAGAAGCCTGAGCCCTATGCTCCGCAATTCTTTCCTGGCCCTAATCAGTGTGCTTATTGCAGAGAGGAAGGTCATTACAAGAATAGTTGTCCGGCTTTGTTACAGCGTGCGAATGGTGTATCTGGTCAGGGAGGTCGTGGTAGTTTTCAGCAAGCTCCTAGGGGACGTGGTGTGATCCCTCAGAATGAGCGTTCCTCTTCCCTTCAGAATTCTGCGAATTATTTTGACAGACAGAATGTTCCGAGGGGTCAGTCTACCCAGTATTATGTTGAGGATTACTATGTTGAAGGGGAGAGTTCTGGTTGTAATGATAACTAGGACAGCCAAGGACAAAGAGAGGGAGTAGTGTCAGTTCCAGTAGACCAGAGTGGACCTTATGTTGAAGTGATTACATCAGGTGTGGTAGAACCTTTTCTTTTGGATACTGGTGCAATGAAGAGTTCGATTATGCACTCTAAACTTCCTGGCGCACCTTTGTCTGGCTTGACCAATGTTTCAGTAGGATTTTCAGGCGCCCCAGTTCGTAATCCGGTTTCTAGCCCTTTGTCCCTTACCATTGGCCCTTGTGAATTGGAAGCTCCACTTATTTTAACGACTGGTTGTGGTGAGAATCTGTTGGGTTTGGACTTGCTGAAAAGATTGTATGCGACATTGCATTGTTCTCCTTCGGGAGTACAACTTACCCTTGGTAAGAAAGTGATTTCTCCAATGTATTTGTCTAAGGATTGTTTGCCACTGGAATTGCGTTCGCTTCCTGATACACTTTGGGCTACAGGTCCAAATGATGTTGGTCTTTTGCAGATTCCACCTTATGTTGTTACCCTTAAGTCGAATGCTAGGCTACCTCGTATTCCACAATACAAGATTTCGAGCGATGGTGAGAGAGCTCTTTTAGCGATTGTCTATGATCTGGTTGAGAAGGGTGTAGTTGAGGAAACGAGAGGTAATGTGTGTAACAGTCCTGTTTTGCCTGTTCTTAAACGTACTGATGCTTCTCAGCCACCTGTGTACAGGTTTGTGATCGACCTTCGAGAGGTCAATAAGATAGTAGTGCCACAGTTTCCTGTTGTACCTGATATCACTGCTTTGTTGACTTTGATTCCTGCTTCGGCAGCTTGGTTTTCTGTCATCGATTTGAAGAATGCTTTCTTCAGTATTCCTATTGCTGAGGAGAGTAGAGATATTTTTGGCTTCTCATTAGGAGGCCGAAGCTTCCGGTTTAAGAGAGCTCCCCAAGGTTATTGTGAAAGTCCCTCCATCTATAGTCAGGCGTTGAAAACTCAGCTTGACGGTTTTGTGTTACCTGTTGGTGCTACTCTTATTCAGTACGTCGATGATTTGTTGATTACTGCTGATGATGAAAAGATTTGTAAAGAGGCTACTCTTTCTTTGTTGCGGTATTTGTCTGACCTTCATCATAAAGTGTCACCTTCAAAGTTGCAATATTGTCGCCAAGAAGTGACCTACTTAGGTCATCTCTTGTCGAAGGAGGGAAGGAGATTGACCCCAGAACGAATTCAAGCGATTGCGCAAATGAATGTACCATCCACACAGAGAGAAGTGCGTGCCTTTTTAGGTATTACATCATATTGTAGACAGTGGATCCCCAATTTTTCCTTGCTAGCGAAACCACTGTTGGCATTGACTCTGAAAGATACTCCGCATCCTCTTCCTTGGTCTGACAAATGTCAGAAACGTTTTTCTGAACTACGTGATGCATTGTGTTTGGCTCCTCTGTTGGGTACTCCAGATTATAGTAAGCCTTTCACGTTGTATGTGCACGAGAGAGAAGGTGTGCGTTGTCAGTGTTGACACAACCATTTGGGGACAAGCAGCGTCCATGTGAGTATTTTTCAGCAGTGTTAGACCCAGTTGCTAAGGCGTTGCCGAGTTGTCTGAGAGCTACAGCTGCAGCGGCTGTTACTATTTGACAGTCTGCTGGTTTGGTATTGGACAATACGTTGATTGTGATGGTCCCACATGCAGTAGATACTGTATTAAACAGGACTAAGACACAGCAACTTACTAGTGCACGTCTGTCAGGTTACGAGTTGACATTGTTGGCTAGTCATGTTCACATTAAACGATGTAATGTGCTGAATCCAGCTACGTTGTTACCGATCTCTACAGAGACGGATCCTCAGGAACAGCATGATTGTTTTCTTCGTACAGAGGAAGAAACGAAGACTAGAGTTGACCTGAGGGATACTCCCCTTACGGATGTTGATGGTACCCTATGGGTAGATGGTTCGTGTTTTAAGCCTCCGAATGGTGAAACGACTGCAGCGTATGCTCTTACAACTTTACATACAGTTGTTGAGACAGCACGCATACCACAGAATTCTGCGCAAGCAGCAGAGTTGATTGCACTGACTAGAGCGTGTGTGTTGTCAGAAGGAAAGCGAGTGAATGTTTACACCGATAGTCAGTATGCGTTTGGTGTTGCCCATAGTTTTGGGCGTTTGTGGAGAGAGCGTGGGTTCCTTACTTCGCATGGGACAAAAATACAGCATGAGCAGTTGGTGAATGAACTTTTGGAATCTCTCACTCTCCCAAAGCAGATTGCAATTGTGAAGTGTAGTGCGCATAAGAAAGTTGTGGACGATGTTGGTCGAGGGAATGCGTTTGCAGATGAAGTTGCGAAGGAAACGGCGAAAGACATGATGAGCCGTATGTATGTTGCAGGCCCAGCTAATTAGGTTATGGCTGGTGGAATGTGTGAAGACACAATAGAAAGTGTGAAAACGATTCAGGCTGAAGCGCCCGAGAAAGAAGTGAGTGTTTGGAGAGAGACTACGGGTATGTTGGATTCGACAGGTTGTTGGGTTGAGTTGTCAGAACACCAGCGATGGGTGTTGCCTGATGCGTATGTGCTCCCAGTGGTTACAATGGCTCATGGAATGGCTCACATAAGTTTGAAGGGAATATGCAAGTTGTTGGCTCCAGTTTGGCAGAATGCTGGAATTCCGAAATGTGCAGAGAACGTGGTGAAACATTGTATGATTTGTCTGAAGTATAATCCTGGTAAGGGAACTCCAACTCCAGCTGGTCATTTTGCTCCTCCAACGTATCCGTTTGAAGTGATACAGTTAGACTACATTCACATGGAGAGATGCAATAATTTGAAGTATGTCCTTGTGGTTGTTTGCACCTTTTCCAGGTGGATAGAGGCCTACCCCCTAAAAGATAATACTGCCTTGTCTACAGCCAAGGTTTTGCTGAGACACCTGGCCTGATGATCTCATGTGTGTGTTTACTCCCTCCCTCCTCCTTCATATGGCTATGTGCTGATTGTCTGTGTGCACCCTGCTGCTGTCTGCACGTCCGCGACCTGGTATCCCACCTGGACGCATTGATCCTTCCTAACTAGTAACATTATGCCCGTTTGTTGGCCTTCCTCTGCACCTGAGTTGGTTAGCTGTTGTTTTGGGGGATAAAAAGGGTCTGCAGTCATTGACTGATCCGCATTGACGGGTCTTTGCATTGTAATGCCTGTATACTTGTACTGTTGTTTTGCTGCTTATTTTCCTCTGATGGCACATCATCTGTATACTGACCCCAAAAAGTAAGACAATGTTGCTTTGCTACTGTTGCGTATGCCTACTGCCAACATAACTCCGGCAAAATACTGACAATGCATTGTACATTATATGTTGGGCCACTTTGCTCATGTTGCCATATATTCTGATAGCGGCCGGCCTCCGGGATGTTGGCGAGACGCTGTGTAACTCTATAAATATCTAATAAACATCTTACACAAAAAAAAAAAAAAAAAAAAAAAAAAAAAAAAAAAAAGGTTTTGCTGAGAGAGCCAGGTATGGTTTGCCGAGAATTGTATGGTCGGACAATGGGAGTGAATTTGTGGGTCAAATCATGAAGAAAATGTGTGCTGGATTGGGAATAAATCAAAAGTTCCATGCAGCGAATCACCCCCAGTCTGCTGGACTTGTTGAATGTTACAATGGTACCTTGAAGCTGAAATTAGCTAAGGTACAAGCGAGCACTGGTCTTACATGGCCGGATGCCTTGCCGTTGGCTCTTTTGTCAACAAGGACGACTGTGCATTCTCGAGTGGGACTTAGTCCGTATGAAATTGTGTTTGGTCGTCCTGCGAATGTTTGGGGTGTGCCTCGTCCTAAAGAATACAGCAGTATTGAGTACCCTATGTTGGTGGATTACTTACATGACTTGACTTCTAAATTACGTGTTCTCCACCAACAGGTCTATGACAGTCTACCAACAGCAACTGCGGATACAGGACACATAATTCAACCCGGCGAATTTATTCTCACAAAGAATTTTCAACGAACAAAGAATTTGGAGCCGACGTTGACTGGACGGCATTTAGTTTTGTTAGTGACTCGAACTGCTGTTAGAGTAGCTGGCAAGAAGAACTGGGTGCATGCCACCCACTGTAAAAAAGTTCCATTGCCCTTACCATATGACAAGTGGGTGAGGGGAGGTATAGCCGATTCTGAATGTGAAAAAACTCCTAGATTTGTTCCATTTAGTGATGCTCATTTGACATGGACACGGTCAGAACGCGAGGATGATGATGTTCTGCAAGCTGCTGTGCTTCCTCATCTAAAGATTGACACCACCAATCCGGAACTTTTATTTAAGGATCCAACTGTACCTAATAAAGAACGGTACGATCTAAGACCGCGAAAGACTGTACATATGGACAAATAAAGTTGAAACTGGAATTTTTTATATAGTGAATTACACCTCGTCAGATCAAGAGACTTTTTTTGCTTTTTCCTTTTTCGAGTCACCATCCGGACTCAGCTGTAAGGTCGCGGTGTAAAGACTTGGGAGTGCAAGCCGAAGACACAAGGTCGAGGTTCTGGTTGGTCTCAGGGCGTTCCCTGGACTGACAGACGCATTCCTTAGCACGGAACACCCAACCGCCGCGAACAGCACGGTTAGAGGATGGAGTCTTTTGGGTCTGAGAAAGGTGTTGAGAAAAGTGGTTTCAAAATGAAAATGTGTACATTGGTTCGTAGCAAATGTTTTTTAATAATGTGTTTCCTTATGCTTGTGAATATTACGTTAGCTTGTGTGGGTTGGATTTTCTATGTCACACAATTGCCGCTTACATCTACCTCCCAACCTACTCTTTCTTTTTCTACTGAATCTCCACATGAGTTTCATACGTTACCTGAACATGAACAGACACGAAGATCAGAATTTGTGAATAATTCGTTTATACAGATGTTGCATCAGCATCAGCTAGTCATAAATACCACGAATTGTTGGGTGTGTGGTCTTATGCCACATACTACAGACAAGGGAATGCCATATTTGGTTTTGCCTTTTTCACCTAATGGGTCAGTTTGGGCACTCCAATCGATGTTTATCTATGCGAACGAAGCCTCTCCAGTGCGTTCTGTTAACGATAACGTGAGCAAGAATGCTTTGATACGGGGAATAGTCGATATGATTAGAGATATTGACGCGTATAATGCTATCCCTAAAGATGAGGTACGAGCATATGTCGGTTGGAATAAGACGACATATAGTGTTAGCTTGACGGAGAAAGAAAGACAGCGAAGGTCTCCTCCTATTTGGATTATACCCCACCGAGGTCATCTTTGTTTGCAAGGTAATGGTCAGAATCTGAGAGCTCAGATTGGTAAGAGTGTGTGTGTTCACACATACGTTTATACGTCTCAGAAATCTCTTTCGTTCGTGCCAGCTAAAGGCACGTATTTTGTTCGTCACGATAGAGCATACACATGGTTGCCATCTGATTTTTCCAACACACGTTACGTGGCATTTTTGCTTCCCCCTACATACACTGCTGTTTCCGATTACCATAAGATAAGATATGGTAGAGGTGTAATCGATGCGAAAGATACTGTCACACAAGAAGCTGGAGACTTCTTTAAGGGTTTCCTACCCTTTTGGGGTCCTATGGCTAATAGTAGGAATATTCGTCAGCTTACGAGAGTGGTTGAGGCCACTATAAATGAGACTGCAGGTGCCCTTAGCAATATTACAGCTGAGCTTCAAGCGGATCGCCTTATGACATTACAGAACCGTTTTGTTTTAGATATTATACTTGCAGATAGAGGTGGGGTATGCAAATTGATTAGATCTAGTTGCTGCGTTTTCATACCAGATAATGCCCCAACAGTGTACCAAGCCATCTCTAGACTACATAAGATCTCTGAGTCTATTCATGTGGACGAAGGAGACTAGTCGTTGATGGGATGGTTATGGGAATTGTTGTCCAAATGGGGATGGAAGATTTTGATGTTCCTTGGTATGGCGTTAGCTATCCTTTTCTCGTGTTGTTTATGCATCCAGTGTGGTCCCGCCATTTGTAGTCTTTGTGCTACGATCTGTGTGAGAAGACCAGTCCCGAAAGAAGTGAAGGATAATAAGATGATGTTACAGCAACACCTTGATGACCTGATGAGAATAGATATAGACCTAGATTCAGATTGACATGAGTTTAGGCTATTGCCTACGTAATGGCAAAAGGAGGGTCTGAGGTTCTGTGATTTTGCGTGCTTTTAAAGTGCACGACTTTCTTTTCTAAACATGGGTTTTTACCATGCGTCGTGACTGCCATCTGGTGTTGCCTTTTACGTAGGCCTCAGAAGTTAGTCTGCGAGCAAAGCAGTCTGACCTTTTGTGGGTCATGTGTACATTAACTAAGGTTTCCTTCGTGCGCTGGAGTTAATTTCAGAAGCTGGCCTTCCACCTGGAATTGACCCTGCCAAGCCAATTTCCCTGCAAGATCGTTATCCACTTTCCCAATCACCAATCAAGACATTTGTTAACTTTTAAGTTTCTTTACGTTTCTGTTATCTTGCACATTATCTGAAACTACTTTTCTTTACTGTTTCTTCATTTCATGGGTTACGCTTTCAATTAAGGGTTTGTCCGGGCCTTCCAGATTATTATTTAGATGTGACTAAATATTAACTTGTGGGTTGGGACACTGTAAAATGAGCTTTACTATATGATGCTGTGTGATGTCATGTATTTTCTATTGGTTGAATTTTGGTGCAGGGGCGTGCATTTTAAATGTACCTTTTTGTGTATAAACAGGGATGTCTCGCCTTAGTAAAATTGAGCAGTTTCTTGAGTTGTACACCGTGTTGTATTGCTGGGATTTCTGCTACTAGCTGCAGCTAATAAATTTGATCTCTGACGCCACCTAGAAGTATTCCGTGTCTCTGTATACCAAGGCAAGGGAACCCAGAGGACTTTGGGCGTGTCCCTGGCGCCGCTGGGTACTTAAAATCCCAGTTCTTCAACTTTTGACTCTAAACTTTCATTTGACTACCACGTCAATCAGGTTACCTCACTCGCTTTTTATACATTAAAAATCCTTCGAAAAATCCTCCCATTCATCCCAGCTGACCTTCGTCAGCTAGTGGTCTCAGCACTTGTTCTCTCGAGAGCCGATTACTACAATGAGCTCTTTATTAACCTCCGCAAAAAATGCTTAGCCAAACTACAGGACGTTCAGAATGCTGCAGCCAGGCTCCTGCTGAATATCCCAAGACATAAATCAGTTTCTTCTGCACTGAATGATCTACATTGGCTGAATAAAAAACTTATAGAGTTTAAGGCTCTATGTATTGTTTTCAATACCACTCAGGACATAAGACCAGGTTTTCTAAAACGGAATCTGCTATTCTACATTCCAGCACGTAACCTTTGTTCAACCTCTTCCAACGACCTTGTCGTTCCTAGGGTGAAAAAATGCTCCTGGGGAGGGAGAAGTTTTTTGTTGGGTGCTACTAGGTTGTGGAAATCTCTCCCAACCAATCTGAAACATGAGAATAATTTGTTAGCTTTCAGGAAGGCGCTAAAGACTTGGCTGTTTAGTCGTTAAGGCCTTAGTCGAACCTCAGCCTCAAGGAGTAGGCGCCTTGACACCCTCAGGTGAATGTGTGCTCTATACATCATTTCATTGACATTGCAAATAACAATCCCTTTTGTTTTTGTTTACAATTTTAAAACATAAATAAAATGCATTGTCATTTACAATGCCAAATACTCCAGATTGATGCTGCCAGAGCACAATACTTCAGACAAAGCCTGTGGGACTAGACACAATACTCAAGAATGAAATTGTCAGAATTGGACACAATACTCTGGATGCGGTGCACAGTGCTGGGCACAATACTTAGGATAAGGCCTCTATGACTATGCCAGGCCACTGGTCTTGTACGATTGAGCCCCCCTGCTGTTTTTCACGTAATTATGAAGTAGCCATATTTGCCACATCATCATTCATCTGCTGCATAATTTGCTGATTTTTAGAAATAAATGTTATGTATCTAGCTCAACCAGATCGAAAGTTACCATAAACAAAGCAATGTATGCTGCTGGGCAGTGGAAGGCCCTTCAGGGAGGTTAACAGTCACTTTTCAGAAGCTTATTGCTGTATTTAAAGGTTAAGATTGTACTAATAAGGCGAAACATTTGCTAAAACAGTATTAACACAGGTAAAAACCACAAAATAACAAATTAATACGCTCACAAAATGTGGTTTATTACACCCCATAATTTACCTTTTCTTGATGCATAGTTGAGTCAATGCTTACCAGGGTCTTACTGGCATATTAGGCAATCTGGCCACAGGTCAGTGCATGTGTGGGTTTTTGGCAGTTTCTGGACCTGTTTGATAATCTGGTGGAACGACTTTTACTTCTGATTTCCCTGATGTTACCACAAACACTGCATGCAGCAGGCACTCCTGCATTCATTCTCCTAAACAATGCAAAACAACTGTACCATGTGTACTTACAATTTTAAACAGTCTGAGGTGCAGAAAGGGGGCCACTGTTTTAGCTTTAAATGGGGGTTTTTCGGTTGTGGTGCCCCAGCATGTTTTCAGTCCCATCCTGACCTTGGACTTGCCGCATAATTTCGTCCTCCCCTGTCACATAATTCCAGTGTCCCTATTATAGACACTGTACTCCGGATCAATGCTGCTAAAACTGTACGCAGCCCTAGGGGTGTACACAATGCTCTACCAGGGGGCGATGTTGAAAGTTGAGGCCGCCGGAAAATATGGAACATCACTTCAGCTGGGCATCCTTTCCTGCAAAGGAGGAGGGGGTCTCTTGTTATTGGCACATTATACCCCAAATGATGGCTCCACGGTAACTGTACAGTTACTGCAGGTGATTTATCAACCAGTGCAGGGCGATATTTGCCAGTCTTCCTGGAGGTGACATCATGATGTTTACCAACTTTAAGGTATCATGTAAGGCAGGTGAGTGGGCAACACAGATTCAAAGTATGGCAGGGCTGACACGGCCTTTTATCTACCAACTTTAACGCATCACGTAAGGTAGGTGAGTGGGCAACACAGATTCAAAGTATGGCAGGGCTGACTCGGCCTTTCATCAACCAACTTCAAGGTATTGTGTAAGTCAACTGAGTGGACAATACAGAAGAAAGTATGGTAGGGCTGACTTGGCAGTTCATCTATTAACGTGAAGGCATCACGTAGAGCAGGTGCAAAGGTAATACAGATCATGGCAGGGTTGACTCAGCCTTTTATCTTCTAACTCTAAGGTATAGCTTAAGGCAGGTGAGTGGGCAATGCAGATCCAAATCATGGCAGGGCTGATTCGGCCTTTCATCTACCAATAATAAGGTATGGCGTAAGGCAGATGAGTGGCTAATAAAGATCCATATTATGGCAGGGCAGACTTGGCCTTTCATCTACCAACTTTAAGGTAGCGTAAGGTAGGTGAGTGGGCAAAACAGATACAAAGTAAGGCAGGGCTGACTAGGCATTTCATCTACTAACTTGAACTTGAAGGCAGGTGAATGGGCAATACAGATCATGGCAGGGCAGAATCGGCATTTAATCTACCAACTTGAAGGCAGGTGAATGGGCAATACAGATCATGGCAGGGCTGGCTTGGCCTTTCATCTACCAAATTTAAGACATTACGTAAGGCAGAATAGTAGGAAATACACATCATGGCAGGGTTGACCTGGCCTTTCATCTACCAATTTAAAGCAGGTGAATGAGGAATCAGATCATGGCAGGGCTGACTCAGCCTTTCATCTACCAACTTTAATGCTATATGTAAGGCAGGTGAGTGGGAAATACAGATCTAAGGTATGCCAGGGCCGACTCGTCCTTTCATCTCCCAACTTCAAGGTATTGTGTAAGGCAGCTGAGTGGACAATGCAGATGAAAAGTATGGTAGGGCTGACTTAGCCTTTCATCTACTAACATAAAGGCATCAAGTAGCACAGGTGAGAAGGCATTACAGATATTGGCAGGGTTGACTCAGCCTTTTATCTTCCAACTTTAATGTATTGCGTATGGCAGGTGAGTGGGCAATGCACATCAAAAGTATAACAGGGCTGACTCGGACTTTCATCTACCAACTTTGAGGCATCACGTAAAGCAGGTGAGAAGGTAATACAGATCATGGCAGGGCTGACTCAGCCTTTCATCTACCAACTTTAAGGCTTCACGTAAGGCAGGTGAGTGGACAATACAGATTCAAATTATGTCAGGGCTGACTCGGCCGTTCATCTACAAACTTTAAGGCATCAAATAAGGCAGCTGAGTGGACAATACAGATGCAAAGTATGGTAGTGCTGGCTCAATCTTTTTTCTACCAACGTGAAGGCATGATCATCACGTAGCGCAGGTGAGTAAGCAATACAGATCATGGCAGGGTTGACTCAGCCTTACATCTTCCAACTTTAAGGTATCGCTTAAGGCAGGTGTACTAGTAATCATCTTTGATTTCACAAAAAACTCTGGCCTGCAGTCCTCCCTTTATTAGCAAACTGTGATTAACAGTCCAGATCAGGACACCTTCAGGCAATCATTAAGCTTTAAAAATTAAACAAATTGGAGTCATTATATGCAGGTCCGCTGGAATTATACGGCAGAGGAAGACCAAATTGTTTGGCAGGGTTTACCAAAGTATACGGCAAGGAAAAACTAATTATGCGGCGTAATGCAGCATCTTTTATGATAGGATTAATTATTTAACACTTTAACACTATCCAGGAAAATGTTTAATCTTATTAGTACCAATTTAACATTCAATTCCAGCACAAAGAAACTGAAAGGTAATCTATCAACTTTTGCAAAGGGTCTACCACGAATTGTGGGAAGCAAGTGCCTAAAATTAGACATGCTTTCTGTGGCGAAGTCCTCGTGTGATGTAGTCAGAAAGACCCATCTTGCGCATATTTCCTCTCAAACTAATGGACAAAACTTGGGCTGCACATTAGAACCAGCACCCCCAAACCATCCTTTTTCCGGGCCTGGAGTGCTCTGACTGAAGAGAAACAATGTATGTTTATACTTTATTTCTCTTCAGGCCTAGGTCAGCTGCGCGAGGTGCTCAGGGCAGGCTGAAGACTGCTGCAGCTGATTTAGAGAGGGAGAGAGACACACAGCTCTCTACCGAAGAGCTGAGGGGGTCCCCTTCATCTATTGAAGACTGGGCCCCCCCCTCTCGCACCGCGGGGGCTGCGGGGGTGTTTAGGATAAAGCTGTAAGGACACACTCACAAACTCTTGTTACTCTTGTAAGGATTATAGGAGACTGCAAAGATTAAAGGAATATGAAATATTTAAAACCTAGATAGATCCAGCGCTTTGTACTTTGTGGCAGTACTACTCCCCCCGCTGTATGTGTGTGTCGGTGAAGCTGGGTGGCTGATAGCAGTTGCAGGCCTAGCAGAGGCTAGCAAAAGATGGCTCTAGTGAGCTTGTGACTTCGTAAAACCTTGCAAGTTGCTGTTGACATTAAAACATTCAAATATTCGAGTCAGTGAGTCCTGTTGGCTCAATTGAAGCTCTTTCTTAGTGCTACCTGTGGGGTATTCCCTCGCTACAATGGGGGGCATGAGCAGAGTAGTATGCACTCAAATTTCAAAGTTCCCGAGTCCCTTGAGCCTGGGTGAGGGTTAGGATAAGCTGTGTGGGCTGAGGCTGGTGACTAAGAGATTGCTAGTTATAAGGCTGGGGGGCGTGGCAAGAGGGTGCAGCTACGGCCCGAGTCGCTACTGTGGGGGTAAGGGAGCTCACCCTGCTGCAAGCCGCACCCAGCCTAGCTGGGCTGCTTCCGTGGGCTCGGGTCTCTACCAAGGGCAGTGGGACTAATCCCACTACACCGCCTCTGCCTGGCCTCGGTATGCCGACACTCCCCGCCTGTGTCCTTTTCCGCCTTGTTGCTCACCAGTCTGCTCCTAGATCATTCAATCCTCTGGGCCCTCCGTATCTCCTGCTTCCCTCCCTGTCTTGTGCCATGTCGTGCCGAGGATAAGAGAGTGCTGGAATCTGTGGACTGGGTGCAGAGGCATCTGGAGGCAAATCGGATTCAGTGTCAAGGTGACCGCAGCAGGTCACGAGCCGTAAGAAGGTTGAGCAGCCGAGAGTGATAGTGTGGTGGTTTCTGGCCACCCTTGCTCGTGTTCGCAGCTGCTACTGGACAGGGTTGGAATGGGCAGAAATACCCGGCCACACAGTACTGCACACAACAAACGGCTCGGACCTCAAAGCCTCAACTAGCAGCCAGCTACGGCAACAGGACGAGCCTCCTGGCGTCTGATGTTCACAGAGCTTAGTTACTGCACCGAGGGACACAAGGACAAGGTACAGATCCAGGAGGATCAGGATTGTGCAAACCAGTCAAAGAGGTGGGCTTAGTTTCAAGCTTTTTATAACTTTGGCTGAATGCCATTGGCAGATACATGATGACCCAGCTAGTCATTGCCTGTCTGAGCAAATGTATATGCATCCTTCTTTTATGTCATACTGTTTCTTTTACAGCTTTTCATTACTTCCTCTAACCAGGAATTGTGTTCACTCAAAGTCTTGGCATATATTAATATGTCATTATGAAAAAATGGCACGTCATTAATTCCTTTAAAGAAAATATTCTTTACCCTCAGGGACATCTATGATACAGATGCCTACCTGAAAGGCATGCCAACATAACGAAAAGTACCCCCATGACTTACAAATGAGGTAAGGTGTTTAGAGTCCTGATGTAATGCTATTTGATGGTATGCAGCAGACATATCTCATTTAGTGAAAATAAATTCATCTTTTAAGGCTTCCAACATTTCATTAATGTTTGGCAGAAGTTGGCAGTCTGCCCAAATATTGTAATTGACATCATGGGGATCTATGCCCAATCGTAATGATTTGGCAGCCTTCTGTGCTACCATTACAGGTGACAACCATTCTGAACCTTCAATGAGATCAACTAAAAAGGTGCCCATTTGTTTCAAATATGTAATTGGAATTTTTAGTTGGAGATTCCCAAAATAATACAGAAGATAGGGGAGCATTATCATTTTCGCTATTGCAACTTGGCTGGACGTTGACAATGGCAGCAGTGGCCAGAAAGCTACTTGAGATTTTCAGATCAGTGTGCCTTGCCCACATTCCAATCAAGAATATCAGTTTGGGTATGAATACTGGGAGCTGATAAAAAGTGAGGTCACTGGAGAAGCATGTTCCATAGATGTTGCACCCTGTGGGTGGCTTGCTGCCCACACTTTACTCAAAATTAATATAGTGAAGGCGCTGCAAGTCTTAGCCTAAAAGTAGATGCAGGTGCAATTATTTCATGGAGTCTTAGCAAATAGTAAAAAATGCCCAACTCAAGATGGCATTGACACGGAAAACGTGCATCTGATGCACTGTGAAACTGAATGTTCAGTGGGCATAAACAATTCTGTGCGTATGTAAACAGTAAACAGAATGGAGTCGAGAGTTAATCTGGAAGAGCGCATGCTCCTTGATTCAAAATGTGGCTCAAAATAGGTCCTGGAATGAGCCAGTGGTGTAGAATCCAGTCATCGCTAATCAGTCTCCTGATGGAAGAACCACCGGGCACAGAAACAGCATGGCTCCTACCTATCATCAAATTGGAGTCTTAAGGGTTGATCACAGGGAGGTCTGTCCCCAGGGAAGATGGGGGAATGGCGCAGTTTGACAACTGCTTGCGGTTCGGGCTTGGATTGGGCAATTAGGGAGCCCATGGTGTTTAACCACCCATTTTCTTTGGCCAGTCATCGTTTTATATTGGCTACACAGTAGCTGGTAGCAGGAGAGCTTAGCGTTTTTGCCCATCTACCCACTCGTTAAGTTGGTTAGTTTGGGGTCTGGACAGATTGTAGTCTTCTCTGTTTCTGGGAAGGCTTTGCTTGGAACAGGTACTCAAGGGGGAGTAAATCACGTATGTTTGTTGCTTTGACGCAGGTGCAGGAGTGGTTGGCCGAGAAGATGTCATTGTTTAGCGAAGTTCATTGTTGTTGACAGCGGCAACACAGGCTAAAAGGAAACAGGTAGACAAGGTCACGCCTGGACGAGGAAGGAAATTTACGGTTCATAAGGAAGTTAAGTTAGTTAGTGGTTAATAGATGCAGTAAAGCTGGAGGGGAGTTTAAAGCTCTCAGTTGCGGAAGATCAGCAGAGGGGAAGGGGAGACATCGTTTACCACGCATCCATTTGAACGTGGTACTATTACATCGTGGTTTTCACTATGCAAGTCGTTACACTGACTTGCATTGGAGGGCGCTGTTAACTAAGGAATAGTGTAAATTACTGTTTTCAACACCTTCCCTACTGTATGTAGACTGGAGTTAGAATAGTAAGTCACACTATTCCTAAATCCAGCGCCCCCCCCAGCGCAAGTCGATGTAATGACTATCGTTGTGAAAATCTCGATCTAACAGACTGCCTTGAAATGGCCCTCATTGTATCGTCATACATCCAGGGGCAGTAGAGACTTACAGAATTAACTTTTGTGGGGTGGACACTTAGGGGTGGGGGATACTTTCATAAACATAGGTGACCAATTTTGTACACTGGTGTTTTAGTTTTGTAAAGCGAAAGGGCCAGGGTTGTTTATGCGATGTGCACCTGTTTCAATAAAGCGGCCTTTTCCATACAAACCTGGTGTCAGTGGTCTGTGCTGCGACCCCTCTTCCCCAAATTGGACTGTCAGCATGTCGCTTTCTATCCCTTCTAGAGTACAGGAACACACAATGCGGTGATTCAGCAGGAGATTTGGAGCAGAACAGCCAGTGGCAGTTCATTGCCACTGTAAAGATGCACAATGACCCGTCTACTTTATCAAGTACGTTTACTGCCAGCCAAAAGCCCTCCTTCCAGGGCAGCAACTGCCTACTCTGGAACGAATGAGCTCCAACCCCACAACATCATTCCATGTTCCAGAACACTCTCTACAGTCGTTGTTCAATGTGGAAGTTTCTAGCTATCGTATCAGATGTCTTCTAGCACACATTATAGAGAGGAGAAGGATGCTGAGAATGTCAGATCTAACTGAAGTTACTATGGCAAATTACAGGATAAATAATGGGAATCAATTTTGGGAAAAAGGCATGAGCATTTTGCATGGGTTTAAAACAAGCATTTACAATGCAACGGTCTCGCCTTTGCAAAAGTTAGAGCTATTGGCTTTGTAAATGACAATTTTCCTTTATGTGTTGGTTTTGAAAACAGATAAATAAAAGGCATTGTCATTTACAATGCCAATAGCTTAATCTCTCGTAAATGCCACACACAAACACACAGACCCACACACACACAGAGCCCCCCCCACACACAGAGCCCCATACACACACAGAGCCCCCACACACACAGAGACACACACACACAGAGACACACACACACACACACAGACACACACACACAGAGCCACACAAACACACACACAGAGCCACACACACACTCAGAGCTACACACAGAGCCACACACACACACAGAGCCACACACACACACAGAGCCACACACACACACACACACACACACAGAGCCCCCGCCAAACACACACAGCCTCACACACACAGAGCCCATACACACACAGGCTCTTGCTGTGTGCATGTGTAGGGGCAGGCTCTTGCTGTGTGCTTGTGTAGGGTCAGGCGCTTGCTGTGTGGGTTGCCATGCTCTTGCTGTGTGCTTGTGTAAGGGCAGGCTCTTGGTGTGTGCTTGTGTAGGCTCTTGCTGTGTGCTTGTGTAGGGGCAGGCTCTTGCTGTGTGCATTGCCAGGGTGCTGCTTCTGCTGCTGTGTGCAGAGGCCCTGTGCTGACGTGCATCCTGGAGAGGCCGAGATGGTGCGAGGCAGGCTCTGAGTGGTTTTCGCACAGGGGGTGGGGAGGGGGAGGGCCTGTATGCTCCTCATGCGGCCCAGTTGAGCACGGAGAGGCAGTTCCTTCAAGGTGGGGGGGGTCAATACATGAAATGATGGTCAGCTGCGCGCGGGGGCTCAGCACAGCCATGTACTCGGGGTGTATGCGCAGTTTGAGGGGAGGGGCGGCGGGTCGGCTGCTGCTGTGCTGGAGCAATGGGAGCGGGGGCGTGAAGGGCAGCACGGGGGGCGCGTCCTGCTGGTGTCGGGCTCCGACTCCCCCTGCCCTATCAGTGAGAGGGTAAACAGCCATGACAATGCGGGCTTTACCCCACGCTGCCATTATGACGCTGCCATCACAACGCAAGTCGTTACAATGACTTGCGCTGGAGGGCGCTGTTGGTAAAGGAATAGTTTTATTTTCTATTCCAACACCTTCCCTACTGTTACGTGGGCTGGAGTTGGAATAGAAAATTAAACTATTCCACAATCCAGCACCTACAGCGCAAGTCGTTGTAACGAATTGCGTTGTAATGGATGCGACGTAATGGCAGCGAGGGGTAAAGCCCGCGTTGTCATGACATACATCCCGTTAGACAGCATGCTTTTTTCAGCTGCCTCCTTTGTGTAGTTCACATTCCCTGCGCTTCTTGTTTCTCACTGTCATCCATGTGCTTCTGATAGAGCGCGCGAGGCCACCCGACCAACAGTTTTCGCCGTTTCCGGCTTCAGGGCCCATATACTTTTCAAACCACCATATACATCGATCAGGTGACTTCACGAGCTCTATCAAGTTGGTGTGTGTGTGTTCCCTGCTACCAAATTTCGGTGCACCCGACTTACCATCCACCGATGCGGGTGCCTAATGACCACAATGAATCAGGGAGCTAGCTGTAAAGGAAAAGCAGCAAAATACCAACCCCACCAATATTTTTCAAATACTGTTTAAATGACCACGGACAACTGGAAGTTTTAAAATGTTTATCTAAATTCAATATTTTCTTGCATGAGGTACAGTAAAATAAGGCAATCAATAACCAAGATAACGTAAATCACATAGGCAGAAAGAAATAATGACAGAGTAATCATCAAGGTACTAAATAAAATGTAACGAGAAAATACTATGTAAGTCAGTATTATCTAGACAGGGATAGACTAAGTGTGTGTGACTATAGAAGAGCTTATAATGAATAACACGCTTCACTTAAGGTGAAGGGGCCTTTGAACAACCTAGGCAACGAAGTTCTAGACCATATCAGAAAATGACACACTGCTATGCAAAATATAATTTCTAACAAATGAGAAGACATAGGAATAACTTTGCAAAATTATAAATGACTGTTCAATAGTTGCGGAAAGGCATGGAAATATAACATATGCAATGTTGAACTTTATTTAAGCAAAAGTTAGAAATTCAGAAGGTGCAAGAATTTCAAGAGGTTCAGAGTAATATTTACCTAGAAAAGGTGTGGAAACCAAACCCTGGCCACGGGTCAGTTAAGGACAGGAAACCCTCAAGGAAGGATACCCCTCAAAGGACAGCAGGTGCAGAATGGACACCCAGGACAGGACAGGATACCCTCGGAAAAAGGAATCAGGACAGGACCCTCAGGACAGGACGGCAAACCCTCAGGACAGGACCCTCTTCAGGATAGGACCGGAACCCACAGTTCGGAAGCAACGCCTGCGCTCCACCCGCTCTGCAGCTATCGATCAAGACCCCGATTGGGTCAGCGAACTCCCAGCTAAGTGCCTTGCCAGCACTTTAAGGTTCAGTAGAACCTTAGTCTATAGTCAAATTTGGACAGAGTGCTCCGCAGCGCTCTGTATCTTCAGTCACCTATTGAGTGCGTTGGGTCAGTGACAGGTCAGCTAAACCAGACAAGTCGGACGGTTCACTAGGTGAACCCAGGGTAGATATACAGTTTGGGGACAGTGTACCACCCCCCAATGTTGCAAAGTGTCAGAATCCCTCAATTTCGATTGGTCCTAAGGTAGGGTTTGGGTAACACACCAATCACAATACGCGAATTGAAGCCTTCATTAACATATTTGGGTACCGCCTAGCAGATTTGGGGTTCCCATGAGCTAACAGTAGCGCAACATTACAATGTATCACATAAGGAGCCACATTCGCTGTTCTCGCAGGGCAGAGGTGACTTTCTCAGGAGCATCTCGCCCATCACTGCCAGCTGGCTATGTTCCATCAGCCAAGGTCCCTCGTGCTGCCGAATGTCGCACAGGCGCAGAAGGGACCTCCAATATGGCTCTCCTCTCACTCAGACCCCCATTTCCCGCGGTACATGAAAAGTAAGCGAAAACAAATTAATACATAATAATGTCATTAGGAAAACACATCACAGGGTTTGTACTTTTAACTCATCATCAAGAAATAAACTTATGCATTTAAATGTTAGCTACATTGAGACGGACACAAGAGCAGTGGCACGAGCTGTACCACATGATAAGCACAGCTATGAATTACGCATGCGCATAACTTTCCCTCCACTTCTGCAGACGCGTCAGGACACGTGAGTGTGGCTGACGCATGCGCAGTAACTAAAATACAAGCGACGGCCATTTTTAAAAGGACACGGATTAATTCATTAGAAATACACATAGGCAAGCTTCGGGAATTTTACTTAAGCTAAATATAAACGTTAGTAAAACATACACGGGTTACCTTATTACACATAAATGAGGTTCTTGATTTCGGCAAGCCGCAAAATATGCAAAGCTTTGCTTCATCAATCCCCTCTTTGATGATATCTACTATCATCACAAATTATACTGGAACCAGATGCCAACTTTCTTTCACACTTTATAAAGTTCTATTTCTTCCAGCAACCGCTCTAACTTTTCTCTTTCAGTTTTAGCAGGGTGAGAAGTTTTCACCTTTTTGTATATCTGATCATTCACTTCCTCTAATTCAATCTCATCCACACTTCGTTTCACTCCTCTTGCATTTACCTCGTGCTTTTTGGTGCGCTTGCGGTATTTACAGCATAAGAAAATGGAAAGTATAATAAGACCTATAATACCAATTGGCATCAGAATTTTGAATAATAAGCTTTTACCTATGCTAGCAAGCCAATGACCTACATTTGAGAGACCATCTACCAGTCTCTTCCAGGCACTATCAACCTCGAGTGGTTTGAGTTCCTTTGCCAAATTAGTAATGTTTTTCACATATCTTTTGATCTGTACACTTTTATCCGGAATATAAGTGCAACAATGTTGCGCCTTCAACATCCGGCAGACTCCGCCCTCTTTCGCTAATAAGGTGTCAAGAGCAAGTCGATTTTGTAAAACCATTGATCTGATCGCAACCATTTCGGTATTGACCAGCAGAAATCCATGAGCTGTTTCAGTAGACAGCACATCTACTATAGTAGACAATTTGCAAATTCTGTGAGTGTTCAGAACCACTCCCACTCCAGGTATCAGTGCACTGAAAATACTACCCATAATTTCACCTATACTTTCTCTTTTACTACGCACTAAGCCATTAGTATCTTCATTGCTTCCAGCTTTTCCATTCACATGGTATATTTTTGGGAAAACAATGCCAAAGTAGCAGCTTCCATACCAGTGATCCGGCAATTTGAAATAAGCCTTGTCCCCACAAATATAATAAATTCCAGGAAACACAGGCTCTGACCCATTTTTGAAACCCCAACCTCCAATTACCTTGTAATTATGTTCGCATTCACTGGAACCAATGAAAACATTATTATAATAGCTAGTCTTCTCGCGGTGAAGACATAGCTTGCCTTTCTTTTCAAAATCCAGCAACAGAGCAGGACCCGCTCCACCAGATGAGGTGCCTTCCATGTTCTCTGCCCACTTTGGCTTTTTCTGACTTTCGTCATTAGCCTTCTTCTGAATTTTAATTCTCCTTTTCTCTGCCATGTTCAGGAACATCTTTTCCTGCTCACGCAAAGAACAAGTCAAGTTATCTCTGTGTGCGTCTGCTATGTCAATGTTCCCTATAGTCAGAAAGTAGTCTCCCATATATCTTATGGTGTCAGTTTTGGTATGTACAGGATTCAAGTTCCCACGTATAGGAAGTTCAGAAAAGATCACGTCATTGTTAGAGTAATAATACTGTAACGGTCCCCTTTTGTAAAATAAACTAGCTAAAATGCTACAGGAAATTCCATATGTTAATGGCAGATGATGGTATGTCACGCCTTCAGCCACCGAAGTAGGTAGCTTCATGCAGACATAGCAATCTTCAATTTCCATAGTCTCTACATAATGTATTAACAAGTTTGCGAAAACATTCAAATGTGTCCTGTTTTTCATTCCATGATAATGTAGTCCTTTCTCATCTGATGCTTCTAAGTCTCGTTTAGTTTGTCTCAATGCTCTCTCATGTCTTTCTACACTCTGTGTTGTTAGCTCCTCATTGTCAGTATTTACAGTTTCAGTAGGGACAATGTTAGTATCTTTACTTACAGCAAAGGGAATGAAAATTGTTAATCCTATCCAGATAACTATCAGTACTACTACACTACATATACACACCTTGCAACACGTCTTAAAACGGCTGCAACTAGGTCTACCATTCACTGTTGAATCAGACATTTTAGCTCAGTAGGAGTGTTCTCACCCCTCTTTTTTACTTTTTTACACAACTAGCTTACTTTGTGCAAATTCACGGTGGCTCGTCTTCCTCTTCAGCTGAGTACTCTGGGACGGGTTCTCCGTCGCTCACGTCAGTTATATCAAGATCTTCAAGCTCCTCCAAAACCAGTGTCCATTCAGGAGACTTGTACTTTTTGTTTTGTCTTTTTATTCGTTCACTCCTTCTTTTGGAAGAGTCTTCTTCTTGCTCTGCTATTCGAGCACTTCTTCTTGCTTCTGCACGTTTTTCTTCCACTGTCTTTATCCTTAGTCTCAGTCTTTTTACAAACCTAGGCTCAAGGTTGTTTCTTTTCTTTAGTCTCTTAGTCGGTACTTGGACTTCACTTTCTTTTCTTCTTCTCTTGTTCTCTTTATCTTGTGGTAATTCTTCTCCACTTTCTTCTCCTACTTCCCTTATCTGACTAGTTCCAGGGCTAGCATCAAATTCTTCTGCCTGGTTGCTAATCTGGCCTTGTTCAGGAATATTTTGTTTTTGGCTTTCGATTGTCTCTGTTTCTGTTTCTGTTTCCTGAACCCGTTCTTTTAACCCTATCTGATCCTGTTCAAGCACTTCGATCTCTTGATTTTCTTCTGCTCGAACTATTACTCTATGTCTAGTCTGTCCCTTATCCACATCAGGAGTTAGCGGAGGAGTATCAAACACTTGCTCTGTATCCTGCACTTGTTCAGTATCGGGTACTTGTTCAGTCTTATTCACTTGATCTGTATCAATCACGTGCTCTGTCCCTGTCTGACTTTCTCCTTCCTCAGTTTTGATTTGAATCTCAAGTGGCTGAGGTTCTTCGCCTGTGCCTTGCTTTTCCTGACTAGTCCACTCTCTACCTTCACTAAGTCGTTCTCTTGTTCTGATAGGATCTTCGGTCAGATCAATCATCGGTATCCATTCTTCTGGCCATATGCTTGGCAGCTCGTCTTCAGCTACTCCTGGCTCAGTTTCCTGGACCTCTTCAGCAGGCTGGATTCTTGGCAGTTCGTAGTCAACTACTCCTGGGCCAACGTCTGCTGTTCCTGCACCCTGACTGGTGCTGGGCTGCTCGTTGTCAGTTGCTTCAGGTCGGACTCTTTCAGGGTCCTCTGCTGGTTGCCCTGGTTCTTCAAATCCTTTGTCTGGCAATACCTTCTGGGTGTGTCCAGCGTGGATCCACTGGGGAACCCCTGCGACTTTCACTGCAGTGGTTGTCACCAGGATTACTTGGCGTTTCTTTCCCCACCTTGGTGCCAGACAGCTTGATCGAGTGTGCTTCTTTATTTTGACCCAGTCTCCTGGAACCAAGTTGTGGAGAGGAGTCGTTGGATTAAGGATGCCGTCGTCTCCAATCTGGCGAGAGATAGAACGCACTTGGTCACCCAATCTTCTGCAGTATTCAAGCACCAAATCATCAGTAATACTCAACAGTTTGCTTCCTGGCACCCATGCTTGTCTCATCACTCTTCCCATAATGATTTCATGGGGACTTAGGCCTGTCTTGCGGTCTGGAACACTTCTCAGTCCCATCAGGACCAGGGGCAGGGCCTTCACCCAGGTCATGCCAGTAGCATCTGTCAGTTTTGCTAGTCTGTTTTTGATAGTTCCATTTACTTGTTCCACTATTCCAGAAGCCTCTGGGTGGTATGCACAATGGAGTTTCTGCCTTATTCCAAAGGCCTTACAAAGTTCAGCCAGTATGTTATTCTGGAAATGTCCACCCTTATCTGATTCAATAATGCATGGTATTCCGAACCTAGGTATCAGTTCTTTTAGTAAACACTTCGCTACTGTCAGTGCGTCACTTTGAGGTGTAGGGTAAGCTTCTACCCATTTTGAAAATACGCAAACAATGACAAGGACATATCGTTTCCCTTCACAACGGGGCATGGTGATGAAATCAATCTGTATCTTTATAAAGGGACCCCCTGATCTCCCAATCTTGCTCAGCTCAACCATTGTCCTTTTGCCTGGGTTCATCTGTTGACATGACAGGCACCTCTGGCAGAGGGACTCTGCTACCTTCCTGAACTTCTTGCTGTACCAAGTCTGTTGAAATACCAGAATCATGGCATCCCTACCAATGTGTGATCCTTCATGTATTAATCTTGCCATTGTGCCAAGCAAGTGTCGGGGTAACATAGGCATACCAGTTGGGCCCAAAATCACACCATCCACACGTCTCGGTCTACAGCCATCCTCCTTCCATTTCTCTCTTTCTTGCCAAGGAGCCGACTCCTGCCACTCTCTCACCTCATCCCATGTAGGCACTTCCTCAAACACCTGAAGCTGGCAGCTGGTTCCTGGCCCCCCTCGTTTTGGATTTACAATATACCGATCTTTGGCACACCATTGAGCCACTCGATCAGCATAATCGTTTCCCATTGATACTCTGTCCATGCTCCTTTGATGAGCAGTACATTTTACCACTGCCAGTTCTTTGGGCAACTGGATGGCCTCTAAAAGGTCATGAACAACTTTTGCATTCCGAATGGGAGTACCTGAGGAAGTCATGAATTCCCTCTGCAGCCATAATTGGCCAAAGTCATGCACAACGCCATAACAGTACTGACTGTCAGTATACACTGTTATGCGTAAGTCCTTCCCAATTTTGCAAGCCATTATCATGGCTATCAATTCGGCTACTTGTGCAGACTTGATGTTATATAGGTAACCTGCTTGTTCAATTTTTGTGAAAGACACTACTGCATAAGCAGCACTCAAGCCTCCTAATTCATGTCTTAGGCAGGAACCATCCACAAATAGTTCTTTATCATGCTCAGGCAATGGTACTTCTTTTATGTCTGGGCGTGGCTTGGTACTGAACTCTGTCAGATCAATACAATCATGTTCATCATCATCCCCACCTTCCATTTCCAAGGGGTCGGGGAGTAAGGTGGCAGGGTTCAGAATACCGCACCTAACAATGCTCACATTTGCTGCACCCACAAGAATCCTCTCGTATTTAGTCAGCCGACTAGGGGTGAGATACTGTGTTTTAGTTCTGGTCAATAGGATTACCACTCCATGTGAAACATACACGGTCACAGGATGTCCCATGACAATGGACTCACTCTGCTCCAAACTTGCACAGGTAGCAGCTACTGCTTTCAGACAGCCTGGTAACCCAGCGGCTACTGGGTCCAGTGTGGCAGAGAAATAGGCCACAGGCCTCCTGGTCGTGCCATGTTCTTGAGTCAGGACTGACAATGCGCAATTATCGCGAGTGTCACAGAATAGTGCAAACTCTTTGGAATAATCTGGCATTCCCAACGCAGGGGCTGTACACAGACAGTTTTTCAATCTTGTGAAAGCCATTAGACTTTCATCGTCCCACTGTACAACATCTGGCATTCCTCTCGTGGTCATTTTTATCAAGGGCCTGGCTAAGGCTGCAAATCCTAGAATCCACTGCCTGCAGTACCCTAATACACCCAGGAACATTCTGACATCTTTTTGAGTACGGGGCAACTGCATTTTTTGAATTATTCTCACTCTTTCTGAAGTGACTTTTCTGACACCCTTTTCTATCTGGTGTCCTAGATATTTCACTGATTTTGCACAAAACTGTAGTTTGTCAGGGGCCACTTTATGCCCTTTCTCACACAGGTGATTTAGGAGGGCAATGGTGTCAACTACACAGTCCCTGTGACTTTTAGACGCCAATAGAAGGTCGTCTATGTACTGCACTAATACAGAGTTCCCAGGTAAGATCAAAGTCTCTAGACATTTTTTCAAGATCTGATTAAAGATAGAGGGACTCTCTGTATACCCTTGAGGGACCCTGTTCCAACAATACACGTGACCCTCGAAAGCAAATGAGAAAAGAAATTTGCTGTCGGGGTGCAGGGGTATCGAAAAGAATGCATGACACAAATCAATCACAGTGAACCACTCAGCATCCCAAGGAATTTGGTACAGAATTACTGCAGGGTTCGGGACAATAGGGCAGCAAGGAACTACAATTTTGTTAACCTTTCTCAGGTCCTGCACTACCCTATACTTGCCACTAGGCTTTTTGATGCCCATAATCGGTGAGTTGCATGGGCTGCTCATCACTTCCTGTATGATGTTTCCTTCCAATAATTTTTTGTATTTCCAAAGTGACACCTGCTTTCACTTCAGCATTCATTCGGTAGGGCCTAGTGTTAGGATATACTGCATTGTCCTTGATGGCTATTTGTATGGGGTCCACATCTTTCATCAACCCCACATCCTTTCCAGTGAAATCCCACACCTCTGGCTTTACGGCTTCCTGTAGTTCTTGGGGCAAGTCCTGCAGGGTCAATCTTTTAATTTCTGAGTCAGGTCTAAGCAACAATAATTTATAAATGCCGTCTTCATCTGGGGTCTGTATTTCAACACCTTTTGGTGTGCAAAAGATGGTACAGTTCATTTTGCACAGCAAATCACGTCCCAGTAAATTTACTGGACTGGTGTCACAGACGACAAATCTATGCATCTGTTTAAAATTTCCAATTGAAATCTCCATTGGTTCGGTAACAGGAGTACTAATCAATTGATTAGATACACCTACTACTTGGATATTTTCTCCCGAGAGGGGTAGGTTTGGAACGTCCACAGTTCTTACAGTAGAACGGGTAGCGCCAGTGTCCAACAGAAAGGTGACATCATTTCCGTCAACCTTTCCTTCAATATATGGTCCAGACTGGTCTACCGGCAAGGAAGCGCCAAGTACGCACTCCTCGTCCTCCCCTCTCAGGCCCCGTCAGTCCTGATCATTACAAAGGAAGGTATCATTCAGCAGATACTGCGAAGTTGCTGTATTTCTGTTCTCCCCGCTTTCCCAAACCTCTATCTCTTCATTTTCTGCCTGTCTTCCCCTGTATACCTGCTTGGGTGCTCGAGGCACCTGAACTGTTTTTACCTGGGGTTGAGTCTTTCTTGGTCTTTCTTTCTGCGTCTGTGGAATTAAATCAGGAGTTTTCTCATTAACATCGACTAATTGGGGACACTCGTTTCGCCAGTGTCCAATTTCGCCGCACTGATGGCAGGGAAATTTTTTCATAGCCTCTTCCCTGCTAAATTTGGGCCGGGGCTTTCCTCCACCCCCTCCCCCAGGACTTTTGTTCTCAGCATTTTTAACCATGTTACTCAATTGTTTTTCCTGTTGTTCTGCGAGCTTCACCTGAGCCCACATAACCTTCTCCTTAAGGGCCTTTTTCTTTTCTGCCATCTCGTCCTCGCAGTACTTAGCGTACCGCAGGACCTCATCCATTTTCTTAGTATGCCAACAGATTTTATTGTCTTTTATCCACTGACAAATTTCAGGTCTTAAACCATTTACAAACCTGTAAATAAAGTGCGTCATATCCTTCAGGTCGATGTTGTCAATACCACTGTATGTTTTAAATACCTGCAATAACCTCTCATAAAAAGAGTGCACTGTCTCGTCCCTTTCCTGTGTTGTTCTATCTATTTTTGTCCAATCAGTTTCCTTAGCGGGCACCTTTTCTTTCAAGTGCTGAATTACCTGCTCATATTTTCGCATGACTTCCTTTGATGGCTCCCCTGTTTCCTTGTTTCTGGGATACTCTTCACTGGGCCAATCTATGTTTATTTTACACTGGGTCCATAAATCTACTGGAACCACAATGTCGAAAAACCCATCCAGGTCTTTCCACAAACATTTCTGTACCTTCACGAACCTCTCCACCTGCCGGTACCAGTCAACTGGTTTCTCTCGTAATTTTGGAAAATCGTTCGTGAAGGACACAATATCCTGCCTAGACCAGGGGACATGCACATATTTCCCCCCTGGAACTTCGCGCATGGGGCATAACTGCTCAGGTTTTTCTACCTCTCTTAAAGCAAACTCGGGAGTCACTTGTCGGGAGCGAACCTCTTCCCTCTTTTTCGCCCACCTGCTTCTCCATCTTTCCACATCTCCCCATTTCTGCAGTACTCCCATTAATTCTTTAATCTGCAACTTCTTCCCTGCCACATTCAGGTGTTCTATATCTTTGTCTGAGAAGTCTGCTCTGTACGGTTTCTGTAAGGGCTTGGATTTTGAGATATCTACCCCCATACTAACTGCTGTTTCGGTCAGTTTTTCGTGGAGCACTCTGGTGTTCCTTGTAAAGCTTTTACATATGAACGACAATTCTTCCTCAGAGTAGGTATTCAATCGATCCAACCCCACATTTCCTGCCATTAATTCTTCTATTTCAACCCTCAGCTTGTAGAGGTCTAAAGGCTTTGTTTGCGGAGTCTGCTTCTCTAATTCACGACTCCAACTCTCAATTTCATCCGGAGTTACCAGAGAGACATTCCTAGTACCGGTTGCTGTCTCTAATTTAATTTCTTTTGTATTAAAAGGGTTATACCTCTGCTGTGTTCCCTTTACAGTCTGTTTGTTTGGCAATTCCAAAAACGCAACTTCAGACTCGCATTCACTGGACTGATCATCTATGATGATTGGTTCCTGTCTCGGGGTTGCCATGACTGGGGTCATAACTGGAGTAATCGGATTTCCCTGACCATTTCCGTATAACGGGACCACCGGTCCAATAGTTACTGGAATAGTCAATGCCTCAGGACTGGTATTTATCTGAGAAATTTTCTGAATTATTTCTGTTCTTTGTCTAGCTAGAGCCTCTTGCTCCTTTTCCACTAGTACCCTTCTTAAAGTTGTGTCATGTAATATTTGGGGGTTCAATGGAGGAGTAAAACTCGGGGCAGTAGGATGCGTTTCACTTGGTCCTCCCCCATAATTTGGTTTCGGGAATAAAGTTCCAGTATTAAAGGACCTGCGCTCTTCCCCATATGGAGGTTGAACAAAAGGCAGTCCCGAATTCGAAGGTTTCTCTTCGCTTTCATACAAGGGTCTGGGGAAAAAAGTTTTCGTACGTGGATATTTTTCTTCCTGACTTGCGGGCACTTTGGGATATATATCCCTTGTTTCCGCCAGTTCGGGTTTCTCAGGATAGGGTAATACTTGACCACCCCCTCCCAGTCCCAGGGACCTGTCTTCTTCCTTTAGGAAGTGGCGTCGGGGAACATCTCCTACACTGGAAGGTCGGGTTCCCTCATTGTAAGGTGGCGGACTTCTGGTACAGATGTCATCTATTAGTTCATCATCTGAATCCCCCAGGGCCCCCCAATGTTTACATTTTTCAGTACTTTTCTCACCCGTTCCAATGTTATGACATGCCGGCATCATGGGAAACAGACCCTCAACAATCATGCTTTGTCTCCACTGTTTCATCCTTTTATCCCTGGACTCCTGTTTCTGCCTGGGGTACCACTTGGTCAAACCCTTGTCCATTCGGGGTCTTTCTCTTTCAAAAGCCTCAATCTCCCATTCCTCTAATGCCTCATACTGCGTTAGTCTTGGTCTGGGATGCAGCTCATTCATTCGGGTTCTTAAATTAAATAAGATCCTACCATTGAAAGTACCATCTAACGGAAACGCCAATACTCCGTCATCCTTTGTATACTTCACCCAATTCTCCAGCCACACACAGGTATTGTACCCTCGGTCAAACATCATGAATGAGGCGGGAGTATTGGGTGCTGGGACAAGAACACCTTCCCTAGATTTAATCGGTTTGTCCGTTTTAAAATAATTTTTCACCTTACTTACAAGGGACATTTTTCTCTTGGTTCCGTACATAATATCGTATCTGTTAGCCTTCCACTGATCCCTTTCAAACCCTAGATGCCTTGGATCAGGTCGCGTCTCTGTAGTCCGCGAGTGCCACATACGACTTCTGCGCTAACTTTGTTTACAAACTACCTCCAATCAGAACGCGCTTCAGAAAATTCGTGCAACCAATGGGTGCGCGACACAAAATAAGCTCCGCCAATGGGAGCGCGGCCCCTTCGTGAGACAGTTCCCACGCTCCGGCGCTCACCCCTCCTTTACAATTTCAGCTCCGCTACCCGCCCGCTGCGTCTACCAATCCCAGCGCGGCACAGAGTGACGTCAGAGGCGCTTCGCGACTGACTCCCTCCCTTCACAAGGTAACGGAAACTTTCTTTCTTTTAAAGTGCTCAGTGCTTGGTTATTTTACAACAAATACACATCCGCCACAGTGCTCAAGTGTCTAGACAGAGAAAAAATTCTATTGCTGCAAGTAAACTACTTCCATTTACTTTTCACTCGCTGCGGGCAGATCTCTTCCGCCTACCCTTCACTCTAGCATCGATGAACCTGTTATTCCCCTAAACTCATCCACTTCTTTCCGGGATATGTTCCGAGTTTAAGGTTTCTCAGCGGACCCCTCTGCTTTCACGCTAGCTCCGAGGAACCTGCTACTCTTCCGATGTGACCCTTACTAGGTTACGCCACTATGGGAATTTTGCCAATGAACCCCGTTACTGTCATTTATTCACACATGTATTCAGAAAACCCTAGTTAGTGCTTCCCGGTTATCCTAACCTGCACCTAACTTTCCTCGAACCTGTGACCTCAGGACAATGGATTCTATTCACCACTTGCCCTTTCAATTCCCCGGGGAGTTCGGACAACACTTAACTAAACGATTGACAATTGCATGGATTAGTACATATAACAAT
This sequence comes from Lissotriton helveticus, assembly GCF_964261635.1. Taxonomy (NCBI): domain Eukaryota; kingdom Metazoa; phylum Chordata; class Amphibia; order Caudata; family Salamandridae; genus Lissotriton; species Lissotriton helveticus. The sequence goes on from NC_136061.1 coordinate 175,789,938, forward strand.
ATAAGAACAAGAATAATGGCAATACAGTAATTCATGAATTATTTTTACAAGATATTATTCGTGCGTATTCACAAGAGATTGATCAGGTCTCTTAGAACAGCCACTCTTATAGCAGCATTAATATAATAGCAGCTTCCGACTTAACTAGTCCAACTAATCCTGCCTAACCTTTAGCTAGTCCCTAACCATCCTCTGCTACCAGAAAACTGATAGAGCGCGCGAGGCCACCCGACCAACAGTTTTCGCCGTTTCCGGCTTCAGGGCCCATATACTTTTCAAACCACCATATACATCGATCAGGTGACTTCACGAGCTCTATCAAGTTGGTGTGTGTGTGTTCCCTGCTACCAAATTTCGGTGCACCCGACTTACCATCCACCGATGCGGGTGCCTAATGACCACAATGAATCAGGGAGCTAGCTGTAAAGGAAAAGCAGCAAAATACCAACCCCACCAATATTTTTCAAATACTGTTTAAATGACCACGGACAACTGGAAGTTTTAAAATGTTTATCTAAATTCAATATTTTCTTGCATGAGGTACAGTAAAATAAGGCAATCAATAACCAAGATAACGTAAATCACATAGGCAGAAAGAAATAATGACAGAGTAATCATCAAGGTACTAAATAAAATGTAACGAGAAAATACTATGTAAGTCAGTATTATCTAGACAGGGATAGACTAAGTGTGTGTGACTATAGAAGAGCTTATAATGAATAACACGCTTCACTTAAGGTGAAGGGGCCTTTGAACAACCTAGGCAACGAAGTTCTAGACCATATCAGAAAATGACACACTGCTATGCAAAATATAATTTCTAACAAATGAGAAGACATAGGAATAACTTTGCAAAATTATAAATGACTGTTCAATAGTTGCGGAAAGGCATGGAAATATAACATATGCAATGTTGAACTTTATTTAAGCAAAAGTTAGAAATTCAGAAGGTGCAAGAATTTCAAGAGGTTCAGAGTAATATTTACCTAGAAAAGGTGTGGAAACCAAACCCTGGCCACGGGTCAGTTAAGGACAGGAAACCCTCAAGGAAGGATACCCCTCAAAGGACAGCAGGTGCAGAATGGACACCCAGGACAGGACAGGATACCCTCGGAAAAAGGAATCAGGACAGGACCCTCAGGACAGGACGGCAAACCCTCAGGACAGGACCCTCTTCAGGATAGGACCGGAACCCACAGTTCGGAAGCAACGCCTGCGCTCCACCCGCTCTGCAGCTATCGATCAAGACCCCGATTGGGTCAGCGAACTCCCAGCTAAGTGCCTTGCCAGCACTTTAAGGTTCAGTAGAACCTTAGTCTATAGTCAAATTTGGACAGAGTGCTCCGCAGCGCTCTGTATCTTCAGTCACCTATTGAGTGCGTTGGGTCAGTGACAGGTCAGCTAAACCAGACAAGTCGGACGGTTCACTAGGTGAACCCAGGGTAGATATACAGTTTGGGGACAGTGTACCACCCCCCAATGTTGCAAAGTGTCAGAATCCCTCAATTTCGATTGGTCCTAAGGTAGGGTTTGGGTAACACACCAATCACAATACGCGAATTGAAGCCTTCATTAACATATTTGGGTACCGCCTAGCAGATTTGGGGTTCCCATGAGCTAACAGTAGCGCAACATTACAATGTATCACATAAGGAGCCACATTCGCTGTTCTCGCAGGGCAGAGGTGACTTTCTCAGGAGCATCTCGCCCATCACTGCCAGCTGGCTATGTTCCATCAGCCAAGGTCCCTCGTGCTGCCGAATGTCGCACAGGCGCAGAAGGGACCTCCAATATGGCTCTCCTCTCACTCAGACCCCCATTTCCCGCGGTACATGAAAAGTAAGCGAAAACAAATTAATACATAATAATGTCATTAGGAAAACACATCACAGGGTTTGTACTTTTAACTCATCATCAAGAAATAAACTTATGCATTTAAATGTTAGCTACATTGAGACGGACACAAGAGCAGTGGCACGAGCTGTACCACATGATAAGCACAGCTATGAATTACGCATGCGCATAACTTTCCCTCCACTTCTGCAGACGCGTCAGGACACGTGAGTGTGGCTGACGCATGCGCAGTAACTAAAATACAAGCGACGGCCATTTTTAAAAGGACACGGATTAATTCATTAGAAATACACATAGGCAAGCTTCGGGAATTTTACTTAAGCTAAATATAAACGTTAGTAAAACATACACGGGTTACCTTATTACACATAAATGAGGTTCTTGATTTCGGCAAGCCGCAAAATATGCAAAGCTTTGCTTCATCACTTCTTCTGCCCCCTCCATGTTGGGTAAAGTAATGTGCTGGCTGATTATGCATATCCGAAGTGTATTGAGTGTTTGCGATGAAATCTGTCTGTTGTGTACTGTTTGGATGGTTGTGCAGTGTGTGCTGGATTTGGGGGATCATGTTCATACCATGGTGAAAGATGAATATTGGGCAAAGCATAGGAACCTAGTGGCCTGAACAGAAACATAGGTATAATGGAGACAGGCAGCACCTAATTTGAGCCTGTGGTTGCCAATGGACGACAGCAGCAGTTGTTTTTGGAGACCTGCCATCTTTAACAAGAAAAGCACAATGGACTGAAAGAAATGATGAAAAGAGGGTTGCACTGTTGGAGTAAGCGGTGGGGACGAAGGGACAGAGTGCACAGAGAGAGTGAAAGACAATGAACAGGAGAGGAATGAGAGAAGGAAAACGATGGGACACAGAGAATTGGTGAGTAAAGGGAGGGGGTGGAATTCTGGCCCGGATGGAAGCACGTCTGGCGTGAGATGACGCTCAATGCCCACGGGTTGACAAATGGAAACGACTAGTCTGGAAAGCAGATGCCCAGAGAGGGTTATCGGGGGGAGTTGTCAAAGGGCTAATGGGAAATGGAATCCAATTCCTTATTAGCTGCCCCAAATATGAATAAAGAAAGAGTCGCTAGCGCTAGGGACTCTCCAGAGATTCGGCAAGTCCCATCACTGGGAGATGGACAAAAGGCGTCCATTCAGTGTAAAGGGAACCCAGGAGAGGCGTACTTTGCAGCATCATTTGTAATTATTAATTCATTTTGTACTTCTGCCGCCGCTGGACAATCGCGGGGGGGGGAGGGGGAGGATGCATTAGATATACATTTCCTATTTTTTGTGGAATGCCAGCCACATGCCCAGATAAGATTGGGGCTTGCTGCCCTGCCTGTGCTCCCCTTACCCCCACCCTTTCCAGCCTAGGTTCTGCTCGGCGGGGGGGGGCATTGAGGGGGGCCCCCTGTCGAGCGGCACCCCCCCCTTTGGGTTGGGGGGGCGAAACAAGGGGCCTTTTGGTATGATACTATGAACAAATTAATAACTTATATTTCCTTACAGTAAACCACTTCTAATCCTAAACGTGCTGGCAGCAGAAAAGCATTTCGGCGCCTCATCAGGGGACGTGAGCGCTATATAAATACAATGACAGTAACGTTGCGATATATATATATTTTTTGCATATTTATATAGCGCGAACTCGACCCGCAGGTATTGGAGCGCTTTACACAAGCACCGTATTTACAATACACATTCAGGCACGGGGGCCGCTCCAGCCTCTCCTGCCCCCGGGGCGCGTCCAGCTGGGGAGTGCGGGCGCACAAAGGACGGTGCTCCGGGGGTCTCAGCGGCACGTCCTCGGCGGGTTGCTGCTGCTGCTGGAGGCCGGTTGCTTGCTTAGAGGGCCGGGGTGCATGGCCTGAGCATGGGGCTCCGGGAGCAGTCTGCCTGCCGCAGCCTCCGCGCGGTGCAAGGAGCAGGGAGCAGGGGATTCAACCGAGGGCAGCGGGGGGAAGCCTTCTCTGTCTCGGCCGGGGAAGGGAGGAGGAGGAGCCAGCGGAAGGCGGGCACACACAGAGCCCAGCAGCAGCGGCAGTCAGGGGGCGCATCGGCCGTGACGGGAGAGCCCAGGAGAAAGGAGAGGAGGAGAGAGGTGAGAAAAGGGGTGGGGGGAGAGGAGGCGACGAGGATTAGGAAGAGGCTAGAAATAGATAAACACGAAGGAACTAAGCCCCGTCCTTTTCAGACTGGGGGCGTGTTTTTCTTTCTCCCCTCTTCTCCGTTGGCTGGAATGTAAACAACGGGCGTGTTTGTGACTTGTTGTTTACATTCCAGCCAATGGAAAGAAGAGAGAAAGAAACGAAAAAAACACGCCCCCCCAATCCGAAAAAGACGGGACTTAGAGCGAGAGAATGACGTCACTGAGACCTCTTCTCTTAGGAGGCCAGCCAATGGAGAAGAGGGGCGGGGTTTACCCTCGCTACTCAGAGTCATTAAATCTCGCCAGCATGTGCGCAGCCTACGCTAGCCGAGACCTAAAAATGTCTGCACTGGAAGTGCTTGGAAGTCTTTAGGAAGAGACCATTGAGAGCCACCAAATTCTACAGAAAACTTTAAGGAATAGAATTCTCCAGCTGAATTTCTTCTGCTAGAGGGACAGTATTATGGAGAACACTAGTAAATTATACTCCATATTTGGAGTTTGCTCCAGAAACGGATGGATTTTCTGTTACTATGAACTCTGAGTCAAGCTTCAAATCTCTATTTTAATTGAATCAAAGTTTGGTATTGAGTGGATTAGTAATAGCAAGGAAGTTCATACTAATACATTAACATCTGCAAAATAATAAACATTGACATGTGGTTACAGGACATGTGTAAGAAAGCCTGCCTTTGAAGATCTCCTTTAAAAACAGAAGTGTTTTTTAGGTCTCGCCTGTCGATGCGCATGCGCATCGAGCTTGCGAGACTATTGCGGCTTAACCACTCTTTAACTAACAAGCAAGGAATCGTGGCGATTCCTTGCAGTGCCCGTGACTTTTAAGCTCAATGCGCATGTGCATTGAGCTTAAAAGCGCGTGCACATCAGTTCCCTCAGCCGCAATCGCCGTCTGTTCCCTCAGCCGCATTCCTCCGACACCTTTTGAAGTGAAGCTTAGCTTCACTTCAAAGGCCCCGGCTTCTTCACACCCACATGCCGCTCTCCCCGCTCCGCCCCCTCCCCTGCCCGCCGTGTGCATTTCTCCTACACCCCCTCCCCACAGCAATGCCCTCCGTCTGTTTTACAATTTGAAGAGGTAATCGGAGTCTCAAAGAGATAAGAGGGATATTTGGATCCATGTCTAGTGGTGAGGAAAAAAAGAGAATTGATGTCAGCGCATGCCAGTGGCGCCGCTATAGGTTCCCTCGTCTCCTGTTTCCCTCTCCTCCTCCAATCTTGCAATGATTTCTCTCTCTTAAGCTTCTCCCTTGTGTGTAGAGTTCATCTCCCTTCTGGTTCTCTCTCTCCTCTCGACCATCTGTTTCTCTCTCTCCTTTTCTCTCTCCTTTCCGCTTCTCGTTGGTCAACGATTCACTACAACCCGCTCCTCTCACACACAGGATCGCCTCTAGCTTTAGCTGCGTTCCTTTGTTTCTCACACTTGTGTGACCCCTCCTGCACTCTCGGGCCCTGCCATTCACTTCCCTCCCCCGCCTGTGTTTTCCCATAACTTCTCACCAGCAATGCTTTTCACCCCTTTTCCTCTCTGCTCCTGTTCTCACGCTCCCTTCTCCGCTATCCCATGGATCTGACACCCCCCACCCCCCCCCTCACCCTTACTCCATACTTCAGCCTCCCCCTGCACACACACAGCTATGCAGTTTCAACTTTGCACCCGCGAGATTCACCCACCCCCAACCCCGATATCCCCAGAACACCCTTCTACCCTAGCCCCTTCAGGGGTTCACACATCTCACGTGCTTTTTAACCTCACCCCTCGCCCCCCCCAATGCTCTACCTATCTCCACTCTCATTCTGCCCGCTGTCTCGTTCTCTCTCTGTCTCCACTCACAGACGCGTCTCTGCAGCCCCCCCCGTGTTCCCTAACACTCTCCCCACCCTATCTGGGAGTTGTTCTTGGCAGCGGCGGCTGCAGCTGAATTGCAGGAATACTTTCCTTTATTTAGGAGCAGCCAGGGGTTGGGAGCGCAGCTTCTCACATCTGGAACTCATTGGCACCCATTTGGACACAATGTGTTGCCCATATATATATATTTTGATTTTTTTTTTAACTCTTTATTGGCCGCGGGCTACGAACGTGAAGCCAAGAGCCACGTGTCCGGGAGGGCGCGGGTCAGAGGTCAGGCCGTCTGACTGTCCTGTGATATCACTGAAAGACGCTGTTTGTATATTTCTTTGTGTTATTTTTGTCAACTTCCTCGTAATATAGTGGTACAATTTTGAATTTAGTGAACCAGGTCTCCCTTGGAGCAACAGGGAAGTGGGAAGTTTTAAACTCGTCACCCCTGCAGAACCGAACAAGGGGCCCTCATCCGCCATCTTAAAACCTGGTCATGGGTCAGTGCCATCTTAACTCAATGTGGCCCGCTACCAGCATCCCGTCATGTCCTATTATTCTCACTAGTACATCAGTCTGGTTTCATTGTGCACTCAGGTGCGTGGCGTTCACTAGTACATCACTATGGTTTTTTTGTATCACAATCAGGATGCCTCACCCTCAACCCCTCACCCTCAACCCCTCACCCTCAACCCCTCACCCTCACTCACCCTCAACCCCTCACCCTCACTCACCCTCAACCCCTCACCCTCACTCACCCTCACCCTCACTCACCCTCACCCTCACTCACCCTCACCCTCACTCACCCTCACTCACCCTCACTCACCCTCACCCACCCTCAACCCCTCACCCTCACTCACCCTCACCCTCACTTACCCTCAACCCCTCACCCTCACTCACCCCTCAACCCCTCACCCTCACTCACCCTCACTCACCCTCAACCCCTCACCCTCAACCCCTCACCCTCACTCACCCTCACCCTCACTCACCCTCAACCCCTCACCCTCACTCACCCTCACTCACCCTCACTCACCCTCACTCACCCTCACCCACCCTCACTCACCCTCACCCTCACTCACCCTCACTCACCCTCACCCTCACTCACCCTCACTCACCCTCACTCACCCTCACTCACCCTCACTCACCCTCACCCTCACTCACCCTCACTCACCCTCACCCTCACTCACCCTCACCCACCCTCACTCACCCTCACTCACCCTCACTCACCCTCACCCACCCTCACCCACCCTCACCCTCACTCACCCTCACCCACCCTCACCCTCACCCACCCTCACTCACCCTCACCCTCTCTCACCCTCACCCTCACTCACACTCACCCTCACTCACCCTCACCCTCACTCACCCTCACCCTCACTCACCCTCACCCTCACTCACCCTCAACCCCTCACTCACCCTCAACCCCTCACTCACCCTCACTCACCCTCAACCCCTCACTCACCCTCACTCACCCTCACTCACCCTCACCCACCCTCACTCACCCTCACCCTCACTCACCCTCACTCACCCTCACCCTCACTCACCCTCACCCTCACTCACCCTCACTCACCCTCACCCTCACTCACCCTCACCCTCACTCACCCTCACCCACCCTCACTCACCCTCACTCACCCTCACCACCCTCACTCACCCTCACTCACCCTGACTCACCCTCACTCACCCTCACCCTCACTCACCCTCAACCCCTCACCCTCACTCACCCTCACCCTCACTCACCCTCAACCCCTCACCCTCACTCACCCTCACTCACCCTCAACCCCTCACCCTCAACCCCTCACCCTCACCCTCACTCACCCTCACCCTCACTCACCCTCACTCCCCCTCACTCACCCTCAGTCACCCTCACTCACCATCACTTACCCTCACTTACCCTCACTTACCCTCACTCACCCTCACTCACCCTCAACCCCTCACCCTCACTCACCCTCAACCCCTCACCCTCACTCACCCTCACTCACCCTCAACCCCTCACCCTCACTCACCCTCAACCCCTCACCCTCAACCCCTCACCCTCAACCCCTCACCCTCAACCCCTCACCCTCACCCTCACTCACCCTCAACCCCTCACCCTCACTCACCCTCACTCACCCTCACCCTCACTCACCCTCACCCACCCTCACCCTCACCCACCCTCACCCTCACTCACCCTCACTCACCCTCACCCACCCTCACTCACCCTCACCCTCACTCACCCTCACCCTCACTCACACTCACCCTCACTCACCCTCACCCTCACTCACCCTCACTCACCCTCAACCCCTCACTCACCCTCACTCACCCTCAACCCCTCACTCACCCTGACTCACCCTCACTCACCCTCAACCCCTCACCCTCACTCACCCTCACCCTCACTCACCCTCAACCCCTCACCCTCACTCACCCTCACCCTCACTCACCCTCAACCCCTCACCCTCACTCACCCTCACTCACCCTCACTCACCCTCACCCTCACTCACCCTCACCCACCCTCACCCTCACTCACCCTCACCCACCCTCACCCTCACTCACCCTCACCCACCCTCACTCACCCTCACTCACCCTCACCCTCACTCACACTCACCCTCACTCACCCTCACCCTCACTCACCCTCACCCTCACTCACCCTCACCCTCACTCACCCTCAATCCCTCACTCACTCACCCTCACTCACCCTCAACCCCTCACTCACCCTGACTCACCCTCACCCTCACTCACCCTCAACCCCTCACCCTCACTCACCCTCACCCTCACTCACCCTCAATCCCTCACCCTCACTCACCCTCAACCCCTCACCCTCACTCACCCTCACTCACCCTCAACCCCTCACCCTCAACCCCTCACCCTCAACCCCTCACCCTCAACCTCTCACCCTCACTCACCCTCACCCTCTCTCACCCTCACTCACCCTCACTCACCCTCACTTACCCTCACTCACCCTCACTCACCCTCACTCACCCTCACTCACCCTCAACCCCTCACCCTCACTCACCCTCACTCACCCTCACTCACCCTCAACCCCTCACCCTCACTCACCCTCACTCACCCTCACTCACCCTCACTCACCCACCCTCACCCTCACTCACCCTCACCCACCCTCACTCACCCTCACCCTCACTCACACTCACCCTCACTCACCCTCACTCACCCTCACTCACCCTCACCCTCACTCACCCTCAACCCCTCACTCACCCTCAACCCCTCACTCACCCTCACTCACCCTCAACCCCTCACTCACCCTGACTCACCCTCACCCTCACTCACCCTCAACCCCTCACCCTCACTCACCCTCACCCTCACTCACCCTCAACCCCTCACCCTCACTCACCCTCACTCACCCTCAACCCCTCACCCTCAACCCCTCACCCTCAACCCCTCACTCACCCTCACCCTCACTCACCCTCACTCACCCTCACTCACCCTCACTTACCCTCACTCACCCTCACTTACCCTCACTCACCCTCACTCACCCTCAACCCCTCACCCTCACTCACCCTCAACCCCTCACCCTCACTCACCCTCACTCACCCTCACTCACCCTCAACCCCTCACCCTCACTCACCCTCACTCACCCTCACTCACCCTCACTCACCCTCACTCACCCTCAACCCCTCACCCTCAACCCCTCACCCTCAACCCCTCACCCTCAACCCCTCACCCTCACTCACCCTCAACCCCTCACCCTCACTCACCCTCACCCTCACCCTCACTCACCCTCACTTACCCTCAACCCCTCACCCTCACTCACCCTCACTCACCCTCAACCCCTCACCCTCACTCACCCTCACCCTCAACCCCTCACCCTCACTCACCCTCAACCCCTCACCCTCAACCCCTCACCCTCAACCCCTCACCCTCACTCACCCTCACCCTCACTCACCCTCAACCCCTCACTCACCCTCACTCACCCTCACTCACCCTCACTCACCCTCACCTACCCTCACTCACCCTCACTCACCCTCACCCTCACTCACCCTCACTCACCCTCACTCACCCTCACCCTCACCCTCACTCACCCTCACCCTCACTCACCCTCACTCACCCTCACTCACCCTCAACCCCTCACCCTCACTCACCCTCACTCACCCTCACCCTCACTCACCCTCACTCACCCTCACCCTCACTCACCCTCACCCTCACTCACCCTCACCCTCACTCACCCTCACCTACACTCACCCTCACCCACCCTCAACGCCTCACCCTCACTCACCCTCAACCCCTCACTCACCCTCAACCCCTCACCCTCACCCACCCTCAACCCTTCACCCTCAACCTCTCACTCACCCTCACTCTCACTCACCCTCACTCACCCTCAACCCCTCAGCCTCACCCTCACCCTCACCCTCACCCTCACTCACCCTCAACCCCTCACCCTCACTCACCCTCACCCTCACTCACCCTCAACCCCTCACACTCACTCACCCTCACCCTCACTCACCCTCAACCCCTCACCCTCACTCACCCTCAACACCTCACCCTCACTCACCCTCACCCACACTCACCCTCAACCCCTCACCCTCACTCACCCTCAACCCCTCACCCTCACCCACCCTCAACCCTTCACCCTCAACCCCTCACTCACCCTCACTCTCACTCACCCTCACTCACCCTCAACCCCTCAGCCTCACCCTCACCCTCACCCTCACTCACCCTCAACCCCTCACCCTCACTCACCCTCACCCTCACTCACCCTCAACCCCTCACACTCACTCACCCTCACCCTCACTCACCCTCAACCCCTCACCCTCACTCACCCTCAACACCTCACCCTCACTCACCCTCAACACCTCACCCTCAACCCCTCAGCCTCACTCACCCTCACCCTCACTCACCCTCAACCCCTCACCCTCAACCCCTCACCCTCACTCACCCTCACAACACATATTGTGTTACAATAGGTGTCACATTTGCGAAAGATAAAACTATCTAGAGATGTAGCATAACGACCAGAGCTGCCATATAAGTCACGTAAATACAAAACATGTTGCATTCCAAATGCTATAGGTGTCACTCATCCATTTGCAAAACGAAAAATGTCAAAGTCTTCTATTGCGAGACCTATTGCATTTTCAATGCTTGTTTCTATTTGTATTTGTCCATACGTTCTGGGCATATAAGGCCAGATGTACGAAACATTTTACCTGTCGCAAACAGTTCATTGAGTCGTTTGCGACCGGTAAAATGAATTTTGCCATGTACAACTACTAAATAATATGAACCGACGAGCTATGCCACAGTGCGAATCGCTAAAAGCTGGCTTAAACGCATGAGTTCTACTTATGTTTCCACTCCTCTGGTGTGCGAAGTTTAAAATGAAATCAATGATATTATGTCATTTATTCTGTAATCGGGTTTTCTACAATAAAGATTAAATGAAAAAGAGAAGGAACTTGGATTTGAATTTTGAGTAGGGGAAAACTCAATGCAAGGAAGTGTTAGGCACCGGACTCAAAAAATCCAAATATAAAAGATATCAGCACTGCAATATTGAACAAGTGATTAGATATCACACATGTTTTTGTGTGCTTAACTGCACTAGGAAAGGGTAAACATATTTAAGGCAACACCTAACCGCAACAGAAGAACGAGGAAAAGTGCAATGAGAGCACTGTGCACTATACGAAAACAATACAATGGTGGAGAGATTTAAAATATATTTTGTTAAAAATATTAGCTTCAGTTTAGTGCATGATAAAGGAACATATTTTGGTATTTGGAGTACCAGTTTCAAAGACTGTATACAAGCAACAATGATTGCAGTTTTGATGGTACAGTCAAACGGGGTATACGAACACAGAGTTGGTGGGGAAGTCCACATTAATAATCAGGTGAATTGTAATAAAGAGATTCATTAGGTGGAGAATGATCACTAAATTTGTAACAAGTAATCAACATTAAGGTTCTGATTCACAAACTGCATTTTGGAATATGTAAAGAGGTACTCCAGTAGTAGTATTTACTTTCAACAAAATGCAATTAAAAAATCTCATTCTATCTCTTCTGTATGGCGATGGCAGAGATCTATGCACACATAGGTATACGATTTGCAGGAAATGTGGAGAGATCAGGGGAGTGGTGAGAAAATGAAAAATAATTACTGCAAAATGGGAGGAGTTAAGGGACAATTAAGGAGTGCTTCAATGAGGGACATGCTAATACAAACCACATACCTTTGCAATTCACAAAATATACTTCAAAGTTTACTAGAGCTATAATAGTGTAAAAACAGGCATGTATGTGCTTCAGCCTAGCCTTGTAGTAAGTGAAGATCCACACCTGCCCACCTAGAAGTACGACACCACACTCTCATAGAAAATAGTGGTGGCGGTGAAATAAACTAACACCTTATATGAATTTATTTGAAATTAAATTAATTCTATATATTTTGTTTTATAATTATAAAAAAGTAGGTATCATTTATTATTTGTTATTTGTAATACACTTATTTAGAAAAATTACACTGAACGTATTAACCAATATTTTTTAAATATTAAAGGTATTTATATTCATTAAATATATAACATTTAACCATGTTTTCTACAAATTAGACAAAAATTAAAATGGTGGTGAAGGTTGGTAATTTTACTGTAATTATTGTTTAAAATAAATATATACATTACATTGAAATATTTACTGTTTTATTATTTACATATTTAAATTGTTTTTACAAATTTAATTTGAGGAGGTAATGTGTCACATTTTTTATTGTATTAGTTCCAGGTTAATATAAATGATTTCTTATTTATATTTTAAATTAAAATGTTTCCATTTAAAAAAAATATATATATAAATAACTTAATTAAAATTCCCTGGGGAGCTCTCGCCCTGTGGTGGAGATCTTTGGCAACCGGTGGAAGGAGTTAATAGTAGATTTACACTTAGAAATTCATTCATAGGAGGATCCACCCCTTCATTTGAGGCAAAGTAAATTCTCAAGTTAACACCTAGGTGTAATTACCCGCTCAGAAATTGTGAAAAGCAAAGAAATATGGTGACTAGTAAAAATGTGCAGACTTACACCTGTATGAGTAGATAGACTTACACATGAGTCGAACTACACATGTAAATGTATCTTTGTAAACCGAGCCCTGTTTGTACGTTTCCTTCCATACATTAACCACAGCAGGTACAGTGATGATACCATATGCAACTATGATCTCAAACCGTAATATAAATATACGAAACACAAGCGTTCTCCTATCAACTTCTGGTTAAAAGGTACAATATATGATGCAAGACTCACACATTGCTTTGGTTATGGTCGGGTACTGCTTTTTGCCAACCATTATGTCTTGAACATGTTGTGGATTTTATTGAATATCTTTTGAAGCAGAAGGAACCTTTAAAGCCTAGTTGCCAACTCCCCTCTTAGAACGCCCTCTATACCCCTATTCCAACAGCTGCACTGGCTTCTGGTGCGAAAACAGATTAAATTTAAGATCTGCTGTATGGTTCACAAATCTCTACATGACATGGGTCCTAGCTACCTCTCAGATAAACTCTCTAGGTACCTGCCCTCCTGGTCTCTTCGGTTAGGGTCAAAATCACATCTTTGCACTCTGAGATTTAACAGAGTGCGTTAGAAGGCAAAGCCTTTTCCCACCTTGCCCCCCTATATTGGAACCAAGTCCCCACTCACTTACGCCAATGCCCGACTACCTGAAATTTAGAAAATGACTAAAAACCTCTCTGTTCTAAGTCCTCTTGGTTAATGACAGCAGTCACAGCGCTAACAGGGTGATTCAGGCGCTTTACAAGCAAATACATATCAAATATCAGGTGAACCAAGCAAGCTTTTAAAGTAAGCAAGCTGCATCTTTTCAGGGTGGCTCTCCCTAGTGCTTATTAAGTTACAGCCCACCCTCACAGGCACCTAGCCCTAACCACAAAAGTTCATTACACAATGTGTTGTGCATCCGATTGTATGAGATTCTGATAATCGTCCTTAAGAAAAAATGCCCCGGATAAACTTTCTCCATAAATCTTTTTATTTGAATTCTTTTTAGTGAACGGCATTCCCAGGATCTCGAATCCAACTTGGTGAACACAGTCATTTTTTCCGGGATCATTAAGACCACTTATAGCATTAGTTTCCCCCTCTCTACCTTTATTTGTATTGTGTGTGTTTGTGTGTTCACGCACCTGGGTGTTTGTATGTAAACGGGGGTCACAGAATATTCCCCTTTTCTCACTTCATCTCTCTGTTCCTCCCTTTCCCTCAAAGAAGTATGTGTTTCTTCTTTACTCCTCTCTTCTTCTTCCTATTCCTTCTTCCTGATATATATCTATCCACACCTATACTCTAGTATGTCTATCACTACCTCAAACAAACACACCTAACTATACCTAGGACCGGTAATCCTCCCGACCCGACACCGCAGCACCTTATATCCTGCCAACAAATATCACTTGTAACAATACAGGTCATTACAACGCTGTAGGTAACACTGACAGTACATCTTACATTATGACATGGTTGTACCTCGGCACTCTGACATTTGACAAATACAATTTTTAGTGCCGTAACAGGGTTCGGACAAATGGCCAGATGGAATAATTACGTCTCAATGATTGTTTCCTGTATAAATGTAGCTTGTATTTACAAAAACATGACGATTACGTCTATTATCTACGGAGAAGAGAACATCCAAGAATTGCATTCACTGTATGATTTTAATATCATTCTAACAAAAAAGTTTTGGCACATGGACTGTGGGTAATTCCAAGCGCAGTACACAGACTGTTTACCATTCAAAACACAATCCATATGATATCAGATACAATACATGATTTGAAATGTATGATGTTACATTTAAATATTCATCTTGTTGAGCACTATGAACAGATGTGAAAAATGAAGGTCCTAATCCTAGGTCCATTCAAGGTGTGGCAGTTGACATGTAGCCGAAGACAGCCGACACGTGTTTCGTCACTTTCGTGTAACTTTCTCAAGGCTTATTGATGTTGCTGATGAATCTGTAGTAGCGAACGAAGGTAGGTATACCTTGCCAAAACGGATTTTGAAAATATTTGATTTGTCCTCGTTCTTTGAATTTTAACCCTTAGTAACAATATTCTGGATTGGGCTCGATCTAGTCTCTGATCTGGTATAGATACACCTGATAGAAGTACGATGACTCGTTACTCATTTTTTTTAAATCCCAAGGTCATCTGCATGCCAATCCTAAAGGTTATGAAACATGATGCAAGTTTTTCAATCAGAGAAGTTCCCACTAAGTCAAGTAAAAAGCTGTAAACCCGAAAAACCAATTATTGATGAGGCAGGCAGCAAGGGCTTTGATAGGTCCTTGTGTAGGCGTGACGTGGCCGAAGTTTTACATCGTAGGTAGTTTTTGAGGGGAACATCCTTTACCACGCGTACTCTTTCAACGCGTCTTTTACAACGCAAGTCGTAACCACGACTTGCGCTGGAGGGCGCTACAGGACAAGGAATAATTTAATTTACTATCCAACACCTTCCCTACTGTACGTAGGCTGGTGTTGGAATAGTAAATTAAAAAATTCCTAAGTCCGCACCCCTCTCCAACGCAAGTCGTGGTAACGACTTGCGTTGTAAAAAACGCATTGTAAAGGTACGCGTGGTAAAACCATGCGTCGTAACGTCGTACATCCAGTTTTTGACACACACATAATGCGTATGGGGATACAAAATTATATACATGATAGTTTAAAACCCTACTGTGTTGTGAAGTACCGCATTGATTGGTACGTACTGGCGTGGTAAAGACTTGTGTAGTACTATGTGCTAACGACTGCATTGTAAAGGTCACCTACTCTGCCTACACTCCAGTACCGCCCCCTATGGCATCTCACCCTTCCTTTATCTATGGTGCCTCGATCCTTATTTATATCCAGCAGTAACCTCTGTGCATATATTTTCCCTACTAGAGGTACTCCCTGCCTACACCGCAGCAGCCCTACCCCAGCTTATCTATTATGTAGCACCTCCAACCCTAGCTATACACTAGTCCCACCACAACCCCTACTTATAAGTATCATCTCTACTCTACCATAACCAGTGGCGTAACGCACTATGAAGCCCCCCCCCCTTCACCCCCTCCCCCCGCGCATAATGTGATAAGGGGCCCGAGTCTCCAATATCGTACAAATATTGCCAAACTGTAGGCTAATCGCCACCCCCTACCTTCCTGAAAGATTAGAAGCCTGCAGGATCCTTTGTTCCCCCTCTTGACCATCATCTATCCCCAGCAACTCCACCTCTTCTACTCTCAGCCCCTCTTTCCTTTTCTTTACCCTATACCCTAGTAATTCTACCCTACCAAGGCCATAACTCATCTTCAAACACCAATGTCTTAGTATCCCCGTCCCTCTCCCTCACGTTCGTGCTGCCCTTTCATTGCCTTACTTGTTTTTTTGTGCCTTTAGTGTCTCCTCCGTATTCCCCTTTCAGCATTTTTCTAAAAATTACCCAAATGTTGTGAGGAATGGGTTTTCCTTGGTCTTGAGTGGACACCTGTAAACCTGTCAGCCTAGACTTCCTAATAGCATGGAAGTTTTTTTCACGCATTGTTCAAGACTATTCCAGCAAAAACCTCTAGATGGCAGAATTATGCAAAGCATAATAATCTATAGCAGAGCAATGCAAACACAAACTTCAAATGATAAACTTTGTAAAGTTAATATTAACCGTTCACACCTCACAATCAGTATGCAGTTGTGACTAAGTGGGAACAAAATAACTTCAAGGTCGGCCATGAAATACTTATCCAACATTTGCAATGCGATTTCTGAATTCTGAAGCTTTGGGCCAGTGATCTAAAATAACCGAAGGACTGATGTATGTAATTACGGGGTCGCAAAACGTGGTTGCAAGTTGCCACCTGGCGTTTTCCTACCAGTATCTAATTTTGTAAACCAATCTATGTACTAATAAATCATGTTGTAAGACACTGTTCCAGAGAGCATTGCAGAACTACCATCCTAATTAATATCCATCAGGCAATTTGTAATGACGACTCTCCAATGAAAGAGATGGTACCTTGCTTGGGGCAGAAGTCCACCATCCAGGTGGAAGTATTCCAACATTGTTTTTTGTTTTACAAGCAGTCCGAGTTTTTCTAAAGAAAAAAGGGATACTTTAAAAAATGCAAGGCGCCACCCCCCTTAGGGGAGTGGCGTCGTTAGTGGCAGCCAAATGGCCGACCCCGGCAGTGAAACACTTCCGGGTCATCTGACCCGGAAGGGAAAGCAGGCAAAAAGACCAATGAGAGCGGGGCTTATTAACGCCCCGGAAGTGGTCGAAGGGCGCGAGGCTTAAAAGCCTGAGTCCATCTTAGGGACCCCCTCTTCGTCCAACGACCGCCCAGGAGTCGGACGTCTCGGGAAGAAGGCACCCACCCACCCATCCCAAAAATGTTAGGACTTCAGGCAAGGCTTTAGCGGGGTTCCGGACAAGAATACCACGGGAACTTCTTGTCCAGTGACAGTTTTACCTCTGAACAGGTTTTTTCTAAACTATCATGGACTCCGGGCTGGCGGGAGAGTTGGGGCTGACCTGCTGGTGGCCTCGGCTTCTCCAGCCCTACCCCGGAAGCCGCTGGTTGCCACAAGTGGTGGCACATTATTCACCTGCGGCTCTGTTGACCGGAAGGGGGTTAACTTAAAGAGAGCAGGCTATCTTGGTTGTGGCCTGCTGGCGCAACCCGAAGTTAAACCAAATGCCCATTGGAGAAAGGGCGGTAAAAGAGTATATATGTATATAAGTGTGAGTTTCTTAATACTGTGGTGTAAAAATAATTTGGACTTTAAATAAAGAACTGGAGGTCAATGAAGTAATTGACCTGTGAACTTGTTTTAATAAACATGCACACTGCAGAAAATCAAAGCATGACTCCTGAGTTTAATTGTTGAAGGGGCCACCTTTTTAATGCATGCTGTGGGGGGAGAGTGCACTTTGTATGCCATCTAAAAAGTTTTCCTTTTTGAAAAACGTCAGGGAGAGTTGGCAATAGTCTCTGGGCCATCTGTCTACTCCTCTAAAACTGGAACTATGATTCTGAAAAGAGAAGTGGTACAAAAAGGATCCCTTCCCCTTTGTGAATCGGTTACTACCCCAACTTGGGAGTCGGTTACTGGCCAATCGTTTGCAGTCGAGTCTACAGTCGCAAACCATTGATATATATGACACCGATGCGCAATTTGGAGCGAAAATAGAAAATATATCTCTTTCAAACTGCCACTTGGTAATCATTTCTAAACCCATTTTATGAGTAGTTAAACCTCTACCTACTCGAAAAAGGGGTTTAGTACATTTGAAATAGCTTTTCACTATTGCAAATCCTTCGATGGAGCAAAACGCTGGGTTTGTGACCAGTAAAAAGCACTCTACATTGGTCGCTAATGTTATGAGTTGACAGTACTGACCAAAAAAAATAGATTTCTAAATTTACCTAAAATCGAGTCTGTTGCAAACTAGAGCAAGGTCCATGCTAGCTGTTTGCGTGAGTAATGTATTTTCACTGGAGAGTCTGAGTGCTCTCCCTACAAACACACCTTTGAAAACAGGCCTTGACAAAGCCAATAGGTCAGGCTTTAATCTGCTAACACTTGCAAACACAGGCATGCACACATGCAAACAGACTACTTATCCTCTTAGTGCAAACTGCCTGTTTGATGCCTCCTATGTTTGTGCTCTATATTTTATCCCTTTAGGCTTGCTGTTCTGCATGGTACTATCCAAGCAAGCGGTAATAAAAGAAAGCAGCACCACAAGTTTGGTGGAAAAAACACGGCACAGACAGGGGACTGGCCTGTGTGCAGTTGCACATACATATGTTTGCTGTGTTAGCCCATTACAAACAGACCTGCTGGCTTTGCCAATGCATCCTATTAAAACAAGTATTTTTTATAACGGGCATTGTACAGTAGGGTCGGGAATTTGGAAGGAATGGAGAAGTTGTCTACTCCAATTTCAGATGGTTACAGATTTCGATGTGGTGTTTCTTTATGAAGATAAGGGGTTATCTACCTGGGAGCACTTTTTTAGACCCCACCACACTTATCAAGGTGGAGGATGTTGTCTCTAGAGGTAAGACAGGTGTATGGAGGATGATCAGAACCAAGTTTCAGTGAGTGCAATGGTGTCAATGCCACACTTTTGATGAGGACAGATATGGAAGTTGCATCATGGACCATAGACCTACCGTTTAGGAGAACAGCTCTTTCGTGCTGTGTAGGTGAGGGGTTCAGGGGATGTGAATCTTCTACTATTGCTTGGGCAGACTGTTCTTTGATATCATAACGTCCACCTCTGGAGGTTGTGGTGATAGGATGTATTGCGGAATCTATAAACACAGAGTGTTCCAATGTGTGGCATAAGTTAGACATAATGTGTGGGGGCGAATGCTTGAATCATTGCGGTTGGTGTGCGTGTTGGGCTCCTCAGGAATTGATGTTTAGGAAGGTGTAATGTGGTAAAGGTTAAGAGAGCAATTCATGGGACGAGAGTGCTTGTATGGGAGTAAATCAAGAGCAGGTCAATTTTTATGACTGTCCATCTGAGACTAGTGTATACATCACTGGGTGAGTTAATGTAAAGATCCGGTTGTCCAACACAGCTCAGTGTTTGTCACACTTGAGGTAATTTTGGACAGTCTGGATTGGAATTGGTTCTTGGGTGTTGTTACATGCCTCCTGAAGTCTGATGTGATATGAAGCTTGCTTTGTTTAGGTATAGACTTTATTAAGATCACTGTGTAGGCCATTGATCTTGAGAAGAGGATTCTTTATGGGACTATAGCAATATAACATTTGGTAGTACCATGTGACATTGGGCATTAGAGGCGTTCTTGACATCACATTTGGTTGACAACTCATTGAGATGCAAATCAACCTTGGTGCAACAACAGCATAATTTTGGAATCTTTTAGGATCAAAAATCAAATTTGTGTTCTTAACCACTGTAGCAAAACACATTTGAGGTGTACATTGATTGTGCAAAGTAAGTAAGACTGTAGAATCACAGTTCACAGCAAAATCAAACTAAGGTAAAAAAAGATTTAGGAAAAAATATATTTGGGTGCAAAATCACATTTATGGTACAACATCAAGAGAAGTGTGAAGACAATTTTAGGAGCAATAACACACATAGGTGCAAAAATCATATTTAGCTGCATGAACATGAAGAATCTTTTGGAGGACAAATCAGATTATGTGCAAAATCACATTTACTGGTGTAAATCACCTGTGGTGCAAAGTAATCACCACAAATATAAAGTAAAGAATATAATGATACAGCATTTAGAAATTTAAAAAAAACATTTAGATTTATTTCTTTATTTATTTGAAAAGTTTTATATAGTGCTGCAAAGTCACATTTATTCACAAAATCAGCCTATGTGCAACATCAACAAGAAGGTGGAAACAGGTTTAGGAATACAAATCACGTTTATGGGGGGAATATTTTTATTAAAAATCACCTTTGTTGCAATATCAGTAGTAGTGAAAACACTTACAGAAGTAATAATGCAGTGTTAGGTCTAAAATCCCTTTTTGGTGAAAAATACCATGTAGGTGTACAATTGCCCTTGATATAACATAATCTGGAGTATGGATACACGTTCAGATGCAAACACATTTTTGTGCAAAATCAAATTTAGGTGCCAAGTTCCTCTTACTGCAACACCAAGAGTAGTGTGGAAACACTATCAGGTGCAACAACACATATCAGAGCAAAATTCAATTGAGCATGTAAAACATTTAAGAGCACAAAACATATTTAAGAGATAATAATGGGAAACATCCTTTACAATGCAACTTTTACCATGCAGTGCCTTTACGACGCAACTTTTATAACGCAAACCATTACAACGCATTGCGCTGGGGGGCGCTCTAGGATAGGGAATAGATTTAATTTACTAACCAACACCTTCCCTACTATCCACGGGGACTGGAGTTGGAATAGTAAATTAAACTATTCACTATCCAGCACCCCTAAGCACTATGCGTTGTAAAGGCATGCGTTGTAAAAACCGCGTTGTAAAGGCATGCATGGTAAAAGCATGCATTGTAATGTCATACATCCGATAATAATGCTTAGTTCAAAATCACTTTTCGGTGCAAAATTACTCATGGTGCAAAGCAGCATGTGGGAGCAAAAACACATTTAGGTGTAAAATCACATTATTGTGCTATCTCACTCTTGTTGCACCTTCTGCCTTTTTGGAGTAAAAATCACATAAACGTGAAAAAAAATGCATTTAGGTGAAAAATCCATTGTTATTTGGCTCACAATTTCACCCCCTCAGTGTAGACCGAGCCATATTCAAATCAGTCTTGACCCTGCTCTTCATGGGAACAGTCCATTCCGAACTGCAAGGCTAGGTCGTCGTTGGAAATCTGGAAGGTATACAGCAATTGAAGCGTTTAAATGTATTTAGAGAAACACTTAAATCAATGTTTTTGTATTTACATTTGTATATAATTTTAACGGTATCTACTGTTTGACTAAAAGTGTGCTAAGCTAAAAGCACTTGGCTGATAATTGATTTCAATATATGCACGATAGTAATATAGTTTGTTTTTTTGTAAAAGCTTGTAACAAAATTAAATAAAACGGAATTGAATAGAAATGAAGTTGGATTAATTGTCTTGAGGAAGACATTGCTTAACGTTACCTGGGCGTGAAATACTTTCAGCTAATCCCAAAGTCGTTTTTATCATTGGATGCAACTATCGTGGGAACACTGGGGCGGATTCAGGATAACTCCAGCACCCTTCTGGGGCTCCGGATCATGGGAAATGATTCTGTGGGTTGTGCCGGGAGCGATGGGCAGCTCTAGGCTCATGGTGGCCCTGGTCAGGGAGCATAGGTAGGGGGCCCCCGGAGGAACGCAGGCGTGGAGGCCCCCTGCGTTGAGGGTGAGGGGGGGTCAGGGTGTTTGGAAGTGGAACAGAGCCGGAGGCCACCAAATCCCTGCCAGGGGCCGCTACGCAAATATGTATCCATTCACAGAGGATTATAATATTAAGGATATATATTGGCGTGGCGACCCCTGGGGTTTGGCCGCCCTGTGCAGGTGCACAGTTTGCACATGCCTTAGGCCGCCCCTACGATGGGATTGCACAGCGTCTCTGTCACAGCAGGCACGTTTGTATCGTACATGAGTGTACACAGCAATCAGACTCAGGCACACAGATGCCTTCACAGAGCCTAAATCTTCTGTCTCTCTAGCACGACAAGGTGCAAGCCATCTATTTGCAATCTGGAGTACTCATGTATTCTTAAAACTGCCAGTTTATCCTTCTTAATGATTTTTATATATCAATACAACAGTTTTTCCTTCTTAATGAGTTTTATATATCAACACAGTCAGAAAATCATACGATTTAGATTGCTGTCCTTCAAGGCCAGTAGCAGGGTGTAGGAGAGTAGGGTCTGCTTCCTATGGTCACCCCCACTTTTTGCTGTGATTCTCTGGTTTTTCGACTTTAGTGTGGCTGTGGGCCTGCTAATCAGACCCACAGCCCAGCTGTTCTCTCTCTAAATTGATACCATGTACTTTAGGTAAATACCTGATTGGGTATTGGGACACCTTTGTGAGCCCCTGTATAGTGTACCATAGGTATCCAAGGCATAGGTGCATCCAAGGCCTACCAGGGGCTGCCGCATGTACTATGCCACCCCTGGCTGGCCATCCAAACTGACACCACAGGCTGATCACTCAGCTTGGGTAAGGTGGTGTAATCACCCCTTACTTAGATATAGTGTATCTATATCTACCTTATATATAGAGACATAGTAACCTATAAGTCACTCCTATGGCAGGCCTTAACAATCCTGGAGGCAGAGTTCTTGGTTTTATGTGAGAGGGTGCCCTAGCATGAGCTGAGCCCCTCTGCAGCTTTCTGAACCATGTCCTTATAGCTGTTCTATGATATAGCCATACCATATACTCTTAAGTGCATTATAATCCTCGCAGTTAATGTAACTTTGGTTTGGCTTTATCAAAACATGTTGTGTAAGGAGTCAAACACTTTGGAATACTACCCCCCCCCCCGCCAATTCTGGCGGCGGGGGTAGCATTCCACCCTTCTAGAGGGAAAAGACATGTATGTTACTGCTTTACCCGGTTAAAGTTAAACAGAGCCTCAGCATCACAAAATGGATGCTGCTGCCTCAGACACGAGTCTGACCTCCTGCAGCTGGGGGAAATTCCAGCAAGGGAGGCCTGGACAATAGGTTTCCTGTCGAGGGAGGTGCTAGCAGCTCCCCAGACAGCCTGGAGTGTATTGGGGCTGGGTGGGTTGAATGGAAAGATGCTTTTCCAGACACTGCCTGGGGCACACAAAGTGCTCCATGCATAGCCCAGTTCAAACCAGTTGCTGGGGCACTCCAGCCCCGCTCTGGCGCGAAACTGGACAAAGGGAAAAGGGTGTAACCACCCCCTTCCCAGGTCCACCCATAGGAGGGACCTAGCAGGTAATCCAGCCCCTAAAATCAGTATAAAGATAGGAGCTGTGTCTAGAGACATTAGATTATCCTGGAACGAAACTCTGAAATGAAACTCTTGGACCTTCGACATTCTGTACCGACTAGAAGACTGAAGACATCTCCGTTGTGGTCAAGAAGTGACCACCCTGTGCAAACAGGCATCACCAGTAACTTGCCAGTCTGCTTTGTCGATGCTCCCGACGGATCCCGAAGACTCAGCGACTCAGGAACTGGACTCTGAGACTTCTCTGACTCCGACCCACACCCACAGCAAAGCTGAGACACGTGGAGGACACGAGAGACGTGGGACCAGACACCCTGGACATCCTGCATTTTGTTAACTGCATCGACTCCTGAGGTAACTCGCAGTTGTGCATTGGGGTACGAGAAGCCCCAGACCCGAGCACCATTTGCACCAAAGCTCAGCCCTCCACACTCCACGAGTGCCGCCTGGGGCCCGCTCTTGCATTTCATCTCAACGCGTCTTCCCGGTTGCTAGCACGTTGGCTAGTGAGCCATCTGAAGACGGACCTTTGAAACTAAACTGCTTTCCTGGTTGCTCCAGGCTTGCTCCAGCTTCCCTACAAAGGAGAAGCTCCCCAGGCCTTGCTGGTCTGACCTGAAGCCAATCTTCACTTCCTGCGTGGATTGCGTTTGCCACGGCTTGTTGGGTGCAATCCAGATACCGACACTGCAGTCAACTAGATCCTTTGTGGAACATCTTGAATCCAGCTCCTGGTTGTCGTCGACACCTCCTGGTCCACGTGGCTGCAGAGACAAGCTACACCTCTTCACCTGATTGCATCACGACATCGCCTGGTTCCTTCCTGGTTCCTTCCTGGTCACTGGCTAGTGACCCAGACTCTGTCCCCTCTGCTTTCAGGTTCTTCAGTTCTTCGATCCACCCTTGGATCCACCCAGACACTCTTCCTTCGGCCGCCTGCAGCACTTCTTTTGCAGGTCTCCATTGAGAAAGCATCGACGAAACCCGACACGAAAAGACACCTATGCACCCGGCTTCCCTGGGTGAGGTAACTCGAGTACTCCGGTGCTCCCGTGGGTATTGACTATCCTAGTGTCCTAGTTTAAAGGGGTTTTTTCGTGGTGCATCCGGAAGTGCCCTGAAACAGTAACTTTGTAACTTCTTCGTTCTCCATTATAAGTCAATGGTAACTCGCGACTGTGTTCCCACACTGCACGCGTCTCCCGTGGGTCTCCTACTCCCTAACCTTTGGTTGTGTAGTGTAGCCCCAGCGATTGCCTAGGCCTTAGGCCTTAGGTCTATTCACTATTTCTGAAGTGGTTCTCATACCACTTACTTAGTATATGGTTTGTGAGGCCCCTAGGTCAAAACTGTATTTGTGCAACTTATCGTATGCTAATTGAGTAACTTGTGATGTAATTCGATCTCTGACCTCATAAAGAGTTCAGTGGGGTTGTGTTAGAAATAAATACATATATATTTGATATATACCTTGTGTGGTGTCCTTTCATGTGGTATTCAAGGGATTATAATTGGTAAAACAGCTGGCTTCACATGCTCTCTGAAGTTTTAGCCTAAGACTGCTGGTCCATGCTACCTCTAGGATAGCTGGTCTATAAGGTTGACTTTACAACCATCATCAATAAGGGTCGTTTAGACTGGTGCAAGGTGCCCACTAGAATAGTGGACATCATATGCCAGGCTAACTTCTCACACAGGGCAGGCTGAAATGTAACGGAAATAAAGGAAGGACAATAGTTCTTAATGCAGATTAAACAGTTGCGGGTGTGCTCACCTTAGTACACAACTTTGCAGCTCATGGTGTCACATATATGCACTGATGTCAAATATATGGCAACTTGCAGTGCTAAAACTCGTCAGGCATCTAAGCACGATTTTACATTTATCAGTAGAATAAGTGCAAAATACACAAGTTGTGTCCTGATTTTTTCACAAAATGCAAAATAAATATAATTAAACACAAAAACGTCTAGAACCAAATAGAAGTCAATACAGAATCAAATGTAAAAAATACCATAAACCGAGGAGCCCAATTTATCACACACACGCTAACTTCTATCTGAACTAGCACTGTCTTGTAACCCACAGTTGTCAGTGCAGACTGCACTGCCGGCAGGGGTGACTGCTGGTCTTCAGATTCAGTCGCCAGCAGGACCTTAGCTTCTATTGGTGTAGCAGGTGAGTCAACCGGGACCCAGAGGCCTGGGGGACCACTGAACCACGAGTATTTCTGTGTTTCATTATTCAAATAGCAGGCGGGTTCCATTTCCTCCCTTGCACTAGGCCTATGAAACTCTTGCTACGCCACTGATGTCATACAGCGTGGTTTTAGAGCTGCCCTTGGTCACGGTTGTAGAGACGCTCTAGATGTTGCACGGCACGTCGGCGGACGTGACGTGCAGGCGGCCAGGATTGGCTGCTGGTGTTGGGGGCGTGGCTGAGCGCGAGAGCGCGAAAGTATAGCGGGAAGAGCGGGCGCTGGAGCGGAGGCTCGGCGCTCTTTGGGAATTATCAGAGTTATAGCTAATAAATAATTGTTAACTACAGTAAGGGCTCAGAGTCATCATTGGAGTCTGCTTACATCATTACAGTGGCGACGAGGGTGGGATTGAAGACCCCCCAGCAAGGCAGGACCGCAGACTCAGCCCTAAGCGACAAGCAAGCACCAGAAGCTTCAGAATCACCCCACAAGGTACAGAGGAGCGAGACTACCTGGTGCAGGAGAACAGGTACCCCAAAGAGCGCGGCAGAGCCCGGCACGCAGGAGGGTGTGGCGCAGAGGAAGGAAAAAGGGAGAAAAAAACCCAGGAACCCTAGAAGTAAGGCAGGAGGAGAGCGCCAGCCCACCCAGCGAGCAACAGACCAGTGAGCACGCGCTGGAGGGTTCAGAAGGAGCCGAGGGGGCTGACAAGGACAGTCCCCGAACCCCAGCAAGTGGAGAAGAACAAGACGACGCACCAGGGAGTCCCCGTGGCCAAGTAAGATCGCTACCTGCTGTGAAGAGCGAGAAAATGAGCGCGCAAGCAGGCTACGCGATGGCTCCGGTACAGTTCTTACCGCGCCCGGGAGAACCCCTCATGAAATGGGAGGATTGGAGGGAATACATCGACAATTTCATAGGCGTACTCGAAGATGAGAATGAGGAGGCATTCAAACCCCAGAGGAAGAAACGTATTTTACTATTGAACTTAGGCCCAGAAGGACTCCGGATTTACAAGAGCTTAGTCCCGAAACAGAGAACATCCACAGACGACGATGTATACGCACAGGCGCTCGAAGACCTCAACGAACACTTCAGACCGGCGATGTGCGTGTCGGTGGATAGGTTTAACTTCCAACAGAGGAAGCAGAAACAAGGAGAAACAGTGGAGGAGTATGTGGCGGCACTGAAACGACTGGCAGCCACGTGCAGGTACGCCAACTGGGAAGAGGAATTCATCAAGGACCAGGTGGTGATGCATACCACGTGCTCGAATGTGCAAGACAAGCTGTGGGCTAGTGGAGACACCACACTGAAGGAGGTATTGGTCATCGTGAAGAGAGCGGAATTAGCACGGCGGTGCGCTGAAGTGACAAAAAAGGATATGGCGTCCAGCACGATGGTGAACAAAGTGGATGAAGAGGGGACTAGCAGAGAATACCGAAACAGAAAACCAACAGAAAGAGGGCCCAGCAAGTGGCAAAACAGCACGAACACGTCGAGTAAACAAGCGGGAGGCAACAGGAAGTCATGCTACAAGTGTGGAAGCTGGTCGCACGAGGCGCACGATCGGAAGTGTCCTGCGTTTCGCGCCAAGTGTGCGTTCTGTGGAATAATCGGCCACTACGAGAAGGTTTGCAGGAGGAAGGCCTCCAAGAGCATGGTGAGATGCGTGGATCAAAGCGATGACCATCCGGACGGCGATTCGGAGCCGGAAGAAGTCACAGTGATCTACATTGAGGATCAGGTACTAAGCACGGAGGGAAATGTGCTAGACAGAGAAGGTAGACGCACGATGAAACCGGTGTTGGAGATGGCTATAGGCGGCGTCAAGATCAACGTGGTGGCAGATACAGGGTCTCCCTTCACCATCATCCAGAGAGCAGTGTGGGAGGAGAAATTTGTGCCACGGCTCGGGCCAGAGCTTGAAAAGCTAGACATCCGCCCGGTCACGTACAACGGAGATCGGATCCCCATGGCAGGATTCAGGCCCTTGACCTTCGAATTTCGAGGCCGGACAGCACACTGTAAACTCTACGTGTCGGAGAGGGGCCCGTCAGTCTTGGGTTGGCTGGATCAGGGCGACCTAGGAATCAAGCTGGATCCGGGTGGCAAGGAGCAAATTCTCCTGACGGACCAGGTGGCCGGGCCAAGTCTGGACAAATGGAAAACCGAATATCCAAAGGTATTTGGGGGCACAGTGGGGAAGCTGGAAAAATTCGCCCACAAGATCATCCTGAAGGAGAACGCTGTCCCGGTGGCCCACAAGGCCAGGAATGTCCCGTTGGCAGTAAGAGACGCTGTGAGAGCAGAACTACAAGACCTGGAAAACAAGGGCATCATAGAACCCATCACGTGCGCCGAGTGGCTGGCGCCCCTGGTAGTGGTAAAGAAACCCAACGGTAAGGTCCGGTTGTGCGTTGACCTGAGGGAACTAAATAAAAACATTGTGGTGGAAAGATTCCCCTTGCCCAGGATAGAGGAGATGCTAGCCAGCACCAGGGGGATTAAGTGGTACTCAACAATAGACTTGACCTCTGCATATCATCAGATTGCTCTGCATCCGGACAGCCGCAAATTCACATCTTTCATCACTCCGTTTGGGTGCTATCAATTTCGCAGGATGCCATTCGGTTTAGCTTCTGCAGCGGCGGTGTTCCAGAGGATGATGCACCAGTTGTTCAAGGACATCAAGGACGTCCAATACTTCCAAGATGACATCCTGGTGATGGGCAGAGACATACCAGACCACGACAGGAAGTTGGCAGTGGTCTTGAAGATCCTAGAAGGAAAAGGACTCACGGCTGAATGGTCCAAATGCAAGATTGGGATGGACTCGGTAACCTACCTGGGGCATGAGATAGGGGCACAAGGTGTGACCCCCAAGGCCGACAATGTCAGGGCGATTTGTGAAGCACCACCCCCCTCCACCAAGGAAGAGGTCAGGTCATTCCTGGGGATGGCAGAGTATTATGGGAAATTTGTACAGCACTTTGCCTCTAAGACTCATCATATGAGACAACTAACGAAAGAGAACACTGAATTCAAGTGGTCGGAGGACACACAAAGGGAATTCGAGATTATCAAAAAGGAAGTGGCAGGGGCCATACCCCTGCAAGGGTTTGACCCTCAAGGCAACACCGTCCTCACAACGGACGCCAGCGACAAGGGACTGGGTGCAGTCCTCATGCAAGACCGAGGGCGAGGTCAGCTGGAGACGATCTGCTTCGCCTCGCGCACACTGAGTGAGACAGAAAGGAAGTACAGTGTGATCGAAAAGGAGATGCTGGCGGTGGTGTGGGCCACCACGCGCTTCCGACAATTCCTGTGGGGCACCAGATTTCAGCTACGGACCGACCACAAACCACTACTGAGAGTGCTGACATCGAGTGGCCACGCAGAGGCGACACCCCGGATATCGAAGATGTCGCTTAAGCTCTTAGAGTTTAGGTATGATGTGGAACACATACCAGGCAGCAAGAACAAGGTAGCAGACTACCTGAGCCGAGCGGCGGCTATGGAACCCAGTGTAGAGGACAAGGCATGCACGGAAGAATGGGTGGCACTGATGGAGGATCATGAAAGTGTTATCAGCCTCCAGGAATGGACACAAGCGTATGCAGAGGACCTGACGTTGGAAGAGGTGAAAACTTACATCACCCATGGATGGACGGATAAGAGACGAGTTCGGAAGGAACTCAACCCCTATTTTGAAGTGAGGGAGGAACTCTCCCTGGACAATCAAGGAACATTTGTATATAGAGGAGAGAAAGTTGTCCCTCCAACGAACATCATACCCCGACTGCTGGACATGCTGCACGAAGGGCACCTGGGCATAGGGAAACTCAAACTGAGGTCCAAGCAGAACTATTGGTGGCCGGGAATGGACATAAGAGCGGAACGACATGTGAGAGAGTGCGTGAGGTGCCAGGGCGCAGACAAGACACTCAAACCCTTGCGCCCTGCATTGGGTGCATTCGAAACTCCAAAGAACCCCTGGGAAGAGTTGTCTGTCGACATCTTAGGCCCTGTCTTAGACACCCAAGGGGTCCAGAAGTACGTGTGTGTCCTGGTGGACAGGTTCTCGAAATGGCCAGAGATCAAGATCGAGGAAACCATGAACACGGACACCATAGTGCAGTTCCTGGCAGACACTTTTGTAAGGGAAGGCATACCCAAGTCAATCCTCAGCGATAATGGACCCCAGTTCCGATCGGAAAAGTGGGACAACTTCCTAGGAAGGAACGGAATCCAAGCGAAGCACACATCAATATACCACCCTGCGGGAAACGGCCAAGTCGAACGCTTCAATAGGGTGGTGATGGGGTCGATCCAAGCAGCCATCTCAGACCACAAAGACTGGGAGAAGGACATATGGCACATGTTGTGGGCGTACAGGATCACTCCCACAAGTACGGGATACAGCCCCTTCCAGCTGCTGCGCGGCCGAGAACCGTTCACCCAGGACAACCGGGTGTGGAAGGAAAAGACTGTAGTAAGCGAATGGTCCCCTGCTGTGGTGCGGGCTAACATTGAGAAGGCCAAGGCAGTATACACCAGACATTATAATGCCCGGAGGAATGTGCGAGACACAGAACTCAAAGAAGGAGAATGGGTTAGAGTCAAGCTGCCCACTCTACAAAGAAAAGGAGAGAGCAAATACAGCAAGCCCCTGCAGGTGAAGGAAATTAAGGGAAGAGCGGCCAGGCTGAGTGACGGAAACATATGGTCACAAGACCGCATGGCCAGATGTAACAAGATCCTAGTGTGGGACTGTGAAAGGGCAGGCGGAGAATCAGAAGAATGTGAGAGTGAGAAGCGAGAACATCAGGAGAATGGGATCACGTTGAATGAAGGAGAGCAAAGTCAAGGAGAAGCAAGGGACAGAGAGCAGGAGATAAGAGTTGAGGAGAATGGCGATAACAGAGTCAGACAAGGAGAAGAAGAGACCAACACCACCCCTGCGAGACGAACACGGAGTGGTAGAGCTGTGGTGAGGCCAACGAGATTCAGAGACTATGATTTGAGCGACGGACTGTAAGTTGAAATGTTTGTGCGAAAAAGGGGAGATATGTAGAGACGCTCTAGATGTTGCACGGCACGTCGGCGGACGTGACGTGCAGGCGGCCAGGATTGGCTGCTGGTGTTGGGGGCGTGGCTGAGCGCGAGAGCGCGAAAGTATAGCGGGAAGAGCGGGCGCTGGAGCGGAGGCTCGGCGCTCTTTGGGAATTATCAGAGTTATAGCTAATAAATAATTGTTAACTACAGTAAGGGCTCAGAGTCATCATTGGAGTCTGCTTACATCATTACAACGGTCAGTCATCTCTATGTTAATCTTTGTAGCAGATGCTGTTTTTGGCCTTATGCACATGTATGCGGATTACATAGTTCCTTCAAACATTTCTGTCCACGACTGGAAATCCTCTCTGCTCTTTTTGCAGCCGCATTCTTTTTAAACCATGTTTGTGTTTGTCCTGAAGGCCAGCTGGCCGAATTGTGTGTGTCTGGCTAATCACGATGTGGACACAAACACTGGCTTTGGCCCGAACCAGGCTTTAAATACACACATTTTTTCACATCCATCTTTTTTCCCTGCACACATTCAGCCGGTAATACCGCCCGGGCTCTGCAGATTCTGTGCAGGTTACATGTTCACTGCTCGTCCACTGATGCACCTGTCCTGTGTGAGTGGAGGGGTGTGAACTGCTGCCCTTATTGCTGTACTTGAGAGAGTTTGCACTGCTGCAGCCTGGGTTGTTTGTTCTGTGTAAGTGTGTAAGGGAATTTCTTATTGCTGGTGTCTAGGCTGCCTCTGTTCTGTTCGTGCCTAAGCAAAGTTTGCCCTGCTGCTCACATTATCTGTTGTGTTTAGGTCAAGCTTGCACTGCCGGTCCAGTGCTGCACCTGTTATGTGTGTGGGACAATTGTGCTTCTGCTGCCTCTTGTGTACTTGGTATGTGTGTGAGTTACACGTACGTGCAGTGCTGGTCCTGTGCTGCTCCTTTTCTCTGTGTGGGAGATTTGCCCTGCTACTACCTGACCTATATTTGGTCTCCGTGTGAGTTACACGCAGTGCTTAATTTGAGCAGGTGCTTTCGGGTGCTCAGCACCGGCACTTCTTTCACAGGGCCGGGGCTACAATTTCTGACCCTGCAGGTGGTAGTTTCAATGTTAATTGTTCAAATTCAAAATAAAAAGAATAACATACGTTGCATGGTGACTGGCTGGTAAATGTTCCTAGACAGGCCAGCATACGCCTGTCCAGGCAGGCATGATTGTGTATCACCACGTTAGTGATGATGTCATCAGGCCGATCACAAATCCAAGAAGTCATCGACAAACTATGGATTGCGTTCTATTCCCCTGAGTCTGCTGCACTCTTCCACTGCCTGAGCCTAAGCCTCCCATTGGATAATTGTAGCTGGGGGCTAGCTCATGACAGAGTTGAGGCAAGGAAGCTGCGAGAGCGCATTTGGTAACATGGCAGTGAGGGCTCTTGCTGCGTAGCCAGAGTAGCATATCCTGCAGCGCTGCATTGCTGCTATCTTCAACGTGCTCGATGCGGCTGTGGGCCAACACAACTTTTGTGCGCCATGGCGTCACCTGTAGAATCTGTGCACTGAACCGCAGCATGGTAATTGTTGAGCGTGCGTGAGTCCAGTAGCCACCACAGCAATACTTACTGGTATTGGCAGCATTAGGGCTGGGGACAATGCCTGTGCTGTAGCAGGCAGGGTCACCGCAAGCTGAGCAGTGGATGCCATTGCCATCCCTGGACCTACAAATTACAGGCAGCACTAGCAGTGACATCACCTGCTGTGCTCGAGCAGCCGTCTGTTCCGCAATAAACCGAGTTATACCGTACTGAATAATATATGAAAAAAAAGCATTTTCATTTGGTGTACATTTTGTTTTTGCACTCGCTGTAGGTAAGAAAGTAAAACACACCATCTTCCACTTCTTTAGGAATGACAACAGGAAAACCCAGAGTTCAAAATAACAGGGACATGTCCAGGCTGCCTTCAGGGGTCACAGGCAGCAGCAGTGTAATAGATGATAGAGACAGCAGGAGTAAAGAGGAGAAAGAAACAACAGGAGAGGAGAGAGATAAGATGGATATAAGTAGAAGAAAATGAGAGCAAATCAGATACAAAGAGAAAGCAGCCATGATGTGAAGAAGAGAGCATTAAGAAGAGAGAAGATACAATGAAACGATGTAGAGGACAGGACAGAGGAAAAAAAGCAGACAAATGATAAAACAGAGACACCTCTAATCACTGCTAGGAGAGGGATAGTAAAGAGCCCAGATCGAGGGGAGAGAGCAGAGCATGGATAAAAGTGAAGAGGAAAAAGGGCAGGGCTAGAATGAATAGAGGGCAAATCAGAAATACAGGGAATAAGGTAACACACCAGGTCTGACAAAGATGATCGAAAACAATTAGAGAGGTGAGAGGATAGACTCTTAGAGCAAAGACTTAGGGGACAGACAACAGATCAAGGTTAGAAGATAGAGACTGAGGCAGGGAGAGTGTTGAAAGTGGGGATCATCGGAGGAAGAAGTGAGCTGTGGCCTCCTTGGTAAAATATTCAGCACCTGCACTTCTTTTTTTTTTACAAATTAAGTACTGGTTACACATGCATTGCTGGCCCTGTGCTGTACCTGTTCCGTGTGTGGGACACTTGCGCTGCTGCTGCCTGTTGTGTACTTGGTATGTGTGTGAGTTACACGTACAGTGCTCGTCCTCCTATGCTGTACCTGTTCTGTGTGTGGGACACTTGCGCTGCTGCTGCCTGTTGTGTACTTGGTATGTGTGTGAGTTACACGTGCAGTGCTGGTCCTCCTGTGCTGTACCTGTTCTGTGCGTGGGACATTTGCGCTGCTGCTGCCTGTACAGCATTTGACCTGTGTGTGAGTTACACATGCACTACTGGACCTATGTTGTACCTGTTCTGTGTGTGGGACACTTGCGCTGCTGCTGCCTGTACTGTATTTGGACTGTGTGAGTTACACGTGCACTGCTGGTCCTCCAGTACTGTACCTGGTCTGTGTGTGGGACATTTGCGCTGCTGCTGCCTGCTTGTGTTTTTGGTCTCTGTACGAGTTACACATGCACTGCTGGTCCTGTGCTGCACCTGTTCTGTGTGTGGGACATTTTTTGCTGCTGCTGCCTTTACTATATTTGGTCTCCCTGTGAGTTACACGTGCACTGCTGGACCTATGCTGTACCTGTTCTGTGTGTGGGACACTTGCGCTGCTGCTGCCTGCTTGTTTTTTTGGTCTCCGTGTGAGTTACATGTGCACTGCTGGTATTGTGCTGTACCTGTTCTGTGTGTGGGGCAACTTTTTTATGTTCACCAACCGCTCTTTTTTATAGTAATCTGTTCAGAATTATTCTTTCTGCAAGAGTCAATGTTTGAATTATTAAAAGGATTTAGATATTTCTCCGTTTAGAAGTGTTTTTTTAGTGGCAGTCAATGGTTCATCATTATAAGGCTATATGGCACTCTGTTTAGATTTATTCTTTTAATGGCGTCACTGTTTGATTCACTAAGGATACTGAGACCTCAGTGATAACAATTATTCTGTCAGTGGCAGTCAATGTTTGAATCATTATAAGGTATAGGGGTCTCCATTTCTAGATATTTTCTGTCAGTGGCAGCCACCAACTCACCACCATCCTCAATGGCTCCATAACCACTTCAACTTTCCCTGATGCTTGGAAGCACGCAGCGATCAGGCCCATTCTCAAGAAACCATCAGCGGACCTCGAAGATCCACAGAACTACTGTCCCCATCTAAAGTCCTGGATAAGGCCATCAACATCCAACTCATCATACATCTGGAAAGAAACGACCTACTGGGCCCTTCCCAATTGGACTTCAAGGCCAACCACAGCACCAAGACAGCCCTGCTCACAGCAACAGACAACATTTGAGTCACACTGTACAGAGGAGAAACGGCCGCCCTCATCCTCCTAGACCTCTCCACAGCTTTCAACACCATATCACACCACACACTTATCTCACACCACACACTCATCCAGCAACTTTGCCAGATTGGAATCACACATGAAGAGCTTAGATGGGTGGCGTCCTTCGTCTTAGGATACATCCAGAGAGTCCGCCTCCCCCCTTCACCGCACACCCTAGCACACAATCTGCTGAGTACCCCAAGGCTTCATCCCTTGGCCCTACCCTCTTCAACATCTGCATGACTCCACTTGCAGACATCATCAGAGCACACATCAACATCATCTACGCTGATTACACACAACTCGTTCTCTCACTCTCAGCCAACCACACCCAAAAAAAGACCAGCTTCCACAACTGCATGATGGATGAAAACAACTGCCTCCAGCTGAACACAGGCAAGTTGGAAGTCCTGATCTTTGGAATGACTTCTGATGGCTGACAGAGCTCGGCCCTACCCCCACGCCAAATGACCACACACACAACTTTGGCACAACTTAGACAGCCAACTCTCCATGAGACGTGAAGGCAATGCCGTCGCATCTGCTCTTGTAACACCATCCGCATGCTCTGAAACATCTTCACATGGCTTCCCACCAGAACCAGGAAAACTGTGACACAGGCCCTCATCACCAGCAGACTCGACCACTGCAACTCACTCTATGCAGGCACAACCTCCAAACAAATGCAAAAGCTCCAGACGATACAGAACTTAGCAGCTAGGCTGATCCTCAACCTGCCCACGAGAAAACACAACACCCAATGCCTCAGAGACGTCCTCTGGCTCCCCGTCCACAAGGGATGCCAGTTCAAGCTCTTGACCCACGCCTTCAAAACCCTCCACAACTTTGGATCACACTACATGAACCACTGCCTCACCTTCCACCAACCACCCAGAAACCTGTGCTCAGCACACCTCACCCTCACACAGATGCCATGCTTCCACTGCAGCCGCACCAAAAGACACTCTTTTTCTCACTTCGCCGCCAAAACCTGGTACACCATCCCTCTCCACCTACTCACCCTCGCTCAACCTCTTCAGGAAGGGACTCAAGACCTGGCTCTACGACTGAGACCGGCAGCAAAGCGTCTGGATACCCCCCGGAGTGATAAGCAGTGCTTTACAAATACAATTTCATTGACTGATTGATAGGGGTCTCTACTTAGAATTATTATGTTAGTGGAAGCCAATGTGTGAATTGTTATAAGGTATAGGGGTATTTATTTAGAAGCATTTTGCAAGTGGCAGTCAATGTTTGATTCACTATAAGGCTATTGAGATCTCTCTGATAAGAATTATTTTTTCAGTGGCAGTCAATGTTTGAACCATTATAAGGTATAGGGGCCTCCTTATGAGGTATAGGAGTCTCTACTTAGAATGATTCTGTCAGCCGCAGTTCAAAGTTTGAATCGCTATAAGGTATAGGGGTCTCTACTTATAATTATTCTTTCTTGGCAGTCAAAATCTGAATCATAAACTATAGGTGGCAGAGTCTCTGTTTAGAATTCTTCTTTTGGAGGTAGTCGATGTTTGAATTGTGACGAAATTGGGGGTCTCTGATTACAATTATACTTTTGGTGATAGTCAACATCTGAATTATGAGGGTATCAGGGTCTCTGTCTAGAATAATTCTTTCAGTTGCAGTTACTGTCTGAATCATAATGATGTAGGGCTCACTCTGTTTAAAATTTGAAATATGGTTTAGGTCGAGGTCAATGCTTGCATCATTGTAAGAGTACAGGGGTCTATCTATTTAGAACTATTCTTTTGGTCACAGTCAATATCTGAATTATTATTAGGATATAGGCAAATTTGTGTTTAGAATCTTTCAGGGGCACTCAATGCTTGAATCTTATGTTTACAGGGGTCTCTCGGCTTAGATTATTCTTTCACTGGTACTGGATCTTTGAATCATTGTTTGCTAGGTGTATGGTTGCAATGTATATCAGATATGACTGCTAAAAATAATTTATAACACGTCAGGTGTGGGCAGCGTGGTCACGAAGACAGGTTGTTTATGGGCACTCACTCTCTGGCACCAATTGGGCTTATTAGTTTGTCTACAGTTCTTTAAAGAGTTTTCCTTCACGTACACATCATTTGTAAAGCAGGAAATATATGTATGGACACTGTGAATGGTGTATATTTGTATAGTATTGTAACATTTGTATAGCACTTTCCTACCTCTTGCTGGGGCCGCAAAACGCTTTCTCGAATGGTCCAGTGATGAATTACTATATCAGTAGTGCATTGGTAGGAGAATGTTGTTGGTAATAGACAGACCTATTAGTCTTGAGTTATGTTGTCATATTTGAGGCACTGACAGGTGTTCCAGTCTTGGAACAGCAGCATGTACTCATGGCTTAAGCTTCTGGTTGTAAGAAAAGCAATGTAAGGATAGGCTTGCAAGCAGTTTACACAAACCAGTCCATTGTGGTAAGGAGTTCACTTGGGTCCAGTAGCTAGTAAAAGTCAGAACATCCGTAGTGCATGGGTGGAAGACAGGTGTTGGTAATAGTCAACACCTATTAGTATTAAGTTTCAGTGTCTCCCTAGTAGGCTCTTTGCTCCACTTCTCCTCACAGTATCCACACCCCAAAATTTTGGAAGGACCATGTGCGAGTGGCTGGCAGTGGACCGAGGAGCTGCGTGACGCCGAGCTGGGCAAAGCTCCGGGACCGAGGCTGGCTATGGGGCCGCAGCGTCGCAAAGGCAGGCAGTTTTGGAGCCAAGACGCACACACCCCGGTGAGCCAGCTCCATGAGCCGCAAGCGCAGGGCAGCCGCAGCGATCGGTGGCAAATGGCGTCCAACATGGAGAGGGTGATTGTACTCACCAACATTCAGGTTGCCACAGCTGACTCCAAGCTGCGAACCTGACTCCCATCTCCACTTTGGGACACACTGCCTACTGAGGATACTTGGTGGCCTCCCATTCCCGCGACTGGATTCCTTGTGTTAGTGAGAGCACACGCTGACACCTGAGACTGCCTGCCCTTGTTGTTTTATTGATTAGTGATCTCGGATCAGACCGGCGGCTAAAGAAAATTCACCATAGCATTGCTATACGCTGGACTCCGGAGGCATCTGCCTATTTGTTACTCTTGTTTTATTTTATTTTTTTGTTGAAACTTTATTGATAACAGCCCAGTATCAGGACTGATATTACAAACGCACTACTCGTGATTAATAATTGACACAGGCAGAAACACTGACGCTGCCCACCAGAATCCTGGGTGGAGGCCCTGAGCACGGATCCTGGGAAAACAACATTTCAAGTAGTGGAAGCCACTATATAGCATGAAACGCGCCCATATCTGCAAGCGCATTGTGGCGTGTTCAGTGGGAAAATGAACGGCAGCATATCAAGCAAGGGCCCAATTTTCAGGTGTCAGCACAAAGCATTAAGCTGCTATAACGCTAGAGGATTAATTTGGGGAGCTGCTGAGAAACACTGCGGGTCTGCATACTTTTTTTTGTCTAATATTTTATTAAATTAGAAAGAACATATAAATCGTTAAATACAATAAAAAGCAATACACTGACAAAAGAGCAATACCAAACTCAGAGTCAATACTGTCAAATATAGTTCCTACATAACAATGTAAATAGTACGTTGCAGAAACAAGATCATAGAGGAATCATATTAAAAAGTCAGATGCATTGCTTGATAAAAACTGATCAAAAGAAAGGAAAAGGAAAGGAAGGAGAAAAAAGAGAAAGAGAGGAAGAAGAAAAGAAGAAAGAAAAAGAGAAGAAGGGAGAGTGAAGCCTGAAGAATGAAGAGAGAAGAGAGAATAGAGAGTAGGGAATAGAGAGTCTCCTGCAACAAAAAGACGGAAAAAAGAAATTAAGGAGACCACACAAAGGTATTTTGCTCTACCAAACCTTTCGAAGCAAAATCCACATATCTATCCAATGATCTCCATACCCCACTAGAAATAGAGGAGAAAGATGGTTCTCCTCCACAGAGGTGTGAGCCCCACGGAGAAAAGAGACCCAAGCCCACCATGTATGATAGGATATGGATCCAAATGATTTCCACTCAGTAAGAATAATTTTACCACAATTGTCAGCAACAAATCTAATAATTGCATATCTAAAGAATCCATCGGTAATGGTAATAGTATAGCCCATGGACCCAACAAAATTAGAGGTAGCGAAAGCTGAAATTGAATGTTAAAGATTAGCATAAGATGCTTATGAACCAATTCCCAAAAAGGTTGGAGTAAAGAGCATTCAAAAACATATGCTGATGGGTACCAGCGACTAAGTTGCAACTCCAACAGAGGGCAATATCTTTAAGATTAAGAGAGTGCAGGAGGACCGGTGTCCAATGCAACAGATTAAGAGAAAATAATTTAGACTGAATTAGAGAACGTTTAAACAGTAATAGGGCAACCCAATAGTCCCAAGGAACTGGGTATCATTAATAACAAAACAGTAAGTGTTCCTAAAGGAATAATTTAACACTATTTATAATTTTAAACTGGTCACAAAAGTGAACCTGAAATCACAATACTCAGGAGACAAAAGGTATCAAACAAAATGTTTACTTTTTATGTTGATTTTTCAAACCATATACTTTTTTATATTGTATAGGTGTTACTCCACATATCCATTCATGTACGGCAACAGAGAGTTGTACTGCATTTCATTCTGCACATGCAGTACGTCTTTGACACTTTTTACACGTTATATGGGTAATATTTACAAATCAGCCATATATACATTAATTTACAGCTTTGTACAATGTTAGTATTCAACAAAAGAACAAACAGTATATACAAAGAAGCGTCAATAGCGCTATTGACGCTTCTTTGTATATACTGTTTGTTCTTTTGTAACTCTCTTTGAAAGAGATACAAATTGAACAATAGGGGGGACAGTGAGGTTCCCTGAGGGACCCCGCAGGATGTGGGGAGTTTAGGAGCGTTGAAAGGGGCTAAGCAGACCGCTTGAGTGCGGTCATTGAAGAAGGACCTAATCCAACTGTAAGCCGAGTTGCAGACGCCGGCTTGTTTGACACGGTCCAATAGGATGGTATGATCGACCGTGTCAAAAGGCCTGTGGGATTCCTTTGTCGGCATTTTCTCGGAGTGCGTCCATGACTGCAGTGGTGACTGTCTCGGTGGAGTGGATAATGTTCATCTTATGCATAGCATATCAAAGCACAATATAAATATGACTATATTAACAGTATAAATAAAGGAAACGTATCAAGTAAAAATACAATCTCAATATCAAAATAAAATTCATATATAATAATTCATACAGCACATTGGGAAAAGGCGACAATCGTGGAATAAGTAGATCAGAATACCAATAAATTATCTAGAACAGGGTAAGGAAGCATCAGACTATGTTACCAAATATAAGAATAGTAACACAGCAAAGACAAAATAGGTATGAACTATGATCACGAATGATCTGTAGAAGAATTAGAAGCATACCACACACTATACTCACAGACTCAAACATAGAAAAGATATAACAGACCATAACTGATCAGAGATACACCGACCCTGTCAGACAGGAAATAAGAGGACGAAAAGATTGACATAAACAACGAGCACGACGTGAAGACAACATCGATATGTATAATACGCTCTCACAATATAAAAAGAGAAAAAGAAAGTTACCTAAAGAAAACAGAAAACTAAGAAATACCAAGGAAACTCAAACAAACAAAAAAAGACAGTAGATCTTCCACGACACCCAACAACCAGAAGAAGAGACACTACACTAGGAGCAAATAGTAAAAAGTAGAAAAATAGAAAAAAGAAGATAAGAGTAAAGAACACCGGTACTAGAGCCACAAACCAGACGGATATGAAGAATTCTTAACCTGTATCATAGAAGCTGAACCAGTAAAGAAGTGATTATAACATACTAAACGCTATAAGTATAATCCAACAGTTCTTCTGAAGTAATAACAAATGTCCTAGCAATTAACGCAAGGATATAGAGACCAGTAAGGGCAAGAAATACAGACACCTCCCAAGAGATACTCAAGATCCAGAGGAACTAGGCGAAGACTCCATCT
The DNA here is from genome assembly GCF_964261635.1 of Lissotriton helveticus. Lineage (NCBI taxonomy): Eukaryota > Metazoa > Chordata > Amphibia > Caudata > Salamandridae > Lissotriton > Lissotriton helveticus. The sequence goes on from NC_136061.1 coordinate 175,830,492, forward strand.
GGCATTCAGACTGATTGTCCAAAAAAAGTAGACAACTCAGAAGGTTCATAAAAAATCTGAGAGCGGCCTCTAAAAGTTATTCGAAATCGTGAAGGGCCAGCAAAAGAAAATGGGATGTTCATGTCAAGAAGTCTTCGTCGCAGATTGAGAAAACCTTTCCTTCAGATGACAGTTTCTCTAGCAAAATCCTGAGATATTGCAATTCTGTGGCCCTCCCAAGTAATCGCTTTAACTTTCCTCATCTGTGCCAAAATTTCCTCACAATGTTGATGTCGCAATGGTTTGAAAACCACCGGTCTAGGATGAGGTGAAGACTTCGGTCTAAATGTAGGAACCCTGTGTGCACGTTCTATTTCAAAGTCCTTCTGAAAAGAAATATTCAACACAGTAGGGATCCAATTTAGCATAAACTCTAACATTGAAGGCGCTATTTTCTCTGCATCCTCAGGTAAACCAAAAATGCGTAGATTACTTCTACGATTTCTGTCCTCCTGCTCAGTAAGATATCTCCGTAATGCAGTCAGGGAGCGCTCCATATTCTGAATGGATTTAGTCTGTTGGTGTGCGGAATCTTCCACTACACTTATGCGTGATTCAGCATTAGAAACACGAAGTGTTAAGTTCTTAAAGTCACTTCTGATTGCTGCAACTTCAACTTGAAGTAAATCAGTTTTGGTTTTTGTACTCTGCGTAATATCATGAACAGAATTCAGGCGAGAGAGAATAGCATCTAAAGTAGTACCAGAGTCTTTCAGTACAAGCTCCGGAGTAGGAGAAGTTTGTTTAGACCTCTTAAGGTTATCTTTAGAGTCCTTGGTTTTGGGAGAAAGACCCATGTTGTCTGCCATGAGAAGAAGCAATAGAGACAATGAAGAAGGTCTCCTCGTATATATATCTCCACTGAAGTAACACCAGACACCTCACTGATCAAAACAACCTCTTGGGAGACAGCGGAATGAGCAAATCAGGGCGCAAAAGACAAAGCACTTATTTCTGTTCAACCATGAGCTCAATACCATGCACACTCCACAATACAGAAGAAAGTTGCGTGTCGCTGCTTGAGAAAAATTATTTAGGTAATGCTCGAAAAGATACAGGCATACCCACAGCTCCAACACAAAAGGAGGCGTATGGCGCAGTGATATCACCAGCAGAGAAAAGTTGCAGCTGCAGTATGAAGAGCATAAAAGGGGCGTCAAAACAACAGAAGATGTACCAATGTATGTTGCTGTGTTGAGGCGCAGAAGCCAAAATACAAAAAGCCTCTGACTAGAAATAATAGTGAAAAACCAATAATAAGCGACAAGCAGGCAGTACTTATCCAAAAAGCGCCATCATTTCAGTCAGAATGTGTAAGCCGCCATTTTGAGGAGCATTCCTGAGGAGACAGCCTTCAGAAGGAATATTATAGTCAAAAGACGCATCAGCTTCTCCAAACTCGCACATGGCAATCTCCGCGCATTCTGCCTGCAAAATCCTGTATTTTGATATGCAGAAATGGGCTCGGTCACATAATGTGCTTCCCAACCTCCCGGCGACGCGACGGAGCTCACAAAAATGCAGCCATCTTGGCTGCGCACAAGCCACGCCCCCGCAGGTCTGCATACCTGAAAGGCATGCTGCACTTTATTCCTAGCAGGGACTAGCAGCCTGTATTTTTAAAAAAGGAACTCTGCCCATCACCTGTTGTTCCTGGCCATAGCATGCTGCACTTTAACTCCGCTCCAAACACCACAGATTTGAACGCAGGATCCGCAGGCATCATAGAACTTGCGCCAGGTGGTGCATAAAGTGGGCCTAAACTCCTGCAGGGCGCCGGGCGATCCCATTAGAGCCTGGAGGAAGCTGGGCTGGGCCACCCCTCTTCAGTGGGATCACTGATATTTAACCCCTCCACTGCACCTGCGATTTTGCAGAAGTGCGGCACTTCCGCAAAACGGGCGGGGCCGCGTCGGCCATTGGCCGACGGCAGCACCAGCGAGGTAGAATTGCCGTCGGCCAATGGCCGACGGCAGCATGGAAGGGGTTAACAGTTCTGATCTATATATGTTGTTGTTTATGTATTTATATTGTTTAACTGTTCAATTGATATTTTGTTGAATAAATAGGGACTAGCCTATCTGATTAGTTAAGATGGGTAAAAGGAAACTGCGAAGCATTAATACGGAGCAGGCAGTAAGTCAAATAGGGGCTCCTAATATGACCTTGTTGAACTATTTGACGGGGCAGTCGGCGCCATCGAAAAGCAAATATCAACCGTAGAAGAGTCACTTAACATGGTCGCACAAGGGGCCATATATGGTAGCAAGGTTATTGCTTTACCAAATAGTGAGGTAGGGAAAGCCTGTACCACGCAAAGCGCTATTTTAGAACGATTAAACGGCTGCACCCAGGTCATTAGTGATGAGATTTCCCATGTAGACCTGGAGGCTGATATGCCACCCCGCCCAAAAGATTGTGTAAACCGTCATCCGTTATCCACATTACCAATCCGTCCACAGTCACCCACCAGACCCCAAATCTGATTGGTACTGTTAAGCCTAAAACCAAAATACAGCAAGGTAAAAGTACTAAAAATAAGGGCATTGCTTTTCCATCAGGCGATATGAATAAACTTCTAAGTCTGATCACGGATTTAACTACGTTGTGGTAAATAAATAATTAATTACCGGTACTATTTTTGACTATAATAAATAAACGGTTTAGCTCAATAAATAAGAGTCAAGATACGAGGTAGCTGGAGTATACAGGCTTTAATTAAGCATAAAAGGACTGGAACAAGACAGCCTGCATGGGAATGGGATGGCAGGGCCCGGCAGCTGCCGGGGCAGGATCTGGGAATGGCTAGCAAACTTTTAATAACAGTGCACAATATTTATAGTTAAACAAATACATTGTATTGAATACAGTAGGCGTAGCAGTGGGCGGAGTTCGTAGCAGTCGCGAAAGATAAGGCATAAAGTGGGTGTAACAAGAGGTGTGTACAGGGCGTATACATAGACATGTGATGTAAACGTAACAGAATATGTCATAAAAGGGGCGGAAACATGGAGGGGGCTACCTGAGCAGTTGGGACCTCTAACCTAGTGGTGCGCGCAAACTGACAATGACGTGTTACTAGGGGGAACTGGGGGGCTATGACTTCTGCGCTAGAAGAGGAGACGAAAGTCTGGAGTGTCAGAGCGACATGTACCTAAAGCCTATCTAGTATCTCGTGTTTAGAGAACATGTTGATAGAATCCAAAAGTTATCAGGGCAAAGGCTAACAGACTCTAAGACTGGTGCATGCATTATTCTACATGTAGTGCGTGCTGAGGAATATTAAATGACCATTAATACAGTATTTCTCTTACATGGAGACGTAAAGGCTAGACCATGACTGAAACTATTGATGCGATGCAGTAGCTTAGGAATGCAGAGAAGGAGGGTTGGACTGATAACTAGAAACATAACATACTCTTGGCAGACTGGGAGGCAGAGCCAGGCCGAGCCGGGCACTGCGAGGCATGAAAGTAAGTGAAGGGTCAGGGATACAGGTGGGGGCTGTATCTCTCCTCGAAGAGGGTTCAGGAAACAGGAGCTGAAACTGAGTCCGGGCCCTTTTGAGGCCTAGAAACGGGGATAATTTAATGAATTAACGTGCACACTGTGAAACGTGGCAACGTAGTTTTGCATAGGCCTAATATTCGTTGTTTTCACGAGGACTGGAAATTGGCATACTAGAGATGGACACAACTGGAATTGCGTCTTTAATCGATCAGAGGGGAATACATGCATATCGATCATGCACATATGACATAACATGGGGAACACGTAGGCACATATAACATGGCAAAATTTACTTTTCCACATTCCCTCCTTGTGCCCTACGTTTCCATCAGGAAACATCTATATTCATGATACCATCTATCATTTCATATAGCATCATTTGCTCGTCTCGAATTGTCTTGGAACGGGTTTTAGGACTAGGAATACAAGAGGTAGCACAAATGCCGCAAATCGCAGGGCCACATTGTATACAGAGGCAGCAACTGAATATGATCATTACTGCAATACCTAGAAATGACAATACTTTCCATCCCCAGGCAGATATGATACTCCAGAGCCAACCGGACCATGTCCAGGTGCCTGGATTCTGGTGTAACTGATGGGCAATTTTATGTAGTCTGGTTATAGCTGAATAAACAGACGGCGCGTTATTAGGAATGAAAATGCAGCAACTAGATCCGATGACTCTACATGCTCCTCCTCTATCGGCCAGTATGACGTCAAGAACGAGACGATTTTGGAGCACGACAAATCTCATAGCAGATTGCTCTTCGGTTAAGTTACCTAGGGCAGAAGTAGTCTCATTCACTACTGCTTCAAGGGTTCTGGTTAGTCTACGTATTAACTTACTATTCTGGATTGGTCCTATAAAGAAGAAGAAACCTTTATTGAAATCTTGATATTGTTCTAGAGTAGTTTCAGTTTGATCGACAATCGGGGACTCAATCTCCCTTCTATGTCTGACGTGTACTAGATGTGTGTTTCTATGATAATCAGATGGGGCTAGGAAAACTGGTGGCAGTAGGAAGGCAATGTAACATGTTCCATCCCAATCGAGGGGCAGACGAACATATGCGGTCTGACCACAAACAAAATAAGAATGACGTGAAGCTTTGAAAATAGATTTCCCACTGTCACTATACTCGACAGTAGTAGTACAATCACTATGTCCTACATGTGCGGAACCATTATTTCGGACACATAATTCGCCTTTGACTGGTAGTACTGAAATAGCAGGTAAGTCTGGAGTAGTATCAGACTGAACATTCAGGACCATAAAATTCGAAGAATAATTACCTAAATTATAAACTTCATTTTCTAGATCTAACCCTGTTCTATGGGGGAGACCTTGCTTGTCTGGAAAACATGTTCTATTCAGAAGGGACATATCATTTGAGGATGATGTTAACATGGACCATGCTCCACACAAACCATTATGTGAAAACGGATAATGAAAGAGTGGCAGAACTCCCTTCGGTGTCTGGAAGGGGGGAGTCGACCACACACCCAACAATTAGTGGCATTGCTGGTCTGGTGTGAATAGTGTAACATTCTTATAAATGTATTATTTCTCATAGCAAGACGATAGGACAACTCGTGAGGAGGCAGATCACTAAATGTGTGCTCTACTGTAGCATTAGAAGACTTATTTACATGAGAAATTGGAAAACATAAATGCAATGCATAACTTGTGCAGGTAACCATCAAACTCAAAAATAGAAGAAAACATAAAATAACGATACATCTGATAGAGCTTTGACTAACTCTCTCACTATGGGGGTCTATCTCATACATGTCAGAAACCTGTCTAACCGTTTCACCCGAGGGGGACTTAGACAATTAAACTGGCTGACTTATTTTACTAGACCGGAGTTTCTTTTTATACTCCTGCTGCGGAGTTTCCTCTAACAGGGGAGGCTTGGAATCAAAGTTTGTAGCGGGACAGTCCTTGAGAATAGGGCAGTTTTTAGAATTCCGGCAGTCCTTGAAAATGGAACAGTCCAATGTTTTTATTCGACATCCATGGAATTTCTTGACGTGGGACAGGTGCACCCAGCCTTTGCGGCCTTCCAACTTCATGGCCGTATGGGTGGTCAGAAGGACTAGCTTCGGCTCCTTCCAGCGAGGCTCCAGCGGACTTGAACGAACAAAATTCCGGACCAAAACGAGATCCCCGGGGATGACCTCATGCGGTTTCACTTCAGTGTTGTCTGGAAATGCGGCGGCAACCTGTGAACGACAAGAGTGTAGGGCAGACATCAAGGAAGCTAGGTAATCTGTCAGCATATTACTGGAACCATCTGTAATACTTCGGGGTCTAGGTGTACCCCACATGTTTGGGGGGCGGCCGAATACGACCTCATAAGGGGACAGACCTGATCTGGAATGTGCGACCATGCGCATATAAAATAGGGCGACTGGCAGAGCTACCAGCCAGTCCACACCTTTCTCTTTACAGATTTTAGAAATGCGGATTTTTAGTGTCTGGTTATGTCTCTCTACGAGACCTGCTGCTTCAGGATGGCGTACACAATGGAACTTCCACTGGTACCCTAACAAAAGGGAAACATGCTTCATGAGTTCAGATGAGAATGGCTGGCCGTTGTCTGAATACACGACCCTAGGGAGTCCATAACGAGGGAAAAATTCACGAACCAGCTGCTTGGCAGTGGTCGCGGCTGTGTAATCTGGAACTGGATATGCCTCTGTCCACCTGGACAAAGCGCATACAACTACAAGGACATACTTGAAACCTCGACATCGCTCCATCTGAATGTAATCCATCTGGAGGACCTCAAAAGGGTGGTCAGGGGGCTGGAATCCACCTTGTTCCACCGGGACACTTTTACCTGGATTGAACTGGCAACATATCATACAAGTACGGACTTTCTGCTTGGCTGCAGCTCGTAAATGTTTGTTGAACCAAAGGTTCTATATACTGTCTAACATGGCTTTTTCTCCTAAATGTGCAGGACTATGTGCGGTATTAATAATGACTTGAACCATAGAGTCGGGGAGAAACCATGTGGCTTTTCCCTTCGTCAACCATCCCTGATCTGTCTGGACCCCTCCTTGTTCGGACCATTTCTTGATTTCTTCAGGAGTAGCATGTAACTGGATATCTATGACATCTTGAGTGGGGTCCTTAACTGTCATACATGTAGTCGGATCTGGAGTGTGTGTCTGTGTCATGTTAACTGGAATGTCTGGAGTCTGAGCTGTGAGCTTGGCTGTTCGATCTGCTAGATCGTTACCTTGGGAAATAATGTCAGTGACTTTCGTATGTGCTTTGCACTTCATGATAGCGATAGCTGTCGGTAAATGTATTGCTTCTAACAGAGCTTGAATGAGGAGACCATGCTGAATCTTGGTTCCATGAGAAGTCATGAAACCTCTTTCTTGCCAGAGCACTCCGAAGTCGTGTACGACTCCGAATGCATAACGTGAATCTGTGTAAATATTAACTTTCAGGTTCTTGGCACGTATGCTGGCTTGGGTCAGAGCAACTAGCTCTGCTGCTTGAGCAGACAGGATGTCAATACGGTGTGTCTCTATAACTTCAGTTTCAGTAGTCACTGCATACGCGGCTACTAGTTCTCCTGTACTTGTTCTCATACATGAACCATCCACATAAAGTGTCAGGTCGGGATTAGGTAAAGCAATGTCTGTCAGGTCTTGTCTTGGCTTTGTCATAGTGTTAACTACTTCCACACAGTCATGTGTGGCAGGATTTGAAGTAACTGACGGTAACAGTGTAGCAGGATTTAGAACGTTGCAGCGTCTGATTTCTATGTGTGGCTGGAATAGTGTCAATTCATAACCTGCTAATCGTGCAATTGTCAAGTGCTGAGTCTGTGTTCGGTTTAAAAGAACTTCCACGGAGTGTGGAACTTGTACTGTCAGGGAGTGTCCTAACACTATGGAATCACTTTGTCTGATAGCTAGAGCTGTGGCTGCAACTGACTTGAGGCACGCAGGCAGAGCCTGGGCTACTGGATCTAATGTGCTCGAAAAATAAGCACAAGGCTTGTATTGTCCTGCTTGATCTTGTGTGAGAACAGATAATGCTGTACCTTCACGTTCTGTGACAAAAAGTGTAAAAGGCTTACTGTAGTTCGGTGTAGCTAGAACAGGAGCTTGGCATAAAGCTTTCTTTAATTCATTAAAAGCAAGTGTATGTTCGGATGTCCAAGAGAGGACAGTCGATACGGCTGCCTCCTGTGTCGTTAACTGTATCAGTGGCTTGGCTAGATATGCATACTGAGGAATCCATTGTCTGCAATAGGAAGTGAGGCCGATAAAAGCTCGTACCTCCTTCTGGGTCTTGGGCTGAGGAAGACTCGCTATTAACTGGATACGGTCAGGTGTCAACTGCCTACCCCTCTTGGACAGTAAGTGTCCTAAGTAGACCACTTGCTGGACACAGAACTGGAGCTTCGAAGGGGACACCTTGTGCCCCATCTCGGCTAGGAAATACAGAACTGTAAGTGACGCATGCTCGCAGTCACGTTCAGAACGGGCTGTGATCAGTAGATCATCGACATACTGGAGCAGGGCAGTGTCAGTTGGCATGTGAATATTGTCTAGTTGTCTCTTAAGTGCTTGACTGTAAATACTAGGACTTTCTGTGAAACCTTGAGGAGCTCGTGTGAATTTATAGCTCCTTCCATTTAAACAGAATCCGAAAAGGTACTGGCTGTCTGGATGAATGGGGACACTGAAAAATGCGTTCTTGAGGTCTATAACTGTGAAGAACGTAGCTTCAGAATCAATGGCTGTCAATAGGGAAGAAATATCTGGAACTACTGGGTACTGGGGAATGATACATTTATTAAGTTCTCGAAGGTCAATCACTAATCGATATACTGGAGGTGCATTTGGATCAGTACGTTTCATGACTGGAATGATAGGAGAATTACATACATTGGAGTTAGTTTCTACAACCACTCCTTGAGCAATAAGCTCGTCAATAATTTTGGATAAGGCTGCTACAGCCTCAGGTGGCAATCTGTACTGTCTGATTCGTGGCAGGACAACACCTTGCTTGAGAGTCACACGATGGGGTGTGATTTGCATACAACCAACATCAGTTGGACCTTGCGCCCATAAATGCTGCGGTACATTGGACAATCTTGGATCAAAATCGCGTAATACATAGTGCCCTTTATAGTCCCTTAAAAACAAACGTATTCCTTCTGGGGAACAACAAATTACTGCACCTAATTCTTTCAATGTTTTAATGCCTAACAAATTTTCTGGACATGATTTCGTAGGTAACAAATCAGTAGTTCGGGACAATGGACCAACTTCTAGAGTAACTGGCTTTGATATCTCGTTTACAATAGGCTTTCCTGAAAATCCAAGGGAAACATTTCTAGAGCCTGAGAGCGGAGCCCCTGGAACCTCGTCATGACTGATAGTAGTCCTACTTGCCCCTGTATCAATCAGAAACTTTCTGTCTTTCCCCAATACTTGACTGTGTACATAGGGACCCTCTTGATCTACAGGTATCTCGATGAGAGGCAAGCCTACCTCCCTCTCTAGGCTGTTTCATGAATATGCTTGATACTCCGGATACTCTGACTGGGCATACTGGTACATCTGCTGTGTAACATGCTGTGTTGCAGCAATAGGCTGCGGTGCTGGAACTGTCTGTTGTGCATTCTGTGGCTGAGAAGTCTGTGAAACTTGCTCTTGTCTAGGTGGACGTGGTCTTTCTTTAGTCTTACCGGTAGCTATGTTGTGTTTCAGAACTGCACACTCGTTTATAAAATGACCTGGCTGTTTACAATAATTGCAGGTCCCTTTAACAGGAACTGCAGGATGACTGGCTTGATTCGGACCCCTCTTCTGACTGTCTTGTGGAACAGATTGTGCAACTAATACTTTCATTTTCGTGTCTTTCATACGTTTCCTTTCATGTTCTTGCTCTTCCCTGATTCTATTCTGGTGATACTGAAGCATCTGAAGCATTTGGGACGGAGTATTAGCTTGCCAGGTACTTTCGACTTTCAAAACTCGATTTTTAACTTGTGGACTTGAATTCTCGACTAGTTTGGTAACAAAAAGATGAGGGTATGACTCGCTACTCGTCTTCAAACCACTGTTAATACTAAAACATTTCTCGAATCTAGAATAAAAATCACTAGTATCCTCGTCTGGTTTCTGTTTACAGGCTGAGATTGCATCCCAGTCTTCCTTTTTCGTGGCTAGTAATCTTGGCAAAACTTGTATTAACAGTTCAGGTAATTCTTTACATTTTTCTCCTAGACCGGTACCTGGTACACGTGTATTCTCTTCAGCTTCTAGAACTGCCCAATCTATCTTTTTCTCTCCCACCTCCCATTCTTTTTCCTTGAGTTTTTCATATATGCCCGCAGGCAACAGGACTTTTAACATTTTAATTATATCTGGATACGTGTATTCTCCCATACGGAGCATGTCTTTTAATTCACGGTGGAACCCTGCTGGATCTTTGTCATGACAGGGAATTAACTTTTTCATCTCTAAGAGTTCCATCTTCGTAATCGGGGTGTAAACAAATACTCGTTGCATTTCACCACCCTGTGTCCTAACTGGGTGTACTTCTCGTAATGGATGCTGTCTGTCTATGTAAAACGGTTTACTTTCTGGGGGTGAGACGTGAACAAAATGTGGGTTCAGAAACGTTCTATATTTGTGGCGCTGTTCTAGAATGATACTAATTAAATCAGTACCTAAACCTTTCCATTTATACTGGAGTAACTCGTTCAGAACATCATGTAACGGATGTGGAAAAGTAAATTTTGCCATGTTCTGTGTCCCTACGCCCCATCCATCATATGTTGTGTGTGCATGATCAATATGCATATGTTATTCCCCATTTCTGATTAAAGACGCAATTACAGTTGTGTCCACCTCTAGTATGTTAGTTTCCAGTCCTCGTGAATACTACGAATATCAGGCCTATGTAGGTAATGTTGCCACGTTTCTCAGTGTGCACGTTATTCAATTATAAAGTCCCCGTTTCCAGGCCTCAAAGGGTCCGGACCACAGATTCAGCTCCTGTCTCCTGAAAGCCTCGCTGAGGAGCGATACAGCCCCCACCTGTATCCTCGACCCTTCACTTACTTCCTGCCTTGCAGTGCCCGGTGCAGCCCGGCTCTGCCTCTGAGTCTGCCAAAAGTATGTTATAGTTCCTGCTATCAGTTCAGTCCTCCTCCTCTGCATTCCTAAGCTACTGAACTGCATCAATAGTTTCCGTCATTGTCTAGCCTTCTCGTCTCCACGTTAGAGAAGTACTGTATTTAATGGTCATTTAATATTCTTCACGCACTACATGTAGAATAATGCATGGTCCAGTCTTAGAATCAAGTTAGCTTTTCCCCTCATGACTTCTAGTTTATATCAACATGTTCCCTAAACATTAGATACCAGATAGGGTTTAGGTACATGTCGCTCCGACCCTCCAGACTCTAGTCTCTGCTCCTAGCACAGAGTTCGTAGCCCCCAGTTTCTCCTAGTAACACGTCATTGCTAGTTTTCGCGCACCATTAGGTTAGAGGTCCCGGCTCCTTAGGTAGCCCCCTCCAATGTGTCCGCCCATTCATGACATATTCTGTTACGTTTGCATCACATGTCTAAGTAAACTCCTAGTTACACCTCTTTTTACTGTTATCTCACGCGACTGTTATGCGTCACGCCTTCTACTCCACCCACTGCTACGCCTACTGCAATGTAATGCTATGTGTTTGCGCTATGTATATAAGTCAATGTTATGTTATTAAATGTTAGCGCGCTCATCCCAGATCAAGCCCCGGCAGCTGCTGGGCCCCAGTTGTCCTGCTGGGCCTTATTGTCCTATTCCCATGCAGGTTGTCCTGACCCTGTCCTTATGCTGTAATAAACCTGCAGAAACTCCTACTACCTCGAATCTTGACTCTTATTTATTGAGCTATCTGTTATGCTATAAGTCTAGTCAAAAATAGGGTATTATTTATTTATTTACCACATAATGGCGCCCGAACAGGGACTTGCCCTTTCCCCACGCGTCGGTGAAGCCACGCCGACCCCCTGACCCTCTGCAGTCGTGACGGAACTCTTCTGCGCAGTGGCAGATATTTCTGCTCAAGTATCCCTCAGGCCCACGGAGGAGACGGAGGAGGCGGTCCAGCATCCGAACGAGACGGTGGAGGAACGCGGCGAGTCCCGACCAGAGCCCAAGCCGAGAGTCCAAGGTCCGAGGTATCCGGAGGTCCACCCGTAATTGAAGTCCGAAGTCCGAAGTTCGTCGTCGTAGTCCAGTCCCGTCCGAGGCCTTCCGTTCCGTGCTGCCCGGTGAGTACCATTGCTGGGGTAGTGTCTAGACAGGGTCAGTCTAAATTGACTCCTGGTCCGTGGGTTGGTGGTACCCAAGCCCACAAACGAAGTGTTCACCTAGGTGGATACGGGTCTTGATGTGTTCCTTTATGGGACCGGTATGTTCCGTACTGTTACAGCAGTGCATCCAGTAACTCTAGTCTGTTCCGTTCTCGAGAATTCTGTTCTGTTTCTGTTTTCAGTATTTTCAGGTAGTATTCTGTTCGAACTGTTATTTATAATGTTGTTTAATGTATTTTCAACGTCGTGGTATGCCTGAATTGTTTTCCCAATTGTTATTGTTTTTCGTGTATTGTATTGTGTTCCGATTCAAGTTTAGAATGCCGCTCTTTTCCAAGTTACGTCAGTTAAAAACTAGAAAGGGTCTGCTGGAAGCAGCAGTTCCCGTTCCGCCTAGGGACAGTCCAGGTCACTTTATGTATCAGAAACATGGCATAAGCGCCATATTGTATCTAGATTTATGGGTAGAGTATACCAAACAGTTAGAAGAAAAGTATAGATGGCCCGTATCGGGTACATGGGATGCCGAATGTATCATGCGAGTAGAAGAAGCATTATGGAAAAAGAAAGCCAGACAGTCACAGAAAGATGCCATCGAGTTATGGCGTAAGGAAGCGCATAGAAGAACGGAAAAGGAAGTCAGAAAGTCAGAGTTAAGTAGAGAATCCCAAGAACGAGCCCAAGAAAGAGAATTAATCGAGATAGGTGAACAAGTCAAAGCCGAACAGTCAGACAGACAGAGGCATGCCCTTATTAAGGGTATGTATCCTCTCCTTGCCGAAGGCTTGCCAAAAGCGACCCCAGAGGCATCCAGTAATTTCCCGCCACTATTAGTTCCGACCAAGCTACGTCACAAACCGACCGCAGCTGATATTTTTATTTCGTCCTATTTGGACGACACAGTTCCAGAATATGCAAATCCAGTTCGCGCTCCACCTGTCCCTGTAAATCAGGCACTTCCCGTTCCTCCAGACACCGGAGTACCTGTTACGGTACCCCCGGGTCAGCCTGCCATACAAGTCCAGCCCACGTTACAATTACCGACCCTGCAAGCACGAAGAATGTCAGTCGACGATTCTAGTCTAGGGGCCGCAGGAGGAGGTCCTCCTCAAACCCCGCCGCCACACAAGCGTTTATCAGCACTCGAATTACATGCTCAAGCATCACAGCGTACTCCTAAAAGTAATAAGTCTGTTACAGAAATCAGACAAGCCCTTGCCGAATGTGTCTATGACACAGTCCCAGGCGAGTATAATATGGTTTTATATTCCGTACGCGTAAGGAGGGTGACCGAGTATCTAGTCACCTTACCAAATATGAAAGAAGATCTAGACAGAATATATCGTTTCATCCGTACAGGGGATGATCCAGAAAGTATAGGCGAGATTATGTCTCAAAGGAAAGCCGAGATTCAGCTCATGATATTAAAGTTCCTGATCAATTGTCTAATAAGAGAACAAGATTATCCGTCTAAAGATCCCGCCGAAATGAGAATCCTAACAAGGTGGAGTGATAATATAGCCGAGGGTAAGCACAAGACCATTAGTGCCATGGAAAGTATGTACAAGAAAATTCGTAAAGAAATAATAAGGTTACACGAACAGCGTAAAGCAGCACAAGTAAGCGAGAAAGAAAGTATCTCTGATCCTGAAGAGGAAGACGAGAATCCCGCCAGAATAGCGTATGTAGGAAAATCCAGATTTCCAGATCGCCATTTACGTCCAGAACCTAAGTCTATTTTTCATCATCCAGCACCAGAACGAGGTTCTCTAGAACAAGTATTCCAAGCTACCGATCACATTCTGAAATCACGAGTCGGTTATAGCGAATTAAGTACCATGCACGAACAAGAACTAGCCCGATCAGCAGTCCGATGGATTACTGATTTTACCACTTTTCCAGACGAAATAGTGGCACAAATGTTTCTGAAACTGCCTCCAGCCGAGCAACGACTGGTGGGTATGTATATGATCCAGCACCTCATTACTCTGTATGAGGGTCAACATTCTGATCCAGGCCCGTTACATGATATCCTGAACGAGTTACTCCAGTACAGATGGAGAGGTCTAGGTACCGATTTAATTAGTGTCATTCTAGAACAGCGCCACAAGTATAGAACGTTCTTGAACCCGCATTTTGTTCATGTCTCACCCCCAGAAAGTAAACCATTCTACATAGACAGACAGAATCCGCTACGAGAAGTCCACCCAGTCCAAGGGGCGGGTGGCGTAATGCAACGAGTGTTTGTATACACTCCGATATCAAAGATGGAACTCCTTGAAATGAAGAAATTAATTCCCTGTCATGACAAAGATCCAGCGGGGTTCCATAGAGAATTAAAAGACATGCTCCGTATGGGAGAATACACTTACCCAGATATCATTAAAATGTTAAAGGTCCTGCTACCCGCAGGGGTGTATGAAAAGTTAAAGGAAAAAGAATGGGAGGTGGGAGAGAAAAAGATCGATTGGACAGCTCTAGAAGCTGAAGACAAGGCACGAGTACCAGGTACCGGTCTTGGAGATAAATGTAAAGAATTACCAGAATTATTGATTCAAGTTTTACCCAGATTATTGACAACTAGGAAAGAAGACTGGGATGCAATCTCAGCCTGTAAACAGAAACAAGATGAGGATATTAGTGATTTTTATTCTAGATTTGAGAAATGTTTCAGTATTAACAGTGGTCTCAAGACAAGTAGTGAGTCATACCCTCATCTTTTCGTTACCAAATTAGTCGAGAATTCAAGTCCACAAATTAAAAACCGAGTTTTGAAAGTCGAAAGCACCTGGCAAGCAAATACTCCGTCCCAGATGCTCCAGATGCTTCAGTATCACCAGAATAGAATCCGAGAAGAGCAAGAACACGAAAGAAAACGTATGAAAGACACGAAAATGAAAGTGCTAGTTGCACAATCTATTCCTCAAGACAGTCAGAAGAGGGGTCCGAATCAAGCCAGTCATCCTGCGGCTCCCGTTAAAGGGACCTGCAATTATTGTAAACAGCCAGGTCATTTTATAAACGAGTGTGCAGTTCTGAAACACAACATAGCTACTGGTAAGACTAAAGAAAGACCACGTCCGCCGAGACAAGAACAAGTTTCACAGACTCCTCAGTCACAGAATGCACCGCAGACAGTTACAGTACCGCAGCCTATTGCTGCAACACAGCATGTTACATCACAGATGTACCAGTATGCACAGTCCGAGTATCCAGAGTACCAGTCATATTCATGAAACAGCCTAGAGAGGGAGGTAGGCTTGCCTCTCATCGAGATACCTGTAGACCAAGAAGGTCCCTATGTTCATAGTCAAGTATTAGGGAAAGACAGAAAGTTTTTGATCGATACAGGGGCAAGTAGGACCACAATTAGTCACGCCGAAGTTCCAGGGGCTCCGCTCTCAGGCTCAAGAAATGTTTCCCTTGGATTTTCAGGAAAACCCATAGTTAATGAGATATCAAAGCCAGTTACTCTAGAAGTAGGTCCATTGTCCCGTACTACTGATCTGTTACTTACTAAGGCATGTCCAGAAAATCTATTAGGCATTAAGACATTGAAAGAATTAGGTGCAGTTATTTGCTGTTCCCCAGAGGGAATACGTCTGTTCCTACGTGACTTTAAGGGTCACTATGTATTACGAGATTTTGATTCAAGATTGTCTAATGTTCCGCAGCATTTATGGGCGCAAGGTCCAACTGATGTAGGTTACATGCAAATCACACCCTATCGTGTGACTCTCAAACCAGGTGTAGTGTTACCACGAATCAGGCAGTACAGATTGCCACCTGAGGCTGTAGCAGCCTTATCCAAAATTATTGACGAGCTCATGGCTCAGGGAGTAGTTGTAGAAACTGACTCCAATGTATGTAATTCTCCGATCATTCCAGTCATGAAACGTACTGATCCAAACGCACCCCCAGTATATCGATTAGTGATTGATTTACGAGAGCTTAATAAATGTATTATTCCTCAGTACCCAGTTGTCCCAGACATTTCTTCCCTGTTAACAGCCATTGATTCCGAAGCCATGTTTTTCACTGTTATTGACCTCAAGAATGCATTTTTTAGTGTTCCAATTCATCCAGACAGCCAGTTTCTTTTCGGATTTTGTTTAAATGGAAGGAGCTATATGTTTACACGCGCTCCTCAAGGTTTCACAGAAAGCCCTAGTATTTACAGTCAAGCACTCAAGAGACAGCTAGACAACATTCACATGCCAACTGACACTGCCCTGCTCCAGTATGTCGATGATCTACTGATCACAGCCCGTTCTGAACGTGACTGCGAGCGTGCATCACTTACAGTTCTGTATTTTCTTGCCGAGATGGGGCACAAGGTGTCACCTTCGAAGCTTCAATTCTGTGTCCAGCAAGTGGTATACTTAGGACACTTGCTGTCCAAGAGGGGTAGGCAGTTGACACCCGACCGTATCCAGTTAATAGCGAATCTTCCCCAGCCCAGAACCCAGAAGGAGGTACGTGCTTTTATCGGCCTTACTTCTTATTGTAGACAATGGATTCCCCAGTATGCATTCCTAGCCAAGCCACTGATACAGTTAACGACACAGGAGGCAGCCGTATCGACTGTCCTCCCTTGGACATCTGACCATACACTTAGTTTCAACGAGTTAAAGAAAGCCCTATGCCAAGCTCCAGTTCTAGCTACACCGAACTACAGTAAGCCTTTTACACTTTTCGTTACTGAACGCGAAGGTACAGCATTATCTGTTCTCACACAAGATCAAGCAGGTCAATACAAGCCCTGTGCTTATTTTTCGAGCACATTAGATCCAGTCGCCCAGGCGTTGCCTGCGTGCCTCAAGTCAGTTGCAGCCACAGCACTAGCCATCAGACAAAGTGATTCCATAGTTTTAGGACATTCCCTGACAGTACAGGTCCCACATTCAGTAGAAGTACTTTTAAACCGAACACAAACTCAGCACTTGACAATTGCACGTTTAACAGGTTATGAATTGACACTGTTCCAGCCACACATAGAAATTAGACGCTGCAACGTCCTGAATCCTGCTACACTGTTACCATCAGTTAGTTCAAATCCAGACACACATGATTGTGTGGAAGTAGTTAACATTACGACAAAGCCAAGACAAGACCTGACAGATATTCCGTTACCAGATCCTGACCTGACACTTTATGTGGATGGTTCATGTATGAGAACTAGTACAGGAGAACTAGTCGCCGCGTATGCAGTGACTACTGATACTGAAGTTATTGAAACACACCGTATTGATACTCTGTCCGCTCAAGCAGCAGAGCTAGTCGCTCTGACACAAGCCTGTATACATGCTAAGAACCTGAAAGTTAATGTTTACACAGATTCACGTTACGCATTCGGAGTTGTACACGACTTCGGAGTGCTCTGGCAGGAGAGAGGTTTTATGACTTCTCATGGAATCAAGATTCAGCATGGTCTCCTTATTCAAGCCCTGTTAGATGCCATACATTTACCGACATCTATTGCTATCATGAAGTGCAAAGCACATACGAAAGTCACAGACATTATTTCCCAAGGTAATGATTTAGCAGACCGCACAGCCAAGCTTACAGCACAGACTCCAGACATTCCAGTTAATCAGACACATATTCCAGATCTGACTACATGCATGACGGTTAAGGACCCTACTCAAGATGTCATAGATATCCAGTCACATGCTACTCCCGATGAAATCAAGAAATGGTCTGTACAAGGAGGGGTCCAGACAGATCAAGGATGGTTAACGAAGGGTAGAGCCACATGGTTTCTCCCCGATTCTATGGTTCAAGTCATTATCAATACCGCACATAGTCCAGCACATTTAGGAGAAAAAGCTATGTTAGACAGTATCCAGAACATTTGGTTCAACAAGCATTTACGAGCTGCAGCCAAGCAGAAAGTCCGTACCTGTATGATATGTTGTCAGTTTAATCCAGGTAAAAGTGTCCCGGTGGAACAAGGTGGTTTCCAGCCCCCTGACCACCCTTTTGAGGTCCTCCAGATGGATTATATTCAAATGGAGCGATGTCGAGGTTTCAAGTATGTCCTTGTAGTTGTATGCGCCTTGTCCAGATGGACAGAAGCATATCCAGTCCCAGATTACACAGCCGCGACCACTGCCAAGCAGTTGGTTCGTGAATTCTTCCCTAGATATGGACTCCCTAGAGTCGTATATTCTGATAACGGCCAGCCATTCTCATCTGAACTCATGAAACACGTTTCCCTTTTGTTAGGGTACCAGTGGAAGTTCCATTGTGTACGCCATCCAGAAGCAGCTGGACTAGTCGAAAGACATAATCAGACTCTGAAAATCCGTATAGCAAAAGTCTGTAAAGACAAGGGTGTGGACTGGTTAGTAGCTTTGCCAGTCGCTCTGTTTTACATGCGTATGGTCGCACATTCCAGATCAGGTCTGTCCCCGTATGAGGTCGTTTTCGGCCGCCCCCCTAATATGTGGGGTACTCCTAGACCCCGAAGTATTACCGATGTTTCATGTAATATGCTGACAGATTACCTAGCTTCCTTGATGTCTGCCCTCAACTCATGTCGTTCACAGGTTGCCGCCGCATTTCCAGACAATACCGAGGTGGCACCGCACGAGATCGTTCCAGGCTCCCTTGTGCTGATCAGAAATTTCGACAGGTCGAGTCCGCTGGAACCACGTTGGAAGGAGCCACGTCAGGTCCTCTTGACCACCCGAACTGCCGTCAAGTTGGAAGGCAGGAAGGGGTGGGTCCACCTTTCTCATGTAAAACTTTTCAAAGGACCAAAACCAGTCTTCAAAAGCATTTCCAAGAACATTTCCCAGGATTCGAAGGATTGTCAGAACATTGTTTTAAAGGACTGTCCCGCACAAGACATTATTACAACCCCTCCCTTGTTAGAGAAAACTCCGCAACAGGAGTATAAGTTAAAGCTCAGGTCTAATAAGTCAGCCAGTTTGATTGTATAAGTCCTCCCCTAGGTGAAACGGTTAGACTGTTTCTGACATGTATAAAATAGACCCCCATAGTGAGAGAGTCAGTCAAAGCTCAATCAAATGTATCGTTTTTCTGAGTTTCATATTATTCATCAGCATAATGATTTCCTGCACCAGCTACGCACTTTTTCTGTGTTTTCCAGTTCCTCATGTAAATATGTCTGCTCATGCTACAGTAGAGCACACGTTTAGTGATCTGCCTCCTCACGAATATTCATACCGCCTCGCCATGCGTAATAACACATTTATCCGTATGTTACATTATTCACACCAGACCAGCAATGCCACTAATTGTTGGGTGTGTGGTCGACTCCCCCCTTTCCAGACACCGAAGGGAGTTCTGCCACTCTTTCCTTATCCATTCTCACACAATGGTTCGTGTGGAGCATGGTCCACGTTAACGTCATCCTCAACAGATATGTCTTTTCTTAACAGTACATGTTACCCAGACAAACAAGGTTTCCCCCACAGAACAGGTTTAGATTTAGAAAATGAAGTATATAATTTAGGAAATTATTCGTCGAATTTCATGGTTCTGAATGTTCAGTCTGATACTACTCCAGACTCACCCGCTATTTCAGTACTACCAGTCAAAGGCGAATTATGTGTCCGTAGTTATGGTTCTGTACATATAGGTCATAGTGAATGTACTACTGTTATCCAGTATAGTGACAGTAGGAAATCTATTTTCAAAGCTTCACGTCATTCTTATTTTATTTGTGGTCAAACTGCATATGTCCGTCTGCCCCTCGATTGGGAGGGAACCTGTTACATTGCTTTCCTACTGCCACCTGTTTTTCTAGCCCCACCTGATTATCATAGGAATTCTTCCTTAGTACACACTAGACACAAGAGAAATCTCCCGATTGTCGATTATACTGAAACCGCCGCAGAGCAATTCATTGATATAGATAAAGGTGTTTTCCCTTATTTAGGTACAGTTGTAAATAGTAAGCTTATTCGTAGGTTAACAAGAACCCTTGAAGCAGTAGTAGATGAGACTGCCTCTGCTCTAGGTAACTTAACTGAAGAGCAATCCTTTATGAGAATTGTCGTTTTACAGAATCGTCTCGTCCTTGACGTCATACTGGCCGATAGGGGCGGGGCCTGTAGAATTCTCGGATCCAGTTGTTGCATTTTCATTCCAAATAACGCGCCGTCTGTTTATTCAGCTATAACCAGACTCCATAAAATTGCCCATCTGTTACACCAAGATCCAGGCACCTGGACATGGTCCGGTTGGTTCTGGAATATAATTTCCGCATGGGGTTGGAAAGTCCTGTCCTTTTTAGGTATTGCAGTAGCGATTATATTTAGCTGCTGCCTCTGTATACAATGTGGCCCTGCGATTTGCAGCATGTGTGCTACCTCTTGTATTCCCAGTCCCAAGCCCTGTTCTAAATCCCGTTCCAAGACAATTCGAGACGAGCAAATGATACTGTATGAAATGATAGACGGTATCATGAATATTGATGTTTCCTGATGGAAACGTAGTGACAAGGAGGGAATGTGGAAAAGTAAATTTTGCCATGTTCTGTGTCCCTACGCCCCATCCATCATATGTTGTGTGTGCATGATCAATATGCATATGTTATTCCCCATTTCTGATTAAAGACGCAATTACAGTTGTGTCCACCTCTAGTATGTTAGTTTCCAGTCCTCGTGAATACTACGAATATCAGGCCTATGTAGGTAATGTTGCCACGTTTCTCAGTGTGCACGTTATTCAATTATAAAGTCCCCGTTTCCAGGCCTCAAAGGGCCCGGACCACAGATTCAGCTCCTGTCTCCTGAAAGCCTCGCTGAGGAGCGATACAGCCCCCACCTGTATCCTCGACCCTTCACTTACTTCCTGCCTTGCAGTGCCCGGTGCAGCCCGGCTCTGCCTCTGAGTCTGCCAAAAGTATGTTATAGTTCCTGCTATCAGTTCAGTCCTCCTCCTCTGCATTCCTAAGCTACTGAACTGCATCAATAGTTTCCGTCATTGTCTAGCCTTCTCGTCTCCACGTTAGAGAAGTACTGTATTTAATGGTCATTTAATATTCTTCACGCACTACATGTAGAATAATGCATGGTCCAGTCTTAGAATCAAGTTAGCTTTTCCCCTCATGACTTCTAGTTTATATCAACATGTTCCCTAAACATTAGATACCAGATAGGGTTTAGGTACATGTCGCTCCGACCCTCCAGACTCTAGTCTCTGCTCCTAGCACAGAGTTCGTAGCCCCCAGTTTCTCCTAGTAACACGTCATTGCTAGTTTTCGCGCACCATTAGGTTAGAGGTCCCGGCTCCTTAGGTAGCCCCCTCCAATGTGTCCGCCCATTCATGACATATTCTGTTACGTTTGCATCACATGTCTAAGTAAACTCCTAGTTACACCTCTTTTTACTGTTATCTCACGCGACTGTTACGCGTCACGCCTTCTACTCCACCCACTGCTACGCCTACTGCAATGTAATGCTATGTGTTTGCGCTATGTATATAAGTCAATGTTATGTTATTAAATGTTAGCGCGCTCATCCCAGATCAAGCCCCGGCAGCTGCTGGGCCCCAGTTGTCCTGCTGGGCCTTATTGTCCTATTCCCATGCAGGTTGTCCTGACCCTGTCCTTATGCTGTAATAAACCTGCAGAAACTCCTACTACCTCGAATCTTGACTCTTATTTATTGAGCTATCTGTTATGCTATAAGTCTAGTCAAAAATAGGGTATTATTTATTTATTTACCACACGGACCTGGATCAGAATGTTGTCCCTCATACAGTGTAATGAGGTGCTGGATCATATACATACCCACCAGTCGCTGTTCGGCTGGGGGCAGTTTCAGAAACATCTGTGCCACTATTTCGTCTGGAAAAGTGGTAGAATCAGTAATCCATCGGACTGCTGATCGGGCTAGTTCTTGTTCATGCATGGTACTAAGTTCACTATAACCGATTCGTGATTTCAGAATGTGATCGGTAACTTGAAATACTTGCTCGAGAGAACCTTGTTCTGGTGCTGGAGGAGGAAAAACTTTCTTGTGTTCTAGGCGTGAATGTCGGTCGGGAAGTCTAGTTCTACCTACATATGCTATTCTGGTGGGATTCTCGTCGTCTACCTCTTCAGTAGAAGAGTTGTCTTCTTTCTCACTTACTTGTGGTGCTTTGCGTTTCTCGTGAAACCTTATTATTTCCTTACGAATTTTCTTGTACATACTCTCTATACTACTGAGTGTCCTGTGTCTACCCTCAGCTATATTATCACTCCACCTTGTCAGGACTTTCATTTCGGTCGGATCTTTAGTTGGGTAATCTTGTTCCCTTATTAAACAATTGATTAGAAATTTTAATAGCATGAGCTGGGTCTCAGCTTTCCTTAGAGACATGATCTCGCCAATACTTTCTGGATCGTCTCCTGTACGGATGAAACGATATATTCTGTCTAGATCTTCTTTCATATTCGGTAGGGTGTCCAAATACTCGGTCACCCGTCTTACACGCAATGAATATATAACCATACTATCATCACCTGGGACTGGATCATAACGGCATTCGGTAAGAGCTCGCCTGATATCTGCAACGGACTGATGTTTGGGCGTACGCTGTAACGCACGTTCATGTAACTCGGCTAATATTACACGTTTCTGTGGCGGCGGGGTACCAGGAGCACCTCCCCCCGCGGCCCCTAAACTGGAATCGTCGACTGATACTCTTCGTGCTGGCAGAGTGATCAATGTAGCGGGTACTTGTAACGTAGGCTGGACCGGGGGTACCGTAACAGGTGCTGTAACAGGTGCCCCGGTGACTGGAGGAGCAGGAATTACATTATTTACAGGAGCTGGCGGAACAGGGTTTGCATATTCTGGGACTGTGTCGTCCAAATAGGACGAGAGAAAAATATCAGCTGCGGTCGGTTTGTGACGTAGCTTGGTCGGAACTAAGGGTGGCGGAAAATTACTGGATGCCTCCGGGGTTGCTTTTGGCAAGCCCTCGGCAAGAAGAGGGTACATACCCTTAATAAGGGCATTCCTCTGTCTGTCTGACTGTTCGGTTTTAACTCGTTCACCTATTTCGATTAATTCCCTTTCTTGGGCTCTTTCTGAGGATTCTCTACTTAATTCTGACTTTCTGATTTCTTTTTCCGTTCTTTTATGAGATTCTTTGCGCCATAACTCGATGGCATCTTTCTGGGACTGTCTGGCTTTCTTTTTCCATAATGCTTCTTCTACTCGCATGATGCACTCGGCATCCCATGTGCCTGATACAGGCCATCTATATTTCTCTTCTAATCCCTTAGTGTACTCGACCCATAAGTCTAGATATAATATGGCACTTATGCCATGCTTATGATACATAAAATGACCTGGACTGTCCCTAGGCGGGACAGGAACTGCTTCCTCGAGCAGACCTTTTCTAGTTCTTAACTGACGTAACTTGGAGAACAGAGGCATAACGCAAACTGGGATCTGGACACAATACAATACACGATGAAACACAATAATGACTGAGGAAACAACTCATTCATACCACGACATTGAAAACACATGGAATAACATTTAGAATAACAGTTCGGACAAGATACTACCTGAAATACTGAGAACAGAACACATGAATTTCTCGAGAACAGAACTTACTAGAACAGACTAGATGCACTGCTGAAACAGTACGAAACTTACAGTACGGTCCCATAAAGAGACACGTCAGGACCCGCATCCACCTAAGTGGACACTTCGTGTTGGATCTGCGTACCCAAACCCACGGACCAGAGACAATTTAATTGACCCCGTCTAGATACTACCCCAGCAACGGTACTCACCGGGCAGCAAGAACGGAAGGCCTCGGACTGGACTGGACTGCTACGACGACGGACTACGAACTTCGGACTTCAGTTACGGGTGGGCCTCCGGATACCTCGGACCTTGGACTCTCGGCTTGGGCTCTGGTCGGGACTCGCTGCGTTCCTCCACCGCCTCGTCTGGATGCTGGACCGCAACCTCCGTCTCCTCCGTGGACCTGAGGGATACTTGAAGCAGAAATATCTGCCACTGCGCAGGATGGTTCCGTCACGGCTGCAGAGGGTCAGGGGGCTTGCGTGGCTTCTCCGGCGCGTGGGGAAAGGGCAAGTCCCTATTCGGGCGCCATTATGTGGTAAATAAATAATTAATTACCGGTACTATTTTTGACTATAATAAATAAACGGTTTAGCTCAATAAATAAGAGTCAAGATACGAGGTAGCTGGAGTATACAGGCTTTAATTAAGCATAAAAGGACTGGAACAAGACAGCCTGCATGGGAATGGGATGGCAGGGCCCGGCAGCTGCCGGGGCAGGATCTGGGAATGGCTAGCAAACTTTTAATAACAGTGCACAATATTTATAGTTAAACAAATACATTGTATTGAATACAGTAGGCGTAGCAGTGGGCGGAGTTCGTAGCAGTCGCGAAAGATAAGGCATAAAGTGGGTGTAACAAGAGGTGTGTACAGGGCGTATACATAGACATGTGATGTAAACGTAACAGAATATGTCATAAAAGGGGCGGAAACATGGAGGGGGCTACCTGAGCAGTTGGGACCTCTAACCTAGTGGTGCGCGCAAACTGACAATGACGTGTTACTAGGGGGAACTGGGGGGCTATGACTTCTGCGCTAGAAGAGGAGACGAAAGTCTGGAGTGTCAGAGCGACATGTACCTAAAGCCTATCTAGTATCTCGTGTTTAGAGAACATGTTGATAGAATCCAAAAGTTATCAGGGCAAAGGCTAACAGACTCTAAGACTGGTGCATGCATTATTCTACATGTAGTGCGTGCTGAGGAATATTAAATGACCATTAATACAGTATTTCTCTTACATGGAGACGTAAAGGCTAGACCATGACTGAAACTATTGATGCGATGCAGTAGCTTAGGAATGCAGAGAAGGAGGGTTGGACTGATAACTAGAAACATAACATACTCTTGGCAGACTGGGAGGCAGAGCCAGGCCGAGCCGGGCACTGCGAGGCATGAAAGTAAGTGAAGGGTCAGGGATACAGGTGGGGGCTGTATCGCTCCTCGAAGAGGGTTCAGGAAACAGGAGCTGAAACTGAGTCCGGGCCCTTTTGAGGCCTAGAAACGGGGATAATTTAATGAATTAACGTGCACACTGTGAAACGTGGCAACGTAGTTTTGCATAGGCCTAATATTCGTTGTTTTCACGAGGACTGGAAATTGGCATACTAGAGATGGACACAACTGGAATTGCGTCTTTAATCGATCAGAGGGGAAAACATGCATATCGATCATGCACATATGACATAACATGGGGAACACGTAGGCACATATAACATGGCAAAATTTACTTTTCCACAACGTATGCCTGGAGGTGCGACTGGAAAAAATAGAAACAGGCTTGGTAAGAGTTATAACGACTCAAGATAACTTAATTTCTAAGGATGGGCTGAACAAACAGAAAATAGGTAGTAGGTTGGATAGCGTAGCTATATCGCAAGGCCAGCAAGCAACCGATAGAGCTGAGAGCAAAGATAGCCAGCGAGGTGTGAGGGATAGGACCACTAGAGTTTCGGGAGCCACTAAATCACATGTATTTATGCAAAGTAACAGTTCACCATTAAAGGTAGACGAGCAGAGAGCACTAGGAAAGGATAGACTAGTGGAACAACAGGGAGAATTAGCGGCGCTCGACCTCTGTTCAAAAACAGGGCCATCGACTTTAACTCCGCATGAATATCACCCTCCACTACAGACTTTAAATCTGCCACCAGCAGCCACTCCTTATTCAGTGGTCCTGGCTAAGGCCCCCCCCCCACCCCCCCACCCTCTCCTGAAGGGGAAAACGAAACCTGGACCACCTTGAGGAACATAGATAAACATTATCTGGGAAAAAGAACAGGACTGACTAGTGAAATGTTTACAGCTTTTAAGATGGTTAGGCGTGTTTCATGGGTGGGTTCAAGTAGGAAGACCTTTCGAGGGGATTGTATCGTTATCTCTCTTTGCATTCCTTCGCTGGTTCATGAAATTTTGTTTAGAACCGGTGATAAAAATATTTCTGGTCCTGGTATAAAAGTACTCCCCTTGGGCTTTTTCTATCAGCCCAAATCCCCCTATCGGCCTAAAGTTCTATATTCCCAAACTTTGCCAAATGATTATATGACGTATGACATAGAAGTGTCAAACAGATTTGGGGGTCCTTTAATCTTTAGATGAGAACGATTGACTTCAGGACAGAAAAGACCAATGTTCCAGTACAATTTATACCTTAACACAAAATCCTAGTGGAGTATTACAGCAGAGCCTGCCTGAGAAGACTGATTCACTGGAAGTTCCAGATGGCAATCTGCTTAGAGTATCACTAGATGCATGTGCGGAAAGTGGTATGAGGGGGGGACGGGGCCGGTGATACCTTAGATAGCCAATTTTTACCTTCTCATAGCGCATTTTCCTCTAGGATTATTAGTTTGCTCTATTGTAACGTAGCTGGTCTTTTACCCAAAGTGAGTAACCCTGGTTGGACTGACTTTATTCACCGTTTTGATATTATATGTCTTCAAGAGACCTGGTTGTTGGACGAAACTCATATAGATGGTTACAAGACCTACCACTCGCCAGCAATACGATCTACCCATGGGAGACTTAAAGGAGGGATATGCGTGTATATTTGAAACTTACTAGGGGTTAGAAAAATTGAAATGATGAAAGGGCTACATTCTATCAAATTGTACGTATTTACCTGGGCACAAATATTGTTGTGCTTGTTGTAAATTATTATAATAACATGCAAAGGGGCCAAATAGGTGGGATCTTAAAGTCACTTAGTGGCGACCTGGGAGAAGCTGGGGGGCTAGAAGGTCCCGATGTGATTACCATTTGGTAAGGTGATTTTAATGTTAGTCTTTGTACACAGGTCGGTTGTGGGGTTTTAGACACAAATCCGAAGAAGATACAAAGAAGATACAAAGCATTTTCCACACTCTGAAAGGGGGGAGATGCTTAATGAAATTATGCATCTACATGATTTGGGTTTCGCAAATATGCTGTGTGCTCCAAGTGTGGACTTTGATTATACATTTATAGGCAGAGAATTTCAATCTATAATAGATTTTATCATTGTTCCCAATCGTTATGCAACGTGGTTGGAGAATGTCAAAATCCACTCCAATGTAATGAGCGATCAGCTTCCCCTTAGCATTAATATAGTTTTCCCAATAAAGGGCGCCCAAATAATAAATGGACCCAAAACATTGCTTTGTCCCGACAAAATGGTTATGTCCTGCGCTGGGACAGGAAAAACTCAGAGGAGCTGAACAAACAGATTATTACCAAAAGCCTATGATCCTATTATGCAATGCTTACAGGAAAGTTCTACCCATGATGATATCTTGGAGCGCATTTTCCCAAATTACTTTATTAACTCAGAATGTGCTCAGAATACAAAAGAAGGATACCTGTGTTGAGAAAAATGGATGGTTTGATTCAACTTGTACCAAATCATACAGCCACTTGAAGGCTGCTCTTCACATGGTTGAGAGGGATCATGTGGAAATACGAGCATGTAGGCAGGCTTATAATTCAGCAAGAAAAAAACTTAAGAAAGAGCTAAAAGAACAAGCTTGGGCCTCTTAATATGAGCAAGGATTGTTCCCTGTTTTGGAAGGCAGTCAACGCCCCGTTTTTTACTAATAAAGATGATGCAACTATTATGGAAACGTGGGTACATTTTTTCGCTAATGTATATAGCGCCAACAGGAATGTAGAAAATTGTACTGCCCCAGAAAGTAATCAACGGGGTGATCCCATTGGCTTTTTGCCTATCGAACTGTTAATTACCGTGGATGAAGTAACAGAGGCTCTTAATGCGAATAAAGGTAGAAAAGCAACAGGACCCGATGGTTTGCCTATTGACCTATTTAAGTCAACTCCTTTAATATGGTCCCCGCTACTGACTCGTGTTGTAGAAGCATGTTGTGCAAAGGGCTTCATCAAGTCATTGTCAGAGTCGGTGGTTATACCGATTTTTAAAAAAGGGGAACGGGAAAACCCGGCATGCTACCGCCCAATATCACTCCTAGATTCCCTAGTGAAGGTGGTAGGAAGGGTTATCTTGAAAAGATTGCAAATTTGGGCAGAAGACAATAATATTTTGAGTGAGGGCCAATATGGTTTTAGACAGGGGTTGGGGACATGTGAACAGGTTTTAAAGCTTAATATTTTAATATTTTAATTGAGAAATATACTCGGGCAAAGGCAGGGAAATTTTATATAGCATTTGTTGATGTATCCGCCGCTTTTGATTGTGTTATGCACAACAAATTGTGGGATATTTTAATGGATTTAAATATGGACCCGATATTGGGCAATTTTTAAGGCAATTATATTCTGGGGCTTCAGCTAGGGTGAGGTATGGATTTAAAAGAGAATGCACTGCGCCATTCCGCGTGGAGAGGGGCGCGAGACAAGGATGTGTCTTGGCACTGTTCCTCTTCACTTTATTTACTAATGCACTAGAAAAGGAACTAGAAGAAAAGGTGAGAGATCCACCTTATATCAATAAAAAGCCAATTGTTTCTCTCCTTTATGCGGATGGCGCAGTGCTCATGGACCAAACTCAGCTGGGTTTACAAAGAGCGCTTGCCTCATATATTGATTTCATGGAAGTTCGAGGTCTAAAATAGAACGTGAAAAAGACCTTTGTAATGTCATGTGGAAGGGGGAGACGCAAATGCAGTAGTATACCAGTAGGCAAAAATATGATTGATTCCACCAATACGTTCTCTTACCTGGGTGTCCTATTTGAGCATACAGGTTCCTGGGTACCCACAGTAAAGACCAGGTGTCTCCTTTTTATGAGGTCAACAGCGGCTCTTGTTAATTTTGCAAACAAAATGGGCAAAAGGCCCCTGGCAATTCTTCTTATAATCCAGTGGTTCCCAAACTTTTTTGACCTGTGGCTCCCTTGACCTAATTGGCAGTTGGCCGTGGCTCCCCACCATTTTTTTACCAGTGGGGGGATGTAAGCCCGACCTCGGGAGTACTTCTAGTTGTCTTCCTGAAATTAATTGGGATGCTATGAATGTATTATAATCATATTTGTAACAAATTTAAAATATAACAGTTGTTCAATAAGAACTCATTAAGTGAGAAACGATACAATCACCTGTTGACTTTATTTCATTTTTCAAATTGTTGTCGAATATGTACTTTCTTAATTTGGAAACAGGGTAAAATCGGTAATAAAATCATAATATTTTTCAAGGGAAGACTAGGAAATAGAGAGCACTAACTTTGTTATTCAGCTGGCAACGCTGAATATTTCTGTGAGTTCGCTTTTGGATTTTCCAATTCATGACAAGCAGAGGAAGTCATGTTTTGGAGCATTTTATGATCGTTAAAGGTTCCCTGGCAGGACAAAACAGGTCAGGTCAAGTTACTACAAAGATGGGTTTATGCCAGTATGCCGGGTGATGCAGTGACAGTCGCATGCCATGTCACTGTGTATTGGCAGTCAGTCGCCTAGTAAAGTTAGTACAGTAGGGATGGGGCAGTCAGTTGGATGGCAGACTGGGAGGGCTGTTGAACAGCAAGTAATATACTGTCAGTGGGGCCAGGTCAACAAGCATTGGCAGAGCTAGTAGACACACTCCAGGTCACAGGGGCTGAGGCAGAGCAGGATAGTAAGGTTGGGGGCAGAACGAGATGAATGGCAGAAGACAGGGCTGCGTAAGTTCCAGCCAGCTCTGTGGGGCTGGGGTAGAGTCTGTCTCATGGCAGGAAGAATGGACGGGCAAGAGGCAGTTTTGTAGCATGTTGGTATGGATAGGGTAGAGTCAGTTACACAAGGTGGAGGTGGTAGACCCAGTTACATCCCAGGTCAGTGGTGGCCAGTTTAAGATATGCATGGCATGCCAGTTGGCCTGAGACTGAGACCGATTGCATGAGAAGCAAGAAGGACTTGGCCAAAGTGAGTTGGAAGGCGAATAAGGGGGACCAAGCTAATTCTGTTTGCAGGGCAGACAAGTAGGTCTGGGTTACAGTCAGGCACAAAGTAAGTTCATGTGGCGAGCCTGTCACATTCCAAGTCTGCTTGATGGTGGGAGAGAAATTCACTTTGCACACCGTCCAGTACATCTTAACCGAGCAAGTCACATGGCAAGATAGCAGGGCAGCAGAAGAACAAGTGGCATGAGAGGCTAGTACAGCAGTAGTGGATGCAGGTCTGGGCTTCTGCCAGTTGCTTCCAGGAGTAGAACCAGCCTAATTGTGAATTATATCCTGCAATACAAGAGCCCTAATTAAAAAATATTCATTACTCTCCACATCCACATCTCTGGAATGCTCTGTATTCATGTGCATTGGGTACAGAGGGCACTGATATATTTTATTTTTTATTTATAAAGTTTTATATAGCGTGAACCAGATCCCGAGGGATATCAGAGCGCTTTACATGAGGATCAATTAAATCACAAGGTACATGTTATATCCAAGCATAGTAAGACACAAGCACAGAGACAATGACCAAGAATAGCAGATATTCATGGATACAAACATTACATATGTAGCGCTGGCTAGACCCGTAGGTATCAGAGCGCTTTACATTAGGTTGCACAATGTTATGGAAAATGATAACAATTACACATTACATCAGGAATAAGCAATACATTGAGAGAGTAATGTAGTATGATTTATTTAAGTTCAAACAGGCTCTCAATGTTTGATTCTTTGTATCTTCTGAATTTCTTTCCTTGGTGCCCTTGCACAGACTATAATCAAACCAAGGGAAGACTGAGGCCCATATAAATTTGAAACAGTTTCTAATAAATCAGCTTATTGTAAAAAAAACTTTTGCAAGCTCACCTGTGTCCCTGTGAATGCCAAGCTTCGAGAGTACAAGAAAATACACACACTATCCAGGGGAGACAGTAACGATGGAGTGTTGGATTGCCACACGCCATCTCCCCTTGTGCACCAGAAAGAAATACCTTTTACAAAGCACACAGTATTCCCCTATTCTCGTTCCCTGTGCTTATATCTCTCCCACCATCTTGTCATTAGTGGTGCCAAAAGTGCCAAGCAACTTGCATTTCCTGCAGCCAATAAGTGCAGCTGCTCAGCAGTTTACGTGCAAAACGCATTTTCTGCTAATATGCCTTTAAAACCTCTCTGGTAGCTCCCTGTCTTTTTTTATTAATTAGAGAGGCTTGAGTCCTTCAATTCTGGGTCACAGGCTGCTCCGGTACATACAAGACACAGTGCGTGCCTGGTAACAACGAGGACACTCTCCTTTCGCCCTCTTTGAGCGGGGAGAATGACTGTCTAGTACCAGTCTCAGAAAAAGTTTTAAAACTGTCCTGCTGTCCTGTGTTCCGACGAGACTGTGGGCCATTGCACATTTATTTCATAACAGTCGTCACTTTCAAACTTGACTTGACAACATAAATGAGTTAACCATGAGTGAGCCGTGATTCTGTCCTCTTACCTATGTTACTTGAGAAGAGGGTCCCACGAGGCACGGCAGAACACGGCGGGCAGCAGTAACGCTGTACAATCTGCTGTGTATGCCGGCGTATGTAAGTCTCTGAAGGAAAGCACGTAATGCACGTATTCATGTATGGCGGCAGTGCGCTCTTACTGGGCAAAACCATGTTCCTGGATTGTGCAGGCGGCATTTCTAACTCCCCCTCATGTCGCGCTGCGGCTAGAATAACCTTCAATTGTTCGTTGCATTCAGGCCCTGGTAGAGATTCTTGCTCAGCACACGGCCAGACACTATTTTCCCCTCATCGTGCGCGCGGCGCCCCTGGCAACTCATAACGGCGCACCAGGGCGCCGTGGCGCACAGTTTGGGAACCGCTGTATATAATCTATCAGGCCAAGTGCATAAGTATAGCAATGTATGGGGCGGGAATATGGGCTTGCAATGATGTATCATCAGTTCAACTAGTGGTAAACACTTTTTTAAGGTTTATTTTAGCAGTGCCACCGAGTTCCCCCGTTTTTAATTGCCATAGCAAGCTAGGGATTTATTACATTACTGACATTATTAAAGTGCAACCAGTTTTATTATGGCACCTCCAGTAGCACAGGACTGAACAGAGAAATTATTAGGGATTCTATGAAGCTGAACCATGCTTGCAAGATCACTTGGTTGAATTATGTGAAAAAATTTCTTATGGATCTTGAGACAATCTGATTTTTATACTTCCCCGGAATCCATGAGTACCATTTCAAGGAAGGAGTTAAAAATGTTATGCATGGCCCATCTAGAAATGTTACGAGTGGCCTTGGAAATGTAGAAAAAAAATTGGTGGCTCAGCATCAAATGACTTTGGTAACATTTCGTATTCAACCATATCTAGACTGGTGTACCGTGGGATATGATAGATACGTGCTAACAAGATTTAGGTTTGGAAGTTTCCATCGCTTGGTCAGCCACCCAGAAGTTAATGATTGGTCCAGAGATCTTTGCAATTGCCCTTGTGATAATGTATCACCACAATCTACAATTCACGTTATCCTCTTCTGTAAATTTTATAAAGGTGAAAGGGCAAGATGGATAATGCCATTGTTAAAGTCGGGGGATGGAGGCAATGCCGTCCGGCTTTTCTTTATTTGCAATTACTGGAGAATGTTTACTGTGTGGGGGTTATGCCTGGTTTTCTGAAAAATATATTGTAAGGAAAAGTATAACTGGTTAATATCAATTATGATAATGCTACTCCACCTCACTACCACCCTGTGAATAACTTTGTCTTATAATTCATGTAACAGTGGGAATTCTATTTGAATGGATTCTTACTTGTGACAAATGTTTTATTTTGATTTTTTTATGATTTTAATGTCTAAAATCGAATAAAGTATATTCTGAAGTTTCAGTCTCATGTGTGAGAATCAGAGTGTGTACACCAGCCTTGTCACAGCGACATGTATGCATGTCTTACAGACTTGTGACTGTAAGAAAAGGAGTGGGAGCATAGAGTCTCAAGCAGCATATACAAATCCCTCAAACATTGTGTGATGGGATTCAGTTGAGACCAGCTTTAGGAAAAGCCCGGTCTTTATTAGTCTTCAGAGTTCTTGATGGTTTTTGACGGCTGTTACCCTCTTTGTAGTGTGTTGCAGAGATTGTATTTCTGAACTGAGAGGGGGCTTCTACCTATGTCCGATTTTTCATAAGAAGGCACTATCTGTTCTTGGGGCCACAGTTGATATAAGGGTTCTCTTTCCCTAGTGAAGTTTTGATAGCAGAAGAAACATGATCCCATCTACTGGAGTTATGGACGTGTCTGGCAGCTGCACTCAGGGAATGCAAAGTAGGGTCTATATGCATAGTCCAGATAGGATATTACTTTGGGATTCCAATGAGAGCTCTGATCATCCAATGATTTTTTGACATCACTGCGCATCATCAGCAGCTGTTCCATTTACAGGGGGCCATGAGGGTATAAGGCAGGGGTCTTAAACCTTTTCTGTAGTAAGATCTTATGTTAATTGAAAATCTTCCTGAGTTACTTATAATATTAGTGATTTAATAGTGAGCACATCTGACAATATTATCTAAGTGGGCCCCCATGCAGGATTATCAGCAGTGATGACCTCAGAGCATCAAGCTGGAATAGGCACTGGAAGTAGGGGTGCAAGGGTGCTGCAGCACCCCAAAAGGAATTGTGCTGGAATTAAAAGGTGAATGAGAAATTAAGATGTCTTGAAAACGTGTTTTTATCTTGTCACTTTTGCTGTGTGTTCAAAGAGGTCAAATGTCAGACTATGACTTATGCCAAATTTTTGCTTATTCTTTTGTGGATCGGTGTCTACTTGCCATTCTATTACAACAAAGTGAGAGATTTCTGTAAAGCAAACTATTTGACAATCTTGCTGGAGTACAAGAATTGTGAAAGTAAAGGCTGTGGGACGTCTTTTTTCCCGAGCACACTACAAAATAGTAATACCTGTAAATGAAATGTACAAATATTTCAAAATATATAAGCATGAAGGAAAGCACAATGAATTCTGAATGTAAACAAATATTTTAATAGGATCATAACAAATCAAGGCACTTGGTGATGCACAAATGATAACTATTTGCTGAAACTTGTTATCTGGACATAATCACATGTATATATTTTTTTCAGTAAAACGGTATGTTTGTGCAAATCCAGTTCCCATTTTAATGGAGAATGTGCTGTCCGTAAATGACTTGCAATACTGCATTATGCTTTGATAATATATTTGTGATGTGTGCTCCAAAATGCACCACAAGCTTGTGGTGCATTGTAGAGCACACCATCACAAATATATTATCAAAGCATAGTGCAGTACTGGGCTGTCATTTACTGACAGTTCATTTTCCATTGAAATGGCCACTTGATTTGAACAGATATTACCACTCTCCTGCTGGGTAAATGTGGCTCATATGAAACACTTTTTCTTTGTGTGACACTTAATTTCTCACAATCTCTATGACTTTAGTAATGCAAGATTAATGGCAGCACATACACTCTGCAATTTTTGTCCAAGAACGATTGCACGCAAGTTTGCCAGTAGTAATTTAAAAAAGCTTTATCAATTTGAAATGTCTCTACATGGGTCATATACAACAGCCACGACTGCAATGCACCTGGTACCAAAGTAATAATATTAGTTAGAAGCTCCCACAACGTAGCATGATTCATCACTCAAGTTCAAGTTCAAGTTCAGGAATTTGTATAGCGCACTACTCACCCAGAGGGTCTCAAGGCGCTTGGGGGAGGGTGTGCATTATTTATCGAATAGCCAGGTTTTAAGTTGCTTTCTGAAGGAAGTGTGGTTCTGTGTAAGGCGGAGGTGAGTGGGGAGAGAATTCCATGTTTTTGCCGCTAAGTAGGAGAAGGATCTTCCTCCCATGGTGGATCTGTGGATGCGCGGAATTGCTGCGAGGGCTTGATTAGAGGATCGTAGTTGGCGGGTGGGTGTGTAGAAGGACAGTCGTGTGTTGAGACATTCAGGTCCTAGGTTGTAGAGGGCCTTGTGTGCGTGGGTGAGGAGATGGAACGTTATTCTCTTGTTGACGGGAAGCCAGTGGAGGTCTTTCAGGTGACCGGTAATGTGACGAGGGATGTCCAGTATGATTCTGGCTGATGCGTTTTGGATGCGTTGGAGTTTTTTCTGTAATTTGGCTGTGGTTCCGGCGTAGAGGGTGTTTCCATAGTCCAGTCGGCTAGTGACCAGTGCGTGGGTGACAGTCTTTCTTGTATCGGTGGGGATCCAACGGAAGATTTTTTTGAGCATGCGAAGTATGTTGAAGCATGAGGATGAGACGGCGTTGACTTGTCTGGTCATCGAGAGGGAGGAGTCTAGGATGAAGCCCAGGTTACGTGCGTTATCTGTAGGTATGGGTGTTGTGCCCAGGGCCGGTGGGAACCATGAGTCGTCCCAGGCAGAGGGGGATGATCCTAGGATGAGGATTTCCATTTTGTCTGAGTTTAGTTTAAGGCGGCTGTTTTTCATCCATTCGGCTACTTCTTTCATGCCTTCGTGAAGATTGGTTTTAGCGGTATTAGGGTCTTTGGTGAGGGAGAGGATCAGCTGGGTGTCGTCTGCGTAGGAGATAATGTTGAGGTTGTGTTGGCGCGCGATGGATGCGAGGGGACTCATGTATAGGTAGAAGAGGGTGGGACTGAGTGAAGATCCTTGTGGTACGCCGCAGATGACTTCGGTGGCCTCTGATCTAAAAGGGGGGAGGCGAACTCTGGGTTCTTCCGGCGAGGAACGAGATGATCCAGTCCAATGCTTTTCCTTGTATTCCGACGTTGCTGAGGCGTTGTATGAGGGTGCTATGAAAGACTGTGTCAAAGGCGGCGGAGAGGTCAAGTAGGATGAGGGCAACTGTTTCTCCGTTGTCTAGTAGCGTTCGGATGTCGTCTGTCGTTGCAATGAGGGCGGTTTCGGTGCTGTGTTTGGCTCGGAAGCCGGACTGTGAGGTGTTGAGGGAATTGTTGGATTCAAGGAAGGCGGCGAGCTGACTATTGACGGCTTTCTCAATGACTTTGGCAGGGAATGGGAGGAGAGAAATGGGGCGGTAGTTCTTAAGTTCAGAGGGGTCTGCTGTGGGTTTCTTCAAGAGGGCGCTGTGTTCGGCGTGTTTCCAGCTTTCTGGGAAGGTAGCGGAGTTGAAGGAGCAGTTGATGACATCGCGGAGATGGGGGGCAATGATGGAGTTTGCTATGTTGAAAATGTGGTGGGGACATGGGTCGGTTGGCGATCCTGAGTGGATGGAGTTCATTAGGCGGATGGTGTCTTCAGTGGTGATTGGGTTCCAGGCGCTAAGGTTGTTAGAGTGCGGTTTTGGTTCGGAGGTGGGTGGAGTGGACTGTTCTTTGGATAGGTTCTCAAAGCTGTTATGAATGTCGGCGATTTTCTTGTGGAAGAAAGCGGATAACGAATTGCAGAGGTCTTGGGAGGGAGTAATGTCGTTTGAGCCTGCGATGGGGTTGGTGAATTCTTTGACGATGTTGAATAGTTCCTTGCTGTTGTGAGCGTTGTTGTCTAATCGATCCTTGAATGCTGATTTCTTAGTGGATCGGATCAAATGGTGGTGTTTGCGGGTGGTGGCCTTGAAGGTGGACAGGTTGTTAGTGGTTGGGTTTTTTCTCCATGTTTTCTCGAGAGTACGGCATAGCTTCTTGGATTTCTTGGGGTCATCGTTGAACCAGGGAGCCTTTTTGCTACCTAGTTTGATCTGGTGGTTTTTCAAGGGTGCTAGTTCGTCAGCGCTGTGGGTGATCCATTGTGTGAATTTGGTGGCAGCTTGGTTTGGATCCGATGATATGGCAGGAGGGTATAGGTTAAGCGATGTGAAGAGTTGGTCGGTGGTGATTTTGTTCCAGTTTCTTCGAGGGATAGGTTGTGGGGGGTTGTGGGTCGAGGTCTTATTGTAGCTGAAGTGAACGCAGCTGTGGTCCGTCCAATGGAGAGCTGTGGTGTGATCGAAGGAGATGTGTTTGCTGGAGGTGAAGATAGGGTCGAGCGTGTGTCCGGCAAGGTGGGTGGGGGTGTCAACAAGTTGTTTGAGTCCGAGATTGGCCAGGTTGTCCAGAAGGGTGGTGGTGTTGCTGTCATTTTTCTTTTCCAGGTGGAAGTTGAGGTCTCCCAGTAGAATGTAGTTCTCGGAGGTGAGAGCATGTGGGCTGATGAAGTCAGTGATGTCTTCGCTGAATTGTGTGCGGGTTCCTGGTGGTCTATAGATGAGGGTGCCTCTAAGTGTGGTCCTGGGGTCGGTGTGGATCTGGAAGTGGAGGTGTTCGGCGGTAGCGAGGTTATCGTCGGAGCTGGTCGTAATTCGGATGGTGTTCTTATGGATGATGGCGATGCCTCCTCCTTTTTGGTTGGTGCGGTCTTTTCGGATGATCTTGTAAGCGTCCGGGCTGCACACAAGAGAGTTGTTTATAGGTAGCTGGAGAGCTACCAGTAGCTCACAAGCTACTCGTTGGAGGAGCCTGATATAAGTTTATAATTTTCCAGGATCCAAATTTGAGTATTTCTATTTTTGAGAAAGTCAGTTTGATGAGACTCTGCAGCACATACCACACTGTTACGCATTTGCTGACTCTATATGTGTTGACATCCGAAGCTTCAGTAATTTTACCATAATTTGGGTATCAACTGCATACCAGTAGCATGTAAGACAGAAAGATTTCACAAGGTCAGGAAAAGGGACTAGATAATAAAAAGTAGGGGGGTGAAAGCTCATCCTGATGGACATCTACTTGTATGGCATAGGGTAGGGCCTTGAATAGTGGCATTGAGACAATATGGGATCGATCCTTAAAGTAAGGTTTTAT
Organism: Lissotriton helveticus; assembly: GCF_964261635.1. Lineage (NCBI taxonomy): Eukaryota > Metazoa > Chordata > Amphibia > Caudata > Salamandridae > Lissotriton > Lissotriton helveticus. Next base: position 175,868,168 of record NC_136061.1, read on the forward strand.
CCATTTCAGTAAGTGCTCTGGTTACCTGTATCATAAAGTGATAGGATTAGTATGTGGCGATTGACTGTGTCAAATGCAGTTATATAATAAAGTAGAAAAACGATTGCTATGAGAAACTTTTCTGCCAAGCCTTGAGCTAAAAAATTCAGAAATCATTTGGGGCCATATACTTACAGCGGACAAGCAGAGAATCTTCGAGCCATATCAGCACTTAACTCCAAAACCAGAGCCATTGCCGTACAGGCTAACAGGGCTACCAGGCAATTTCTGGATGGGATGCTCTTCTAAATATAGAAGAGAACACAAGGAAGGTGAGGACCTTCACTGTGCAAACAAAAACAAATCTAGACGTATTACAATACTTGTATCCCATGTCACACATTCTTTAACTTATCTCAAATAAACCACACGTTGTATTTAAATATAAGTTTATATATTTCCACAAACATTCTCAACTTTGCAGTGACAGAAAAAGCTAGTAGATTGCATTTAATGGTAGCTTATACAACAATACATGCCATTTGTACATATAGTTAAATGCATTGATGATGTATGTAGAAAGGTTTGTGGCACAGTTTTTATTGCAAAATCGACAATATGAAATTTAAGTTAGTGGAGTAATTTTTATTTAACAGTGTTATATATCACTCACGAACAAGAAGATATTAAGGCACTTCACAGACAACTCAATGTATCATCTTACCGGAAGAAGCATGAATCTTGCACACAACTTGTAAAGACCTGTGACAAAGTATAAATTGGCTGGAGACAGGTGATAGGTTAGTGAAGTCATTTCCTGTGGTGCCGTACCACTACATGGCCCAAATTATTTCTTTAGGACTGGTTACCTAGTGTTGATATATCTACATCATGAGTAACTGACAAAATGGAACACACATGGATAGATGAGTGATTGAAGAGGGGGGAGTAGAGTGAGTAAGATTGAGGATAGGATGGAAAGTAAGAAAAAAACAGACAAAAAGACAACGAGCGAGTAACGAAATGCATTGCAGGAGTCAAGGACAGTGAGCATGAAGAGGGAGAGACTGTATGTATAAAGTTACCCTGCTAATGAGAATTATTATTACGACAAACCAAGAAGTACTATAAAATATAATTAGTTCAACTTTGGAACTTGGCGGGAAGCCTGGCTGTTCAGATGATTACGAGATACATAAAATGAGCACCGGAATGCCAATGGGTCTGGCTTTAACGTGCCCATTCATGTAAACACAGGCATTCACAAGTGCTGTTTACATACACAACATGCACAAATACTGGTAATCACACCAGAGTCCAGTTGGCTTTGCCACTGCTAAGAAAAAAGTAGAAAAAGGGATTTGTGTCAGTGTAGAATGCATGAAGGAAACAAAGAATTGAATGTGACAAACAGCATGATGATTGACTTTTTTCAGATGTAATACAAACCCTCTCCAGGAGGCGAGTCGCCCCTGCCCTCCCTTTAGAACAACTGCGGCCCTTGTTTCCCCCATATTAAACCACTGATACAGTGCTTTGGTGCCAAAAAGGGTCGCAGTTAATTATAACAACTAGCAGCCCGTCCCGACGTTGTCTGGGTATGAAATAGAATGTGTGTGATAGGCAAGGGAAATTTATTTTAAAATCTCGCGGTAGAGAACATTTTTAGCATGAAGTGTCACAATAGTTAGGCATGTGTGTGCAGATACTGTGTGTACCTCGGAGTAAGAAGTATTAGCAGATGTCTCTAGTGTGTATGTACTCCACTTCCGTAGGTAAGCATGTGTGAAAGTGCATTCAGTTGTAAATTTCATGTCCCCGCAGGCACGCTGAATCGCGTCATCCCCCACTTGAGGCCCGGCTCCAGTTTTGTTTGATGTTCTGCTTGTGGTGTAAAGTCGTTGATGCAGAGAGTTGAGTGGGTGACAGCGCGCGCTGGAGACACTGTGCGTGTGGGAAAGTGCAGTCAGTTCAAAGGTTAGTATCCCAGCAGGTGCACTTAGTCACATCATTCGCCGCCTGAGCCTGGCTCCAGCCCTGGTTGATGTTGTGCGCCTGGTGTCAATTAGTTTATGCAGAGAGTTGAGTGTGAGACAGCGCGCAGGAGCCGCTGCAGTTATTGTCCCCGCAGGCACGATCAGTCGCGTCTGCCGCCGCCTAAGCCCCGGCAATTGCCGCGCCCATTGGCCACGCCCCTTGCTCCCGCGCAATTGCCGCACCCATTGGCCTTGGCCACGCCCCGGGCTCAACGCACACGTTTGTTTTTCACACGCCCTCAAGGCACGTTTTTTGGGGGGGGGATGTGCCTCGCGATTGTTGCCGGTTGTCGCACCCATTGGCCACACCCCTTGGCCACACCAATTGCAATTGATTCGCCCATTGGCCTTGTTCCTAGCACATGCACCCAGCACAACGCACACGTTTAAGGAACGCTTTTTTTTTGTCGTCATGCCGTGCCCCGCCCACGCCCACAAGGGACTACTTTGCTGGTAAGGTTCTTTTACCTTTCAAATGTATATCGTGGGCATCTGTATAGCGTATGTCCTTCTGATACAACTGTCCTTTCCAATGTTGTATTGGGTGTTGTGATTAGTGCTGTGTTTCCTGAGATTACCCGCCTCAAAGGTTTGGGCTCTCTCTTTACAATATTAGTATAGATTCAACATGACATGTTTAGACTTTTGTAAATTCATGTTCAACCTAATCTCAATCCTTCTTGGGAAAGTACTTCGTTCTCCTTGCAGTCCTTTTGTCGCAGCGTAGACCCAGCCACCTAAAGTTCCGGAAACTAGAGGGGCCACATGTCTGGGCCTTTGTTTCCTGGGTCAAGTCTTCAACTTGCTACCGGTCTGGGATCTGCCTGGGCTGCAAGTGCCGCGCCATTTGCCCTGCCCTCTTGTTGGCACTCCCTGCTCCCCGTGGGGTCCCTGCCGTGTGGCATACCAAGGACCATCTTGCTTCAGCATCTACTCTCTCTATCATGAGGCTGAGCCCTTCCATTTTGCTCCCTCTGTACCCCAGCCGTGAGGCATCCCAAGGGTTCTGGCTGAGCATCACATCTACTCTTTTCTTTGGAGGTGGCCGCCCTTGGCTCCCTCAGCAGTGCCCCTGCCGTGAGGCATTCCAAGGACACTGTGTGAGCCTTTCCTCTACTTTTTAGTAATTCTCTCCTTTATTTGCTACCTTTCTTGTGTTCCCTCCGCCACGCTACCTACGGTTCCACGATCGTAGGGAGCTCCCACCTATCCCCCAGTTCCGCCCGCCCCAGCCACCACCGCTCCTGTCGTGGGGGGGTGAGGGGAGGCAAAGGCCTGTACCTCACTCCCTTGTGCCTGCTGATAAAGGGGTTTCCACATTGTTCCTACAAATTCCTAACTCCTTCCTAGTGTCGTTAATTTCTTTGTCTTTCTAAACTCCCTCGGAAAACATATTTCTAGTGCACATTTGGTTTCCTAGCCGTGTTGTAAAGTGCATATTCTCCTTTTAATGCAAACACATACGTTGTCCTTCTGTCATGCACTTATATGCCTTGGGAGCCCCATCTTGTGGTACTCTTGCGGTGCACCTTATGAGATATCTGGATTAATTGGTGACCCGAATCCACCTTTTGGGTTACTGAACTCTTTATATAACTGGATTGCTTTACCAACAGTACTTTACCCTCTTTATGTTGTTGACCCTCCAGTTGCCTACTGTTTGTCCCTTAAATGCCCATTATGCATTTATACCTCTTCCATTTTCTATTTCCTTCCTCCCCCTCCTAGGTCGCACCTGCCCACCTTGCAGGCGCTCCCTCTAGTGTCTCACAAGACTCGGCCGAAGATACAAGGCGCGCTTGCAATAAGCTGCGTCTTTCTTTTCATTTACAAATTGCAGTGCACACACCCGTCTTGGGGGTGGGGCAGCCAGAGAGGTTACCGCGGGCTACTGGTGCACTGGAGCCCCTCAAGGGCTGCTGAGTTCCGGGGCTTAAAAGGCAAATTCTGAAATATTTGTGCTAGCCCAACCCATCACTCCGGGTTACCGACCCTCCCTATATCAATGAGGGGATTAAGTGATTTGCCCAGACTCACAGGCTGCCCACTGGCTGTGAGTTTGTGCCCTGCCACTGCCCAGTGGCGAGGTGTCTCCGATGTTGCGCCTATTAGCTGTGTTTCTTAATTTTACTGTACTGTTACGTTTTGCTGCCCTCGCCTTTCGCCTCTTATTCTGCCTCGCTCCCCTCTCCCACCTTTTTTCTTCTGTTACCCCTGCCCATTTCCGCCGCTGGTCCCTGCGGCCCCGCCCCCTTGCCGCCCCGCTCCCGCCTCCAAGCTGATCCCCCCTCCCTCCCTGCCTTAAATGGCGGCTGCTGCGCGGCAGTAGGAGCGACCCCTGACCCTGCTCGCAGGCCAGGTCGCTCCCCTGCTGCGCACAGCTCCATCTGTGCGCCAAGTGCCGCCCACGCTGCCGCTGCCTCCCTGGCTGTGAGTTTGTGCTCTGCCACTGCCCAGTGGCGAGGTGTCTCCGATGTTGCGCCTGTGAGCTGCGCTCCTTAAATCTCACTGTACTGTTTCTGTGGTAAGGTGTCTCCGTTGCTGTGCCTATTAGCTGTGTTTCTTAATTTTACTGTACTGTTCTGTTTTGCTGCCCTCGCCTTTCGCCTCCTATTCTGCCTCGCTCCCCCACCCCCCTTTTTTCTTCTGTTATGCCTGCCTGTTTCCCGCCGCTGGTCCTTGTGGCCCCGCCCCCTCGCCGCCCCGCTCCCGCCTCCCAACTGATCCTCCCTCCCCACCTTAAATGCCAGCCGCTGCATGGCAATAGGAGCGACCCCTGACCCTGCTCGCAGGCCAGGTCGCTCCCCTGCTGCCGCACAGCTCCACCTGTGCGCCAAGTGCCTCCCACGCTTCCGCTGCCTCCCTGGCTATGAGTTCGTGCCCTGCCACTGCCCAGTGGCGAGGTGTCTCCGATGTTGCGCCTGTGAGCTGCGCTCCTTAAATCTCACTGTACTGTTTCTGTGGTAAGGTGTCTCCGTTGTTGTGCCTATTAGCTGTGTTTCTTAATTTTACTGTACTGTTCTGTTTTGCTGCCCTCGCCTTTCGCCTCGTATTCTGCCTCGCTCCCCCTCCCCCCTTTTTTCTTCTGTTACCCCTGCCCATTTCCCGCCGCTAGTCCCTGCAGCCCCGCCCCCTCGCCGCCCTGCTCCCGCTGATCCTCCCTTCTTCCCCGCCTTAAATGGCGGCCGCTGCGCGGCCGTGCAGCGGACGCGTGCAACGAGCATGCCGTTGGCGCGCCAGAGCCTGTCTGCGCCTGTCTGCGCCTGGACCGCGCCAAGCACCAGAACCCCTGGACACCGCACACGCCTCCGATACGACGCCAACACCCTCCACGCTCTCAACACCGGCCGAGACCACTGCTTCTTCCAAGCCGATCCGAAACGCACCAACGGGCCCTTCTTCTGCCGCACCTGCAACTTCACCTGCGACAGATCCACCAAACATCCAAGGACCGGACCCAGCCACCTTCGCTGCATACTCCTCAACACCCGCTCCGCATGCAAACACGCCGTCGAGCTCTGGGACCTGCTCGACACCACCACTCCAGACGTTGTCTTCCTGACCGAGACCTGGTGGAACGACTCCTCAGCCCCTGACTCGCCTCCACGGACTACATCCTCCTCGGGGACCTGAACTTCCACCTCGAGAACAACAACGATACCAACTCCACCACCCTGATCGCCAACCTCGGCCTCCGACAACTCATCACTGAACCCACCCACTCCTCTTGCCACACGCTCGACCCAGTCTTCTCCACAAGCACCCACCTCACCTTCAACCACACCACCGCAGCAGTCAAACCCTTGCAAAAAAAAACACTACCGGACCCTACTACCCTCACAAACCTTCGTCCCATTTCCCTACTTCCAGCTTTCTGCAAACTTACTGAGAAAGCTGTCAATAAACAACTCACTGCTTTCTTGGAAGCCAACAACATCTGGCATCCCAACCAAGCAGGTTTCAGATCCCAACATTCAACAGAATCAGCCCTAATCTTCTCCTCTGAAACCCTCCGTGCAGCACTAGATCAGGGAAAGAAAGCAGTCCTGGTTCTGTTAGACCTGTCCGCGGCGTTTGACACGGTGTCCCATACCATTCTGGTGGACCGTCTAGCCGCGGCAGGAATTGTCGGAACCGCACAGAGCTGGATAAAAAGCTTCCTTGCAAATAGGAGACAATTGGTGGTCTTAGGACAGTACAGGTCAGAAGAAAACTTAGTAGGCTCTGGAGTTCCCCAAGGCTCTTGCCTGAGCCCCACACTTTTCAATATATATATGGACCCACTTATCACCCTCATCTCATCTTTTGGCATAGATACCATTGCATACGCAGACGACACGCAGCTCATTCTGGTGTTGGAGAATGACACCTGTGAAGCCGAAACAAAGCTCCAAAACTGCCTTACCACCACGTACAAATGGATGAACCTAAATCATCTCAAGTGCAATGCTGGGAAAAATGAAATATTACCTTCCGGCAAAGGAAATACCTTCAACCCCACATCGTGGCGGCCTGAGGACGCCATTGCCCCCCCAAGTACAGCCTCCTCAGTCCGTAACCTAGGGATCAAATTCGACCCCTCCCTGAGCTTCAAACAGCAAGCCACAGCCGTAGCAGGGACCTGCTTCGGAATTATTAAAGGGCTCAGGAAATTTTACGACCTAATTCCCATCTCCGCAAGGAAAACGGTCGCAGTAGCCCTCATCACCTCCCGCATCGACTACTGTAATAGTCTATATGCAGGGACCAACAGAGAAGTCTGCCACAAATTACAAATGGTACAGCATGCTGCAGCCAGACTAGTCTTAGGATGGAAAAAGAGAACCTAGGCCACAGCAGCAATGAACATCCTACACTGGCTGCCCATCTACAAAAGGGTGCTCTTTAAAATTCTACTGATCACTTTCAGGGCTTTCAATGAAAAGGGACCCAACTACATACTGAAAATGTTCAAGCACTACAGCCCCACGCGATGCCTCAGGTCTCAAGGGGCAAATCTTCTGACCATTCCCAAATTCAGACTCAAGACTAAAGGAGGAAATGTCCTGGCGGTACTAGGCTCCAAGGCCTGGAACCTTCTCCCCTCTCATCTCCGTCAAATCCCCACAGAAGCAATTTTCAGAAAGGCCCTCAAAACTTGGATCTTCACTCTCTCCGAACAGCAATGTAAAAACCTAGTCTAGATACTTCCCCCCTTCCGTTCCATATCTACTAGGGTTCTTAAATCTCTTCTACAGCGCAAAGATGCTCCTTGGAGTGCAACCTGCGCTTTATAAAAACCCCATCACATCACATCACATCACCGAACTCCACTGGACCGACCACTGCTGCATCCACTTCACCTACAAGAAACTAACCACGCACCACTGCACCCAACAGCTGCTTTGCCGCTGCTGGAGCAAAATCACCGAAGACCAGCTGACCTCCACCCTCGCCCAGAACCCACCGACCAACCCCACCGACCCAGACGCCACCGCCCATAACTTCAGGCAGTGGATCGACAACTGCGCCAACACTCTCGCCCCGCTCAAGAAACCCTCCATCAACCACTCCAGCAAGAAAGACCCTTGGTTCACCGAAGAACACCAGACCTCGAAACGTACATGCCGGAAGCTGGAGAAGAAGTGGCTCCATGACCGCACACCAGACAGCCACGCAGCCCACAAGGACGCCATCCGCAGACATCACCACCTCATCAAAACAGCCAAGAGATCTTCCTTTAAAACCCGCCTGGACAACAACGCACACGACAGCAAATAACTTTTCAACATAGTGAAGGAACTCTCCAACCCCATCGCCAACACCAATGACATCCCGCCCTCGCAGGATCAGTGCGACTCACTGGCCACCTTCTTCTATCGCAAGAGCGCTGACATCCACGACAGCTTCAACACCTCGTCCGCCCAGACCACAACAGACCCCATCCCAAACGCCACATGCACCAACCAGCTGACCTCCTGGTCCTGCGTCAGCAACGACGAGACACGCAAGGTCATGAACTCCATCCACTCCGGCTTCCCGTCAGACCCCTGACCAAACCACGTCTCCAACAAAGCAGTCGCAACCATTGCAACCCAACTACGGAAGGTCATCAACATCTCCTTCGACACAGCAACATTCCCAGAAAGTTGGAAGCATGCCGAAATAAACGCCCTCCTCAAGAAGCCCAAGGCGGACCCCAAGGACCTCAAGAACTTCCAGCCCATCTCCCTGCTCCCCTTCCTGGCGAAGGTCATCGATGCCAGACCAGCGCTGAAGGCCCTACATTGGCTTCCAGTGCGGCAGAGGGTAGAATTCAAGGCGATGTGCACTGCCCACAAACTCCTCAATGGTCTTGGCCCTTCTATTCTGAGAGACATGGTCACCCCCTACAAGGCCCCTAGACTCCTACGCTCTGACAACGAACGCCTGGCCACCGTCCCGAGATTCAGGAAGGCACGCACTGGCGGTAGACGGTTCGCAGTAAAAGCGTCTGCAGGATGGAACTCACTCCCCCGCTTCCTGCGACTGGAACCCTGCCACCTCCTCTTCCGTAAAAAAATGAAAACTCTGCTTTTCCCCAAATAAGCTCCCCTTCCCCCTCTGGTCTCCACTTGTATCATTAGCGCGGGGATGCCTCCGGGTCACCAGGCGCTTTATAAATCGCTAAATAAATAAATAATAAATAAAAATCGCCAACACACAGCTGACCCGCCACCTCAAGGACAACAACATCCTAGACCCATCCCAGTCCGGATTCAGACGAAACCACAGCACCGAGACAGCCCTCATCGCCCCCACAGATGACATCCGATGCCAACTAGACAACGGCGAAACCTTAGCCCTCATCCTCCTGGACCTGTCAGCCGCCTTCGACACGGTCTGCCACCGCACACTAAGAACACGCCTCCAAGAAGCCCGAATCCAGAAGAAGGCCCTGGACTGGACCATGTCCTTCCTCTCCGGCAGAACCCAGAGAGTCCGCCTCCCACCCTTCCGATCCGAAGCCACTGACATCATCTGCGGCGTAACCCAGGGCTCATCCCTCAGCCCAACCCTGTTGAACCTCTACATGGCCCCCCTCGCACAAGTAGCCCGCCAGCACAACCTAAACATCATCTCCTACGCCGATAACACCCAGCTCATCCTCTCCCTCACCAAGGACCCGCACACCGCCAAAACCAACCTCCACGAGAGAATGAAGGCCGTCGCCAATTGTGTGAGGAGCAGCCGCCTGAAACTGAACTCGAACAAGACGGAAGTCCTCATCCTCGGCCCCACCCTCTCTGCCTGGGACGACTCCTTGTGGCCGACCACACTGGGAACAGCACCAACACCCACGGACCACGCACGCAACCTAGGATTCATCCTCGACTCCTCCCTCTCCATGTCGAAGTGATAGAGCAAGATTTCGCATCGCGACTTGCTCGAGTCAAGAACCTCGAAAATCTATTATAATCCCGTAACAAATTGTTTGTTTTACTAAATTTATGTATTTTTAATGTGCGTGGGTATCATAGAGACGCTTGCCTATGTGTTCTACTAATACGATTAATCCTTGTCCCTAAAATGGCCGCTGCTTGGCTTTTCGTTTCTGCGCATGCGTAAGGCATAGTCAGCTGACATGACGCAGTCAGAATTCGAGAGGGAAAAGGCGCGCATGCGTAATAGCAATAACGTGCTGAAGCTTTGTGCTGCTGCTCCTGTGATGTTATTCGTTGCACTTATTCACTAATGCATAGTATATTTTTTTAATGATGAAACTAAAGTACGAACTTATAACATGTAATACATTCATTTATTTCTATGTATTAATTTGTTTTCGCTTACTTTTCATGTATCCTCGACACTGAGGGGTGATGGGGCTAGGGAGTCCATCTTGGAGGGTATTTCTGCGCAGAATCACTCGATGGTGCGGTGACATTGAAACCAAGCCAAAGAAGGTTGATGCCAGAGCCAGCATGGGAACGTGCACCTTCACCCAGCAAGAGCATCATGATTGTATTCTATTGTATCAAATTGTATTCTTTCCATTGTATTCTCTGTGACTTCTCGTGGGAACCTCAATCTTGCTAGGCGGCACCCTAGGATGCTAAGTAGGGCTTGTAATAGTCTGTTCTGCTTGGTGTGTTAAACAAATCCTACCTTAGGAGCAATCGAAATTGGGGATTCTGACACTTTGCAACATTTGGGGGGTGGTACCCTGTCCCAAAACAGTATATCTACCCTGGGTTCACCTAGGGAAATTGTCCGACTTGTCTGAATAGCTGACCTGTCACTGACCCAACGCACTCAATAGGTGACTTGATACAGAGCGCTGCGGAGCACTCTGTCCGAATTTGACCATAGACTAAGGTTTTACTAAACCTTAAAAGTGCTGGCGGAGCACTTTGCTGGGAGTTCGCTGACCCAATCGGGGTCCTGACTGATAGCTGCAGAGAGGGTGGAGCGCAGGCGTTGCTTCCAAACTGCGGGTGCTGGTCGTGTCCTGGTGGTCCTGTCCTGATCCTAATCTGAGGGTTTCCTGTCCTGTCCTGGGTGTCCATTCTGCACCTGCTGTCCATTGAGGGGTATCCTTCCTTGAGGGTTTCCTGTCCTTAACTGACCCGTGGCCAGGGTTTGGTTTTTCACACCAGTCTAGGTAAATATCGCTCTAAATCTCTTGAAACTGCACCTTTCTAAGTTTTCTGTCTTTGCTTCAATAAAGACATACCTTTGCATATGATAAGTTTTTCCATGCTTTCCGCAACTCATTGCATCTCATGAAACATATGCACTTATTTTCATAGCGTGTTCCTATGTTACCCTTCCTTTTACAAATCATTTTTCCTATTTAAGTTTATAACTTGTTTGATGTGTGCTATACATTTTTCTCACTAAACTGAATGAAGAGATTTTCTGAAGCTATAGCGTGGCCTATTTTTCCACGCTAATCGAACTGTTTAGATTTCTAAGTTTTCCCATTCCATAGTATAAATGGTACTTGGCCTAGTTAATTCTTCATCCCCCCATGTCCACTCTTGTATGATTAGTTTACTAGCTTAGCAGGTTCCCAGTCGCATTTCTCTTGAATCCAAAATATTCAATGTAAGTTGGATTTTCACACTGATTTGAACTTTAGATAAAACTTTATAAAACTTCTAGTCGTCCGTGGTCATTTTATGAAAAGCAAAAGTCATTTATTGAAGAGTATATTATTTTGCTGCCTTTCCTTTTACAGCTAGCTCCCTGATCCATTGTGGTCATAGGTACCCGTAAAGGTGGATGGTAAGTCGGGTACACTAGAAGATAGAAAAAGGAACTCACAATTATTGGTAGTAGATTGTGTCGTCATCCGATCAATGTATCTGGTGATTTGAAATATATGGGCCCGAAGCCGGAAGTGGCGAAATTATTGGTCGGGTGACCCGCGATCTCTAGCAGTAATATTCTGGTAGCAGAGTTATGGTTAGGGAATAGCTAAAAGTTAGGCAGGACTAGTTAGTCTAGCTAAGTCGGAAGCTGCTAGTATTGATGCTGCTATAAGAGCAGGCACTTCAGGAGATCTGATCAGTCACTTGAAATGTTTGCTTTGAAAAAATTATGAAATGTTTTAAACTGTTTTTCTTATTGATATATTGATATATGTATTAACCCATTCGTTCGTAATTGTTATATGTTGTTAGGAATCCCCGGGGAATTGAATAGCGAGTGGTGAATAGAATCCATTCGTGTTGAGGTCACCTGCTCTACAGCAGCGGTGCGTCCATTGGGGCGTAGGGGCGGAGCCCCACCAGCCCTGCTTGGACCCGCGGCTGCAGTAAAATAATTAAAATAAATGTTTTCAATTGAATTGACTCACTGTTTATTTTAAATAAATTGTCATGATATGAGCGCCGCCGGGCAGCACCCGACTGAAACGGGAGTGCGCAGGGGGGGGGGGGCGGGCTGGTGTGATGATTGACAGTCGACGAGTCCGACGACGAGGCTCCAAGAAGTATTGTTTTCTTCCTCGCATGTATGCTTCGGGCAGCAACTTGCCCGAGCATGCGCACGAAAGTCCCCAGGGCCCTCACTTAATCCCATTAGCTACTGGTAGGGGGGGGTGCAGGTTTATTGGTGCGGAGGGCCCTGGCGTTAAAATGGCGACAGGGCGAGCTGTTAGTGTGCCCTCCAAGCCAATCCTGGCGCTGCTTGAGCGCCAGGATTGGCCGGTCACCGCGCAGCACAGCAGGGGCAATCCATATTGGATGCCGAGCGTGGGTGGCGCAGCCGCCCTGCACAGTGGCCTATCACTGTCTGACTTAATGTAGTCATGCAGTGTGATTGGCCATTTTGCGGCGCTGCTGTCGTTGGATCCGGTGGACCGTTCACTCGCCTCGTGGTGTGCAGCCCTGGTGGTGTTTGGAGTAGACAGACTGACAGAGTGCCTTTGCAAATTGCTTGCCTGACGCCTGTTGCCTTTCTTTCTGGACCCCGGACCGTCGTCGTGACAATCACCGGCCTGGCTGCATCATCGTAAGAGTTAACTTGTTTTTTTTTAATTAGAAATTCCGACTTTTCATTGTATTCTTGAAGGATGGGAAGAGTGTGGCTACTTTGATAGGCTTGTCTGCAAGCAGGCACATGCTGCACTGCGGTGGGTGTAGGAGGGACGTGTCTATGGTTGCACACCGGAGCAATGGCCAGCGATTCTATGCAGGAGGGTCCTGCAGTTTTTGCCTCCAGGAATGGCCTGCGACCCTGTCATGTTATCCAACAAGAATTCGTTTGTAATTTTTTTGGGAATGGTAGACCTGTCAGTATTTGCTTGCTTCTGAAGTAGAGATACTGCTGTATAGCAAGCAGCGGGGACTTGAGGCAATTGCTCGCAGCAGGAGGGACCTGTCCATGATTTTACTCAGGTTAACCATAGGAGTGTTTGCAAGCAGGAATTAATGCTAGTGTTTTCATTCATAAATAATATGATAGTGGTTACGTGATGGAGGACTGTCAGTGATTGTATTCAGGAGGGTTCTTCAGTTGTAAATGGGAAACACTGACGAATGACTGCATGGGGTGGGGTGGGCGGAGTGCTACATAGCAAAAGGCGACTGTCCCTGATTTCACAAAGGAAGAATTTAGTGATTGAGTGAAGGGAATACTGCATGTAGAGAGATCATAGGAAGTAGCTTCCTAATGGTTTATTTAAGGGGGCGCCTGATTGCTTGCAGGACGGACCTGCCAGTGGCGGCATTAAGGAGTCCTCTGGCATAGATTCTATGCAGGAGTGAAATCTTGTGATTGCCGGAGAGATCTACCTTTTATTGCATGTAGGAGTAACACGTTTGTGATGTCACATAAGCCAGACCTGCACAAAGCACGTGTATGGAGTAATCAGAAGACTGAAGGCATGCAGTGCGGCATATGTCTATTACTGTGATTGTGTATATGGCAGGCACGTAAAAGTGCTGGCATGCAAGAGATACCTGTTGGTGATTACAAGCACGAGGGACCACCTTTCCCATTGGTCCATGCTACATGACCTGGGATTAACTGCATGAAGTGAAACCTCCTGTTATTAAGTGTCTGGGCGTGGCATTGATTGCCTAAAGGAAGGACATGCTTCTGACCCCATGCAGTAAAAAACGTCCTGTGTTTGTGTGCAGGAGAGGCCTTCCCGTTCTTCCGTGGGCACTAGCCTACCTGTGGAAAAGTAAATTTTGCCATGTTCTGTGTCCCTACGCGTCCTCCATCATATGTTAGCTGTGCATGATTAATATGCATATGTATTCCCTATGTTCGATTAAAGACGCAATTACAGTTGTATCCGCCTCTAGTATGTCAGTTTCCAGTTCTCGTGAATACTACGAATATCAGGCCTATGTAAAGCTACGTTGCCACGTTTCTCAGTGTGCACGTTATTCCATTGTAAAGTCCCCGTTTCTAGGCCTCAAAAGGGCCCGGACACCAGATTCAGCTCCTGTCTTCTGAGCCTCGCTGAGGAGCGATACAGCCCCCACCTGTATCCTCGACCCTTCACTTACTTCCTGCCTCACAGTGCCCGGCTCAGCCTGGCTCTGCCTCTGAGTCTGCCAAGAGTATGTTATGATTCCAGTTATCAGTTCAGTCCTCCTTCTCTGCATTCCTAAAGCTACTGAATCGCATCAATAGTTTCCGTCATTGTCTAGCCTTTACGTCTCCATGTAAGAGAAATACTGTATTAATGGTCATTTAATATTCTTCATCACGCACTACATGTAGAATAATGCATGCTCCAGTCTTAGAGTCTGTTAGCCTTTACCCCGATAACTTTTGGATTCTATCAACATGTTCTCTAAACATCAGATACTAGATACTGCTTAGGTACATGTCGCCCTGACTCTCCAGACTTCAGTCTCAGCTCCTAGCACAGAGTTCGTAGCCCCCAGCTTCTCCTAGTAACACGTCATTGCCAGTTTGCGCGCACCATTAGGTCAGAGGTCCCGGCTCCTTAGGTAGCCCCCTCCATGTTTCCGCCCCATTCATGACATATTCTGTTACGTTTGCATCACATGTCTATGTATACGCCTCTGTTACACCTACTTTCACCCTTATCTTTCGCGACTGCTATTGACCACACCCACTGCTCCGCCTATCGTATGTATTGTAATGCAACTGTTTTAGTATATATATTCGTGTATTGTTATTAAATGTTACGCCGATTCCGATCCTGCCCCCGGCAGCGCTGCCATCCTGTTCCCGTGCAGGTCGTCCTGTTCCTGTCCTTTATGCTGTAATAAACCTGCAAAACTCCTACTACCTCGAATCTTGACTCTTATTTTTTGAGCTATCTGTTATTCATTTATCCATTCAAAAATAGAGGTATTATTTATTTATTTACCACATAATGGCGCCCGAATAGGGACTTGCCCTTTCCCCACGCGTCGGTGAAGCCACGCCGACCCCCTGACCCTCTGCAGTCGTGACGGAACTCTTCTGCGCACCGGCAGATATTTCTGCTTTAAGTATCCCTCAGGCCCACGGAGGAGACGGAGGAGGCGGTCCAGCATCCAGACGAGACGGTGGAGGAACGTGGCGAGTCCCGACCAGAGCCCAAGCCGAGAGTCCAAGGTCCGAGGTATCCGGAGGCCCACCCGTAACAGAAGTCCGAAGTTCGTCCGTCCGGCGTCGAAGCAGTCCAGTCCAGTCCGAGGCCTTCCGTTCTTGCTGCCCGGGGAGTACCGTTGCTGGGGTAGTATCTAGACAGGGTCAATCTAATTGACTCTGGTCTGTGGGTTGGTGGTACACAGGCCCACAAAACGAAGTGTCCACTTCGGTGGATGCGGGTCCTGACGTGTCTCTGTATGAGACCGGTAAGTTTCGTACTGTTTCAGCAGTGCATCTAGTTTCTGTTCTAGTCAGTTCTGTTCTCGAGAAAATTCATGTATTCTGTTTCCCGTATTCCAGGTAGTATTCTGTTCGAACTGTTATTCTGAATGTTATTCATGTATTTTAATGTCGTGGTATGAGTGTGAAGTAATTATCGTGTTTATTGTGTATTGTGTTGTGTCCAGATTATAGTTCAGTCATGCCGCTATTTTCAAAACTGCGTCAGTTAAAAACCAGAAAAGGTCTGCTAGAAGCAGCAGTTCCTGTCCCGCCTAGGGACAGTCCAGGTCATTTTATGTATCAAAAGCATGGCATAAGTGACATACTATATCTAGATTTATGGGTAGAGTATACCAAACAGTTAGAAGAAAAGTATAGATGGCCTGTATCAGGCACATGGGATGCCGAGTGCATCATGAGAGTAGAAGAAGCATTATGGAAAAAGAAAGCCAGACAGTCACAGAAAGATGCCATTGAGTTATGGCGCAAAGAATCTCATAAAAGAACTGAAAAAGAAATCAGAAAGTCAGAATTAAGTAGAGAATCCTTGGAACGAGCCCAGGAAAGGGAACTAATCGAGATTGGTGAACGAGTTAAAACCGAACAGTCAGACAGACAGAGGCATGCTCTTATTAAGGGTATGTATCCTCTTCTTGCCGAGGGCTTGCCAAAAGCGACCCCAGAGGCATCCAGTAATTTCCCGCCACCACTAGTTCCGACCAAGCTACGTCACAAACCGACCGCAGCTGATATTTTCATTTCGTCCTATTTGGACGACACAGTCCCAGAATATGCAAATCCTGTTCCTACTCCGCCAGTCCCTGTAAATCAGGCACTTCCCGCTCCTCCAGACACCGGAGTACCTGTTACGGTACCCCCGGTCCAGCCCGCCATACAAGTCCAGCCTACATTTCCATTTCCCACTCTGCCAGGACGAAGAGCATCAGTAGACGACTCTAGTTTAGGGGCCGCAGGGGGAGGTCCTCCTCAGACCCCGCCGCCACACAAGCGTTTAACGTTAGCCGAATTACATGCACAAGCGTCACAGCGTACGCCCAGATATCAGTCTGTTGCAGAAATAAGAAAAACCCTTACCGAATGTGGCTATGATCCAGTCCCAGGCGAGGATAATATGGTTTTATATTCATTACGCGTAAGAAAGGTGACCGAGTATCTAGTTACCCTACCAGATATGAAAGAAGATCTAGACAGAATATATCGTTTCATCCGTACAGGGAATGATCCAGAAAGTATTAGTGATGTCATGTGCCAAAGAAAAGTTGAAGTCCAGCTCATGATATTAAAGTTTCTGATTAATTGTCTAATAAGGGAACAAGATTATCCGACCAAAGATCGAGCCGAAATGAAAGTCCTGACAAGGTGGAGTGATAATATAGCCGAGGGTAAGCACAAGACTATCAGTAGTATAGAGAGTATGTACAAGAAAATCCGTAAAGAAATAATAAGGGTACACGAACAACGTAAAGAAGCACAAGTAAGCGAGAAAGAAAATGACTCTTCTACAGAAGAGGTAGAGGACGAGAATCCCGACAGAATAGCGTATGTAGGAAAATCTAGATTTCCAGATCGCCATTTGCGCCTAGAACACAAGTCAATTTTACATCATCCAGCACCAGAACAAGGTTCTCTGGAACAAGTATTTCAAGTTACCGATCACATTCTGAAATCACGAATCGGTTATAGTGAGTTAAGTACCATGCATGAACAAGAACTAGTCCGATCAGCAGTCCGGTGGATTACTGATTCTACCACTTTTCCAGACGAAATAGTGGCACAAATGTTTCTGAAATTGCCCCCAGCCGAGCAACGACTGGTGGGTATGTATATGATCCAGCACCTCATTACATTGTATGAGGGTCAACATTCTGATCCAGGTCCGTTACACGATGTCCTGAACGAGTTACTCCAGTATAGATGGAAAGGTTTAGGTACCGATTTAATTAGTGTCATTCTAGAACAGCGCCACAAATATAGTATGTTTTTGAACCCGCATTTTGTTCATGTCTCACCCCCAGAAAGTAAACCCTTTTACATAGACAGACAGAATCCGTTACGAGAAGTGCATCCAGTTAAGACAGACGGTGGTGAAATGCAACGAGTGTTTGTTTACACCCCGATCACAAAGATGGAACTCTTAGAGATGAAAAAGTTAATTCCCTGTCATGATAAAGATCCAGCAGGGTTCCACCGAGAATTAAAAGACATGCTCCGTATGGGAGAATACACGTATCCAGATATTATTAAAATGTTAAAGGTCCTGTTGCCCGCAGGGGTATATGAGAAACTCAAGGAAAAAGAATGGGAGGTGGGAGAGAAAAAGATCGATTGGGCAGTTCTAGAAGCTGAAGATAAGGCACGAGTACCAGGTACCGGTCTTGGAGATAAATGTAAAGAATTACCTGAACTATTAATACAAGTTTTGCCTAGATTATTAGCAACTAAAAAGGAAGACTGGGATGCAATCTCAGCCTGTAAACAGAAACAAGACGAAGACACTAGTGATTTTTATTCTAGATTTGAAAAATGTTTTATTATAAACAGTGGCCTCAAAACGAGTAGTGAATCATACCCTCATCTTTTTGTTACTAAATTAGTCGAGAATTCAAGTCCACAAATTAAGAATCGAGTTTTGAAAGTCGAAAGTACCTGGCAAGCTAATACCCCGTCCCAAATGTTACAGATGCTTCAATATCACCAGAATAGAATCAGAGAAGAACAAGAACATGAAAGGAAACGTATGAAAGACACGAAAATGAAAGTACTAGTTGCACAATCCGTTCCTCAAGACAGTCAGAAAAGGGGTCCGAATCAAGCCAGTCATCCTGCAGCTCCCGTTAAAGGAAACTGCAATTATTGTAAACAGCCAGGTCATTTTATAAACGAGTGTGCAGTTCTGAAACACAACATAGCTACCGGTAAGACTAAAGAAAGACCACGTCCGCCTAGACAAGAACAAGTTACACAGACTCCTCAGTCACAGAATGCACCACAGACAGTTACAGCACCGCAGCCTATCGCTGCAACACAGCATGTTACACAGCAGATGTACCAGTATGCACAGTCTGAGTATCCAGAGTATCAGCCATATTCATGAAACAGCCTAGAGAGGGAGGTAGGCTTGCCTCTCATCGAGATACCTGTAGATCAAGAAGGTCCCTATGTTCACAGTCAAGTATTAGGGAAAGACAGAAAGTTTCTGATTGATACAGGGGCAAGTAGGACCACCATCAGTCACGCCGAAGTTCCAGGGGCTCCGCTCTCAGGCTCAAGAAATGTTTCCCTTGGATTTTCAGGAAAACCTATTGTAAATGAAATATCAAAGCCAGTTACTCTAGAAGTAGGTCCATTGTCCCGCACTACTGATCTGTTACTTACTAAGTCATGTCCAGAAAATCTATTAGGCATTAAAACACTGAAAGAGTTAGGTGCGGTTATATGCTGTTCCCCAGAGGGAATACGATTGTTCCTACGTGACTTCAAGGGTCACTATGTATTACGAGATTTTGATCCGAGATTGTCTAATGTTCCACAGCATCTATGGGCGCAAGGTCCAACTGATGTTGGCTTTATGCAAATCACACCCCATCGTGTGACTCTCAAGCCAGGTGTAGTCCTGCCACGAATCAGACAGTACAGATTGCCACCTGAGGCTGTAGTAGCCTTATCCAAAATTATTGACGAGCTCATGGCTCAAGGAGTAGTTGTAGAAACTGACTCCAATGTATGCAATTCTCCGATCATTCCTGTTATGAAACGTACTGATCCAAATGCACCTCCAGTATATCGTTTAGTGATTGATCTCCGAGAACTTAATAAATGTATTATTCCCCAGTATCCAGTTGTCCCAGATATCTCTTCCCTGTTGACAGCCATTGATTCCGAAGCCTCATTTTTTACTGTCATAGACCTCAAGAACGCGTTTTTCAGTGTCCCCATTCATCCAGACAGTCAGTTTCTTTTCGGATTTTGTTTAAATGGAAGGAGCTATATGTTCACACGCGCTCCTCAAGGTTTCACAGAAAGTCCTAGTATTTACAGTCAAGCACTCAAGAGACAACTAGACAACATTCACATGCCAACTGACACTGCCCTGCTCCAGTATGTCGATGATCTCCTGATCACAGCCCGTTCTGAACGTGCTTGCGAGCGAGCATCACTTACAGTCTTGTATTTCCTTGCCGAGATGGGACACAAGGTGTCCCCTTCTAAACTTCAATTCTGTGCCCAGCAAGTGGTTTACTTAGGACACTTACTGTCCAAGAGGGGTAGGCAGTTGACACCAGACCGAATCCAGTTAATAGCGAGTCTTCCTCAGCCAAGGACCCAGAAGGAGGTACGTGCTTTTGTTGGCCTCACTTCTTATTGCAGACAATGGATTCCTCAGTATGCATTTCTGGCCAAGCCACTGATACAGTTAACGACACAGGAGGCAGCCGTATCGACTGTCCTCCCTTGGACATCTGAACATACACTCAGTTTCAATGAGTTAAAGAAAGCCCTATGTCAAGCCCCAGTTCTAGCAACACCGAACTACAGTAAGCCTTTTACACTTTTCGTCACAGAACGCGAAGGTACAGCATTATCAGTTCTCACACAAGATCAAGCAGGACAGTACAAGCCCTGTGCTTATTTTTCGAGCACATTAGATCCTGTAGCCCAGGCTCTGCCTGCGTGCCTCAAGTCGGTTGCAGCCACAGCACTAGCTATCAGACAAAGTGATTCCATGGTATTAGGACATTCCTTGACAGTACAAGTCCCACACTCCGTGGAAGTTCTTTTAAACCGAACACAAACTCAGCACTTGACAATTGCACGTTTAACAGGTTATGAATTGACACTGTTCCAGCCACACATAGAAATCAGACGCTGCAACGTTTTAAATCCTGCTACATTGTTACCATCAGTTACTTCGAATTCTGCCACACACGACTGTGTGGAAGTAGTTAACATCATGACAAAGCCAAGACAAGATCTGACAGATATTCCATTACCAGATCCAGACCTGACACTTTATGTGGATGGTTCATGTATGAGAACAAGTACAGGAGAACTAGTCGCCGCGTATGCAGTGACTACCGACACCGACGTTATAGAGACACACCGTATTGACACCCTGTCTGCTCAAGCAGCAGAGCTAGTTGCTCTGACACAAGCCTGCATTCACGCCAAGAACCTGAAAGTTAATGTTTACACAGATTCACGCTACGCATTTGGAGTCGTACACGACTTTGGAGTGCTCTGGCAGGAGAGAGGTTTCATGACTTCTCATGGAACCAAGATTCAGCATGGTCTCCTCATTCAGGCTCTGTTAGATGCAATACATTTACCGACATCCATTGCTATCATGAAGTGCAAAGCACATACGAAAGTTACTGACATTATTTCCCAGGGTAATGATCTAGCAGATCGCACAGCCAAGCTTACAGCACAGACTCCAGACATTCCAGTTAATAAGACACCGACACCTACTCCAGATCCGACTACATGTATGACAGTTAAAGACCCTACTCAAGATGTCATAGATATCCAGTCACATGCTACTCCCGATGAAATCAAGAAATGGTCCGAACAAGGAGGGGTACAGACAGATCAAGGATGGTTAACAAAGGGTAGAGCCACATGGTTTCTCCCCGACTCTATGGTTCAAGTCATTATTAATACCGCACATAGTCCAGCACATTTAGGAGAAAAAGCCATGTTAGACAGTATCCAGAACATTTGGTTCAACAAGCATTTACGAGCTGCAGCCAAGCAGAAAGTCCGTACCTGTATGATATGTTGCCAGTTTAATCCAGGTAAAAGTGTCCCGGTGGAACAAGGTGGATTCCAGCCTCCTGACCACCCTTTTGAAGTCCTCCAGATGGATTACATTCAGATGGAGCGATGTCGAGGTTTCAAGTATGTCCTTGTAGTTGTATGCGCTTTGTCCAGGTGGACGGAAGCATATCCAGTTCCAGATTACACAGCCGCGACCACTGCCAAGCAGTTGGTTCGTGAGTTCTTCCCCCGTTACGGACTCCCTAGAGTCGTATATTCTGACAACGGCCAGCCATTCTCATCTGAACTCATGAAGCACGTGTCCCTTTTGTTAGGGTACCAGTGGAAGTTCCATTGTGTACGCCATCCTGAAGCAGCCGGTCTCGTAGAGAGACATAATCAGACCCTGAAAATTCGAATTGCAAAAGTTTGTCAAGAGAAAGGTGTGGACTGGCTAGTAGCTCTGCCAGTCGCCCTGTTCTATATGCGCATGGTCGCACATTCCAGATCAGGTCTGTCCCCGTATGAGGTCGTTTTCGGCCGCCCCCCTAACATGTGGGGTACTCCTAGACCCCGAAGTATTACCGATGTTTCCAGTAATATGCTGACAGATTACCTAGCTTCCTTGATGTCTGCCCTCAACTCTTGTCGTTCACAGGTTGCCGCCGCATTTCCAGACAATACCGAGGTGGCACCGCATGAAATCGTTCCCGGATCCATGGTCCTAGTGCGAAATTTCGATCGTTCAAGTCCGCTGGAGCCTCGCTGGAAGGAGCCCCGACAGGTCCTCCTGGCCACCCGTACAGCCGTGAAGTTGGAGGGACGCAAAGGCTGGGTGCATCTTTCGCATATCAAAAGGTTTCATGGATTGAAACCAGTTTCAAAGAACATTTCCCAGGATTCAAAGGACTGCCAAAGTACTATTCTTAAGGACTGTCCCGCAAAAGACAATGATACTGCACCCTCCCTGTTAGAGAAAACTCCGCAACAGGAGTATAAACTCAAGTTAAGGTCTAGTAAAATAAGTCAGCCAGTTTGATTGTCTAAGTCCTCCCCTAGGTGAAACGGTTAGACCGGTTTCTGACATGTATAAAATAGACCCCCATAGTGAGAGAGTTAGTCAAAACTCAATCCGATGTATCGTTTTTCTATGTTTCATATTATTTCTCAGCATTATGATTTCCTGCACCAGTTATGCATTTTACTTGTATTTTCCAGTTTCTCATGTAAATAAGTCCTCTAATGCTACAGTAGAGCACACGTTTAGTGATCTGCCTCCTCATGAACTCTCTTACCGTCTCGCTATGCGTAACAATTCTTTCATCCGCATGTTACATTATTCACACCAGACCAGCAATGCCACTAATTGTTGGGTGTGTGGTCGACTCCCCCCTTTCCAGACACCGAAGGGAGTTCTGCCACTCTTTCCTTATCCATTTTCACATAATGGTTCGTGTGGAGCATGGTCCACGTTAACGTCATCCTCAACAGATATGTCTTTTCTTAACAGTACATGTTTCCCAGACAAGCAAGGTCTTCCCCACAGGACAGGGTTAGATCTAGAAAATGAAGTTTACAATTTAGGTAATTATTCTTCGAATTTCATGGTCCTGAATGTTCAGTCTGATTCCACTCCAGACTTACCTGTTATTTCAGTACTACCAGTCAAAGGCGAATTATGTGTTAGAAATAATGGTTCCGTACATGTAGGACATAGTGATTGTAATACTATTGTCAAATATAGTGACAGTGGGAAATCTATTTTCAAAGCTTCACGTCATTCTTATTTTATTTGTGGTCAGACCGCATATGTTCGTCTGCCCCTCGATTGGGAGGGAACCTGTTACATTGCCTTCCTACTGCCACCTGTTTTCCTAGCCCCATCTGATTATCATAGAAACACACATCTAGTACACCTTAGACATAGAAGGGAGTCCCCCATTGTCGATTATACTGAAACTGCTCTAGAACAGTATACAGATTTCAATAGAGGTTTCTTCTTCTTTATAGGACCTATCCAGAATAGTAAGCTAATTCGTAGGTTAACCAGAACCCTTGAAGCTGTAGTCAATGAGACTGCCTCTGCTCTAGGTAACTTAACCGAAGAGCAATCTGCTATGAGATTTGTCGTTTTACAGAATCGTCTCGTCCTTGACGTCATATTGGCCGATAGGGGCGGGGCCTGTAGAGTCATCGGATCTAGTTGCTGCATTTTCATTCCAAATAACGCGCCGTCTGTTTATTCAGCTATAACCAGACTCCATAAAATTGCCCATCTGTTACACCAAGATCCAGGCACCTGGACATGGTCCGGTTGGTTCTGGAATAAAATTTCCGCTTGGGGATGGGAAGTCTTGTCCTTTCTAGGTATTGCAGTAGCGATCATATTCAGCTGCTGCCTCTGTATACAATGTGGCCCTGCGATTTGCGGCATTTGTGCTACCTCTTGTATTCCTAGTCCCAAGTCCCGTTCTAAAACCCGTTCCCAGAAAATTCGAGACGAGCAAATGATACTGTATGAAATGATAGATGGTATCATGAATATTGATGTTTCCTGATGGAAGCGTAGTGACAAGGAGGGAATGTGGAAAAGTAAATTTTGCCATGTTCTGTGTCCCTACGCGTCCTCCATCATATGTTAGCTGTGCATGATTAATATGCATATGTATTCCCTATGTTCGATTAAAGACGCAATTACAGTTGTATCCGCCTCTAGTATGTCAGTTTCCAGTTCTCGTGAATACTACGAATATCAGGCCTATGTAAAGCTACGTTGCCACGTTTCTCAGTGTGCACGTTATTCCATTGTAAAGTCCCCGTTTCTAGGCCTCAAAAGGGCCCGGACACCAGATTCAGCTCCTGTCTTCTGAGCCTCGCTGAGGAGCGATACAGCCCCCACCTGTATCCTCGACCCTTCACTTACTTCCTGCCTCACAGTGCCCGGCTCAGCCTGGCTCTGCCTCTGAGTCTGCCAAGAGTATGTTATGATTCCAGTTATCAGTTCAGTCCTCCTTCTCTGCATTCCTAAAGCTACTGAATCGCATCAATAGTTTCCGTCATTGTCTAGCCTTTACGTCTCCATGTAAGAGAAATACTGTATTAATGGTCATTTAATATTCTTCATCACGCACTACATGTAGAATAATGCATGCTCCAGTCTTAGAGTCTGTTAGCCTTTACCCCGATAACTTTTGGATTCTATCAACATGTTCTCTAAACATCAGATACTAGATACTGCTTAGGTACATGTCGCCCTGACTCTCCAGACTTCAGTCTCAGCTCCTAGCACAGAGTTCGTAGCCCCCAGCTTCTCCTAGTAACACGTCATTGCCAGTTTGCGCGCACCATTAGGTCAGAGGTCCCGGCTCCTTAGGTAGCCCCCTCCATGTTTCCGCCCCATTCATGACATATTCTGTTACGTTTGCATCACATGTCTATGTATACGCCTCTGTTACACCTACTTTCACCCTTATCTTTCGCGACTGCTATTGACCACACCCACTGCTCCGCCTATCGTATGTATTGTAATGCAACTGTTTTAGTATATATATTCGTGTATTGTTATTAAATGTTACGCCGATTCCGATCCTGCCCCCGGCAGCGCTGCCATCCTGTTCCCGTGCAGGTCGTCCTGTTCCTGTCCTTTATGCTGTAATAAACCTGCAAAACTCCTACTACCTCGAATCTTGACTCTTATTTTTTGAGCTATCTGTTATTCATTTATCCATTCAAAAATAGAGGTATTATTTATTTATTTACCACATACCAGTGAAGAAATACAGGAGTGCTATATTTTATTGAGGGATTGGGGCATGCCCTTGATTACTTGCAAAGGGGACATGCGGTGAATGCACAGGTTAGTGTCAGGCATGGGTGTGGCGACTGTTATCGGTTGCAGAGTGCGGGTGTGAGATTAAATATCCGCCTATTATGAAATGAGTTAGGGCCGCGAGGTGTAGATCCTCTTGTAAGAATGCACCTGCAGTACTGCAGTACACGCTAAGGGGTGTGCTGAGGGCGGGAAGGAAGGCTGTTGCTAAATGCTTATTTAACAAGCATTTGCAATGCAATAGGTCTCGCATTATTTAAGTTTGAGCTACTAGTACTGTAAATGGCAATGTTTTTATTTTTATTTATGCGCTATTTTAATTTTCTTTGCATAAAAAGGTACATATAAAATATATGTGTTGTAGAAAAGTCATTTATGCAGTATTTACATTTTCTTTGCATAAAAAAGTACATATACAATATTTCTTGTAGAAAAGTTAAACATTTTAATGATGTGCCTAAATAATTTTTATATGTACATTCTATTTGCAAACGGATGGGGTGGGGGGGGGGGGTCTGAAAACTGAAGGAGGGCCTCAGGCCAGAACATCCTAACAATCATATTTTTTCATGTTTCAAATTATTTATGGACACTTTTTCCAAAACAACATACTTGCAATTTAACAGCGAACAACAGGCTGACTCTATTTGGCCCCACCCCCTTTTGCGCCTATGACCCCTGTCCTCACGCCCTTCCCAGTGGAACTCCGGGCAATTTGTGGTATCCCTTAGTAAATCTTTTTAATTTCTAGCACACGAAAGGAGACCACAGTCACTTATGTGCCTGCGTCACCGTGGTGGATTCAAGAAGCTTCCCACGGCGTCCAGTTCTTACTGGAAAGCCGCTGTTATTGGCGAGCTTGCACTGATCCTAAACAAAGTGGTATTTTCTGTGTAACTGGTCCCCCCGGCCAGGGCAGACTGAAGTGGCTCTAACCAGATTTCTACTGCTCCTTGCTCAGTAATTGCTGCTTCTACATGCCGGCTGCAAACCTGAAAACACCTGGAGATCTTTTCCGTCCGTCTGAATTTCTTGAATTTAGCGGTTGTGTTTTTAATTTGCTACATTAAAATATTAATGAAGCACTCAACAAGAGGAACAATAAAAAAATACACCCTTTACATTTGTTTCACACCATACTATCCCACTGAGACACCCACACTGCCTTCAGCTACAACCCAGTTGTGCCCGGCTATATATACCTGGATGCAGCTCAATTCAAATTATGCACAAGAGTGATATGCTGCCTGGAAAAAAAAATACCTTCCTGGAAAAAGCACCGTTTCAGCAAGAGAGACAGAAAGAGACGGGGCAGCTGACAACGGCAGATGAGGAAAAGCGGACTTCAAAATGAAATTAATCATACCTGAATACACTGGCACCTGAAGAAACTCCGCAACAGAAGCAGGCTGCACGATCGGGCACCGACCAGTTCTTTGCTTGCCGCTCCTGAGATGCATGCTACACGAATCACGGGCAGCCCCCCTGGTCCCCCCACATTGGCAGGCCACAATCAGTGATGGATGCGTGCCACACAGAGACGGTACAGACCTGGCTGCCTTCAGCTCGAGGGGTGGGCGGGGTAATCATGTGCCTGCGGCTGCGCAGAGGCAGGCCCATTAATCATCGGACCTCCAGGCTCCAGTTCGTGACTGCTGTGCGCGAAGCGCTCAGAGAGGTGTGTGATTGTGGGCTCGTCACCCAGTTCAGCAGTAGAATTGTCCTGCGACCAGGAAGTCAGGCAGGCCGGGGGCGGTACTGCGGGACACCTCTGTGACGTCATTCCCGGGCCGTGCTCTGATTGGCTGCTGGCCCGGGACCTGACGTGCAGGAAGAGGAGACGGCAGCAGGAAGTGGCGTGAGCTTTGCGGCCCCGGGGCTCCCGTGACCAGAAAGGAGCCCTGGATACTGTTTCCCTTAAAGTCCCGGTCCCGAGATGGGGGACCGGGTGAAGACCCGCGGGGCGAAGCGGGCGCACTGAGGAGGCGGGGCTCCCATGCGGCGAGAGAGCCTGCAGCTGCGGAGGAAGGGAAGGAGCCTGGAGACCCGGGGAGCGCCCGCCAGACACCGGTGAGTGGAGCCGGGAGGAGAGGGGCTGGTGTGTGTGAAGGGGTCTCTGTGTATGCGTGTAGGTGCGGCGGCGGCGACGGGGGGTGTGCCTGTGTATGCGTGTGTATGTGCGCATGCGTGAGTGCTGTGTATGCGTGTGCCTGTGATGTGCGCATGCGTGAATGTTGGTGCGCGTGCAAGCAGCTGAATCCAGCCGGGGAGAAGCGCGTGACAGTTTTTTGTCCGTCATTCCCCCGTGTCAGCTCGCTATAAGTCTCCAGCCCTGGGTTTCAGGGTAGCTGTGCTTGGCGTTTCATGCAGTTTTTCCACCGTCTGTTTCGTTGTTACATGAATCTGTAATATCATAAATAGAGTCACGGATATATATGCTTTGTTTAGTATATATTTTTCTGCCATTGTTGGGGGCTTCGAGCCTTTCTTGCTTTCCTCTTCTTCTTCTCCTTGATTTTCCCAATTGGGGTACACGTGTGCATAATAGTATGCTACATTTTACTGGCCATCAGTCCATTCCCATTAGGAATTATATATGAATTAAATGACAGTTAATTGAAGGGGATCTGGCCACCATAGTAGATGTAAATCACTTGCTAGTAAATATCGGATTTGGGATTCAGGTCAATAGTCCTCTCTCGTGCTCCATTGGGAGAGATGATTTAGTTAGATTATTGTCACCTTATTATTTTAGCATATGCACTTTACACATACTACTGTTGGCTTCATCTATAGTTTCCATCTAGTTGTGACAACTAGTGGGTCAGAGGCACACATAGGCGATTTGCAGATGATAGATGTAATCAGCATATCGGCATGGGCGGAGTGAGAGACAGACACACGTATCAAAACTGATATTCCCGGGGGGTTGAGTTAATTTGGCGCTGCGCCTTTGGGAAATATACACAGAACCAACCATGGAGAGCTACTTGGACTATAAGTACATGGGTACTGTACTTACATGGTGGAAGGCAAACAACAGCATTGAGTAGCGCATTTGAGCAGTTAGAGCCACCTTGAGTAATACGGAGGTTCCTTAATTTTGCATTTGTGCGGATATTGTTCATGTTTTATCTGTGAAGCTATGTATTTCCCGTGGTGCCAAGTTTTGTAGCTGCACATATTCGATCCGTATTTGAGCGTACATGATATGTGTTCCATAAAAGTATTATTATCAACTGACGCTGTCAGCAGTGTGCAATATTCTTCAGCCTTTGCTTTGTTTTGCTTCACTTTGGATATGTATACCTGTCACTGCACTATTTACACTGTGCTGTTCACACACGCCTATATTTTTTATAGTGAACAAGAGCTTTGGTAATGGGCGACAGTCGGAAATGGGGCTCAAGCGTCTAACTGTTGCTCATCAGCACTGAGTTGTGTGCCTCGATTGCAAATCATTGTAAATAACTTACATTTTGTTGTAATTATTTTTTTAAATGCTGTTTAGTTACCCACTATGCAACAAGATTAAATTTGTGACGGATTTTAATACTAGACGTACAATTTTGAGGGATGTATGCCAGTAGTATGTTTTCACGGTTTACTTAATTTGTAGTTCTTGCACTATCACGTGATAGGCACTCGGGTGTATTTAATCAGGTTTAGCCAACAACGCAATTATGTGAGCAAGGCCACCCTGCTGGCCGAAACGCGTCATCCCGTCCTGCATGTTGCACTGATGGGACGAAAATAAATACATTTTGAAGTATTCCAGCCTGCGGTGAATTATATTTCCTGTGTCCGTTTCTCGTGGTTGGTGAATTTCAACACCAGGAGAGGGTGTCTGTGCGCTGTACATACAAGAGAATGAGGTTACACACTTCAACAACACACATTAAGACTCACCCGCGAATGAAGCGCGAGTGATTATTAATATGAGAACAAGGTTTTCAATCCCGGGCGGAAGTCAGGCAGGCCGGGGGCGGGACGTGAAGACACACCGGAAGCCCGGGCGGGCTCCCGTGAGGTGAGAGAGCCTCGCACGCACAGAAGGAAGAGACCGCCGCCGCCTGCAACGATCCCTCGCCTGAAGACAAGTACCGGTGAGTGGGGGCCTTTACTGAGTCTTTACTGAGCTGCGAGGGCGGGGGGCATGTGTGTGTGCGTGGGGCGGCGGGGGGCTCTGTATGTGTGTGAGCGTGCGTGTGTGTATGTGTCTTGGAGTCTGTGTGTATGCGTGCGTGTGTGTATGCGTGTGTGATGACTGCGGGGGGGAGGGAGAGAGTGTGTGCGAGCGAGTGTCTCTGTGTGTGTATGCGCATGCATGCATGTGTGTATGTGTGGGGATGTGCACGGCGCGGGAATTCTTGTGAATGTGGACGGAGCCGACGTGCGCGTGCAAGCAGCTGAAAACACGTTTTTCGTCTCTATAGTCTGTGTTGGTCCAACCTTCTATAAACTCCTGTTTTTACAGAAAAAACTCGAAACTAATCAAAACATGGCTGTAGATGTAAATGGGTTTACTTTTCTGGCACTCTAGAACAGCAGACATTAAGACCAATACGAATGCCGTCTCTTGCCACTATAAAATATGCCCAGGCTGCCATTCGTTACTCTAGAGTCTAATAGAGTCGGAAGGCCGTAGGGGAAGACTGTGGACTTTTCTTCAAGTTCCTGACGCTCCTGCGGAACGAACCTGGCAACCATTACACTGCTGTGTAACTTCTTCTACTCTTAGAGCTGAGATTTCCATGAAAGTCTTATAGTCTGAATTCAGCACCTGAGCATAATAGGACAGAATGTATGAAGCTCTGTGGTAATACTGAATAAGCAGCTACCTATGTTATGCCATCTATTAATGTAATAACTGCACTTTCACAATTGCTTTATTAACCTTCCTGCTTTCTCAAATTTGCTTGAAAATGCACGATTTTTCTTCTTTTTTTCAAAATTTTCTTGGGGGGGTTACCCCCCCAAACACCCCTTTTGGGGTTCGGGCTCGCACGCTGCTCGCGCTAGCTACGGTGCAGTATGCTAATTACTTTGCGCCCCACCACTTTAAAATCTCACCCACCGCCCCTGCTGCTCTATGGAAAGTTGGTGCAGGTTAGGCAGGACTGGAAGCGCTAACTAGGGTTTTTCCGAATGCATGTTTGAATAAATGTTAGTAACGAGGTTCATTGGCAAAATTCCCATTGTGGCATAAACCTATTTAGGGTCACATCGGAAGAGTAGCAGGTTCATCGGAGCTTGGGTGAAAGCAAAGGGGCTCGCTGGGGAAACCTTAGTCTCGAATATATCCCGGTAAAGTGGATGAGTCTAGGGGAGTAACAGGTTCTCCGATGCTAGAGTGAAGGGTAGGCAGAGAAGACCTATCCGTAGTGAGTGAAAAGTAAATGGAAGTAGTTTACTTGCAGTGAAACATTTCTTTCTATTTTAGACACTTGAGCATGGTGGCGAATGTGTAATTGTTGTAAAATAACCAAGCACTAAGCACTTTAGAAAGAAAGAAAGTTTCCGTTACCTTGTGAAGGAGGGAGTCAGTCGCGAAGCCGCTCTGACGTCACTCCGTGCCGCGCTGGGATTGGTAGACGCAGCGGGCTGGTAGTGGAGCTGGAATTATAAGGGAGGGGTGAGTGCCGGAGCGTGGGAACTGTCTCACGAAGGGGCCGCGCACCCATTGGCCGAAATTATTTGAACTCGTGCACTTCATTGGTCGCACGAAATTACAAGACGACTTCTGATTGGAAGTAATTTTGTAAACAAAGATAAGCGTAGGAATCGTATGTGGCATTCGTACAGACCGCATACTAGACCCGATCCGAGAGATTTGGGATTTCAGAGAGATCAGTTTAAAGGCATAAAGCACGACATTATGTACGGAAACAAATGAAAGTTGTCCCTTGTAAATAAGGTAAAGAATTATTTCAAGAAAGATAAGCAGATTAAAACTAGAGAAGGTGTTGTAATTCCACCACCAAATACTCCCGCATCTTTCATGATGTTCGATAAAGGGTATAATACCTGTGTATGGTTGGAAAATTGGGCGGAATACACGAAAGATGACGGAGTATTGGCTTTTCCGTTGGAGGGTACCTTTAACAGCAGGATTCTATTTAATTTGAGAACCCGAATGAATGATTTGCATCCCAGACCTAGGTTAACGCAGTATGAAGCACTAGAGGAATGGGAGATTGAGGCTTTTGAAAGGGACAAGCCCCGATTGGATAAAGGATTGACAAAATTTTATCCAAAACTGAAGCAAGAAGCCCGAGCCCAAAAGATGAAACAGTGGAGGCAGAGTATGATTGTTGAAGGACTGTTTCCCATGATGCCAGCAGAAGATCCTCCTGGGGGGGGAAAAAGGACAGAGAAATCCAAACACTGGGGGCCCCTAGGAGAGTCGGATGATGAATTGTTAGAGGACATATGCATGAGAAGTCCGCCTCCTTATAATGAAGGACACCGACCTTCAAGTGCAGGGGATATTCCCCGGAGACCTCTACAAAGGGAAGAGGTCAGGTCCGCAAGTGTAGGAGGGGATTATCTAATTCCTCCTTATACTGAGAGTCTAGGACCCGTAGAAACCAGAAGTATTTACCCCAGGAGACCCGTTGGTGGGGAGATGGGATATTCACGTGAAGGAGATTTTTGTTCTCGTCCTCCCTACGGAGGTGAGGTGAGGTCCTTAGGTTCAGGAATGTCGTTATTACAGCCACAGGATGAGGAAGATCCGAGAATTCTAGGCACAGGAAGTTTGTTTCAAAAACCTAATTATGGCGGAGGACCGAGTGAGACACATCCCACTGCCCCGAGTTATGCTCCTACTCTAACCCCGCAGGTGTTACATGACAAATCTTTGGACAGGTTATTAGAAGAGAAAGAGCGAGAAGCGCTAGCAAAGCAGAGAGCTGAGATAATACAGAAAATGTCACAGCTAAATACAAGTCCTGAAGCCTTGACGATCCCAGTAACTATCGGACCAGTGGTTCCGTTGTACGGGGACCGTCAAAGGACTCCGAAACCTCTAGTAATTACTCCTGTCATTGCACCGACCAGACCAGAACCCTTAATTGTAGATGACCAGACAAGTGAGTGCGAGTCGGAGGTCTCGCTGCTAGATCTGCCCGTTAGAAATGCCGGAAAAAGGATACAGAAAAGACATAATCCTTTTAATGCGAGGGAAATTCAAATGGAATCGACCTCAGGTACTAAGAGTGTCACATTGGTGACTCCTGAAGAAATCGAAAGATGGAGTCAAGAATTTGAAAAACAAGCGTCCCCAATGAAACCTTTAGATCTCTACAAGCTGAGAATAGAAATAGAGGAATTGATGGCAGGAAACGTAGGATTAGACAGATTAAATACCTAATCCGAAGACGAAATGCTGTTTATCTGCAAGAGTCTCACCCGAAATACCCGAGTACTTCATGAAAAGCTGACAGACACTGCTGCTAGCATGGGAATAGATATTTCAAAATCGAAACCTCTGCAGAAACCATATAGGGCAGATTTCTCAGACAAGGATTTGGAAAACTTGAATGTTTCAGGGAAGAAGGCACAGGTCAAAGAACTATTGACAGTATTACAAAAATGGGGAGATGTGGAAAGATGGAAAGCCAGATGGGCCAAGAAAAAGGATGAGGCCAGGTCTAGGCAGGCAACTCCCGAATTTGTCCTAAAAGAAGCTGACAAACCAGAACAGCTATGCCCTATGCGCGAAGTACCAGGTGGAAAATATGTACACGTTCCATGGTCCAGACAGGATATTGTATCCTTTACTAATGATTTTCCGAAATTACGAGAAAAGCCCGTGGATTGGTATAGGCAGGTAGAAAGATTCGTAAAGGTCCAAAAATGCCTGTGGAAGGACCTGGATGGGTTCTTCGACATAGTGGTCCCTGTAGATCTATGGACCGAGTGTAAAATAGCCATAGCTTGGCCTAGTGAGGAATACGCGAGAGATGAAAAAACAGGAGAACCATCGAAGGAAGTAATGAGAAAATATGATCAAGTAATTCAGCATTTAAAAATAAAGGTGCCCGCAAAGGAAACTGATTGGACCAAGATAGATAGAACAACGCAAGAAAGAGACGAGACAGTGCATTCCTTTTATGAAAGGCTGTTGCAGGTGTTCAAAACATACAGTGGTATAGATAACATTGAGATGAAGGATATGACACACTTCATTTACAGGTTTGTAAACGGTTTAAGGCCCGAAATCTGTCAATGGATAAAGGATAATAAAATCTGTTGGCATACTAAAAAGATAGATGAGGTCCTACGGTACGCAAAGTACTGTGAGGACGAGATGGCAGAAAAGAAAAAGGCTCTCAAGGAAAAGGTTATGTGGGCTCAAGTGAAGCTCGCAGAACAGCAGGAAAAGCAGTTAAACAAGATGAACAAAACTACCCCGAACCAAAGCACTGGGGGCGGGGGTGGAGGAAAGCCTAGACCGAAAATGAGTAGAGAGGAAGCTAAGAAGAAATTTCCTTGCCATCAGTGCGGGGAAATTGGACACTGGAGAGACGAGTGTCCCTATTTACAAGATGATAATGCCCAAACACCTGATTTAATTCCACAGACGCAGAATGAAAAACAAAGAAAGACCCAGCAGCAGGTAAAAACGATCCAAGTGCCCAGAGCGCCAAAACCTATTTTTAAGGGAAAATCACCACAGGGTGATGACGTAGAAATCTGGGGAGGGAATGAAAATAGAAATACAGCACCTTCGCAGTATTTGTTGAACGACACTTTCTTCTGTGACGACCAGTACTGACGGGGCCTGAGAGGGGAGGACGAGGAGTGCGTACTTGGCGCCTCCTTGCCGGTAGACCAGTCGGGACCATACATTGAAGGAAAGGTTGATGGAAATGATCTCACCTTCCTGTTGGACACTGGTGCTACCCGTTCTAGAACAGTGGACGTTCCAAACCTACCCCTCTCGGGAGAAGCCATCCAAGTAGTGGGTGTATCTAATCAATTGATTAGTACACCTGTTACCGAGCCCATGGAGATATCAATTGGAAATTTTAAACAAATGCACAGATTTGTTGTCTGTGATACCAGTCCGGTAAATTTACTGGGACGTGATTTGCTGTGCAAAATGAATTGTACCATCTTTTGCACACCAAAGGGCGTCGAAATTCAAACTCCAGACGAAGACGGTATCTACAAGCTAATGTTAATTAGACCTGACTCAGAAATAAAACGAATGACTATACAAGACTTACCTGAAGAACTCCAACAGACAGTGAAGCCAGAAGTGTGGGACTTTACAGGAAAGGATGTGGGATTAATGAAAAACGTAGACCCCATACAAATAGCCATGAGAGAAAATGCAGTATACCCCAATACCAAGCCTTACAGAATGAGTGCTGAAGTGAGAGCAGGTGTTGCCATTGAAATACAGAAATTGCTAGAAGCAAACATAATACAGGAAGTAATGAGTAGCCCGTGTAACTCACCCATTATGGGCATCAAAAAGCCTAATGGCAAGTACAGAGTGGTTCAGGACCTAAGAAAGGTAAACAAGATAGTGGTTCCTTGCTGCCCTATTTGTCAGGTACGCTCCACAGGATCCGAGCGATGAATATAAAGCCCACCTCCAAACGTCACAAACACTCTGATATTGAGTCAACAGAGGATTTGAGCCATTAGGTGAGGGGAAAAGTAAAATAATAAACAGGGAAGGGAAGGAAGGGAACAGCTGGGAAAGGGATGTACCTGAAACGACAGAACATACAGGGGTAAGATCACCTATCGTGCAACACCGTAACATCTAATGTACTGATAAGTAGACTGAATACCTGTGGGGAAAAGGCAGGACTTTTCTACTGGTTGTTTCTCTGTTCTCCCTTTAGGTATACAAGCTTGAGACCTATAGGGGACACACATAGGTTAGCCTCAATCAGTTCTCATATACTAACACACTCATACCCAGACAGAACCCTCCTCTATACCTTGATCACAGCCTATGCCTGCACAATAAGGGATTCCGTGTGGATTTCGCCACCATGAAAGAAGAACATAATTGAGAGAGAACAATGCAGCTGTGTAAATGTCTACATCCAGGACACGGTAATGCGTGGGAAGCAAGAACCACTGCACTCCGCTCCCTCGAGAAAAGTACCCTTTGAACACCAGGCAGTCCCCAGGTACCAATAAAGAAAGAGAGCACAGTAAATAATAAAGGTTCTTGAATAGAAAGCAGAAATGTTCCACAATGAAACAACACAACCTCCTAGTCGTTTCTACTCCTTATGGCAACGCGTAGCTGCGACCGCCACAGCGCTCCTCGAGTACTTTGAGACTGATTGTCCCATAAACAAAGAACAAAACATACAAGCGCTTGTACTGGCTGCGTGGAGCTGCGACCGCCACCACGCACCGCCTACTTCAAAAGTAGCACACAAGTATGGCCATAATAGAAAACACAAGATAGAAGACACGGCAACGTGTGGCGCCCTACCACTCCGCTCCGCTCCTCTGAAAGTCCAAAAACAAAAGGCAAACGCTGCAGTTCCTTCACTGCGCGTTTCCACAACAAACGGCAACGCGTGGATCCCCACAGCGCTCCGCTCAATGACGGGGATGTTAGCGGCGAGGGGCCGCTCCTACCTGACACGCTGAATGTATCACAGCAGCCGTCCAGGACAAGCCCCTCAGCCAGCAGCAAGACGCGACCTCCTTCCTCCAAAACGAATAGCAGGAAACGGAATAACACGCAACAGGATGCGTGTCACCCGGACTGATGTAGCCTCAGCCGAGGCCTCTGGGTAATGTAGTTTTTCCTCAATGAAAAGTGTAGGCAGTCTATCGTATAGCATTGCGCTGTACTGTAGGCGCCCAGCTGGGATCTGACACTATTGTCCCGAACCCAGCAGTGATCCTGTATCAGATTCCCTGGGATGCTGAATGGTTCACTGTGATAGACCTATGTCATGCATTCTTTTCGATTCCCTTGCATCCAGACAGAAAATTTCTTTTCTCATTTGCTTTCAACAGTCACGTGTATGTCTGGAATAGGGTCCCCCAGGGGTACACAGAGAGCCCCTCTATCTTTAATCAGATCTTGAAAAAATGTCTTGAAACTTTAGTCTTACCTGGAAAGTCCGTTTTGGTCCAGTACATTGACGACCTATTGGTGGCGTCTAAAAGTCATAGGGACTGCGTGGTTGACACCATTGCCCTACTAAATCACCTGAGTGAAAAGGGACATAAAGTGGCCCCTGAGAAATTACAGTTCTGTTCAAAATCAGTGAAATATCTGGGACACCAGATAGAAAAAGGCATCAGAAAAGTTACCTCAGAGAGAGTCAGAATAATTCAAAATATGCAGTTACCCCGTACTCAGAAAGAAATCAGAATGTTCCTCGGAGTTGTAGGTTACTGCAGGCAATGGATTGTGGGATTCGCAGTCCTTGCAAAACCTTTGATTCAAATGACAAAGAAAGGAGCAAAGGACCCAGTGGAATGGAATGACGAGAGCCTAACAGCTTTCACAAAATTGCGTAATTGTCTGTGTACAGCCCCTGCTCTAGGGATGCCTGACTACTCCAAAGAGTTTGGCCTATTCTGTGACACTCGTGACAATTGTGCATTGTCAGTCCTGACTCAGGAACATGGCACGACCAGAAGGCCTGTGGCATATTTCTCTGCCACATTGGATCCAGTGGCTGCTGGATTACCTGGATGTCTGAAAGCAGTAGCTGCAACATGCACCAGTTTAGAACAAAGTGAGTCCATTATCATGGGACATCCTGTAACTGTGTATGTTCCACATGCAGTTGTGATTCTATTGACCCGAACAAAAACTCAGTACCTCACCCCTAGTCGGCTGACTAAATATGAGAGGATTCTCATGGGTGCTGCAAACATTGTCATCACCAGATGCAATATTTTAAACCCCGCCACTCTACTCCCTGAATCAATGGTAATGGAAGATAAGGGAGATAATGAGCATGACTGTATTGATCTGACAGAGTTTAGTACTAAACCTCGCCCAGACATTTGCCTGTGCATGATGAGGAATGGTTTGTGGACGGTTCGTGCCTGAGGCATGAACTAGGGGGCCTAAGTGCTGCCTATGCTGTGGTAACGTTAACGAAAATTGAAGAAGCGTCCTATTTATTTGGAGTAAAGTCTGCACAAGTAGCCGAATTGATCGCTCTGATTAGAGCTTGCAAATTGGGAAAAGACAAAAGAATAACAGTGTATATTGACAGCCAGTACTGTTATGGGGTGGTGCATGACTTTGGCCAGTTATGGCTACAAAGAGAATTCCTGACTTCATCAGGTACCCCCATTCGAAATGGAAAAATGGTTCAAGACCTTTTAGAGGCAATCCAGTTACCAAAGGAATTGGCAGTGGTCAAGTGTATTGCTCATAAGAAATGCCTTGACCCTGTATCTTTGGGAAACGATTTTGCTGATCGGGTGGCAAAACAATGCGCCATGGAGCAGATGCGAATAAATCCGAAGCGGGGTGGGGCTGGAAACAGCTGCCAACTTAGGATGTTTGAAGAAGTGCCTACATGGGATGAAGTGAGAGAATGGCAGCATGTGACGCCCTGGGAAGAGAAAGAGAAGTGATAAGAACAAGGTTGTAGACCAAGACGTGAGGATGGTGTCATTGTGGGCCCGAATGGTATGGCTGTGTTACCCAGACAACTACTTGCCCCAATGGCCAGACTGATACATGAAGGATCACACATTGGTAGGGATGCCATGGTTCTGGTATTTCAACAGACTTGGTACAACAAGAAATTCAGGAAGGTAGCAGAGTCCCTTTGCCAGAGGTGCTTGCCATGTCAACAGTTCAACGCTGGCAAGAGAACAGAAGTTGAGCTGATGAAAATTGGGAGATCAGGGGGTCCCTTTGTGAGAATACAAATAGATTTCATTACCATGCCCCGTTGTGAGGGAAAACGATATGTCCTTGTCATTGTCTGCCTATTTTCAAAGTGGGTGGAAGCTTACCCTGCCACACAATGCGACGCCATAACAGTAGCCAAGTTATTGCTGAGAGAGCTAGTACCGAGGTTCGGGGTTCCAGTCTTTATTGACTCAGATAGAGGCGGACATTTCCAGAATGAAATCTTGGCTCAGCTCTGCAAAGCATTTGGGATCACACACAAACTGCACTGTGCATATCATCCAGAGGCTTCTGGAGTGGTAGAACAAATAAATGGCACCATCAAGAATAGATTGGCAAAAATATGTGATTCTACTGGCCTAAACTGGATAAATGCCTTGCCTCTTGTTCTGATGGGACTCAGAAGCATTCCAGATCGGAGAACAGGCCTGAGCCCCCATGAGATCTTGATGGGAAGAGTGATGAGACAAGCATGGGTACCAGGATACAAACTGTTAAGCATTTCTGATGATTTGGTACTTGAATACTGCAAGCAACTGGGTGACCAAGTGCGTTCTATCTCTCGCCAGATTGGGGCAGACGCCGTCGCCAACCCGACAACACCAGTTCACAAATTGGTTCCTGGTGACTGGGTTAAAATAAAGAAGCACACTCGTTCAAGTTGCCTAGCACCGAGGTGGGGGAAAAAGCGGCAAGTAATCCTGGTAACGACGACTGCTGTAAAGTGCGCCGGCGTTCCCAAGTGGATCCATGCCAGCCATACCCAGAAGGTGATACCTGACGAGGAGCCTGGAGCAGAAGGTTGTCCAGCTGAGGGGTCTGCAGATGTTGGTCCTGAAGTAGCTGACGACAGACGACAGAGCACCAGCCCAGCTGAGGGTCCCACAGACGTTGGCCCGGAGGTAGCTGATGACGCATGGCCAAGCACTAGTACTGCTAAACATCCAACGGAGGCTGGTCCAGAAGTAGCTGATGACGAGCTGCCGGGAATCTGGCCAGAGGATTGGATACCCATAGTTGATCTCTCTGGAGACCCACTCAGAACAAGAGAGCGAATAAGAAAAGACAGAGAGTGGAATAGTGAGGTCGAGCAAGGCACAGGCGAAGACCCTCAGATCATTGAGATTCACATCAAGTCTGAGGACGAAGAAGAAGGTCAGACAGGGACAGAACAGGTGATTGACACACCTCCACTAACTCCTGAAATTGAAAAGGGACAGACTAGAAAAAGTGTAATAGTTCGAGCAGAAGAAAATCAAGGGATCGAAGTGCTTGAACAGGATCAGTTAGAATTAGAAGAACGTGTTCAGGACAAAGAAATAGAGACATTCAAAAGCAAAAACAAAAATTCACCTGAACCAGGCCAGCTTAGTAACCAGGCAGAAGAAATAGATACAAGACCTGGGACTAGTCAGACAGGAAGGGAAGAAACAGAAAACGAAGCGCCACAGACAAGTGAAAATAAAAGAGCATTAGAAGAAAGCACAATCACAGTGCCAGCAAAAAGACTAAAGAAAAAGAAACACATTGAGCCAAGGTATGTTAAGAGACTGAAATTAAGAATAAAAACAGTCCAAGAGAAACTTGCAGATATAAGAAGAAGTCCCCGAATTGCAGAAATACCTGAAGATAGCTCCAAGAGAAGGAGTGAGCGAATAAAAAGACAAAACGAAAAATATCAGGATCCGGAGTGGACCTACTTAATCTTGGAAAATTTTGAGGAACTTGACATCACTGACGAAAGTGACGGAGAACCGGTTGCTGAGTACTCTGAAGAAGAGGAAAACAAGCTCACCTGAGGTTACACAGAGTAAGCTATCTGTGTAAACTTACAAAGAGGGGTTGAGAAACTTCTTCTGAGCCGAAAATGTCTGAGTCAAGAACGAATGGAAGGCCTAGTTGCAGTGGTTGTAAAACATGCTGCAAAGTATGTGTATGTAGTATAGTTATAGTTGTATTAGTTTGGATAGGACTAACAGTTTTCATTCCCTTTATGGTTAGTAAAAATACTAATATTTCCCCCACATTTAGATCACTGACACGGAAGAACTGACAACACGAAGTGTAGAAAGACGTGAGAAAGCACTCAAACAGACAAAACGAGACTTAGATGCATCAGATGAGGAAGGACTACACTACCACGGAGTTAGGAATCAGACACACTCAAATGTTTTCGCAAACTTGTTAGTACATTATGTAGAGACTATGGAGATAGAGGATTGCTATGTCTGCATGAAGCTACCTACTTCTGTAGCTGAAGGCGTGACATACCATCACTTGCCCCTGACATATGGAATTTCCTGTAGTATTTTAGCAAGCTTATTTTACAAAAGAGGACCGTTACAGTATTATTACTCTAACAATGACGTGATCTTTTCCGAACTTCCCATTCGTGGAAATCTGAATCCTGTACATATAAAAAGTGACGTAATACGCTATATGGGAGACTACTTTTTGACTATAGGCAATATAGACATAGCTGAAGCACATAGAGACAACTTGACCTGTTCATTGCATGAACAAGAGAAGATATTTTTAAACATGGCAGAGAAGAGAAGGGATAGTTTCCAAAGAAAGGCAAATGACAAAGGGCACAAGACCCCTAAATGGGCTGAGAACATGGAGAGCACCTCAACTGGCGGGGCGGGACCTGCTCTGTTGCTGGATTTCGAGAAGAAAGGGAAACTCTGTCTTCACCGCGAGAAGACTGATTATTATAATAACATTTTCATTGGTTCCAGTCAATGTGAGCACAATTACAAGGTAATTGGAGGTTGGGGATTCAAAAATGGGTCAGAGCCTGTGTTTCCTGGAATTTATTATATATGTGGAGACAAGGCTTATTTCAAATTGCCGGATCACTGGTATGGAAGCTGCTACTTTGGCATTGTTTTCCCGAAAATATACCATGTGAATGAAATTGCTGGAAGCAATGAAAACACTAATGGCTTAGTGCGTAGTAAAAGAGAAAGTGTAGGTGAAATAATGGGTAGTATTTTCAGTGCACTGATACCTGGAGTGGGAGTGGTTCTGAACACTCACAGAATTTGCAAATTGTCCACAGTAGTGGATGTACTGTCTACTGATACAGCTCATGGATTTCTGCTGGTCAATACCGAAATGGTTGCGATCAGATCAATGGTTTTGCAGGACAGACTTGCTCTTGACACCTTATTAGCAAAAGAGGGCGGAGTCTGCCGGATGTTAAAGGCGCAACATTGTTGCACTTACATTCCGGACAAGAGCGTGCAGCTCAAAAGATATGTGAAAAACATTACAAATTTGGAAAGGGAACTCAAACCACTCGAGGTTGACAGTGCCTGGAAGAGAATAGTTGATGGTCTCTCAAATGTAGGTCACTGGTTTGCTAACTTAGGTAGAAGCTTATTGTTCAAAGTACTGATGCCAATTGGAATTATAGGTCTTATCCTATTTTTCATATTCGTCTGTTGCAAATGCCGAAGACATACTAAGAAGTATCAGGTGAATGCAAGAGGAGTGAAACGGAATGCGGATGAGCTTGAATTGGAAGAAATAAATAATCAGATTTACAAAAGGGTGAAGAATTCTCACCCTACCAAAAATGAGAAGGAAAAACTGAATCGCATGTTGGAAGAGATAGAGTTGTACAAAGTGTGAAAGAAAGTTGGCATCTGGTTCCATTTTTTGTGATGATAGTAAATATCATCAAAGAGGGGATTGATAGAGCAAGATTTCGCATCGCGACTTGCTCGAGTCAAGAACCTCGAAAATCTATTATAATCCCGTAACAAATTGTTTGTTTTACTAAATTTATGTATTTTTAATGTGCGTGGGTATCATAGAGACGCTTGCCTATGTGTTCTACTAATAGGAATAATCCTTGTCCCTAAAATGGCCGCTGCTTGGCTTTTCGTTTCTGCGCATGCGTAAGGCATAGTCATCTGACATGACGCAGTCAGAATTCGAGAGGGAAAAGGCGCACATGCGTAATAGCAATAACGTGCTGAAGCTTTGTGCTGCTACTCCTGTGATGTTATTCGTTGCACTTATTCACTAATGCATAGTATATTTTTTTAATGATGAAACTAAAGTACGAACTTATAACATGTAATACATTCATTTATTTCTATGTATTAATTTGTTTTCGCTTACTTTTCATGTATCCTCGACACTGAGGGGTGATGGGGCTGGGGAGTCCATCTTGGAGGGTATTTCTGCGCAGAATCACTCAATGGTACGGTGACATTGAAACCAAGCCAAAGAATGTTGATGCCAGAGCCAGCATGGGAACGTGCACCTTCACCCAGCAAGAGCATCATGATTGTATTCTATTGTATCAAATTGTATTCTTTCCATTGTATTCTCTGCGACTTCTCGTGGGAACCCCAATCTTGCTAGGCGGCACCCTAGGATGCTAAGTAGGGCTTGTAATAGTCTGTTCTGATTGGTGTGTTAACCAAATCCTACCTTAGGACCAATCGAAATTGGGGATTCTGACACTTTGCAACATTTGGGGGGTGGTACCCTGTCCCAAAACAGTATATCTACCCTGGGTTCACCTAGGGAAATTGTCCGACTTGTCTGAATAGCTGACCTGTCACTGACCCAACGCACTCAATAGGTGACTTGATACAGAGCGCTGCGGAGCACTCTGTCCGAATTTGACCATAGACTAAGGTTTTACTAAACCTTAAAAGTGCTGGCGGAGCACTTTGCTGGGAGTTCGCTGACCCAATCGGGGTCCTGACTGATAGCTGCAGAGAGGGTGGAGCGCAGGCGTTGCTTCCAAACTGCGGGTGCTGGTCGTGTCCTGGTGGTCCTGTCCTGATCCTAATCTGAGGGTTTCCTGTCCTGTCCTGGGTGACCATTCTGCACCTGCTGTCCATTGAGGGGTATCCTTCCTTGAGGGTTTCCTGTCCTTAACTGACCCGTGGCCAGGGTTTGGTTTTTCACACCAGTCTAGGTAAATATCGCTCTAAATCTCTTGAAACTGCACCTTTCTAAGTTTTCTGTCTTTGCTTCAATAAAGACATACCTTTGCATATGATAAGTTTTTCCATGCTTTCCGCAACTCATTGCATCTCATGAAACGTATGCACTTATTTTCATAGCGTGTTCCTATGTTACCCTTCCTTTTACAAATCATTTTTCCTATTTGAAGTTTATAACTTGTTTGATGTGTGCTATACATTTTTCTCACTAAACTGAATGAAGAGATTTTCTGAAGTTATAGCGTGGCCTATTTTTCCACGCTAATCGAACTGTTTAGATTTCTAAGTTTTCCCATTCCATAGTATAAATGGTACTTGGCCTAGTTAATTCTTCATCCCCCCATGTCCACTCTTGTATGATTAGTTTACTAGCTTAGCAGGTTCCCAGTCGCATTTCTCTTGAATCCAAAATATTCAATGTAAGTTGGATTTTCACACTGATTTGAACTTTAGATAAAACTTTATAAAACTTCTAGTCGTCCGTGGTCATTTTATGAAAAGCAAAAGTCATTTATTGAAGAGTATATTATTTTGCTGCCTTTCCTTTTACAGCTAGCTCCCTGATCCATTGTGGTCATAGGTACCCGTAAAGGTGGATGGTAAGTCGGGTACACTAGAAGATAGAAAAAGGAACTCACAATTATTGGTAGTAGATTGTGTCGTCATCCGATCAATGTATCTGGTGATTTGAAATATATGGGCCCGAAGCCGGAAGTGGCGAAATTATTGGTCGGGTGACCCGCGATCTCTAGCAGAAGCAGGTCAACGCCATCTCCTCCTCCTGCTACAATACCCTCCGCATGCTTCGCAGGATCTACAAGTGGATCCCGACCGAAACCAGAAGAACAGTAACCCAAGCCCTCGTCAGCAGCAGGCTGGACTATGGCAACGCACTATACGCAGGAATCCCGGTCAGACACCTACGCCCTCTGGCCCCTTCGCCCAGGCCCCCACCAGGCCCCCTACCACACGACCACCGCTGCCCTGTACAGACCCCCGGCCATCGCGATAAGCGCGCCAGCCGCAATGAACCGCCCACTCGCCCCAGCACACAACGGGAGCGCCAATACCCGGCCCGATCACAAATACCGCCGCAACAAAGCCACAATCCCCCCATAAAAGCAATTTTAACGCCTACAAATCCCCCCGCCCGGCTGCCGTGTCACTTGCCACCTAAATGGTGGCCTGTAACCCAAAATGGCCTGCTTTATTATAGCCAGCCCAAAATACTAGCCCAAACCAGCCCAAGCCCCAGCCC
Organism: Lissotriton helveticus; assembly: GCF_964261635.1. Taxonomy (NCBI): domain Eukaryota; kingdom Metazoa; phylum Chordata; class Amphibia; order Caudata; family Salamandridae; genus Lissotriton; species Lissotriton helveticus. Next base: position 175,912,209 of record NC_136061.1, read on the forward strand.
AAACCTACTGGTAGCCCAAAACCAGCCCAACGTACGGTGCTGGTCATCTCCCCCCCCCTTCCCCCGGCCCCAAAGCTCCCATCGGTTGGCCGCCCCCCCACCCCCTGTTGGGAGCACCGCTGTTCTGGCTTCAGGTGCATCTATGTAGCAGTTCAGTTGTGCCACACCCCTCTGCCTGCCTTGGCTCATTGAGATACCCGTCCTCGTGGTCACAGCAAAACCTCCAGTGTTGCTGTTCCCGATCGTTCCTTCGCCGCAACAGCTGGTTGGCGATCCCGAGTTCTTTGACCCCGGTTTCAGGATCGCGTTGCTGCTCCCGATAGTTTCCGGTGCATTCTTTTCTCTACTTGCTAGGTGGGGGGGTGCTTTGTGTTTCCTTAGGCCTGTGGGCTCCTATTTATCTCCTTCTGTTCCTCATCTGTTCACCTCTACCCCCCCTGATTGGGGGATGGGGGGGTTTGCGTTGCCCTGGGGCAACCAGTCATGGTTGCTTCCTTTCTAGCGGGCTACTTGTTTGTGCGGGAGGGGCTTCCCGCCTCCGGACGGCGTTTGGCCTGGGCCCCCATTGGGTCGGCTTCGCCTCCCCTGTCCCGGGTTCTGACTCTCATACATTTCAATGCGAGCACTTCCTAGAAGGCAAAATAAATAATACACCAAATAGCCAATTGCACGAGGAAGGAAGGCAATACTTCTCTAGGTGTATCTAAAGCCCACCCAAAGTAGATTTTAAATAAATAGTAACAGTATCTCTTGCAGCCCTACAAATGTGCAATAAAATGCACCATTGGGTGCTTGGTTGGCTAATATTTTCCTGGGAGCAGCCCTCCTGGGGGGAGTGGAGTGCCCTTGCTATATTCAGTCCTGAGTGGGACTGGCCTGTAGGGTAAAATGCAGTGTCCGATGGACTGGTATGACAGGTCAGTGTGTGTGGGCCTGTTTTATGGTCGGCTGGCCCAGTTTTTACTGTTGATTTCTGGGATATTAAGATATTGCCTGCAACAAGCTCAATTCCATGCAGTCTTTCATATCTTGTAAAACGCGTACACATTGTGTCTTAACAAGTTAAAAAAAATCCTCAATTTGCAAGCATGGGCCCCGTTTAGGAATCTATCAATCTAATTCACTAATGGGGGCTTTAGAGGCCCGTGCCTATTTTGCGTCCCAGTCTGACCCTTACTTCTCAGTCACTGTAATGTGTGAGACTGACTGCTAGGCCACTCTCTTGGCCAGGCTGCTTGGGTTCCGAGGACGGTCTTACCTGAAGCATCAATTTTCGTGTAGAATACGCTAGTTCTCTGCCGTGAAGTAGCAATTAAGACAGACGTGCAATACCCAGAAATATAATGTATGAATTAGTCACAGGCAAGATCCGATGTCAGCCCGCTCCAGTGTACAACCGGATTATGCAAACCAAACCGACTATGGGCGTTCGCACGTGATGTCAGTGACGTTACCACGCTGCCCACGTTTACGCATGTGATATATATTATATAAGGAAATGTTCTACGGCAAAGCACCTTAGGACACAGCATGTGGCTAAACAACGACGTGTGATGCAAGAAAGACTGAAATAGCTGTGACGAGAACACCTTGGCAGCACTTCCGCTGTGAGCACGGCGTGACTCAGCGCACTTTCAATGCGGGACGCACTTGGTAACCGGATATTCCTCCATGAAATAACTCATGAAGTAGGAAAAACTTGACGAGAGAGCTGCACTCACCATGAAATGTAGTTTACCGTTAACATTGACGCTGAATTCCGGTAGAAAATGTATACCGCAAAATAGTATCCATGCAATAAATAATTTTACCTGTAATCTACTTTTCACTAATTTGACGGCTTTCCCCAAATATCCTTGGTTATAAGAATACTCTTCTGGTGAAATCAGGATAATTTTTACAAGTAGACACTGTGATGTAATTATGCATGGTCGATAGTTTTGCTGGTATGTTGCCAAGATGTTCACATTTAGGGGTACACATCTCAGAGAATTACATTGGGTAGCAACTCATCCTGGAGACACCCATCCATGTAGCACCCAAACAGCACACGTCTAAAAAGCACTCACTCTGGAGGCCTACATTCAGGAGGCACAACCTGGCGAAAGACACCCCAGAGACTCGGGCTGAATAGTGAAGATCCATGGGTCGCATCCTGAGGGACAGACATCCAGGGACTGACAGCTATTGAACAACACACGTCACATTGCTCATATATAGGCCATTCATCCCGGGGGCACATTTAGGAGACATACTTCTGTGAGATACAGATCAGGAAACAAATACCCAGAGGCAGGCAACCAGGAGGCCCACACCCAGGCCCAGCACACATTCTGGAAGATGTACCCATCCTGAATACACACATATCCAAGAAATCATGCATTCAGAACATCCACATCAGAAAGGCAAACAAATAAGTGAAACAAATCAAGGAGACGCATATCCACCAGCTACATATCAAAAAGTACTTTCAACCCTCACACAGTTTAAAGGCACACATGTAGGGTGCCCGTTTTCAGAAGACCCATCTGCGGAAAATATAACTAGAAGACGTGAATTCATGAGACACGTATGTAGGAGACACAAGTCATAAATCTATGTGACACATATTCTGGAGATTCAAATCCATATATGTTGAGGGTACCCCGACATGTCTAGAAGACCGCCATCCAGTAAACACATATTCAAGGGACGTACATCAATAAGAACTTCATCCAGAAAGTGCATAACCAGAAGACACACATCCAAAAGACACACATCTAAAAGCAAAAAATCTGGAAAAGTAAATGTCTAACTTTCAAAAGATCTAGTGCCACGAAAGGGACCTTATGTCACAAGCTAAAGATATATAAACCAATGAAAAATAAATAAAGATGAATAAGTGTACAAAAAGGCACACATTAAAACAACATACATCTAAGAGGACCCATTTATGGGCTTCACATCCAGAAACTTGATGAAACTTTAGCGGCGCTCCCACAGGTCACTGAGAATTTAGAGGCAGATTAATAGCTGTCTCTATGTTCCCTTAACTCACCTTCGGGCAGCTTAGGGCTAGGTCAATACTTAAGCCTACCTAAGGTGCTGGGGGAAAGGGTAGCACTCAAAAATTAAAATGCAACACACAAAAGTTATTTAACAAAAAGTCAGAACTAAAATTGACATACAAATAGTGAACATGTCTTAACTAGTTGTCACTTAATGGTGTGAAATGAAAATGAAAAACAAAAAAAAAAAATAGACGTGACTATTTAGTCAAAAACAGGCCCACATCAAAGGCTTAAAAGGTTTTATTTAATGGTTTTACATAAAATCCTTTTTTCTGTCTGGTGTTTTTGACAGGCATAATGTTGATTTAAGGACACTGCCTGGTAGGTTATGGAAAGTGAACATGTTTATGAACCCTGCTTCCGCTGGTATCTCTCAATAGAACAGCATTGATAGATTTACAGGGCTACGTTTGTCATAAAGAAGGACGTTTTAAAAAAGTGGACAGAAAAGCATATCATCAAAATCTAAATTGTAATAGAACACAAAATAAGTCTATGCTTTAATATTTGTCTAAGAAGATGGCCAGTGGATATTTAAAATGATGTTCAACAATTTTTTAATGATGGGTGCATATGCGTGGATCTTTAATGTAATCTATGCAATTTTATTTCAGTCAGTGTGCCTAACAATACCTCTCATGTCTTTGTTTGGCTACCTTCTATATGACATTATAATGTATATTTCTTTTTTCGCTTATTATGGTATTATGTTTATGAGAATAACGGTGAACCCTTTTGATACATTATGTATTTGACTATTATCTTATAATTATATTTAACAAGAGGAAATTCTTAACTGCAAATTCAATTCAGTGTCATTTTTCTTCAAACCTGCTAATACTTCATGTCTGAAAGCTTGCAGGTGTTTTTTCTGTCACTGATGAGTCCCTAATTTTGTGTATCAGGGAAAGGTTCAGTATAGAATATCAATACCCTGATTTCTCTGTCATGGGGATATTCATTAGTAATGAATTACCCACCCATACCTTCCTACAATACCTACATGTCATGAGTAATGGCACGCACATAATCCATTGGCTAGCACAGGCTCTCCTTCTCCATACACACCCTGCCACAGCTCAATTGAGGGAAAAATGGGCAACTGACAGAGGACGGGACTGGACAGACAAGGAATGGGCAATGATTTTAACTGGCCCGATTAATGTCCCCCGTCACCCCCGCTTCAAAATAATACAACTATACATACTACACCGCGCCTACCTCACCCCGGACAAGATTAACAGGTACTTCACAGTCGGGGACACGGCCTGCAGTCGCTGTTCCCAAACTGGAGCGGACCTTTTGCACATGCTCTGGCACTGTCCCACCATTTTTTCGGTCCTGACGAATTGCCCCGCTGGGCATGAAACATGTTGACCAAATGGAGGGTCGATACGAGGCCACACCAATAGCTACGTCGGTCCTCAGTACCCCTCCCTATACCTTTTAATAAAGTGGCTAACCACCTGAATAAAGACTTCCCTGTGGATTATCCAACTTTTTTTAACAATTTTTCACCGTTTTGCTCACGACCAAATGGAGGGTCGATACGAGGCCACACCAATAGCTACGTCGGTCCTCAGTACCCCTCCCTATACCTTTTAATAAAGTGGCTAACCACCTGAATAAAGACTTCCCTGTGGATTATCCAACTTTTTTTAACAATTTTTCACCGTTTTGCTCACTACCTCACTTTTTAAGCCTCACAAGTTTCTACTTATCACGGCAAGGAACAAAAGACCTCCGCAAAAGTGTGACACTTGTTGTTACCCGTCGGGCATTGCAGCGCCGGCCCGACGCAGGAGCAGGAAGCCGATGATATAAACAACATCCCTAGTAGGCTGAATGAGACATGTCATCCAGCTCATCAGTTGTGTGAGGCTTCCTTAGTTCCGTCAAGGAACTTGCTGACTACCCGGCACCCCCACACTCTCTAGCTGACTTGCAGCTAGCTGTGAGAGAGACCTTATTACTTGTTTAACCCTAGGGGAACAGTGTACACTCTTTTTTGTTACTGTCCCACCCTTCAACAGTATTGGGACGGGGTGACCACGATGCTGACGCATTGTACAGACGAGCGAGTACCGAAAACGTGGGAGGCCTGCTTGCTGGGGTTGTACAAGCGTACGCGCCTTAATAGAGTTCAGGCCCGGTACTGGGACCTTGGACTCATCACGGCAAAACGACTACTCACCAGGCGGTGGAAAGCCAATGCGCCTCCACACATCCGGCACTGGAGCCTTTCACTGGCAAACTGGGCCCGGGCGGAAAGCACGGCCCTGCGGCGCGAGGAAACAGCTGGCCTAAGAAAATTCCCAATTGCACAACTCTGGGACAATATCCTCCAGTCCTTCCAGCAGAAATGTATTGAGCAAGGGATCACATGATGGACTATGGACCACCCCACCATCACCGCGCAGCGTTGAACAACACGAGCTGTGCTCACTTCTGGGGAGCTTTCTCTGTGCGCCTATCCCCTTCCCCCCGGGTCCTACCGCGACACTGAGGCATACCCACTGCTACACTACTTCCAACTCCCCTGGGGATCCCAGGACGCGATCACGGCACACACTGCGCGGGACTGTCTTGCATTGCTGTTTACGCAGTCTTTCTCACAACAATGCCCCCACGCACACTACCACATACGGGGGTCTTCCTGCCGCCCATGGGCGGAACAACAGTACCCAGAAGTGACTGCCCCCCCCCTTCTGCTCACCCCGCTGACTTGCTATACACGCCTAGACGATACCTCCCCCCCCACCACATGGCTACCTCTTTCACACTCCCCCTCTTCCCCCCACACATGCTTCCCTAGTTGCCGTTACAACTATTACTGTTTGACCTTTTAGACCCCTAAACCCCTAGTCCGCAATCTTCCATGCTGCCTAACACACGCATTACGCCCTGGGGTCTCAGAGGCCACCTGTCAGGGCTAATGCTGGACTACTCAGCTTCGACAGTGGGTGCCTGGCAACGCCAACCAGCTGACCGTGCTATCTACCTTTCAACTGCTGCCACGCTTGCGGCACTGTGCAACAACGACTCTCCTTCATGAAATCTCGCGCCCTTCTAGGGAACGAGATATATTCCTACCCTTTCTGTACCTCGCAAGCAATTTGGCGAGCCATGGCTACCACACGGTCACTGATGTGTGCTCCCAATACACTGAGTTTTTCTACAATTTCGCTTATGAGCAATGGGAAGCAAGAACAACAAAAAAAGAAAATGAAGACTTGCAGACTCACAGTCGCTCTCTCTCATGATATCCTTTTCTTTCTGAATGCACGCAGGGCCACGACTTACAGAATCACACATTTCAACGCCGCCGGGCCTCCGGGTTGTCGGCTATATGGCTGTGTTATTCCTTTCTTTCCCTGCAAAAGCTACTAATTAGATGTTGTGCGGCTGGCCCGGATGGGTTGTCAGCGGAACCATTAATAAAGGTCTTTTTCAAAAAAAAAAAAATGGGGATATTCATTAGTATTCACAATCACTGAAATCACTGAAATCAGGTGCCCACTTTTGATATCCCAAAACACTCAAAATAATTAGACAAAAATCTCTCGAAGAGCAGTAGACAGAGCCTACGCCAATGCAACGTAAGATCAAGGATGAAACGGTCAGTGCTCTTCTGTCTTCAAAAATCCTTAAACTGGGGCGTGGCTTGGACGGCAATGCAGACAGACGTCTAAGTCCGGGACCTCCGTCACCCCGAACTAAAGAACGGCGAAATAATCCCCGAAACGGCCCCAGAAACAACCCACAAGCGAAGCAAAGGAGGTGGGAAGTTTAGAAGCACCAAAGGGCGAGAAGGAGGAGAGCCACCAAGAAAGGGGGAAAGAATAACAAGCCAAATCGTGACGAGAGGGGAGAGCTGCTGAGACACAAGATGGCCGCACACTACGAGGCAGCGGAAGAATAACGCCGACCACAAGCGCAGAGGAAGATCGAAGGCAACATCAGCAGACCAACCACGGCGATTTGAGCAGAGCGAGACTAGGCACCGCCAGTAGATCTGGGCAAGCCACCGCCAGATAAGCTAACGGCGAAATTGAAAGCAACCTCTGGCGGCAGCCATTTTGGGGCGGTATCGAGGCAAGATCAGGCAAAGCTCACATAGAGGAGGAAGCGCTTCGCCAAGGGGTGGTAGCAAGCAGACGGCCCCATAACGAGAGGAGAACAGAGAGTGAGGCGCTCCAACGGGAGGAGCTGCGAGTACAGCAAAAGCAGAGCCAGCCTACCGAACGAGCGGAAACACAACCGTACCTCGAGGCCACCTCAAGACAGCGCCAGGGACAGCAGCCAACCAAGGCTGAAACCAGCAGAAGGCCGATACGAACAAGTAGGTCCGCGCAAGCTAGACGCAAATAGCAGAGTCGAAACCGGAAGTGTCTACCGGCAGCCATTTTGAGCAACATCTGCGAGCAAGCTCGAAGAGAAGGCGCTCCCGCTTTGGCAACAAGCACAATCAAAACCAAAACTAAGTAACTGCCAGCGCAGCCATCTTGTGGAAGCACAGGGCGGAGATAGCACGAATGAGAGGAAGCTCCCGCCAAGGCCAGAACTGAGCGCCAAACCAAGCGGAGAATAGGCAGAACATCGGCGCAAAAGTAAAGAACTGCCGAGGAGGCCCCAGCCTTTGCACAAGCTAAACCCACTAAAACAACACCACAGAACAATCGGGGGCAGCATCCGGCAGAGCAAACACCCGGCCTTTGCACTACTAACCAACACCCGGTAGGTCCGGATAAGCATAAGCGGACGCGGATAAGACCGTTAGCGAACGGCAAAGGAGCGCATCGAAACCCGTAGCACATACAGGCAACAGCCATCTTGAGAAGACACCAGCACGCCGGCACCCAGGGAAAAGAGCCAACAGGGCAAAACACAGGAGTACGTCTGGAAACTACGACAAAAGGGAGAGCGACGCCATAGTGAAGGACAGCCGAGACAGAGGTAGCTCACCGCAAGCGAATTCAAGACCTGAGCTGGCGGGCGCCAAGACCAGGAGAAGGTCAATAAGGTGGCCAAGCAGATTCAGACTGGACAGTACACCTGGAACCAAAACCACCATAGGTGCAAACAATAACAAGGGTCACCCGGCTAACCAACAGAAAGACGATAGACTGTGCACCTATCTAGCAAGAAGAGGCTTCGACAAAATGGCGGGTAGAGACGAAAAAACAGCCAGCGACAACAAAAAAGTCAGGAAGGACTTAAAAGAATCTCCAACAAAGCTGAAAAACAACCATGCAAACGAAACCACACTCGACACACTCCTCAAATAGATAAATGAAGGAAACGACCTAGCAAAAGCCACAAAAAAAACCATAGACAATATGCAACTAGAACTGGCAGCCATAAGGGCAGCCATAAGAGCCGACCAAAGCAGGACCAACTGTAGAACTGATGTAGCCGAGAAAAGAATAAGCGAACTAGAAGACAACACAACCAGAACAAACAGAGACATGGGCTACGTGGTAAAAACAACCAGCAACCTACAAAAGATGCTGGCAGAGCAGGACGACCGAAGCAGGAAAGGAAACATTCGGCTCCTGGGTGTGCCAGAAGGAGAGGAGGACGCAACAGGCTCATGCGCAACGCTACTGGAAGACCTGCTACCCAAACTGACCGGCCTAAAGTTTGATAGGCTATTCGAGGTAGACAAAGCCTACAGAGTGCCAGCAACAAGACAACCGCAGGAGAGAGGCCCGAGGCCTATCATATGCAAACCACTTCGAGCAAACCACACGGATGCCATTTTCTCTTTCGCTAGGAAAGGTCAAAACGTGAAATGGAATTATCAAAAAATCATCATAACACAAGACTTCTCAAAGCAAACGGTAGAGACCAGGAAAGGCTTCCTGGCACTAAGGAACAGACTCCGGAAAGCAAACACAACATTTAGCTTCGCGGGACCGGCCAGAATGCGAATCACAGACAGGAAAGGCACACTGGTCTTTGATGAACCCAACGAACTGCGGAGATACCTACAGGGCCCAGACCCCGAAGAAATGGAGGCACAAAGCCCAGGAGCAGCGAAGAGAAGAGCCTCATCAGACACCTCTGAGGGAGGGGCGGAAGGAGGACGCTAGCAGAAGCCATCAGACTACGCCAACCTGCCAAGAACAGAAAGAGTCTACCTCAGCACAACGGATCTACCTCAAAGACAATGTTCTTAGAACGCTAAATCAAGACTTCTCAGGAACAAGAACATTGAATCTCAACCCTGCGGACAATTATGCTACCTCATAAAAGCTCCAGCAGAGACAAGGCGAGACTCATGCCAAGCTGCCCACCAGAGACCTCAGAAATAAGCTGCATATCCTTTGACTCCAAGGGGCAACATCTTTACAAGGGAAGGGCATGAGAGAAATGGAACTCGGGGGGGACGGAGGGAGGGAGGACCCTTGCTGTTGCACGCCTACAGTACAATGTCAGGGGGGAGGGAAGGGAGGGGCAGGAAGCTCCATGGTACAGTTATATGCGTTTCACTATCTCTATGTTCCTTCGGTTCTTATCCTTTTTTCGTTTCCGTCCTTTCTGTCTATCTCCCAGGGGGGTAAAACCAACATAACACTAGGCCAAAAAACGCCTCTTGAACTGCAGAACACAACGACACCCGCCATAAAACCGAGCGAGAGAGACAAACCACCATGACTACACCCACAAACACCCAACTATTCTCTGACATTAAAGTAGTGTCCCTCAACGTAAAGGGCCTCAACCACCCAGTCAAACGCCGTAAGACACTTGACTTCCTAGCGAAACTCAAAGGTGATGTATACGTCCTTCAGGAGACCAGGATCTCAGAGGAGGACGCACAACGCCTCAAAGCGAAATGGATAGGGGAGGTAGCCTGCTCACCCGCCGTACATAAGAAAGGAGGGGTTGTTACAATTAGAAGCAAAAAAACTCGCAATACGGGATTACCAAGCAGAAAAAATGGAAGAGTACTAGTTACAAGCCTCAAAAGAGGGGAGGAATCGATACACATAGCCAACATCTACGGGCCCAACTCGGCAGACAAAACATTCTGGGATGAGGATGGAGGCCAGACTGAGTAGCATTCCCCAAGGCGAGCTATTAATCCTAGCAGGTGACATGAACCAGACCCTAGACCATGCCATAGACAGACACCCACACAGAGCAAGCCACAGGTCACAGGGACAGAACATCCTTCAAAACATATGTGCCAAACTAGAGATGAGAGACCCATGGAGACTCCAACACCCAGACGCAAGAGAATACACTTTCTACTCACACCCACACAACTCCTACAGCAGAATTGACTACATCTTCATGTCAGCCACTCACACACACCTTATTGACTCGACCGAGATCGGCCCAATAACAATTTCTGATCATGCACACATCACCCTCACGATCAGCGGCAAGCACAACGAGAAGCCCAGTCGAAGCTTGGCGACTAAATAGCGACATCCTGGAAAACCCGCCCAATATAGTGGAAATTGAGGGGGCAATCATAGAATACCTTGCTTTAAATGACACCGCGGAGACCAACAAGGGCAACCTTTGGGAAGCCCTAAAGGCCACAATAAAAGGTGAACTCTTAAACATCAAATCCAGGATGAACAGGAATAGGAACAAAAAAAATCTGATCTGGAGAACCAGATCAAAGATCTAGAAAGAGGCCACTGTGCAAACCTAGCTGACAAAAACACTCTGACTGACCTAACCAAGAAGAAGTATGAGCTCAATAAAATCCTGAGTGAAAGGGCAGGTACATGGATCAACAAATACAAATCCATCAACCTGTGCTCAGCCAACAAAGCAGGAAAAATGCTAGCGGCCTACCTGAAAGCAAAACAAAGGCAGCACACAAAATGCAGCGATAACAGACAAAATGAACAAGACACACACATCCAATAAAAAAATCCCAGAGGTATTTCATAACTTCTACAAAGAGCTATACACAGCATATAAAGGCCTGGCATCAGACGGGGGCGCAGCTCTACTGGGCAAACTAAGCCTACCCAGACTGTCAGACCAACAAAGAGAATCTCTTGAGGGAGATATAACTGGCGCAGAGGTAGAAAAGGCGGTCATATCCCTCAAAACAAACAAAGCACCAGGACCAGACGGGTACACGGCCGCATTTTATAAGCAATTCTTACAGTAGCTGAAAACCACCATGGTCGAAGTATTTTCGTTCTGCGCACAAAAGGGTAAAATGACAGACTCAATGGCTGAGGCGAACATAATAGTCATTCCCAAAGAGGGCAAAGACCCACAGTACCCGCAAAACTACCGCCCGATCTCTCTCATAAACGTCAACTGTAAAATATACGCCAAAATCATGGCGGCAAGACTAAATACGTTTTTACCCCATCTCATCCACAACTCGCAGGTAGGATACCTTAAAAATAGGCTATCTCAAGACAACACCAGATTCTTATGCCACCTCATCCACCTCACAGCCAACAGTCAAGACCAGGCGTTTATGATCGCACTAGACGCCGAGAAGGCCTTTGACAGGGTCTTGTGGCCATTCTTAGACCTATGCATGGAAAAATTTGGCCTGGGTACCAGGTATCGCGGCATGGTGATGTCATTATACAACAATCCCAGGGCCCGGGTGGCAGTTAATAGAGGGACGTCAGAAACCCTTACCCTTAAAAGAGGTACGAGGCAAGAATACCCACTCTCTCCAGCACTATTCCTGTTAGCCCTGGAGCCACTGCTGTTCATGATTAGGAACAACCCACACATAACCGGCATCCAAGTCAGAGACAATACAGTAAAATTAGCAGCCTATGCTGATGATATACTGATCACAACAAAAAACCCGACCACCTCAATAGCGGCACTAATGAACACGATAGAAGAATACGCCCTAGTTTCGGGGTACAAACTAAACAGGAAGAAATCAGAGAACCCAGCAAACCCATGAACTGTCACACAACTAGTGCGGTCCTAGGCACATCTGGACTAACCTGGCAAAAGAAACCCCTAAAGTACCTCGGCCTCCTATTCGGTAGAGACCTAAGGTCAACCCTAGACCACAACGAGGAAGCGATCCTAAAGAAAATTAAAACAAAACTAGAATCCTGGTCTCCCAAATTCATCAGTTGGTGGGGAAGGGTGGAGATCATAAAAATGATGATAGCGCCCATGATGAACTACCTGCTAAGTATGCTACCACTAACATTAACTGACGACTTCTGCAAGAAGCTAGACAACACCATTAACAAGTTCTTGTGGAATGGGAAGAAACCCAGGATCAGCCTAAAAAAACTGAGACTGAAGAAAGAACTAGGGGGGCTAAATGTTACGGACTTTAAGGCTTTCCAAACGGCCTGCTTGGCAAAACAGGGAATATTTTGGCTCATCCCAGCCCAAGAATACACACCAGTATGGCTAGAGTTGGAAAGGGACATACTAGGAGGGGCCGACCCTGTAGCCATACTCACAGCCAACAAGCACCCCGAGGCAACCAACGCAGTACTCAAAATCACCAAGGTAGCACTCTTGAAAGTAGACAGGAAAATGGAACGCAGTATCAGGAGGACGAGCTGGGATTCAATCTGGTTCAACTCAAAAATAACATATCGAGGCAGAACACTCGCAAACAAGGAGTGCTACGGAAGAGGAATCACCACGCCCGCTCAGCTGGGGAAGGACGGCACACCACTCACATTTGAAACTCTGAAAAAGGCGCACAACTTACCCTACATTGAACTCTATGAATTCTTGAAAATCAGAACTGCCATCACTAAAGCGAACCTCACCAAAGAAACACCCTCCATCATAGAGTACATGCACAACCTAAACAAGATCGGACATCAAACAGCTCACCTATACAAACTCATAAGCCCACAGACATCAACACTGAACACCAGAACGATGTCGTTCTGGGAATCACTGCACAACAGGCACTTTAGCGAAGATGAGAAATCACGGCTATGGGTCTCAGCCTCCAAGAATAAAGTCTCCCCCCAGCTAGCGCAAACAAAGTACTGGCTACTGCACAGAATGTTCTGGACGCCAGCACGACTGGCCACAGTAGGCGCCACAGAGAATGACATATGTTGGAACTGCCATAAAGCAAAGGGTGACCTAGCCCACATCATCTACGAATACCCCAAGATCAGGCTCTTTTGGGGGAAAGTCAATAACTTCATCAGCATGGTAGTGGGGGGAACCATGCAACAAGGTCTGGACCGAATAGCCACCGCATTCATGGCCCCAGACCTAGAATCCAGGGAAGATAGAGAGCTAGTAGATCTCCTACTCACAGCGGCTGTTAAAACAATCCTAGCGAACTGGAAATGTACTAGTAAAGCAACCTTTAAGAGATGGATAAACTGGGTGACCTTCCTGAGAGGCGCGGACAATATCACAGAAAAACATGCAACCAACCACACAGCTAGAAGTGCGATGTGGGGCGCCTTAGATGCACATTTAGAATCGCACAAACCCCCCTAGACGGACAATATGGCCAAGCACCGATGGGAATAACCAGCCAAGGTTAGAAATAACCCCCCCCTCTTCCTGTTCTTCTCTCTAGTCTTCTTTCCTTCACTCTAGGGGCCTACAGATAAGTCGTCTACCAACAGCAACAACAATACCAAATGCCGTTTGTTCACCACAATATACCTGCACCTCGTCTGCATGTGCCCCCGCATTACGACTGTACTGTATCTGTATTATATCTGTAAAACGTTTTAATAAACAAATCTTGAAGTATAAAAATCCTTAGACTAGAGATCGCTCTAGGAAGTGTAGAACCCAGGGCAGGTGATCTTTGTACGGTGGTGGTGGGGGTGGTGAGGCTGGTGGGGGTAAGGAGAATCATCTGAGGGTGGGTTGGGGATGGGCGTTGTGGACTTTGAGGCTCTGGTGCTGTTTGATATGATCATCTCCACATCTCTGCTGACTTAATTTTCCTGCAGTGAGTGTGTGAGTCTCACCAGCTCTTCCAGGCCGAGCTCCTGTACAGTGACTGTTTTTAACTGTATCAGGACAAGATGACTCATAAAGGGTGTCTGCTGCACCATGATCCAACCCTCTTCCCTTTTTATCCTTCACAACATGATCCATCCCTCTTCCATTTCTCCCTGTCCCTCTCCCCTTCTTTCTAGCTATTCGGAGCCCTTTCCCCAGAGCAGTTTGGTTCCCGTTTTTCCATCCTGCCTTCCATATGTGAGCCTCCTCCCTCTCCCATCTTTCCGCAGCATCTTCCCAGTTTGGGACTGCTAGAGCATGGAAAGGGTCTTCGACCAGAACTTCTACTTCCTGGCCTCCTTTCAACATGATCCTTCACTAAATGGTTTACTTCCACAGTATTACCCTATTACCACACCCTTAATCATGAACCCAGAGACTTACTAGCTTAACTATCTAGTGCTACTAGGTGTACCCTAAACAGCATAATGCCCAGGCTTTCTGTATCTAGTCCATGCTTGTGGGTCACTCACCTGTTACGTGGAAGCACTATATAGATAGGTTAGCCTGGGCCCCTGTGAACAGTGCACGACACAGGCTACTTCACTAGGACTCCTGTGTAGACCCTTCAGAGCATTTATACTGGATTCATTTAAAAACAAAAAACAAAAAATTATTGTTTTTTACAACATATAACATGTAATCGTCAGCGCTTTGTCCTTACAGGGTGGCAGCCCAACCTGGCTGTGTTAGTTGTAGTACAGTTTCAGCTTATATATGCTTGGCTGTCCCCCTATCCACTGTCATAGTAAGGGGAAAGGACTGAGTGAAAAGGGAAAGGATAGGAATTAAGGTAGAGAGAAAAAGAGATAGCATACAGAAGTTTACTTTCTTCTTGCTAGTTTCTTGATCCTGTGGGGGTGTACTCTCAATCCGATTGTTTCGTCTTGTTAGCACTATTCAAGGCGGTTCGAATGGGTCTAGGAGCTTGTCCAAAGACGCCCACATTCCGCTACATGGTTCTCTCCATGGTGAGTTTAGTAGGGCAGTTGTGTCTGTGCCTCTAAGCTATGTCACCCAGTTGAGCCAACTCTTGAAGGTTGCCTTGGAAGTGTCTTTCCATTTGGTGAGTACTATTTTGACTGCTGCTGTAAGTAGAAGATCCAGTAGGTCTCTATCCTGTTGTGAGTCTAACTCAGTTGTCATAAATGTGGTGGTAAGGGTGGCAAATTCTGCTTTTAGTGTGCATCCTAATGTTTTATTTATAAAGGCGAAAATCTTCTCCCAGAATTTTTTAACTTTGGGACTGTGGAAGATAAGATGTGCCAAGTCCCCCATTTCCTTGTCACAGTTCCAGCACTAGTCATTATCCCTTAGGCCCAGAGTCGCAAGGCGAGCCGGGGTCCAGTAAGTTTTGTGAAGGAGCCAGAATTTTGTCTGTGCTAAAACCGGTGAGATTTTGTTTTGCATGGGGGAGGACCATAGGAGGTGGAGATCCTTCGCGCTGAGTGTAGACCCGACTGTTGTGTCTGTGTGGACCCTATACAGCATATTTCCCTGACAACCTGCAATCAGTACACGCCATGGCCTGCTCCACTGTCACTCCCTATGGATCATTTGTTCTGGCTGTCTGTATCCATGCTTTGAGTAGGCTGCTCTACCACTACTCTTGAATAGACACTGCACCCTAGAACTGCACCCCTTCTACTAGTAAGCAGAGAGAAAAGAACATCCATCCTGTCTGGCAGCAACCTGTACGTTCTTGAGCTACACCACTGTCAATCATGGGTGGACCCTACAGAACATTTATCCTTGTTTGCTGCATCTTATCGGCTGCTCCACGTCGCTCCTGAGTAGACCCTACAGAGCATATCACATGACTGCCTGTAACCATTGCATGCAATCCACGGTTTCAGGGTCGTTCATGTGTAGGCCCTATAGAGCATTCAACCTGGTAGCCTGTAACCCCTTTGTGCCATGAGCTGCCCCAATGTTGCACCTGAGTAGATCCTACAAACATCAATACAGCCAACTGTAACCATTGCATGCCATGGGCCGCTCCACTCTCACTGCAGGGTGGAAACTACGGACTCTCTTCCCTGGCTGCCTCTGCCAAGTGCGTAATGTGGAATACACCTCTGTTGCTCTAGTATGTAATCTGTTGAGTATTTACTCTGGCTGTGTGTATCCACTTTATGCCTTGGGTTGCACTCAGTCTCTTTTGCATGTACTCTATCGGGCACTTAGACTAGCAATCAAATACTGACATCTGGTGATAATGGGCTGAAGGTGACTTTAGAGTCATCAGCCTGCTTGAATTGTATCATGTCCAGCCTCTAGCTTATTTTGTGTGTGTGTGTGTTTACACACGTTTGAGTCCTCAGGGCCTGGCTGCTTGTAACCAGAACATGCCTGTACGTTGCGCCTTGGTAGCCTGTAATGAACATTTACAATGACTGCCTTTCTCCTGTAATGCCCCTCGGATACCCCTCTATTACTGCTGAGTGGACTCTTAAGATATTCTACCCCGGCTGCCTGTAAGCAGCACATCACTGATGTCCTCATCTGTCACTCCCAAGTAATCTGTAAACAGCTTTGCTTTGGCTGCGTTTCTCCTGTGCATGCCTGAGGGTTGTGCCCCTATCACACCTGGCTGTACTCTTTGGATCTTTTACCGCATGCCTGTGAGTTTTTCCTCTGCTGCTTCTGAAGCCTTTCTGCACATCCCAGTGGAGCAGTGAAGATGACATGGTCCCTAATGCTAGTACAATAAGGTCACACTCAAGGCCTGGTGGGCCCTGCAGCACTCACTTAGTTGACCATACATTTTGCTTGAACGTGTAGCAGGCCACTGCTCGAAAGATTTCTTGGTGATAGAGACTTGGACGTTTTGGGTGACGGCAGTGAACATTGTATGGTTCAAAATTGTCACTTTCGTGTATCAATTGTTTATAAATATGGGAGCAGAATCAAATCTTTATGAATAGTGAACATTTCCAGGAAACAATATTTACAGTTTATATTGGTGGTTTATTCATGTACTATCCCATACTAGCTGGCGTTTCTTCTCGTGACAGTTTCTCTACGTGTCAGCACACAAGGGATTAGGACCTTACAGTGCAAAGAAAAAACAAACACTAGAGTAAGACAGCAGCTAACACATAATACAATTTACTGGAGAATCTAAAAACAAATTCCACATTACGCTCTAGCCAGTGCAAAGTTTGAATCCCACTGGGAAAGTTAATTTAATGTTATTCGTGGAGGTCTGTTACCCTATTTTCTGCTCATTTTAGGAGTATGGAGAGCGAACTGGTTATTTGGCCGTTCCCCCGCTAACCCTCTGCTGTGCAGGCATGGCCGAGTTTTGTACTCCTGTCCCCTTGGAGACCTGCCTTCTCTATGTTACTTGTGGTGCATCCATATCATAGCTCATTGGCTTTTGGGTGAAGCCCAAGATGCCTTATTGAATTTTTACTGAGTTATTTTTTTCAGTACCTTATTACCTTGAATTACATTCAATGTTCTGGAATATGTCAATGTCACGTCTGAATTTTTTTACTTCTGTAAATTAATGTTAATTATGTAGTTTGTAAAAAATACGCCCCTTGTATACAGATAGACATACCAATTGTCTGTATTTTCTTTGGGCGAGGAGGGGGGTTCGAGCCCCAACTAGTCTGCTGCATATTTTTTTAAGTCACCTAACTTCAAGTCCACTTGGATACCAAGGTATCGTGTGCAGAATGCTAAAAATGGTTCAGTTGTAAAACACTCTAAAATACTTAAAAGGTTAAAAAAAAACCCTATGAAGCCCGCCTGTCTGTATTGCACTGCTGACCCACAGATGACGTGTGTCTGGGTCACTCAGACTTCACCGTCGCTGTTGCCACCTTGCTCCGGGTGAAGGGAGCTGTGTTTGTGTGGCATCGGTGAAGGGACACAGAGTGCCTCGAGAGCTCGGGTGTCTGCACACACTGCCTTCTCGATTCCACCCTCTCATGATTCCTGCTAGAGAACAATGCACACGTTGTATATGCAGGAATGTGCTGAATAGGAACAGTGAGGCAAGAGAAGAATACACTCGGTAATCCAGCCTTTTCACTCTAGGTATTCGGCCATTAAGAGGGTCATTGAGAGCCTTGAATATGCGCTAACCGGTACAAATAGCATTGGACTCTTGTTTGCTCCCACTGGAAGCTTGAGTGTGGGCTGCACTTGCTTTGGTTTTTTACACAGGTAGGTACTAACCCCAGTTTACACCTGGTAATTACCACAGAGACTGAGCTATTTAGAAATCAAGAGTGTCGAGCTCCACACAGCACAAGTCCATACACTATTGCCTTCTCTGTAGTCCACCTTGTGCCTGTTTCTTTATTAAACTGGGCCTGTCTATGTCTGTGAAGACTTTAATCAGAAACTCAAAACCTGTTTTTACTCTTGCCTCAGATGCAGGAACCCATCAGACGTGGTTTAAATATTTTTGCCTTCATTTACGTCTGACGAATCACTCATAACATGTAGTTGATTCCTTACCTGGCTGGCAATTAAGGACGTTTGATTTAGTCACATGCAAGAAAATATCTCCCCTTTGAGGTGGACAGAGGTGGGAGCGGCCTGCGGCTTCCCAAGCACTAGTGCCCTACCTAGAACCCTGTTGATAGCTCGGTTACCCATCGAAGCCTAGAGAGACCGCAGGGCTGAGTCGGGAGACCGAGTGGAAGAAACACGGGAGGTGATAGGTGCCTGTCCTGCGACGTGGCCCCAACCACTGGGAGGGCCTTGAACGATCACCATGGTGCGGAAAGGTGCAAAGACCACGGATGGCAAGGAAGGGACATCTGAGGGGCCTACTCCGGACGCGGGTCTGGGTGGTTCCACACCTCTAACACTGAACTCTACCCTCTCGGAAGACCAACAGGGGGTCAAACTGGATCTAATACTCAAAGAAATCAGAGACTCTTGGGCCGCGATGGAGACGCAAATGGGCACCCTTACCACTAATCTCTCATTGCTTAAAGCCGACCATGATAAACTGGCGGACAAAGTCAAGGACCAAGGGACGACGCTGACGGACCTTGCCCCGACGGTAGCGGAACACTCCGAATCCATCCAACAAATCCAACACCAGGTGAAAACTCTTATGGAACGTGTGGAGGACGCAGAAGGCCCAATCGTCGCAATAACTTACGCGTCATTGGACTTCCGGAACGCAGTGAGGGGCCCCTTGCGACGGAATTCATGGAGCAGTGGTTCCGAGATAATGTAGCTGCAGAGGGACTGTCACCGTTCTTCTGTGTGGAGAGGGCACACAGGATCCCCACTGGTCAACCGAGACCGGGACAAACACCACGGCCACTGATTGTGAAGATCCTTAACTACCGAGATAGGGACACACTGCTTAGACAGGCCTGGATGAAATCCATCATAGAGTACGAAAACAAACGTATCTCAATATACCCGGATTATACCAACCTGGTGCAGAAGCAGAGGTCCTCATACTACGAGGTGAAAAAGAGACTACAGAGAGCCAAACTCTGCTACGCCCTGCTATTTCCTGCGCGCCTCAAGGTGATCCACAACAATAAAACACACTTTTTTGAAAGCCCCACGGACGTGGAAGAGTGGCTAGAAGTGATGGATATTGAGGAGAACCCGGACCCAACCCAGGGTTCATCCGCCGGCGGATCCAAGGACGGATCGGATCATGCGGACAGATCAGGTGCATGTGGCACAGAACCGAAACGGCGCAAACCTATTACCCATCAACAAAAACAAGGACAGGAAGATGCTGTCACACTGGTGGGCTCCTTCAGGGAGGACCGTGGAACTATAAATACGGACACTGAAGACAGCACTGCCCACTCGGACTCGGAAAATAGTATGGTGTTGTTCCCGACTGTAACACCTAGAGCGGCAGATGAACTTTTGGACAACGCCCAGGAGTGACTTCTAACATGGAAGGGACCTGGAACTTCAGGTCACATTGGTATCCTTTTCCTTTATTATAACCAGAATGCACAGCCAAACCTTGGTGGGAGGAGGGGGTCCCACAGATGGGGTACATGATTGTGATGCTATAGTGACATGTTGACCCTTGAGGTAACCGAGCTGGGCTTTCTAACTATTGTCTCTGCCATAAGGGCCTTACGCACACCACGCTCCTGTGCCACACAGGAATATAACACTGTATAATTAGGACACATGCCCCCCTCCCGAAACGCGGCTAACAGTAATAGACGATTGTATGCTAACTCTCCCGGCGGCGCTGTTGAGCCGACAGTGCAGACAAGTATGGCCCTTTGGACACGGCCCAAGCCTAGCCAACCCCCCAGAAGCGTACGCAACACAGATTGTTTGGTTATGTTCTACAGTTTCATGTTCGGCACAGCAGAGTTCCGAGGCTGCGCCTCCAGAGTTTGTGTTTGGGGAGGGGAGGGAACCGTCTCCGGGCTAGCACCGATAATGTACATATTGCAATGTGAAATGATACTCACTGAGACACCTGTATCGGGATATGGCTGAAGAGAAAGGGAAATATAGGCTGGTTACCTGGAATGTGCGAGGATTAGGGGCGGTACAGAAGCGACACAGAGTACATGCCATTCTGATTCGCCAGCGTGCACACATAGTATTCCCACAGGAATCCCACCTAACACAGTCCGAGACGCACACGCTACGGAAAAAATGGAGGGAATCCATCTTTTCCACTACGTACTCTGCCTTCTCCAGGGGGGGGCCACGATATGGGTGAGATACGGTACCCCTTTCGTGGAACTGGAGAGGAGGGTGGATGAACAAGGATGCTACATACTGGTAAAGGGCACACTAGACGGTACAATGGTGGTCTTGGGTAGCATCTACGCCCCGAACTTTGAACAGGACAGATTTCTCACAACCGTCGGCCGGGCCTTGGCAGACTGGATAGATATCCCCTGGATCCTGGGGGGTGACTGGAACATGATACTAGATGTGGACCTGGACAGATCACACCCTCCCCTCCAGGCGACAAGGGTACATAAACTGTCTAACTCATTTAGGACATGGATTCAGGGATGGGGCGTGACAGATGTATGGCGTACGCTACACCCGGCACACAAAGAATACTCATACTACTCCCCATTGCATAACCTACATACCCGACTAGATAGATTCATCTGCACCAACTCCTTAATGACAAAATGTACGTCCTCAGACTATCTCGCCAAAACCTTTTCGGATCATAGGCCGCAAACACTAGACCTACACTGGGGTAGGATACCCTCACCGGTCCCCACCTGGAGACTCAACCCCTCCCTACTTGAAGACGGCCCGTTCCGCGCACACTTTGCCAACACATTGACCAATTACTTTAGGGAAAACTGGGACTCTACGTCCTCGAACTTGGTAGTATGGGACTCAATGAAGGCTGTGCTAAGGGGCGCTGCGATAGGCAGATTGGTGGGAGCCAGACAAGAAATTCATGGAAAACTCTGTGAAGTGGAGAACCGCCTGAAAAAGCTTGAGACTGAGGTAGGAATTGACCCAGAGCGCAAAGGTGACTTACAATTGTGTAACATAGAGCCTGCAGAAATCCTAGAAACCTTAAGGGTCATAGACTATGGGGATTATCTGAGACGACAGCAGGCGGAGGCGGATAGGTCCGGTGCACTGCTAGCTCGTCTGATCCGATATACCCCTGAGGTCCCGGTAATTACGAGTATCCGGGATGGCACAGGCAGACAGGTAAACACACAACTGGAAATCAACACTGTGTTCAAGACCCATCTGGAGGGACTCTATGCTCCTCCCCCTGTAGATACTAGAGATGACATGATAGATTTCCTAGGAGAATTGACAATTCCGACCCTGACCCACAAAATTCAGACGCCCTAGCCAGACCCATAACGCAACAGGAAATAAAAGTAGCTATCCACACACTTAACCGGGGTAAGACTCCGGGCATGGATGGACTGCCGGGGGAGTTTTACCAAACCTACTCCGAAATTCTGGCACCCATCTTGGAACAAATTTACAAAACTGCTTTTGAGGTCGGCCATCTGCCGGTCACGGCTATGCAGGCTTTGGTAATATCCATTCCGAAACCCGGCAGAGACACCCTTGACGTGAGCAACTATAGACCCCTCTCCATGCTCTCCTCGGAGTATAAAATACTTAGCAAAGCTATCGCCTTACGAATACAAGCCCATCTCCCTGGCCTGATCCACACTGACCAATGTGGCTTCCTCCCAGAGAGAAGCACCTCTCAGAATACGCGACGACTCCACGCCCTCATGACGACCACCCCACAAGAACTGCCGCACGCGGGCTGCATAGCCCTAGATCTCCGGCAGGCGTTTGATTCCCTGACATGGGACTTTATGTTTGAAGTTCTAGGCCGCTTCGGCTTCCCGGATGCCCTGATAAAATGGATTTGTCTGCTATACACGAATCCAACGGCTAGAGCACGCACTGGCAGGTACACCTCGGACAGTTATGACGTTCACAGGGGCACCCGACAGGGATGCCCGCTGTCGCCATTGCTGTTCGTACTTACACTAGAGCCCCTAGCGATTGCACTCCGAAATAGGGCAGCGGAGATGGGCATACCAGTTGGGGATACCCATAACTTGATCTCCATATATGCCGATGATAAAATGGTGTTCCTCCGTAATTTGTAGGGTGATCATTTACAACTAGCGACCATCTTTGAACGGTTTGAGAAAATCTCTGGCCTGGCCATAAACCCAAGAAAATCCCTGGGCTTCTTTTTCCGGGAAGGACAGCGACCTACCCATATACAGTTTGGAACCTATGAGATCCAGGTAGCACCAACCACGTTCAAATATCTTGGTATTAACGTATATCGGAGTCCGGAGGACCAGATTGAGGGTAATGTGCGGAGGGCAATTAATGGCCTTCGGGGTAGCGTGAATTTTTGGACGTCCCTACCCCTCTCTGTAATGGGCCGGGTGGCGATCTCAAAGATTGTCCTGCCATTCCGGATACTGTACTACTTCGTAAACTTGCCAGTGTTACTCCCACAACAAATTTTTAACACGCTAAACACACTACTAATCAGTCTCATATGGGGGTCAGGAAGACGGCGTATCAGCCTCAAGAAATTACAACTGAATACCAGACAAGGGGGTCTGGGAGTACCAGACCTACGTAGCTACTATTACGCAAGCCAACTCCAATGGCTAACACGCTGGGTGGCGGGTAGGAACCTATATGAGATTGCTTACACAGCTGACAGAATGGCACGCGGAGATCTTCACTCTCTTTTACTGCCCACTGCCAAGACCCCCAGAGACTGCCACCCCCTCCTACACGTAGCTTTGAGATGTTGGCAAAAAGCACTGTCGTACCCGGCGGGGACCACCCCCTACGCAGACAACATCCCCCTCCTAGGACTCCCAACGCCACAAGGGAACCTGACACAACACAGATTACAACCCTGGACGACGGCCGGAGTAGGAGACTTGTTTGGGGACGACACTCTACTAGATCATGCCTCTTTCACACAATACACAGGTGCCCCACAACGACTGTACCTCCTACACGCCTCGGTGACCTACTATGTGAGACGCACCTGGGCCCCACAACGCACCAAACCAGTCCAGCACGAATTGGTTCATCTCCTCCACTATATGGGGACGGGTGGACACCTAGTACGGTGGCTCTATGTGGGCATTAGAGAACATGAAGCTCTGCCCCTCACCACACTTAGGGAGACTTGGGCTACGGATACAGGGGAGGCCATAACAGACGGGGAATGGAAGATCATCATGGGTCATCATTGGAGGGTGTCCAAAAATGCTAAATTCAAATTTATACAAGCCATGGTTTTACATAGGGCATATCTCACCCCCCAAAGGCTCCACAGGATGTTCCCTGCCACCCCCCACAACTGCCCTAGAGGTCAGGAGGACGAAGTAGACATTCTCCACATGTTGTGGACATGCCCGAGAATACACAACTACTGGGGGACGATCAGAAATATACTATACACTGTAACAGCCCTGCGGATCCCCGAGGGGGCACTACCCTGCCTGATAGGCCATAGGAAGAGAACTAAGACCTGTAAGGCGCAACTGAAATTTCTGGACTTAGCCCTCTTGTTGGCACTCAGAGTTCTCACTATGAGGTGGAAGTCGCCCAGATCTCCAAATGTAGAAATATGGCCGTCAGATATGTTGAAATGGGGCAAAGCGGAGGCCGCAGCGCTGCGTAGAGAGGAAGAGAGAGGCCTACGTAAATTTCCTGTTGCGCAGGAATGGGACCAAATGCTGATAGAGTTGGAAGATGTAGACCTAGAGATGATGCAGTGACATACCGTCTGAAGTATGCCAGACCCATGGAATTTCAGCACATACGGATACTTAGACAAGATGCATTGATTAACCAGGCCTGACGATTGAAATACTCTCTGGAAAAACTAAAAGCTAATAAATCCCAATTGAAGAGTGTGTACAAAGGAATAGCCGGGAGACGGGGTGGGGGGAGGGAAGGGGTTGAGGGACAGTTTATGGGCAGGCGATACTGCAATTTGAATGCTAATGATTAATGATGTGATGGACCAATATCTGGAAAAATGTAAGATGTGATGAAAATTGTATATGGAAATAATACGCCTAAGTTACGTTAAAGAAAAAGGAAAAGACTGATACAATGTAAACTGTATACATGTAACTTGTAATAACTGTCACAGTCATGAATAAAAAGTTTAAATAAAAAAAATGCAAGAAAATATCTATGTGTTGGACATTTCGAAAACCTGGTCTCTAGTCTAATAATTTCATCAGCCTTGATAAAGTCCACAAAGACTAAACATGTGTCGTCTGCCAAGAAGTTTCCTTGTACTTGGCTATTTGTAAGGATGCGCAGACTCCAGGTGATGTTAAGATTCTTTATTTGTAGTCAGCAGGACGATACCAACAACGACACACCCCTTCCAAAGAGCCCACCAACCGCCAACATCGACGATCTGGAGGCTCGTTCTCTGTAACATTCTCTGCATTCTCTCGGCACATGGATCCTCTAGACGCCCAGAAAATGTACAGAACCCAACCCATCTTTCCCCTTCACATTAATAAATAAAAACAGGAAATTCTAAAACATTTACAAAAATGATAATTATAGTACATTTGAATAAGAAGGAAGAATCACACATAAAAATATGATAGCATTATAAAACATAATACTGGAACTTAGAAGGCAATTTGATAGGTCTGGAAGATAGGGAACAACCCATGACATTGGTTTCCGTATAATCTTCAACCCAAACCTGGTTCTTAGATCGGTCACTCAAAGCCATCTGTGGCACAGGAATCTTCCCTTTGTTCCAACACTTTCCACCATCCAATTTTACCGCACTTTTGTTGACTTTCACAACCTTTTTAAGTGCAGAGAACTAGGACTCACCTTTACGTAAAATTCTGGAACACTACACTCTCACCATATCACCCACATCAACCTTCAACTGCTTATGGCATTCATCTACATGCATTTGATCGTATCGGCTCTGTGCTTCAACTTGCCTTTTGCCAACATCATCAATTTTCTTCCTTGGCAACGTAAACCCTCTTTCACCCATCCAACTTCTCAAGAACTTGGATGCAGGCACACTCCCTCTTAGCAAACCAAATGGGGACACCCCAGTGTCAGGGTTAGTGGTCGTGCGAACAGCCCACAATAATTTTCCAAGTTTCACCTTACAATTTAGACCATTCGCTCTTGGCAACTGCACATTCTGTTTTATGACTCTGTTAAATCATTCCATAAGGCCATTGTTCCCTGGATTATATAATTACTTCCATGGAATGTAAAAATTCCTTAAACTGGATGGATATAAATTGAGGACCATTATCAGGGAGCAATTCATCAGGCACGCCTTCCCTATGTAAATAGCGATTCAAGGAACTTAATCACAGCTGTAGAATCGGATGTTTTCACCCACTTCATTTTCGGCCAGATACTATAGTAATCCATGAGAACTATACCATACTCAGGACACTGCCAGATATAATCATTGAACCAACAATGTCAATTGCTAGTTTGACCCATGGTTAGTTGGGAAGTACAATAGCCTCTACGGGACTGTGAATTGTTACCTGTGATCTATCACTAACCACACACTCCATACACTCTCTCACAAAATGCTCCACCTGCCTGTCTAAAGCAGGCCACCAGAAATTCTCTGTTATCTTCCTCTTCATCACACGTATGCCTATGTGGCTAGTGCAAGCACCTTGTTTCTCAAAGCATCAGGCACCACCTAAAGGGACAATCCGATACAACAACCCGTTCACAACAGATAATGCGTCAAAGTCATGTTTGTATTTTTCGACATGACTCTGATCTTATTTGCATGTGACCATTCTTTAATATTTTTAAAATCTCCTTAAATTTTTGATCATTCTCAGAAGCCCCTCTCCACTCTTGTTTTTTATAGCACCTTGAGTTTGATCTACCACACTGCACACCAGTTCAAACTCATCACTCTCAACTCGTCTCCACACCATCACTACAATCACTACAACGAGGAGTTAACCAAGAGTGACAATCTGCCAAAAGATTTCTCCTGCCTGGCACATACTCAATTATGTTCCATGAGCCTATAGTGCCATCTTGCGATTCTTGGGGTTGCTCCCCCCCCCACCCCTTCTGGTGAATAATGCCACCAATGGTTTGTGGTCAACACGTACCACGAACTTTGAACCATGCAGATAGTGTTTGAAATGTGTGATACCTCACCAACATGTGAGAGCTTCCCGCACAATCACAGAATAAGAGGACTCGGCCCCCATGCAAAGTTCCAGAAGCAAATGCTATTACTTCATCCTTGCCATCGCTATGTTGCATGAGCACAGCGCCCAAACCCTTTTGACTGGCATCAGTCATAATTACGGTTTGATCCTCCGTACTGAACGCCTTAAGAGTAATGGCATGTGCTACCTACTGTTTGATCAATTCAAATTCTTTGGTGCACTCGTCATTCCAACAAAACCTAACATTTTTCGGGTGGAGACTTCTGATGTTATAAGTCTTTGACACACAATTGGGAATAAATAGGACATAGATTTTAACAAGCCCCATAAAAGATCTCAACTAATCCTTGTCATTAGGAGTGCAAAAGTCTTCAATTGCTTTGACCAAACTGGTCTTGGGCTGCAACCCTATGATGATAACCTATATCCCAAGTAGCCCACAGTGGGCACATTCAACCTACAATTGTCAACCCCCAGAGTCACGCCTTTTTGTCTTAACAAAGTTAACACTTGGCACAATCTTTCATTGTGTTGATCCTTGTCCTCCCCATACACCAATACATCATCGGGGAAAGGCCATTACTCCAGGTTTTCCTTTGAACACTACTCTTCTGAAGACAGCCGAAGCAGAGGCAAGGCCAAAGGGAATGCACTTAAACTGGAAAAGACCCTCTGGTGTAATGAATGCAGTAAAATGCCTGGACTCTGCATGCAACTTGATCTGATGATAACCAGATGACATATCGAATAGACTGAACCATTTGGCACCCTTGAGGGTGGATACCATTTGTGTAATATTTGGGAGAGGATATTGGTCTTGCCATATGTTCTTGTTAAGGCCGTGCAAGGCCACGCACATGTGTAGGGTACCATTGGCCTTCTTGGTAAGAACCAGAGGAGATACCCAGTCAGAGAACTCAATAGGCTCCATAACGTTACATGAGCATAATTTATCTAATTCTTTTATAAATCTGGTTTTAGCGCTAGACGACCTTATGCACCACAGGATGAGCTCCTACCACTAGTCTAATCTTATGTTTGAAACCTTTAAACAGAACTAACTCTTGTTTTAATACTTCTGGGTACAATAACTTCCATGATTCATCCTTGACAGCCTGTACTTGGAAGAAATCCTTCTTTAACATTACTTGATGAACATTATTGGGATCTAGTATGATACCTAGATGGCCTTGGTCTTTCCACCCAATAAGGCATGCCTCATACTTTGCTACATATATGATACCTTTAGACTTGCTTCCCCTGAATTCAAAATCAGTGTTGAATTCACTGACAACAGCAATGTGCTTCCCACAATAACCTACTGGATTTACAGCAGACTGTCTCAAAACCTGCTTTAAAATGACTCCTTCCAGACAGATGCACTTATCAGGGTGAAAGGAGAGCCAGAATCAGCTAACACCTTGACATTCACACCATTCCCACTTCTGGAACATAGAGGCCTTCTCACTCCTTGTGAATTAATGCCCCAAATGCCCTCTGAACATTCCGTGTCCAAAATAGTGAATGTTTTGTCTTCCTCACTTGATGAAAATGTTTCTTCAACTGGGGATTCCACATTATGCAGCTTCCTAGATGAGTCGCATCCACTGGATTTACAAACCTTTGCAAAGTGCCATTTCTTTGAACACTTGGCGCATATTTTATTAACCGCAAAACACGATCTAGCATGAGCTACATGACTATTACTGCCAATTTTTTTTCTTGTTGTATAGTTACTTTCACTTTTGTCCGACCTTTCCTTGAATTCTTGTGTTTTCTTATTTTTGCTTTTCACTGCCAGAATACTCTGATGTTTACTATCAGATAAATGTGTTGAGTTTCAACGGGGTAAGCCCTGAACTACTACCCAGACCTGGGTCAAAGAAACAGTACGTTTAGAGGAGTGGTCGAGGTAGTCCCTCTTATATTCAATTTTAACAATGATTCACCAAAAAGAGGTTATTTTTAGAGTTGTCCATTCAACATTTTAATAACCAATTATTGAAGACATGTTACACAGTGCTCTTAAAATTCAGAGCTTCCATCTTTTATCCATATAGTAGCCATTGCAGTCAATACTTTTGTCATTCAAAGCATTAATACAATTCTATTTGCAATGTATTTCAATATTTACAGTGCTCTCCGTAAAAAAGAGGAAAAGGAAAGTATCTGTAGGGAATGGGAGTGGTTGGTTATGTGGGGGACTGGGTAAAGGTAATGTGAGATAAACATAGTCTCAAAGTATTTACAATTGAACCTTTACAGCCTAGAAACGGTCAAAAGTTCCCTATAATCATAACGCATAGGTCCCGGCAAATCAATTTCTTCTATTCCTATGGTTTGAGAGTATGCGGTAGTCTATGTTTCGACCCCTAGAGATGCAGAGTTATTAGTTCCTCAGTGTGGGGTCTTCATCAGGACATTAGGTGTGGTGGAGCACTCAAAAAACGGCTGTGAATGTCCGTTTCAGGCGGGCAGTGATGATGCTCCTCAGTTATTAGGGCGTGCAACGGTGGTATAACCTAGTATTCATCCAGATGGTCCATGACTGACCAGTCACTCCGAAGCGAAGGAGCAGATTGTAAATCGGCTGACTAATTAGCAGCCCATTACGGCAGATCTTAGGACACCGTCAAGCATGAAAATGAGACTCATGGACCGTCTGGATGAATACGTAGATTCATTTTATTTGGATTACCTGATATTAGAAGGATTAAAAACCTCCAGCGGTAGAAATTGTTTCAAGAATTCTTGAACTTCTCTGTAATCTGACAATTTGGTTTCAGTTTCAGTTTCATCAACTTTTATTCGATTATAAAATTGTATAATCATAAAAAGTACAGTTTTATAAAGATCATTAATTAAAACAATAAGTAAAAAGATCATTTACATAGGACGCTTATAATGTTAAGAAACGATTTTGCGACGGGTTATTGTTACTGATTTTAAGAAGGTCGCTACCAATTTTGCTTCGTGTGGGTTTTTCGGTGTCTGAAGATAAGCGAGTGCTGGATATGTATGTCTGAGTCCACTTAAACGGAGGAGGGGCAGAATCCATTTTTTTCTTGCTGGTCTATAATATTTACAGAACAAGATGACATGGACCGTAGATTGTTTGGAAAGTCCGTCACAAGGACAGCATGTCAGGTTTCGAGACCAGTTATTCAGTTCAGGAAATGAGACTATGCGGAAGAAAAGGTCGAACCGTAGTCTTGTCAATAGGAATTTTTCATAGTTCGAAAGAAAAAACGTCAAGTAGGGCTGCATCAGTTTCTCTGGCTGCAATATGCGGATTTTTTCATTTTGTGTTTTAACAATCTCTGCTTGGTTGCGAAGCTCTCTTAAGTGGCCCATGCAGAGTTCTTTAAGCTGTTTCTTTGAAATGTCTTCTATTGAGGGTGGTTCAAGAAAATATTGCTCGCGATCTAAGTCTTGGAGAAATTTATGGATGTAGTTGAGCCACGGTATTTTTCTCCAGTGTGCTAGGCCAAGGCATTCAGTGATAAGGGAACGTGTTATATGACTTGCGGGATTACACCATATGCGGTGCCAGAGTATTAGAGGCTGGCATCGTATGGTGTCTGTTACATATTCCATGCCCAGCTCCCGATGTGTTGATAGAATCGGGGAGCTTTGAGGAAGGGCTAGGATATATTTGATAAAAGCGTTCTCCGTTACCTGGAGTTGGTCAATGCGTCCGTGGCCCCAAATGCCTGCTCCATACGTGGCCACGCTATGGCATTTTGCATAATAAATCGTTAGCAATTCCGCTGGAGCAGGTTTTCCAAGTTTTCTGGAAAAAGCACTTAGTGCTGATACTGCTCGGCGAAAGTTGAGATTCCTGGCTTCGATTGCTTTGTGCCAGGTCATTGTATCTTCCACAAGTATGCCCAGGTAAGGGTATACCGATGTTTTTTCCAACTTGTTATTATTAATAAAAATGGATTTTGAGGCACCCCGTTTTGGTCCGATAGTCATTGTAAAAGTTTTTTTAATGTTTACTTTTAGACCCAGGGAGTCCATGAATGCCACGTATTTGTTCAGCTGTCGTTGGAGTTGGTTGGGGGTCCGAGCCAGGATGACCGAGTCATCGGCATACAGAAGGATGGGTATCGGGCGGCGTGCTATCTGTGGAAGGTCCTGGCTCCCTTCCAACATAGCCTGTTCAATCCCGTTGGTATATAGATTGAACAGGAAGGGAGCCAGTACACACCCTTGCCGTACTCCTCGTGATATTTTGAAGGGGCGTGATAGTTCGCCGCCAGTGCCATAGCGAACTCGGCCTTCAGCGTTGGTATATAATTCCCTGAGGAAGGCTAGTAACGATGGATCCACTCCAAGGCTAGTCATGGTCTGCCACAGCTTTGCATGCTGAACGCAGTCAAAAGCCGCGCTCAGATCTACATAGACCAAATAGATGTTGCCTCCCTTCGCGCGTGTGTATTTTCCGGCCAGGAGGATCAGGTTTAGGGCCTGTTCCACCGTCCCCAACCCCGTCTGGAAGCCGTATTGCAGGTCTGTGATGGTGTTATTTTCCTGGGCCCAGGATTGTAATCGGTCCAGGAGTAGTCGACCTGCAATCTTGCCCGTGGAGTCCAGAAGGGAAATTGGTCGGTAGCACGCGGGGTCATTACGGTCCCCTTTCTTAAATATTGGCAGAAGGGTAGATGATGACCATGATGGAAGAAGTCCGATTTCAGTGACTGCAGACATTACCCGGGTGATTATTAGTGACCAGTAATCGCTATTGTGTAAAAACAAATCCATAGGTACCCCGTCTGGGCCGGGAGCCTTGCCGGTTTTTGAGGCTTTAATGGCCTTTCTAATCTCAGCAACTGTGAAACGTAGGTTAATGGGGTGGAAGTTATTCTTTACTTGTTCCCGAACTTCTGATTGGGGTGGATCCGTTGTTGAGCCAAAGATTTTTATAAAATGATGGACCCAGTCATTCTCAGTTATTGCCACATCTAAATGATGGGGGTCAGTGATGTTATCCAGAAAAGGTGATCTTATTGTCTGCCAAAATGTGATACTATCTTTTTTTAGTGCACTCTCATGTAGTTGGCGCCATAGGTCTTGCTTTATCTGTCGCCTACGTTTTTTCCGGGCGTTATTGTACTTTTTCCGCCGGTATGAAATGAGTAGGGCATCTCTAGGTTTTTGTCGAAGAGCTTCTTTAAGAGACGTGAGGGCCTTTCGGCAGTCAGAGTCAAACCATCTCGTCGTGGGGGGTTTTAATTTATTTGATGTGTTTTTGAATAGCTCTTCCCTTATTGCTCCTTGGATGTTGTTGAAGGAGGTAATAATTGATTCGGGGGATGCCTCTGCAGACAGACAATCTGTTAGCCATATCTGTGTTTTTGCGAGTATCTTTTGCGTGGTCTCTTCTGGATCGATCTTTGACCATTTGATGGTGTAGCCGTTCTTTTTCTTTATGGCCAGTGATTGTTGATCAAGAGAGGTGGCTTTTGTTAAAGATGAACCTACTTTTCCCGTAAGGAGTTCCACACTTAGGGGATAGTGGTCGCTGATTGGACTGGATCCTACTTTATAGTTTTTTAGTAAGCCTTTACAGGTGTTTGAGGCTAAGATAAAATCAATGGTTGTCATACAGCCTCGCCCGTGAAAGGTGGGTAAAAATTCTTGCACCGGGTTAACTAGCTTATTGGCAAAGTCTAAGTCCAAAGTGAAGAGAATTTCATTAAGCTTATTTCCGCCCGGAGTATGAACAAAATGAGGGATGGGATTTCCAGATTCGTTCTGTAGTCCACAAATCCCACTTTTATGGTTTGGACATAATGCTTGATTAAAATCGCCTCCCCATAAATAGTTGAGTGTTATATTGAGATTTGCACTTTGTAGTGATGATATGGATGCCATCATTTCATCTAGATGGGAGCAGCATTCTAGGGCGCCTGCATTGTTGTAATAGTTTATGAGTATGAATAAATTTTTCGTTGCTGCCACCTGATGGGTAATTTGAATGATTTGAAAGATAGATGTTTCCTTTAATAGTTTCACTGTGAGTGGGACGGTGTTAGAGAAGTAAATCATGAGTCCACCTTTTGGCCTTCCCATGGCGCTCGGTGTTGCTTTAGTGAAGAAGGTCTTATAGCCCACTAGGTGGAGAGGGGTTGTGCGCCAGGTCTCTTGGAGGCACAGGATTTGGTGGGTCCTCACAGTATTCAGCCATAAAGGACATGTTATTTTTGCGGTTAGGCCTGCGATGTTCCAATAGGCTATGCCTACGCTCGTGACATCTTTATCTTTCGCGTTGATGGATAATGTCAAGTTGTTGATATTGACTTCACTAGCTGTGTCTAGCTCATTATTTGATCTTTGGCTGATATCCGCTTCTGCTTGGGGGATACTAATCCGGAAGTCATTTAGGTAGGGTGATGATATCTCAGGTGTAAGGGGCAACTCTGGTCGTACTAAATGTTGTTTATCAGACACAGAGTGTTGTGTAGTGTCAGTTTTGTGGTGACTAAGTTTATCCAGAAATGGTCAGTCGACCATTTCGAGGCAATCGAATCGATTTTGGGTTGGGAAGCCCTGCCATCCTTCGTATGCTTGATACGGTCTGTTCTGCCAGTAAGGAATTTGACGTTCTATGTACCTTTCACTTGGTCCACCCCTGACTGAATAGTCATGCGAGTATTCCGTCTGGTTCCATGGTATTTGGTGTCGTAGATCCTGATTTCGTGGATATTTGGGATGGTGGTGCCATTCCCACGATGGAGGGTTGCGATGTTGCTTCGCTGGGGGGTAGAAGAAGGAAAGGTGACAGGCATCTATTCCCCCTTTCTTGTCGAGTTGAGGCCAAGCGCAAATGTGGTCTACAGTTGCAGGGTCTCTACAGGTTACGATGATACAGTCACCGCGTATTGTTTTTTTCGATTTGCCTATCCAGGCTACCCTTCGGGCTGCGGTGATCCCTCCCGAAAGGTGAGATTCGAGGGGTCTGTTGATACTAAGCCACTGCATGGCCTTATTTTTAAGCGACCATGCAGTTTCCGATGTATCATCTGTTAACTCGGGTACTCCTGTTAGAACTATTGTATAGGGAGTAGCTTCCGGGGGCATGTGGGCAGGGCGTCTAGCTGTGAAAGGTTTTTTTGGTGTATTTTTGGGTGTATTTTTGGGTGTTTTTTGAGGTGGCAGGGACTTCGATGTATGCGATTCGGACTTTCCTGGGCAGATTCTGCTAGAATCTATATTTGCTGCTGGGCATGGAGTGCCTACCGTAGTTGTATCCATTGGTACTGTTTGCTGTGCTATTTTAGGAGGGGGTTTCTCCTTCTGGGGATGAGGAATATTCACATTAGGTTTGGGTATTGTGGTGGTTTGTTTTGAATTCTTCTGCGCTATTGAAGTTGGGTTTGAGTGAACGACTGTTGTCTGCATGTGCAGTTGATTTTGCTTTTTGGGTGGATGCGAGGTGTTACGCTGCCCCTTTATGTCTATCCGGGTATTTGAATCTAGAAGGGTGGCCGAGATTATCGTTAATTGGGCTTCGAGGTTTCTGATGCTTAGCTGAATTGGCTTTAAGTATTGATATAATAGGTCTTTAGTTGTAGTAAGAACTTGCGAGGTGATTCTGCAAGTCTTACATTGGTTAGAGGTGTTATCATTTGAGATTGCCTTGTGTGGGAGAGTTGTTTCGGGGATGTATAGTATGCTATTAGACGTTGAGGAGTTTGAATGAGGCATTAGATGTTCCTGACACTGTAGACTGTGTGTTTCTCCACTGTTTATTAATCGGGTTTTCGGTATTGCTCCTTCTCTCTCACCTTGCTGGGGCAAGCTGTCGGTGGGTTGGAAATCTCCCTGGGTTTGGCAACCAGCTAGGTCGGGAGTTACTTCCAGGTCATCCGATGTTATGGAGAGATCCGACTCAGAATGCGTGACCGACAGGTCAACTACCGATGGTACAGTGTTTAGGTCAGGAGCTGCTAGGGTCACCGGAAGGGAGCTATTTTGGGTGGTAAGGTTGATTGGAGAGGCGGCGTTTGCTATGGCACCTAATGAGGATCGCTTAGCGTTTGCGCTCATAAGATCTAATGATACTCTCTTCTCCATTAGAGCTATGCTTTGATTTATAGTCTCGTTGACCCGTGATATAAATAGGTCAATGGGGCCTGTTACTTGTGCTACCTCCTGCGCATGTTTGGATTTGGGTTTGGAGGCACTTCTTGTTTTGGGCGGCATGTTTATTTTTTATTTTTACTGGATCGTTGTTGAAAGGGTAATGGCCCGGTCCGGTCCCTACCGGGCACTAACGGGCAACAACGGGCCCGCCCTTGGCCCGGGCTTCGCCCCGGGCTGCGTCCCGCGCGCGTCCCGCGCAGCGGGTGCCGCGAGAAGTTGTAGTGCTTCGCTGGGGGCGGGGCACTGGAAAGGGGCGCGGCTCTCACAGGAAGAGGACCAGCTGGAGATGGTGAATGCTGGTCCTCGCAGTCCTGGGGCCGGCGCCTCGTCCTCCTCTGCGGCCTCACGCTCCCGGTCGCTCAGCGGGGCTTTAGCTGGAAAGCTGTGCTACTCCTGTAGTTAGGATCGGCAGCAGGAACACAAAGGGAGTCTTTAGGCGGTGA
This sequence comes from Lissotriton helveticus, assembly GCF_964261635.1. Classification (NCBI taxonomy): domain Eukaryota; kingdom Metazoa; phylum Chordata; class Amphibia; order Caudata; family Salamandridae; genus Lissotriton; species Lissotriton helveticus. The sequence continues at coordinate 175,947,513 of NC_136061.1, forward strand.
GTCCGTCTCCACGAGTGGCACCCGCGCAGCGGGTGCCGCGAGAAGTTGTAGTGCTTCGCTGGGGGCGGGGCACTGGAAGGGGGCGCGGCTCTCACAGGAAGAGGACCAGCTGGAGATGGTGAATGCTGGTCCTCGCAGTCCTGGGGCCGGCGCCTCGTCCTCCTCTGCGGCCTCACGCTCCCGGTCGCTCAGCGGGGCTTTAGCTGGAAAGCTGTGCTACTCCTGTAGCTAGGATCGGCAGCAGGAACACAAAGGGAGTCTTTAGGCGGTGAGTCCGTCTCCACGAGTGGCACCCGCGCAGCGGGTGCCGCGAGAAGTTGTAGTGCTTCGCTGGGGGCGGGGCACTGGAAAGGGGCGCGGCTCTCACAGGAAGAGGACCAGCTGGAGATGGTGAATGCTGGTCCTCGCAGTCCTGGGGCCGGCGCCTCGTCCTCCTCTGCGGCCTCACGCTCCCGGTCGCTCAGCGGGGCTTTAGCTGGAAAGCTGTGCTACTCCTGTAGTTAGGATCGGCAGCAGGAACACAAAGGGAGTCTTTAGGCGGTGAGTCCGTCTCCACGAGTGGCCACAATTTGGTTAAAATGTCAATCTGTCAAGACCTGTGACTCAAGAAATGGCCAGCACTTGTTTATATCTAAAGGAGTGATGTATTCTGCCGATTGCACATGGGGCTACCCAACTCTTCATACAAGTTTGGAAGGCGCAGTGGCCTCGTTTCCTGTGACTCTCCTCTCTGGAAGCTCTGAGAAGGCTTACAGTTCCCCCGAGGGCCGCCGTCACTGCATGGAGTGTGGGGAGTGGGGCAAGGCTATCTGTGCCCAGAGCTTCGAGAGGGCGCCCCCACACCATTCACCCCCTCAGCCAGTACTGTGGTCACTCATAGCTGGAGAAGAGGGTATTACGTACATCTCTCAGCAGCAAGCGCCTAACCCTCCGCACTACCTTAGCTGCTCTTACAGGTGTACAGACAGGTGCCCCGCCCTCTCTGCGGTGCCCGCCCCCCAGGTGAGCCACCTCCTCCTGCTCCCTCCTCCCTCACGGGCCGCCACCTCCCTCACCTACAGGCTCCGGCCCAGGGGCCTCGGTACACTCCACCCGCGGCTGTCGGAGGGTTTGACAGGAGCCCGGGGCCCCGCTCTGCCACAGGGGAGACAGGAGGCTGCGGAGGGCCACGGCGCCTCCTGCCATCGCCAGATCGCCTCGGACACCCTCTGCCTCGGTCCAGGTGCTCTGACCGCCTCCTCGGGTTGCATTCTTGCCTCAGAGGCGCTTTAACAGGACGAGATGACGGACAAGGGCCGATGGGAGGCCGGGATGGAGCCTGAACAGAAGGGGTACCCCTTCCTTGCACCCGGGGCCGGGGACCCGCCGTACCTGGAGGCCGCCTGGGAGCAGAAGGAGGAGCAGCTGCTACTGGCCGCACAACTTGGCAAAGCGCTCCTGGAGGAGAACGAGGAGCTACGAGCAGAGAACAGGAGGCTGCAGGAGCGAGCGAGCCACACACTGCAGGTAAGGGAGCCGGGGAGCGGGGTATAGCGCCCAGCAACCGCCTGCGGGACTTCTGAGCGCATCAGTGCACCTGCTGCTGCTAGAAATACCGTGGAACCTGCGGCAGGGCGAACTTTCAAACACTCAGCCTGACGCTTTTATAAGTTTTACTCAACAAGTGCCATTATGAGCTTTCATATTATCAGTTACAATTTACAGCTCCACAAATCTGAATATATTCTTATTTAAACAGCCAGGGGCATAGCTTAGTCGGTGAGATTCGGAGGGCTGTAAATCCCAAATAAGGAAGCAGTGGGGTGGGCCTGAGATGAGCAAGGTGCGCGATGGAGTATTTCCAAGAGGAACAAGGTGACTGCAGATGAGTGCTCGATGGGCCTCTGTCTAGAGCGGGTGAAGACGAAGGGTTGGAAGGCTGCCCCGAGTGATCGTCACTGTTTCGACTATTTGCAAGCATTCATCCCATCATCTGTGGCTCTTTGATTGCCAGGAGTATGCCTGGAAATCTGAGACTGCTGTAGGTTTCCAAGCCTACTACCGCCAATGTATGTTTATTGTTAGATCATTGGGAAAAGATTCCCTGGTTGAAATATGTGCAGCAAATGTGCGAAAAGCTGGGCCGGCCCGAATTGTTCGACAAACCCTCTAGTTTGGTGAAAGGAGACTTGAAATGGGTTAAAAACACTTTTTTGCTGAACAGAGGAATGGACAGAGAAGGCAGGGAGCTGTTAAAGCCCTCTGTCAGGATCCATCAGCTGATCGTTTCCTCTGGCTCTGAACCGGAACTGTACCTTAAAGTTGTAAATGATGCTAATCACAGGTACCTGCTGACAAGGTTCCGTTTGAACAAAATCCACCTTCTAATTTCTGGCCGCCCTGCCTGGACCAGGAGTACGGACTTAGACTTATGCAAATGTGACGGTTGTTCAATTATGGACACCGCACACTTTTTGTTTTTCTGTGACCACTTCAAGGGCATTAGATCAAAATTTATCATACCATTGTTAAAAGGAAAAGGCTTCAGGCAAGTGAAGCCAGCTTTGTTGTACCTTCAACTTTTGACAGAAATATGGGAAATCCTTAACGTGGCAACATTTTTAACCATAGCAGTGAGACTTGGCAAAAAGATCGCCTGGTCCTAGCTGATTTTCTATAAGTGTTAATCACTGTATGAATTCTTCAAATAGGTGATCAATGTTTATGCTGTTGTTTTTAAACTCTTGCCACCATGTACTGCATATCTTATTGGGTACTTCCCGTTCTTTACTAATGTTGTATTTTATTACATATTATGCAGCCTGGTGACTTGTGGACCTTTTTAATGCTTGTACACTTTTATGGTTTTTGTGATTTAAACCGAATAAAGTATCTTTTGACTTTGTATGTAGAGTCCAAAAAGTAGTAAAGATGTACCCATTCAAGGAGTACTTCTAAGGGCGAGATTGACTATTTTTGTGGTAAACCGATCAATCAATCAATCAATCATGCCATTTGTATAGCGCACTACTCACCCGGGAGGGTCTCAAGGCGCTTGGGGGGAGGGGTATGCTACTGCTTGAACAGCCAGGTCTTGAGTTGTTTCCTGAAGGCGAGATGGTCCTGGGTCAGCCGAAGGTGGATGGGGAGGGAGTTCCAAGTCTTGGCAGCCAGGTAAGAGAAGGATCACTATATAGGCTTAAGATTCCGATCCAAAAAATGAAAAAGGTAAAATCTCTTAGGAAAATGAGAAAGACAAGAAAAACTGACAGTCCAGACTCGCGCCCCCACACCCAACTACAAAGTCAAGAATCCATTAACACCCGAACCCCCTTTGCTCCCCCCTCCCTCACTGAAACCTTGAAGCTACATAACTAGGCTTTATAGTTCTGCCTGGAAATCATGACTATAATGAAGTACAACATAACAGCCAGGAGTCCCTGCCCTGCCATCACTTTTTTTCAAATGTACTTTCACTGCACACACTTCTTTTCGTCTTGTCAAATCAGTGCATATAGGCAGGGATCCAGGTTTCCAGTAGTAAAGTATTTAAAAGTGCTCTCATTTGTGATAATAAAGAAAAGGGACAAATAAAATGTTTTTCTAGGCTCACACAATTTGGACATGCAAGGAAGTCGATATATTCTTTAAAAAAAAATTCTGCCACCACATATATATATCTCTGTTTCTCTCATGTTTTACATCAAAGGTCACTGTTTTGTCTTTTACTTTGGGGCATGGCGAGAAAAACCAGCAGAGACATAGCAGACCTGACTTAGGGCCCCAGAACCCAACTACCAAGCCAAGAATTCATTTCTTTGGGGGGGTGTCATAGCCCAAATCCCCCCCCATAAACTATGCCCCTCTAAACAGTAGTGGAAAAAGGCTATTTCAGGTTGGACTATGCAATCATGTATGCAGGAGCCCCCAAATAACTTTTTCAAAATCTCCAGGTTACTAGTTCTTAAATTTAATAGAACTAGACCAGGTGGCTAAAGTTTCGCAGTGCGCTCTGATAAATCCTGGAATGCCTTAATCCTGGAGCTGCGTGCCACAGGACATATCATTCTTCTTGGAGACGAGTTTAAGACTTGGCTTTTCAGCCCAGCTTTCTCAGATCTTGCTTTGTCTGTTTCCATTTTAATTATTTATTTGAAAAGTCTTATATAGCGCGAACACGACCCTTGCGGGTATCGGGGTGCTTTCCAAATGCTAGAAAGGATATAGTTTTGCAATGAATCATATAAAAAAAAATAGAACAATTAGAGCAATACAAGATACAGCAACACCCAAGATGAGGTTGGTGACCTTTCAATGTTATGTGCAATGAATCAGACAAAACAATACCAGGGTAGCAAGTGGCAAAATTGGTGTCAGACTCTGGAGCAGTACAGGCTAAGGCAACACCCCAGCTGAGGGCGGTAACATCACGGTGCCAGGATGGCTAGGTCAGAAATGACAAGACCATAAAAGCACACACTAATCATAATATCATAATCACATGTGTCCCATGCCCTTGCGCCAAGAGACCACAGGTGAGCGTGCGCTTTATAAATGGGAGTGACAAAACATAATATGTACAAGCTCGAGACCGCGCCTTCTAAAGCCTCAGAACTCTCAGGTGACTTATAATATCATTATCCTGTACCTGAGGAGATGAATTAGTCTAAATGCTAATAATAATAATAATAGGTATCCCTTTCAATTAGTCAGTAGTTGCCCTGTTACAGTGGCAGGTAGGCGCTAAGCACGAGAGCTGGACTTCCTGCCACATGAGTGTTCACTGACGTCACAACCGGGTAATTATAATTAATGAGTTGTGACCTCGTCCTAGCGGATAATATGGAGATGAACACCTAGGTTACGTAATATCTTTTTAAGAAGCAGGGCACGTATCATTCCCTCATCTTTTCGGAAAAGCTGCTAAAATGTCCACGGGTTCTTCCTTGAAATAACAAGTGAGGCAAATTGTCTGGGAGGACGGTATAGGAGGCTAGAGGCATGCCACCCTATTTATATAAGCCACAGTAAGGATTTCTTGCATACCAGCAGAGGTGGCAGCTGGATGGAGGCCTGGTAGGCCTTGTCTGCTAGGGCAGTGGCCATCAGCAGTTCGATTCTCATCCTCGCAGGCGGCGGCTAACATACTGCTGGGGCATGACTTGGTGGGAAATTGAAACCGCCTGCGTTTAGGAATCAGATTGGGGCGTGGGATGCAAACTGTCCTTAATACTGGCAAGGGGCAGCCAGCAGAAACCATTCATTTGAAAGTGTTTACAGGATTTCCCCAGGCACTGAAGTTGAGGGAGCACCTAGTAGTATCAAAGGGCAAGTGGCAGGATGCTTCAAGGAAGGGGGGGGGGGTGGATCCCCACATCCATGGCTCGGACTTCACTCTGGCATCAGTCACTCGAGCAAGCACATATCCCTTTACTGTAGAACACTTTCATTCGCAGTACATTAACACGGTGAAGGTAGCTTCTGCTCAAGGGTGGTGCCGGAAAGCACTTCATCAAGGACTAGTGGGGTTTGCTCTTGAGGCACCTCTTTGTTGTTTTAGCTGCTCTTATTTGAACACCAATGAAGTAGGTGTCCAAGTGTTCCCTGAGATTAGGTCCCATAGCATAAAAAGTGGACCTTACAGAGTAGAGGCTGGTGGAGAGGGCGAGGCATCTTCAATAAGCACACAGAGGCATTTATGCATGCAGCTTCCTCCTTCCAGACTGAATCTATATTTAGGATTATTCCATTCCAGTTGATTCTCATTCATCTAATCAGCTAAAGTTCCTTCAGAGTCAAACATTGCTCAGAGGGTAGGTCGGGCCAGTGTACTACGGTGAAGTGCAGATGATGGAGAGATATGTTTGCTCGATGAAGAGCTGACAGAGGTTTTGACCCTTCAAATCAAGACAGCGCCCGTTGGCATTTCTTAAATTGGCATTTCTTAAATTCCTTTTCTGGGGTTGCTGTCAGGAGATTAACTCAGTAAGGGCTCTACACGTTTTTGATAATGCTTACTGAGACCCAAGGCTGTCCAGTCACATGTCTCACCTTCTCATGCCATTAAACGAGGTGCCCACGTGGCTTATGGCGAAATTTGATGTTTGTAGTATACCACTTAGAAATGGCAAAAACTGTGTGAAGAAGTGTGACCTAAAACAAGTTATTATTATTGTTGCTCTTGGTTTTCCTGTTGGTAGACTATTTTTTTTTTTTATAAAGTTTTATATAGCGCAAACTTGACCCAAGAGGGTATCAGAGTGCTTTACATTAAGGATTGTTGCGTTTTTAAAGTTACATCAGTTACAAGAGCATAGTAAGGTACAGTACAATGTCCGGCTGGGTAGGTGACGGTCAAGGGGGAAACCAGGGCCAATCCCCTCATTAGCTGTCTAGCAGCTCCACCAGGCATCAGCCTTATTGCTCAGGTCTCAGCGTTCAGGAAACCCAGTTTTGAGTTTATTTGATTTGAGAAGTTTATATAGCGCTGGCTAGACCCGGAGGTATCAGAGCGCTTAACCAGATGATCGTTGCATTACAAGGTACATCTAAAAAAGTATATATACAGCTGGCTAGATCCGGAGATATCGGAGTGCTATATCAGAGGAACATTACGTTACTAGGTACATCTAAAAAGGTTTATATAGCACTGGCTAGCCCCAGAGGTATCAGAGCGCTATATCAGAGGAACATTGCGTTACAAGTTGCATCAGTTAAAATGGCGTAGTAAGGTACAGTAAACAAAACAACGAGGTTGAGAGAAATTGTAGGAAAGGAGGCGAGGAAGGAGCCATGGCAGGGAGACGAGGAAGAACTGTGACTAATGTCCGGCTGGGTAGGTGACGGTCAAGGGGTAAACCAGGGCCAATCTCCTCTTTAGCTGTCGTGCAACTCCACCGGGCATCAAATCTGCAGGATCTTTTTTTACTTTCTTAAAGAAGGAATTAGAGAAGAATCTCACCAGCATTTAAACAGCTTAAACAGCAGGGCAACAACTAGGGCTTTAAGTAGCAAATTTCGTAGAGCATCCATGTCCAATGCTGCAAAGAACTATCTGACCTACTTACATTTATAATTTGGGCACAGTTTACAGGTTGGTTTTTCAATTTATCTTAACATCTTAATCGGAGTGCTGACAGCAGAAGGACTGTTACTTAACAAACCTAATTTAATCCAACCACAGTAGACATTTTAAGCATGTATCAGTATAGGACTGATTACCACATCCAGTTGCTGTAGATTTCAAGAATGCCTTATCTTTAGCACCCATTACTTTAAGCAGCGGCAAATGTAAGACTGAAGCGTATATGTGCTTTTCAGTATATTTTAATCATTTTCATATGGTACAAAATCTCCTACCACTCTCACTGACACTATCCCCGTGTTCTTTTACCACCACAAACAGGTTAACGCTATCTGCCACACCTACCACTGCCAGTTTGCGCTCCTTTTTTGTAGGCTACACAGGACTAGTCGCACACACCACTCTCTTTAGGCCACACGCCCACTTAGCACGCTCACCTATCCTAAAGGCCGCACACTCCACACCTTAGCACCCCCTCAGGTCACAACTGGCTTCCTACATGCAATGACTGGCCTGTGGCACCACTGAGACCTCCCATTAACCAACGCGCTCCCTACTACCCCAAAAGGTAGACAGGCTACACCTTTTCCACCACCTACCAGCTGCCCAGGATAGACCACTGAGCTCTGACCACAGTGGCTCTTAGTTGCTATTGTGGTGGGCAGTATCCAGTGGCCACTGCTGTGCCTTCAATATTTAGTTGAGGTTTATGGCACTGTGGCATCGGGGAGGATGCTAAAGAAGGTTTCTACCCAGCCTGGACCTAGCTACCCAGACACTGAAGGTGGTAGATGTGTCACACGAAAGGACTTAACCCCGGGCTCGACTCCTCCCTCACCATAAACCGACAGATCAACTTCGTTTCCTCATCGTGCTTTAATACCCTCCACATCCTCTGCAAGACCTCCAAATGGATTCCCACTCCCACCCCCCAAATCCAGAAAGGCCGTCACCCAAGCACTCATAACCAGCAAACTTGACTACTGGAACGCCCTCCACACCGGGATCAACAAATCTCTACTCCACAAACCACAGACCATCCAGAACACGGCTGTCAGACTTGTCCTCAGCATCCCACGACAAGACCACATCACCCAGCAATTGCAAGACCTCCACTGGTTGCCTGTCGAAAAGAGCATGACCTTCAAACTGCTCACTCACCCCTACAAATCCCTCCACAACACCGGACCCCAATAGCTCAACAAAAGAATCTCCTTCTATGCACCCAATAGAAACCTCCGCTCCGCTGACCATGCCCTGGCCGAAATCTGACGCTTCTGCAGAGCCAGAACAGGAGGAAGAGCCTTCTCCTACATAGCGGCCAAGACCTGGAACAAACTCCCCCCTCTGCATCAGACGAACCTCCATGCGGCAATCTTTCAGGAAGAGCCTCAAGACCTGGCTCTTCGGATGAGACGGAGCTGCACGCACCCCTCCTTCCCCCAGCGCCTTCCGACCCTCACGGGTGAGTAGTCTGCTTCAAAAATTCCTGATTGATTATGATGAGATGTTATGCGGACTCCTTCTAGTTAAGCCAGACATGGGGAGAGTAGGCAGTGTGCTACAGGGAAGGGTTGTCGTTGACCGGCACATCCACAGCACTGGCTCTTCTTGGTGGGTACACTCATTCACCACACATTGCTGCACCTATTGGGTGGGGTGAGAGGGTCTGTGTTATTCCCTGCATGGATTTTTCAAGGGGGAGAGTCTGTAGAGAACAGTCCTCGGGTACAACAAAAATGACTTATCCCACACCATTTGTTCCCACAACCTAGGGTGCTACTGCTGAAATGGATAGAAGGAGAATACTTCTTACATGACCAGTGGGGTGATATTTTTAGTGTCCCCCTTCTATATGTGGAGAGCGAGGGTTCCTCTGTAAGATAATTAGAGCAGATATCCAGGTCGCCCCTCACTTTAGGTGCCACAAAAAAATGCCAAAGGAGTAAAAAAAAAAACAGACTAGCCAATACAGCGACTTACGTCCCTATAGTTTTTAATAATTTCTGCTCATGTAATTGTCAGCATTACTATAGCAATTGTTATTCCACTCTTTGGTCTTGTGCGTAGTACTGCGCTGTACAAATACCTTTAAAAATACATATAATACTCAGAGCTGCTGGCTGCCTAGACACCCGAAGTGCCAGGAGCGCACGCTTTTCACAGCTGAGCCTTCCGGGCTGGTGTTGGTGAAGAGTGTGGGAGGCCTAGCCAGGCCCGGCTATAGCGTTGGTGGTGCCCAGTGCGACAATCATTTGTGGTGCCCCCACACACAATGACCGCCTCCCTGGATTATCTCACTACCACCGGGCAAAAGTGCTCCTCCTCTCTCCAGTCATAAGTTGTTGCTAAACACAGAGCCCCACCCCTGAATTCTGTGCCCCCTCCACATGGCAGCGCCCCTCGCGACCGCACCAGTTGCACTGCCCTACAGTCGACCCTGGGCCTAGCTCCTTGGAACGGGGGCATAGAAGTACTTCTAGAAGAAGCCGCGGACGTGTCTATCAATCGGACATCAAAGTACTGATCACACGGTCTTTCGGGAAATTGGGAGACTTCTCATTAACCGGAGCCTCTAGAAGCTTCTGAGGGCTGTGGTAGAGTTATTTCTTGTGAGGTATGGTTGGCTTGATAAGTGACTTACCTTGCTACAGCTCCACTGGACTTTATAAGAGACAACGATTTTGGGGGAGACCTCACGTGTTGACTTGCAGCCTATCAGAGGTGGTTTACCAGGGGATGTGATGCCTCTAAAGCACTCTGAGGCATGTTCTGTGCACCCGGTCCCTGTGCGTATGGATCAGACTGGGCTCCCTGGTGCTCCTGCATCCAGTGTTGACTGTGCTAGTGGTTGCAGGTGGCGGACACCGACACTACTATTTGAGGTTTGGCTCAGGGCTTATGCTTCAAAATTAAACTTTGACCCAGAGCAAGAGAGAGAAAGGCAGAAAAGGGAACAGTAAAGAGAATGAGAAATATAGAAAAAAACTATGAGAGAGAGAGAGAGAAAGCAAGGAAGAAAAGAACGTGCAAGAGAGACATAAAGAGACAGGGAGTGTAGGCTGTGGAAACAAGAGATATGACAGGGAGTCAAGACAAGACAGCCTTATTTGGCAACCCGGCCTTCACCAGCCCCAGTGGTGGACTCCTAAGAAAAGCGTTGAGCCTGCACGGACACATATAGAGATGAATATGTGTGTGTGTTTTTTTTATTGAGCATTGCCTGTATCTAGTGTTGTTGTGGCCTTCATGACACTAGTTGTTTTCTCTAAATAAAGTAGATATCTTGAAATGATGCTCTTTCTTAAGGGCTACAAGTGGTGCACACTTATAAGCTATGCTTCAGATATTTTAAGTTTCGTTAACTGAATACCGAGGAGTATTGATCCTACATAACATATTTTTGCCTTAAAATTGTATTTATTTAGTATTTCAAAAATCAAAATATTATTAAAAGAGATGGAAAGCACTTGCAAGAAGCGAGGCCTGGCATTAGGATGAAAAATAACTTTTAAAGCCAGGCTTTTGCCCCATAATTCCAGCAGGGCTTGATTTTGTCCACAAGTAGTGCGGTGGGCGGATCATATTCTATTATTTTTGGCAAGTGTGGTGACCTTGGATTAGCTTGCAAAGCTTGGGTCAGCTCCTCGTTGGTTGAGCTGATGCACGTCCACCCTCCTCACCCTGCTATTGAGCATTCTCCAGGTTCCGCCTCTTCCTGTCACGGTCTGGTCTGCACTGCGCAGCGCCCCCAGTCACAGCACAGGAATGAATGACCCCAGGACACGCTCTCACTCTCCGCGTGGTCCGGACTAGTTCCGTGACCATGCCTTCTTTTATTTATAGCTTGACCGGCCGTGACGTGTCACGGTCGCGCTAGCGCACTGCTACGTGCGCAACCACTAGACCGCGTACATGCGGTCTTCAAACATTACACTCCTTTCAACCTTTATTAAATCAAAAGAGAAAAAGGAAGGAAAACCACAACAGTAGTCTATTTCAAAGTCACTTGGCTAACCGGGGACAGGTGATAAACCAAAATGGCCGGCAGGCCTGTTACCAGTCTGATGAGCAGGTACCACAGTCTTAGCCCACAGCAAAGTCCGCCAGCTGCAGAGAGGGCGCGGGGTTTCTTCTCAACCCATAGCCAGCAGCTTCCCCTCGGAACAGGACCCTTCGAGGAGTGTCTTGTCGGGCTGGGGTTGGTGATAGCCCGTCGCCGGAGGAGTGGAGGCTATCTGCATCTGACCTCCCGGAATCCGGAATGTTCGCCGCCGCTCTTTCCTCGGGGCTCCCTTGCACACTCCCTGGGGAGTTGATGCTGGATGTCGTGGGGCTTGAGGTAGTTCTGTCCTGGTCTTGATTTTGATGTTCTCCAGACGGGGTGACCGCTCGCTTGAAAAATGATACGTTGCGTGTGACGCTCTCGCCGTCGCGCTGGGCGGTTACCATCATGCCCGACCGGCGAGTGACTGTCCATGGACGGGGCTCAAACGGAAGCCTGAACTTGCTCCCGGGGAAACAGTCCCTCACGTAGACCCAGTCTCTTTCCTCTATGGGCGATTGTCTGGCCCGGCGTCTAAAACTGGCATAATCATTTGAGCGTCGTCTGTTGCGTAGGGTTTGCTGAGGGTCGGCTTCCGTTGGGGTCCAGGTGCGATGATGAGGAATGGTGTCTCGGACAATTCTGCCCATTGCGGATGGTCCCGGGGCGGCTGTAGTCGTACGATGAGGCGTTAGCCTGTATTCCCTAAGGAACGTGTACAGGGCTCTCTCGACAGGTGTCCCTTCCGCCTGGGCGATCCTGATGACTTTGTTCAGGGTCCTCATGAACCGCTCCACCTCGCCGTTGGCTTGGGGCCATCTGGGGGTGATCTTCCTGTGCTGAATCCCCCATTCTTGGAGGTAGTCGGCAAGCTCTTGGCTTTGAAACGGTGGTCCGTTGTCCGTCTTCATCTGTTCGAAGATGCCATGGGTGGCGATTATCTTTTCCAGTTTGGCAGTCACTTTCTTGGCGGTCAAAGGTGTTATTATTTCTACTTCGGGATATTTTGTCAAGTCGTCGATGACGACAAGCATGTAGCGGCCGTCCGGGAGGTGTCCGAAGTCGGCGCTTACTCGTTCCCATGGCCTCGCCGGGTCGTCCTCAGTGATTACCGGGGCTGGAGGCTCGGGTGGACCTGCCGCTTGGCACCAGCGGCATCCTCTGACCAGCTGTTCGACCTTGGTGTCCATCTCCGGGAACCAAACTTTCGCTCTGAGCCTGCTTTTCGTTTTCACGATCCCTTGGTGGCCACGATGAGCCAGCTCGACTGCCTGTTGTGTCAGGCTAGCAGGCATTACGAGCCGGGGTCCTCGGAGGAGGCATCCTTGGGTGTCCACTGATAGTTCATCCTTCACTCTGATGATCGCTTCTAGGGCACTCTTTGCCTCTGGAGTTCTCTGACCCAGGGAATTTTGGAGTGACTTCCAGTCGCTGTGTCGCAACGCATCTATTGCAAGCTGGAGGACTTTGTCACCGCGGGTCGCTTCCACGATCAGGTCGATGCCCATGGGTAGGGGTCGTGAGCGCTCCAAGATGATCTTTACGTACTCCTCCGTCCCTTCCGCATCTTCTTGCTCCTGCGTGGTTGCCGCTCGGGGATGCCGGGAGAGGTAGTCGGCCGGGTTACTTGCACCGGGCTTGAATTCTAGTTTGTAGTCATACTCTTGGAGCTGTAAGATCCACTTTTCGATTCTGGGGGAAGGTTTCGAGACCGACCCACGGAATAGGGGAAGTAGAGGCTTATGATCGGTGGATACAGTGAAGGGATGTCCATAAACGTACACATGGAAGTGTCTGCAGGCCCAGTGGATTGCGATGGCCTCCCTCTCAATTTGAGAGTAGCGCTGTTCGGTCTCCGTTAGGGACCGGCTCGCATTGGCTAATGGTACCCAGTCCTCGCCATTTTGGCTCTGTGTCAGTACTGCCCCTAGTCCGTACGGGCTGGCGTCGACAGCGATGTTTGTTGCTTTGGTGGGGTCGAAGTACGACAGAGTGGTGTTGGCGGACAGGGCGGCTTTAGTGTTCTGAAATGCCAGCTCTTTTTCTTTTCCCCAATGCCACGGGGTAGTTGCTTTCGTGAGTTCTCTTAGTGATCTCGTGAGGTTGGAGAGATCTGGGATGAACCGCCCGCAGAAATTCACCATTCCGAGGAAGCTCCGCACTTCTGACGTGTTGGTTGGGGCGGGGGCTGCTTGCACGTCTCTCACCTTTTCAGGGTCTGGCGCGACTCCCTTGTCGGAGAAAGTGTATCCAAAGAAGCTGATGGTGTTCTGTAGGAATTGACACTTTTCTCTAGCGTAAGGCCGGAGTCTTTGATCCTTTGCAGCACACTCCTGAGTCTCCGGTGGTGTTCTTCCACGGTGTCGGCGTATATCAGCAGGTCGTCGCTGACATTGAGGACTCCCGTTATTCCGCTCAGTACCTCTCGAATTGTATTTTGGAATACTTCCGCTGCACTTGATATCCCAAAGTTGAGCCTTCGATAGCGCCGGAGCCCGACATGAGTGGAGAAGGTGGTGATATATCTGGAGTCCGGGTGCAGGGGCAGTTGGTGATATCCTGACCTCATTTTGGAAAACCACCTCGCTCCATTTAACTCTCCCAGGATGTCGTCTATTGTGGGCGTCAGATGTCTTTCTCTTTTGACCGCGGCGTTGGGCAGGCGCATGTCGACGCAGATGCGTACTTGCCCTGGCTGCTTGGGTTTTCGCGCCACCACGATTGGCGATACCCAGGGGGTGGGCCCACTGACCTTCTCGATTATTCCCTGGTTTTCGAGGGTCTCCAGCTCTTGTTCCACTTTCTTCCTCAGGTGGAACGTTATCCGTCGATGACGCAGGGCCACAGGCTGAACGGACCGGTCGATGTGTAAGGATACTTCCTTTCCACGGAGACATCCGATGCCTTTGAAAACGTCTTCGAATTCTTCAATGATCGTTTCGAGTTCTTCCTCTAGGACTGCCATTGCGAAGGATATCAGATGTAGTTCTTCGGCTGTTTGACCACTGAGTAGCATTCCACTACCTTCTTTGGTGACGTAGATGGTAGATGGCGCTCTCTTGTCCTGGTGCTGTACTTCCGTTTGGAAGCACCCAATTAGCGGTATGGGTGTCCTTTGTCCGTAGGCAAAGACTCTGATCTTGGCTGGTTTCAGACTCGGCTTGTCCCGCAGCTGAGCGTAAACGTTTGCCGCCATAAGTTCGATGGATGCACCTGTGTCGATGGTTGCTCTCACCTCTTGGTCCTGTATCATTATCCTGCACTTCGGGAGTCGCCGTTTTTTCCTCAGCGGCTGGTCTATGGCAAACACATAGTGTAGCTGTGTGTGTCGTCGTCCATGTCCTCGCTCTCCGGGTCTTCCCGTATGGCGTGAGCGGCTTCGGGTTTGGTACTGGACGATCTGCATACCGATGCGAAGTGATTCATGCGCCCGCACGACCCACACTTTCTTCCTCGGGCTGGGCAGTCCTGTGCTCTGTGCGGCGCACCTCCGCAGTATCCACATTCTTTTCGGCGTTCTAGCGGCCTCCCTCTCCCTGCCGGGTGTTGTTTGGGCCGCACCACATTGACGTGTTCCGCCACGTGTACCTGCTCTGTTTTAATCGGTCTGTGGAGTGCTGCTTCCATATGAGATGCCCTTGCCTGGGATAATTCTTTAGAGCGGCCCAGCTTTAGGATCTCCACTAATGGTTTGCCATCCTCTTGGAGAATTTTCACCCTCAGGTCGGAAGAGTAACAGCCTTGGATGATTTGTCCGCGAATTTCTTCTTGCTCGTCGCGGAATCCGCACGTGCTCGCTAGCTCCTTCAGGCGGCCGTGGAAAGCGTCGAGGGATTCTTCCGCTTCCTGTTGCGCTTGCCGGAAAATGAACCGCTCGTAGTCCTTACTTTGCATCGGCTCAAAGTGGGCGTTGAGCGCGTTTAGGAGCGTGACATACGTGTGAAATGAAATGAAATGAAATGAAATGAAATGAAAAAGGGACTTCTAAAGCGCGCTGTGGCCAAGCGGCTTCCTGGCGCTGGGGATCACCTCGATGTCTAACCAGAGTGCACGAGAAAGATGGGTTTATTCAGGAAAAGCCTGGAGAAAAAAGAAAGTTTTAAGGGCTTTGCGAAAATGGGAGAAGATAGGAATAGAGCGGATAGAGAGAGGGAGAGAGTTCCAAATCTGAGGAGCCCGCACAGAGAAGCGTGTGCCACCTGTGCGGGATTTACGGAAGCGGGGGACGTGAAGAAGAGAAAGGGATGAGGACCGAAGAGTGCGGGTGGGAGCGTGAGAAGAAATCAGAGAGTTAATGAAGTGAGGAGCAGAACGGGCATGAGCCCGAAAGGCCAAGCAGGCGAGTTTGAAGTGGGACCTGAAATGAACGGGGAGCCAGTGGAGGGTTTTAAGGGCAGGGGTGATGTGGGAGAACTTAGGAAGACGAAGGACCAGACGGGCCGCCTGGCTCTGGATGGCCTGGAGACGGCGAGTCTCGTAGGCTGGGATGCCGACATACAGGCCATTGCCATAATCCAGGCGGGAAGTGATGAGGGCAGTGATGATGAGTTTGAGGGCATCAACAGAAAAAAACCGGGAGATTTTGCGAATGAGGCGGAGGGAAAGAAAACAAGAGGATACAACAGAACTGATGTGTGCGTGCATGGAAAGATCATTGCTGATCTTGATGCCCAAGGTCCGAACAGCGGAAACAGGAGAAGGAGGGGAACCAAAGGAAAGGGGCCAGTGAGCTGAAGACCAGGGATTAAAAGGACCACCCGTGAGAACAAGCTCAGTCTTGTCAGGGTTGAGCTTCAGATGGTTGAAGCTCATCCACTGAGAAATAAAGACAAGGGTAGAGCTGAGCTTAGAAAGGGAGTGAGGGGGGGAAGAAAGGTCAAAGACGAGCTGGAGGTCGTCCGCGTAATTGTACACCGAGACCCCCAGCTCAAGAAGCGAGGAAATGAGAGGGCGGATGTAAAGATTAAAAAGAAGAGGAGACAAAGAAGAACCTTGAGGTACACCACAAGTGACGGGAAGGGAGGGCGCCGAAAAGTGAGAAAGATGAACAGCCTGTGACCGTCCCTGAAGGAAGGAGGAGATCCAGGAGAGGGCAGAGCCCTGTATGCCCGCTGCGCTGACACGGTCAAGAAGGATGGCATGATCGACCGTGTCAAACGCAGCGGACAGATCCAGCAGGACTAAGGCCTGTGGAAGATTACTGTCGGCCTTGCCCTTCAATTCATCCAGGACCGCCAGGACCACGGCCTCGGTTGAGTGGCCGGGTCGAAAGCCAGCCTGGTGAGAGGCCAGGATGTTATTCTCCTCTATGTAGGAGGAGAGACAAGAAGTCACATGGCTCTCAAGTATTTTCCCTAGGTAGGGAAGGAGAGAGATCGGCCTGAAGTTCGATGGAAGGGAAGGGTCCAGGCCGGCTTTCTTCAGGATAGGAAGCACGATGGCAGACTTAAAAGAAGAAGGGACAGAACCCAAAGCCAGACAGGAGTTAAGAAAGGTAAGGGGGGGTTGGGACAGCTGGTGTAGAGGGTTCTGAGAATACGGGCAGGAGCACAGTCCGCCGGCGAGCCAGACTTGACCTTAACCAGAAGGTCAAGAAAGAGCTCTGGTGTAATAGGCTTAAAGTGGTCCAAGACAGAAGGGGAGGGAGGGGAGTGATCCGGCACGTCGGGATAGGGCACGACGGGAATGTTGGCCTTAATGTTGATAATTTTATTGATGAAAAAGTCATTCAAGGAATGACAAAGAGATTGAGAGGGGGCAGGAGAGAGACCAGAACGGTCAGAAGTGGCAAGGCTGCGGACCAGTGTGAAAATCTCGCGAGATTTATTTGCAGAGAGGGCGACGCGGTCCGAAAAGTATTTCGACTTGGCGGCTAGGATGGCTGACTTATATTTAAGAAGAAGAGCCTTATAGTTCAAGCGAAGAGTGGGACAGTAGTCACGACGCCAGCGACGTTCAGACTGCCTGAGCTCTAGTTTCAGGGATCTGAGGTCGCTGGAGAACCACTTATGGGCGTCGTGAAGGCGGGCCGCTCTGATCTTTTTGAGAGGGGCGGCCTGGTCGCAAGCCGAGGAAAGCCAGGTGCGGATAGCAGCCGCCTGATTTTCCACAGCAAGGTCGGTCAGAGTAGGGGCCGATAAAGACAGGGAACAAGAGAGATCATTAAGATCAACCTTATTCCAGCTCCGAGCCCAGATGTTTTTGGGCAAAGGAGCTTTCTCAGGTTGAACCAAGGGGATGGAAAAAGAGATCAAAGAATGATCAGACCAAACACAAGGGCGAATCGAGGAGACTGTGGGGTTGCAACGTAAAGACCAGATCTGGTCGAGGATGTGTCCATGGGTGTGGGTGGGAGTCGAGACGTGCGATAAAAAATTGAGGCAGCGAAGAGTGGCAGAGAAATCCTTGGAGGAGGAATCCTCCCGCGGGTCACCCGGCCAAAAATTAAAGTCTCCAAGCAGAATTAATGAGGAATTATTTACAGCCAGGGTGGCCAGGAGATCCTGGAGAGAAGATACGAAGGAGGGCATGTTGTGAGGAGGGCGATAAAGGAGGATCACCGTAAGGGGTACCGGAAGATTTAGGGAACGGGCCACCAGAAACTCAACACCAGCGATACCGGGGTGTGAAAGAAGTTGGAACTGCAGGGTGCGGCGAGCTATCATCGCCACGCCGCCGCCAGCTCTGCCATCAGGGCGGTCAGCGCGGAGGGCATAGTGAGAGGCGGGGAGAATAGCAAGAAGGTCTGGGAGTGAGTGAGAGGAAAACCAAGTTTCAGTGAGAAAAAGAAAATCCGGAGGGTCAGTGTCCAACAGATTGAAAAGAGCAACTTGGTTTTTAACAGCAGAGCGCATGTTAAGAAGAATAGCAGATGCAGCGGGGGAACCGGGGAAAACTCGAGCAGGGGAGGGCATAGGAGGTGGCACGGTGGAGATTAAAGAAGGGGATAAGGACGGGGTCGACCCAGAGGGAGGGGAGACATAGATGTCGTGGGAAGATAAGTGTAAGGCTACAGAGGGAGTAAGAGAGATAGCGGCAGGGATAGAGGAGAGTTGTGACGAAGAATATACCAGAGGACGGGCAGGGTCTGTGGCCCCTGGTCCCGGCCCGTCGCGGACGGGCGCAGACGGGCTTGCCTTAGGCGCGCCTTCGGCGCGCAAACGGCGCGCCCGCTGCGCCCGTCCGCTGCTGCGCGAACGGTAGAAGCACATGATTTATAGTGCTGCCAAAGGGCGTGGCCAATGAGTGGGCGTGTCCGGGAGAGCGTCCGCTGTGTGAGGAGTAGCTTCCATCAGGGTCTTGTAGATCCGATAAATATCCTTCCCACCAAGATGGAGGAGGAGCGCCCTGCGCCTCTCTCTCGCCGTGCCTGCGCCCTCGAAATAGAATTGTAGCCTTTCAACCCAATCCTTCCATCTAGGGGCTAGGGCCGCGGGTGCGCCGTCGACGGAGAAGGGTTCAATGGGCGGAATGGACGCCATGGTGGGGGAGGTGCTGCCTCTCACTGCCTCGGGCACACAGGGCAAGCAGCCGCAGGGCCGAAGTTCCACACTGCCTGGGCCGCCGGGATACTCCCGCAGGGAGCGTGGTGCTGGGCCGTCCTTAATAGGGCCCCCTCAGGACACAGTTCAGGGGTGCACTTGTTCTGTCCCCTTTGTACCACTGGTGGCGCGGGGAGCGCGCAGGACTGCAGTGCAGGATTCTCTGCTTGGGCCCGGGCGCCTCGGGCCGTGCAAGGGCTGAGCTCACCTCTGACCTTCTGGCAGCAGGGAAGTCAGGCGCGCGCCGCCATCCATTCGACCTGGGGCACCACACACCACGTGGTACTGCCCTCGGGGCCCGGCCAGGCACAGAACATCGCCGATCAGTTGAGGGGCGGGGCAGGTAGTGCTTCAGGGCACATCACGGGCTCTTTAGGCCCTCATCGCCATTGTCAGGGTCTGGTGTGCACTGCGCAGCGCCCCCAGTCGCAGCTCAGGAATGAATGACCCCAGGACACGCTCTCACTCTCCGCGTGGTCCGGACTAGTTCCGTGACCACTCCTTCTTTTCTTTATAGCTTGCCCGGCCGTGACGTGTCACGGTCGCGCTAGCACACTGCTACGTGCGCAACCACTAGACCGCGTACATGCGGTCTTCAAACATTACACTTCCTACCACTGGCTGAGTCTTACGAAGGTTCATTCGCTGAGCGTTGCAGAGGCCCAGCCAATAAGCAGAGGGGCTGGCACCATGGGACAGGAAGTGGACCGCAGCCATTGCTGTATTTGCCTGTCCCTGCCCTTGGTGCTGTCAGCCAGCACCCCAGGTCTGCCCCGCACCTCCTGTTACCCTCTAGCAAATTGTAAGTCTTTGTTTTCCCACCGACTCGTTTAGGACAGAAGAGAAATGTATGCTGTGATTCATCAAAATGCAATAAAGTATCCATAGTGACCTTGTTCGCATAATTCGTAAGCAATACACGTAAAACCTTTCATGCAATCTACCAAATTAATTATATTAGAATTATGAAACAATACATCTTCATTAGCAGCTATATATCATTTAAAAACATTTTCTGTTGCACAAATATACTTATTGCAGAAGCACCCTAGTACGTTCTTGGTTGCTGTTTGTGGAGCCCAAGTGCATGTGCAAAACAAGTGCTCTCATGTGACAAATCCCGGTAATAAATAGATATTTCTGTGGAAGTTTAACCTATAATGAAATGAGAGTAGTTATGAACCGAATATCACCAGTCCTACCTTAAGATAAAAGGGGGCAATTTAAAGTAGTTGATTGACGTCCTTAATTCAGTAGAACAAGGAAGGTGGGTGCCGTGCAGGCGGGGCCAGCGTTGGACTGTATCATTGCTTCGCCCTTGAAGGTATTATTCATCTATCGCGTGCACGAGTGAACGGAATCAATGTTTGCTACAAAGGTATTCCCGTGAGGTAATAAAAATGCACTCTTTGTGAGTTAATTAATGAACACCTTGTTTAATGAAAGTGCACACATGATATCACCAGAATTGTTAAACCAGTAAGAGGGCACAAAATGGACATGGAAGCCTGGAAATGGTTTTATGAAGGGTAAAAGATATAGTGGGGATATCTCATGCCATTCGCTCATCACCCTTTGATCACCCCTCCCCATTGAAATACTTACAAGTGAATGGTGTCTAGTCCACTGCGTAGCTTTATTATTATACCAAAACACGATTTTATTTGTGGGTAAAACCTCCCACATTGACCATTTTATTAAATTCACAAATAAATGATGCGCTCCATACATATGCGCAACAGGTTAACATGTATTTACAATTCGGCATCTCTAGAGGCGTGTTGTACCAGCAGAACACAACACCACCCCCTTTTCCAAGCACCATCTACTAGGGTAGGGCCAGAGAGTCCAGGACCACCAGCAGGACGGTCCCCTCTCCCGCCAGCCCAGAGCCGCCATAACTGCCTCCCCTGCTGCAGGGTCATCCAATTTCTGCCCAAAAAGAGTCCCCCGGCCTTTTCTCTTGTCCGGGATCCCGCCACAGGGCAAGAAGCCCCACTGGCGCTCTTGCCCTCCTCGCCCCCACTAATGGCCTGCTACTCTTCCAAGGTGTAAGGCAATGGCCCCTAGAATGGTTTGCACAAACACTTTCAACCCTGCCCTGGACAGGTGCATCTCCCCTGCCCGGTACTCATCTGAGTTCAATGTCTGCAGCAGGCTATGTCTGATAACACGAATCTGTGACCCCTTCAATAGTTTTTTTACCTCCCTATTCATCTTCTTCACCGACGTGTTCACTGCGGCTGATGGAACGTCATCCCCCCAATACTCTCCGAGTGAGCACCTCTGACCAAATAATCGTAGTGCCCGGCAATACCCTCCTGATCCATGTAAGTGGAGAGAATAAGGCCTCCTTGGCTCCCTCCTGCCCCCAGGGACATGCTTTCCGCCCCCGAGTGAATAACCAGCACGTCTGGAATAGGCAAACCTTTGTTGAGCGCACTCCGCAAATGAGTTGAAACATCCTCGGCCCGTTGCCCCTCAATCCCTATCTAGTTATGAACAACTCCCATGGCTCTTTGCGTCTTGTCCACCCCGGACTCTCCGAACCACTGCCCTGCTCTGAGTATGACCGAATCTCCACACCAGCATACTTGCGTCCTCTGACTTGCCACCACTGCATGCGAGACCAAAAGAGAATAGAGAAAGAAAGAGGTGCGTAAATACCAATCTGCCGCAAATACCGACCCTACCTACACCAGCTGTGGTCGCACATAGCGCTCAAAACTCGATGAACTCCACCTGCCCACCTTCTTAATTGCGCTCGATGAGAGTCCCAATTCTGCTGCTGTAGTGGTCGCCCCAATACGGAACGAATGTGATGTGAAATTAGCTATCTCTTCACCCAACAATTCCAGTGCCCGCTTACATAATCGTGTGAACTGGAATCTCGTCTAAGGTGTACCATCTGCGAGCACCAGTAGCCTATCATCACCACACCCCTGCCTAATCTGCAGGAACCTCCCCATCAACATCACCGGGCAGTAACCCGCCCCCTGAACCGCTCTTAATTGCACCCATACCCTTTTGCCCAGCGGGTCTGTTTTTGACCTCTGCACTCTCACCCACACCCTTCCTTTCGACCTCTTTCCCCACTTCGCTACTATTTGGATGCTCACTATTGTCACTTTTGTCTCATGTAACTTACGTTTGCTTTTGCAATTTGTTCTCTTGTAAGTTCCTCCTCATGTGCCATTACTGTTCCTATTGTGAAGGGCTCTGACACCTTCGGGTAAAGTCAGCGCTATATAAATCGAAGACAGCGCCACCTCTGCGCCTCCGGGCCGCGCTTCCCCAGCTTAATCAACTATCATTAGCTACAGCCTGATAGAAGCGGCCGGTATAATTGCTGATTTCCATAATGCACCTATTGTAAATGATTTACAGGACGTAATTGACGGGCCTCGAACCCTACTCCCTTCTGCTCCGAAGTCCGACGCCTCACTCATTATACCACGCGGTCCGCCATCAACCGCTCTTCTCCTCACGTCGCAATTAACCAGCTGCGCCTCCCGTGTCCGGCATTGCCGCACCCTCCTGCATAAGCAACTCCCTCCTATATCCCGGAGCTCCCTTGATTATCGACTGCACATTACCACGCTCACCTAACTCCATCTCTGACATGTGATGCTTCTCCCCAGCGAAACCTCATCTTACCCCCAGCGCCTTCATTACCATGCCGCGAGCTACCCCCATTCATTCGCTTCGCTACGGCCTCTCACCTCGCCGATCACACCAGCGCCTCCAGGCCTGTCCTTCCACAGCTCACCACCAAACGCCCCCAGGCCAGTCCGTCAACAGATCGCCACCAGCCCAGCCGGGCCTGTCCTGCAACTGTTGATCCGGCTAGCCTTTCCTGTGATCGAGGCGAGAGACGAAAGAGGCTACTCCCTGGGGAGCCGTAATTTTAGTAACTTGGGGGGAGGGCTCTCAGACGCCCAGCTTGGCATCTCACATTACTGAGGGACCCTCCCCATGACAAAAGCCTGGAGAATCGAAACTCTCTTGCCAGGCACGGAATTCCCACTAAAGGCCTCCCTCCCCTAGCCGCGGGAGTGGCCTCTCAAAATAATTGTGCATGTCGTGCCTCGCTATGCTGTATTCAGCTTGGTACAAACAACAAACGGTTTCCAGACTCTCAAGGCATCCATTTTGAAACTTGTGAGCTACCAAGATGAATACATTATACAGAGCAAAGGGGCAACCCAGTATCCCTCAGAACCTGGGCATCTATAGTACAAACATCAAACGGTTCTGTCGTCGGGTCAAACAATTTCTTTGCGTTTTTACACAGTCACATTGGATGAAGTGATAAATCCAAGAGAGGCGCTTGAACGCAAAACACACACTCAAAATTATTGACGATATGCAAAAAAGACACTTATTTTGTCACCTTGTCACTTCATTCACCGTGTCACTGTACACTACTTTTACATGCTCCGCTCCATTCATTGATTTACAAGACAGCCTTTCTCCTTCGTAATTATTAATTTTATACCAAAAATCCTTTAAACATTAAGTAAAAATATTGTTATTTTTTGCATACCATCAATAATTTTGTGTGTGTGTTTTGTGTTCAAGCACCTCTCTTAAATGTATTACTTCATCCAATGTGAACGTGTAAAAACGCAAAGAAATTATTTGACCCGACAGAACCGTTTGTACTATAAATGCCCAGGGTTACCCCATTACTCTATATAATGTATTCAGCTTTGTAACTCACAAGTTTCAAAATGGATGCCTTGAGAGTCTGGAACATTGGAACAAAACTCTTAGACCTTTTTACGAGGCCTACACTATTGTTGCTGGTGATTTAAAGAAGCTTGAAGACTGGCAACCAGAGTGGTTATCAAGGTAACATCCTGGTCTGTAAATGCTTTTCTAGTTCTTCCTTGATTACCCAGAGTGACAGTATAGAGCTGGTATCTTGTCCCTCTTTAATTTTAATGGGGTAGATGTTTGAAGTGATTTTATGTAACCCTGGGCGTAGGACTACGCTAAGCTCGCGGAGCGTACGTAGTTTGCGCTACTACACACTACGTGAATTGCATGTAGAACAGTGCAAAAACGCGTAGCGTAGCGGGCATTTTTTGCTTGTTGGCAGTCCTCAACCCCAAGTTGGTGACCACAAGCGAGCAAAATGAACATCCCGGCGAGACTGATTCGTCATTTGCGATCAGCAACATCAAGTTGCTGATCGTGAGTGTGGAAAATAAACCTCCTGGCGAGATTCTCAACGCGGGGAGGTCAGGTTTCTCATTGCGAGTGGTCACGTATGCTCACGACTGCTCGTGATGAGAAACTAGCAATCCGCATTGAGAAAGCTGCTGCTCGAGTACAAATCTACTCAAGCGGCAGAAAACGACCGCTTGCACTGTGCAAGATGCCGTTTGCAATGTTTGCACAGTGCAGATAAGCATCTGGCACTGTGCAATCAGTGCGAACAGCATTTTCCCTACCGCACTACGTAGTTCGCATAGCTTGCGTAGTGCGAAGTGCACTTTGCTTAGCTACACATAGAGCTACTACGCAAACTACGCCCAGGGTTAATTTTATGGTTACACCATGTCTCTGAAAGAAATGCAACTAAGGTCCCTCTTGTCCCCTGTTCTTAATTCGTTAGATATATGTTGTTCCATTTCATTGAGCGTAGTATGTGCCTCTTGTTTTCTCCATACAATTGTGTATCTTTACTGTACAGTTCAAAGCATTTATGTAAGGCAGAGGTTATTGTTCTAAGTTTCATGATCAGCGTGGCCCCCTTTTTTGATAGACTTGGTTTTTATACTGCCATCTGTCAGATTTCTGTGTGATGACATCTGACAGCTTTAGTTGATCTTCTCTAGGTCTTTAATCTATGAAAAGTTGTACCAGTCGTGTGGTCCTGAGCTGGCGGCGAAATCTTGATTTTATGTTGACAGAAACATTCTGGTAAATGATTTATACCACTTTCTGTGAACAGCTAGACTGCATACCCAAATACCACAGGCACATTTGTGGATTTCTTGGTAGGTTTGCCCAATGGCCAGGAGGCTGCATGAACAGAGAATACTGTATATTATGTTCTCTTTGTGCTGCAGTTTGATTTTTAAAGATGTTGTGCAAAAACCTCTCTCTATATCCTTTGACCGAATACTGAGCAATGCCCATATCGTTTAAGACCTTACAGTGGTGTCAACTTCCAAATTGATGTCATGTTTTTTCTTGGGGTTTTTCGACTTCAAGTCGGGCATAGCCAGGCGTATCCCTCAAGTTGTTGCTTCTTTAATGCAGAGTATAAGAGGGTTCTTCAGGGTTAATGGAAAATGCCGATTTTGCGTTATGATCTTTTTTTAAGTTGGTGGTGTTGGGACAAAAAGTGGCTATGCATATATCCTTTTGATCTTCTATCTCTCTAGGAAAAGCGTTTTTTAGGCAGTTGTTTGGCTAACGTCCTTCTTTGAGTTTTTTTAGTGACTTGTCAGAGTTCTCGAAGTAACTCTGTTTGTTAGCACTGTGCCAGCTGATCTTTAAGTATTGCCCTAAGGAAGTTATTTCTTAAGTTTCTTGGATGAAAAAATTGGTAGTGAAGAAGACTGTTTTTGTATGCGATGTTGGTCTACACTACAGAGATGTATAGAAGTCTCCATTAGCTTCCTGTATACAGAAGTCCGAGAATTTTTTTTTCCCAGTGCATGTGTTTCACAAGTTTCATATCTATTCATTGATGATTGAGCCACAGGAAGAAGCTGTACAACCGGTCTTCTGTTCCGCAACAAATGCAAAAACTGTTGCTATGCCTTTTCAAAATTGTGACTCGGTCCCACCTGTTCGAATTCACCCATGTAGAGAACTGCCTGCCATGGAGCAAAGGCACGGCCCAAATACAATTCCTGTAGAATGAGAAGAATTGTGTTTTAATGTGATCAAGTTCAGGTCAGGTCCGTGCAAGAATTAATTCTGTACTTGAGGCGGCGTTCTCTTTTCTCCAAGATTAGTTTATTACATCTAATGTATTATTTTGAGGAATAGTTGTGTATAAAGATTCCGCATCCAGTTTTACTAGAATCTGTTGTTGATTCTTCAATTCCAGTCCCCCAAGAAAATGAATGATATTAACCGTGTCCTGGGTATAGGATCTGGTTGTTTTCAGAAATGGTTTTAAGAAAATATCAACATATTTGGAAAATAGATCTAATAGAGCGTCACATCCAGCTACTATAGGTCTTTTGCCTTTGGATTCTGTAGGTGTTAATGTATTCTGGAGACCATGAGTCCAGATTTGCAACATCTTTTTCCACTAGACGTATTGTAATTGCTTGTAGTTTCTATGCTAGATATATATGCAATTTGCGATAGTGCTCCATGTTCATTGTTTGTCTGAGTCCCTCCTCGATGTCGGCTTGTTTGCTCATAACAATAATGGCAACAACAGCATAACATTTGTTTGTCAGTTTTAAGGCTATGTCCTAGTTGTTTTTCAGCCTAGTTGCTCCCCTTTGTGATTTGTCTAGCTTGTATTTACAATTCTTGCTCTTTGTTCTAGTTGTTCCATTATCTGCCATGACTGCCTTTTCAAAGGCAATCAATTGAAGATGGAATCCCTGTGTGGGAAGCATAAATGAGGCCTTCCTTTTCACACTTGTGGTGTCTGGTGGTCTGTCATCGTCTTTGTCGTGAAAACTCACTTGTCGTAGTTCCTAAAGAACGAAATGCCTCTGTTTTCAGTTTCTTGGTGTTGGTTGATTGTGATGGTACGAAGGATAGCCATTTGGACAGAATTGAAGTCCTGTCTTGTGTTAGTATGTGAGGAGGGATTGAAGATGGGTTTCTTCTTTGTTGCTTGTACACCTGTCTTACCTGTCCTGTTCTGCATTGCACCAAACATTTGTATCTTTCGTTACCGTTTCCTTGTCCTCTGCCTCAACAGGTTGTTGGTCTTGATTAAATTGCTGTTCAGAGGAGGCAGTGATGGGCCCTTCTCCTAGGTTATTCACTGGATGAAGATGATATTCCAGAAAATGTTCCAAATCCTTTCAATGGGTGAAGCCTATGTTTTGTTACTGTTGATTAGGGGCCGGTGTGTTGTAAAAATAGTTTCAGAGATACCGGTATACTGCTTCAGTCTTGAAGTTCTGCTTGTTCTTTTCGATTTTCAAAACTGTTTGTTGTAAATGAATTCCTTAAATTTTGGGATTTGTTTCAAAAGCTTCTTCAGGAGTTCTTTACTACCTGTTATTGGGTTGTGATTCCGGATTTCTACTCTAGCTTCTCGATTTTTTTTAATTTCTTTACGTCTGAGTCTTTGTGAAGTCTCTATGGAAAGTACAACCCTCACTGCAACATTTAATCCTAATGTAGCCGTTAGTACGGTAAATAGGTAACTCCATAAAAATGACCAGCTTACATATCCTGGGCTGTATAACATGAATCAGGTTGTCGGTTGCTAGAACTGAGGGTCTCTAGTTGGCAGAGGTAGGTACCACTGTCCAAATTGGGACCCTTGCTTCTAGTCAGGGTAAGGAGGAAACCCTCTTAGATAACCTCGGCTCAGCCTCTGGGTAACTTGGCACGAGCAGTCAAGGCTTATCGAAGGCAATATGTAAAGTATTTGTACAAACACTCACAGTAACACAGTGAAAACATGACAAACTGACTCCACAACAGTTTAGAGAAATAAAGGTATTTAATGTAAACTAAGCGATACAAAAGGGGATGATGGACGGAGCGCCTGAGCAAATCAAACACTCACCCCCAGTCAACTGATCTGGGTTTAATCCATCACCATTCTTTAGCTCACTCGGCCACCCCAGTTCAGACATGGCAATATGCAAATCAGTTTGACCCTGTGCCTCATGGGAACAGTCCAGCCCGAACTGCCATGCCATGTCTTCCCTGGACCGGATACAAGCATCCTGGGACCGTTTTCGGATTCATAATCCTCATCAGCCAGGCTATCTTGAATCCAGTGGCCAAGTGAGCAAGGGACTCACGTCCACACAGGGTATACTCAGACGTGAGTCCCTTGTAAGGGAGGAAGAAGCAAAACGTTCGGGGATAACCCTGCAAAAAGGGCCATTTCCAACAGCGGTTCATAAGTTTGAAATATACCTGTATTGTTGCTCATGAATAATTGTTGGTTCATAATACTAATACAATTCATTTGGTATATTGCATGAAATATTTAAACTGCGATGCTTAGAAATGATGCACACAAGACCAGCAGGGCCTTACTTTGATTGTATTCGGTCCATCCCTTTCATGCCCTGACAAGGGCCTAGCCGCATCCCTGTTCGCATCACGCCATTCTCTCTGGAGCACCACATGTGGTGTCAAAGCGAGTGCAGCATGTGTGGTGTTACTATGATGGGACAACAGAGGCAGCAACAGTGTAGGGCTTATTTTAGCCTATGTCGTTATCTTCATTGTATCTGCTCAGTATCAGTGCAACAAAGGTCCATGCTAGAATGACCGCTTCTGCCTGCCGCAGCATGGGAGGACTCACTGTCACAGAGTCTGCACATGTGCAGTGCCTGCCCGGCGGCCCTGCTGGTGTGATCCCAGCCACAAAAGTGGAAGGGCTTCATCCCTCCAAGCCCCGGATCAGTGCTGCCCCTGGTCCCTGGGTGTGGATGCAAGCCCCCTTCATCGCTCAGGAAGCAGAATCAGAGGTAACAAACACATCTGAATAGTCTGACCTGCAGTTTGAGTATGGCTGCTTACAACGGCAGAAAGAGAGAAAAGGAAAGAAAAGAACAAAACAGGAAGAAAATACCGAAGGGGAAGCTTTCCTCCAGGGAGTTTCCACCACCCCAGACACCTCCCTTACCTGCAGCATAGCGGAAGTACAAGATTATAATGACAGAGGAAGACCTGTCGTACATATAAAAACATCTCATGTGACCTAGAATGCGCAAACCCACAGGTTCCAAGGGGTGTCATCAGACCCAAACTCCACAGAAACCCAGTGCATTATGGTCTCATGTCTAGGTTAATCTGATAGCTTGTTCCTGTGTCTCCCAGAGCTTGAACAATGTATCTGGTTGGCAGTAGATTTGGAACCCGGCCCACAACAGACTGCAAAGCTGTGAATGGAGTCTGCTGCAGACAAACACTCTCCCTACTCTGAGGACGTCATCAGTGTGAGAAGTTGGCCTGATATGCAGTGCTCACTATTCTAGTGATCACTATGTATCAGTCCAAACAACCCTTATTGATGATTGGTTGTAAGTCAACCTTATAGACCAGCTATCCTAGTAGCATGGATACGAGCAGTCTAAGGCTAAGACTCTAGAGGGCGTGTTAAGCCAGCTGTTTTACCATCACATTACCCCTTGAACACCAAGTGAAAGGACACCACACAAGTTGTTATGAAAATAAACAGATATTTATTTATAACAAGACTACCCTGAACTCTTTATGAGTCAGGGAGTTAAGCACACAACAAAACTCTTAAGAAAATACTTTAAGTCGCACAATTTACACAAATGCCCGAGGGGCACGAACAACCATATACTACAAAAGTGGAATGCGAAATCACTAGCAGGTAAGTACTACTCTCATAGGCTTTGGGATCGCTAGGACTAGACTACTGAACCTTCAGATTGCTAGCAGGAGACCTAGGGACGTCGTGTGCAGAGTGGGAACTCTCACGCGTAATGCGGAACAAAGTCTATGGATCCTAGTAAATTCAAAGTTAGTGTTTTCGGGCGAACCCGACTAGGTAGGACAAAAACGAAAGTGGATCTAGACTCTTAGAGAGTGGGCCTACGCTGGAGCACCGGAGTACTCGGTTTACCTAGCCCAGGGGCTGCGGCTGCATAGGGTTCAAATGTCGTCGGGTTTCTCCGTTGATGAACCAGGAGCCTGAAGAAAGGAGTTGCTGGCAGGCAACCAGTGAAGAAGTTCGTGAGGATCCAAGCCTGGATCAGGGAAGAAGAAGACCTGAAAGCAGAGGGGACCAAGTTCTGAATCACTAGCCAGTGATTAAGTGGGCACCAGGATGGCACCGGGCGAAGTCACCGCAGTCAGGTGAGTGGGCGCTGCTGGGCTCTGCAGTCTCTCGGACCAGGAGGCGTTGTCGGCGACCAGGATGGAGGTGCGAGCTGTCCCACGAAGGTTCTTGCTGTCGACGTCGCTGGACCCAGGATTGGGCAAAAAGTCTTGGCAAATGCAAGGCCCACGCGGTGGACCTAAAATGGCGTCTTGAGTGGACCAGGAGGGTCCAGGGTGCTCCTCTTTTGGAGGGGAGCAAGGGCTAGTCTGGAGCAACCAGACCAGCAGTAGTTCTCGTCGTGGAGCGTCGTGAGAGGGCCACTAGCCAACGGGCAAGCGACCTGGACAACGCTGTGAGCAGCAAAAAGCAGAAGGGCCCCACGCAGATCTCGTGGATGCAGGGGGGCTGAACTTCGGTGCTGGAGCTGCTCAGGGTCGGGGCTTCTCTTACCCCAAGGCACTCAGTCGAGGGTCACTCAGGCGTCGTGCTGGACAAGCGTCGTGCAGTTCTGAAGATGGCCGGTTCCTCGAGGTCTCGTCACACCCACGGATCACAGCTGGGCTGATGATGCAGGTTGAGGTCAGAGGTGCCAGGGAAGCCGGTTCTCGTCGTGCTGGAGCAGTCTTGATCCGAAGGAGAGACTGGCAACAAACCGCGATACTTGGTTGGTGCCTGCTGCTGCAGGGTGACTACTCCTTAGTCACAAGGGAGAAATCTTGAGAAGAGTCTTGAGTTCCTTCTTGCAGAAAGTAGTTTCAGGATTCAAAGATGATCTGATTTGGAAGGGGGCCAGTTCCTACCTTTATCCTGAAAAAGGGGGCTGGCACGCGACTAAGTCCTGCCCTATGGGTGGGACTAGGAGGGGGGTGGTTACACCCCTCTCCTTTGGCGGGCTTTCCCCAGGCCAGGGGCTGGAGTTCCCCTGGAACTGGTTTCAGCCGGCCTATGCACAGTGAGCACCGGGGTGCCACTTGCAGTCACCTTCCTCTTAAGCCCTGCCTACCTAGAATACACAAAATCCTGTCTGGGACGGTGCTGGCACCGCCCCTGGCAGGAAACCCTTTGTCCTTGCCTCCTGGGCTGGGAGGACTCCCAGCAGCAGGAGGGCAGACTTGTGTCTCGGTGGCAGCATCCATTTTGTGGAGCTAAGGCTCTGTCTGACTTTAACCGGGGTTACAGGTTACATACATGTCGTGTCCCTCTAGAAGGGTGGAATGCTAACCCCGTCACCTGAATTGGCGAGGGGTTAGTATTCCAATTCGTATGACACCTTACTCGATATGTTTTGATAAAGCGATACCAGAGTTGGCACATAACCGCGAGGATTATAATGTACTTAAGAGTATATGGTATGCGATATCATGGAAACGGCTAAGGGATAGATCCCGAAAGCCGCAGACAGGCTCAGCTCATGCCAGAGCACTATCTCACACGATTCCAAGCACTCTGCCTTCAGGATTGTTAAGGCCTGCCATAGGAGTGACTGATAGGAGATCTGTGTGTCCATTTTAGGGTTAGATATAGGTATACTATATCTAAAGCAAAGGGTGATTACACCACCTTGCCCCAGCTGTCGTGCAGCCAGTTGTGTCAGATCTGGATGGCCAGCCAGGGGTGGCATAATACATGCTGCAGCCCCTGGTAGGCCCTGGTTACACCTATGCCCTGGGTACCTAAGGTACATTGTACAGGGACTGATAAGGTGACTCAGTATCCAATTAGATATGTACCTAGGGTACATGGAATCCATTTTACAGAGAGAGCAGTAGGCCTGGGGTCCTGAATAGCAGGGCCCCAGGTCAACTAAGTCAGAAAACCAGCAAAACACCAGGCAAAAAGTTGGGGGCAACCATAGTCAGGGATCTACCTTCCTACATAACCCCCCCCCAAAACGAAAGGAGATAAGGCTATCCTTGCCAGGTAAGCCTATATTGCCTGAGTGGCCATATAAGGAAGTACCAGCACTGGCATGGTTACCCCCTATCTCATGGTCCACTAAGCAATCCCTCACCCTAAGGGTGTCTGAGGGTCTCCACCATAGGGAATCCCTACCTGTGGTGTGCTTTGGCAAAGTAAAAGGCTGGTGTTGAAATGGAGTACTGAAGTGAGGCTCCACTAATTTTGGGCTCAGCTTCCTCCAATCATTTTCCACCATAGAGGCCTTTCTTTCAAAGACTGAGTTGTTTTGGGCTCTCCGGGTCAACCTCTGGCTACCTACAGCTGGAGGTTGGGTCCCTCTGTTTGGCTTACTGGAGGGACAGGTCAGGTTTGGGGCCCTCAGGTCCCAGGTTTGGCTGTGCCCAACAGTGTCCATCTGTGGGAGGTCCCTAACTAAATTTAAGGGGGATCCCTCAGGAGTCTGTTTTATTTTCACTTGGCTAGGATTACTAGCTTCAGTGCCCTTAATCTGTTGATTGGGAAGTTCTTTTGGACAGGGGGCCCTTTGGGGTCCACCACTGGCCTCCCTGACCTCTACAGCCCTGGGCTGACTGAGGCAGGGTAGAGAGGGGCAGGTTACCTGCTCCAGACTGGGTCCCACCTTGGAAGGGTCCACTGACATCAGGGGCTCTGCCAGGCTAGGCCTGACTACCTCTGGGGCAGTTCCTTCACAAGGGGTCAGATCAGTTCCCTGAGGAGGCTGATCCTTTCCTAAAGACTGGTGGGAGGGAGATTTCTCTTCCTCCTCAATGCTCTCTGTCTGAGTGGAGTGATCCATAGTTTCAGGCTTCACAACACTATCATCTGTCTGAGTTTGAGCTGTGGCCATCACAACTCTCCCAACCTTTTCAGGAGGGGGCTCAGTTTGGGTGTGGGCTGTGACCATCACAGCCTTGACAACCTGTTCTGGGAAGGAAGTTGTCTGAGATTGGGCTGTGACTGGCACAGCCCTCCTGACCTGTTCAGGGAGGACATCTTGGACTGGGGCTGTGGCTATCACTGCCCCACTAACCTTACCATGGATGTTTACCATTTTAGAATGGGTTTCTTGCTCTACTTCAGCCCAGGCTGAGAGCTCTAAATCATTCCCCAGTAGGCAATCTACAGGCAAGTTTGGTGACACTGCCACTCTCTTGTGGCCAGTGACACCTCCCCAGCTGAGATTGACCACTGCCATGGGATGATCTCTCTGTACTCCATCAATATTGGTCACCTGGTATGTGGCACCAGGTAAAAGTTGCCTTGAGGGGACTAGACTCTCAGTCACCATAGTGATGCTAGCCCCTGTATCTCTATAGGCCTCAACTTTTATACCATTGATGAGGGGCTCCTGTCTGTACTTGCCCAAAGTGTTGGGACAAGTTGTGAAGTTGGCAAACCCCATGCCAGTCTCACAGACAAGAGTATCTAAGTTGGGGACCTGGTTAGGCCAGAGTCCCCAGGAACTCCCAAAGTAAATGCACCCAAATTCTTGGGGGCACTCCCACCACCGGGGGGATTACTACTAATAGTAACAGGAGATTTGGGAATGTTACTTGGGGGTATGTTCTCCTTATTGTTATTCTTTGGGCAACTGCTGTCAGTTTTCAAATGACCCACCTGTTTACAGGGATAACAATAAGGTTTCTTCTGGTTATTAGAAGGATTCTGGGACCCACCCCCTCAGAAGATTTTTGGGGCCCTGATGTGGTTTGATCTGAAGATTTATTCCCACCCTTCTCTTGAGGCTTGGTTGATTCCTTTTTCTGGTCACCACCTTGGTTCTTAGGCCTAATCCTGGTTCTGACCCACTTGTCTGCCCTCTTACCCAATTCTTGTGGAGAGGTCAGATCAGAGTCTACCAGGTGCTGGTGTAATAACTGGTTCTGACAATTATTTAATACTTGCTCTCTCATAATAAGATTATACAATCCTGTGAAGTCAGTAACCTTGCTACCCAGTAGCCAGCCTTCCAAAGCCTTAGTGGCACAATCAACAAAGTCAGCCCAATCCTGAGACTGAGTTTTCTGGGTATCCCTGAACAACAACCTGTACTGCTCAGTGGTTAAGCCAAACCCATCAAGCAGTGCATTTTTCAGGACTTGGTAATTGTTAGCATCCTCAACTCTAGTAGTGAGGAGCTTATCTCTACCTTTGCCATCAAAGGAGAGCCACAGTATAGCTGCCCACTGACTTTGGGGAATGCCCTGCACAGTGCAGGCCCTCTCCAAAGCAGCCATCCATTTCTGGATGTCATCCCCTTGTTTAAAGGGGGGCACTATCTTTGTCAGGTGTTTAGTATCTAAACCCTTCTCTTTTTCTCTTGGGAGATTGCTGCCACCAGTGGGAGCTAACCCACTCATCTGCTGCTCTCTAGCAAATGCAAGCTTTTCTTTGGCCAGGGCAAGTTCTTCTCTTTCAATCCTCAGAGCAGCTTGTCTCATTCTGGCTTCATGCTCTATTCTCTGAGGGGAAGTCAATCTCCTCTGGGGAGAGTTCCTTCTCCTCTGAGAAGAGGCATTAGAGTGCAGAGATCTATTGGAGTCCCTAGAAAGAGATCTATCTCTCCTAACTCCAAGGTTAGGCCTACTCAGGGTCAGTACTGGGGGTCCCCCAGATCCTAGCCCAAGCAAGTCTATGTTGGCCCTAGTTAGCCTTCTGACTACCTCAAGACCTTTGTCTACCTCATCCCCAGAGAGTTCCTCAGGATCCTCCTCCCCAACTGCATTTACAGTGTTGTGGAGGTCTGGATCCCCAGTGGTACCCTCTAAGGCTGGCATATTCCCATCTAACTGAGAAGCTTTTCTAGCATCATATGTCTCTAAGAGATCTATCAGAAAGGGAATGGTGGGGTTAGACCCCTGTTTCAGTTTCCTGGAGGTACACACTTGTCTCATCTCCTGGAAACTGAGAGCTGCATATCTTGATTTGACCTGTGGAGGGTCAATAACCACTAGGGGAGTCTCTGAAGACTCTCCATGGGTAGACATGCTTTTCTAGTGAGGTGTAAGTGGTGCACTTACCTACACTATAAACCAAAGCACACAGCAGCTGACCAAGGTTTCGCACATCAACTTTTCCTGTTTCAAAAATATTTGGTGGTGCTGCTACTCTCACCATCCGCTGCCAAGGATGTATATCAAAGCAAATAGAAAAAAGAGTAGAGAGGCGCACTCAATAAGATTAATAGCTCGAAGAGTCCATAAAATACGTAGATCCTCTGTCGTTTTTCTTAAATATATTCTTTATTTTCATTTGCATAAAACGGCACAGCCAACGCGTTTCATCCCCACAATGTGCCTAGGGGATTTCGTCAGGGCATAAACTGAACAATCAGGATAATGAAATAGTATCAAAGAAGGTAGCTCTATCGACGCGGTTATCTGAGCTCGATCACAGTAGATCCCAGTATTTTCCTGGGGGAGATCTGTCACTCAGGTCCAATTAAGTGATGCCTACTCTTCGCGTTGTTGCGGAAAGTACCTCTAATATGGTACTCGTACTCCACTGCTCCTCCTCATGGAATAATGGCAGCCATTATTCCATGAGGAGGAGCAGTGGAGTACGAGTACCATATTAGAGGTACTTTCCGCAACAACGCGAAGAGTAGGCATCACTTGAGCCTGTTACCCCCTGGGGGACGCCCCCTGCGAAGTTCCACTAAGGCATCACACGCGTCAAGGAACTACAGACACCCTGTCCGTTAAAACCTGCAACTCCGGGG
The DNA here is from genome assembly GCF_964261635.1 of Lissotriton helveticus. Taxonomy (NCBI): domain Eukaryota; kingdom Metazoa; phylum Chordata; class Amphibia; order Caudata; family Salamandridae; genus Lissotriton; species Lissotriton helveticus. The sequence goes on from NC_136061.1 coordinate 175,982,778, forward strand.
AAAATGCATTTTTATCTTAATTGGACCTGAGTGACATCCCCTAGGCACATTGTGGGGATGAAACGCGTTGGCTGTGCCGTTTTATGCAAATGAAAATAAAGAATATATTTAAGAAAAACGACAGAGGATCTACGTATTTTATGGACTCTTCGAGCTATTAATCTTATTCAGTGCGCCTCTCTACTCTTTTTTCTATTCACTTACCTACACTATATGTTTACCTACTGATCCCTTGCTAGAGTTGTAGTTTAGGGTGTGCTAGGCCCTAGGAGCTACAACAGCTGGTTCAGTAGAACTCAGAGTATTCTAAGCTAAGTTATATGTACCTTTAGTACTTATGTGATCTTTCAAATGATATTCTTAGGATATGTGTGGTAAAACAACAGCAAGCTCAAATCCCAACCGCTGCTCACCAATGTGAGAAGTTGGCCTGATATGCAGTGCTCACTATTCTAGTGATCACTATGTATCAGTCCAAACAACCCTTATTGATGATTGGTTGTAAGTCAACCTTATAGACCAGCTATCCTAGTAGCATGGATACGAGCAGTCTAAGGCTAAGACTCTAGAGGGCGTGTTAAGCCAGCTGTTTTACCATCACATTACCCCTTGAACACCAAGTGAAAGGACACCACACAAGTTGTTATGAAAATAAACAGATATTTATTTATAACAAGACTACCCTGAACTCTTTATGAGTCAGGGAGTTAAGCACACAACAAAACTCTTAAGAAAATACTTTAAGTCGCACAATGTACACAAATGCCCGAGGGGCACGAACAACCATATACTACAAAAGTGGAATGCGAAATCACTAGCAGGTAAGTACTACTCTCATAGGCTTTGGGATCGCTAGGACTGGACTACTGAACCTTTAGATTGCTAGCAGGAGACCTAGGGACGTCGTGTGCAGAGTGGGAACTCTCACGCGTAATGCGGAACAAAGTCTATGGATCCTAGTAAATGCAAAGTTAGTGTTTTCGGGCAAACCCGACTAGGTAGGACAAAAACGAAAGTGGATCTAGACACTTAGAGAGTGGGCCTACGCTGGAGCACCGGAGTACTCGGTTTACCTAGCCCAGGGGCTGCGGCTGCATAGGGTTCAAATGTCGTCGGGTTTCTCCGTTGATGAACCAGGAGCCTGAAGAAAGGAGTTGCTGGCAGGCGACCAGTGAAGAAGTTCGTGAGGATCCAAGCCTGGATCAGGGAAGAAGAAGACCTGAAAGCAGAGGGGACCAAGTTCTGAATCACTAGCCAGTGATTAAGTGGGCACCAGGATGGCACCGGGCGAAGTCACCGCAGTCAGGTGAGTGGGCGCTGCTGGGCTCTGCAGTCTCTCGGACCAGGAGGCGTTGTCGGCGACCAGGATGGAGGTGCGAGCTGTCCCACGAAGGTTCTTGCTGTCGACGTCGCTGGACCCAGGATTGGGCAACAAGTCTTGGCAAATGCAAGGCCCACGCGGTGGACCTAAAATGGCGTCTTGAGTGGACCAGGAGGGTCCAGGGTGCTCCTCTTTTGGAGGGGAGCAAGGGCTAGTCTGGAGCAACCAGACCAGCAGTAGTTGTCGTCGTGGAGCGTCGTGAGAGGGCCACTAGCCAACGGGCAAGCGACCTGGACAACGCGGTGAGCAGCAAAAAGCAGAAGGGCCCCACGCAGATCTCGTGGATGCAGGGGGGCTGAACTTCGGTGCTGGAGCTGCTCAGGGTCGGGGCTTCTCTTACCCCAAGGCACTCAGTCGAGGGTCACTCAGGCGTCGTGCTGGACAAGCGTCGTGCAGTTCTGAAGATGGCCGGTCCCTCGAGGTCTCGTCACACCCACGGATCACAGCTGGGCTGATGATGCAGGTTGAGGTCAGAGGTGCCAGGGAAGCCGGTTCTCGTCGTGCTGGAGCAGTCTTGATCGGAAGGAGAGACTGGCAACAAACCGCGATACTTGGTTGGTGCCTGCTGCTGCAGGGTGACTACTCCTTAGTCACAAGGGAGAAATCTTGAGAAGAGTCTTGAGTTCCTTCTTGCAGAAAGTAGTTTCAGGATTCAAAGATGATCTGATTTGGAAGGGGGCCAGTTCCTACCTTTATCCTGAAAAAGGGGGCTGGCACGCGACTAAGTCCTGCCCTATGGGTGGGACTAGGAGGGGGGTGGTTACACCCCTCTCCTTTGGCGGGCTTTCCCCAGGCCAGGGGCTGGAGTGCCCCTGGAACTGGTTTCAGCCAGCCTATGCACAGTGAGCACCGGGGTGCCACTTGCAGTCACCTTCCTCTAAAGCCCTGCCTACCTAGAATACACAAAATCCTGTCTGGGACGGTGCTGGCACCGTCCCTGGCAGGAACCCTTTGTCCTTGCCTCCTGGGCTGGGAGGACTCCCAGCAGCAGGAGGGCAGACTTGTGTCTCGGTGGCAGCATCCATTTTGTGGAGCTAAGGCTCTGTCTGACTTTAACCGGGGTTACAGGTTACATACATGTCGTGTCCCTCTAGAAGGGTGGAATGCTAACCCCGTCGCCAGAATTGGCGAGGGGTTAGTATTCCAATTCGTATGACACCTTACTCGACATGTTTTGATAAAGCGATACCAGAGTTGGCACATAACCGCGAGGATTATAATGCACTTAAGAGTATATGGTATGCGATATCATGGAAACGGCTAAGGGATAGATCCCGAAAGCCGCAGACAGGCTCAGCTCATGCCAGAGCACTATCTCACGATTCCAAGCACTCTGCCTTCAGGATTGTTAAGGCCTGCCATAGGAGTGACTGATAGGAGATCTGTGTGTCCATTTTAGGGTTAGATATAGGTATACTATATCTAAAGCAAAGGGTGATTACACCACCTTGCCCCAGCTGTCGTGCAGCCAGTTGTGTCAGATCTGGATGGCCAGCCAGGGGTGGCATAATACATGCTGCAGCCCCTGGTAGGCCCTGGTTACACCTATGCCCTGGGTACCTAAGGTACACTGTACAGGGACTGATAAGGTGACTCAGTATCCAATTAGATATGTACCTAGGGTACATGGAATCCATTTTACAGAGAGAGCAGTACGCCTGGGGTCCTGAATAGCAGGGCCCCAGGTCAACTAAGTCAGAAAACCAGCAAAACACCAGGCAAAAAGTTGGGGGCAACCATAGTCAGGGATCTACCTTCCTACAGTCAGTGTTTAGCTACATACAAAGAGCTCTGGGTGGGCCATCTCTTCCTTAAAAGAGAGAGTTCCAGAGGAGTCCTGGACAAATAGCACAGTTTGTGACATAAAGAAAACCTTGAGTTTAGGAACCTCTTGCACTTCTGGACATGTCCAGAGCATGTGAGCAAAAGTTCCAACTCTCGGCCATCCCCTCAGTAATCAAAAGAGGAAATGCACTCAATAGCAAATAGCTTAAAGAGGGGGTGGGCCGGGGGTATGGTACGTGTGTTGAACAACGTTATAGTGAATACGTCTGTTCTTGATGCAAATGAGACATTATCAACCTTAAGTTGTTTTAAACTAACTTTAATTCAGTTGGAATACCAACTTCTTGAACTTTTGGTTAGTTCTCAATAAATACTGAAAACAGCCTAAAACTCTGGGAGGAACCAAAAACAATGGAATCTGATTGATCTGTCAGAATCTGCCTCCCAATGGCTTGAGCATTTGCACTTGTGTCAGTCGAAGAGGGCCAAACGGAGAATGTGCTCTAGCTCTAGCTATTGGTTCTTCACCCCATTGTGCTCAAGCACCACAGCTGCTGAATGTGCCAGGAGGCGAGACAGGAAGAGTAATGTGTGTGTGTGTCTGTCTGTCTGTCTGTGTGTCTCTCTCTCTCTCTCAAAGGACCACATTGTCCTATAACAACCTATAAGACTTACTTTGGACAACATAGACTTTCAAACCAACCTGGATTATTCCTGAAATCTTTATACATCATTCAAGCCTAAAACATGTTGTATTTATTTGAAAAGTTTTATATAACGCGAACAAAACCCTTGCGGGTATCGGAGCGCTTTACAAATGTTAGAAAGGATATAGTTATGCAATGAACCATGTCAAAAAATTAGTGCAATACAAGATACAGCAACACCCCAGATGAGGGTGGTGACCTTTCAATGTTATGCGCAATGAATCACACAAAAGTAATACCAGGATAGCAGGCGGCTAAGGCAACACCCTAGCTGAGGGATGTAACATCTCAGTGTTAGGATAGCTAGGTCAGAAATGACAAGACCAAAAGCAGACAATAATCATAATATCATAATCACGATCAGTACAGGATCAATCAGTCCGCCGCCCAAATAAGGCTGGAGCCAAATCCGTGTTGACACACAGAGATCAAAAGAACAATAGTGAGGCAAGCTAGCAGTAATCAGGAGTTGTGGGTGATGAGTCATAGACTGTTCCTAAAGGGAGTTACTAGGGTCTAGGGCAGAAATGTGTTCATGAGTATTAGTTTAACTCCTTTTTGAAGGATATCATTGACTGGCTCAGCCTTAATTCCGGTGAGAGGGAGTTCTAGATTCTCATAATAATACTATAATACCTTATCTAGACATAGAACTTTATTGGGTGTATTAATCATCTGTGTGAAAAAGGGGGTCTGGCTCAACCACCTCCCAGGAGCTGGAACTATTTATTTATTTCAACATTAGACGTTACAATCTGTACACCTCATGGCATACGTCATAAGTGCTGTATCTTTTCAGTACAAGACAGTACAAAGTGAACAACGTTGTGTTTCTGCCCAATGAGCGGACGTCATGGAGCAGTGATATCTTTGATTGAGAACCAGCAGTATAGGCGGCCAAGTAATAAGTACAAATGTTACACTTGCAGTAAATTTGAGAGTAATGTCAATGAGTAAAAACCTCAGGAGCTGGGACTTAATTGCTTCGCCAGGCTAAGCAGGAACCTCAAGCAAGCTTTGGAAGCCCAACCTTCCATCGCTGATCAGCTACTCGTTATCCTGCTCTGTAGAGAACAATTCAGGGACACTTCAATGGCGTGTACGACTTCCGGATCTGGTGAAAACCTCCTTGGACAGAAGTGACCCTCGTCAAGAGGTCTTGGGCAGCACCAGTGGTAATCCAGGGGGTCACTATCAGCACGGAGTCCTACTCAGGTGTAAGTAATCTATCTGACACCCTGCGATACACCGATACCCCCGTGTTGTGTTACTTGTTTGTGGCAGCTTGTGACCCTAGTGAGTGCTTGGACGCTGTAGTTTTCAACCCCTCCTCGGTAATGGTGCTACTCAGGAAATACCTCCATGTGCAGAAAAGAGTAAGTAAAGTGGGATACTTGTTTCCAATGTACAGTTGCTGTAATCACCTTTGCACAAGCCACAATGAACTTCGCCTACACAGAAAAGCAACAGTCACATCTTTGTCAATATAACCCGTCGTCTAGTGCTGTGTACCAACAGCACAGAGTAGGAAACTGGCAGGCTCGAGTGTTTCATAATAATGATCATTTTCTTATATAGCGCTCCGACCTGAGGGCAGCTAGGCGCTGCAGGCGAGGCTCTTCATTGCACGTGCATGTATACGTGGCAGCAGCAGAATGGCCGTATGCACCAAAGGCGGAGCAGCGGAGAGCAGTAGGATAATGTGTAGAAGTTGAAACCGGATGTTTACAATGCATTTCAAAAAGGGAATTTTAGGTGTAAGATGAAACACCGCACTTTTTCTGCTCCCACTTTAACAATATATATTGGTGTCTGGAACAACAGTGCCAAAGGGCTGAACTGTTGTCTGGCAGTAATGCTCAGGTCCTCTTTTGTCAGCCCAGGAGTGTGATAATTATCTCAACAATTGGAGATTAAGGATTGTATTGTGTTGTACTCATCAAAAATACAGAGGCCATAACCGCAGGGTGTCTCTTGCAGCTCCAGCTAAGAGCTTTAATCTAAGATGCATAGTGTGGGGGGGAGTGAGGGAGGGGTGGAGACTGTGAGGGGTGGGGAGAGGGAGAGAATAGATATACATAGAGAGATAAACCGAGAGAGACCGTAAGGAATCGAAAGAGAAACATGGAGACAGAAAGAGAGTGAGATAAAGGAAAAAGAGACAGAGAATGACCGAGAGAGAGAGACAGTGAAAGAGGCCTCAAGCCAGAGAGAAGATCAAAACAAAAATCAATAGAACGAGAGGCAGTGAGAGAGAGACAAAAATCGTGTGAGGTACAGAAAAAGAGATCGAATGATCACAGAAAGAGAGACATAGAGGATGGAAAAGAGAGACTGCGGGCTGAAGAGAAGGAGAGACGGAGAGAGAGAGAGGGAGAGATAGACAGAGGCAGGGAGAATCCCTCAAACTCCTCAGGAAATCTGCTATAAGATTATTGGAACAAAAGGGGGTGGTGATGGACGGAGCTAAAGAACGGTGTTGGATCAAACCCAGATCTTTTGACTGGGTGTGAGTGTTTGATTGGTTCAGATGCTCCGTCCATCACCACCCCCTTTTTGTACCGCTTTGGCCGCCATAAGTGTGGCAGGGTATGCTCAGACGGGAGTCCCTTGCTCACTTTGCCACTGGATTCAAGCAAGCCGGGCTGAAGACGGCTGGAATGCCAGAAACCGGTCCTCGGAAGCTTGTTTCCGGTCCAGGGAAGGCATGGCTTGGCAGTTCGGGCTGGACTGCTCCCATGAGGCACAGGGTCAGACTGATTTGCATATAGCCATGTCTGAACTGGGGTGGCAGAGTGGGCTAAAGAACGGTGATGGATCAAACCCAGATCTTTTGACTGGGTGTGAGTGTTTGATTGGTTCAGATGCTCTGTCCATTACCACCCCTTTTTGTACCGCTTTGGCCGCCATAAGTGTGGCAGGGTATGCTCAGACGTGAGTCCCTTGCTCACTTTGCCACTGGATTCAAGCAAGCCGGGCTGAAGACGGCTGGAATGCCAGAAACCGGTCCTCGGAAGCTTGTTTCCGGTCCAGGGAAGGCATGGCTTGGCAGTTCGGGCTGGACTGCTCCCATGAGGCACAGGGTCAGACTGATTTGCATATAGCCATGTCTGAACTGGGGTGGCAGAGTGGGCTAAAGAACGGTGATGGATCAAACCCAGATCTTTTCACTGGGTGTGAGTGTTTGATTGGTTCAGATGCTCTGTCCATTACCACCCCTTTTTGTACCATACAAATCAACATAACATAACAGTTTAATTCCCTGAAGAAGTTGTTGTGGTTGTTTTTGACATCTGCTGAATAGGAAAACTTATGGAACCCTAAAAACCCTCTTGTGCATATGGACCCAACACTGGTCTCCAGAATGTTTTATAAAACATGCCCTACATGGAATGCTGTATTCATGTTGATGAAGACTTCATTTTTAAGAACTGGATGTGCATCTCCCAGATAACTCCAGACTGATGACTTTGTCAGACACTGGTGCCAATGTTGGGCCGTCTAGGGAAAAATGCTTACTGCCTCACAAGCTGTTACCGTATGGGAAGTTCCTCCTCCATACCATAAATTACGGTAATACCAGTTGGCATTGGGTCTTTACTCTCAGACGTGGTTGAGGGAAGTTTTCTCCGGGTCTCGTAGTCCGGTGCTCCTTCCGCTTTCCTGCAGGGTGCATTTCAAGAGCAAATGTTGAGTCAGAAGACTCTTACAGGCTCTAAGTGGGCCTAAATGGGAGCCACCAAAGGTGGTCATCCTTTAATTTGGTTACCCTTAACTAGAGGATGTCGAGGTGGTATAATGAAATGGGAGAAAAGCTTGAGTAGCAGGACCATGGTGGCAGGACCTGACCAATGAGGTTGCTCTTAGCAGGCAAGGGAAAACAGATCAAATCAAGTAAATGTGATCTTCTGAATGCCGGTTCTTTAGGGTTAATGGACACAGCTTGCAAAGTTAGCAAATACACCAAAGAAGTCCTGCAGTTGTTCATGGTGAAAAGTCATGGTAGAAACAGAATGTCCCTTCGCAGTGTCCTCCACAAGTGTCACATTCATCAGAAGCTTGTTTCTCTTGAATGACCACTATGGTCATTGTTTTCGGTCCCAGGGGGCCTCCCCTGGTCTGTAACCGCCCAACATTCAAGAGGGGAATGCACTAATAACAAATGTCCCTAGATTATCTTTAAACTGGAATACCTCTGCAGCCATGAGTCTTAGAATGAGGGTTCCAGTGTGATCAGCCTCCACAATGAATCATACTGACCATCCCAAATAGCAGATGTCACTTCAGATGTTTGGCCAGGGTCAGTCCGGCTACAGATCCTTGTGACTCCTGGGCAGGCTCGCTCTTTGAGTGACTCTCCATGCGTGAAATGGACTTTATTCTTGGCCTGAAGCTTACGACTGGTACTGTAACCCCGCAGCCCGTCCATAGGGGCCCAGAAGTCACGCCCCTTCACCTTTTGCCCCTCAAGAAGAGCGTCTGTCAGGATGAGCAACGGTCAGCCTGACAGACACTCTTCATTTTCAGGTCAGGCAGCCAGGCGCTAGACATGCACTAAATGCACAGGCTCCTTGCTACCTTAGCTGAACTTTGCTGTGCTAAGGATGTCACAGCTCCTGTGGGTGTGACCTCCGCTGCTCAGCAAATGTCCTCGAGGCGCTCCTTCTTGCGATGAGGGGGAGCACGACTTATTGTCTCAGACCGGAGTGCTTTTGTTTTAAGCCCTGTAGTGCCCAGGCTGAGTGTCAACCCGTGACACCTCGTCACAGAATGGGTGGGGTCAGCAGTCTCCCTAACCCACATCACACTCTGTGACGAGGTTGGCTCCCAGTGAAGGAAGGCAGCAGTCTCAATCCTCCTGCGACCTCCGAGGCATGAGAATGCTGCCTTCCCTCATCCACTGATCTAAGGTCAACCAGTGAGGGAAGGCAGAAGTCCCAACCCTCCTCGGACCTCCGAGGCAGGGTTGCAGGTAAGTGTGACTTTTGTTTTTTAATTAATGTTTGGTGCGTGCATGTTTGAATGTTCGGTCATGAGTGTTGTGAATGGATATGTGCGCACGAGTATGTGTATTCATGGGTGTGATTGTGTATGTGTGTGTCCCGTCTGCCCCCTCCCTCCTAAAGTGACCGGCTGACACTGCAGTAGTCCAGCTGCTCATCTTCCGAGCAGGGTATAGTAGCAAGGACTTGCCCCCTGAGTGTAGGCCACAAAAAGCTGCCTCACTTTTCGAACACACATCTAAACCTTACGCATGGCATCCAACATCAATACATAAGCTACACAGCAGACCCAAACCCTACCAACCATACACAAAAAACGGAGCTGCCACTTGCTCTGTCATTGAGAAAGTGCTAGGGCCACTTTTAGTGGTATAAAGCACTATATACATCCTACAAAACAATACAGCGTTTAAGCTTCAGGAAGTAGTTGTGTAAACATGTGTACACTTGTGGGCCACTATGAAATACTGTTATTTGGCATAGAAATGTATTTTAGCCATCCTCGGGCAGAGAAATTTCCTTTTCTTCTTGCTGAAAGTGCCACTGTGAAATGTAAGTGCCGATGACTTCAGGATCTGTACTGAATGAAATAGTTATGAACCAATATAAATCTCACTTATTTGTGAATTAGAACTTAATCCGTGGGACGCCCAGTTCCTTGCTCGAGTTTCTGGATAAGCATTTAGGGCCAGATGTAGATCGGTCGGTAACGGCCGAAAATACCGATTTTCGGCCGTTACCGAGCGGAATCGAACCATCGGGATGTAGGAGTCCGAAATCCGTCATAATCGGTAAATTACCGAATCGGTAATTAAACCGAATCGGTAAAATACCTATTCGGAAAAAACACAGAATCGGTAATTTTACCGATTCGCTAACATACAGAATCGGTAAATATACCGAATCGGTAATTATACCGAATCGGTAAAATACCGAATCGGAAAAAACACAGATTCGGTAATTTTACCAATTCGCTAACATACAGAATCGGTAATTCTACCCAATCGGTAAAGTTACCGAATCGGTAAAATGCCGATTCTGTAAATAAGAAGTGTGAAAAATGAAGAGCGAGATGTAGGTAAGCTCAGAAATACCGAATTTGCCTAAAAATCGGTATTTAAGAGTCTGTATTTACCATGGATTGGAATCAGGTGGTAACCAGGTGCAACCTATAAAAACGGACCCAAAATGCAATTCTTCTTGCACTATGGCAGCATTTTATGTCATTGCAAGACGGCTACGGCTACAGGAGGAAGGAGAGAGGGAATGGCAGAGAGAGGAGCCGGTCTACAGGCAGAGGGTGACCCTGTGCATGCTCACAGAAGCAGAGATACTCCAGAGGTACAGGTTGGCCCCAGACACCATCACTGACCTCATCAGGGACCTCCAACCACTGTTGGACCACCCCACTCCAAGGGCACACGCAATCCCAACACAAGTGCAGGTGCTATGCAGCCTACACCTGCTTGCGTCTGGCAGCTATCAAAGTGTAGTTGCTGTGGCAGGAGGGGTGACCCAGAGCAGCCTGTCAAGGTTTTTCCACAAATTCCTTGACGCCATGATACAGAGGATGAACCAATACATTTCCTTCCCTGCAACCCATGTGGAACTGGTACAAACTAAAGCAGACTTTTACCAGATGGCAAGATTCCCCCACATCATTGGCTGCATTGATGGCACGCACATTCCGATTTGCCCCCCTGCTGACACAGAATACATATACCGTAATCGGAAGTCAACGCACACCATAAATGTGCAGGTGATTTGTAATGCTAAGTGCGTCATCACAGACCTGGTTGCAAAATTCCCAGGGAGTACCCACGACTCCTACATCTTCCAAAGCAGCGGCATCCATACACGGCTGACGGCAGGGGAATTTGGTGAAGGATACCTCCTAGGTGAGACACATTGTCAGACCCCCATAACAAAAATAGCAGTGTGAAGTACATGTATGCATGTGACTAATGTTACCCCTTTTTCTTCTAGGAGACAGTGCATATGCCCTCCGCTCATTCATACTCACCCCCTACCTCAACCCCTCAACACCCAGCCAAAGGAGGTATAACCGGGCCCACAAAAGCACAAGGAATGTGGTAGAACGGACCTTTGGCATCTGGAAAAGCAGGTTCAGATGCTTGCACAAGAGTGGAGGTGCAAGGCAGTATACCCCCATCACCTGCTGCAAGATGATTGCTGTCTGTGCAATGTTGCACAACCTTGCGGTCAAGAGGGGCACTGAGGTAGAGTTGTCAGACTACGAGGACCATGACGACGACATTGCTGTGCCACAAACCCATATGTGGGGACTGGAAATGCCCCGGGTTGCCTCACCCACACTAGCAGAGTCATTTTCTGAAGCGCTTCACAGTGCCACTGGGATGCTGATCACCCCCTTCAGCATGGCCTGCTGCCTCTGCGGAGCGCCTGCTGCTCCTGCGCGGCTCTGACACAGCGCTAGCCGGGCTGCTGCTGTCCCCAGCCTCGGCCACGTCCAGGGCAGGATTGACCACTGTATTAGATATGATGAGGGCCTCCATGGCACTGGTGATCCTGGCCATGCCCCTGGTCACCTCCGCAGTGTTTTGTGTCAGGCTCTCTTCCAAATTTACCGCTTGGCGACATAGCTGGGACGTTGCGGCGGAAAGCCGGTTAATTGCCCTGTTTTGGACACGGGCATCCCTGCGCCTTGTGTGCTCAGTATGTTCCATCTTGGCGCAAAGCTGTGTGATGGCGGTTGTCATGCGTCCCATTCCTGTGGCAATGTCTCTGTTTGTTTGTGCCACCTCCTTGTTGCTTGCCACCAACTCACCAAAGCCCTTTGCCATTTCTACCATTTGCAGGTTGTGTGCACGCAATTGGCGGTGGCATGCCAGGATGGATTTTGCCTGCAGGCGCTGGATTCGCACCATGCTCCCCTCAAGGCCTTGGAACACTGTGCCCTCTCCTGATGGACATGCACTGCTGGGAGTGCGTGGGCGGCGATTGGTGCTGGCCTGCTGGGTGGGCTGCTGTGCTACAGGTGTCGCTGGTGTGGGTGCTGGTGCCTGACCCGCAGCTCCCGCCATGATTGTCATTGGGGCCACAATACTCCTCCTGGCTGGTGATGTGGCAGGTGCTGGCTGGGACCGTGAGGGGGAGTTCTCAGCTGAGAACACCAATGGGGGGGATTGTGATAGTTGGGGGGAGTGGGGAAATACGAGGGCATGTACAGGGTCGTCCTCATTGAACATGGCACTGCTGTCCTCCTCCTCCTCCTGCAAGGCATCCATGGTGCTTGGCCCTGCCACCACACTCTGCGCCGTCGCTGGAGCTGTCACTTGTGCAGCTGATGCTCCACTGCCTGCACTGCCTGATGTTGCCCCTAGGTATAAAGAAGCATTTGTGAACGGAGTGCAAATACAGTCACTACAATAAAAGCATTGCACATGTCACTTTCATTACTCTGAATCTTTTTTTAAGTGCCTTGCAAATTAATGTGCACTGACAAATGTTCCTACATTAGCTGACTACATTTCCCATTATGCATTGCTCATGTATGGTGCTAGCAGTACTGGACTGGGGTTTGACTGTACATTGAGGCTATAGGGGAGGTGTCTGGTTGGGTGTGTCATGCTGCGCATGCTTCTTACCTTTTGCTGTAGCTCTGGCTGAGCTGTCCATGTCCCCTACTCCCACCACACTCTCCGTCTCGATGGTCGTGGCCACCAGTTCCTCCAGGTCAGTCAGGGGGGGCGCGGGGTTCCTGCCTCCACCAGTCAGACCTGCCTGCTTGTGGAGCTCTGACAATTTCCTCTTGGTGAGGCTCCGGATGCCATAAAACCTCTTCTTGAGGTCCTCCAGGCTCCTGGGGGTCACATCAACAGCATTGACCCTCTCACTTATGGCACTCCACAGTTTCCTCTTGGTAGACTCTGGGACTGTGAGGGACAGCCTCCCATAGAGCTGCCTGTGGATCCTCGCCACCTCCTCCACCAGTACTTGCAGCTCCATGCTGCTAAACTTCACTTTGCGCTTCCTCTCAGCCTTCTGGCTCTCTGAGCTGCTTGCCATTTCCACTGTCTGCAAAATCAGCTACCACTCTCTCTGCTGCTCCCTCTCACTGCTCAGCTCTGGCTGCCCTTCCAGAAAGTTCTGATGAGTTGCACCTGCCTGGGTAGCCACTCCCTGGTAGGGTGGGGGAGGGTGGTTCCACCTCATTGGCTGTTTTAATTGGTTTCACTTTTACTTGCTTGCCGATTCCGTATTTACCGAATCGGTATTTACCGAATCGGTATTTGCCGAATCGGTATTTGCCGAATCGGTATTTGCCGATTCGGTATTTGCCGATTCGGTAAATACCGAATCGGTTTTTCCAATGCATTCCTATGGCCCTTTTGGCCCATAGGCTTGTATTGTCAATAGCGATTCGGTATCTACCGATTCGGTAATTACAGATTCGGTAAGTATCGAAACACGCTACCGATTTTTACCGAATCGGTATTTTACAGATTTTTTTTCTCTACATCTCATTTTCCGATTTCAGAATACCGATTCGGTAAAAATCGGTATTTTAAAATCGGTAAATGACTTTTACCTACATCGGGCCCTTACTTTGGAAATGATTTTTATTTCCATTCACGGTATGTCAATGCATCTTATAGGGGGAGTTTGAAAAGCGGCCACTGATTAGGCCGTTCTGGGCCATCGTTGGACACCAGTTAGCCCTTTGTTTGCAGAAAACGATACGCCTTTTGTTGCCTTGTTCATGGCCCCACTAAAAACCCATTAAATCCCAAATCACACTGTAATGCAGGTGGTTTTCAGCTAGCTCTGTGTCCTTGACAGCCACGCTATTGAGCGGAAAGATGAGTTCCCAGCCCCAAAACGCCTCCTCGTTTTACAGAAGCCACCATTTGACGAAGGTATCACGTGACACACGCTCGAGGGCTTCTTGGCTGCCGAGACCCAGGTCTCTCTCCTACACAACACCTAGACTGTGCCACACACGAGGAAGCTGCGTTCTCAAAAAACTAAAAGGGTCATCTGTTTTCATTTTCCCATTTTTCAATTCTGAACTGAATGCAGTTTGCTAATTGGAATGTCATTTTATTTTTATTTGAATAACTTATTCTCGTGGTGGGTGCGTCTTTTTCCACTGTAAACTTTGGTTATATGTACTTTATTCGAAGTAGAACAAAGGTTTATGAGGGTAAAACAGCTGTATTAAATGCGCAACTGAAATAAAATGCACAGTCATAAGCAAAGCGTCCGCATTGTATATTCAAGCGGAGTAAGAATTTGCTGCTAATTCACCAAGGGTGACACACTTAACATGGAACTGTAGACCAGTACTGATCAGTCACTAAGACAGCCATGCTGTCCATTCACCAAGGGACTCAAGCTTTCCATGGTCTTAGAAACAAGTACCATCCAGTCACCAAGTGAGCCATGCTGCCCAGTCACCTAGAAACATGCACTTCCCATGGACTTAGAGGCCTGTGCTGGTCAGACGCTAGTGGACTCTCGCTTCCATGGACCTAGAGACCAGTGCTGGTCAGTCACTAAAGGAGCCGTGCTGCCAATTCACCAAGGGACTCGCACTTCCCCTGGACCTAGAGACCAGTTTTACTCAGTCACTAAGAGACACAAGAATCTAGAGGCAGGGCCGGCCCTATATTGGATTGACCGGGATAGCGCCCTGGTATTTGGTGTGGGGTCGTTGCGGTGTCCTGGCAGAAGGTGTGAGTAAGATGGGAGGAGGACAGCGGGTAGATGCTGAGGTAAATTAAGGGCTGATTACAAAGTCTTTAATGAGACCTCATTGAGACCAAGTTTGATGGACAAGCTGCTGTTTGTATGACATTAAGTCAGGCAACTGCCTGCTCTGCGAATGTTGGCGCCCCGTGCCGGGGCCCAGCTTGCCCACGCCTGTCTAGCGGTCAGTGCCAAGAGACCCATGCTGCCCACTCAGCAAGGGCCTCCTGCTGCCCTGCAAGCAAGGGACCCACACTGCTCACTCGCTCTGGATTCATGTTGCAAAATCACAAGGTGGCACGTCTGCCCAGTAACCAATGGGCCCAAGCTGCCAGTCACGGATGAATCGTGCTGTTCACTTGCCATGGGGCTCCTGCTGACCATTCCCTGGGAGAGCCAAGGGACCAGCAGTGCCCTGCCACTTGGGGACCCCTGCTGTTCAGTGGCTGAGGATTCCACGCTGTTCGGTCACTATGGCAAGGGGGCTGCCCACTCTAAGGATACCACGATGCTAATAGCTAATAGCTGGTTACTATGTATATATGGAGCGAGGCCCTCGTAGACCAGCGCTAAGTCTCGTGAGAATTAAAATAAGAGAGCAGAGAGCTTCGCTGAGGTGAAGAGACACAGAGGAAGGGAAGACAAAGCGAGAGGTCTCTGGGATTCCACGTGGGCTTGGCTTATTTTGCAGAGGGGTGTCCCTCGGTGACATAGCAGGATGCTATGCCCACGTGGAATCCCAGAGACCTCTCGCTTTGTCTTCCCTTCCTCTGTGTCTCTTCACCTCAGCCAAGCTCTCTGCTCTCTTATTTTAATTCTCACGAGACTTAGCGCGGGTCTACCGGGGCCTCGCTCCATATATACATAGTAACCAGCTCTCTGGATGGTTCTTAGCAACAATGCTTGTACCAGGAAGAGAAAGAGGCTAACAATACCGCAAACTGCAGGGCCATAAACTCCTTGTCAGAGATTATTTTCGAAGGGTAATCACGGACTTTACCCCTGGGCGGCGTGTGCCAGTCTTGAGTTTCTGTGTTTCTGTTGTGCAGACTAGAGGCTTAAATTAGAAACGGGGAAAGGCAATAGAAACTGACACTTCGGTAGGGTGACCAGATTTTGAGAAGCAAAAACTGGGACAGGTCAGACATAAAAGTAGGACTGAAGCCTTTAGTCTCACTTTTATATCTGGTCTACCCCGTTTTTTTTCGGAGCCTTGAAAGTGTGTGTGTGTGTGTGTGTGTGTGTATATATACATACACATTTACAAGGCTATATTTACATAACATTATGTATGGAATGACCTTCACTCTGCGCCCTCATGCCCTCCTCCCTACTGTCTCTGCTGCTGGGCGCAGTTATCTGTTCCACCTCATGTACTGCCAGGCATAAATACTTGCATGTAAAAGGAGAGCATACCTTTCACTTCTGATTTGCAGGTTGACCTGGTCTGTGTCCCAAAAACCAGGACATTTATTTAAAATTAATAAAAGCGTTGGGACACCAGGACAGTACTCTGAAAACCGGGACTGTCCGGGGAAATCTGGGAGGTCTGGTCACCGTACACTTAGGGGCCATAGAACTTTAAGAGGGCCCATAGAAATGACGGCTAGGGTGCCCATAAAACTGAAATGAAGCAAATGCACTCAGGATTGACTGAAAACCGGACCAAGGGAAGCAATGACTGACCGGTGATAATTAAGGGACCCTGGGGAGCGACTGGCATAGCCGGTCTCCCACCACGGCTCTTGACGTGGAATGGAGCAGCCACAGGGGAAAGCTTAAGGGGTAGGGTTAGGGTAATGGTCTTCAGACTTCTTAATACCAATCCCCCCTTGTGAAAAAACAAATTATCTTCGGGCCCCCCTCAGAAGTTTTTCACAATTATTCTATCAAACTGGCAATGTTTAAACATGTCTAGATTTATTTAAACATTGCAGTTAATTTCTGTTATTCAACACAGATGCACAAAGTTCCCCTAGGGGGTAATATTGGTATATATATGTGTGAGTGATCTACCTTCCTCTCTCCAGAGGTGGTTGTATGTGGGAGTCAGGGACAAGTGTCCCTTATCGGAATTAGGGAAACCTCACACAACAGGTCGGTTTTACGGCTACTGTCATATTACCAACCGATTGTTTCGTGTCATCATCGGCTTCCTGCTCCTGCATCAAGCCGGCGCTGCAATGCCTGACGGGTAGCACGGGGTGCTACACTTTTGTGGAGGTCTTTTATTCCTGGCCGATGTGTGAGTGAGTGTAAGGGGCCCAATTGGAAAAGTAGTGAGCGTGGAGTGTGGTTAAAAAAAGTTAGTATAGTCTACTCTGGGCATTTTATTCCTGTAGCTAACTACTTTGTTTAAAAATAAGAGGGGTATGGGGAATCAACCAGGCTATGTGTGGGAGACCCGTTCAACCCTCTTTAGTGATCAGGTCGACATGTTTCATGCCATCAAGGCAATTCATCAGGACCTAAAGGTGCTCATATACTAGGCAGGAGCCCAAGGTGGGCCGCGGAGTTAAATGAATGCAACCTGAGGGGTCAGGCACTGGAACAGGAGGAGTTCCTGTGTTGTAGTCCGCCCCTCAGTAGCTGTTAACGGTCCCCGCAGACTGCTTGGGCGGGACCTGTGTTATCAACTGATAATCTTGATGGCGTGAGGAAGTTACCTCTGTACCTAGGTCCGCATGACCGGCGCTGCTCGGTCGTGAAGCTGGCCAGGTCCTGATGAATTGCCGTGATGGCATGAAACATGTCAACCTGATCACTAAAGAGGGTTGAACGGGTCTCCCACACATAGCCTGGTTGATTCCCCATACCCCTCTTATTTTTAAACAAAGTAGTTAGCTACAGGAATAAAATGCCCAGAGTAGACAATACTAACTTTTTTTAACCACACTCCACGCTCACTACTTTTCCAATTGGGCCCCTTACACTCACTCACACATCGGCCAGGAATAAAAGACCTCCACAAAAGTGTAGCACCCCGTGCTACCCGTCAGGCATTGCAGCGCCGGCTTGACGCAGGAGCAGGAAGCCGATGATGACACGAAACAATCGGTTGGTAATATGACAGTAGCCGTAAAACCGACCTGTTGTGTGAGGTTTCCCTAATTCCGATAAGGGACACTTGTCCCTGACTCCCACATACAACCACCTCTGGAGAGAGGAAGGTAGATCACTCACACATATATATACCAATATTACCCCCTAGGGGAACTTTGTGCATCTGTGTTGAATAGTGTCTTATGGGACGTGCACACTGGACCCCTCTAAATATTGTCCCCCTCCTGTCCCTCTGCGTTGTTTACAGTTAATTTCTGTTACCATTTAAAAAATGCAATCAAATACATGATTACCAAACATACTATTCTGGTCAGGCAGGCCTTACTAACATGTAAAAGTATCCACACTGTGATTATTAGAAATGATGTGGGGGTTTCGAAGAATATTTGGAGTCCCTTCCCTTTTGGCACCTTCTCCCAGCCAGGATATAAATGAGAAAAGATGTTAGTGATGGTCCATTACAGAGCAGCTTGCTGCACGTCAAAACACAGCACAGTTATCCGCATAATGCTTCTTTTGGCTAGAGCCCCCTCCCCCACCCGTTCACTTCCGGTCCCCTAGGGGACCCTCCTCCCAGTTTGAAGTCCTCTGGTTTAGGGGAATAGGAAGGGGCGTGTTTAAGAAAAGGTATTTAGGGAACTTGGTGTCGGAAATTCAGCCTCATTGCTGAGTCCTTCACCCAGGCAGACAGGTTAAGCAAAAGTGAGCCACCCACCCACCCTTCGGTATTGGGGTGGGGAGTAACAGAGGGGGAAGTATAGACGAAGTTTGGATGTCGAGGGGCAGCCTTCGCGAGCATCAACTGTGGAAGGATACTGCGCAGTAGGGAGTGAGATTAACATCACAGGGCAGAGAAATTCAAGATGAACACCCATTGGAGGAAATGACAGTGACCACCTTGCGGCGTATAGAAAGGGAGGGCTACAGTCGTAACCAAGAGAGAGATTAAATGTAGCTTGACTCCATTGAAGATGGCTATCGTCTGTATAAGTCAATTGAAGCAGCACACCAGGACCCGACCTCCGTACCTTCAGACACTGGCACTAATTGTCTGAGTAGCAAGGAACTCCTTGGTGTGATGTAAAGAGTGTACCAGGTTTGTGACCAAAACCAATGCTGGAAATTATAGCATCAGTAGCCTGGCACGGTTTAGATGCCCGAATCTCCTCGATGTTCAAAGGCCGATGCAAAACATTGAGTGATGGAAGTAGACAAGCTGGTAGAACAGGGGCGTCGTGAGTCACCCGCTTTAGCAGCTTAAGCAGGTGGAGTTCTTGATGGGCCTCTTCTGTCTGCAGCTCGACAAAGGCCCTTAAATAATGTGAAAGGAGGGTGGTTGGTTGGTTGGTTGAGTGAGTGAGTGAAAGGACTCATGGATAGGTGTGAGATTGAAAGAGTGGATGGTTGGGTGGATGAATGAATGAGTGAAGAGATGGATGTAAGGATGAATGAGTGCAAGAATGGATAGGTGAATGGGAGGGTGAATGAATGGATACACGTATGGATAGATGGATAAGTGAAAGAATGATGGATGAATGTAAGAGGGTGGATGGATGAAAGGGAGGGTGGATAGAGGGATAGATGAGTGAAAACATGGATGGATGAGTGAGTGGGTGGATGCATGAGTAAAAGGGTAAATGGATTGAATGTTTAGGTGGAAGGATGGGTGGAAGGATGGATGCTTGGATGCCTGAGTAAAAGGGATGGATGGAAGAATGAGTGAACGGGAGGAAGGATGGTTGGAGTGCAAGGGTGGATGGATGGATTGATGAATTACTGAAAGGATGGATGGATGGATGGATGAGTGGATGTAGTGGATGAGTGAAAGGGTGGATGATGGATAGATGGATGGATCGGTTTGGATATGCATGCATACGTTTGAATGTGGATGGCAAGAATGGTGAAAGAATAAATGATAGATGAAAAAATAGATGGATGACAGAATGTAAAGGTGAAATTGTGGCGATCACCAGGAGGATGGCAGGATGAATGGGTAGATGCTTGTATGGAAGTGACAAGAAAGCTCGTCTGGGAGGGTCATGATGACTTGCTTCGCTTGGTTGGTGCCATAAAAGCATCCATGTCTCAACGAGCCACCAGGTCTGTTAAGGACCCAGTGGCCCGGGCCCTTCCTCTCTAGGAGCCTATGAGGCTACACCCCTTTTACCACTGTAAATAGGCTGAAGTTCCTTCATAGTCTCAAATCATACAGTGGGGAGAGAAAATGTTTTGGCAGGACAACTCAGTTTCCCAAAAGATTAACACTAATGCCAAGGAGGAGTCCTACCAGTTGCAATGAATTCCTGCAGTACCTATCTCCTACAAGGAAAAATACTACTTTTTTTTTTAGAAAGGACTCGCCTACACACGATGTGTGACGTGCTTCATCATGGAGTCCTGCTTTCGGCACAGCTATTGTTACTGGACTGGCTTAACCCCACTTTTGAAGGGAGCCTCTTTGATGGTAGTGCCAAGAATTTACAAGGGGTCTGAATATAGTTGGAAAGTTAAATTAGCCTTCAGGTGTAGCATATGTTTTTATTTGTAGGGCACATTTGGCTGTTTTAAAAACAGAGCAGAATGTAGGGGGAAGCTTTATTGGCTCTAACATCCCCAGGCCAACATGTTTCATTCGGCCAGTTTTAGCCCAGGAAGTTATCTGGCTTTCATCAAGACGGTACAGACCGACTTAAACACTGTAATATTTACTCTTCGTTATAGTATTGTATTGGTGTTATGGATGTGTGCAGGGCACAAGTCCTAAAAAAAGAAGTGGGGGACGCTGTCACCGGAAGTGACGTCACGACAGTTAGTGATGTCACAAAAGGTGGCTTGCACCATCAGACTCATTGCCTCCCCTCGCTCACCCCTTAGATGGGATTGCATCGGAGAAGCCAGCAGGTGAGCAGCATTCTGAAAGGGCTTCGATCTCACCCCAGAGAGGCCAAAAAGTGAAGTCCAGCTTTCGGGCAGGGGGGACCGCGTCCACCTGGTAAAAACATGGTAAAATATGTGGGGGGACGCCGTCCACCCGCGTGGTACGCGACTCGAGCCCTGGATGTGTGCCAGTCGCTCACTCCAATTATACAGATACCTTTGTTACTTCCCTGTCATTTCCTGGTTTTAAATAATGTCTGGAGTTTTGGGTATCAGCCAGGTATTTTTTTACGTGGGGTAATCTTGCCCATAGGAAATTATGGGCAGGCACTGCCTCTGCCACACATGCGCCACAGCTTGCGTCCCGCAATACACCCACTCAGTTTCCAGTTTACCGTGTACCTGTATGATTGGAGTGAGTGATGATGATGAAGCTTTAACTGACTGAATTGTGAACTGTAGATAGGTCAGATGCTGTGTGCATCAATGTGCAGCAATAGACTTGTCAAGGAATTGTGAGCCAAAGCATGGAGGATATCCTTATGAAGTTTGATTATTTTGGGCAGTGGCGTGGGGTGTAGGCAGATAGGCGCAAGCTTCAGGCGAGTGAGTGATTAATGTGTGTTTTGCTTGCCGATAAATTGCAGTATGTAATGCTTAGATTATGTTATGTGTATTTGTAGATCATGCATATCTCCCGGTGGGTCTTCTGGTGCTTTGAAAGAGGAGAGAAGCACTAGCTAGTGCCTATTGGAAGAGCCATGCTTTCATTTTCTTCAGGGATTCTAGGACTGAGCTGGTAGCACTAATGTGAGAGGGGAGTTGGCAGTGTTTAATTTATAAAATAATGAGTGCCTTTGCCCAAAGCTGCTCACATATGGGTTTCCGGAGTAGCGTGCTTCAACACCCCATCAGGGTTACCAAGCGCTATATACATACAAACCTTTTTTCCTCTTCTATCCTTCTGCTATCCTTCCGAATCCAAATAACTGACTAGCCTATGCACCACTTAAAAATGTACTTGCATGTTTCACTATACTAATTCAACACTAATCCTTTATGGGTCCCGGAGTAGCGTGCTACTCGCTGAAAAAGCGCTTCGACGCCTCTTCAGGGATAGTAAGCGCTATACAAATGCAATTACAATACAATACAATACATGACCAGTGCTATTAAATGTGAGCACACTGAATACCAAGGGTGCTTAGTTCTGAATCCACTCGGCCCTCTTTAATCCACTGCCAGCCAATCCCTGTCGCTTATCCCACTCATACAGGTCCCTGCATTCTCCCTTGGTGACATTTTTCCATCTTTCTCTTCCTCCTTCTTTCCTGTTTGTTTGTTTTTCCCCTCTCTTTCTCTCTTCAAATGTCTAATGAGAAAAATAAGTGTCAGTCCCCAAAAATTAGTGCCGGTAGCCCCCACCGGCAACCACTGTCTCAAATCAGGCACTAGTTTATTCCAGGATGAAAAGGGCTCTCTTCGGATGCGATGTACAGAAGCAAGTACAAGGTTGAAGGAGCAAAGGTGTCTGGTGGGGGTGTGATGCAGTTATTCATGTAAGTGAGACTTAGGTTTTGCAGTGCTTTGTATGTTTCTGTGAGTATTTTGAAAAGGGCACACTTGTGAGTGGGAGCGAGTGGAGGTCTCTGAGATTAGTGGATATGTGGATGCATGATGGGAAGTTGCTTGTGGGTCTGGCCGCTGCATTCTGGATGAGCTGGAGCCTTAAAGTCTGTGAGGTGAGTGGATATGTGGGTGCATGGTCGGAGGTTGTGTGTGAGCCTGGCTACTGCGTTCTGGATGATCTGGAGCCTTTTTATTCACTGGGTGGAGATTCCTACGTAGAGTGCATTCCCATAGTGTAGGTTGCTATTGATTAGGGCGTGTGTGTTTTTTCAAGGAGTGTTGAGAGGAAGCCAACTGAAGACTCTCCTGAGAGTCTTGAGGGTGTGAAAGCAGGAGGAGGCAATGGAATTACCTGGCTTGACATATCTATATGGTTGTTGCTCATGATCTCTAGATTCCTGGCTTGCTTGGACGGGGTGGGTGTTGGTTTAGGTTCGGATGACCCCAGGCCAAGGACCAGAGTGCGGTGTCTTTTCTGAAGAATGTCACCTCTGTCTTGTCTGGGTTGAACTTCAGGCAGTTTGATTTCATCCAGAGAGCGACTGTGACCCAAGGTTGATGAACTTTGCTTGGGTTCTGAGGGTTTCCTTGGGGAGGGAGAGGAAGGGGCGTGTCTTTGTAAGAGATGATGATGATGACACCATGTGTTCTGATAATGTTGGCGAGTGGGGTCACATAAATGTTGAGGAGCTTTGTACTTAGACAAGATCCCTGGGGGTGCCACATATCCGGTTGGAGGGCTCAGCGATATAAAGGGCTAGGCTGACCGTCTGTGTGCAGCCTGTGAGGAGACGGCTGATTCAGTTAGGAGCTGTTTCATGAATTACTGACTCGTGAAGGCATTGGTTGAAGAGCAGGTGGGAGATGGTGTTGAACACCGTGGAGAGATACAGGAGTATGAGAGACACGGTGCTACCTTGGACCGTGATGAGGCGGATGTTGTCAGGGGGGTTATATGAGGGCAGTAACACATGAAACAGAAGCAGATTGTGGTGGATAATAACTTGGAGATGTCAAAGTTATTTTAGAGATCACTTTTACATTGTAGTGGTCTGTACACTGTAGTGTAAGTGTCCTTAGGGGTAACCATTAGCTTCATGGCTAGGCCCACAGATGTTACAGATTGGCTATATCTCTCTGTGAAGCACAATCAGGATAAATACATGACTGTGAGGCAATCATCATTGCCTATTGATCAGCTTATGATGTGCACAGTGCAGTATTTGAGACGAGTTGGGAGAAAGCAGATTTCTGTGTGTCTTCCAGTCCTGTGAGTGACCAGTGGCAGTTCCAGTACGCGGTTGCTTGTTGCATGGATTGATGGTAATCCATCATTAATCACGCCTGTGTAGAATGTGATGGTGGGCATGGTGGTGTTGCGATGTAGGAGTAGTTTATGATTGCACTGTGCTTTACTTCAAGGTTTAGGGGGCAGATGATTGTGAAGATAGGGCAAGCGAGTCCTGGGGCTATGTTGCTGTTGGTTGTATGCATGATTATAGTCAATTTAATGAATGGTTAAAGTGCATCAGAAGTTATGGTAGAGCTGTTTATTGTGTATCGAGTGTGTCTTTGGTGTATGGTGGTAGGTGGTAGTTGTATCTGAATAGATCGCTTCTGTTTTCAGTAAATATGGTGGTATTTCTGTGTGGGGAGGTGCACTGTTTTGTGCTGTTGTATGTTGTTGATGGCAATTCATAACAAAAGTGCACACACATTGGGAAGATGAGTAGTGTGAGGCTGCATAGAGAGGATGCAGATGGGCAGTTTGTGTGGGGTTGGCAACAGCCAGTATATGTGGTGCTTTAATTAAACAAGATGTGAGGAAAGCACCAGCTTGGTGTTTCAGAGTCATCCAATTAAGATGCTCTGTGTGGGGTTTATAGAAAACACACCTTTATCGGTGGCACAGGGGTGATGTTTATCGAAAGAACATCAGTTTCTGATGATGGCAGGAAGTCCTCCTCACTGGCACAGTGATCCACATCCATTGTGTAAATGTTTTTATGAAAAAGATCAAGTATCTTCACTTGTGAATAAATTGCTCTTGTCAGATCTTTAAGACTGTTTAACACCTTGATCGCGACGCGAATTCCGCCGCAGTGATGGTGATTTGAGTGGGCGGGGTTCGGATGGCCCCCGGCCGTCCTCTGCACACGCCCACTGTGAAGTCGGATGGCTGGGGGTCGTCCGACGCATGGAAGGGGTTAAGCAATTAAGTAGAAAGAATCCTAACAGCACACACCTGACCAGAGGGGCATGAGTAGAGGGATCTCTGTATGTTTGGGGAAGGTAATGGAGGCCCAAAGATCCCTTATTGAGAAGAATTACTCTGTGTCATCGCAATTTACTTATGCCTACTACCCCTCCTGGTGTACAGGCCGTCAACTGGAACTCTCTAGCCATCTCTGTCTTGGGCTTTTCTTTCAATCTGACTCCAGGTGTAGACCATCTCCTTGCAGTCCGTATGGAGGCCTCAGCACCAGGTGTTTCTTGGCCTTCCTCTTTTCCTTTTTCCTTGAGGGTTCTAGGTCAGGACTTGTCTGGTGGTGTTTGACGTGGACTTACGGAGGGTGTGACCTATCCAGCTCCAGCATCTTTTCATGATTTTTTCATCAGCAGGGAGCTGGAAAGTCTGCTGTCACAGATCTTTGTTGCTGATGGTGTTTGGCTAGCAGATTTGGAGGATTTTCCTCACAGGTGTTGATGAAAGTCCGTACTTTGTTGGTGGTAGTGACTGTTCTCCTCCAAGTCTGCGCAAGGGAATTCTGAAAAAAACTTGTATGGCTTGTGTTCAGATGCATGGACATCGAGTCACCAAAATGCAATGGACAGCTAAGTGTCCCCACACAACCTCTAACCAATGACATCACAGAAATAACCGCTTGACCTCTCATCAACATCCCATTTACTGCAGGGAAGGGCAAAAAAAGCACACTATAGAATGTAAACAGGGTTCTTAGAGCCTTGCTTACTTTTTTGGTTGGGTTGACAGTGCTTGCACTGAGGGACTATTTTACATTGCTAACCTATATAGAATCATCACACATTAAATTATTTCTCAAAAACAAAATGCATAAAGAAAGCAGTCTTTTTTGTGCTATCCTCTATTGTTATGGTTAGGCAGGAGCCAGAGCCTTTCATATACACTAGTAAACAATCATTTACAATGCCAATAGGTGTGGCTTTCATATGCCCAAATTGGAGTGCACAAATACTGTACCACAGACTTGATGACCCTCAAACCTGGGGGAGGCAAGGGTCATGCCAGGGTTAGGAATGGGTAAGTCAGGTGTATTACTCATAACCTCTGGTCACCCCTTAGTGACATCCATGTTCAAATCAACACTTTCACTTCCAAACCATTAAAGTTTGAGAAAGAGAACAGTATTCCATTGAGGAGGTGGGGAAAGAAAAAAATGAGAATGTTTACTGCAAAGATGGGAGGGGCTAGAGAAGCAGCATTGTTCGCATCTTGCTCTTGCTTCACACATTCTGAGATTGCGACTGGGTTAGAAGTGATCTGAAGTGATCTGGTGTAGTGGCCAAGTTTAAAGCGAGAGATCAGAGTTCTACTCTTTACCCACTAAGCCAAATTGTATTACTTCGCATAAAATAACTGTGTTCAATTATCTGCCTAAGTGGATGTTTTCAAACCACACACATATAACAAACTTATTAACCAGTGACCTACCAATTGCGAAACTTTCAGGCAGGGCTGTAAGTAGGGGAGAGAGAATGCAGCCTTACGACTAGAGCTGCCGACTTTGGAGCTGGGGAACCAGGTTCGAACCTCCGCGTCGGCTCAACAGCCTGTGATTCTGGGCAAATCACTTAATCTCTCCGTACCTCCCAAAAATGAAAGTGTCCTTGTGTAACGTAACTGGTGCTCATGTAAAGCGCTCCAATACCTTCGAGTCGAGTTGGAGCTATATAAATCTGCAGACAAAAAAATGTGGGCTGGGTCCTGCCGGGTCTCAGATCCGGTAGTAAATTGAATCGGACATTGCAACAGGTCTGTTTTAGACCCTGTATTCATGTCTTTAACTTTACAGGCAATAATATTGATCGATTTATGAATAATAAGTGCAAAAATGGTTGAGTTGGTCCATATTTATTCTTCACATGTTTTACTTGATCTTCTATTCTGAGGTTTGGTTTTTCCAGGGTGTTGTGTTCCGGTATGTTATTTTCAGGCAGCATATTACTTTTGTATAGTGCATACTTTGAACTGAGTCACGATTGAGTGTTGGCTGAAAGCAGTGCGACTTTCTCTCACTGCCTTCCTTGGGTCAAAAAGGTGTTCAGAATAAATGGCCATCCAAACAATGGCTCCTCTGCTAAGCGCACAGAGGATTAGTCACCTATGCCAGTTGTAGTTATGAGCCTATGCAGACGTGTGGGTAGGGTGGCACGCTGTATGAATTTCAGTTCACATGTTTAAGCCACGCCTTAATTTATACTACAGACTACACACTAATTAGACCCCCCCCCCCCTAGCAAACGCTTTTCTCAGCCCACTTAAAGCCCTGCTTACAAGCTTTCGGGTCAGTGGTGCCAGTGCTTGAAATGGACAAATGAAAGTGGAGTACCTGCTAGTTTCTGAGAAGTGCCGGTACACTCCCATTAAAAGTATGGCATTTCTCTTGAAGTGCCAGTACTCTCCCTCCCAAAATAATAAAGTGCTGGTACTCCTGTACCGAACAGTACCGGCCCATTTAACGCACTGAGTGGTGCTTGTTAAACTGGGCAGATCTCACCGGTAAATGAAGTCTAAGTGCTGGAACCTTCCTCTGCCTCTGAACCAGGGCAGGGCACCTGCCATACAGCCCGAGGCGGTACGCAGCCTGCCAGAGCACTTCGGACGGGAGATTCCGGTGCTCTGTTTAGCTTCCCCTTCAGGTTCCGGAACACGCCGGGCCTCTTTTTCCGGACACGCTTTTCCTGCTGGGGTTGTTTTAGTGGTGTGGCGTTCAGGAGCTCCCGTCTCACTCACGGGCTGGGCAGTTGAAGATCTTTCAGGTTGTCGCTCTACTGCAAAGCCCTTGCTATAACTTCACACTTGTTCCCCTTCCTTTAAGCAAGCATTCTTTCCCCACACCCTCTGAACTTTGAACAGGAAGCTGTTATTTCTGAACATCCGAAGAAAGACTGGGCCTATTGGAACAATGAGAGGACGGCCTGTACCAGCAAGGGAGGTGGGATGACTGTGGTCAACAAAGAAAAGTGTGCATGTGGCAAGGATTGATAAGTTTGGGGTTCATTTCGAATATGACAGAGCTGGAGGTTGGTCCTTATCCACCAATCCTGCTCTTCGCTGCCCCATCGTGGGAGAGAACATTGATTGTGAGTGGAGCCTCCAGTGGTGGTGCGTTGGGTGCCCACCACATGCAGGGTGGACGTCCCAATGCTGCCCTCCCCTGCATGCGAGCAGTGGTGCTGTGTTCAACGAAAATTAACTGTGGCTCCCGCGTGCCCAGTGGAAAAACTCCCAGTGGAGGGCTGTTGTTTTTTTTTTATAATGCCGCCCATGCAGAGGGCCGCCTGACATTCATTCCTTACATAAATGCGCCTGCCATGATGGCCTTTTCATCAGACATGAAGCGTCACAGCTGCAGATAACCCTAGGTAGGGTGGACGCGCTCCCATGTGGTGGATGTAGGGTGGATCTCTGCAGGACCCCTGCCGGGCACCTGAATGTCCTCTGTGGCTGTTACTGAAACATGTTCTGTGGAAGCCGGCTCAGTAGGATACAGCGGTAGTTCAATCTGCTCATGACAAGCGAAGGAATGATGGACATTGCAGTATAAGGCCGAGGTATGGATGATAACAGAGGTCTAGTTGCAGGGCTATGTGGTCAGTAACGTTTGTAGCCTGTGGGAGTTGACCAACACGCTGAGGTTTCTGCTGGTTGGAGTAGAGGAAGGAGTATCGGAGAGGCGGGGGATGAGCGGAGAGTTGGTCGATAATGCTGGAGGAGACAAAGATATATGGATTATTTCTGTTCAAGAAGAATCAGGGGTAAGAAAATATAAAGCTTTTCAAAGCTGATGGCAAAGAGGTACCCATAAACCTGAGTGAGAATTTGCTGTGGTGATGACAGTATTGAAATGGAAAAAAAATAATTGGTTATCCTCAGTCTAAAAGTGGAACGAAAAGCAGCAAGGGGAAATAGGATTTTGAATTTGGAGTTGAAGGCGGACTGGCCCACACCGCAGTTGGGTGCTTTCTCGACAGTGTGGCGCCTATGAGGGGCAGGCGTTGCCAAGCCCTGGAAGCCTTTTAGAACTGGCCTGTTGGGAAACCTTATGATTCCCCCATAGAATACTCCCCTGTGCGAAGCGCACTAGTCAAGGTGGAGGGACCAAACCTGATCTCTTGTTTTTGTCCTTACAGGAGACAGAGCAGCAGCAGTACTGGCTGGTACAGCGCTCAGAGGGGCGCGAGAAGGAATGGGAAAGCCGGGCCAGCGAGCTGGAGACCACCATGAAGGTCCTACAAGGCGAGCTTCAGAAGATGCAGAAAGCCCTGCTGGAGGCTGAGAGGGAGAGGGACAGCTTCAAACAGAGCTTCGGCGATCAGAACCAGAGCTTGATGGAGAAACTGCAACAGGTGAAGGGCTGAGGGTGATCAGGGTGGACAGGCTCAGCATGGCTCTGTAGAGAAACTGCAACAGGTGAAGGGCTGAGGGGGATCAGGGCGGTGGGCTCAGCATGGCTCTGTAGAGAAACTGCAACAAGTGAAGGGCTGAGGAGGATCGAGACGGAGGGTTCAGCATGGCTCTGTAGAGAAACTGCAACAAGTGAAGGGCTGAGGAGGATCGAGACGGAGGGTTCAGCATGGCTCTGTAGAGAAACTGCAACAGGTGAAAGGCCGAGGGGGGATCTGGGCGAAGGGCTCAGCATGGCTGTAGAGAAACTGCAACAGGTGAAGGGCTGAGGGGGTTCAGGAGGGAGGGCTCAGCATGGCTCTGTAGAGAAACTGCAACAGGAGAAGGGCTGAGGGGATCAGGGCGGAGGGCTCAGCATGGCTCTATAGAGAAACAGCATCAGGTGAAGGGCTGAGGGGGATCAGGGCTCAGCATGGCTCTGTGGAGAAACTGCAACAGGTGAAGGGCTGAGGGGGATCAGGAGGGAGGACTCAGCATGGCTCTGTAGAGAAACTGCAACAGGTGAAGGGCTGAGGGGGATCAGGGCGGAGGGCTCAGCATGGCTCTGTAGAGAAACTGCAACAAGTGAAGGGCTGAGGGGGATCTGGGCGGAGGGCTCAGCATGGCTCTGTAGAGAAACTGCAACAGGTGAAGGGCTGAGGGGGTTCAGGAGGGAGGGCTCAGCATGGCTCTGTGGAGAAACTGCAACAGGTGAATGGCTGAGGGGGATCAGGAGGGAGGGCTCAGCATGGCTCTGTAGAGAACCTGCAACAGGTGAAGGGCTGAGGGGATCAGGAGGGAGGGCTCAGCATGGCTCTGTAGAGAAACTGCAACAGGTGAAGGGCTGAGGGGATCAGGGCGGAGGGCTCAGCATGGCTCTATAGAGAAACAACATCAGGTGAAGGGCTGAGGGGGATCAGGGCTCAGCATGGCTCTGTAGAGAAACAGCATCAGGTGAAGGGCTGAGGGGGATCAGGAGGGAGGGCTCAGCATGGCTCTGTAGAGAAACTGCAACAGGTGAAGGGCTGAGGGGGATCAGGGCGGAGGACTCAGCATGGCTCTGTAGAGAAACTGCAACAGGTGAAGGGCTGAGGGGATCATGGCGGAGGGCTCAGCATGGCTCTGTAAAGAAACTGCAACAGGTGAAGGGCGGAGGGCTCAGCATGGCTCTGTAGAGACACTGCAACAGTGAAGGGCTGAGGGGGATCAGGGTGAGGGGCTCAGCATGGCTCTGTAGAGAAACTGCAACAGGTGAAGGGCTGAGGGGATCAGGGCGGAGGGCTCAGCATGGCTCTGTAGAGAAACTGCAACAGGTGAAGGGCTGAGGGGATCATGGCGGAGGGCTCAGCATGGCTCTGTAAAGAAACTGCAACAGGTGAAGGGCGGAGGGCTCAGCATGGCTCTGTAGAGACACTGCAACAGTGAAGGGCTGAGGGGGATCAGGGTGAGGGGCTCAGCATGGCTCTGTAGAGAAACTGCAACAGGTGAAGGGCTGAGGGGATCAGGGCGGAGGGCTCAGCATGGCTCTGTAGAGAAACTGCAACAGGTGAAGGGCTGAGGGGGATCAGGGCGGTGGGCTCAGCATGGCTCTGTAGAGAAACTGCAAGAAGTGAAGGGCTGAGGGGATCAGGGCGGAGAGGCTCAGCATGGCTCTGTAAAGAAACTGCAACAGGTGAAGGGCTGAGGGGGATCAGGGCGGAGAGGCTCAGCATGGCTCTGTAGAGAAACTGCAACAGGTGAAAGGCTGAGGGGGATCAGGGCGGAGAGGCTCAGCATGGCTCTGTAAAGAAACTGCAACAGGTGAAGGGCTGAGGGGGATCAGGGCGGAGAGGCTCAGCATGGCTCTGTAGAGAAACTGCAACAAGTGAAGGGCTGAGGAGGATCGAGACGGAGGGTTCAGCATGGCTCTGTAGAGAAACTGCAACAAGTGAAGGGCTGAGGAGGATCGAGACGGAGGGTTCAGCATGGCTCTGTAGAGAAACTGCAACAGGTGAAAGGCCGAGGGGGGATCTGGGCGAAGGGCTCAGCATGGCTGTAGAGAAACTGCAACAGGTGAAGGGCTGAGGGGGTTCAGGAGGGAGGGCTCAGCATGGCTCTGTGGAGAAACTGCAACAGGTGAAGGGCTGAGGGGGATCAGGGCGGAGGGCTCAGCATGGCTCTGTAGAGAAACTGCAACAGGTGAAGGGCTGAGGGGATCAGGGCGGAGGGCTCAGCATGGCTCTGTAGAGAAACTGCAACAGGTGAAGGGCTGAGGGGATCAGGGCGGAGGGCTCAGCATGGCTCTATAGAGAAACAGCATCAGGTGAAGGGCTGAGGGGGATCATGGCTCTGTGGAGAAACTGCAACAGGTGAAGGGCTGAGGGGGATCAGGAGGGAGGACTCAGCATGGCTCTGTAGAGAAACTGCAACAGGTGAAGGGCTGAGGGGGATCAGGGCGGAGGGCTCAGCATGGCTCTGTAGAGAAACTGCAACAAGTGAAGGGCTGAGGGGGATCTGGGGTGAGGGCTCAGCATGGCTCTGTAGAGAAACTGCAACAGGTGAATGGCTGAGGGGGATCAGGAGGGAGGGCTCAGCATGGCTCTGTAGAGAACCTGCAACAGGTGAAGGGCTGAGGGGATCAGGAGGGAGGGCTCAGCATGGCTCTGTAGAGAAACTGCAACAGGTGAAGGGCTGAGGGGATCAGGGCGGAGGGCTCAGCATGGCTCTATAGAGAAACAACATCAGGTGAAGGGCTGAGGGGGATCAGGGCTCAGCATGGCTCTGTAGAGAAACAGCATCAGGTGAAGGGCTGAGGGGGATCAGGAGGGAGGGCTCAGCATGGCTCTGTAGAGAAACTGCAACAGGTGAAGGGCGGAGGGCTCAGCATGGCTCTGTAGAGACACTGCAACAGTGAAGGGCTGAGGGGGATCAGGGTGAGGGGCTCAGCATGGCTCTGTAGAGAAACTGCAACAGGTGAAGGGCTGGGGGGATCAGGGCGGAGGGCTCAGCATGGCTCTGTAGAGAAACCAACAGGTGAAGGGTGAGGGGGATCGGGTCCAGGAGGCCCATTAAACCCCATGGAGCAGAAGTTGAACACGGGTAAAGGGCTGAGGGGACCAGGGCGGAGGGGCTCAGCATGTGAGGAGCTACAACAGGTCAGGACCTGAGAGGAACAGACCCCGCCTCATGGAGGGGTGGGGGATGGGCGTCATTATGCAATAGGTGAGGCGCTGAACTCCATCGAGGCTGGTGGGGCTGATGGGGACCCAGGCAGCAGGTCCGGGGTGCGACAGAGAAACTGCAACGGCGGGTGATTTGCTGAGTCTGATCAAGGCAGAGGAGAGTGATCAGGGGAGAGGAGCCACTCTGACCCTGAGGAGCCGAACCCACACAAGTAGGAGGGGAGGGACAGACGGCCAGGCTCTGCTTTGAGCTGTCCCTCCCAACACATGTCGGCCTTTCCTTCTTTTAGCACCCGCTGTTTGTTACATTCTCACCAGGACATACAGAGGCCTGGAATACCCAAGTTGCTCCTCCTTTCATCTACACAAAGAGTGACCTCCGCCGATGGTGGTTACTTAGCAGTTGACAGTATATGCCGTCTAATGAACCAACCCCTTGTATGAATCCAGCATGGCCACTCCAGCCTTACCGTTTACCCTACACTAGCTGTGAGAGGGTGCGCACGCAGGCACTTCTTGGCGCTATGAGTAATCCAGAATGAAGGATGCCATAATAGGAGCCTTCCAGACAATATGCAGCAGGAGGCATTTTGTGATTAACTGTGAAAAGGCCATGCAGAAAGTAGGGTCATCAGGGCAGGAAGGGTTCATGAGAGCCCGAGTCACCTGCTGTACGTCTAGGTTTTATGCGCCGGACTTGGACATTAACACCCTCTGTATCCATGCCACCCCCTTGTCACCCTATAACACCCTGTGTATCCAGGCCACCCCGTTGTCACCCTATAACACCCTCTATATCCAGGCCACCCCGTTGTCACCCTATAACACCCTGTGTATCCAGGCCACCCCCTTGTCAACCTATAACACCCTCTGTATCCACGTCACCCCCTTATCACCCTATAACACCCTATGTATCCAGGCCACCCCCTTGTCACCCTATAAAACCCTCTGTATCCAGGCCACCCCCTTGTCACCCTATAACTAGGTTGAGATATTCACACACTAGGTATCGA